>NW_028327173.1:196763063-198013063 GCF_987537825.1 Furipterus horrens | reverse complement strand
ATGGTGTTTTCTCCACATCAAACTATTCTCTATGAACACCGAGTATCCTACCATTTAATTGAAGAGGACACTATCTACCTGGAGTTAGTGTCAGATCTCAAGGTTAAGACATCACTTCCACAGGACGCCTGCCTACTCCCAGCATCAGATGCCAGTTGCAAGTAGTGAGTCTTCTCGCTAGCCAAACTTCTGTCCAACGTGGTCACAAATTGAAGGTTCCCACACCCTCTCCTTGGGTTTCATAATTGGCTAGAATGGCTCACAGAACTCAGGATGACACACCAAATCAGAACACAAAAACAAAACAAAAACGGTTTACCTACTAGATTACCCATTTATTTTAGAAGGATAGAACTCTTAGTCTGCTCCTTGTTTCCATGCCTCTGGTTCAATTTTGCTCTTTTGTTTGTATTGTTCGTTAGTTTCCTGTACTAGGTGAGACTATATATATATATATATATATATATATATATATATATATATATAATTTTATTTTATTTTATTTTATTTTCATTACCAGGTGGAGTGGGGGAGGGAGAGAAGGAGGGTAAGTAAAGGGAAGGATCTGGTCAAGGAACTAGTATAAATGACCCATGGACAATGGGGCGGGGATTGACTATGGGAGAGAGGTGGGCTGGGTGGGTGGGAGAGTAATGAGGGAAAAAGTGGGACAACTGTAGTAGAAAAGCAATAAATTAAAAAAAAAAATTTTTTAAGGATATAACTCAGGAACTGCCAGAGAGATGAAATGCACAGGGCAAGCTCTGGGGGAAAGAGCTTTCATTCCCTGTCCACACATGTACGCTCTCTGCGCCTCCACATGTCCACCAACCCAGAACTCCCCTGAAGCCTCGTCACTGAGGAGATTTGTGTGGAAGCTTCATTACGTAGCCATGTTTGGTTCAATCATTGCCTACTGATGATTCATCCAAACTCCAGAGACTTCCCGTGCTGGAGGTTGGGAAGTGGGGCTGCAAGTTCCAAACTGGTAATCACTGGTGAGTTTCCCTGGCCATCAGTCCCCATCGTGAGGCTATCCAGTACCAGCAGTCATTACTTCATAGATACCCAGGGCTTTAGCAGCCGTGTGCCAGGAAATGGGGGCCAGAAACCAAATATATAGTCTTATTATGCCATGCATATACTTATGTTGCTTAACTTTGCTACCTGTAAAATGGGGATAGTGATCATAGTACTTAGCTCATAAGCTTATCGTGTTGTGGTAATGGTAATTTATGCGGAGTGTTTAAGACAACTTCAGGCATATAGTAACCTCTCTCTAAAAGTTAACTATTTTTTTCAAACTTAATCTCTATTTCTGACTAAGTGGAAGGAAGATATGGAGAAGATTAAAAACCTCTTATTCATGTTTAAAATGTCTCAATAGAAAGAATTTGTGCTTCAGTGAAGGGAAACATAAATATGAGATTTTAAAAGAATTCCCTGATTGAGGGAACAGGGATTGGTATGTGATTCAGAGTTTTATCCACACCTGCTGTATATTTAAATTAACTAATTCATGTAGATGCAAAGATGCCCCCCAGTAAAGATATTTGAAGAGTGCTAATGATCTTCATAATCAGATACTTCCCAGGACTTAAAGCTTAATTGATTGAGGGGTAATTTTCAGAAGGGGATTATAGAACCTTCTGAAAAGAACTCCTTTAGGAAAAGGTTTTGACACAAGTTGGAACCCATCTGGGATAATGGTTTTGAGTACTGTGTGTTCGTTGTCACCTCAGCCACCTTCGATCTAACCCCTAGACGTAGTGCGTATAATCTAGGGAGGAATAAGTAAAGTGCATGTACAAGCTAAGAGTTTTAAACCTCAATGCTCAGGTACCTGCTATTTAAAATATTTATACAAGAAGGGAATTGTTTCCAAACTTATTTAAAGGGGTTATGGCAGGGAGGGCGAACAGTGACCACCAATGGGCCATCAATTAAATGGAGCAAGGAGAGATCAGCTAGGAGCAAAATAGCCCACAGCAACAGCCAGAGGCAGCTGTAGGTGAAGCCTACAAACCTGGGAATCTAGCAATGAAGGTGGCAGCTTGAGTGGAGCTGTAGGAGCATGGCCCAAAGGTAACAGATGGCAGCCAGGTGGACGGTGGCCGAGGGAGTAGCAAGTAACATTTTAAAACTGGTTCTGGCAAAAGGAACAAAGTGAAGGGAGCATGTCCTGGTGCAACCTAATGACAAAAATGTTGACGCGAAGGGATTATGGGACATCAGGACATAAGGAGCTAAAAGTAATTTTGTAACCACTTGCAGGAAAAGGTAATTTACTTGTTCATATATACATTAGAACGTTCCTGGGAGCATCTCCAGTTACCTCCAAAGGGGAAGGGATCTAGAAATAAATGTGTGTGTATTTGTGCATGATACTGAAGTTTGCATAATATTAATATTTTATTATTTCTGCCCAAAGTTCTGAAAGTACATGATGGAGGACTAGAATGATAAGGAGTCAAAGGGATGATATGATGCACATTTACTAAATTCCCAGCTCAGCATTTGTATATCCTTCTGACTTGGGAAGACATCTTATTATATGTTCCACCTCTTCCTCATAGATGCCAATGGAAGGTGTGCACACACACACACTCCTTCTCTGCACTCCTGGTGACAAAAGACTCATCTTATTTAAGAACAAGTATGCAGAGTCTCTGCCTGGGCCTCAGGTCTCGAGGCTTGTCCGGAGGGTTTTTCTCCTGCTGCCTGGCTCATGGAGAGAAGCAGCACATTCAACCCGGGATGATGCTCTGGGTCCTCACGGATGACAGTTCCAAGGCGGCACCCTCAGGAGGAAGCCCTGTGGCTTGGTCTGCATCACTCAGCATCTCTGGTCCTTCTCAAGCCTTGTGCTCCAGGCTTCCTTTTGATTCAGGGACTCTTACTTATCCAACACCTTCTTTTGACTCAAGTTCATCAAAGTTGTCTTATTGTGTTTACAACAAAGATTCTAAAGAAGTAGAAATGGATAAACTTATTTTATCAGGTAGTTGAGCAATTGAAACAGGAACAAAAACTTGTGTGTGTGTGTGTGTGTGAATATATATATATATATATATATATATATATATATATATATATATACATTCTTTTTTCTTACTGATTATCTCAAAGGAAATGTCTAGTCATGTCATCATTTGTTAAAAACTAGCCCAAATGTGAAGCAGACAGCATAGTCTAGTGCAGGAGTCAGCAAAATTTTCCTACAGGGCCAGGTAGTAAATATTTGAGGTTTAGCCAGCCACATGGTCTGTGTTGGAAGAGCCAGACTCTGATGTTGTCGTGTGAAAGCAATCATAGGCCACATGTATATAAATGAACGTGGCTGTGTTCCAATAAAATATATTCACAGAAACAGGCAGCAAGTCAAACTTGGACTGCATTTGTCTGACCCCTGGTCTAGTGGGATGAACACGGGCCTTGGAAGTGGATAGACCTGTGGTATTCTGGAAGAGTCACTACGTACTTTGAAACTCCGTTTCTGATTCAGAATTTGGACCTTATGGATTTCCACTGAGAATTAAACTTTGAAGAGAACACACATTTTAAAAGCATTCTGCAGCTTGGTTTACACATGTTATTTCATGAAATGTAAGTGTATCACATGTTAGAAGCTCCATAAGTAGTTACAGTTATAAATGTTTGAAAAGTCAACATTAATGTATGCACAATACATGCATAAACACACTCAAGCATTCACATAGCTTCAGAAGAATGGTGTTCTTCGCTAGAAATGATTTCCGAGTAACTGAGTTTTTCTAGCTTTAAGTAAATAAGGGCAATTATGTTTCTGTTGCCACACCCATAGGAAAAAAAAAAACAACAACTTTATAGTCTGAAAATACTCCCAGAAATAGCATCTCAAAATGTTGGCAAGGAAGTTTGCTGAAAGTTCTAGCTAGTTCAATGGTGATTCTCTTTGATATATATTTTAATTTGAAGCATGAAGGAAGTTGCTATAAATTTACAACACAGATGTAGTAAGAAGGGAAGTTTTAAGATATGCTCACAGAAAGGGCCAATGTAAAGAGATACTAATGAAAAGACTATGGCGATTTTTTTCTCAGGAATTCAGCAGATTTTTGATGAGCTATTATGGTGTCTACTTTATGCAAACTACAGAACTGAAAAAACTCAGGCAATGGACCTATGCTATTGAATTTATTCAAACAATTTTCCTCCGCAGTGTCACTGGTAATATCATATCATCAATAACATTGTCAGTCCAAAGTCAACTGTCTTCTAATCACATAGCAGTGTGTGAATTAGCAGACACTAGCACAATGGTAGGATGTGCATTTGAGATCAATTTCCATAACTAAGGTAGCCAGTCAATTAGTGAGGATAGAGTTTGGTGCGGAGATTGCTACATCAGCCCAAGGACTTCTTCCCTTATTTTCCAGTCCCATGAAATTGTCCATGTTACCCAAATCTTGAAAGCTCTCTATTAGCCTTACCCAGGAGTCTCATCACATAAGGGATTTATGCAGGGCTGAAATGGTGAACAGCGGGGAAGGCGGCCTTCTTGGCAAACTTGCTACAGTGTTAGTGCTTCCTCCTCAAGGTTGCTGTATACGTTTTATTAGATTATTCCTGGTAAGCAAGTTTCCCTCTCAGTGGCTTCTGTTAATCCTCTAAAATCTCAAATGTCTGTGTGCTTTTCTGTTTTGTTTTGTTTTTTCTTTCTTTCAGTTGAATTCCAGTCTTGGAGTCTCGCCTCTTACGAAGGCTCTAAGTAGGTGAACGCCCCAGCCTTTTATTTCCTCACCATTTGAAAAAATAACTTGCTGTTGGCTTTCTAACAACCTCCTTCTCCTGGCTGGGGCATTCGCCTACTTAGAGACCAAGGACCTGAAAGAAGATTTAAAATTTATTTAGTACGTGTGACGTTAATGGTATTAGTCAGCTTGGAGGGTGTCTTTGGGTGAGATTAACATTTAAATCAGTGAACTTTGAGTAAAGCAGATTGCCCTTCAGAATGTGGGTGGGTCTCATTCAATCATGTAACAGTCTGTCTCTCTGAGCAAGAGGGAATTCCTCAGCAGTCCATCTTTGCGCTTCTCTGCAACATCAGCTCTCCTGGGTCTCCACCTGCTGCTCTTTGGACTGGAACTGCATTATTGACTGTCCTGGGTCTCCAGCATGCCCGCCATGCTTTTTTTCTGGGGAGAGAGGTATGGTTTTCAGAGTATTTGCTCTTGGCTCCACACAGTGCAACAGGGGTGGACAGGCGGTGAAGAAGAAGGCAGGTGTCACTGGGTGCCTCACTTCCTGCTGTGTGCTCCTGGTGTGGGTGACAATGCCCTTACTGGCCTGCCCAGTATGCATGCCCCCGTGAGCTCACCTCACCAAGCCAACCTCAGTACCACTAACATCACAGGCACTGGCTGCCCTCATGTTGCCTCTCAGTAGAATCTGCATCCCAGACGCCCGAGGCCTGAAGACTCAGGACACCTTTATTTTCTCTGAGATCTTTCAGAGACAGAGTGAAGGAGCATTGTGACCTGCAGTTAGATGAGCAGTCACAGGCTGAGGGTGGACGCCACAGGGTGTGGGGCAAAAACCAGGAAGAAATTGCCCACAAAGGCTCTGCCCTGCAAGTGTGACTCTACAGTCTGCTCACCAATCCTGTTCCCAGAGGCCAGCAGGTTTTCACCTACACCCTTCGTAACTGCCTGGCCAGTTCTTTACAACAAGTGCTCTTTTATGCACATCCACAGCCTATTAGGTCTGCTTCTCTGGAAACTGCTGGCTAACACAGTAGGTTACGTAGAGATTCCTTTCTATGTAATTACTCAACTTAATTCACATAACAAATGCATACAATAAATAGTATCGCCATCCCCTTATTATTTATTTGTTTGTTTGTTTATTTATGGGGATGGGTAAATGGAGGCAAATATGTGGGAAGTACTACTAATATGCTAGGGTGGTTTACATGTAGTCATTATTACTCCACGTATATCAATGCTCCGATATGTGTGTATGTGTGTGTTCATGTGTGTGTGTATCAATGCCTGATACACATATATATGTATATATAATTTTCTTCACTTTATAAATTAGGAAGTTGTAAGTGAGATGCATGATGTGTCCATGTCAAACAGATAGTAACGAGAAAACCAATGCCTCTCTGATATCAGATTTTATATTAACTACTGGAATAGGTTACTATTCACAATTTAAAATGTAGAACATGAACAAAGTGCAGCAAGTTTTATATGATATGAAGTAAAAACATATTAAGTTCAGTGCTAACAGCATTACACACATATGATTCCGTTCTGATAGTAACGTAAAATTACAAGTAAAATTGTTGTTATTGCTAAGAGATTTTAAAGGAGCCTTTATTGCTCTGGGCAGGTGAACTTCAAAAGCATTTGCATCCTATCTGGGAAGTCAGCATTGTACCTATTTGCAATCTCGGCTGAGATGAATTGTGCATGGGTTTGCATTAGGAAAGAAGGCAATATGTATGTATCAGCGATGTCTCCTGGGTGTCTTAATTCGTACACTTTTGACATTGAAGTGAAGGCAAATAGTTAAGAAAATATTTCCCTTACACCTTCTTAATGTTCTGAATAGAATGGTTTTCTTACCTTTTGGGTTGATCTGACTTATCTTTGGAGCTTCACCAGCCAACTAATGAGGGGAACTGCTTAGAGATAAAAGATTTCCAACAATCCTCAGAACCATCGTTAGTTGGGTTCTGGAGACAAGATCTTAGAGCCTGAGAATAAATAATGAAATGGGTTGGATGGCTGTTGCAGGTTGAATTGTGTTTCCTCAAAAAGTATGAAGTTTTACCCCCTAGTACCTCAGAATGTGATCTTGTTTGCAAATATGTTCTATACAGTGGTAATCAGTTTAAAATAAGGACATTAAACTGGGCTCCAATTCAATATAAATGGCATCTTTTTTTTTTTTTTTTTTGAGGGAAATTTGAATACAGAGACAACCTGCACAGATGCAAGATGAGTGAAGACACAGGGAAAACACCAGGTGAAGATGGGGGTTTGGAGTGATGCATCTGTAGGCTCAGGGATACCAAAGATGGCTGGCAAAGCTCCAGAAGCAAGAAGAAGCAGGAAGGATTGCCCTATAGTTTTCAGGGGGAGACAGTCCTGCCAACACCTTGACTTCAGACTTTTAGCCTCCAGAACTGTGAGACAATCAAGTTCTGCTGTTCTAAGTCACCCACTGTGCAGTACTTTATGGCACCTAGAACACCCACACAGCAGGGCAGGTACTTATTTCTCAGGAGGGAAGTTCACACCATTAGTCAGATTCTCCAGGGGTACTTGATTTTAAAAGAATGAGGATTCACTATTTTTCAGCAGCTTGGGAAATCATCTCTGCATATATTTAAATCAGAACGTTTTTATTTTAGAAAGTCTTTCTGAGGTCTTACTGCAAATACCTGAGTCTATCTGAAAAAGGTGAAAAGTAACAACCAAATGTCATCGCTTGAGTTTGCATGTTCAATGAGCAGTACTGCACAATCTTTTATTACTTTTCTTTTTTACTTTGGATTCCATTATTTATATTTATTTATTTATCTGTAATTGAATTTATTGGGGTGACATTGTTCAATAAAATCATATAGGTTTCAGGGATATGATTCTATTCTTACAACATCTGTATATTGTATTGTGTCCAGTCTCCTTCTGCTTCCTTCTATCACTATGTATCCACCTTTTACCCTCCCCCACCTCCCCACAACCCCCTTTCCCTCTAGCAATCACCATATTGTTGTCTGTGGCTATGAGTTATGAGTTTTTTGTTTTGTTTTGCTTTGTTTTGTTTTGCTTTATTTGGGTTTTGCTTCATCCCTTCACCTTTTCCCCCAGCCCCCCTCTGATAGCTGCCATTCTGTTCTCTCTGTTAGTGAGGATGCGGAGAAAAGGGAACCCTCAGGCATTGCTGGTGGGAATGCATATTGGTTGCAGCCACTGTGGAAAACAGTATGGAGTTCCCTCAAAAAATTATAAATCAAACTGGCTTAAGAAACCTAAAACACTACTTTGAAAAAAATACATGCACCCTTATGTTCATGGCAGCGTTATTTACAATAGCTAAGATTTGGAAGCAGTCCAAGTGCCCATCAGTAGATGACTGACTGAAAAAGCTCTGGTACATTTACACAATGAAATACTATACAGCAGTAAAAAAGAAGGAAATCTTACCTTTTGTGAGAGCATGGATGACCCTGAAAAAGATTATGTTAAGTGAAATAAACGAGTCAGAGAAAGACAAATACCATCTGATTTCACTCATATGTGGAATCTAATGAAATACACTTACAGTAAAAATAGAAACAGACTTATAGATAAAAATAATCTTTTTTTTTTTTTTTTAGCCATTTTTCTTTATTTTTATGAGGAATGCTTAATCATTTCCATTGTCTTCTTTGGGCTACAATTTCTTTATATTTTTCTCTGTCACATTTTTTTGAAAGTACAAAATCAAGCATGTTTATGCAACCATTAGATGCTATAGAAATGCATGAAGACAATATCACTCCCTTCCCACTCCAGTCCTGCTGTAATGTTTAAATGTGCATATTCTTGCTCATATCTCCTGTTGTCACACAAACATACACAGATAATAAATAGGTTCATACATTGTTGTTGACCTTTTGGTTAGCAATTTTACTACATGCATTACTCTGTAGCTTCTTTTTCACCCTTAACATTTTATTGATTCTTTTTGGTTAATCAGTATACAAATTTTTAAATAATTGCATATTATTTCAATAAATTAATATACTAATATATTCAAATCACTTCCCTCTTCATGGATAATCTAAGCAGTTCTGTTTTACATGTTCATTTATTTATTTATTTATTTTGTTTTTGGGTCATAAGAAATGTCGAGTAAACAAATTTAAAGATCCACATATGCATGTATCACACACATGCATACATACATACATACATAAACATGCAAATCCTTCTACACTATTGCTTTTAGATCAATTTTAAATAAATAATGGGAACTCACCTCAACAAAAAGTAAATGATTTGATGTAACAATTAAAAGCGTCAGGAGACATGTCTATTGTACATGCAAATGGCAACATACTTTACAGATTTGCAGAAATTGGGGCTTTTTTATACTTACTAAAATCTATTACTGGTGTTTCATAAGAAAACTTTTAAAAGGCTAAATTACACAATTCAGTCGTGTGGATTTTGATTTCCTGTTCTGATCTTGGCATCTAATATAAACAGTGTTTTGAGATAAGAAGTTATAAAAAAAATGGCAGGAAGTAAGATAGAGGGGATACAATTTTCTTTTAGTTTGGAGAAGTCTGGTTTTTGGCTTTCTGTGGAACTTTGAAATACTGCAAAGTGAAGTAAATAAATGAAGAGTATATCTAAAGTCAATTCCATCTCCAGTTACTTACCATTTAAATTCCAGGGGCAGGCAAACTTTCAAATTAGAAAAATGCACTTCTAATCTGAGGAAAAAGGAAGGGCAGGATTTCAAATGTTGATTTGCAAACAGGTCAACGGAGTAATAGTCTGAGTAATTTGGACTGGAACAATTTTAAACATTGAAAGTGGCCATTGAAAGAAAATATTGTTGGTGTCACAGAGATCTGTGTGGAAAGAGGCCGCCTCCAGGGCACAGCTGAATCAATCACCCTTGAGTGCCTCAAATCTGCCATTCTTAACTAGAAGTGTGCTTAAGTATCACTTGGGGATCTTGTACAAACACATGCTGGCTGAAATTCTGAATCAGCAGGTCTGAGGTGGTACTCAGCATGTATATTTTTAAAAAGCCGCTCAAACTATTGTATGAGCCTTTCTGACTTAAGAACCACTGCTTAAAGTATGTTTCTAGACGCTAGTACCCTGGATTATCTGAATCGGAATCATCTAAAGGATATGTTAAAAATAAATATTCCCAGATTTTGATTAAATATGAGAGGAATGAGACTTGATCATCTGGATTTTTTAGAAGACCCTGAAGGCTGTAATGCACACTAAAATTCCTGAAACACTGGACCTGCATGATCCAAGTACAGAATTCAAAGATAATGGTTGCAATGTTCTTGACCAATTGCAGATGAGTTTAGATGTAGCTATAAAGGCACTAGCAAGTGTGAATATTGGTTGTAAGATTTTATAGTCTCTTATATTCAGTCAAAGTTAATAACAGCTACATCTTTAAAGATGAAGGCAGCTTAAACATTACTGGGAGTGGGGACCCGTTTCCTAATCAGTGACATTTCTGCTAGTGGTCCTGCTGCCTTAATGTTAAGATCATATCAACATAGACACTGGGCATCTTGGTTGAGATTCTTTTTGCTACAAGTGAAACCAACAGTATTGAAAACTATTTAAGGAATTAATTTAAACAGTTTAAGAGAAGGAATTCATCATAACATACATTTCTCATATAATGCAAAAGCATGGAGTAACAGCAAACTTGCAGAAGAATTGAAGCAGAGTTGGAAAGGGCATATGATCTTTAATCTGTGCTCCTTTCTACCTCAGTTTTAATTTTTCCTCTCTGCAAGCTGGTCTCTTCTCCTCTAAGCACATGGCAGAATATGGCACCCAAAGGTCTCCAATTTTACAGTCTCCAAATTCTGGCCTCTCTTATTCCTAGGGTCAAATCTCTGGGAGAGAGAATCCAATAGGACCAATTTGAGAAAAAAAAAGTCCACCCTTTGTCCAATCAAATGTGTAGGAAGACTAGGTTTAAAATATGGCTAGGGGGCCACACTTTGCAGTTTCTAAAGTGGGGGTTGAGTTTAATTTATGAGCTAAGGATTTGGAAGAAATAATGGTGATAGGACCCAAAATCAGTGTGATCAAAATGAATGCTACAACTTTACAAGTGCACACAAACACAATCACAACAAATGTAACACAAGTGTGGCCCTGTTCTTTCAAAAATGTCTATACCTAAGTGATTTGCAAACACTTTTTGCCAGGTAATTAGAAGCCCAGATAGTGACATCAGGCCCTTTGTTTATGTTCAGGGTTGTGACTCTCCTGGTGATTGCATCCCTGACCTAAAACCAAATGCCTTTTAAATGCCCTAAGAGTGGAGATTTGGTCTTGCTTAAAAAATACAACCACCATAATACCCAGCACATTGTATGGACTTAAAAGTAATTTGCTAAATGACATAGTTACAGGGGTTCCCTAATTTAATTTGAAGTCCTTCATATCTACTTAAGTATTTACCACAAGAAATTCTCTGTAGCTGCCTGCATTGATTTTATCATTACCTTTTCCTGACATGTGATTTGTGGTAGGCTGATTTATTCTGTGCTTTCCTTAGTTTACCAGCGAACCTTTGAAGCTTGTCTATCTTTCCTTTTCACTCACTGGGAGCTCCCCTGGTTTGCTCTGCATGTTCTCATGGGCAGTTCTCACCATTCCACAGGATTTCCAGAACTTGCCTTTTCTCCCTTAAGGAATTCTGTTCTCATTAACCGCCTCCTTTGTAATCACACTTCTTAGCCATCCCAATCTTTTAAGAGAGTGAGTTTTAAACTTTATACGTAGCTGGGGAAAGCGCAATGAACATGCAGATTCAAAGTTAGAAACACTGGAAAGAGGCCTGGCAGTCTGCATTTCTAAAGAGTTCCCAGCTAATGCTGTTGCTGATTGCTGGGCCATATGCTACAATTTGAAGAACATGGTTTCAAGACCCAACCACAACTTAGCTATCTTTCTTCAAATTAAAAAAATTTTAAAGTCTTATAATCTAGAAATTTTCTTTGGGGATGGTGAGCATATCTCATTTTGTTGTCCACTGTTAAATACACGTTACTCAATTTTATTGCCTCTGTTTCTTTGACTTATCAGTGAATCACATAATTTCTTCCATTAATAAGTTATTTTGGGGTATGTTTTTATTACCCCCTCAACATTTTTTTTTTTAATTGGTGGGAAGAAATAGCTGATGTCAAAGTCAAAATGTTTTCCTAGGAAAACACTACCCTTTGGTAAAAGAACTTTATCTAAGTGGATTTCCCCATATCTCCTTCCTTGTTACTTGGGACCAAAGCGGGGTGAATGCGTAATTGTGTAAGGAGTGCAGACCACCTCTGCCTGGTGAGGGGACATCTCAGTGATGAGATTTTCCTCATTCCAATGGCCTCATGAACTTCACAGCTGCGCAAACAGCGTCACATCGCATTGAGCACAGAATGGTTCTCAGCTACAGTGTTGGGACACTGCTTGCTAAAAAGAAGTGTTCATCACAGTAAAAGACACCGCACTTTGAAAAGCGTTCATTGTAAATCTGTTACAGTGGATTCTAGCTTAGGATTCTATTTGATGATATTATGCCAATTTATTTACTTGTTTGCTTTCTAAAGTTCTTTTTTTTTTTTTTTAATTTAGAGTAGAGTTTTGTCTTGGAATCTAGGATCATGCACATATAATTATTTTTTGTCTTTCTGTTGCATACAATTAAATATAACTGCTGTTTCACAAGCACTGACAAGTTTATTTTCTCCACTACAATTTCAAATTATTTAGGTTCTGTTTAGAAAATCCAGGTTACATCTGTTTATGCATCCCAAAAGGGAAACTATTTTATTTTTCTTGGTAAGCCCGCCCTTTAAACTTTTCGGGTATTATAGAAGGGAGGCCTCCTGTAATTCAAACACGCTCTATCTAAACAATTGCAAGCCTTCCCCAGCATGTGTGCTTCCTTCTCTACTCAATCAGATCTGCATCTGACCTTGCACTTTACTTCAGGCTGTGCTCACACCCCAACTTAATCCAAGGACACCGCTCCGTTTCCCTTTTCACTATATTAAACCACATTGATTTCTCCCTTCATGGGACTCAGAAAGTCCTTTCAACCAACATTACCAAGCAGATGTTCAACAGTTCTCTACTTATCCTGTCTTTGTTAATCTTATTTTTCCAAGTAGATTCTAAGTACACTGACAATCTAAGTAATTAGGTAATGGATTTGTCTGTATTGTGCAAGGCCCAGAACAAAATCTTGCTAGAAACTCCGTAGCTCATAATATATTTTGTGACTGATACCCCATCTTTGAAAATAAATAAGCAGAACAGTTTAATTTTCAACACAAGAGGCTAGCTAATTAGAAATAAAATTAACATGTATGTGGAGTTTCACTCAATGCCTTGTTCAGATTATACTCAATTCAAGTTCATTCGTCGTCGGCAGCCGTCCGTCTCGAGAGACGATGGTGTAGCTTCTTAAGAGTCTATCTGCACCGCAGAGAATGGCTGTGCAGTCCGACTCGGGAGTGACACGGTATCTGTCTCCTCCCGTGTTGAATCGACATCTTGCGATGACGCTGGAGTGTCCTCTCCAGTGAAGCTGAAGCTACAGAGCCTGGGCAGGGTGATATGGAGGGTCTGCTGTTGCCCATGCAGCAGACCCCCCCTCTCTTCGCAGCTGAAGGATCCAAGGGAAAGACGGAGTCAATACAGCTTGGCTTCAGGTGCGCCGCAGGAGTTGCCGGTGTTGACTACAATGTCAAACCGCCTTAGGGACTTCGGCTCCGGATTTTCTGTCGGGGTTTACTCCCTTAGCCTTTCCCCTGAAGAGGTATGCCGCAAGGCAGCGGAGGTTTTTTGGAGTCAGAGTTTTCCTTCTCTGATGTGCCCTGACTGGAAGATCGAACCAGCGACACTTAGTTCGCAGGCCGACGCTCAATCCACTGAGCCAAACCAGCCAGGGTCTCAAGTTCATTAATTCTTTTATAAATTGCTTA
Source organism: Furipterus horrens (assembly GCF_987537825.1). NCBI lineage: Eukaryota > Metazoa > Chordata > Mammalia > Chiroptera > Furipteridae > Furipterus > Furipterus horrens. Next base: position 197,999,322 of record NW_028327173.1, on the reverse strand, counting down.
TTATCTTTGGTAGGGAGTGACATTATTCACATCTACTGATTTTAAGAATTTCTAAAGTCATTACTCTGATTCAAGGCAGGGCAAGAAATTCAAGGATGCAAAAATATGACTGCAACTTCTACCCAATATTTTTCCCTTGTTCCCATGAAGGTTACAGGTAAGATAACAGAGGATGTACTTTTTGTTTGTTTATTTTTGTTTCTGTTTTTGTTTTACAGAAAACTGAAAGACCTTTATCCCTTAATTTTTCTTCACTGATTTAAAATCAGAAGAAAATAAAAAGTGAACTTTATCAATATATGGAAGAATACATGTATTGTCACTTACAGGACTCAGAATCTCAACTGATCCACAAGAAGTCATTTTGTGGTTTTTACATCCCGAAATAACTCTCCAAGGAAGCATGAGTGTGGCAAGCCACAAAGGGGAAGCATAGTTTCTGCTTAATGAAAAATGTCGCACTCATGACTTATAAGATTGCCACCTGCCATACCAGAGGAAGAGGATTTTAAATGGCTTTATTTCCCACCCCCCCTTTCTCTTCTTTCTCCTTTTCCTGGCCCTACTACTCCTTTTTTGGTTTGGTTTGGTTTTCCGGGTGAAGCAGGGACAACGAAACTTGATTGAGTGTTACTATCGGCATGAGGCAGAAAACCATGTTTCACCCTGTATCTGTAATAAAATTGAGGACAATTTACCACGACAGAGTTGAAGTAACTTTCATGCATGTTCTTAGCACATACCAAGCTATCATCAGAACCAAGAAGATTTGCAATACCACTTATTTCACCATTAATCAGGGTGTATCTTTTAAATGAAGACTTCAGTGTAAGTAAGGAGTATCTTTTAAGTTGGACTTGAAGAAAAGCAGACTATCTGGTGGAAGTGTGGCTATGGCTCAACTGTCTGCAAATGTTCGAGCAACAAAACACGAACTTCCAACAGAGACCAAATGCCTTGATTCAGAGTTTGTTCTCTAGATGACAGAATATCTTAATTAACTTAAAGTTTGTATGCTTATATAAAGATAGTTCACTCAAACTAATGCTGTTGAAGTTCACAGAAAGTTCTCTTATTGTTATTTCTCAAAAATACCAAACTTTTCTTCAACATATTATCTTATATAACCTAGGTATGTTTAATAATTTTTGTGGTTTTAACAAAGTAGTGATCAACTTATCTGTAGCATTTCACACGCACCTCTTATCTTGGAGTTGGATGGATGCAAAGAAAAGTTAGCACATAAAAGAAAGGCTTACCAAAAAAATATGCTCAAAACTGTAAAAGAATTGAGAAAAAGCAGATGCTTTTACTCTAAAAACCCAAGGTAATAGATCTGTCCAATGTTAAAACAAACAAACAAACAAACAAAAAGCAATAAACACACACTCGAAAGTAAAACCCTCTTAGAACTAAAATACCTACATGTTAAATGAGTCAGGAAAAGACTGGGAGAGATTCCTGGGCTATGATGAAGGAATAGAAAATTAGTGAGAGTTAATATTTCACATCTCATGGTTTATTCAAAGCCTTGAAAAGAGATGGTCAAAATTAAATGAACAAAAAACTTTTTTAGCTGATTGATAGAAGATATATCATGAAATCAAGAAAGGTTGAGTGATTTGCTGATCTTAACTATCATATAATCAGGCAATTACAATTATCCAATCATGCTATTTGAATTAGTAACTCGTCAATCGTCGTCGGCAGCCGTCCGTCTCGAGAGACGATGGTGTAGCTTCTTAAGAGTCTATCTGCACCGCCGAGAATGGCTGTGCAGTCTGACTCGGGAGTGACACGGTATCTGTCTCCTCCCGTGTTGAATCGACATCTTGCGATGATGCTGGAGTGTCCTCTCCAGTGAAGCTGAAGCTACAGAGCCTGGGCAGGGTGATATGGAGGGTCTGCTGTTGCCCATGCAGCAGACCCCCCCTCTCTTCGCAGCTGAAGGATCCAAGGGAAAGACGGAGTCAATACAGCTTGGCTTCAGGTGCGCCGCAGGAGTTGCCGGTGTTGACTACAATGTCAAACCGCCTTAGGGACTCCGGCTCCGGATTTTCTGTCGGGGTTTACTCCCTTAGCCTTTCCCCTGAAGAGGTATGCCGCAAGGCAGCGGAGGTTTTTTGGAGTCAGAGTTTTCCTTCTCTGATGTGCCCTGACTGGAAGATCGAACCAGCGACACTTAGCTCGCAGGCCGACGCTCAATCCACTGAGCCAAACCAGCCAGGGGGAAACTCGTCAATCACATGTTCATATAATACCATATTACAATTGCTAGTAACTCTAGAAGTTTTTTTTTTAATGTTTAAAAAGTATTAATGCCATTCTTATATCCATGCAGTTTACCAGAAACTTTGTATTGTTTTAATTTATTAGACAGCGTGTCTCTATTATCTCACTGGTTAATAGGAACCTGTTAGCTAAACACCCTATCCATTTAACCTGATTCTGAAAGATGTAAGTCAGACTCATTTGAACTGGAAAGGGCATGCACAAGAACAAAATAAAATTTTATGGAACTGTCAGTCCTAGCAAAATCAGATGGTATTCTTTATGATACACCTTGGTAGCCCAATAAGATGACCTTGAAATTAATGGACTAGATCAGATTTAGAATTGGAATAAACAACCACCACTTTGTGTCAAGACAAGATACTTTTAGTGCTAAAACTGAGAAAATCGAAGGCAAATAGGAATAGGTACTCACCCTATGAACAATATTCTGAAGTAAGTCCACCAAACCTGGGTCTTGTCAAAGCACTAGTGCGACCTGGCCTAACAATGCTATCTGACCTAAAGCTTAGATCTTTCTGTAGACAAGAGCCACAAGTTTCTTCCCATTCCCTCAGCATTACTCAGTGTATGGAATTAGGACAGAAAGAAAGGATTCTGTGTGTTTACAGATACAATCAGATAGAAGTGGTGATACCAGAAAGAGGACATAAATGGCCAACATCTGGCAGATAAGCAACACTGATGTATGTTTTCGCTACTTCTGGCTTCTTGGGAACATCTTTTACAATTTGAGAACTGACAATAAGATAAGAATCAGAGCACATATGACAAGCTTCTACCATTATTAAAAAATCATCTCCATGATGAATAGATTTTTTGAAGTGTCTCAGGATCAAGGCCTGATGCAAAGTCAGCCCAGTTATCTGATGTGTCATGTGGTGGAAATGTGGGTCTGTGACTCCACAGGGACAGGACAGATACAGGCCCTTCATCTCAGCTGCACAGCTGTATGAGCCTGTCAGTGGAAACAAATGTCAAATTAAGAATCTGGTTGCTTAACCTTTATAAATTTATCTCCTTCAAAGAAAACGATTCTGTTGCCACCATAGAGTCCAATAAATTTAGTACAGTGGTGTGTTAATATATGCTGTTAATAGCAGTACTGTTAGCATAAAATGAAAGGCTAGTGTTAATATTATGAAAGTCATCCAGTTGAACTCCCCAAAGAACTTGTCACTACTACAAACAAGAAATGGGTCTATTCCCCAAAATGGCCATTGCTTATTAGGAATGACCACATTCAAATACTTTATATTTCTTCAAGACCAATGCTTATACCTCACAGAAAATGAAATTGAGCTAAATATCTCAATAGTAGCTAAGGAAAAGCTGGTTCTTCTAAGGTTTCGTAGGCAAGCATAATAAAAGTTACTTGATTACTCCATCTCCATTTAGTAGCAGAAAACATATCTTCCATGAAATGATTGTAAATCAGTGGTTAAAAGTTTTTCAGGGTGGGATTCAAAAGGTCTAGGAAATGAGGTTACATGCAAGGTCACGTGTTTCTGCAGACTGATTGTGAGTCATGTTACTTGAATATATGAATGGGGTCATTTTTTACGTAGTATATATTTACACTTTGGTCGTGTCTGTAACCAAATGATAGTAACCTTGATTCCAGATCCATATTTATTATTATTAATACACTTCTATGTAAAAGTACTGACTATAAAATTAAGTGGGTCATTACTAAGAGTATTTGACAGCCTTTTGCTAAATTCAAAAACACCACATGGCAATATACTTCCTGCTGGACAGCTGTCCCGATAAAAAATTTGCTCTCATAAGAAGCATCCTTGTTGACCAGCTGAATGACCCACTTGTGTCTGGGCAGAAATCCATTTATTCTGGGGCTGATGCATTGCTAGGAGACAAGAAGTAAAATGTTCTTTCTACCCATGCTTTATAAAGTATAAAAAAAGATATAAAAATTGGACTTCATTAATTTAAATCTGACATCCTTAATAATCAATACAAAAACACAAACCTAAAACAAGGTACCAACATTTTGCATGATAGCTTTTGTCATTCTCGTTTATTTCTCCATGAAACTGATGTGGGAAGAGCTTTGCTTTTGCTAGTTTCTTTGTGAAAATAGAAAAGCTATACAGAATCCTTTTCTGTTATTGTAGATTAGTTTTCTTTCTTACAGAACATAATATGTCTTTGCTCTCAAGGTAAATCAACCTTGAATAGAACTGATGGCGAATAAATGGATAAAGAGAAGAAATGTTAGCCCTTCTTCTATGAAAACAGAAAATGCACACTTCAGAAGAAGACAGATGGGCTAAAAGCTGCTGTCAGGATCCTTCACTCTCCAGCAGTGACTGCAATGCTTGCCCTCCATAATCCAGTGAAATGCTCCTAATGCAGAGAGTTATAGCAGCCTTGCTCAATGAAGTCTTTTAATAGAGTAAAATGTAAAAATAACTGTATTTTCTCCACATACAATCCATTCACCTATTGCCTTTTATGAATTTTATTTTACACACCAGGTTCTTTTCCTAGACAGACAATGGTACTTCAGTTCCAAAGGCCTGGAGGTGCAAAAACAAATATTAGAAACTGACACTTTTTTGTTGGTTATCTCCTTTACCTAGTCTTCACATACATAAAATTAGTTTGTGCCAAATCATGGGGTTGATAATAACATTTAATTAGTATATGTATCAGAACTAGCTTGGTGCCTGGTTCAATAAATATTTCTTTCACTTTGGCAGCTCACAGTTCAAATAACTTTGGAAATATCTCTTTCTCCTAGATTTATTGAACCTGTCTGTATACACTAACTCCTTAAGCATATTTTATCTTATTACTTAAGGCAGAAAATATTTATTTCTTATAAGTGCCTATACACTTATACCCAGTTAGGCTCAAAATATACTTACTGCAGCCTGTCTCATTATAGTTTTGGAAATCCTCTCTCACTCAGACTTCACCAGGCATGACATTATTTTGTCTTTAGTTGTAAAATATTTGTTGAATGAAGAACAGAACTACCATCGATGATCGGTTCTTAGCTTTGACACAAGGTGCAGAGAAGAGTAGATATGGAGGTTTTCACATGTTTTATATCCCCAAATAATGTAATAACTATGCCTTATGAAATATGAATCATTAAATTAAAGTAAGCATAACAATGCACTCACATACTTAAACAAAGGATTACAGAGGGTACTGGAACACTGTTTAAATCAGATCGGTGACAAAGAAAAGGTTAAAGATTGACCCAAATAGAATGCCAGAGGGAAAGAGTGCAAAAGGAAAGAAAAATGAATCCCCCCCCCCCTTTTGTGGGGAGATACAGGCGGGAGTGATCATCAACATATTTCTTTCCAAGTGAAAAAGAGGCAAGATAAAGGGGTGAGGGAGAGGCTGTCCAGGTCTGCGTAAAGATTAACCTACTTCTTATGTTCATTTTGGCTGTGTGTCTGGAGGCATCGCCTCCTCAATTAGGGCCCAGCTTTGAATTTTCTGAGCAAATTTTTAAGCAAGCTGCTTTTTATTCAGCTCTAGAAATCACTGTAATGATGTAACTTTCTTCATCTCTTGTGAGGTTTCTTGAGTTTTCCATGAAAATCTCAATACATTTAAATAAGTAAGTATAGCGTAGCGTGAGAATCACACATGGCATCTGCTTTCTTGGAAATGCATCCTAACTGGAGCATGTTCTTTCAGAAGTACTGTATTAGGGAATGAAGTTTTTGGTACTTGTTGTCCCCGGAACTTTGTTGATTTTCTTACCAGCAAGAGTGGAATGAATGCGCTGTAAATCACATTGTCTACTTAAGTCAACTTCTTGTGACTCCCTAACGATTCTATTAGATTTGGAGACAGTGCCATATAACTAAAGAGACAGAGGGAACCAGGTGCCCGTAGGCCCAAGAGTTCACGTGGTGAGATGTAAGAGGAGTTCCCGCTGCCCTTTCTGGGAACATGTACAGGGTGGCCCTAAATATGTTGATTGACATTCTGTGTTTTTGTTGTAAGATTTTGGAAAACCATTGACAGAAACCAGAAAGCAACTACAATTCTTATAATTTTTCCTTCCCATTCTTTCTTTTCTTCCTTCCATACTCATGTCCTAACTCCCTCTGGCTTCCTGTATGCTTTTGTTTGGGTCTGATAACTAAAACATTTCACCAGATTTTATGAAAGGCAATGCATTTCATCTTTATTCTGTGGCCTTTGCCAACTACTTTAACAACATTCAATTTAAACCTCTTTACATAAAAACGATCTTTACATACATTGTCCTTTTCATTCTGTATCAAAGCATATATTTTGCAATATCAATGTTAGTATTTTGAAAGCATCCCTATGTGTTATTCACAGATACTTCCTGACAGACTTGGGTATCCAACCTGAATATAAGTTACAAGTGTTGACCCAGACACTGAAGGTATCTTTGTTTGTTTTCCATCTTTCACACAATATTTGAGGAAGACACCTAGATTTCCAATACGGAAACTGTTCTGTCATTCTCTGTGCAATGTTAGGATCCCAGGGTAATAAAACAGACCTTTGTTTTCTTATTTTAACTCAATCAATATTTAGTGGGTATTGAATGGACCATTAAGAAGTTATTTAAAATTTTGATTACTTTTTTAAAGTGAGACTTTAGTTTGTGTGTGTGTCTATAATAAAATTTAAAAAATTGAGTTTGAATGTGAACCCTATATATTAATAACTATAATTTGAAAAATACATTATCTTAAAAAATGTAAATACCTAATATATAAATATGGGAAATAGTCAATCTTTTCTTTTAGAATTAATATGAGTATATAAGATTATGCATTTGTACTATTTTTGTAAATGTAATAAAACTGATAAAATCAACATAAATAATATAATTTTGAATTATTTTTATTATCTTTTGCCTACAAAAATGATTTCAAATTATATTAACAATAGTTATATTAAAATGATATAATATAAATATAACTTATAAGGCTTTCTATACTAATCTATAACTTTGTAGATGATAGATACCTACTTAACTTACATTCAGATTTATATATTTTAGGAGGGTATTTTTTGTCTATGTTTGTCATAGATTTCCACAATGGCTAAATATCTCTTAAAATGACTGAAAGCATCACTACTATAAATTATTCACTACTTTCATCTTCACAAACAAAATAAAGCAAATCATGGAGTTAACTTCTAATTATCTATTTTTATTGTCCATGCTACTAGTATCTTATATTTTAGCTCCATCTTCCTTTTATTTTTAAAATTATATTTTATTGATATGCAACTCCAGTTGTCCCAGTTTTTCCTTCCTTCCCTCTTTCCACCCATCTTCCCCCACTTCCTCAGGAAATCCCCACAATGTTGTCCACGTCCATGGGTCATGCATATGTGTTCTTTGTCTACTCTATTTCCTACAACGTAATTCACATTCCCACGACTATTCTGTAAGCACCAATTTGTACTTCTTAATCCCTTCACATTTTTCGCGCATCCCTCCAACACCCTCTCATCTGGCAGCCATTAAAAATTCCCTATGTCTAGATTCTCCCTCTCTTTTGTTTGTTGGTTTATTTTGTTTTTTAGATTCAATTGTTGGTAGATATGTATTTATTACCATTTTATTGTTAATATCTTTAATTTTTTTTATTAAATAAGTTTCTGTCTTCCTTTTAAATCCCACTAGAATTAGCATTATTATTTTCAAATTATTTTAGTATCAATGTTTATTTTGATTTATTTACATTTATAAGTTTGCTTGATAATCACTGTTCCTCATATCATAGTCCTTCATTCTGCATCACCTTTCTTGTATTGAAGAATCTCCTTTAGTACTCGAATCCTTGAGTCTACATAAGTAATCAATCTTGATATGTGTTTGTCCAATAATGTTTTTATTTTACTTCATTCTCTATTAATGTTGGAGGACTTTTGGTGAGAATTTAATTTCATGGTAGATCAAATATTAAAGCAAAGATGGGGACAAGGTTCAAGGACAGGATGTAAGTATTATACATTCTGACAGATAAACATGGAAGTAACATAATTTAAAAAATGTGTCATAAGAAAAATGAAAAAGTAAAAAATGAAATTCATTGATTGCTGTGTAGGTTATAGATGGTATTGGGGAATATTTTATTTAAAATGATAAAACCAAATACTAGAAACTCTAGTAAGGTAAGAGAGACATTAGTTATTATAAAATGTATTATGAACATTTACATGAGAAAAATTATATTTATCTTCTTGAATTTAAAATATATACAAAAGAAAGCAAAAGGAACAGAGAAACAAAGAAAACTGAGGTAAATATAATAAAAATAATGAATATAACTAAAAATAATGAAATTTTTCAGGTAAAATAAAATTACATACTTGTAAGTCTACATGAAATGGATGATATTCTAGGAAAAATATCTGTGTAAGAAACAGATAAAATTATCATAGAGCTCTAATTCCATAAAAATGCATCAAGTCTAGATGAGGTCATAGAGAGATTTTTACCAAGCTTTTAAAGACTAATAATCTCAATATAATTTAAGATAGTTTAATAGCATCGGGAAAACTTTCCCCAATTTTTAAAATAAAGTAACTTTAGCTTTAAAAACTAAACCTGATTAAAATAGGTCATTAAAATGACAACTAAAGTCCAAACTTATTATTCATATAAATAATTTTGTAAAAAAATAATCTAATAGAACCTTAAAATAATAACGTATAACATTAACGTGTTTTTTCTAACTATTCAAAGATATTGTAATATTAAAAAATTTATAATTTAAATTACAGCATCAACCGTTGTGCAGAGAAAAAATAGGATTATCTCCATAGATGTTAAACAAGGCTTTGACAAAACTCATTATCAACTCATGAGAAAGCATTCAAGAAAATAAGACAGATACTGTCTTAAAGTGATTTTTATACTCATACATACACAAAAACACATGTGTATACATATGGGGTCATATATATGCATGTGTGTGTGTGTATATATATATATATATACATATATATATATATATTCATACACATAAATCAGAAGTATAAACCAGAGATGAGTAAAATGGGTGCATATCATTACCTATAGGAGTAGGTTAGGATAGGAAAACCCATGAGTCCTTCCTGAACATATTTTTAAAATAATTTTGATTTTTGAAATATGAAAATATTTTCATATAACAAAATAAAATTAAGTCATATCATGAAAAAGGTTCCTTAAAATTGAATGAATACTCACACAAGACCAATAATAGTTGGATATGCTCCTGGACTTTCACTCACTCATATTCCACATTTACAGCTCTGGCCAAGAGATTCCCTGTTTTTGTACCTGAATATATTCCTCTTTCTTTCAAACTTGGTGTTATATATAAAAATTAAAAAAAATATTTTATTTAGCATTTCTATGTAAAAACGTATCTTTATTAAATCATTCTAACAATTATGTCAATCCAAAACTTTGATAACACATTCTTAAGCAATTAAATTTTTCCCAGTTAAAATTTAAGAAACACAAGTAGATGTGTGTTCTTAGCAAATAGGAATTTTAATTTCTTTTCCTGAAATAGGTATCTTTTCAAGTCTCTCAAAAACACATCCTTGAACAAGGTTGTAAGCTACTTGATGGAAAAATGTGCTAGCTACCTTTCCCCGAAGTAATTAGCAACTAGCAGAAAGCTGGATCTTTGGAAAGTGCTCATTTAAATAAAATGTAAAATCTGTAAATATTAGTTACAGTCTGATAAATTTCTAATACGCAGAACAAGACAGACTCTAACAGTTCTGTGCAGCAATAGTGATTAACCAACTGAACCTTTCCTCTTTGGGACTTAATATTAGATATAACTCTTCAATTACCTGGACTTGTTATAATCCAGAATGAGCTAATATTTATAAAAAAGACCAGAGTGTGGGATTTTCTTTATTCTCAACAAATAATAGACACAACATATAAAATTCCTGGCTCAATATCAGGTCATTTAGGACGTTTGTGTACCAGTGCCTGTAGAGATTGGGATTATCATGCAGCAGATCATCTATTTAAAGTCAGGTTGGCTAAAGTCATCCAGATGTCCATTTATCGATCCCATCCCCTTACATTTTCTGATGATGATGCTTATTAGTCCTTGTTTTAGAGTATAGTGAGAGTGCAGAGACTGGAGAGCAGAATAAAACTCATTTCCCTTCTGGGCTACACATTTCCAAAGTTGCAATGCTAAGTAATTTAACACAACACTAATCAACGTAACTGATATAAACAAGCAACACTAACATTAGAGAATTTAATATAAACATCACTAATTATAAGAACCAATGCTGATTAAGCACCTCCTGTGGGCCAGTGTTGTTTTTAAAATGCTGCTCATTCAATTCTCCCAATTACATGGTCTGGATACTATCACTTGGCATAATTCTACAATTTCTTGACGTTTCATATTTTTAAGTGGTCATGTAATTGAGGAGCTGAGGCATTCCAAGTTTAATTCACGCTTTTAACCATGCCTTACCAATTGTTCCTAGTCCACCAATTCCTGGTTTCAATGTTTGTATTTAATGAGCGAGGTAAGGAGGAATTACTCATTCTTCCTCTTTGTTAATTGGCGTAAATTTTTACACTTCCTACTTTCTTTCCATAGAGGAATATTCAACACCTTGGTGGGGGAGGGGAATGGCATGAGGGAAAACTGGACCGATGAACACGTGTCATGGCACGAGGGAAAAAATGTCATGCTGTAATTTCTGTGTTCAAACCCAATGGGCAAATCCCACTTTTAACTTCCTGAGACAAACTCCCTGTTTCAATCTGCTTGCTATGTCATGGGCCTGTTACTGGAAAAATTACTTTGAAATTATAGCAGCAGTTGTTAAAGGAGCGTTCCAGGCAATATATACGTTCTGCCTTTATAGAAAACAAATTCTGTTTCTTATTGCAAATCTTTGAGGAAATCCTTGAGCAATTTAGAATTCAATCCTGCAGACAGGAGAAGTCTATTAAACATCTAAAATCTGGGTCCTTCTTCTAAACACCCTTGAGGATCATCTTTGATAAACAGTATCAGTGGACACCACTCAGGTACATGGCAATGCGGACACATCTCTCTCTGCTCTCTCTGCTGGATGCATCCTAGGTGCAGGGTTTCATGGTATCATTTCTGGGCCTTCTTGAAACAGACTCAAGAAGTTGTGCCAGAATGTATGGGGTTTAATAATGTTCAGAACTGCTTCAAGGTCAGAAGCCAGAGACAATGATCTTGTAATGTGGACGCATTGATGATCCTGGGCTCCTGAATGGGATAGGGAGGATACTAATTTTTAACATATCCCTCCTATTTTACGTCAGGTCTTATGCTATTGTTGGTGTAAAAATAATGACATTTATTTTTGAGTGGCTAAGTGTTTGTGATTGTTGTAGACCTCCCCAAAACAGGGTGCATATTGGCATGTTTTTGGAAGATTTGGGGAGTTTTATGTACACTAGGGGCAAATTTGAATGTCTGGCCTGAGGTTAACAGTTTAGAACCAAAGAATGATGGTATTTGAAAAATGGTCTAATTACTAATTACTAATTAAAATGGATTTTCAGAGAGAGAGGGGGAAAGAGAGATTATTATTGTTTGACCAATGGTTTGTGTGCATTAAAATTAAGCTAATTAGCAAAGTTGTTTTTTAATTTTAGAAAAAGTGTTATACATACTTGAGGTATCCTGACACTAAAAAATATATCTCAACTCTATAGATTCTGAATATATATTGTCAGTATTGTTTTATTTACTGGAATTTTCTAAAAGCATTTAACATAATATTTTTGAAATAAAAATATTGCCTCTTATTTTTATCCTGTCAGCAAAATTTTAATATAAATTGTGTTTGCCTAGAACACAAATATGCATATAATACAAAGTTATCCAGAAAATTATTAATCCGATCATATTGGCAACAATAAACCTATGAAGGCAGCACTGTTTTGAGGAGCTTAAATAAAGTTATTAAGTGGAGCTCTGCAATATTATTTGCAATGTTGAAGCAAAAATAAAACTATTTTTATGCTTTTCGTGGTGGCATACAGACCTTGTCTTGGCACCAAATCAACTCCATTACCAGTTATGTTACACGGTGAAAAGTTACTGCATATAAATATATACACATGTATATAATATCTGTATATACACACACATTCAGTATTAATTACATAAATATGTTTAGAAAATTTCTTGGTAATAGCACAAAATATTGACACTTAATAATGGGAACTGGTGCTTTTGGAAACGTTTTCACAATTTTATATATTATTCTCAAGTACTATTATAACTCTATATTATTTTAATTATTAATAATTTTGATGTTAGATTTTAAAGTGAGTTTAAATACAATGTAATCCCTTATTTTCATTATTAAATAAAAAGAAAAACATTTTTGGTCAACTCGAATATGCCAATATTTAAGAATGCTGATGAAATAGTCACTAGTTCACTCATGATAGTTATTCTTTATTAACATGTATAAGATTACATATTCTTCAGTGTAATTTGAAATATGTTTCTATTGTTTCAGATCATGAAACAATTTTTAACTGCTTAACGTGAATCTTGAATATCTGTGTTGTCATCAACACCTGAGCCACTTTCTAACACCATACGCTGTCCCAAGAGTATTCCATTTCATCTTACCCCATTTGTTCTGTGAGAGGCAGCATTTCTAAAACCGCATGATGTTGTGTCTGACAATGTGTGTCCAAGGACACAAATTCTCATTAGCAGGATGTTCTGACATTTCCCTTAAGTTGTATATTTATGATTAGCACAATGTAAGCTGTTATTGTATTTCTTTGTGAAGCTCATAATACAGACGGGCGTAATTAAATTGAGATCTTATATGGAAGTCACTCCCCCAAGAATTGTTACTAAATATGAAAACAGCTTTGAATGATTCACCTCCATATGTGTGTGTGTTATAAAGTAATATTGTGATTTATAATAAGAAATATATTTTTGGTCTTTGTCCTATCCAGGTTTCTTGCACAGATATCCTAAAACCCTTGAAATTTCTCAGGTGATGAAAGAAAAACATGTTTATTTTCTTATGTGAATGAGGTGAGTTTTGAATCTTGCCTAAGGATGAAGGGTGGTTGACTGGAGAATCAATATTATGACCAGAGGGCTGGAACTTTCAGCCCCACCCCCTGATCTCCAGGGAAAGGAAAAAGACTGGAGGTCATAGCCAGTGTCAATGATTTCATCACTCTTGCCCGAGTTGAACACCTGACCATTCAAAGAGAATGGCACTCCTGGAAAGGTCTGGAAGCTCTGCTCCCTTTCTCCATACCTTGTCCTAGGTACCTCTTCCACCTGGCCTTTCCTGAATTATATCCTTTTATAATAAACCATAATCTAACAAATAAAATGTTTCCCTGTGTTCCATGAGCTGTTCTAGTAAGTTAATCAAAGCCAAGGAGGGATCTGTAGTTTATACATCTAGTTTATCAAAAGTACAGGTTAAATCTTAGACTTGCAAATGGTGTTTAAAGTCCAAAGAGGAGGGTCAATGGAACCTCAGATTTATAGGCAGAATGAGTCAGAAGCACAGGTGATAACCTGGGCTTGTGCCTGGCATTATAACTTGGGTGGCGGGGGGCAGTCTGTAGCACTGAACTCAACCTGTGAAATCTAATGTTATCTCCTGGTCGATAGGGTCACAATTAAGTTAAATTGTAGGACACCCAGCTGGTGTCTCAGAATTTATTGGTGCTGTGAGGAAAGACCATCACTCATACACACACATGCTGAAACGGGGTCCAGGAACCCAACAGATTCAAAAGTATATATTTGTGTATATATGTATTCATATAGTTGTATGAATTGTTCAGACCCAAGGCGTATGTTTACCAAACTAATGATAATTAGTATATTTTCTGGTATTTTTACTTTGAATGATGTTTAGCTGTCTAACAGGAAGTAATTAGGGTGAGAAAAACATTGTTATAAATTTCTGCATTAATTACTATGATATCAGAGTTGTAACATTATTAATATTGTAGGAAGCATTCTTTTGTCTTTTATCTTAGAACACTCTAGTGATTTTAATACTTGTATTTTTACCAGAACACTGCTTAATCAAATAAGAGTTTAAATTTTAAATTTTATACCTGCAGATTATATAAAACTTGATTTTAAAAATAAAATTGTAATGACCTTGAAATTCTTGGAAGATAATTAAATTTGTGATATAATTTGTTTTCTCACAGAAATAAAGAATGCTCCAAGGCCTAAATTTAATTACCTCTTTTAATTTACTGGTGCAAAAAATTTCAAAAGATATTTAGAGTATTTAAAAAAATGCACAGCCATTTAAAAAGCTAATAAAAAATTAGAGTATTTGGGCCCCCTAATCAGTGATGTTTAAACAATAAATGTGATTTTTTTTAAACATTAAAATTATTATTTAGAAAAAAGAAAGAACTGTACTGTAAAGACTACAATGTAAGATGGTTCTCTTTAATCTTAAGGGTACTTTTCAGTAAAGAAGACTGTCTTATATTTTGACATAGAACAATACAAATATTATTTTGAGTCTGTAATGTACAAACGTTGTATTGGCTTAGATTGTTCAAGTCTGCTATTGAGGACAAGGAAAGCAGATGGGTCTGATAAAACTCATGAGTTAGAATTAATGAGTAGTTGTTGAGTAATGCTTATGTATGAATGTAGATGAAATAAATGGCCAAAATGACACAGAAAGTACTTGAAATGCCAGAGACACTTAATATACATGAGACTCCAAATGTAAGAGACACTAAGTGTTCATCAGACATTAAATATATATGCAATATCTAAGGCATTGAATATTTATGATGCACTAAATATACATAAGACATGTGAGACACATAATAATTAGAAGTCTAATTAAGCTTAGTGACATTCTTTCTAGTGCCCTCTCTTCTCCCCAGAAGTACTCAGAGATACTCATCCAGGAGTGAGTGACAGCTGTGGCCCAGCAGACTCACCTTGCGACTGTCAAGTAGAACATTTGTGTATCTTTGTCCCAAGCAAACTCCACACATTGAGAAAGGACCTCTAAACCATGTTCATCCCAGGATTTGCATGATTCTTCTGCTCTGCTTATACTGTCTCCTGTGTGCTAACTTAGCTCATCTCTCTCTTTTTTTAAATATTTTTGCAGTGCCTATTTCAAATGGACTTAATAAACCATACAGTGCAAGCATTTCAATTCAGTTTACTGAAAGTTTCTGGCTGGTGTTTCCAGGATAGCTTGCCAGATAGAGTACCTGGACACTGTCATTATCGAGGTAATTTCATCCATGACAAAATTAATGCACACTCCAGCTGAGGCTTTCCTGTTTTTTAAAAAAGCACTTATTTTATAAGACAAATGTCAAAAAGGGCATTTCACTGCAATATTTCTTTACACTTGAAAATTTTTAAAAGGGGGTTTGCTCTGAAATATTGTCTTTCCATTGATACGTAGGCGTATTTCTGAAGGTGAAGCCTGAAGAGAAAGATCCATGCATAATGACCTTATAAAAATGCCCAAATACAACGAACTTCGATAACAATTGCACTTTTGGGATGGGAACTTGAAAACAGAGAGATTCCTATGGGTCCTAAAACTTCAGGAAACACAACCTCTCAATTTTGAAGGAGCTGTCAGTAGGATTTAAATTTACAATTAGAGATTTTTTTTCTTTGACTTTTATTAGGGCTTTCTGAGAAGACTCATTGAGATCCCTGTGGGGAAATTCTATTCAGCGAGTGTCTCCTCTTCAGTGAAGCCAGGGCATCAAAGATATTACAATTTGCTCTCTGATTGGATGGAACAAGAGCCTCTGTTTTCTGTAAGCTGAAGCGGTGTACTTGGCATCGCAACCCTTGAGGCAACACAAGAATGTAAAATTCTAGTTTTATTTCTACTGAAAGCGCAAGGAGACAACATATTCATCCACACTGACCTGAGGTCATGCCAGTATATGGGATTTTTAGAGAACATTTATAGATTGATGTTTTCCTATAGGCTTTGGATTCCAATGAATTTCCTGAAAGTTTTAAGAACAACCTCACAAACTTCTGTTACTAGAAGTTATTTATGTACGGAAGAATCTAGATTCTCCTATAAGTTCACAAAAATATTTTTATTATAATATCTTCCACCCACATATTTATTTCCATTACAAATGATACAGTCCTAATTCACATACCATAGGTCTCTAATGGAAATGAAGGGAGAAATTCAATATTTGGATTGTCTTATGCTTCCCCTACTGCTAACCATTGTTTAGTGCTCACAATTTAAGAAGTCTTATATGAATGAAATATATATTTGGAAAATGCAGAAGAACATGAAATGAACATAGATCTATCACCCAAATATTTTAAAAGAGTTTTATTTATATCTATTTGCAGGCTTTTATACTGGAAATATTTGTGTGTGTGTTTTATTTATGTGTATTTTACTTTATTTTCGAGTATGATATATATTATCTTGTAAGCGTTTTTTTATTTAATATATTATTAATATGCTTTCATATTAAGAATATTTTCCATATCAATCATAGTATATATAAGTAATCCCATATTTTGTGTAAATATATTATTTAAATAATGTATATAAATAGAATTTGAACTAAAACTATCATTTTGCAAAATTCTAGATCTATTTGTATCATAGTTTCAGTATTTGCTGCTCTCTGTAAGGTTATACTTGATTACCCTGTGTGTAATAAATTTTGAACAATTCCCAGTTTTCATATTAAATAACAATACGATGAACATCTTTAAGGATAATATTCTCGGACACAATAATAATAATTTGCTTAGAATAAATTTCTACATTTAGTGTTGCTTGAACTAAGAGGAAATATTGAGCCATTTGTTAACTGTTAATCAATTATTTTTCATAAAGGACAGATTTATCTACTTTTCTAATCTGTGTAAAGTGGTCCTTCCCTTGAACCTTCAATGGCTCATACTGTCATTAAAATAATACTTCATCAGCTTAAACAGTTAAAAATATATTGTTTTAATATACACTATTTGTTTATTCTGTTTTTTGGATTTTCGGGTTGCTATTTATAATTTTTACATCTTACTTTTTAAAAGATTTTATTTATTTTATTTTTAAAGAGAAGGGGAGGGAGGGAGAATGAAGGAGAGGGAAACATCAATGTGTCATTGCCTCTCGCACGCCCCCAACCAGGGATCTGGCCTGCAACCCAGGCATGTGCCCTGACTGGGAATCGAACCGGTGAAATTGAACCAGTGACCCTTTGGTTCGCAGGCTGGCATTCAATCCACTCAGTCACACCGGCCAGGGCTCTATGTCTGTCTTGATAGATCTTTCATTTATAAACTTTAATCATTTTGTCTTTCAGAGCATTTATTGATTCTTAAAAGCTCTTTATTCTGAAATGTGTCTACTATATGTTAAAATATGTTCTTCAAATTTCTAATTTGCCTTTTAGTTTTTTGTATTTTTATACAGTTCAAGGACACATTCTTTAATCTGTATATCCCTCTTTTTCTGCACATTAGCGTATACACTTACTATCATTTAAAAAATCAACATGTGCCTTAAACTGCTTTTTATACATTTCTATTAACAATTGATTGGTCTCCTATAATCCAGCCTGAATAAACCTGCTAGTCTTGCTCATACCTATTGTATTTGGTTTCAATAAATATGTTAAAAATTTTTGTGACTCCAGAATTTATTTCTTTTCACACCTGTCTCTCTGCTTAAAGTGTAATCATACCTTAGGTATCACTGTATAAATTCTACTCTTCCTTCAGGATCCTCAATAATATCCTTTCAGTGATTGCTTCTTATTAATAATCAAATTATGATTAATTGATTGATAACTTTTTTGTTTTGTGAGTTCATCAACTACAGCAGATATTTCATTATGTCTTTTATTATGTTTGTGTCTAATTTTATTTCCTCTATTATTTTTATTTATTTACTATTTATATAAAATTATTTTGATTTTTCTTACTATGTTATAAGTTGTGACATCAGAAACTTTATCTTTATGTATTTTTATACCTCATCGTTCAAAAAAGATACCCTTTGCTAAATATACTCATAATTTTAAGAAAAATAAAAAATAAACTTAATAATTAGATTTAACCATCAAAATTATTATTAGATAATTTAAGTAATGAATAGAGTTACTGAATAATGGTTAACTTTTTATGAATTCTTCAAGAGCAGCTAAAATTACCTAATTCATATATTGCTCTTTTTTTCTTTCTATCTTATGCTAATTATTTTTGTCACTTAAGATTTAGGTATCTACATTAATTTATTCATACAACATACAATGATATAGTTATATATTCTCTGGGAACTTGCACCAAATAATTTTAAAATAACATGACTGCTAATAACTACAATGGAATAGCTGTTATTATGGTATGCTAACTTACCTCACACCAAGTACTTTTTTGTATGCATTCTCTTTTTGCCATCAAGAGGATTATCTAAAATAAATATTATTATCCCTGTTTTTCAGATTTGAAAGTTGAGGATCACAAAAATGTAAATGACTTGTTTTACAAAGCCAAGAATCCAGTTTTAATGACTGAGTGTTTTTTTTCCTATACAGGAAATCTGTTTATGGTATACCTTCATTTATGTTGCTCAGGAGGTTTTATTTAAATAAAATATTACACTCACTTATTTGAATATATTTCCAGAGCCTCAATGTTGAGCCTTATCCTAGAAATGATCTCAAAGAACTAAAGTGAACTAGACCTGTATATAAAGAACTTATGGATTCAGATCCATCCACAAAAACAATTTGGAAGCATCAGAGAAAAATATCATAATAATGAACTATCTGGCTGAGAATGGCCGTTATTTTCTTTTCCGATGGACTCTCAGTTCACTTTGCCCTGAATAGGTGCAGTCTTAGAGAGTAACTGAAAGTATAGCTGTCACTTTGGCTTCAAGTCACTCTCATTGATATTTCAGTGATTAGAGGAATATAAGCGAAACCTTCCAACAGCCATACTGCTGAAATGACCTGCTTTTGATAGCTCTTTCCCAATTGGAAATCCATTAAAGTGAGACAGAGGTAAGTGCATACTGAGTGAAAATGATTTGAAAGCTAACAAGATAATAAAGAAAATCAGAAGAATCCTAAGGCCTGATGATTTTGAAGGGGCTAAACTTGCTGATGTTTGCATTAAAATTCACCTGGTACACTAGAAAGAATAGCATTTATTATAGAGCATTCTTCTATTTTTCAATTAACATATTAGCAGCATCTCTCTGGGTGAACATTTTATTACTTCTCTACTTATTGTTAATTCAAGTAGTTCTCAAAATTGACTGATCAACAGAAATATCTATAATGGTTCATCAAAAGAATGTGTGTTTTCAACCCTGCTCACTAAATCTTGGAGATAAGATAAATAGGGCTTCAGCATGAACATAAGACACACACACACACACACACAGTTCTGCCCCTTATGTGTAATTGAAACTGGGAAAGAAAAAGTTTGTGAAAAGATCATATTCACACACACACTATTCTGCCCCTTAAGTGTAATTGAAACTGGGAAAGAAAAAGCTTGTGAAAAGATCATATTCACACACACACACACACACACACACACACACACACACACACACACTCATGGTTCCTGACACACAATCATTTTTTGATTAACCATTTTTTAACTTTTTTTTCAACTCTGCAATGATGCGAAAGCTATACTCCTTCAGTAGAAAGTGTACTTTGAAGTTTTAATTTTGAACTTTTTCCAGGTCAGCGATATACAGTATGATACTTTCTCATGATGCTGGGCAGTGTCAGTGAGTCATGACTCCCAGCCAGCCACACCACCACTACAGTAAATCACTGATACTTCGTAGTGCACTGTGCTGCCATATTTTTTTGCTATTGCCTTTTGTGCTTTGCTTCTTATCATACCTACAAAACCCTCATCTGTGTCTTCTGCTTCTGGTGAGAAAAAAAAGAGCAAAGCAATTACTCTTAAGATGAACTCAAGATAATTGTCCAACTGTATACTAATGTAATTGTTCTAAGCATGCTAAAAGTTAGGCTAGGATCAGCAATGATGTTCTTTAGGCTAGGCATAATAAATAACTTGTGACTTATGATATGTTCAATTGTATGTTGAGGAACATCTGTCTATAGCTTTTTGGCTTTATTCAAGAATTTCTAACTATATATTTAGTGAAATCTACTTCAGATATAAAAATATCAACTAGCTGACAGGCTGGCAAAGAAGACAAAGAGTTTTTACAAAAAAGAAAGGCACGAGTAAAATATTGAGGAATCACAAAGTAGGTAAGTTGTTTTCTATTCTAGACCAAGGTAGCCTGAATAGTTCCACTGTATTAGAGATTTCTGTAAGAACAACATCTACACATCTTAAGGAGTGTTCATTTCCCAGCACTCTACCTCCCCTTGTGGAAAGCAGGACTAGTAAAATGGCATTGGTCTGATCAAGATAGTATAAAATATATAAAACAAAGTGGAATTACTCATGTCAACAAGATGGCTGCCAGTCAACCATGACACTTTGGTTCAAGAGGGAAACTACTTAAGTCACACTAGACACATCTTGCAAGGAGACACACCTAGATATTTGCACATGCCATCAGAACAGTCATGTCTGCAGAGCAGAAACACTCATAGATAGGCTCCTGAGGAAATTCCACACTTGGTATCAGGAGGGTTAAGCAGAACAGCCATGTACCACCCATTTGCTCCTGGGCAAATTCTCCACTTGGCATCAGGAGCATCAAGACATTTATCAAAAAGACCTAGAAGGGTGGAGTACACCACTTTCAAAGTATAACTGAGGCAGGTTTCAGACCACTGCTGAGACTGCCGAGCTCTACACACCAGAATGCCGCTCCATGCCATGCTGAGCTCACTCGGCATTGGCTGTTGGAGGTTCTTCCCTGCTGGACTGAGGACTCCATTTGCCCTGTCGCCCAGCTGGCCCCAGAGATCTGTCCTTGCAAGATGCTAACAACTCCCTTGCCCAGCATGATCTCTTGGACTCCGGTTCGTTATCCCCCATTGATTGCTGTGTGTGTGTGTGTTATAATTCTCTTAGATTTTTTAGAGTGTGAGTAGGCTGTTAATGCATGTTGGTGTTCTACTCTGAGTGAAACTGCAGTCAATAAAAGTTGAGTGAAGAGCGTAATTACTGTGCGTGACTCTTGTCTATCCCTTTGCGCCAGGCTGCTCAGCAGGCAGCTAGCTGAGCAGTTGCCCAGCTGACTTATAAGAAGGACTATCACCAACCCACACTTGTGATGCCCCAACATACACTTCATAAACATTTAAACATTTCCCACAGAGGATTTTCTACACAGACATTGTATGTCTCAACTTTTGATTGATTCTAAAGAGTATGCCTTTGTATCAATAATGATAGCTTTTGTTTCAATAAAAAACAAAGCAAACAAAAACTATACAGCAAGGTGTGCAAAAGCAGGAGCTTTCCTGGCTAATTTCCCTCCATTCCCATGGTTTCTTTTTAGGGTTAGAAGGTGAACACAGATGCTTTGACGCTTCCAGCACAACAGTCAGGAAATAAATAACAAGAGACAGAATGAAGATAAAGGCAAAGATAATTGTTTCTTCTCACATTTCTCTCTCTCTCTCTCTCACTCTCTCTCTCTTTCACTCCTTCTCTCTGTCCTTATCTATCTATCCATCTATCTGTATCTCTTTCTCTCCAGCAGCCTTTCCCAGTTTCACCTGCACTAGTGAATCAATCATCCATCAGCAATCACTGAAGAAGGGAAATCTGATGGCCAGATGCATCAGGTGGGTCTCTGCGGTTGTGTAAAGGGACAGGATGTGAGGGGAACAGCTATCTTCCTTGGATATAGTGCTTGCTGAGCTTGGACAAAATCAGATGCATCTTAAGAAAGATGGGCAGAATTGCATTTGGATAGGCAAGCAAGAATTTGGATGAATACATTCTTAACCAAGGTATTTGACTTTTTATTGATCTTCGTGAAACAAGGAAAAGTAAATTGGTAAAAAAAGAAATAAATAAAGACTTCATATTGAGGCATATGGTGTTGTACCTGAAGCCGTCTTTATATTTGTGTATCTAGGTTGTGTATCCCTAAAAATATGTCAAGAGTTAAGGAGGCATGACTTTAAAAAATGTCTTGGGAAAATAAGGATTGTATAAATTACTAGCACTTCTAATCTGTGGGAACTCCAGGTCAGTCTAAAGTTTATAGATGTAACAACACCTTCTTTAAAAAGTTTAAAAAATATATAGCATGTCTTGCCTGTCATACCCATATAAATTAAAAATGTTACTTAGAGGAACTTTAAAATGAAATAATCCCTCTTAAAAGTTTACATATATGTGAAGAAGGTATCCCAAGGAAATAATATTTTTTCTTGAGTTGCTTATTGTTGTATTCCCTTCCTGTGAAATCCATTTCAATTTTATTAATTTGACACCCTAAACTAATGCTTCAGAATCTTTTGACTAATTCTATATAAGCATAAGCCTGTACATTGAAATTAGTGCCAGCTCTCAGTGTGGATCAGACAGGAGCAAGACCTATTAAATGCTGAGCATTGTGACAGTGGGGGTTGAAGAAGATTTCTGGAGGCTATTGAAAGAGAGAAGAGACAGGGAGTGGGTGGTCCAACTGTGATTTATTGTTAGTAATAAACTTGGCCAAGAGGCCAGCAGGCCTGAGAATTAATCACCCCAGAGATCACAGTGACAGTTCTCTCAGAGCTGGTTATAAGCAAAGCCAACTACTTCCTGAAGAACTAAGGAGAGGTAAGTTCCTCATGACCACAGAAAAGTAGGTCAGTGGATCAAATGCTGGAATTTGAAGAGTGAGACAATGCTAGGAAATAAATGTGGCTTGGAAATGAAGGGCTATTTCTATGCATTACGGTTAACTAGCATCCATCATATATCATATGAGAATACCTATGAGTGGCATATCATGGGGAGTAGAGATGGCAGTTATTAGCATTGGCAAAGCACTCACTCAGTGCCTACCTGTGCTGGAGGCGGAAGCATCCTCTGTCACACTTCTCAGTGACTTAGTGTGTGATCAGCCTCAGGTTTAAAACCAATGTGAAAAAAAAAAAAAAAAAAAAAGAACCGAGAAGCTGAGTTCATGTAAACAAACACTGATACATGTTGGTACTTAGGATGACAATTTGTTCTCTGTCAGCACTTCACTGGCAACTTAAAGTTTCTTTTATGTTGTTCTTGGCAAGGAGTGAGCCAACAAAAGCTAAAACAATAGACTAAAAGGGTAATGCATTATCCCTCATTGTGTCGCGGTATTTGTTTTTCCCTTGAGGTGGCCAAAACCGCTGCAAAGGCAGGGATTGCAGAGCATTTGGTAAGCTGTCTGCACAATTCCCAAACAGTTGTTGAAAAGCTAAACAAAATGATGTATTCAACTAGTTTCTGCCTAAGGACAAACTAATGTTTAGCTAATCTTGACTATCAGGTTACTCCCAGAGTAGAATCAAATTATTAAAAAAAAAAAAAAAAAAAAACAACTTATGAGTGCAATATACATATATTCCCCAAACTTATTTAAAACAAGGATTAAAACTAATTTGGAATTGTATAGACATTAGTTTAACTCTACATATTGAGTAAAGCTTCCCTGGAGAGTGAAAGAAACAACTTATAAATAAATTGCCTTTATTAGGTAGAAAAGCCTTCCAATTCAGTCATTTTTATTTTGAAAATCATTAATCAGATGCATGCTTACTACATAAAGTTTTTTCATGAACTAAGTTAAATATCTTATTACCTTTATGTGGTTGATTATTGAATAAAAATAGATAGCACATTCAATATTTTAAATGCAAGTATAGTTGAGCTTGTTTTTCCATTTAAAAAAAATTTACTTATATTTTCTTTGGTGCACAATTTCTAAACTTAAATTGATGTTGCACTAGGTTCATTTTATTGTGCATGGATTTTAAAATAAAAGGAGAATATATAAATATAGAGATTCTTTTAACTTATTTGGAAAAATTATTTTTTAGCAATAACAAATTGAGTCATTTCAGTACTTTATTAAAAGTCCCTACTGACTCCTATGAGGTATGAACTTGTCCAGACTGTCAACTATATTAATAATACAATGCTAAAAATATACTGAATCAAAGTTATGATTTAATAGGTATGTAAATCAGGAAAATGCAAATCTACAATAGAAAGATTTCCTTGCTCTGGGTTACTTATGAAACGCCCTAAGTTCAAAGTTACCCTTTTTCCCTTTCTGGAAGTTTTCATAATTAACTAAAAAGTCACAAGAAACACTTTTGGCAATGGTTTAAGCCTATTTTTCAGATATTCATCACACATAATGAGCTGAAGGGTTTTTCTCGAATGTTGTGATTAATATTCACCTTTGCATGAACCTTATGCCTAGACAAATATCAAAAAGGAAAAATATCAGGAAATGACAAAAACAAAACAGTATGTTTTTTTAAGTCCCTGGTTTTGGGGATCTTAATTGTATCAACAATGTGATCATCATGGACATTATTCCTTAAGGGACACTTATGCTATCTAATTGAGTACAAGAAAGATTTCTAAGAACCAGATGTACTTAATGTGGAGAAAATCTTGCTGGGAATTCTTGCTTAATAGACATAGCTCTTTCTTCTATACCAGGAACTTGAATATTCAACACATGTTTCTAACAGTGCCTCCAAAATATCTATTTAGGTGGGTCCAATTTTGGAGGGTCCAAAAAATAAAAAGTGAGTGCAAAATGCCCTTCTCAAGTGTCACCTTGCCTGAAATTTATCATTTAGTAACCATTATTTACTTTAGGCTAAATAATGGGTCTGGTGTACAGACTGCATATTCATTCAGATCCGTTTCCTTCATTAAACAAACGGTCCTGGGAAGGCCTCCTGCTGCTGAGGAGGGAAGAAGAGCAGGAGTTTGGGAACAGGAAGTGAAAACACACTGAATATAGGGGGGATGGCTTTGTAGGTGCATTTTCTGTACTGCATAGTTTTGTTACCAGCTAATTTATAATGAAAAGACAAAATAGTGCATACCTGTATTATGACCCTGTATGAGAGCCAATGCACAGTTGTAGCAAGGTGACATGGTAGAAGCAAGTGAAAAAATAAATGGCAAGTTGACATAATAAAAAAAATAAATAGCTAACTGTTGACGCACATTGGTTTTACTTTTTTGGAAGGTAATATGGCTATACTTATAGGAATAAGAAATACATGTGACCAGATAATTTTTGGTAAAATGCATAAAAATGATATATTGTCTTATTTTTTTCTTTCTTTCTTTTCACCCTTGCTCTGATCCTATTTAAACAGATAACTTACTTCTTTTCTTGTCTTAAAGGGAAGCATATGGTTGAGTGTAAAGTACAAACTTGGTAAAACAGCTACCTTCACAACCTGTGTTACTGTAAATGTTTAAACCCATTGAAAAAGTCATGCGAAGTTTGTTAGAATTAGAATAAAGAAATACAAAGAGAGGGAAAGGGACTAAAAGAGATTCAGCCAAGTAAAGGGACGACAGCATTGAAGAGATGTATCATACATGGTGGAGACCCATCCACCATTCCCTGCTATTTCTTCAGAAAGTTGGCAAACCCGCAGGCAAGAATATTGTGTAAGCAGCTGACTTCTACTCCCTGAGCTTCAGCTGTTGCACTGCTGCTACTGCTTCCCCGACGCCCAGCTAAGTCTACAATGGTGCTCCTCTGATTCAGGAGTTGACTACAGAATATAATAAATTGGGTGTGATGTACAGACTGTATTGTGTGGCTTGTTGCAACTAAGTGCATGTGGCTCCTGGCTTTTGAAGTAACGTAGCTCTCTTTGAGGTTGTTCCTAAAAGACAGCAGGAAGACAGATTCTTCCAGTGGGCAGACATCAAGGAAAATATTTCATTGTCCATTTGTTTTATATGGCAATATAAATGGAGGTATAGATTTATATAAACATATAAGCAAGCAGGGGCTGATTGCATAGGAGTTTAGTACAAGGAAGAAATTGTGAGAAAGCTCAAAGATAATGGGATCAGAATACGAATTTCAAAATTAGTACAGTTGAATGCTAAGCACAGATACATACCCTCATTGCAAAGAGGGCATATCATATACCTATAAACAAAATGAATGTATATGAATTTAATTTCCTCTACAAGTCAGCTGGTTGTTCAAAGGTCCCATGAACAAATTATGTCTGGCAGCAGCAGTAAAATTTATTCAGGTGTTTGAAAGCATGGATCTCACATAGTTATGATTGACTTGATAGGTCCCATTGCTTGGTGCAAAATGCCTTCAGCAATAACCAGTTCTGAGATCCCAGTGTTGTATGATGTCCTGGGATGACCAATGAGCCTCTTGGTGGCAAACAGATTTCAGGGCAATACTGGATGGGGGAGAACTTTTCCTCACCAGGTTTTTTTCCCCTTTTTGCCTTGTGTTGGCCATCACTGCTGTTCGTAGAGTTGAAATACATTATGTGGTTGCTATAATATCACAAGCAATATCACTACCAATTAAAGAACTCAGTTTAGCAAACTGTGTTAGCCCAATGACCAAGGCCAATGAAATTCACTAGTCTCATCACATACCCATTTATCAGAAGCAGTTGACCTTACAGAGAATGGAGCTATTCTTTAGGAAATTTAGTCATAATGTCAGTTCTAAGATTCGTCGGCAGCCGTCCGTCTCGAGAGACGATGGTGTAGCTTCTTAAGAGTCTATCTGCACCGCCGAGAATGGTTGTGCAGTCCGACTCGGGAGTGACACGGTATCTGTCTCCTCCCATGTTGAATCGACATCTTGCGATGACGCTGGAGTGTCCTCTCCAGTGAAGCTGAAGCTACATAGCCTGGGCAGGGTGATATGGAGGGTCTGCTGTTGCCCATGCAGCAGACCCCCCCTCTCTTCGCAGCTGAAGGATCCAAGGGAAAGACGGAGTCAATACAGCTTGGCTTCAGGTGCGCCGCAGGAGTTGCCGGTGTTGACTACAACGTCAAACCGCCTTAGGGACTCCGGCTCCGGATTTTCTGTCGGGGTTTACTCCCTTAGCCTTTCCCCTGAAGAGGTATGCCGCAAGGCAGCGGAGGTTTTTTGGAGTCAGAGTTTTCCTTCTTCCTTCTCTGATGTGCCCTGACTGGAAGATCGAACCAGCGACACTTAGCTCGCAGGCCGACGCTCAATCCACTGAGCCAAACCAGCCAGGAGTTCTAAGATTACAATGTCTGATATTGAAGTGCATTTCATCAGGAAGATGTGTGTGTGTGTGTCTGTGTGTGTGTGTGTATGATCTGAATTAGATCCTATTGTGACCAAAGTATGTGAATTTAAGACCCACAGATAGAAGTGAGAATTGAGCCACACCAATACACCGAAAGACCAACATGCAAAATATTTGGTGGTATACCCACAATTATGGTCTCAACTATATTAGTATTCTGAGAGGGAATGTTTCCACTAAAATAAAACAATACCACATTAAATAAGAATTTCATGTGGCCATTCTTTACAGCAGGTGCACACACAAGCAAAAAAGCTTACAATGTTAGCTAAGTTGATTGTTTCTAAATGTTAAGAGGGAATATTGATAAACTGCATTTTACAAGTATTCAATCACATAAAATGCAAAATGATCACTTTGGTAATTTCATTTTTATTTTTTATCCATCTTTATTTTCTTTTATAATTATATATTTTTATTTATTTTTGAAAAAAATGAATTAGTGCTACATTTGGGGAGAATTTTTGTTTTTCAGAGATTCTAATGATGAGACCATGAAAAAAAATGAGTGAGCTAAAATAGCAAGATTAAAATAAAATGCATTGTTTTGCCTCATGTATATATTCCACATGATTTTTTTAAATTTCAGCTTCACTGAGGTACGATTGAGAGAGACAATTGTAATACACATAAAGTGTACATCATGATGATTTGATTACACTCCGGCTATTACATCCAGAACACTGTTAAACTCTAGCTCTGGGAGTTCTCGTCCTTGCTGTATTTCCTTCTCTACTCTCCAGGGAATGGTTTTTGTCCCATGTTTTCAATGGGACCCCCATAGTACATCAGCATAATAGCCAACAATATTATTAAACACATAATAGCAAGTATGTTCTTCTTTTTTTTTTATTTTAAAGAGTTTTCATTTTATGAAGGGTATCAATGCCATATTATTCATATACTTTGCAACAGCTTCCAAGTTTACCTTGTACCCATATTTGTGGGCACATTTTTTCCTGAATTCATCAAATCTTTCAATATTTTTTTCTTTTTGTTTTCTTACACTAACTCTTAGTTTATTAACTCTTTGTCATGACATTGCAGAAATATGTTTATATTTTCTTCTAATATGTTGCTAAACTATTACATTTTAGATTTTTTAAAAAAATTACATATAATGCATAAAGCAAGCATCACTCCACCACCACTCCTCTTACACTTCAGCTTCACCAAGTGAAATAAATCTGAAAAAAGTGAGAGTTTAAGAATTAACGTGAGACTACTTGGAATCAGATTTGTGCAATCACAGCATAAATAAGTCACATCAGAAAGACCCTCCAAATAAAAAACGTGGTTGTCCAGCTGTCTCTATCAAAATACACGATTTCCTCAATTTCTGCTATAAAAAGAATATAGATTGATGTTTTCTGCCATATATGAGAGAGAGTCCTTTGTACTTTAGTGAATTTAAATTGTAGGTGAACAAGCACACATAAATGCAGCTACAGCTGTGAATAAAAGAAATAATTGTGAATTTGCAAGCACAAGAAATAGTTTTCTCTGGTTTACATAGGACAGAGTGTGCATATGTCTGTGTGTCTGTGTGAGTGTCTGTCTGTCTACCTGGCAGGTACAGTGTATTGACATTACTCAACTTGTATGTGAAAACCTCAACCCGTACCATCACTTTTGTTGACCTTACCAGAACACCATACCTCTGAACAAGAGATGAGGCAACACTGTAAAATCTTTATTGTTTAGGTCTCTAACTTCTTCTCTTCTTTTCCTTTTTATTTTTTTAGCATTTGAGAAACAACAACAAAAAATTGAAGCTTCACTTAAATGTCAGTGCCCAAAAAGCTTCTTAGTCTCAATTACCAGATATTTTTCTTCCACACAGAAAGAAAAGAAAGTAGTTCTGCTCCTATGTATAACCTCCATCAATAAACACAGTAATACAAACTTCTTTACATCTTAATAATTGCCAGGCCAGATTAACAAGCTGCTAATGTTTTGATTTACAAATTGGAGGCCCATTTGGTGTGCCTGGCCTTCATGAAGATTGAGCTGTCTCCTCTATTCGCTGAAAGTAAGTAAATGACTGTTTATTCATTCCCTTGATTAGAAGGCTGCCCTCCAGCCAGATAAAAGAGATTCCGTAATAAATGTGAGACTCCCATGTTTTGTTTTGCCTTCAGAATTTAGTGCCAAGCATTAAAAGGAATTGGAGATTGATTTTTGTTCGAGGACCAGTGCCAGATAAAACAAGGAGTGAGCAAGCAGACTAGTTTGTAGACATGAGTTTCTTTATAATGAAGAGAGGATTTGAGTTTTAATGTAACAGCAACTGGGTTATTCCAGGTGTGTGTGATGGTGTGTATGTGTGTGTTTTCCTGCCTTGACATGACTCTATTCATTCTCTCTGATGTTTTCTAGGTAGCTGTTGTCAAAGATCAAAATTAAATGCATCTCACCCAGGTCTTTAGTCATTGAACCAAAAAACTTCAGTTGATTTCCTTGCATTGAGACCAGCTCTACAGCAATGCTGTGGGGATTATACACACACAATAAAATAGAGGAGACTTCCATAGATGTGTTATTTATGGGTATACACGCACCCTTTCCCCTTTGCCTTTCCCCTTTCTGATCTTTGGGAGGGCTGCCAGCCTCCCTTTGCTTCATAACTTTGCCATGTGGCATCTCCCTCACAAATCAATGTCTTCCACTTCATCCCTTCTCCTCTTGCCTGAGGGAGGATCTTCTGTATTCTTTGACTTGCAATGGAGCTGCTCTGCTTTCTGAGTTGCTGACAAATTGGCCAATAATGGGGGTAATGGATGCAACAGTCTCTTGCTTCCCTCTGAGCAATTTACATGTCAGTTCTAAAGTGTCTCCTCTCTAGATCCCCAGGCTCAGAGAAGTACCCAGTTGCAGCCACTAATGGGCTGCTTGTACAAAAGCTTGAAGTCAATGAATCAATAAATAAAATTACCTCAGTTGCTAAGTGTAGGTGCTGCGCTTTGATGCACAGAGACAAAGAAGGAACAAAATAGACTGGGAAGGGGAAAAGAAGGGAGATGATAATGTAACTGAGATTTGATATTCTTAAGTATATTTTATTGATTACACTATTATAGTTGTTCCAGTTTTTCCCCTTTTGTTTCCCTCCACCTGGTACCCTCTTCCCTTCAGCAATGCCCTCCCTTAGTTCATGCTCATGGGTTGTACATATAAGTTTTTTGGTTTCTCCATTTCCTTTACTATTCTTAATATCCCCCTGTCTATTTTGTTGTTACTAATTATGCTTCTTAATCCCTGCACCATTTCCTTCTTTCTCCCCTTTCCCCCCCGCAGCGGATAACCCTCTAAATGATCTCCCTGTCTATGATTCTGTTTCTGTTCTAGCTGTTTGCTTAGTTTGTTTTTGTATCTATTTTTGTTTTTTAGATTCAGTTGTTGATAATTGTAAGTTTGTTGTCACTTTAATGTTCATAGTTATGATCTTCTTTTTCTTAAATAAGTCCCTTTAACATTTTATATAATAAGGGCTCGGTGATGATGAACTTCTTTAGCTTTACCTTGTCTGGGAAGCACTTTACTTGCCCTGCCATTCTATATGATAGTTTTGCTGGATAGAGTAATCTTGATTGTAGGTTCTTGCTTTTCAACACTTTGAATACTTCTCTCTTGCCTGCAAAGTTTCTTTCAAGAAATCCACTGACAGGCTTATGGGAACTCCTTTGTAGGAAACTTTCTGCTTTTTTCTTGCTGCTTTTAAGATTCTCTTTATCTTTAAACCTTGGCATTTTATTTCATTTTTTAAAATTATTTATTTGTTTTTTTGTTTGTTTTTTTGTAGAGAGAAGGGAAAGGAGAAAGAGAGGGAGAGAAACATCACTGTGGTTACCTCTCACTTGCACCCACAACTGGGGACCTGACCTGCAACCTAGTCATGTGCCCTGAGTGGGAATTGAACCAGCAACACTTGACTTGCAGGCCGATGCTCAATTTACTGAGCAACAGCAGCCAGGGCTTAAACCTTGGCATTTTAATTATGATGATGTGTCTTGGTGTGGTCGTCTTCGGATCTAGCTTGCTTGGGACTCTCTGTGCTTCCTGGACTTGTATGTCTATTTCCTTTGACAAATTAAGGAAGTTTTCTTTCATTATTTTTTCAAATAAGTTTTCAATTTTTTGCTCATCCTCTTCTTTTTCTGGCATCCCTATGATTCAGATGCTGGCAATTTTGGAGATGTTCTAGAGTCTTATTACCACCTTTTTTTTTTTTTTTTAATTCTTATTTCTTCGTTCTGTTTTGGTTAAATGTTTATTTCTTCCTTATGTTCCAAATCATTGATTTGAACCCTGGCTGTCTTTCCTTCAGTGTTGGTTCCCCGTGGATTTCCTTTTAATTCATTTAGTGTACCCTTCATTTCTTCCCTTATGTTTTTGCCTTAGTCAATGAGTTCTCTGAGAATCCTTATCACAAATGTGATAAGGATCTGAACTCTGCATCTGATAGGTTGCCTATCTCTATTTTGTTTATTTCTTTTTCTGGGATTTTGTTCTGTTCTTTCACTTAGGCCATATTTTATTTGTCTCCTTAAATTGGCAGCCTCCCTGTGTTAGTTTCTGTATATTAGGTAGAGCTGCTTTGACTCTCTGTCTTAGTGCACCTGTTAAGTAGTATGCCATGGAGCCTTAGGTATTTGATAGGGAGGGGCAACCTGCTCTACCACTTTGTGGCTCTGTATGTGAGGGAAGAGTCAGGGAGAAAACAATGCCACTGCCTGGCATCTGGAACCTTGCTCAGCACTCTCCCCATTTCTAGTCACTTCACCCTCTTCCCATATGTGATTGGTGCTCTTCTAGCTGTTACCCTGGTGGTGATTCCCTGAGTGGGTGGGCTTGCCTATGTTCTAGAACTATGCAGACTCTTTAAATAGACTTTCCTAAGAGACCAGCAATTTCTTTTGCTGCCCCAAACCCTGCTGATTTTTATAGCCAGAAGTTATGAGGATTTATTCTCCCAGTGTCAGAACCCTAGGCTGCGTGCTCTAGCCAAGGGCTGAGATTGCTCTCTCTCAAGGTATCTCTCCTGATTTTTATCAACCACACATGAATGTGGGACCCCTCCCCCCATTCCAGTGGATGCCACTGCCACCTTGCTGCCATTGCCACACTGCATTCTTTCCACCCCAGATCTCTGTTTCCACCCCTCTTACTTATCTGGGTGAATACGGCTTCTTTAAATCCTTGGTTTTGGGGTTCCCATCCAGTTCAGTTTTCTGGCAGTTCTGGGTGTTTTTTTGTTTTGTTTTAAGGTTAATTATGATCTTTCTTATGGTTGTGCAGGGAGATGAAGCATGTCTGTCTCTGCCTCCATCTCAACTGTAACATGAGTTGATATTTAAGGACACAGTCTCCTCAATTTCTAACCAGAATATTTGTTTTTTGTTGTTGTTTTTTAATTTACAAGTTTTAAAATAGACAGTGTCCACATTATTGTAAAAAAGGAACATAATGTATGCATCTCAATTGATTCGGTTTAATTTTATGAGCCTTCGTGTTTCATGTCTTCTTAATTTATTGCAGGCGTTTATGATCCACACCCTCAAAGGCCAGGATTTATTCACTTCTTTGCTTGTTCTGTAAATATTTATAGAATGTCTACTGTATTCTTAACATTATGAACAAGACTAAGGTTACAGTGGGTAACAAAAGGCAGTCATCCTTTCTCAAAAGGTAATAACTTGAAACCAGTGGGATAATACATGGGAGCATCTCTAATCAGTTAAAACAATGCCAGAATCAGAAATCCAAATATAAATGAAATATACCCCTTATTGTGATGATTGACAGTAAAACAATATGTAGCTATATACACTTATGTAAATAATTACATAAAAATCAGTACTGTGAGCTATAATCACAAGGTATACTAGCATAAACTTTTAACTCATATTATCTAATATTTTGTATGCTTAACTCCAGCTTGTGTATTAATTTCACCTATGTTTTATTTCTCCTTGTTTTATGGGAACACACATACTGATTAACTCAAATGATCCTATTTTACCAATTTTTTTGCAAAATGCCAGTTTAATCCTTTTTCATAAACAATTAAACTTATTCTTCATGTCTTCTAACTAATAAATTATAGGGACAGGTTTACTAATACATGATTCCTAAAAGTTTAAGAGACTAATATGATAAAAATAACATTTTTTCTAACTTTCTTTAATGGTTGAATCCAGTTTCTCTACTCAGTCCAGTAATCAACAGGCCTATTATGGGGTATGAGGGATTATGCATACACGTATTTTCTAACAACTTCAGAAGAGTCTATGTAGAGCTAAAAATAGTACAGTTCTCAGGAATTCATCCTCCTTTTAAAATATTGGCCTAAATATCTTTTTCTGGGAATCTATACCTAGCTTTTTCCATGTCACATTCTTATCAGTGTTTCTCATTTACAAATTAAAAAAAAGAAAAAGGATATGAAACACAATTTAATCAGATCAATTCCTTTTTTTTCTTTTTAAATAATTCACTATGCTGTAGATTAGAAACTTGGGTGGAAATGAGATTTACAAAACATACCTTTCCTCAGACTGTCCCTCGTAGGAAATGTCACTGGAATAACATTTCCTGAGGGAAAACATATTACACAAGTGGGTCACTGTTCATAGAACATGATCCCTACTTGTTAGTGGGAATTATTCAAGGCCAGTAAAGATCTTTTGTTAACAAATATACTTTAGAATCTTAAATAAAATCTATTTCTCAGTAGGATCAAGTGAGATGTGATTTGTTGTTCATCTTTTCAGAACTTATTTTGACCATGACATAGAAACTTAGAACATGTGCATTTTGATTTATTTTTGCTTATTTTTTTAAGTTCTTTTTCTATTTAAGTGCGAGATATCAAATCTTGACAGGTGAAAAAAAGAAGGTGAATGTAGAAGAGGAGGAAAAAGGGGTAAAGTGTCTGTGTGACATTTATTTCAGTTCCTATAACACAGGGGAACAGTTTTTAACATAATTCCTGTTGTGTTTGATTTTTCAGCTGTTTTAGACTTAAATTGACATGCTGATTTCAAAACTCCAGTTAGTTTTCTTTTATCACGTCAAGTTCTTTTTGTACAGCTTATCTTAATGCGACCACTCTAGGCTGGATCTAGCCAGGATCGAGGGAAGCACTACTGCTCTCCTATTGGCTGAGAGCAAACCTCTTGGACCCCTCACAAGGTGTGCAATCAGTGTGTCGAGAGTTTATGGATGTGGACAAAGGTGACACATGATAAATTGCCACTTGGTATACTTATGGTTTGGCGAGAGCCCAGAGATCATTCAAGTGACTGTTACTTTTGTATAGTGAAAACATCAGGATAGAACAAGAAAAATAAATGTAAAATAGAGTATCCTAGTCTACCATGAACTATATGCCCAGTGTCTCATTCAGGTGAAATTCCAGTGCCAGTTTTCATTGAACTGCCCTCTTTCGAAAAATAGCAGTATGGTGAAGAAGTACGTGACAGCAATGATGGAGATTTTGAAATTAAAGATGACTCAGTTCATAAGAGATTTGATCAGCATGAGTTGAATGATTTGGCATGAAATTTGAGACTATCCAAAAACTGAAGAATTCCTAACATCAACACTGCATGAGAAAAACTTGCTTGAAAAAGGAGCAAAGGTATCCTACTTTCAAGCAAGAGGAAGTGCATTTCTGCAGTACTTTTGAAGTGTATTGCCATAACATACATGGTTTAATGGAGGAATTGGGAATTCCAATCTATAACAAAACTGAATGGTGACTATTCATTGATAGCTCAAAGCAGAGCTTGAAGTGTGTCCTCCCCCACAATGGCAATTTATTTGGTGCAGTCCCAATTGGCCATTCAGTTTGTTTTCATGAAGAATATGAAGATGTAAAGAGAGTCATTGATCTCTTGCAATACCACAAGAACAATTGGATCATCTGTGTTGACCTTAAAATGGTCTGCTTCCTTCTTGGTCAGCAATGTGGATACACCAAGTATCCCTGTTTTCTGTGTATGTGGGACAGCAGAGCTCGTGAGAAGCACTGGGTGGAGTTGAATTGACCTCCAAGATTTGGCCTCAAACCTGGTGATCCAACCATTCTACAAGAGTCACCTGTTGACAGAAAAAAAAAACATTTTATTCCCACCTCTGCACATAAAACTGGGTCTCATGAAGCATTTGTTAAAGCTTCGCCCACTGAAGGAGACTGTTTCAAGTATCTCATTTTGGCATTTCCTAGTCTGTTGTTTGAAAATATAAAATACCTTGATATGTATGTTTGGTAGCAGAACTTTACTACTCGTACACAATTTGACTTACAGTAACAATATATAGCCTTTATATGAATACAATTACCCTAACAAAGCATTCTATTCAGACATTTTTTTTCCTTTATTTTCTTTTGTATGTACATTTTGTATGATTTTTGGGACAAAGGGAAGGTATCCTGTACCTTAAAAAGTTGACGTGATAGAGAAAAGAAATCATCAGTTTTGGATTCAGATGCCAAAAATTAGTCAAAAACAAGTGTTAGATCTAACTCAATGGAAATTGTGTTCCTCAGTGTAATTTTCCGTGAAAAGAAAGAGGACACACATGTCTGGTGCACTGGCTGCTAAGAAGGCACCTCGGAGCCTTGCCTCTGTGGAGAAAAGAATCAGTGATGACACATAATGGGGTTCAGCGCCCCAGCACTGCCCTGAAATGACAGCAGGGCCAGACAAGAAGAGTCTGCTTACAGGAATGAGGAAACATGAGCAGAGTCAGACCTCATCGCTGAGAAACCCAGAAATTTTGTTCACGACCGAGGTGGGATACATGCACTGTGGTGTTCAGATGAGCTGGTGTCATAGAGTAAGACACTGAGGACATTCTAATTTGACATTTGATTTAATGGGACTGTTTCTTCCCACAGGTTTGATGTTCTAGCTATGTATACATATACACATGAAAATAAGAAGACTGTCTTGCCAAGTGCTAACGTCAATGATACAAATTAGGTATTGGTTTAATGAAATAGCCAGCAGTCATTTTGACACTATTACCTTGATGGATGCCAAATAAACTTCTCACCCTCTCTTCCTTTTATGTCTTAGCCACCTTTACGTAGACTTGAGGTTTTCCCTTTCAGATAAAGAACAAGAACTGTAGTGTGAATCTCTGTCTATGCTATTCTAAGAATAACAGAATCAAAACACTTGTATTAAAGGCAACATTGTAGAAAATAAATTGATATATTGTATGTACTGTTTAGTAATCCACAATTAGGATCTGTAGGTGATTATTTAGTCTTGTTATTGCTATTTTCTAAAGGAACATAATAAACCTTTAGTCATTCAGATCATGAAAGCTGTATAATAAATTATTTTCCCTGTTAACAATAAGTGAAAGATAAATATTTTTTTGAAATAAGTGTGAACCATAAATTATCATATCACTAACTTATAAAACTTTTTCCAAAAAGGGAGGGATTCACTATTCTTACTAAACCTGTCACTTACTCCTTTGCTACCTTGAATTAGTAATTGAGAGAGTGGGACCATTGCTGGAGATACCATGTACTTATTTCATCTGGGAAAACAAAATACAATTGCAAGTATTTTAATACCTCTGCCCAGACTGTGGTTTGCTCTTAGCACACCTCCTAGTTCTGTAGCTTTAGTTTTCCAAAGGCAAACCACATTTGGAAAGCTGGTGACCCGTTTACTTTTATATATTGGTATACAAGTCCCCACAGAACTGTTATGTTTAACTGTTATTGCAGATTGTATTTTACAGTTGCCCAAGGTTGTGTTAAAGAGGGTGTTTTCGCTCTTTGACTTGAGAATGTTATCTAAAATGTTATTTTACTGATTCACAAACGCTTCACAAGCTGAGAGTTTTACTATCCATGTCACCAATAAACCATGTTCTTTATCAAACTTCATTACAGGTTCAAGTCTTGGGCCAGAGATCTGGCTAAAACTGAAGCAGGAGAAATATCTATTAAATGGCTTTATTTTAGTAACCTTGGGTTTTAACCTACCCCTTTTATTTGACAAACTCCTGTAAATTGTCCAAACAAAAAAATCTCAGGTTTTGTGAAGTTAAAATATAGAGATTTAACTCTTTCTCTTACAAGTTTGGATTAGAGAGGTCAAACTTTCAAAATAAACTACTTACCAACTATTTATTATGTATGGATGCATGTATGTATGTATGTATACTTACTCTATATTTTTAGGGTTCTTGATAATTTACATAGGGCTTTGAAATATACTATCCCAGTTGGTCTATATAACAATTCTGAGGGGTAAATAAGGCTTAAACCTTTGCCTGCATTTTATGCTTGATTAAAAAAAAAATTATTGGAGAAAAGATAACCATTCTATATATTTAATACTAGTGGTGATGGAGCTCTAGGTTAAGTTCTGCCCTTCATCAAAAAATGTTTTTCCATTCATAAGCTGTGGATTCAATAATTATGACAAATGTGGTATCTGTCCTTTGGTGTACCTTTAAAAAAAGCTTTGAGATAAACTTGAAAAAGAATCAAGGTAAAGTTTATAATTCCTGCAGTTTTATTTTATAAAATTTTATCGGGAACTGAAATGCACTTCTTTTAGAGGAGAAGTTCTCTCAACCACACTGAGTGCATACTGTATAGTAGTTCTTGAGTAACATGTTATATGGTAACCTCCTCGTTTTTATTTGAGAAATTCCTGTAAGTTCTCTAAAGCAAAAACTCAATTTTTGTGAAGTGAAAAATATAGAGACTTAACTCTTTCTCTTACAAGTTTGGGTCAGAGAGGTCAAACTGTAAAAATAAACTACTTACCAACTATTTATCATCTATGTATCTATGTATCTATAAAGCTACTGTATATTAGTTCTTCCTTATCCAAGGTCACATGTTCTGAGGCTCCAGTTATTAATATTGTTTCCCAAATTTTCTTCATGTGTTGGTACACAGAGAAAATTATATTTATGTAGCATCAAGGGGTAAATAGAGGACACTGAATATATCAATATGGGCCTTGTTGAAGACATGCATTTTAAAAAATTTGAATAAGTAAAAGAAACACAAAATAAAAAGAATACAGGACATACTAAATTTGTAAATTTAGTAAAACTTCAATAGGAGACTCTCAAAATTTTAAATAAGAAACTTGAATTTGCTTCTATGAAAATATTACTTTTTTCAGATTTAACCTGTACATTTATCAAGATATTGAATGATTACTCCAGTTTTTTAGACTCATTTTTTTAAATTTCATCTAAGTAGAGTTCATACCCAATATTATGTTAGTTTCAGGGGTAGAAGAAAGTTATTTACTATCTATGTACCTTATAAAGTGATCACCATAATAATTCCAGTAACCTGTTATTGTACAAAGTTATTATGATATTATTGACTATATTTTATATTCTGTACATTTCATCCCTGTGACTTATCTATTTTATAACTAGAAATTTGTACCTCTTATTCTTCATCACCTTTTCACATACCTCGCCTACTCTCTTCCCCTCTGGAAACCATCAGTTTGCTTTCTATATTTATGAGTCTGTTTTGTTTGCTTGCTTATTTTTTAACCTTCAGACTTCACATGTAAGTGAAATTATGCAGTATTTATTTTCCTCTGTCTGACTTATTTCACTCAGCACAATACCCTCTAAGTCCATCTATGTTATTACAAATCACAATTTTTTTTGTTGTTGTTTGTATTTATGGCTAATATCTCATTGTATACATGAACCACATTTTATCTACCTATCTGCCAATGGACACCTA
Source organism: Furipterus horrens (assembly GCF_987537825.1). Classification (NCBI taxonomy): domain Eukaryota; kingdom Metazoa; phylum Chordata; class Mammalia; order Chiroptera; family Furipteridae; genus Furipterus; species Furipterus horrens. Next base: position 197,959,969 of record NW_028327173.1, on the reverse strand, counting down.
GGTTGCTTACAGTCTTAGCTTCTGTAAATAAGGCTGCAATGAACATAAGGGTGTAGATATCTGTTCAGATTTGTGTTTTCAATTTCTTTGAATTAATCTTCAGAAATGGAATCTCTGGGTTTCATGGTAGTTCTAGATCCACATCTTTCCCTTTAACTGTTTTTTTCAAAAGGAAATTTTACTAACACATGTAGTTGGTAGCAAATGTCAAAAGATAACTTATTATATTTTGTGCCAATTAAAATAAATTTATCCATAAACATTAACAAGATTTCTAGTATCCAGTCCCTAAGTTGAACTACAAATTTGTAACTATTCTTTAACTCTATCACTCTTCCTTTTATGTTATTAATAAATAAAATGTTGAAACTTTTTATGATAATAAGAATGAATTGAAATACAAATATATTTATTTCGTGAATTTCAAAAATTGATAAGATGTTTCTATTAATTTTGATAATTGTTTTATATAATTCAAATTAAAAGGCTAACTAAATAGTATCAATAAATATTTTAACTGTACTATCACAAAATTGAGTTTTGCTTAAAATACATAAACTATGTATTTTACACAGTTCTTGCAATTTAAAAACAATGTGTTTATTCAAGGTATTAAACAATTTTACCTCAATTAACTATTGGGAAACCAATAGTTATTCTTCAACAATCTGTAAAGCAATAAATATTTACAATGCTTATACACAAATTTAAAACCATTTTTCTTAGCTTACTGACTTTTGACAACATATTTTGCACATCAAAAGTGCTTCATATGAAACCAAAGAAAATACCATTCTTATTCTCATTCTTTGCAAGCGATATACTGACCTGAATTTTATAGAATCATCATCTTTTACTATCATTCAATATAGATCTGAAATGTACAGGTAGACCACAATCTATAAGTCTTCTCTGTGAATTAGACAATGCATTACATAAACTCCAGACTTCTCAAAATAAATATTAATTAACACAACCATGTAGTTTATCTTTCAAGACAAGACACTGTCATGTGTAAATGAGTGTAATTATGGCAAGAAGTATAAACAAGAAATATCCTGGGCCAAATTAATTATTAGTTTACTAATATGGCTAGTATTACTAATATTAGTTTACTTAAATCTAAAATCAGCCTATGATGTAGGACATATTGTCCTCTCCGTTGTAAAAGTTAGGGTGTTAACAGTCTAGGTATTATGCTGTAGATCTAACAACAAATTAATGTCAGAACCAAAGTTTGTCCCAGAGAATGCTGAGGTTTGGGTGCATTGGTATGGGTCCTGGTGATGGCACTTGACTTTGTATCCCTGCTTCTGTGCATATAATGCATATGGTAATTTATTAAACATTTATTCCCACTTGATTATTTGTCCTAAGTAGTTTGTTTTAATATCCCCATGAAGAAAAGTATCATTCTTCAAAGCATTTTCATGGTCTCTAACCAGTGAGGTTTCTTTCATCTCCTGATGTCTTTATGTCATTGGACATATTAACAATGCATTATTCAAAATAGTATCTTTCCTATTTCTTTGCTTCACTGGTCCCCAACACTAGCATGAAACAGTAGTTTATGCAAGGCGTAATGTAAGCCACACTGTCAGGTGTGAAACATTTTGGATTTCGCAATTACTTGTGTGATTTTTGTGACTAGCTACTTCGGTATGATCTCATACTGCTGGAACTAATCTCATGAGGGTAATTTGTTTCTTATTTTGTACTTGCAGACACTTAAAAGAGTGTAAAACTCCTTTCTGCCCCATATAGATATTTTGTTTAGCAAGGTGTCAATGTCGTTAATAGCAATATTGTTTGTTTTAAAAATACAACTAAAAAGCAAAAGGTTTAAGCTGAGTTAGATAGAGAATTACAGGGAAACACGAATGCAAATGTAAGATAACCTCCCTTATCTATCTAATTAATAATAAACCTTGGAGACTTTTATTTTTTGTATATTACATAACTTTACAGCTTCAATCAAATAGTCGATTATCTTGGGACTAAAATAAGTATTTATGATAATAATATCTGTAAATGTGTTTACTTAAGGGAGTTATTGGCCTTTATGGCTTCAGAACATACGTACGTGGAGATGCCTTTTGTGCCTCACATTCCGGGGCACTTCTGAATTCAGCCACAATTGCAGGAGACAGTTCTATAATTCCCTCAGGCAGGGTCACTCCTCAATCACAGCAGGTTATCTTGTTGTGTTCTGTTTCAGGTCCTCCCACAAAACCAAGAAAATAATCTAAATCAAGTCTAAATTCAGCCAAAAGCACAGGAAGGTTAAATCCATCCAGGGGTCATCTGCAACCAGCGGGAATTGCCACTGAGTGGAGAGATGCCCCAGTCACGCTGTTCTGGACAGGCAAGAACAAGAGTCCTCCCGTGGGCTTCCAGGCGACCACAGAGGAGCCACGTCCTGCAGCCCACGAGGGCAATGGGAACAACCCAACTCCATGCAGGCTGGTCTCTTCTCTTTCTCTCTATATGCCCATTCCTTTCTCTTTGACTCACCTCCCTGATAATTCCATGGGCTACAGTCCTTGATTCAAGCACTGCTTTTTAAAGTATCAAAAGGAGGCGATATAAAATAGATAATTTCAGGACTCCTTTAAGTTAATTTGCACAAATCGTTTTAAAGCATTAAGTATGGGGCAAACACAATATAATGTTGAAATACTATTTCCAATTAAATTTTTGGAAAATGTAAAAATATAAAAATGTGATTTGTATGCATACATAGTCAAAATGTTCTACTAATCAATATCTGAATTCTGAAATATCCATATTCTATTCATTGAGGATTTTTGTTTATTTAGACAGTCGGTAAAATTTTTTCTTTTTTGTTTTGTTTACACTTCTCTATTTAATTACTTTGCAAAACTCTGTCATTATTTCTAATGATTCTTTTATAGATTTTTGGGATTTCTAATATAAAAATAATAATTTGGAAATACAAAGTGTTTTTAACAGAGCATTATCTGATTTCTTCATTTCATAGTCTGTACAATTACTTATTTTTTAGTTTCAAATATCTTAAGTATTTTTATATCTTAAACTAGATATCAATTTCATTGAAGACATATGCTATGCCTTCAATTATTTTTGTATCATACTCTCATTGTACATAGAAAAACAAACTTTACACTTATAGTAGACAAAAAAGTGTTGTAATCATATAAGTGTAACAGTTTTCTATTGGCAACAGTGTAAAGTCCAGGATCTTTATCTCAGAATTCCAAACACTTGATTATTTGCTTCCAAACTACTTTTATATAATAGACAGCAAATGTTTCAAGTAAATTTCACTTTGCACAATTGTGCCCTTAAATGTTAGTTGCATGTCTTTCTCTTCAGGTGGCTGAGATCTGTCTGAAAGAAAACTAAACAAAACAACAGAATATTGCTTTGATTGTATTTGATTTATTTAATTATATTCGATTTTAATACGAACCACACTAATGAATATGTGGTGATCTTTTTTTTTCTCCTCCTTTACTTATATGCCAAAGCAAGTATATTTATATGTTTCAGCAATCTTTAATTCTATGCATTTGCAATAATACCAACATAATAAAACTGATGTGGAAGGGGGCAATCAATGACCATGATAGCTTTAGCCCAAAAGGTCAATACTAGCATTTTTAGTCACATCATCTTTATATCTACCTATGTATCTATGCATCTACTTACTTATCATCTATCTATCTACTTATTTTTTAATTTGAATAGAAAGCAGGTAACATAAATGCAGAATAGAGTTGGGGACCACCAGTTCCAAGACATGTTCAGTCTTCAGAGAGTATTTACATGAAGAAAATAAATCCATAAAAGAAAATGAGATGCCATATAAATATTCAAGGAGTAGTAACTTCAGTTACTTTATTCTTAATATTTTATCTCTATGAAAAGAAATTATAAAGAATAAAAGTTTATTTTAGCAAATATTGAGTTTGAAATTTTTGACCTGTTATAGATTTTTCTATTATTACTACATTTGATTTAGAATAAGATTGCTTAACAGTTCAACATGACAAAACTTCTGACTTCAATATCTAATATTTTACTTTATCACTTCATTTCCTTATTAAATTACTTTCCTGGTAATGAGATAAAAATTATATCTCTAATAAACAAAATAATATGATACTATTAACCTGAACTAATATCACAATTGAGGTTTATATTGATGATGGCTATAGGTAGCTACAACCAGGATTTGAAGATTTATTTTATAATTAATACATTTAAGGAGATAAAATAATTACCTAATTTGTAGTAAGCTAACTATCTGCTGCAATTTAAAACAATAACAACATGACCAGCTTTTTCCTAATGTTTTAAATTTAGCAATTTTAATGACATTTATTATCACTCATACCTTCTGACAACTTGTTCAGCTTTATTTTGATATTTTCTCAATTTATGATTGAGGCTTAATTTGCTTAAATGATACTTATCTAATATGCTAATTGTATGATTACTGAAAGGTACAATTAAGTGTTTTATACCTTGAATAGCTATTTGACGGTGTATAAATTATAATTGAGACAGAGAAACCAAGTAAAAGTTAATTCCTTAATACTAACCCAAAACCAAAAAAAAAGTTTTGTTGTTATTGATTCATTGTAAAACAAGCTTCCTGAGATTACCCAACAAGCCTGAAAAGATATTTTCTAAAAATTGTCTTTCTCACTGTAATACTTGTTTTATTTAAAATTTTAATTTGAGGAAATTACCAAGAATATATGCAGAAAGAAAACTTAGAGGTATTTATTTATTTACTATTAAGGATATTAGAAGCTTAATAAGGACAATTTTTTTTTTTTAAAGACTGCTGGAATTCAAGCTTGTCATTATTCCTCACTCACCAAATAAATAAAACATGACAGGTATAAACCAGGTCAAATTTCACATTTCAAAATATTTTGAACAAAGTTAGGAACTTAAAATACCTTAAAAGTAAAATAATGTATGTAAATTAGCATATGAAAGTCAAATAACTTCACAAAGATGAAGAAAAAAAAAAAAAGAATTGTCCATAACTTTCCAAATAACAAATATACAAATGATAAACTACAACCATCAAAACTCTAATCTTATTTATTCTTTAAGTTTCAGCCTATTTGTGTGAATATCATAAGGGGACAAGAAGTATCAAGATGGAAGGGAGAAGGAAAGCTCATTCCATCAAGCAGTTTCCGTAAGGAATCTCAGGTAAGAAGTATGGAGACTCCCTATCATTAAATGAAGTGCCGTAAGAAAGGAAGCCTCAAAGATGCTTAATTTCATCAGGTAACAACCCAATACATAAATTAAGACAAGGGCAATGCCATGTGGTCCTTTGTTACACATTCCAGGGAGCTAGCTATTAAGAGTGCTAGACATGTGTACAGGCATTTCTGTCTTTACATAGACATCTCCTTTACTTTCTTGTCAAGTAATGGAAAGGTTAGAAGTCAAGGTGCCACATGTATAGAGAAGCCATTGTTCAGAAAGGCATCCTGAATAAGGGAGGCAGATGAAAGCTGTAGGAAACTACCTACTTAATGAGGAGACAAAAAAAAAAAAAAAAAAAAAATCTAAACTTAAAATTTTAGTGACATTATATTTTTGTTTTAATTTGCTTTCTGAGAAGGTCTTCAGCTTATCCAATTCATTCAACTGCAAATAAACACATATTAATACACATTTTAAAAACAACCCTTAGAGGGTTTAGTGGTGATTAGCTAGATTGATGTCTTGAGAGAGAAGAAGGACGGAAGAAAAAGGACATGTTAGAGGGTAAAAATTTCAGGCTCTTAAGAATTCCGAGTTCTTAGTTTCTGTTACATATTTTTTTATTCTAATTTATTTTTCTTTGTGTGACTGTATTCAAGCCACTTATAACCTCAACAGTTAGAAAGAAGAAGAAAAAAACGTGAGCTGCAATCAGACAGGAATACCTCCCCTCACCTCATATATACACCCCAACTTAACAATGCTTCATAAAAAATACCAGCTCTTAGATTTAAAAAGAATATCTTTAAGTTAAAAAAGCTCTATTTTAGTGTGTCTGCTATTAAAAATAATTATAGCTCATTTGTGATAAATCATGAAAACGTTCCAAACATTATTCTTACTATCTTTGTGACCCTTTCTCTCTTTGATCCAGAAAGAAACGTTGGCAAAGTGCTCACTGAAACCGCTGACACCAAGAAAAACAAACCTGTTGTCAGATGTTGCCTGTTTGCAATAAGCTGTGTCTCTTCACGTATGATACCATGAGGGCTGCATTTCCATTTATGTTTTGTAGTGACATTTTTACATTTTTCAAATTTTAGCTGTGCATAGTTTATTATTAATTTCAACTTCTTTTAACCTGGCAATTGAGATTCCTGAATACCATAACCATCACTATGACAGTTTAGAGTAGAAATCTGAATTATAAATATGACAATGTACTTTTCCGAGGATTTGAAATGTCTTTGGAGGTCAGCAAAAAGTTAGTTATAAATTCATAGGGTTATATTAAGTACTTGTGTTAGTATAGACAGCAAGGCGCATTCTTCTGTTGTTAGAAACTGGCCCATAAAAATGTTCCCGTATTTATCACTGAAGGAACCCTATAGGGTCTGTTGAAGGGAAGTGAGAACATTTTAAAGGATGGATCATATCATATAGATCCTAGTATTCACAGTGGGAGCTGACATTCCACAGTGAATTATTCCATTCAGTTTTCTAATTCTACTTTCAGAAGAAAGTTAGCATGAGGAACTACTACATGCACACACAAATGAAAAGTAATCACACAAAGGGATTTTCTGTGTCCTTTAAACTTAAGGAGAATTTTTGCTGAAAACTGAAAAGTTTATTATTGAATCTAAAAATAGACTTTTGCCACTAAATATGCATTACATTCCAAGGAAGCAAGTGAATTTAGATCAATAGCTATATTTCTAAAAAGAAAAACCCTAATATTCAAAAAAGGAAAATAGGTACTAAATCAGATATTAAGAGTTAAGGAATAGACATCATTTACTTACAAATAAATATTATGTTCTAATGGAGTTAAGAGAAAAATAAAGAAATGATAAAGATGTTTAAAAAGTTTGATTTATATAACTGTATAGCATTAGAGGTAAGTTGTTCACCTATCAAAATCACCAAACAAAAGAAAGCTAAGATGATGTTAAAAGTAATGTTATTGTAGCTGATTATTGTCTTGGGGCAAACTAGAAACAAGGAAAATAGATGACAGCAGATATCATTTAATTTTAGTTTAAGATTTAAGCGAAGTCTGTGAATTTTTGCCTTACCAGTGGGTAAAAAAAGTATGTATGTGTTAGCAACCACACTAATTACTCAGTTAGGTAGGGGGCTATTTAAAGGAATGAAAGGCTCTGCCAGACAAATAGAGCAAAAATGTTGCTGGTTGGTCTATGTGTGAGAAGTCTCCCCCCAGCCTTCAGCCTCTAGTGTTTCTTCCTTCAGTGGCATGTGGTCTTCAGTTAAAGGACATAACACACTGCCAAGATGGCCACTCCTTTCACTTTCCAGGCCATGTTAATTCTTTCTGTACCCACAACTGTGCTTGTCACATTTAGGTACTAAACTGATTAATACATAATCAAATTATTATGATTAGTTAAGATGCTTATGTAAAATACCTTATGGATTACATATTAATTTTCTGGCTAATAATAATAGGAGACATAATTTTTTATTAATACTTTCTGGCAGACATGAATTTCTATAACATTGATTACAAAATAAAAATCAGTTTAAAATGTATAACAAAATGAAAGCTGGAGAAAAGGAGACTACTGAGAAAAAGCAAGTATGAAACAATCAACAGAACCGAAAGTTGTCCTTTGAAAAGATTAGTGACATTGAAAAACTTCTGCTGATAATTAATCAAGATAAAAGAGAAAGGGAGCAAATAAATCATCTGATTGAAGAAGATGTAACTATAGGAGATGCAGTCATTATAAATATAATAAGAGGTATTAGGAGCAACTTTCTGCCAAAAAAAAATAACAAGAATAAAAGCTAGAAGTGAGATTTGAATGCAAGCTTTCAGAGACCAAGGTCTCCACCATTAGAAAGAATTTGGACAATGAGCAGTTTTTAAAACATTTATTTTTATAATTGTTAAAATATACCTCTAGAAATTTCTAAGCAATCAACATTACATCCATTTAATGGTATGTGAACAAAGCTTTTCATTTATCATACTTAACTCAAAAGAGTTTTATATATCCAAATATGGAGTAGTGAAATAGATGTTGATCTATGTAGTTGTTATTTCCAATTTGCCAGTAAAAGAAAATGTACAAAGTGTTTTTTATCATTTATTGTATATGATATTTACATGACAATTCTAGTAGAAAAATTCAGAACACAAAAATCAACACACAGCATTGTGTGAACTGTGCCACAAATGCACATATGAGGGACGGGAAGGAACATACTAACAGTAGTTTTGTCATGATGGAGGCATATGAAGATGATTCTTAATTTTATTTCTTTGTGTTCCCCGTATATTTAGCAATAATCTTTTATTACATATATTATTAAAACCAAAGTAGATATGCTACTTTTAGGTAGTGCTTAAAAAAAAAAAAAAAAAGAAAGAAAGAAATGTTTTCCGTTCCAGTGTTCTAACAGGGGCAGACACAGGAGAGAGGCTGTTTCTGGACCTGGGAGTTTGCTCAGCAGTTGATCGGGTTCAGGCTTGAGTGAGCCGCACAGCCTCAGTTTAGAACAGAGAAAACTTAGGTTCAGAGAACCCACTGGCACACAGAGATGTTCTGCAGATAAGATTAGATAATGGACAGGGAAGGACTTTAAAGCCCTAATGCCCAGAGAGATAAGGTGCTACTGCATTCTTGTGAAGTGAAAAACATGCCTTGAATGAAATACTCATGATCTAATGGCCCAGAAAAATCAATAGTGTGTTATTTTAAGCTCTATCCTTGACTTATTCCCTACGCAAAGAGCAACTTCAGAAAGGAAAATTAAGCTTCCTGTCCTTGACTTTCTCCTGTTGAATAACATGTGTAATGTTCTTTATTTCTGTGAAAAATGATTTGGGATCAATGCACTAAAATGATTCTGTTCAGAAGGCTATTACTACCACAGAACAACATACTGCAGCTCACAAGATTTTAGGAAATGACATATCCAAATTATCTAGAGGTCAAAACTCTAGCACTAAAGAGACAGTTTTCTTTCTTCATTTGGGCCAAATTCCTACATGGTGATACTTAATGTGATTTTGTTACAAATCCAGAGGATATTGGGTTAGGTATTAAAAGTAAAACTGAAAACTTTTATTCAGTTTACACTGATAAGTGCTACTATTTTGAAGGTTAGACAAATACAGAAAAACACCCTATAAAAGAAACGGTAGTCCTGGCAAAGGCATAGATAAGAGGAAACGTAGGAGATGCAGTTCACCTGTATGGGGGCAGGGTTTTATTAACAAAGAGCAGTGTCAATTGTCACAGCAAATTGAATCTTTTGATTCTTCACCACTTATAATCTTCTACTGTGATCAGACCCCAAGCCAAACAATAAGGAACATTTTTTTTTAAAGACACACTACCTGTTAATTCAAATGCCTTTAAAAAATATAAAAAGACAATGAAAGCAAATTTAACTCTTTTTGATGTCTCATCTGTTGTGATTCTTTTTTCTATATCAAAACTACAATCAATATTTGTATTATCAGTAGCAATTATTGCTTACATTGCTTGGGGTTTGTTGTGTTCATGGTTTTACCCAGTTTCTCTATGTGACTATATATAGTATAAACAATTTGCTATCGATATATTGAAAACTGGTTGTTAAAACAGTATTATGAAAGGTCAAGATTTATTCTATAAGAGAATGGAACTTTAATGTCCCTTGAATGCTTTAAAACTCTATTCTTTTTAGTGAATGTGTACATTTTATTGCTTTTACTGGTAAGTGGAAAAAAAAGACAGATGGCACAGAAACAGAGCCTAAGAAAATTGCTTACAGTGAAACCAATTTTAAGACCATTGCTCTTAAAGTTCTCTTTATACATATGGGCTTGATTCTTCCAGGAAAAAAGGGAGTATTTCTTCATTTTGTCTAGGGATTTTAACTCTTTCAATACCCGGGGGCACTGTACGGTGCATTAAATTATACTAAATAGCCCGAAAGAATTAACAGACTTTCCCAGTCAAGTCTTTTATTTCTTTCTGTTGGGTAACATCAGGCCATTGATCATATTAGAAGGTCTAACCAGCTCCCACAAGGCGCTTTCCCTTATGTCAGAGCTAGCCAGGTGTGATGGTTTCCTTTCTTGAACTCCAATAAACTTTATAAGACTTATTCAACATCACTCAACTAAATCATATAATGGCAAATTTACAACCCAATGGAACTTAAATGATCTAGTTGGTCGTCTCTACTGCTTGCTAACTAAATATTAAAAGTAAAGTGAGCTAACCCAACGTTCATCGAAAATTGGGTTAATTGACCTTTGTCATCCCCAAACAAGAGGCAAACTTTATGCCACAGCATATTTCCCTTAATTATATCTTTCCCCAATTGCTCTTGTAAAACGGGGGAGCCAGTCAAGCTTTTTATCTCACCTCAGGGGGTCGAGAGAATAGGAAACCTGTCACTAATTCCTTTCACCTCACAGGCAAAACTCCTTCACCCAATTAACTCAGACCAGGTGCACCCTCCAGTGAGTCTGAGGAATGCATAGCACTCACAAGCCCTGCTTCCATCTTGGCAGAAAGGGAGCCCAGCCTGCACCTGATTACCAAGCTTTGCTGGGGCTGCAAAAACTTGATAAATGGAGGTGGTTTTTTTTTTTTTTTCCCCATGAAATCTGGGAAAGATCACGGATGCTGCATGTAAATAATGACGGCCCCGGCCACCCGAGATGTGGAGCACTTTGCGCATTAGCAGACCTATCCATTACGGGAGCCAGTTTGTCCAGGCAGGCAGGACGCAGCAACCACGAACCTGCTAAACTAGCATTTTGACCCGAGGCGTCCTCGACATATTCCGATAGTGTATTTAGGGTGCATGACGAGTTGTTTTGAATTTTTACAAGTAAATATAAGCATATGCAGATAAAATTAAAGGTCAAAAACAACAGCATCAGGGAAGAGAACACAAATTTAAATTTGGAAATTAAGAACGGCTATCTCACTTACCAAACTATGCCAAAGGCGGCAACAGGTAGTGGTTATACTGGAGCCTTAAAAACCTGAATTCAAAACCCTGACTGAGCTAGCTATCACCTTGCCAGTTGGATATATTTGCCTGAATTACTTAATAGCAGCCTAATTTTCTCATCTGGACATGGGAAAATAAATGATAATATCTACTTTATTGGGTTGTAGTGAAGATGAAATGGCATATTGTAATCAGGGTTTATAAGACTGGCAGCCACACAGTGTGAACTAGTAATTGTATACTCTTACTATTATTGAAGACATTTAGTTAGTGAAAGCAGCAAAATAAGTAAATGAAAAATATTTTCGTACCCAAAAGGCAAGTCTATTAAAATGAGAAGTAAGGGCTTTCCCTAATAATTTGACACCAACTGGCTGGATCCAGGAAATTAAAAGGGAATGGTTTAGAGCTGCGATTTTTAAACGTGTACTTAGCTGGGGCCTAAAGCAGTGTTTGGAGGTACCTTGGGGTCCTTGCTGGGGAAGGGAAAGAGGCACAGTCGGTGTTGAGCTGGAAAGTATCCCATTCCAACTCCATGATTCTTTTGATCTATTTTTTTAAACCAAAAAAAAAAAAAAATTGTTGTATTTTTCCATGACCATTTATCCCCATTTACTCCCTTCTCCCCATAATCACCACGCTGTTGTCCACGTCTATGAGTCATTTTTCCTTTTTCTCAGTCCTTCCCCCCACCCCCAACTCCACCCTGTAATTTATCATACAAATTTATTTGAAACAGTAAAGCTAAAAGTTTTCAAACACACCTGCTTAATGTAACTTGAAGGCAGCTTCTGCAGAGATTATATGTGCCTTTCTCTAGGGTTATCTTCCCAATCCATCTTAGGCAAACATTGAAAATGCCCCCACCCGGAGGGTTAATATTAAGTGTTAATAAATCAGCACTCACATGACTTTGGATCCACTGGATTTCTCTAGTTTCTAGTAGGAATGACATACTACAAAGCGTTGGAAAAATCCCAACTGATTGCAAGTTCCATGAAAAGCAGTAGTGAATCTCTTCACATTTCTTGCCCATCCCCCACCACTATCCTCCCACCTGGCAACCATCAAAACGTTTCCTGTATTTATGATTCTGTTTTGTTTATTTATTTTTTCTCCATTTTAATTGTATTTTTAGTGGCAATTGTTGATAGTATGCATTTATTGCCATTTTATTGTGCATATTTTTTATCTTCTTAAAGAAGACCCTTTAACATTTCATATAATGCTGGTTTGGGGGTGATGTGTTACATTAGCTTTTTCTTGCCTGGGAAGCACTTTATCTGTCCTTCAATTCTAAAAGATAGCTTTGCTGGGGAGAGTAATCTTGGTTGTAGGTCCTTGCTTTTCATCACTTCGTGTATTTCTTGCCAATCCCTTCTAGCCTGCGAGTTTCTTTTTAGAAATCAGTTGAGTCTTATGAAGGCTCCCTTATAGGTAACTAACTGCTTTTCTCTTACTACTTTTAAGATTCTCTCTTTGTCTTTAACCTTTGGCATTTTAATTATGATGTGTCTTGAGGCAGGTCTTTCTGGGTACATATTGGTAGTTATAGAATATCATGGAGATATGAAATACAGCATAGGAAACAGAGTAGCCAAAGAACATATACGCAGGACCCATGGACAATGGTGTGGGGATTCCTGAGGGAGTGGCAGGGGGCAGGCTGAGTGGAGGGGCACAAAGGGGAAAAATTGGGACAACTATCATGGCATAATCAATAAAATGTAATAAAAAAGAAAAGAATAAGAAAAAAGCAGTAGTGAGGAGTGTCTCCTCCTTCTCCTCCTTGCTGGTGAGGTCTGGAAGAAGCTTAAATCAATCCCAACAAATCAGTCATTAGAAAATCAAAAGAGCCTATGATTCCTTACAAAAGCATGTGTCCAGAGTATGCTGAAATCCTCATTTCCAATGTACAGTTTTGCAAGAGGGTTTTAAGATCTCATCAGTGGAGTAAACCCACATAATACCACATAAGCTTATCTTTTCTTTATGAAAATCCCTCTTTCTATTTTAGTGTCATCTGCTCGTTGTCTCTGTGACTTTGACGCTGCTCTCTAAGAATTTTAGTGCATCTGAATTGATTTCTGCTGTTCCCAGAGGAGTCTGACATCCGGACGTTTGGAATGGATGCATGCTGAGTTCAGGTTTACAGTGAAGGTCTTAAATTGGATTTGGACACTGTAAGCTCAAAACCATATACTATACCCTCTAAAATAAAAACTGAGCAGATATAAATTAAGGTCCCTCCATGTACAATCTAACAACCAAAAGTGCTTTACAAATAATTCCTGTCTTTAGTTAGAAATTTCAAAGAACTTTAAAGGGGATTTGAGTTGTAACTACCGCAACGTCATTGAGGATTTTTTCGTCGTTCCTTAATACTTTTCTCCTACTTCCTTGAGAATCTCATTTGTCAGTCACCCCTGACTCACTTCACTCTCTACTCCAAACCTGGAAGTGTGTGGCCACGTTTCCTTTCCTACAACTGCACAGAGTTGAGTACCTTTTCTTTCTTCACATACTCAGCAAATTAATAATGAACGTTCTCTAGGACCCTACAATAAATATATTTGTATTAACAGGTTATCTAGTACTTTTACAGAAAGGTCTTTCCTTCTGTCATGCTTAGATTTCACAGGTAAAGAGCTAAAATATATAATCAAATATTTGGAGGGAAGTTAAAATGTTGGAAGAAATTAATTTTAGTATTCATAATCCATGCTAGTATATCATACCCTTAATTCCTATTCCAGAAAAACGGCAATACATAATTTTATGCCATTTTGCAGCCTTGAACCTATAACCTCCCAAATTGGTGAAATTTTAAAGACAAATATATTTTTGCCAATTCAGGTACATAAAAATTATTCTTTTGCTAGATTGAATTTTCCCCAAAATAAGTTGTTTTAAAACATTTTTTAAAGCATAACTTTCTCAATGATTTTTCCCCTAATAAATCAGGAAAAAAATGAAATTAATATAAAAGTACTTTTTGAAATGGCCCAAGTCACATATGTGAACTTCCTCAATAAAATTTTAAAATGTTTTTCTTTAGTGTCCACTACTGCAATAAGCAAATAGTAGAACAAAGCAAACCCTTGTGGATAAAGAATTAAGTACCCATCGGATATAATAATGAATGAAGATGGAGAATTTGTAGGGTCTAGTTCTTGCTTACCCTATTACCCAACTGAATTACTTTGTAATAAAATGTGGGTAACATTTTGAGTTAACTTTATTTTCTGAATTTTAAGTAGGTACTTTAAAAACTGGGATACTACTTGTCATTTGTACTAAATAGGATTACTGTCAGTATAAATAAAAATTATTTAAAATACAGGAATAAAAGATAATACTTAAGTGTGGCTATATGTCAGACTTTTAGAGTAATTGGTCCTATGTGTGTTTATACATACATATTTACACTTAAAATGCTTAATATATATTTTAACGTCTAAAATAAGTTATTTAAATATAAGCTTCTATAGGGAAAAATAATCAAAGTAAGCATCATTATTTCACTATACCTGTCCTGTCTAAAATGGCAGCCACTATTTTACATATGGCTATTGAGCATTTAGATCTTATTTTTAAATTTAATTTAAATTAAATATAAAGATAACACCTCAGTTAATTGAAAACTTTTCAGCATGTCAAGAATGATTTACGTGAATTTATTTTTCATTGGTAACTTTTGTAAAATATAAATCCAAATCAATAAACAAAGTAAAGGCAGATTATTTCTTTTTTTATTTCTTATTAGAAAGCTTATGCAGATCTGTAGTGATTTATTGATAACATGAACATTGATAATGCAATTTAGATGGTGTAGGATGTTTTCATTGTATTTATCTTAGACTAATAACTAAATTAATTTAATAATGAGATGGATTAGAATGTCTCCAACCTCCATAAAATACATTTGGGTGGTATAGTCATAACAGTAAAACTGATTTCATAAAATCATGATTTACATTATTTTCTCTTTGAAATATATACATTCTAAGCATCATTCTATGTTAAAACCAACTATTGAAGCGGCATTTTCCAAAATAGCTATTTAATTTATTTATTCGACAAATATTTATGTGCAACCAACAGCTTTTGGTTTTGGGATATAATAATAAGCAAGAAATATTTAGGGTTGATGTCCAAATGAGTTTAATATAGACCAATATAATAAGTAATTTTAAGCAAAGAAATAATGAATTCAGAAGCAGATTTTGTTGATTATTGAAGAGTGGGAACCTCATTGGATTTAACCAAGGAGAGAAAAACATGTGAGAATTTTATGTCATTGAATCTGGGCAAGTCTCTCTAAAAATTTGACTATAAACGAGTTTTGAGAATAGATGAAATACCTGAGCAAAGATTTGGGGGTAACTATAAGATTTTTAAAGATGAGATTTACTAGAAAAGGTCTTTACAAGCATGGGAATAGTCCTAACCTGTGCGGCTCGGTTGCTTGGGCATCCTCCACAGGGAAAGAAATTGCTGGTTTGAATCCCGGTCAGGGTACATGCCTGGGTTCAGTCCCTCACTGGGGTGCCTTGAAAGCAATTGTTTGATGTTTCTCTCCATCCTTTTCTCTCTCCCCTCTCCTCCCTTAAGGATAAATAAATAAAATCTTTAAATGCATGGGAATAGTCAGTAGAAGTAAGGAAGCAATGATGTATGAAAGTAATGAAATAACCAAAGCAGCAGAGTTTCTTAGAATCTACAGCCTAGCAGAGACATGAATTTTTACAATAAGGACACTGTACATTTTAAATGAAAAGAACAAGAGAAGTTGGACTTGAATGTGGATAGCAATAAGAGCAAGGAGTTCCCATTTAGTGAACATGATTTAAAAATGTAAAGCAAGATTATCTGCAAAACTCTTGAAGGCTTAAGCAGATGTGAAACTGTTACCTGAAGCTATGAGAAAATGAACCCACTAGAGAGGTCCAATAGGACTCTGACGCATTCCTAGCATAAATTTAAGGTTTATGTTCAAAAATTAATGTAGAAGTGTGTTTGGTTGCCTTTTCATTTGGTTGTTGGTTTCCTTTGTTGTGCAGAAGCTTTTTGTATTAATATAGTTCCACTTTATTTAGCTTTTGTTGCCTTTGTTTTTGGTATCAAAGACTGATGTCAAGGAGTATACCACTATGTTTACCTCTAGAGATTTTATGGTTTTAGGTCTTAAACTTAGGTTTTAATCCATTTTGAGTTCATTTTTGTATATGGTATAAAATAGGAGTCCATTTTTATTATTCTGCATGTGATTATCCAGTTTTCCCAACATCATTGTTGAACAAAAGACTGGCTTGTATAGTTCTCATTGTATAGTCTTGGTGCCATTATTGAAAATTATTTGACCATAATATATATGTATTGTTTTATTTCTAGGCTCTCCATTCTGTTTCATTAATTTAGGTGTCTGTTTTTATGTCAATACCATAGTGTTTTGATTGTTATAACTTCGTAATATAGTTTGAAATTTAGCCCTGGCTGGTTTAGCTCAGTGGATTGAGCGTCGGCCTGCGAGCTAAGTGTCGCTGGTTCGATCTTCCAGTCAGGGCACATCAGAGAAGGAAAACTCTGACTCCAAAAAACCTCCGCTGCCTTGCGGCATACCTCTTCAGGGGAAAGGCTAAGGGAGTAAACCCCGACAGAAAATCCGGAGCCGGAGTCCCTAAGGCGGTTTGACGCTGTAGTCAACACCGGCAACTCCTGCGGCGCACCTGAAGCCAAGCTGTATCGACTCCGTCTTTCCCTTGGACCCTTCAGCTGCGAAGAGAGGGGGGGTCTGCTGCATGGGCAACAGCAGACCCTCCATATCACCCTGCCCAGGCTCTGTAGCTTCAGCTCCACTGGAGAGGACACTCCAGCGTCATCGCAAGATGTCAATTCAACACGGGAGGAGACAGATGCCGTGTCACTCCCGAGTCGGACTGCACAGCCATTCTCGGCGGTGCAGATAGACACTTAAGAAGCTACACCATCGTCTCTCGAGACAGACGGCTGCCGACGACGACGATAGTTTGAAATCAAGATGTGATGTTTTCTTTCAACTTTATTCTTCTTTTACAAGATCAGTTTGGTTATTTTAGGGTCATTCTGATTTCATATAAATATTACAATTGTTTTCTCTTTCTGTAAATTTTTTTTTAACAATATCAATTCTTCCAACTCATGAATATGGAATCTCTTTCCATTTAGTTGTGTGCACCTTACTTTCTTATATCAATGCCTTATAATTTATAGTTTACAGATCTTTTACTTCCTTGATTAAATTTATAATTTATTCCTTGATATTTAATAATTTTTTTGAATTATAAATGCAATTTTATTCTAAATTTTTCTTTCTGATAATTTGTCATTAGTATATAGAAACATAGCTAATTTTTGTATATTAATTTTGTATTCTACAACTTTGCTGAATTTGTTTATTAGTTCTAACAGTTTTTTTGGTGGCGTCTTCATGGTTCTATATATAATATCATGTCATCTACAAATAGAAACAACTTTACATTTTCCTTTCCAAGGTAGATATTTTTTTTATTTCTTTTTCTTGACTACTCTGGCTAGAGCTTCCAATATTATATTAAAAAAAAGTGATGAGGGTGGGAATTCTTATCTTGTTTCTAACTTAGGTGAAAAGCTTTCACCTTTTCACTGTTTAGTATCATGTTAGCTGTGGGCTTGTCATATCTGTTCTTTATTATGTTATGTTCCCTCTATAAGAAGTGCGTTGAGACTTAATTTCATCAGTGAATGTTTAATTTTGTCAAATAATTTTCTGCATCTATTAATATGACTATATGGTTTTTATTCTTCATTTCATTAATGTGGTGTACTGCACAGATTGATTTGAAGATGTTGAACCACTCTTGCACTCCTATAGTAAATCCTACTTGATCTAGTTGTCTAATTCTTATATTGTTAAATTCATTTTGCTAAGATTTTGTTGAGGATTTCACATCTATATTCAGCAGTTATAGGGGCTTATGGTTTTATTTTTTTGTAATGTCATTGTATGGTTTTGCTATCGGGGTAATGCTGAATGATGGCTTTATGAAATAAGTTAGGAAGTATTCAATCCTTTTCTATTTTCTGGAAGCATCAGAGGAGAATATGTATTCATTGCTCATTAAATGTGTTGTAGAAATCTGTAGTTTCCTTATTAATTTTCTGCCTAGATATTTTATTTAATTTTTAAAATGAAAGACTAGCTGGGCCTGCTAACTGAAAAGGAGCTGGTTAGATTCTGCCGGCTTCGACTCCAGTTGGGGCACATGCCTGGGTCAAGGTCCGGGTCCCCATCTCTCCCGCTCTTTTCCTCTCCCTTCTCCTCTCTCTAAAAATAAATAAATAACATCTTTAAAAAAGGAAAGTGAAGAATTAAAGTCCCCACTATTATTGTATTCCCGTTGATTTTTCTCTTCAGGTCTGTTATTACTTATTTCTTATACTTAGGTGCCCTTATATTAGGCATAAATATTTACAAAGTTTTTTTTTCTTGTTGGATTGACCCCTTTATAATTACATAATGACTTTCTCTGTATCTTATTACAGCCTTTGGCTTAGAGTATATTACATCTGATACAAGTGTTGTTAGCCCTACTTTTTTTCATTTGCATAGAATACATTTTTCCATTTCTTCCCTTCTAGTCTGTGTGTGGCCTTATACCTGACGTGAATCTTTTGTATGGAGCACGTAGTTAGGTATTGTTTTATTATCTATTCAGCCACTGTATACCTTATGATTGAAATATAATATTTACTCCATTTTTATTTAAAGGAATTATTGATAGACATGGATTTACTAATGCCATTTTGTTAATTATTTTCCAGATGTTTTAGAAATCACTTGTTTCTTTATCCTTCTCTCGTTCTCCTTCTATAACACTATTTCAGCTGATGACAACTTAACTGTGATAACTACTAAACTCTATGTTTTTAGTTTCTCCCCTTCATATTCCATGTTTTGATGTCTCAATTTACATCTTTTTCATCTTGTGTAACCATTAAAATATTATATAGTTATTTTAATACTTATCTACATATATTTTCTCTTAGTAAAAACATTTATTTGCCAAATAATATACATGATATTTGAATGGATACAAATACCTAAAATGTGTTCTTAGCTAAATATATGTTTTATAAGTTAATACACCATTTTTTATATTCCGCTTCATGAACATGTTATACTAATCTAAAGAAATGAGGAAATCTGTAATGTTCAAACTCTCATTTAGTAGAGATTTAAGGCTTTGAAATAATTTTAGTTTTCAAACTAATGTATAATACATATGGAATGCAAGTCTTTGGCCTACTCTTGAAGATATGTGTTGAAATGTCAATAGAAAAGAGTTAGTTTTGTTCTAGATTGTTACTTTATAATCATATCTGATATGTGATCAGATTTTGAGTTATATTCTACATTTATTTTTAGTATGAGACAAATTTAATTTCTTTATTTGCATGGTAAGTAGTTGAAGTAATATTATAAAAAGTTAAAAATCTCACTTTTACTCACACCTTATTAACTCTTAAAAGTCTGTCATTTAGCAGGAGCACATAAGTATTTTTACTTATTTGGAACTCATGCACTTCAAAGTATAGAGATAATTTGATTTGTGTGTATCAAATGGTTTTGGAAATGGGATCACAAGGATATTAAATGACATTTAAATAATGGCAGGGTTGGGACCTTTCCCTAGGATTCTGGGTTAGAAGAGTGTCTTTTCTGCTATCACACACGGCCACCTCCTTGTAGACTTCATTTTGAAAACTGCTTATTCATTTTTTTTCTCTTAATATGCTATTCAAGGTAAACGGCTTATTATAAGAAATGTGACTTCAAAGGATCATATGTGAAACATCTGTATCTGGTACATTGTTCGCAATATAAATTCAATGGATTTAAACTTTTTAAAGTTTTCAGGCAAGAAAAAAATATGCCAGTGTGAATGACACACTTAAAATAAGAAAGTTGTGCAGTGTAAGCCACTGTGATTCTGTGAGGTCATGAGGGAAAAATGGATGCCATGTTTAGCCACAGTAAAGTGAATGGATCTTGTGCCAACTTGAGATGCTTATACATTCCCTTTAAAATGTTGTGGTTAACTTCTCCAAAGAATGTGAAAGTTGATTTAAATAAGTTTCCAGAAACTGAACTGTTTATTCCAGCCTCTCCAAAAAGCTTTGATATGTAAATCAATTTGGAAACAAAGATATTTTTGTCTCTTGATGTTTCCATCCTCTATGTGTGCTAAATGGCAACCTTGGGATAATTTCCTTTGATCTAAGAAATAGACCTAATGTAGTTTTTGCGAAGGTCAGTTTAAGATGAAGAGATTTAATTTGATCCAACCAGAAGGAAACACATTTGCGTTGTGCAAGCATACGAAATAACAAGATCTGGGAATAGACACACATTGGTTCAGATCCACATCTGGTACTGCGGCCCAAGTTAACAACCCTCTAGGGCCTTGGCTCCACTACCTGTGAAATGGGAATAATCATAATTACCCCCTGCGTTTTGAAGAAATTAGTGGTCATGAACGGAAAACAGCTAACCTAGTTCTAACTTATAACAAGTACTCATACAATGGAATTCAGTAGTTAACTAATTTGGTTGCTTTTGCATTTCTGAACGTTATTATATGGCACAGAATAGTGCTTCTTGTTGGACATACTAAGAAGAACAATGCATTATCTCTGAAAAAGGCAAAGAATAAAAATTCTGAGAGTGCAGTAAAGATACAACTAATTTTTAAATGCTGTAATTCTTCTCCTGTGTTTGTTTGAAGCCTGGCACCTAATAGGCAATCATAATTTTTACTTTTCCTTCAGCCAGTGCACACAAGGATGGCATTATAGCTGTATGTGGCTAGTGTTCATTTGGGTAGGTCAATGCCTCTGTCAATGCCTCTTTTGAACATCACCCCTACTTTTATGCATTATTATGCATGTGTTAAGACAAAAGACACAAGTATCCTCTGACATAAGCTGGAATCATGCAGAATTTTTTCCTGCTTTGAATTTGTTTTTTTTTTTTTTTTTTGGTTTTGAATACAAACTCATTTACATTTTTGATAGGTAAGTGAATTGTGACAATTCTTAGAATTTGACCTTCTTTAGCATAGACATAGGTAAATCATATGAGATCTTTACCATTCCAAAAAGACCGTTTTCTACTGACCCGAAGAGGAAGGTTTCTAGATCAATCTGCCTTTATTTTTAGCAGGTTTCCCCATTCTGCCTTGTGAAACACCATATGACCAACAGCTGTGTTATTTTTAAACAAATAGATTTCACTAAAAATGTCAGCGTTGGCATTTTAAAACAAACAATTAAATTAAAAGTTTGACAAACCTGGAGGAATAGACTTTGGATTTTTAGAAACAGCATCTTTCACCAATTTCAGTCAGCCTTTAGTTTTCATAGATGTCAGTAACAATTGGTTTTGTGTGCTGATTACTTAGTGTTTATCAACAAAATATAAGTGTTATGATTACTGATACTTTTCATTCCTAATCCCACACTGAAGCTGTCCTGTTGACTAATGATAGCCAACTCTTTTGAGAAAAAAAGTCTCTGAGATACCTAAACAAGGCCATGAAATATAATTTCTTTAAGAAGTGATGTACAGTCAGTTCTGCTATAATGTTACATGTGTATTCCTAAAAATAACTATGCTGTGCCAAATAATAAAATAAAATTCACCAAGCTTACTAGAAAAATGGAGTTGAGCACAGCACTCAAGCATGTCATCAGTGACATGTTTTAAAAAGTTAGGAATTTAATAAGAACGATAGCTAACATGCTAAATGATTAAGAAATACATGTAACACATGTAATAAACATGGCACCTTACTTTGAAAAAGACCTGGAGCTTGCTTGTGGAAGGGTTGCAGCTCACGAGGTATTGTGAAGAAGCAGAAGGACGTTTTCTGAAGCCGAATAGAAAATTCTAACAATCGTAAGCCCAGCTGTGAATGGGCCCCTCTGTGAGGTGGACTCAGGTAACCCATAGATGTTTGAGGTGTGTGCAATTGGTGCCTTCCCTTGTGCTGGGCTTGGCTGGCCTGCATTGCCTGGGTTCATGTAGTGTTTCTCATGGACGAAGTGGTGCATTAAACAAACAAGAAATCTTTGTCATGCTCAAATTGTTTCCTAGTGGATCAATGGTATGAGAAGAAAATCAGTTTTCTAAACTCCATTAAGGCAAAACTGTTGTATAAGTGTCTCATGAGTCAGGTTTCTGAAAGGTGAACACTTTAAATATTTCTAAGTGGAATAAGATTTCTGAGGTCTTGGGAAAACCCCTGCATTCACCTTGTAGAATATTCACGAACTAGCCAGACTTCAACTCAAAAGTATTTGAATTTGATACTAACTTTATTTGTTGTTTTTTTTTTTTTTTTTAAAACACCCTTAACCTTTTCAAGCTTAATTTCTTAAACTGTGAATTAAAGAAGAAAAATCCTATTTCATGGGTTACTGTGATGTTTAAAAGATAAAATGTATGAAAGTCCTCGGAGAATGACACACAGAAAGCTCTCAGTTAATGACAGTTGCTCTGAAAATTATTTTTTAAGATTTTATTTACTTTTTGAAAGAGGGAAAAGGAGGGAGAAAGAGAGGGAGAGAAACATCAATGTGTGTTTGCTTCTCACAAGCCCCCAACCCCAGGACCTGGCCTTCAACCCAAGCATGTGCCCTGACTGGGAATCAAAGTGGTCACCCTTTGGCCCATAGGCCTGCACTCAATCCACTGAGCCACACCTGCCAGGGCATGAATATTTCAATCCCATCATATACTATAATGGTACACGTATGCTGAGTTTATTGTTACTCATATTATTATTACGTTAATGTAAATGTCTGATGATTTTAAAATAATAATCTTTTTTTAAAAGGTTATATTTGTACATATTTTCTTGTTTTCTTAGTATTAAACATGACTGATTTCAGAATATATTTTCCTCTCATATTCAGGCCTGCTACACTGGAATAGCTATGCATTTTGTGGTTGTGGTTGCTACTGTGGCTGGAAATTTGCAGCTATTAGGTGAGTGAAAATTGTGGTTATTCTATCAATAGGCTCCTAATTTTTCTGGATTAAACATTATAGAGCTAAGGGAAGGTTTTTCCTCAGAAGTGGTTATAAAACTAAAGCTTAGTGTGCAACTAGAGAAATGCCTAAATGATCTCTGGTTTCTCTCTTTCATGGTGTGATGAGATTAGGAAGAGGTGAATATTACACCATTGGAAAGGACCAAGTTTGTCTGGAGATGGCTCAGGTCTGGCAGAAAACACGGTACTTGCTACATGTAAATCAATAAATCTCTTGCAAGTTTAGGTAGATATGCAGTTTTCATCTTTGTTATTATTTTCTTATTTTTCCTTCTTATTTCCAAGTTTATTTTAAATAATCTTGTGTTCCTTTCAAGCAGCATGTTAAGAGATAGTAATGTGGATATGAGAACTGACAGTCCCCAAATATATATCTTTTTGTTTCCTAGAGGAAATATATATACATATATCAGGAAGTTAATTATAATGATTATATCATGGATGAAAAGAGCAATAATGGAAATATATTCATTGTACTGTGATTGAAATTGTCAAAAATTCAAAATTGTGATTGAAATAGTCAAAAAGATTCCAAAAAGTATGTCATTACTAAATATGTTTTTAAAGGATACACACACAAAAAAAAGGACAGTGGAAGGGAAAAATAAAGAGAAAGGGAAGGGTCACCCCTTCAAAGCATGACTTGCCAGATCAAGCCATCCTTGTTGGTGGAGAGTCGCTGGGTGAGGCTGGGGTGAGGGAGTTAGTACCTGAAGAACATGCATGGGGAAGTTAGTGGAAGAGTACTAATTTTTTTATGTCACATTTTATTCTCTGGATATTAGAATCCCTCGTGTTGAAAATTACATTTTGTGCTTGGTGGGGTTATGTAGACAGGACTGTCAGAAATGCTTTGTGTGTATTTCTTTTGAATGAAAACAGTGAAAATCTTGACAATAAAAGAAACCATGAGCCACTCTGTGCCTACAATACTAAACAAATGTCATCCCTGGAGAAAGTTAGGCATATCGATCATATGATGAACTATGAAGAAATTTCCAAAGAACTTGAAGAGGAAGAAAACTCAAGGTCAAGGTCAAAACCTATTTGTATCAGCCACTCTCTCCTAATTAGCAATACAGTGTTTTCAAAGCCTAAACATTGAAGGCTGTTTATTTACCAACCTTTTTGTTAGGTTTAGCATTTTTAACATAGTAATTCACGCCCCTGATTTTTTCTAGTCTTGATCACTAATAGAATGTACTGATCCCTTAATTCCTTCTGGATCCCCACATGTCTGCATCTTTTCTTTTCTCTCCTTCTAAGCCCCTCCTCTATCTATCAATCATCTCTCTCTATTTATCTATCATCTATCTATCTAATTAAATACTCAGAGGCTTCACCAATATTACAAAATATAATAAAAGAAAACCTTTCCTTGATCATGCAGCCTATTTCATTCCATGCAATTTCTCTGCTTCGTTCCACTGCCATTCTTTCCGTGATTAATCCGCATTCACTGCTTCTTTCTCCTATTCATCCAATGCCTCTTTCAAGTCTCCGCTGTCTAAGTTCCAAGCCCATAATTCTTCTGAAACAGATCCTTCAGAGACCTCAAACGGTTTTCTTCTTACTAAGTCCAATGACCTTTCTCCCCCTTCATATTCTTAATCTCTGGTGTATTTCACATCATTTAGTCATACTTCTTCTTTGACGTCTCCAAGACAACTTGTATATTGGATTTCATTTTTCCCCTCTGACCATTGCCATGGTTTTAAACACTATCTGTTCTTGACAAACTGCTCTATATATCAAAATTAATCTACTTCATAGTTTCCAATATAATGTTAAATACCAAAACAGGAATTATCAGATGAAATTGTGATATTCCAGGAATACCTAGTATATACATTTGAGTAAAAAGTATCACAATAGCAAGTTTTAGTGTAGTATACATATGTGAATTTAATAAAGTATAGTTTATCATCTGAAATATCAGATACTAAATATCAGATATTTTACAGAGTTGGAAGTATTAAATTATCATACAATGTTTGCAAAGTGCTTAAATTAATATTTAGCACATAGTTCGTACATACACTTTCAAATGTCAATTAGCTGATTTTTGTTAATAAAGTGTACATAAAACTTAAAATGATACAAAATGTAGTTCTTCATTTTTAACCAAACTTTTTAAAATTCATACTAATTTGGTATTGATCAATTTTTACTATTTTTTGTAATATTGTGAATAATTTCTGTAACTGGTGAATTCATGGTGTGTACTGTACTAACAAATACTAAACTGAATCCTTCCTAGTCTAAATGAAAGGCAGTGGTAGATAAAAAACACCTTATCATGGATTTAATGTGTGATCAACTTTTTCTATGAAGAACTAGTCTTCTACATTTTGAATCAAATTGCTTTATTCTGAATAGTTAATAGATGTTTCATCTTATCGGCCAAGGTTTACAAATGGTTTTATCTAGAGCATATATTATTTATAGTGATTAAAAAACATTGATTTCATTTTTGTAGAATGTATTTTAAAATTAAGCTTATTAATGGTACCACCAGATTTAAACATATTAAATAGATAGTTGTATAATTATCTTATGATGTTATGGTAAGTAGTTCCAGAGATCTTTAAATACCAAGTGTTAACTTGTAGATCCACTTCTTATTTATATGTTTTTTATAAAAATTATCTTAAGTTCTTATGCTTCATCAAAGCTTTATCTTTAGATCTCATCATTTTAGGTTATTCCTATGTAGCATGTTTCAAACACTTTGTTCTTCCATCTCTACCTAGACCCTATTACCCTGTAGTATTATGGTCAACTCTGAGCATCATACAATTAGAATGTGGAAGCAATAAAGATTAGCTGATTTGGTAAATAAAAAATCTGAATGATAAGGATGCTAAATAAAACATTCCTCAAATAAGCAATGGAGGAAATAGACACGCTTTTTATTTTGGGAAAGAAAATAAAAGAAAACACATAATAGTTATTCCCTCATGTTTGAACAACTGCCTTTTCCTGAAGAAAATAAAATAAAAGAAAAGAAAAAAAGATTTAGCTTTAAGATATGTTGTTCCAGGGGACAGAGATGTAAGTGGCGGGGAGCAAGATTTCACTAGCACTCAAAACTAAAAGAAAAGAATGCACTGCCAGAGGAATAATGCATTTAACTGAAATTACAATAACAGCTCATGAGATGTACAGAAGACTTATAAAAGTTTTCAGCAAATACTTTCAAAGTAACTTTCAAATTCCAAGATATGTTTACTCTTGGAGCATTGGTTTAAATAGATCATCATTCTTCTCATATCATCTTCCATTTGAGATTTTAATTGCTAAAATAGCAGGCATCTAAATGATCTAAGGTCTCTGAAATATAGTTCCACGATAGCAGCCAAACCAAGTAAAACAAGCTCTTGTATCTTCGCACTTTTAACGTCACATCTTGCGTATATGCTCTTCCCTCTGATCTAAGCAAACTGTGCGTGGAAATGAGTAGCTTTCTTTGGTTTTCTTCAAAACATTATTACACGCTTTCTGTGAGAAGCAGGCTTGACTGAATAACTGGGGACTTGGGGCCATTTATCATTATGTAAATTGTATATAAGCATCCTTGTTTCTTAAATTTTTCTAGAATATTTGGAATCTCCATTGGCCACTTATGCTGTCAATCGCAAGTGACATGCCATATTGCTCACTCCCTTTCCGTCTCTCACAGAGACTTTATTGACTGTCACCCACTGCACTGTGCAAGATGGTCAAACTCTACTCACTACTCAACTCTCGACCCCCTGGCTGGTTTGGCTCAGTGGATTGAGCGTCGGCCTGCGAGCTAAGTGTCGCTGGTTCGATCTTCCAGTCAGGGCACATCAGAGAAGGAAAACTCTGATTCCAAAAAAAAAAAACCTCCGCTGCCTTGCGGCATACCTCTTCAGGGGAAAGGCTAAGGGAGTAAACCCCGACAGAAAATCCGGAGCCGGAGTCCCTAAGGCGGTTTGACGTTGTAGTCAACACCGGCAACTCCTGCGGCGCACCTGAAGCCAAGCTGTATTGACTCCGTCTTTCCCTTGGACCCTTCAGTTGCGAAGAGAGGGGGGGTCTGCTGCATGGGCAACAGCAGACCCTCCATATCACCCTGCCCAGGCTCTGTAGCTTCAGCTTCACTGGAGAGGACACTCCAGCGTCATCACAAGATGTCGATTCAACACGGGAGGAGACAGATACCGTGTCACTCCCGAGTCGGACTGCACAGCCATTCTCGGCGGTGCAGATAGACTCTTAAGAAGCTACATCATCGTCTCTCGAGACGGACGGCTGCCGACGACGACTCAACTCTCGGGGACTACACACTCAGGTTTTATTAATATGTAGTATCCAGATACATGTCCTTTACTTCGGGTCTCTCTTGTTCCCAACACAGCCATTCAAATGTCATTCCCTTTCACCTCTTTCTCTCCCAACACTGTGCAATTAGGAAAAGCAATAGAATTTTTCCATGTGATGTTAGATATAAATGATGGCAACCTACTCAGTTATTTGTTCTCAGAAACCACGTGCACCTCTAAGGAGATAGGCCTATTTGGTATTTTGTAAACTATTTTATATATTTGTTTTTATATAGATGAGTCCTTTTCTTGTCTGGAATGAATTGATATATCTATTCAAACTCTATTCAACTTTCAAGCTTGACCAAAGTCCATGTTCTCCATGAAATATCCACATCAGTCCAACACATATTAATCAGCCATGGGATTTTTTTGTGAAAATTTACAGTCTTATTATTATACTTTTTGAAAATTTACTCCTTATATATGGGAATTATATTCCCAACTAAACTATAAGCTCTTTGAGAACTAATAGTAAATACCGCGTTCATGTAAGTGTATATGCATATTCCCAAAATATTAATAGCTTTATTGTTGTGACTCATTTATTTCTAGAATGCTCAAGTGACTGAGCTGAGTATCTTCTTGCCATTTCCTTGAGTTAGGCTTGATTTTCAGAAGTCATCTGCAAGAGGCATTTAAAAACTTCTAATAAAAACTGAAGTATATCTGTAGATTTAATTGTCAAAACAAAGGTCATTGAACCTAAGATTCAAGATACTATGATTTTTTTAAAAATAATGTATTTATTTGTTTATTTTATTTTCAGAGAGAGGAGAAAGGAGAAAGAGAGGGAGGGAAACATCACTGTGTGGTTGCCTCTCACTCGCGCCCCCAACTGG
This sequence comes from Furipterus horrens, assembly GCF_987537825.1. NCBI lineage: Eukaryota > Metazoa > Chordata > Mammalia > Chiroptera > Furipteridae > Furipterus > Furipterus horrens. Next base: position 197,931,438 of record NW_028327173.1, on the reverse strand, counting down.
AGACCTGACGTGCAACCTAATAATGTGCCCTGACTGGGAATCGAACCACCAATACTTAGTTCACAGGTCAATGCTCAATCCACTGAGCCACAGCAGCCAGGAAAATAGTATGATTTCAGTGCTACCTAAACGTGGCCATCTTTGGCAATTCGAAGATGAGTCTTTCTGATATTACATTTTGTCTGCCTACTTCACCATTATGATATATGAACAAATTTTAACAACACATTTTTCATCTTATTCTTATACACTGAAGCATCAGCATGACTCATAAAAAATAAATTATGGGACTGAATGCCACCATTAATGATTTTCTTATGCCCACGCAGTTCAGAACATTTTGATGCAATTAACTTTGCATGCCCAAGATTCAAATAATTTTTTCTCTACCTGAATCGCATCTTAATAATTCCATTGTCATTATCCCCATAAAATGTCAGCTTTTTTATCCTGTTGTAGTCAGTGTAAGAAAAGTAATATAATGTGGGTAACATTCAGGCTTTTATGTGGACTTGATTACCAACTTATGTAGAAAGAAGCCAGTCTATAGATGAGATAAAAACATAAATAGGGTGGGAAAAGACACCCATTGTGAAAAACTGAATAAAGAAAACATTTCTCCTCTTAAAATATTTACATATGTGGTCTTACATAAATCACTTCTCCTGGAGCTAAGTTGTATTCTTTACAAAATAAGAAATACTATGATCTACCTTCCAGAGTGTGTGCTAGAAAATAATACCTCTAAAGTACCTATTATGATACATTAACAAAAATAGTCTCTCATATTTAAATTATACTCCTGTTTCTAATTAATATACTAACTTTTTGGTAAACTGGGTTTTAAAACAAGCTTGATGAAATTGGTAGAAACAGTGACTTTATCTTCTATCTGATACTGTTTCCATAAACATGAAAATATGCTCAAAACTGAGGCTGGGTCTTGGGTAGAAGGGTAATCAAAGCACACTTTTGAGGAAAGTTCAGTATTTAAAAACACATATTTTGAATCTATAAAACTTAGTGTTATTTAAGATCTCTTTAATTAATCTTTGTTGCTGTGTTGTAAGTCTCAGATGAATGTGAACTGTGAGAATATGATCCTATAAATTCAAGCTCTCTTTTGGAAAACCAAGTTAAATGCTCATGTTAATTTTTTCCTACATATATCTATTCAGATATGATTCAAACTTGTGTTGCAAAAGGCACTTTTGGTGCTAAATAACTTCAACTTATTTCAAAGAAGAATTTTTTAATTACATTTTATTCTCTGAGAGAAGCAGGTAAAATATTTGTGATAACACTATTAAGACTATAAAATGTATGTGAGTCCTACTCTTTGAAACTTTTAGGCTACTTTTTCGACTGTAGTAAGGAAGAAGAAAAGGGCTAGCAAATAATCCCTCAGAATCATTAATCATTCTCCGAATAACAACAATTGTGTTGCCTTTAGAGAAAACACTTGAGTTAGGGAATATTTCAAAATTATTAACATTGGTGAAGTATGGAGCATTGTAAGTCAGGTGGACCTAAAGGCTGGATTTCCTCTAGCTACTAATGAAAACTCTCTATGTGTGTTAAATAAATAGCCATCTATAATATCTTTTTCTTGTCATCTGTCACCCCACCAAGTCTACACAGTGTTCCCCTGATATTTCCAATACACAAGTGGCACCATAAGTAGTTATTGCAGTATTATTAACTATATTTCCTATGCTGTATTTTACATCCCCATGACTATTTTGTAACTATCAATTTGTGCTTCTTAATCCTTCACCTCTTTCACCCACTTCCTCAAACCCTCCTCTTCTGGTAATCACCAGTCTGCTCTCTGTGTCTATGAGTCTGTTTCATTCTTGTTTGTTTCTTTAGATTCCAAATATAAGTAAAATCACATAGTAATCGTCTTTTCCTGACTGGCATATTTCACTGAGCATAATACCCTATAAGTCCATCCATGCTGTTGCAAAGAATGCAAAGAAGAAGAATTAACCCATTTTTATGGCTAAGAGACCATTATACTTACTTGTCACTATTTTTCATCTAATGTCCATTGATGGGTACTTGCGATGCTTCCATACATTGGCTATTGTAAATAATGCTGCAATGAACATAAGAGTGCATATGTTTGTTTGAATTAGTGTTGAGTTTTATTCAGATACATATTCAGAAATGGGATTACTGGGTCATACGACAGTTTCATTTTTAATTTTTTGAGGAAGTTCCATACTGTTTTTCACAGTGGCTTCACCAATCTGCATTCCCACTAACCATTTTCTGCACATTCTTACCCACAATTGTCATTTGTGGATTTATTGATGATGGCCATTCTGACAGGTATGAGGTAATATCTCTTTGCAGGTATATATACTCAAAAGTTGTAAATGTTATTTCTTTTTTGAAACTTTGAAGACAATTTGAAGACTACTTTATTTCATTTTTGTAATGGTATATCTCCTACTATAAACAAGAAATTACAAAAAGAAAAAAAAAACAGCACTAAAACGAAATTTTGTTGGAAGTAGTATAAGAAATCAGTATATAGACAGTCATGAAAAGTTTTTTTCAAAAAGGTTAACTGTTGCTACCTCATTCAATCACTTATTTATTTGTTCAGCATTTATTCACTACTATAAGGCCAAGGGTTTTATTTTGGAAATATGTGGGAATAAAGGATTATGATTACATATTTCCAAGAAACTTACATTTTACTGAGGAATAAAGGCACATTACAAACTAAATTGCCATATAATAAGAGAAAGGATGACTTATTTAGAAAGATGGATGAGAATGAGAGTGTGGAGTCCTACCACTGCCCGAACAGGAGGCACTTGTACTGTGGACACATGGTTGCGGGTGCAGGAAGTTCCCAGGACAGGAGCTTGTGGTGATTGCCATTTCAGAAACTCAGACACTGCAACTAATTGTTTCTCAGGATAGGTTGGAGTGACTGTTGCAGTAATTATTTCCTAGCGAAAGGTTTCAAATCAGGTTTTTCTATGGATAGATTAGAAAGTTAGAGATCTTCTATAAAACTATATAGTTATGACAAGCACACACACATATAGATACACATATCTACACATATAAACAGTTATTGGAAATGGTTTATGTTTTCCCAGTAGTTGTGGTTGTATATTTCATTGGTGATCTTAGCTACCAAAATATCAAATATTAACTGCCAAAATATTATTTAAAAAATCACAAATTATATTAAATAAATTTCAAAGTATGTTTTTAAAAAGTATCTAATCATCTGCTTCCAGTTAAGATGACAGCAGAAGTAAATATTATGCACACATCTTCTCACAAACATATCAAAATCACAACTAAACCACAGAACAACCACCATTCAGAACTGCCTGAAGTCTCACTGAGCAGAAGTCCTGCAACTTAGGTATTAAAGAAGAAGCCACATTTAGACTGAGAGGAGAGACTAAGACATGTAAAGCACCAGTCCCACACACACATGTAGTGGACAAATATCAGGAGGGATATCTCAGCTGCAGAGGTTTCTCCAGAGGAGCAAGGGGTCCCGGTTCTTCACCAGGCCTCACAGCTCAAGGTTCCAGTGGCGGGAGGAGAAGTCCCCATAACTTCTGGCTATAAAAATCAATGGAAATTCTGGGTGAGGGAGACAGAGAGGGCTAGAGTCCCAGGCAATTCCTATTAAAGAGCCTGTGCATGGATTTACTCATACTCACTTGCTCTAAGCTCCAGGGTTGGTGCAGCAGCTCAAAAGACACCAGGACAGGAACTGAATACCTTGTCATCAGGCTGAGAGCTAAAAGGGCAGCTTTCTCTCAGATGGAAGTGCTGGCAGAGGCTATTATTCCTTTTCTGAGTTCTTCCCCAACAGAGCTTATAGGTAGACTCCATATATAAGACTCCATCAACTGGACACACATTGTTTGCCCCACCCTGATGATTCTCTGAGGCCCTGTCTCACCCGACTTTTGGACTCACTTTACCTGTTTCCAGAAGCTTTTCCATATAAATGGCTTGTCTTGCTTCATGCTTAAGACTTCCCTAAAAACTCTCGAACATGTAGCATTTGGCCTCAGCATGCCTTGTAACTCTCATTAAGGGGTCCCAAGACCAACACTAGTGACAGCTGGTTGTGGTTCTCAGCTTGGCCACTCCTGGGCAAGCCCAGCACAAGTAGCATTCATCTGCAAATTACATTGTAGCTCATTCCAGGTGGCCCCTGGTTGACCACAAGTGGTGACTGACATTGGCTTGTACCTCCTGGGTGACCCCAAGGCCAGCACACCCAATACACAACTCAGACTACAACTAAGCAACACTCAACTGTTACTGGAGAGCCTCATGCTGTTCCAGAACAGTCAGTGATGTTCTATTGCTCTCCACCTAGAGTCATAGCTCTGAAGAAGCATTTTGGTAAGAAGGAAAGGGGTTGTTTATTTAAAAGTTATATAGTTTTGGAAGTCCTCTCCCAGAATCCCATGTGTCCTGTAAGCCAGTGAGAGTATCCAGCTTTCCAACCAATGAGGGTCAATGTCAGCCATGTTTACATTTGCCCGTCTTCCAGTTGTCATGTTCCATAATGGGACAAATTATCCAGTCTGCATGCTCTGTCCTAGCTCCCTTCTGCCAAGTCATGATCTTTCTGGCTGCTTCTGGCAATTTTCCTCTTCCAGTGGACCCTCCCTCTGCAGGGAGAGCAAGCCATTTTTAATGTTCAATTCCTCCTTGGGTTTTTTTCCACAGCCTGTGCCTTCTCTCAATGACTTGACCTGACTCCTCTGTTATAAAACCTCCTTTTCAAGGGACACTCTCAAGTGATGGATTGCAGCAGGCTCCAGAGCCTTGTTGAAATAAGTTTGGCCCCTGCAAGGCTGATACTCCAATGTAGTCACAGCTAGTCCTTGCAGCCAATCAGCCTTAGGGTAAACCCCCCCCCCCCACTTATTTGCCAATAGCAATAAAGGCTCAACTACAGTAAGAGGGTGTATGCAGCCTACACAAAGGGGCACACCCAGAGTACTTCATTTGAGTGATCAGGAAGGCTGTGCTATTGGACCCCACAGAACACCTTCTGCATAAGGCTATTCTACCAAGCCTGAAATATGTAGCAGCTCTACTTAATAGGAGCAAACCCAGGGAGGCTGCCTAAATGAGGAGAAAAAAAAAAAAAAAAAAAAAAAAAAAAAAAAAAAAAAAAAAAAAAAAAACATGTCTCAGATAAAAGAACAGAACTCCCGAAAAAGAACTAAACAAAATGGAGATAAGCTATCTACTAGACACAGTGTTCAAACCCTGGTTATAAGGATGCTCAATGAATGTAGGGGGAAGAGTAGATAAACTGAATGAGGATTTTAACAAAGAGATAGGAAACATGTTTTTTTAAAAAACTCAGAATTTAAAAATACATGCACTGAAATGAAGAATAATTTACATGGAATCAACAATAGAATAGATGAAGCAGAGAATAAAATCAGAGATCTGGAAGATAAGAAAGCAGAAAACACCCCAAAAAATGGGGATAGTATAAAGAGCCTCTGGAACAACTTCAAGTATACCAACATTTACATCATGAGGGTGCCAGGAGAACAAGAAAGAGAGCAAAAATTGAAAACCTATGTGAAAAAAATTATGACAGAAAATTCCCCTGCCCTGGTGAAGAAAAGAGACATTCAAGTCCAGGGAGCACAGAGAGTCCCAAACAAGTTGGACCCAAAGAGAACCACACCAAGACAGATCATGATTAAAATGCCAAAGGTTAAAGACAAAGAGAAAAACTTTAAAATGGCAAGAAAATAACAGTTTGTTATCTACAAGAGAACTTCCATAAGATTGTCAGAAGATTTCTCAACAGAAACTTTGTGGATCAGAAGAGATTGGCAAGAAATATTCAAAGGGATGAAAAACAAAGACCTACAATGAAGATTATTCTACCCAGCAAAGCTATCATTTAGAATTGAAAGACCTATAAACAGCTTCTTAGGCAATGAAAAGTTAGAGGAGTTTATCACCACCAAACCAGTGTTACAAGAAATGTTAAAAAGTCTTCTTTAAGAGGAAGAAAAAAAGATAAAAATTATGAATAACAAAATAAAAATAAAGACACATCTACTGACAAGTGAATCTAACAATCAAAATAAACTAAAAACAGAACAGAAACAGAAAATATTTTGACAATTACCAGATGGGACGGTGTTTAGGGGTATGGGTAAAAAATACGAAGGGGTTAAGGAGTAAAAATGGTAGCTGCATGATACTCATGGGGATATAAAGTACAGTGTAGGTGATATAGTCAATAATACATGGTGTCAGATAGGTACTAGATCTATTGGGATGATCACTTATTAAGTTACATAAGGTCTACATACTAAGTTGTAACCCTACAAGTAATATGATATTTTATGTCAAATATAATTAAAAATAATTATTTAAAGGAAAAAAGTATTCAATCATTAATTAATATAAGGCATGTCATATTTGATTGTCAGTGTGTAAATATTTGGAGAACTCAGTGTGACTATATTAGATAGAGCTACCACAAAATTAATTTAAGGCAGAAAAGGGTTATTGATTGGTAGTCCTGGACACTTATGGGTTAATGTAAAGTTTTATTTGAAAAATAAACATATTAAAGCCCTAGGTATTTATACAATGAATATATTTAAGTACACAGAAAGATGTCTGTAAAAGGTTGTTTACTATATAATAATTTATAAGAATAGAAAAAATTTTAATGACCTAATTATCCAAACTTAAGGAATTAGGAGACTCCATAATTCTGTATCTACTTTTAAAATTACTATTGCTATTAAATATTCTCATATAAAGACATTAAGTGTGAAAAATATTAACAATATAAAAAGTAAAATAATACATACTACATTTAAAATACCTAAAATATAGATGTACTTATTTTCAACCTTTTTTCAAGAGTTTATAGATAATATATAAATTTTGTTAAAGATGATTTGCATTTTCTAAATTTTTTCTATGTTTGTAATGTTTAGTAAAATATACACTACTTACCAAGGTTTTTAAAAATAATTTTTGGCATAAGATAGTTTTATTAATGAATGGATATTTTCATAGAGATGTCTTATCAAAACTACCCATAATTTAAGGACATCATGTAGAAATAAGGTGGTTAGTTAATATATCAACTTGTAAACATAGTTGTTAAGGCTTTTCTTTAAAAATTCTGGATTGAATTTACACAGTTGTAACAATTTTGGAGATTATCTTAAATGCTTCTGAATAATTTGTTTTAAAATTTTAAACTAACACAATTCTTTATGGATCTGCATTTTGTAAAGCTCCATGGATATTTAATAATGTATATTACCTTGGCATCAACTCCATGTAGTTCTTCTATTATAAATGTTAACAGAGTTAAGATTTAACAATTAGATATATATTTAGAAGGCTGATGGTTCCTTGAAATGTGTTGCAGGTCCATAAATGATAGCTTTTTTGATATCCAAATCTAATCAAATATATTTAAAGTAAAAGAGAAATAAGCACCTCAATAACTAAAAATTTACATTTCCGGGCTGTGATGTTTGACCACAGTTAATATTTTCAGTGAGGAAAGACTTGATGAAGATGTTGGCTTTAGGTAAAATTTTAAGAGAACAAGGAAAAAACTATAACATTCATTATCAAGGATCAATGTACAGAACTGTATTTGATCATTTATTTACTAATAAATACTGGTTTATTCACCAAGCTATTTTCCCCCCACATTGAAAGTTATGCTAGTTTATTCACTGTCTTTTCAGTTCATTGATGTCATGTGAATGAGCTCCTATTCACTGAATATGACTGAATGTGATACACACAGCATTTATATCTAGGTAATAAAAGGGCCCATTCAGTTGTCCATTCTCTCCTGGCTGACTAGTTGCAGAGAGTCTCTGTGTCCTGTAGATCAGCAGATCTGGATAATGAAAAAAGCTAATGTCTCTGAGTTATCGAATTTAAGGATGACCAATGAAGAAGCGCAATAAACTGTCATAAGAAATTTAGAAATTTTGTTACAGCATTTAGCCGATCCTGACTATTTTCAGCAGAATCTGATCTAATCAACGAATGTTCACACCTCCTGGGTAGAGAATTTCCACATGATGATCCAACAGGATTTCAGAACTGATATGGAGCAAAGTCTGCTGTTTTCTCCCAAAGTTATGCTAGCCTATCCTAATATAAATTAGTACTTTCAATCAGGATACCCAATAACTGAAACTTAAAATATGTGCTATTGGCCTAACTGACAGAAAGGGATAAGAAAATAAAGTGTCTTTAAAAAAATGTCTTATAACAATACTGCTAAGTTGTTGGTAATAATCAGATTGGATTGATGCTGCCTTTTGATGATTATTGGTTTTTCAGTTAACATATAATAAACAAAAGATGCTCTCAGGTGAGAATTATATGACTTTGAACAAGGGGTTGAAAAGAATTATTAAGAAAAAGCCTTAAAACTTTGTAATAAAAACAATCTTTTGGGTGGCCAAATAGTAAAACCCTAGCCTAAAATAGGTCATGAGTTTCAAAGACCCAAGAAGATTTCTCAGCTTAAAAAAAAAGTTAAATGCCAAATATCTGTTTATGATTGTTATTTTCTCACCTAGGTTAATTTTTTTTAATAGCTTCGAGGTAGTCAGTGTTAGCATGATTAAATAAATTAGCTTTAAGAAATATTTCTAGAAAAAAGTGTGTGTGCAGTTATTGGAATGATAATTAATACAATCAAAAGCATTTTAAGTTTTTGAAAGAAAGATATTTCAAAGACACAATAAACTCAGGCCTTCTACTCTTCCCCGAATCATCTGATGGTTCAAGCATGAAAACAATCTTTAAGTTTCAAAACTAGCAGAACAAGAAGTGGACCTGGTAATCACTACAGACCTGAAGTAGGCTCTATTCCCTAATACTCATTTTATATATGGTCATGGATGGTATAACCATATATTTTACTGCTCAATCCAATGTCTTGAAAAATAAAATAAGATGTTATTATTAATACTACAAAGAAAGAAGTCATACACCAGAATGTTCTGAACAGTCCTTAACTATGGAGAATAATAGAAGATGAAGAACATACCAGAGAGAAAAGCCAGGAATTACTGAATGCATAAGACAAATGGACTGTCTCTCAGCAGGTTCTGATCAAATCGACAAATTTTCACATCTCCTGGGTAGAGAATTTTCAGGTGATTGAGCAGGATCTCAAAATTGATATGGACCAAAGTCTTCGGTTTTCTTCCTAGCTTCCTTTTTCTAAATGAGAGTGCTCACTGCATTAATTGCTTCCTATTCTAACATTGTATGCAGCCTGTCCATAAAGTATCCAGCCATGCACTATGAAAAAGAGACATTTATTGAAGAAGATACAAGAAACGTTGTACATAGGACAATGATGCCTTAGTCCCCATCAAACTAGGCACCTTGGGACTTACACAGTTCCTCCAGTATCTCTTCGACTGTTCAAAACACTGTGCAAAATCCTTTGTTGAAATCGCCATCAGCTGCCCTGTGATATTTTCCAAATCTCACCAATGGTCTGAAATCTACTCTTTTTCAAATGTGATTTTAATTTTGGAAAAAGCCAGTAGTTTTTGGAAACCCCAAATCAGCTTCTAGTTCTTCAATGTCAGTCACCGGTCTGTGTTGATTGCAGCCCATAGCACATTCAACATTCTCAGGTGCTCTGCTTGTTGCAGACCTTCCAGAACATGGATCACTTTCAACAAATTCTTGACCATCTTTGAAGCATGTGTGCCGCAATTTTAATTGTGCTGAACTCATTGCATCATCTCCAAAAGCCTTCTGATTCATCGAAGAGTTTTCAAGGAGGAATGTTCAAGCTTAACAACAAGATTTGATGCAGATTTGCTGCTCTACTTGCTCAGTCATTTTGAATGTGATAGCCACACAGTACACATGCTCACTCAACAGTGTACAGTGAAGTCTTCATCGTTCACTCATGCACATTCCAGTCCACTCTCCTTGGTTGCCAGGTTACATCAGTGTTGCACAAACCATTATCATTATATTAACAATGGCTATTTATTTTTTCCCCAACAGACCTTGCAATTAGGGTTTTATCCAGTGGTGGTGTATCATTTCAGTGTTTGTCTCATTATACCATTAGGGGCTTCTTAGAACTATATATTCCTGGTAGATATTAGACTGTAAACTGGATACAACAATTAAAAGCATCTTTAAGTTGGCTTGATGGGGAAGAAAATGTATTTTATGGTGTGGGGCTAGGCAAAATGGATATTTTGTTTCTGAAGGTACAGATCATGGCAGAAAGAAGTTGGCTGATTGTTCATCAAATATGTTTCATTCTACCCTTTGGCTCAAGGTAGTCTGCATGCCCTTTCCTCACTTCTGTTACATGTGGCGAACTGACTGAGTCTTGGCTAATGGAATAAGAATGCAAGTGATATTCACCGCATCTGAGCCTGGCCCAAATGTTCCTGCATTATTCTTCACATTCTCTTCTTCTCCTATTTTCAACTGGGTGCAGAGATCTAGAACAGAGTAATAAGGCCTTAGGGTAAGATGAAGTCACAGATGGAAGGAGCCAGGGTCTTTGAATCACCATCAAATACCTGCAATGATGTGTTATATGAGTGAGAAATGAGTTTTTATTGTGTTAAGCCTCTGAAATCTGGGGGTTGTTTCTAAGACCATGTAGCTGAGCCAACCAAATACATTGGCTTGGTGACACTACACTCCATATTGGCACTCTATTTCAAGTTAATCACCTGTAGGATGAAGACAAATAATAATTACCCATTAAGTGACTCAATTTATATGAAAAATGTGTGTCAAACAGTTAAAGTAAAAAAAAAAAAGTTGAAAGCACTGAAAACAAGCAATAAAATGAAAGGGTGGGAGGTATATTTCCTGTGGACCTAGTGGTAAAAGCAAAAGTCATTGAAAACAAAAACTCAGTTTGTTATTGGTGATTGGTCCCAATCTTGTCTGGAAGGCAAGCAAATTGATTGACAGCTAAGCCTAATGATTGATTTCCTTGGCTTAATAGTGAGTTATTTTTCTAACAAAATTGGGTGAGTTTCTTTTTCTTTCCTTGTGGTGGATTGTTTGTGGTTTCCCACAACTTTCCTGCTGAATTCTGGAAGATTAAGTTTGAATAAAAGGGAAAATCTTACTCCTGGCTAAGTGAAATATCACATATGGAAATAAGAGTTGGGTGAAGGTGAAGTGAGAGTGTGGAGACGGAGAAATGAACACACCTCCCTAACTGCGTGACAAGCGGGTAGAGCCTACATAAATTGGCGCAAGCAATGTACACGGCAGTGTAGGTGTATGTACAACCTTTGTTGAATGGGGCCTTCCCTGATTTTCTGTTTCAATAACTGTAAGTTGATTGTCTACCATAGCTCCTTGTGCACAGTAGAAAATTATAGGTACTCAGTAAGCCAGAGGAGAAAGAAAGTTTGTTACTCCCAGTTTATGGTTAGCTGATCATGTTGCAGTCTTGTTTTTCACTTAAAAAAAAAAAAAAAAAAAAAAAAAAAAACCCACACAAACGGAACTGATATCTCTAACCCCATTTAGATTCTAGCTACATTTTGTTGTTAAGATACAGAATCTTCATTTTGTTTGTATCGCACATAACACATAATACATTTCATAAATAAGGGTTAACTGATTATTCTTTTTTCAAAAGCATCTTTAAATAGAACTGAAGGTGCTCATAGTCTGCTCAATTTGTTTTCAAATGATCACTTTTAGGAGATTATTTGTTATTATAGACTAATTTTTGGGTAAAATGCGAGGTGTGGTGAAGGCAGAGATGGGAGGTAGGTGGATGTGAACTGAAATGAAAACTAGTTATAAGACACATCTTGAAAGAAAATTGCACCTTAACTCTGTGTCTAATCCTCTGTGTTCCCCCATTTCTCTTACTTGGGTGTCTGTCCTACCATGTCTTGCCACTGCTTATAGCCAACTCTTAATGCTTTTCATCTGCTTGAATCATTTTTCCCTAGAGGGCACTTGCATAATCAGTGTATCTTATGGTTTCTCATTGATTCATTACTTCTTTCTTTTATTCATTTATTAATATGTCCTGGATTCTGTGCTACCAGCTTCAGCCAGTCTAACAAATTCTGGATCTTATGGGACTACATTTATGTATTTGGTTACTTTTTTCCTGCCCTTGTTTTCAGAAACCGTACAATGGTTTACCTAAGCCCTACCATTCCATCTGGTCTCTTCATTAACAAATACTGACATGACACATTACCTGCTTGAAAAAGAATGCCTTGTTTTGTGTTTGCTGGCTTAATTAAACAGGCTTTTAGAGACATGAGAGAGACCCTTCCCCATATCTGAAGTCATGAGTGATTAAGGGGAATGATTAACAGGAATGATAGAAAAGATTCTACTTTACACAGGGCATCTATAAGAGGTACGTGGACTTAATACTCAAAGAATGTGTTGTAACTATTATTAACTGAATATTCATTCTGTGATGACATTGTGGAAGTTCTTTATGTGAATTTCATTCATTTGTTATAACAACCTAAGATGAGATGCTCTATTATCCTCATTTTTTAGATCAAAAACAGTGAAGCAGAGAAAAAAGTCAAGCAGTTAGCAAGTGGAGGAACTGAGCTGAATCCAACATTTCATGTTACTCTGGTTTCCTCACCGTAAAACAACTAATATGTTTATGTTGCTTTATCATTTGCCAGGTACTTTACTACATGTTCTTTAATTCAATACACATAGTAATTCTGTAATGAAAGTACTATTGTTCTCCCTATTTATAGCCCAGGGAATTGAGGGTCTACTGTGTGATTGGCCCAAGGTATCATTGCCTTGGATTAGAGATTAAGATTTACTATTGTGTCTTCATTTCTATGCCTCTCAGTCATGACTGCACAGAGAATTTCTAATCAAATCATCTACACACGCACGTATATATTCCCACTGGCTTTATTCAAATAAAAAATTCCTCATCATTATGTAAGTAGTGAATGCAAACACCGAGCTAATGAGATTTACACTGAGAACAAATATCAGAGTAGCTATATGTTCTGCTAAATAAAAGCAACACAGGGAATTACAAGAGGTCCTGCCCAGGAACTTCAAAGGAAATATGCTATCCTTATTAATGCAAACTTATCCAAAACTGAATGCCTGCTATGGGTATTTTTTATGCCACACTCATGCATATCATTGCTCACTGGTCAGTTAAAAAAATGGAACTTTCAGGTGTTAAATTAGCCACCCTGGGGCACTTCTACATAGTCCCTTGAATGTAGTAAAGGAAATATATGGAATGTGACAAAGAAAATTAATTAAAATAGGCAATAAAGACTGCTGAGTTCAAACAAATTATGGGCCCTAGCACATACCAATTCTATACCTGCAGGCCAGACTTCATGAAATCCAGACAAGCCAAAGCATGTTTTTATACTTTAATGAGGAAAGGAGGTTGTCATGTTACTTAGTTATGCAGAAATGTATAGTGACCACCTTGTATTTGAAAATTCTAAGAAGAAAATTTATTGGAGTTTTATAGCACTTTCTTCAGCAAAAGCAACAGAGTGCTCAATCCAATTTTATTTGAGAAATTAAATCAGAAATGCAGTTGTTTAAAAACATTTTACCAATTGTCCAAAGAAAAATAACACAAACTTTAGGGTTAGTTGGAAGAGGGTTTTATTTATTCAGAAATTTCAATATTAGTCCAGGTTTTTATTTCTTCAGTCGCCTTCTGTCAGTGCTACTTTAATTTTTTTTTCTTCAAAATATTTTCATGTCCATCTCTCAGAAATGGGCAGAGGATTCTTCTTCAATTTTCTTTGAGTGAATAGTCAAAAACACTCTCTGTGAGACTTCTACCTTTGGATAAAAACCTATCATTCTTTTATCATTCATCTATATATTTTTTTCTTTGTAATATGCAGTAGCAAAGTGGATGGCCAAACTCGTTGGCTACCCTGTGTTTTTTTTTATAATCTTTTTATTCCATATTAAAGCCTTACCTGCTTTGGGACCTGCCTGTCTTCTGTTTCTAATCTTCATATTTCAACACACTGACAGCCCTGCATCCACAAGTCCTGTCATTCTTTTGGGGGAGAAAATAGCATTGAGCTGTCACTTTCAAGACTGTTTCTGTATCACGAGTGAAGTCAGCTTTGTATTGATCGAAATGACATGTTTGCAGAACCAACCGAACTGAAGCATCCATATAATTTATGGCTTGTAATGTTTGATGATAAACAAACATTTTAATTAAGTGTGAGGTTGAAGCTTTTAAAAACTTTTGCCTGAATTTTATCACCCACAACAAATAGAGCCTTGGATGGAAAAAGAGATAAATAGCAGAATGGATCTTATACATATACATGGATAAGGATGCCGGTATTTACCCTCTTTATGTGAGATGAGGCCCAGAAATAAAATACAAAAATGTCCCATCACCTCATAAAATATACCTATAGAAAACCCTGTTTATAAAGAAAGCTTTTTTTATTTTCCCCTGAGCCAAAACTCATGATTGTTAGAGCCACAGGTATAATAGTAATAGGAAATTAGGGGTAATTCAGACAAATAGAGAGCTTTTCCCAAGCACCTGCCAATGGAGTAATTTGTCCCGGAACCCTTTGGAATGGCCTCACCTGATGGATTGTCACAGAACAGCACCATGGTGGGCTGGGGAAGCACAATCGAATGAACCTAGAGTCCCTGCTTATCAAGTGTCCCCGGAACGCCTGGGTCACCCTCTGACCTGTACCAGTGTCAGAAGAAGCAGACGGGCCTTAGGACAACTTTTTAGCAACTTTTATCTTCTTTATGGAATACTCAAAAGGTTTGGAGCTAAAACCTAATTTTAAATGTGCCTTTTAAAAATGTATGAGAAAAGCTTTTCATTGCCCTATTTATTATCTATATTAAAGATAGAAAAGTTACTGACCTGTGAACATTCTGATGTTTTGAGAGGCAGGTAGAGGAATAATATTTTTAAGTTTATACATTTTGTTACAGATGTTCATACAATAAACCCAAGCTTTTTCTGAAATCCTGGGGTGTTCATTTGCTAGGGTGGCCATAACAAGGTACCAGAGGTTGAGTGGTTTTACAGAAATTTATTTTATCACAGTTCTAAACCCTAGAAATACAAGGTCAACATGTCAGCAGGGTTACTTTCTTCTGAGACCTCTGTTCTTGGTTTGTAGATGACTTTCTTCCTGTCTCCACACAGACTTTCCTCCTTGTGAACACACTCCTGCTGTCTCTGTGCGTCCCAATATCATCTTGTTACAAGGACATGAGTCAAACTGGATTAGGGTCCACTCTAAAGTCTTCATTTTATCTTAATCACCTCTTTGAAGACTATCTCCAAATAAAGCCACATTCTGAACTACCTGCGGATTAGGACTTCAACACAAGAAATGTAGGGATACATAATTCAGCCCTGGTACAATAGAAATAAAAGCTCATAAGAAGATGAATTATTATCAAATAAAATGTCATTTTTTCCACAGAAACATTCACATCTCGAAAAGTGTTATCAAAAACAATTTTAGAACACGTTCAAAACAGTTGATGTGATATTTTTAAAAAGGCTATACAGATGTGGAGATGTGTTATTTTAGCTACCTAGAAAGTTTGAAAGCACATCTACATGTTTTTTATTGTTTAATTTTAGCCTTGAAATGGCCAAGTGATTGATGTTATTATTGCGCTGGATTTTGTTTGTTTATGTTGAAAGAACCAAGTGTCAGAAAAGTTGAGTGGAAGAAGAGTTCTCTTTAGAAGATATCTTTATCTCCTCCCATTCTGGCTGTCATTCTGCTCATTATATGTTTTCCCTAGCACCAAGTACTCCTAATCTATGTGATAATTTTTGGGAAATTGGCAAAAATTATATTAATACTATGTTTAAGACATTATCTTGTGTGTTACAAAAGTAATTTTCTATAATATTGGGTATGAGACTTTGGTTTCTGAAAATATTCATATTATTAACTTTTGTAGTATAATTTGGAAATTCCATTCTGTTCTTGATAATAGTAAGATACCAAGATTTCTAATTCTGCCTGTCATTTTGAGTCTAAATCCTACAATAAGAAGCACACAGAGAAGTACACTGACCTGGGACCACCTTCCAGGCAGGAAAGAGGCATGCATCTTTAACTTCTCTTTTTCAGGGGCATGTATGGAGATAAGACATACATTTCTTTTAAGTCACAGAGCATATATCTTTGCAAAAATGACTAACATTATTTTAAAGAGGAGTAACCAAAAAAAAAAAAAAAAGTCAATTTGTGACGAAGGACATTCTATTTCTCTATAGTGGAATTCTCTGTTAATGAGGATCAGTGACCCTCTTCAGTTCAGCTTTTTATCAGAGTAGCAGTTTCTCTGTTTTTCAATATTTCTGTTTTTTTTCTTTTTTTCTTCTTTTTTTTTTTTTTTTTTTTTTTTGCTATTGGAATTCCATGCCTCAAAAGATGATCAGGAAGCTGGCCAAGCATGCAACAACACAAATCTTTCTTCCTTAGAGATAGGGAAGAAGAGTCGTCGGCAGCCGTCCGTCTCGAGAGATGATGGTGTACCTTCTTAAGAGTCTATTTGCACCGCCGAGAATGGCTGTGCAGTCCGACTCGGGAGTGACACGGTATCTGTCTCCTCCCGTGTTGAATCGACATCTTGCGATGACGCTGGAGTGTCCTCTCCAGTGAAGCTGAAGCTACAGAGCCTGGGCAGGGTGATATGGAGGGTCTGCTGTTGCCCATGCAGCAGACCCCCCCCTCTCTTCGCAGCTGAAGGGCCCAAGGGAAAGACGGAGTCAATACAGCTTGACTTCAGGTGCGCCGCAGGAGTTGCCGGTGTTGACTACAACATCAAACCGCCTTAGGGACTCCGGCTCCGGATTTTCTGTCGGGGTTTACTCCCTTAGCCTTTCCCCTGAAGAGGTATGCCGCAAGGCAGCGGAGGTTTTTTGGAGTCAGAGTTTTCCTTCTCTTATGTGCCCTGACTGGAAGATCGAACCAGCGACACTTAGCTCGCAGGCCGACGCTCAATCCACTGAGCCAAACCAGCCAGGGAAGAAGAGTACAAATACCAAAAATGAATGAATTTTTTCAAATTTGTCAGATTTTCTAATTTGTATATATATTGACATACATGATTTATTATATACATTTTTAAATTACAGTTGTAACTCTGGGTATTCACGTTCTATTTATACCAAAGAACATCATGTGGAAATAAGTTTCTTGGATTTAGAAATAAGTAGTAACTTATAATTTAATTTATTGAGAACCATTTGTCACTCTTATATGTTTAATTTGTCTAAAAGATAAAGGAACACCTTATCAGAAATGAATGCATTGACATCAGGAGACAACATCTTTTAACAAGAAAACCTTTGGGTATATTGCTCAACTGATAAAATAAGGTTCTGATGAATAAACAGAAAACAGGAGTTGTAATTGAGCCAGACGTGGAATTTGCTGGCAATAGGCGGTTGGAAGAAACACAAATTCTTTGTAGTGTGAGTGCTCTGTTGTCTGGTTTGTTTAATTTTTGAGGTTGACACATCACACATTGTTGAACTGACAAGCTGAATGAACTTGAGTGTAGGGCAGAAACTACTAATAAGCCAAGGGCTCTGCCCTCACTCATGAGTCATCAGTGGTAAGAAATAAGTGTAAATCAGTTTGTCTGGAAAAATTTCCAAACTTGTCTGGATGTTGTGGACATGTTGTGAACAGTGCCATGTCGTCTGAGAAACTTAAAACAATGTTATTTTAAAGCAATATGCCAGGATTTGAGATAATGCAGACATACATTCATATTTGGACAAAGTGACATCTTAATGAGACCAAAGCAATGTGGTTCAGACTAGTGAAAGCTTTGAGACCTCATCACACGGAGCAGTCATTAGGAGCAGTTTAACTTGTGCCCCAGAATGAGATCACATAGAGTTAAAGCCATGTGACATGTCTGGTTGAAATCATGAAAGCAGATAGGGTTGTATTCCTTAGTGCAACATTTCAGGTCACTGGGATATAATTTAGATAAACTATAATTTAGTTAAACCGATGCTGATAGAAAGGAGAGAAAGAAGAAAGGATGGGAGGAAGAAAAGAAGGGAAAGCAAAGGAAGGAAAAGAGAGAAAAATTTACAAATAAACTGAGCCTGATGAAATGGAATGCTTTGCTAGCATTTTAGTGAGAAACAATGAACACCCTTCCCCGTACCATGGATGGGATTGGGACCCAATGTAATAAAAACTACTCGCGTGAATTAACATGAATTTTTTTATCACATATTCACAATATTTAAGAAAAAAAATGACTTTTTTGCCTCATTTGCAATTATTTTTGCTTTAGAAATCCTTTTGCTGATGGATCATATTGTCCATGTTTGGTGTTCAGCTTTTATAAAAAAATATGAAATGTGAGTCTTAGAAGGGCTGTTGAAGATCATTGACAATTTTTAAGGACAAAGTAACCACTGAACTGAATCTGGTAAGAACTACTAAAGGGAATGTCTAAATGGAAGTCATCAAGAAGCCAACTCTAAGGGGCTTTATGGAACTGGTTTTATAGAGTTAGAGAAAGGAAAAGAAGATCATTTACCAAAGAATAAGATTGACTGACCTAACTTGGTTAACCAGTTTTGGAACCCAGATTTTAAGGATGAAGCTAAAATCTCTGTTAACAAATTTTTGTCTCTTGTTTGGGAACTATGAATCAAGTATAGATTAGGATAGATTATGATTAAAATTTGCACAATCATCAGCATCATATAGATTGTAATTATCCCTAACAAAATTTAATTTTTTCACACCTTATTTATGTTACATATGAACTTATCCCAAGCTCTTAAACTTATTATAAACTGAATTATTTAAGAATATTTTTTATATATGAGCACTTACTTTTCTTTATAAATTTTTATTATACTTTTTGATAAATTATAATTATTTAACTCTATAGATATCTGCTAATAACAACATAGATACAAGAAATTTATTAACTAATCAATGATGTTAATTTCAATTTATAAATCCTTGAGTAAAACAATTGAATAAATTCAATTGCAAATCACATGTTTTTTACACCTCCTTTCTTGGAAATTTAATTTGGAGGTTATATTTTTCAACCTTTGAAAATATGCCTGTTACCTCAATGATAACCTTTGTCAACTGCTTCCTACCAGTTCTTCATTTTCCAACAGTCCCAGATGCTCATTTTGGAGGTTATGTGATTTTGGGGAAGTTGCACCATCTCTGTTCCTGTGGTGGTGTGAATGATGTCAGGCTACCCAGCCAGTCCTTCCAACCTGCTGGTCACAATGCTGAAGTCAGGTGCTGGCACGAGATCTAAGCCAGGTCAGTTTTATTGAATCTCTTCTCTACTGGACATGAATGAGGAAGTGGTAGTTCTAGGAAACCCTCCATCTGCCAGAAGCTAGGATCCAGCTTTAGGAAGATATGACACAGCAGAAAGCAAAAGAGTGGAAGAACGGGGTTAT
Organism: Furipterus horrens; assembly: GCF_987537825.1. Taxonomy (NCBI): domain Eukaryota; kingdom Metazoa; phylum Chordata; class Mammalia; order Chiroptera; family Furipteridae; genus Furipterus; species Furipterus horrens. Next base: position 197,911,913 of record NW_028327173.1, on the reverse strand, counting down.
TTGATAATATTATTGCTCTGATACTTTCACTTTCCACTGTCGAGCACTAGTGTAAGTCAGGTTCTCACTTATGCTGACAGTTAATGTCCATCAATAATTAGTACAACACCATCATTTGTGTGGGTAATATACTTATCAACTCATGACAAAGGGTTTCTAGCACCCATTGGAAAGATTTTTAATACAAAATAGAAGCTGGTGGGTATGGAAACAGAATTATAACTATCAGGACTACTTATCGCTGTGCGTGTCTAAACAGTAAGGAAGTGCATTGGACTGAAACTAAGTGTTTGCATTGAGCGATATTAAGACCCAGTGTTGAACAGAGAGAAAAATTGTCTTTATATACACATTGCTTTATTGTTTATCCATTTCAACTATTTTTTTAATAGATTGAAGGTGAAACTGTATAAAGAAAATACAGTGTAAATTGTACTAGTGTCTCACTTGTTCTGTCAGCTAAAATGTGAAGTTCAAAAGGACATAATGTCTTTAAACATATGCCTATTATATTCCTAGAAGCTAGTTCACTACCTGACAGTTATTAAATATCTAGTTTAATTAAATAAGTTTTAATCTAGTACCACACTACATAGGAAGCATCATTTCTGATGAAGTTTCAATCATGGATATTTTTAAGTAATGAGATGGCAAGTTATCATTATTCTTCCTTTCTCTTCTAAGTGATACTTGCCCATTATGATCATGTTTTAACTAAGTGTTCATATGTATGGGACTGCACACCAATGGCTATGTCATACAAATAGATAGATGATACATAGATAGGGAGGTACCGTGATGATTAATGTGCCAACTTGATTAGGCCACTGGGTGCTCAGATATTTGGTTAAACTTTATTCTGGGTGAGCTGTGGGGAAGTTTCTGGATGAGATTATGGTTTGAATTAGTACACTGAGTAAAGCAGATTGTCCTTCCTAACGTAGTGGGTTTCGTTTAACCCACTGAAAACCATAATAGAACAAAAAGGTTGAGTAAAAGAGAATTTGCTCTCTCTCTGCCTGACTTTATCCTGGGGTATTGATCTTCTGCCTTGGTACTTAGACTACAACTTACACCACTATCTCCCCTGGTTCTCAAGATCTGTTGGACTTAGACCAGAACTACGCCATCAGCTGCTGGGTCACCAGATTGCTGGCTGCAGGTCTGAAAACTTCTCTGTCTCCCTAATCACATGAACCAATTTCTTGTAATAAATACACACACACACACACATGTATACACACACATATATGTATACATACATATACACATATATGTATATGTGTGTATACATGAGTCTGTATATATATGCATATATGTATATATGTGTTTATAAATGAGTATATGTGTGTGTGTGTATCTATCCTATTGATAATGATTCTCAAAAGAAGGATTAATATAGACAGATAAATAGGTAGATGAATACACATTAATGGGAATAGATAAAAAGATATAACAAATGAAAGTGTTAATACTGAAGAAGCAAGGTAATGAGAGAGTTAAGTTAATGAAGCACACATATCATGTTTGTGAGCACACATATTTTTATTTTATTTCTAAAATCCACTCTTTTTGCTATCCTTACCAGTATACAATTTATTAATTTATTTACATATTAATTTATTCAACAATCATTCATCTTTGAGTCCCAATGCCTACCAAGTTAAAGACACTTGATTAATAAGACACCCTCAAAAGGTCACTTATCTGCAATCAAAGAAATCACAAACACAAACAATGGAAGACTCCATGTGAGGGTTGGGTTCCATGTGCTCTGGGAGAAAAGAAAGGGTAATTAAATCAGACTGGTGAACCAAGCTCAATTTCTGAGAAGAGGTGAGCACTTTAGTATCACTCATGGCTCTCCTATATTTTGACACAATATCTTCTTTGGTCTTTCCAAACCTCTGAAGGGAAAGACATAGCATCTCTTTGGAAATAATAGTTGTTTTGCCTCTATTTCTAACTCTCAAGCTCCTCTGAGTTTGCCACACCTACTTGGTAATAACTAAGCAAATGCAGAGAGCACACCGCCGTGTTAAAAAAGGTTTTATTTCCACAAATTAGAAGACACTAACCTCTCACTTGAAATCTGCACTGTGTCATGATCTTTGCATCCAGGCTTTTGAATTCTAGCACGTCAGGGTAGAAATTTCTGCAGAATTTACTGAGGCTTTAGGCAGGGTTATGTTGGTCTAGCAGTTAAATAGTTATGTTAAGAATAAAAAAAGTATTTAATGGTTTATTGGATAGTCAATGGCATAATATGTGAGGTGCCTCTTTAACAGTATACTAAAAGTGTCAAAATTCCACGCTATTTTCCACACATAAAAATAGCATAATATTCTACAGGTGTCAGCCATTTACTTCCACTTGCTCTGCTCATTAGTGAAATATTTTAGTATGTAGTCTTCTATATATTAATCTGGCATGTTTCAATTCTTAGCAAATCTAAGCAGGCAATTGAGTAAGCTCTAATATATATATATATTAAACACATGTTTATATATATATATAGTAGTTCTATGTGTTGTGGTCACTTCCTACATCACCAACTCACTGGGCTGATTATTGCACTGTTCATTACTGAATGTAAATTCTTTGTGTAAGATCCATATACCCCCAGTAGATAAATTCTCTTTGGCTTATTGCCAGAATAATAAATAAAGATTGCCTAAAGGTAACCCAAAACATTTTAAGAGTAAGGCTGTTATTTGTTGTTTTAATAGTAACTAATTTCTAGTGGATGTGTACTTTTAGACAAAACATGATACTATTATGGTGGACATAGTCCATGCAGTTTCCTAAATACGCACCAGTACATAAAACTCCAAAATAGTGTGTTTCAGTTTATAAAGATTTTCCACAATCAAAAAGAAGAATTTCAATTTTTTTAAAGAAATGACTTTATGATTAATTGTAAAGCAAGAATATACCTTGACATTTTCCATATTTAAAATTATACATTTTGCTTAAATAGATATATTTATCAATATGTTTTAATTTATTGATAGAATACATATTGTATACATGGTGTGTGTGTATCTATATATGTTTTCAGACTTATATATTTTTAAAATTTTGTTTATAGAGCTGTATTTCTAGATCTTTGTAGATCAATGTAAGGGTGTAAACAATGTGAAGCCTATGTCACCAAGTCATTTCAATTTCTCTGTGTAGCAGAAGTATATGGGATGTATTTGTGTGTATATTACACATATAATTTCTAGAGAACCTACAAGAATATAGAAAAGAGGTAAATCTATGTATGTATCAGTGGTATGCATATGACCAGTTTTTAGACCTAGTGTCACGTAAATTCCCTTAAAAGCTTTAGCATAAGAATAATAAACATCACCACACCCTGACCAGTGTGGCTCAGTTGGTTGGGAGTCATACCACAAAGCAAAAGGTCAATGGTCATTGCCGGTCAGGACACATTCCTGGGTTGAGGGCAGGGTTGCGGGCCAGGTCCCAGCTGAGGTGCATGTGAGAGGCAGCAGATCTGATGTTCTCACCCATTTCAATGTTTCTTTCCCTCTACTTCTCCCTTCCTTACCCTCTCTCAAAAAATAAATAAATAAAATCTTTAAGAAAAAGAAGAATCGTCATCATTACATCTAGCAATTGGTAGATTATTAGCTATGCCTTCAGTTACCTACCATTTATCTCAATTCCATGATAAATTATTTACAATAGCAAACAACAGCTGTGTTTCTAAGCGAGCATCCTGCCCTGAGGTCTCAAGGGCATTCCTCTGTTTTAAAGGGCACACAGTCATTTAATAGTTACTGTTCTAAGCAGACTAAATTATAACTATGTGTTTCATTTAGGTTCATATTCTAAATTTATCTGATTAATGTTTTCTGTTGGTAAGTCAGACAACTTAGATGGAGGTTATTTCCTTCTTTCTATATTGTTTGTTTCCAATTACAGCCAAAGGAATTTTAAAGATGCACGAATAATAATTCTGTGCATGTTTACCAATTCTCTCTTGAAAATTAGGAACCCATAAATCTTATAATTTATTTAGATTGGCAATGAAAATATCTTCATTTCATTTCTATTGATCTTTTTATATTTGAAAAATAAAATTCTTTAATTGTAATTTTAAAAACTTTCAGCATTACTTATTATTTAATTCCATTCATTAGTCTTACACTTTATCTTTTTAGCCATTTCAATAATTTATTGCCAGGGGTGCAAATTTCTATTTACTTCTATTACAGAAAACCCAGCTCATATTATGCTGACATTTCCATTTGTAAATTCCTAAGATTCACATGTTTCCTATCTGTCTTTATTAGATATTTCTAAATCTTGCTTTCTGGTATATTTCCAGTTATTTTAAGGGAAGCTGCTAAACTGCTTCCCATTTTTCACAAGAAATTTGAAGCAATCGGAAGAGTTTGGCAGGCTCACACCACCTCATCTGACAACTCCCCTGCTTCTTGTGAACATGTCCCCATTGCCCAGAATGAACTGCCAGTGATTCTGGTTGAGGACACTCCTCCCTAAAAGCACCGGATTCCATTTACTTTTGACTTTTCAAGGAAATCACTCCAGCAATTTTCTTTCTCTTTCTTATTGTAAATGTTCCATTCGATGCCACATATTTTCCATCAGCATAAAAATGTTGTTATATCTGCTGTATCTTTTAAAGATTCCATTTATTTACTTTTCAGAGAGAGGGGAAGGGAAGTGGAAAGAGAGGGAGAGAAACATCAATGTGCAAGACAAACATCAATCAGTTGCCTCTTGCACACCCCCAACCGGTGACCTGGCCTGAAACCCAGGCATGCGCCCTGACTGGGAATCACACCGGTGAATTGTTTGCGGGATGACATCCAGCCTATTGTACCAAAACATGTGTGACCTCATCGATCTCCTGGGTTCCACGTGATTTCTCTCCTTCCTTTATCTTGCAGTGTCTGATCTTATTTCTTCCCTCCCCTCTTGTGGAACCCAAACCAATTTATGTTTGTCCATCTTTCACTCTGCTCCACTGCACTCCATTCCACTTTTTTTCTTTCTAGGTCATCAGTAATTTCCACATAGCTAAACACTGTATTAATTTTTAGTTCTTATGCTTATATTGCCCTCCTAAAACTCATGTCTACCCACAACCTCAGAATATGACCTTATTTAAAATTAGAGTCTTTGAAGATGTAATCAGATAAGGCAATACAGGATTAGAGTGAGCCCTAGTCCAATGACTGGTATCCTTAGGAAAGAGTAAACAGATGCACAAAGGGAGGAAGGCCATGTGCCTATGGGAGCAGAGATGGGAAGAATGCCAAAAAATGTGGGCAAACACCAGAACCGTGTCTCCCACCCCGACCCTGCACAGCTTTCAGAGGAACCACGGTCCTGCTGAACTTTGATTTCAAACTCTAGACTCCAGAACTTGACAGAACAACTTTCTGTTGTTTTAAATAACCCAATTTGTGATTATTTCTTGAGGCAGACACAGGAAGCTGATATAGTCCTTATTTTAATGAACAATAGTAGAATTTAATTGTTGCTCACTCTCTCCATAAATCTGTTTTTTTCCTCCTTCTCTGGGTGCTCTTTATCTGTCTCTTGGTCCTACTTTATTTAGCTCTCTGATGTCCAAACCCCAAAGTACTCTGGGGCTTAATACTTGAGCCTTTTCCCTCTTTTGATAACATTTCTCCTTGGTGTTGTCATCCAGTATCAAAGTTTTAAACATCATTTATCTGCTTATGATTCCTGAATTTATATTCCCAGTTCATACCTTCCACCAGCTTCCTTCTTAACATCTTCACATTTTTATCTGACAAGCATCTCAGATATAACATGCCCAAAGTTTCTAAATTAATGAGTAGTAGGACTATTCTACATTGTATTCCAATTAATAGAGAGCATTTACAATGCCTCTCCAAGTAGAAATCATAAAAATTAATGATCTTACTATAGCTTGGATGAAATGTCTTGGTATTGTTTCTTCATTGGAGTTTTAGTTTTGGAAACATGAAATATAGACCCTAAAAATTATAAATCATCTTTGTTATTTCTATGATTCGCTTTGTCACTTTAATCAATAAATGAATATTATCTTTCAAGAGACCTTATAACAAAAAGACAGTTTTAATAATTTAGTAAAGAAAATTTAAAATATAATTTATATAATATCTTAATGATATCATTTATTACCTTTTGTATATATGTGTGTATATGTACATTATACTTACCTTAGTAAAATTTTTTTAGAAGAACATAATGCCACTTTTAAGACAAATCAAAAACTATACACTATCCTATATTGAACAAACTGGTTATTAGAAATGCTTCACATTTTCAGACAAACTTTTGAGGTTGGTAAGAATAATCTTTGTTCTTTCAAACAGTACCAGGAAACCCCATGTGTTTCTTTCTTTCTTTCTTTCTTTTTTTAAAGATTTTATTTATTTATTTACTTTTAGAGAGAGGGGAAGCAAAGGAGAAAGAAAAGGAAAGAAACATTAATGTATGGTTGCCACTTGTGCTCTGCAACTGGGGACCTGATCTGCAACCCAGGCATGTGCCGTGACTGGGAATCGAACCAGCAACCCTTTAGTTCACAGGACAGTGCTCAATCCACTGAGCCATCCCAGCCAGGGCTCCCACATGTTTCTTGATGGAGAAAGGACATGGTATGGGAAAGAAAAGAATGAAGAATTAACCTTGAAAGAAGCCAAAAGTAAGGAATTCAAAGACCTTTCAGTTTGGAGGTAAAATTTTCTAAAGATTGACAGAGCCCCTTCCACCTATATAATTGACAAAGAAAAAAGGTACTTTCCTCCTTCTCTATCAGTGGTAGAAGAAACCTTTAAGATCTACTGAAAGAACAGCTAAAACAAGTCTGTGAGCACAGTGGCTTCCCAATCCATTGCTATAATTGCTGTTGTACATACTACAAAGGGAGTGTAGTGTATTTTTTTTTATTTGAAAGAAATATATTTACCATATGTTTTCAATAGTGCAAAACACACCGGCTGGCACATTTTGGGCATTCAACACGTTTTTGTGATTAATTTCTATGCCATACATCCAAGAAATTCTTATGAATCCTCTTGAATATTTTGCCTGCTGAGATACATTATACATGCTTGAAAAACATTGTTTCCTCTTTGTCTTCCACACCCAAAACCAAAATAGTCAAGATTTTCCTTGCTTTGAATCAACAGCCAAAATGACTTCACGCAGTAAAAATTTGGGAGTAAACTCACCCCACAATTTAGATATGTTTCCATCTATATTCACATGCATAGCAAAGAGCTTTAGAAAATCTTCCCTTTGAGTATCACTGTGATGTTACGGGAAATGTTGGTACAGGAATTAAAAAACGTGTCTAATACGTCTGCTGACTCATCAACTTAATTTTTTTTGGCATAAAAAATAAAAGTTGTGTGTTTTTCTCTCTCTGTAGAATAGATTCAGTAATTTTTATCTCAGGCCCTATTTTGTTTTAAATTGGATCAAAGAAGGAGAAACAAAAGCTAGTTTTGCAAATAAGGAAACAACATTTTTTCCTAGGTCTTTGTTTATAGCTTTACCTAAATGTTGCACTGTCTGTTCCCCTTCAGCAAGACGGGTGTGAATGAAGAACTGAGTTTTGGGGCTGAGTCCCCTGGGTGGAATGTGTAGAATCTAGAAACAGAATGCAGGACAAGCCTCGCTAAGCTTTTGCCCTTGTTATATTTATCAGAGGCTCAATGACACTTCCTTCCCCAGATCAGGTTACCATTATAAGTCTAAGCTCCTTGATTGGGTGCTCCTTGAACTTTGAACCATTGCATACATACCTTCCCCAGTAGAGAAAAGCAAAACAAAGCACAAATGAGAATGAATTAGAATTGTTATTTAAAAAACAAAACAAAACAGAACAGAACCTCTTCTGGGTACCAGGCAATTATTGGCTAACAGATGGCATCAAGTACCAGTAAAAAATGTCTCTATGTTTATCACTTGGTGTTCACTTCTTGAGAAGAACTAATATTTAATCATAAGTCTCTAGCAGAATTGAGGTAGGAACTATGGTATGTAATTTACCTAAAATACTTAGCAGCTCCGAAATATTTCAAAAATACTAAGTACGTGGGGGTTGTCTTTCCCTTTGAAGTGTGAATTCTCGATGTCTTTTGCTATGTTCTCAGGAAAGCAGTGCAGTTTTTACGTTCTATGATTTCACATACTCTTCCATATCTGTTCTGGTCATGAACATAGTGTTACTCTTTCTATATTATTCTAAGGCTATGTTCAACATCTTTCTGGAAAGATTATATATAAAATTTCAAATCTATTATTAAAAACAGTTTAAAATCAATGAACTTTAAATGAAACCAAGTTACTCTGTCTTGTAAAGTTTTAATTTCCCACCCATCTGTCATATTCATACTTCTTAGTTTTACTAAGTAAAACTGTATCAATTAAATAAATAATCATTGTTTTCTCAGTCCCTGGGATTAATATTGAGGAATTTAAGACCAATGGAAATAAACCTATGCTTCTCATGGAATTACAGACCTGGAAAGTGACCCCACAGGCACCCAATTAACTACTATTGTATACCAACTCTCAAGTATCTATCGACTATTTTCATTTGAATAATGCACAGCCACTTAAAAATTAAACAAAACCACAAAACCATTTTTTCTCCTTCCTCAGTCATATTCCTAAACTTGTTGCTTCACCTTCTTTCTCCATCACAAGTGTCCACCTTTTACCACATTTATCATGTTACCATTATAGGAGATCTGGGGTCCTCTTAGTTCCCTCTATATTTCTTGCATTCACCTAAAGGTCGCCATTGCTAAGTTCTGAGCATATTTATATTTACCAGTCAAAGACAACCAGGAATACAACTATAGTCAAACGAACTTGGTCCTGTTACTGTCACACACACAAAAGTGTGACACAGCATGGGACCAATGGGTTGTCACCATAAGAAAGAAAGGACTAGCTCTAGGATTTGGGCTTGTGTTAGGTGACTTGGGGAGGGAGTATCAAGGAAGCAGGAGTTTGTTCTGGATTGAGTAATGTCAGAAAGCAGAGATAATTTGGTGACATGTTATCTTAATCACTCATATAGGAAATGGAAGGAATAAAAGAGAGATAAAATGTGACAGGTTTAAAAAAGTAGCACTCAGGTGAGGTAGGTCAGTGATGTTGGGGCGTTATTGTGATTTGCACAGTCTGCTTGCTTTCATCTGTGCTCAGATATGCGGGTCCCAGTCCATCACTGTAAAGTATGTCACTCTGAAATGACAATGGCTTGGCTGTGGGTTCCAGGTCAAACTCTTTGGCTCTCACTGGCTCTGGTGAGTGATGTATCCTGATCTCCCCCTCACAGACACCTTATCCCTCCAGATGGATACTGCCCCCTGAAGTTGTTTGAGTGCTTAGTGTTTCATATCCACTTGTCTTTGACAATAAGTTCTTTACTCATAGAATACATATTCTGTATTTTTAGTTCTAAAATCTTATTTCAGCTTAATATTGATATTCTTCTGAAAACCATTCTCCAATGATCATCTTTCTAAATGATGCTACCTTCCACTGATACCTTCGAACATCAGTAAGAGCAAGATATCTATGAGAATGTGGGCTGTACAATATTATGCTCAATGAATCTCAATTGAATATATGATCTATGTCAATTCTTTATCCAGCATCTAGCACAAATAATGAGTTATCTGAACAGATGTTTTAAGAACAAGTGACCAATGATTCATTGTGCACATGTGAAGATAAGGGTAAGAACTGAGGCAGAAATGAATAACGATAATCTTGCCTTCAAGTAGCTCATATCAAAAAGAAAATATTGAATGTTATTCATTCCAAATTAGTTAGGTAAATTTAATAAAACTAAATGGACCTTAGTATTGTAGAGGACTTTCTCTTGGGAGGCACGAAGAGAGTTAAAAGAAAGAAGGTTTTAAGAGGAAAATCATGTGAGACCATGTTGCTACATGCAATGGGTTCATAAGTGCACACACAAAGAGATTTTTTTCTTGATTTTCACAATTTAATACTATGAAAAAAAACCTTCATGCATAGAAATGAATATGTTGGTTTTCCTCTACTTTTGCAAAAAATAAAAGTTTTATTTAGGCACTATTTGATTGGCCATCCCTATAATTCTTCTCTTTAAGATCCAAGAGAATTGTCATTTTGGAAAGTGTCCATGTTAAGTTCATGGCTACATGAAATCATTTGCTTTATAATTTGAGGTGTAGGGAATTTCTGTGCAGCACCAGAACAATTAAAAAGATAAATGCCAATAATGTGTAGACATTATCTAGCAGTCCCTTGGCAGAACAGCAACATGGAGAAACTTTCCAGCTCAACTTCCATGTGATAATTGAGGTGAATATGGTTAGTCTCTTCATGTGAGCAGTTATTAAACCTGACAAATACACATGCAAAGTTCTATATGTACAATCAGCGTTGCTAACAGGTTTTGGTTGTTATTTTTCTCAAGATACATGAAGTAAATTCGATGTCATTGGGCAAGAATTTTAAAATAAAGGGTTTGCAAAGAGTACTACAATGTGTAAAATTCCAATGTAGATTATTCTTAACACATTTTAGTTCATTTTCTGTTTTAGAAAACAGAGTAAAGTAGGCAGAGAAAATATAGATAACCCAGTTGACAGGTGAGAAATATGCAACTAATCTCTGTAGTAGCAGGGAAGACATCACTGATAGATCACAGAACTACTTCCTCCAGATACAGTGCTGCATAATCCTCAGAAAAGTATTCTGAGAAGCTACTCAGGTATTGTTATCAAGGATGGATTTATTTATAACTAGAAGTGAGTTTATAACCCAAGTCTCCAAGATCATATAGTTCTAAATATTACAAGTTTAAAAGTAATCAAATGAACAGTATTCTTGGGCTCTATTCCATATGTGACAGTATTATTTGATATGCACTATATTCTTACTTATAAAGTATTTTTTGCCTTCTTTTTGTAAAATTCTGAAGCAAAAGAAGCTAAGAGATATATATCTGACTTAACACTATATTAGGTGAGATATTTTGTATTTTATCTAATATTAACAGAGAAAAATATCTTTAATGAATTTGGCTAATTGGGTACTTTTATCTCAAAATGATTGTACTTGATATTTTTAAAGAACATTTTTTAAACGGCACTTCATATTTTTACAATGCTTTCAAGCTAATTGACCATTGAATACTGACCAAAGGCAGAAAAATGTGATATACTTTTACTATGGAATCTTCTCATTTGCATTATTATACACTTTTGCAAATTAATGAATACAAATTGACTATATAAATAAATCTATCAAATTTTAAAATATAAAAGATAGTAGTTAAATTTCTATTTTAAAATTATAATTACTTAAATTATTTTATATGACATATATCAACATTGTTTTTGTATATATATATATATACATATATCTAATTTTGTCTTTAAAAATTTCATTTTGTAAGTTTCAGGTCTGACAGAATTTAGACCTGTCCCAAATTTTGTGGAGTAAAGTTCTACTTAATTATTGCAGGTAAATGAAAATGATTTTAAGGAGACTAACCACATAAATGATAACATTGTACCAACAATGTTATTGGTGTCCAGAGACACCAATATATGTTTTATGAATAAAAATTTAAAGCAGTTTAGGTAGTTAGAAGTGGCTGTAAAACTGATATAAGTTGGTGTATGGCATTAAGAAAAGTGACTCCTACAAAATTGATTAAAGCTGATTTAGTGTCAGAAAAAAATTTTGCTATGTAAAGTTTAGCCTTATTTAAAGTTTTAATATTGTTCATATTTAATTTATAGTGTTGGTTTTTATAATTATATTCGAACTACAAAATGAGTTTTAAACCTCTTTTGATAAAGTACAGTTGTCGTTGTCGTCGGCAGCCGTCCGTCTCGAGAGATGATGGTGTAGCTTCCTAAGAGTCTATCTGCACCGCCGAGAATGGCTGTGCAGTCCGACTCGGGAGTGACACGGTATCTGTCTCCTCCCGTGTTGAATCGACATCTTGCGATGACGCTGGAGTGTCCTCTCCAGTGAAGCTGAAGCTACAGAGCCTGGGCAGGGTGATATGGAGGGTCTGCTGTTGCCCATGCAGCAGACCCCCCCTCTCTTCACAACTGAAGGGTCCAAGGGAAAGACGGAGTCAATACAGCTTGGCTTCAGGTGCGCCGCAGGAGTTGCCGGTGTTGACTACAACGTCAAACCGCCTTAGGGACTCCGGCTCCGGATTTTCTGTCGGGGTTTACTCCCTTAGCCTTGCCCCTGAAGAGGTATGCCGCAAGGCAGCGGAGGTTTTTTGGAGTCAGAGTTTTCCTTCTCTGGATAAAGTACAGTATTAAGCACATTATTATAAACCTTATTATAAATGCAATTTTTAGCATAATTTGGGATTTTTGTTAGCATATTTTTTAAAATTCAAATACAAGTAAGAAAACATAAACTAGCTACTCAAATTATGATGATAAACTGAAGAAGTTAGTCCTGCAAATGGTTAGCATTAAGACATCAAATGATTTTGTTGTGATGTAATTGTCTCATTTGTGGAGTTTAAATGAGTTATTCTCTAAAGATCTGTTTTCAATATTAATTTATGTGAATCTGTAGTCCATGTCTAATGATCTTAACTGCTCTACAACAAAGAGTGATTTTGTGTCTGTCTTCTTTCCCTATTTCCATCTTGACAAATACCTAAGAAGTATAGTTTCTGTGTTGTGCTCTATAAATCTACAGAGGAAATACAGAAAATGCTAAATCATCCATTTTCAAAACATATTGTGTCCTGATTTTTCTTTGTAGGCCACATATTTATTCACTTAAATTTGTTCTTATTAGAAATGTTCTTTTTTATTGAATTTTGGGGGGCAACATTGGTTAATAAAATCATATAGATTTTAGGTTTACAATTTCATAATACATGATCTGTTTATTGTATTGTGTGTTCACCACAGTCTCCTTTCATCACCATTTACCCCCCCTTTACCCTCTTCTACTTCCCCAAGTCCCCTTTCCCTATACTAATACCATATTGTTGTGTGTGTGTGTGTGTTTGCTTAATCCCTTTACCTTTTGTTACCTCCCAAACTCCCTCTCTTCTGATAGCTGTCAGTATATTTTCTATGGGTCCGTCTCTATATTGTTCATTCGATTCCACATACAAGTATATTCATATGGCATTTGTCTTTCTCTGACTGGCTTATTTAACTTAGCACAATGCTCTCCATGTTCATCAATGCTTTCACAAAGGGTAAGATTTCCTTCTGGTTCATGGCCAAGCAGTTTTCCATTGTGTAAATGTATAATTTCTTTTTACCCACTCATCTATTGATTGGAACTTGGGCTGCTTCCAAATCTTGGCTATTGTAAGTTATACCGCAATGAACGTGGAGGTGCATACATTCTTTTGAGTCAGTGTTTTGGATTTCTTTGGATATACTCCAAGAAGTGGAATTGCTGAGTCATACAAAGCTCCATTTTTAATTTTTTGAGGAAGTTCCGTACTGTTTTCCACAGTGGCTGCACCAATCTGAATTCTCAGCATTGATGGATCATTGACAAATATGTTCTCCCATTCACTGAGGGTTTTCTCATTTGTTGATGGTGTCCTTTTTTTGTGAAAAAGCTTTTTAGTTTGATATAGTCCCATTGGTTTATTTTTAATTTTGTTTCCCTTGCCTGAGTAGATATATCAGAAAAAATATTGTTATGAGAAATGTCCAAGATTTTACTGTCTATGTTTTTTTCTAGGATTTTTAATGTTTCAAATCTAACGTTTAAGTCTTCAATCCATTTTGTGTTGATTCCTGTGTATGATGTAATGTGGCCTAATTTCATAGTTTTTTTTTTTTTTTGCACATATCTGTCCAATATTCCCAACACCATTTATTGCACAGACTGTCTTTATCTCATTGTGTATTCTTACTTTCTTTGTTAAATATTAATTGACTAGTGTGTGTGGGTTTATTTCTGGGCTCTCTATTCTGTTACATTGAAAGGTTCTTTTTCATATTTAGCATATATTTACCACAAGTCTTATCACTCCTATATTAACTATTAGAGGGCTAAATTTATGTATAATCTTATCTCAATCTACCTCAATATCTTAGATAAAATTAATGTTAGATTTATATTATATTATTTAGCTCTATATAATATGTGATTAAGAATAATTTCTGTCTCATTTAATATAAATAAATAATTATATAAATATACATATCAGAATTCTTTAGTTCAAGCAAATACACATCTGTATAATATTTTGTTATAGTTAATGTATATAAAAATAGTCCTTTGCTGTCCAATCTGATAAATCATAGTGACTATTATTCTGAGTAACAGAGAGAGTCTAAAATCTAAATATAACTACAAAGTAGTGAAACAGACTCTCTTGTATAACTGTTCCTGGATATTATTTTCAAGGAAATGCTCCTAAATACATCAACCTCTGAAATAAATCCAGAAGAGAAAGTCTTAAAAACCATTAAAAAAAAAAAAAGACTGATTTTTTTCAAAAACCATGTGTAAATCTAAATTTAAAACAAGCGATAATGTGTTCAGTGTAATTTAATGTTTGATTTACTATTGGAGAAGATAGAACATATAAAGAGTATTTTGAGTGATGATAAATTAATTTTTTAAATATTTTTAAAGTAGCATAACAAAATAAATAGGCAAGAGTATTTTCAAGGAGGATATTAAGCGAAAATTGAAGGTTGAGCCAAATCTGATGTTACTAGCCCCAGTAAAATACAACAATATTTAAAATAACCTAATGTTTGCACAAATGAAAGCACACATCAGTGGAAGGCCATAAATAGACAGAGTGACATGAAAGCTCAGTATGTATGAAAAAGTAAGCTTTAAAATCAAGGGAGTAAGGAAAGGTTACTTTTAAATGATGTCAAGCTAACCGAATAGCCGTTTTGATTTAAAAAGTTATAAAGGATAAAATTTAATCCATTCTTTGTATAGTCCATCTAAGTATGTTGTAAAAGGATCAAAGCCCTTTACTTTCAAAATAAAGTACAAGAGAAAACAAGACTAGCCAAAACAGAAGAGAATACATCAAAATTGAGAGAAATTTAACTTTCTCTGCTTTGTAATGATGGTGATATACCTCTAACCTTTTGAGAGAGGTTTAAGATGTACAAATTTAAAAGTTGTATGTACTTAAAGCTTTTAAAATGCAAAATTATTTATTTCTATTCTGTACAGACTTACTCTATAACATCAATTTACTAAGAAATACATGAGCTCAGTACATAAAGGGACAAGTCACACTTAATTAAAAAAAAAAACATAAAATATAATGAACCAAAATCACATTTTAGATTTAAATATATATATTATGAAAAATGAAGAGGCTTTACTGTGAGATGATGAAACTGGTTTGTTCATCCATTGCTTTTGGCATATAACTTTTAATATACAATACATGTACAAAATAAGAGACCTAACAATGGTCATATCTATCCCAGGACTTTATCCTAAGCAGTCAAAATATATAATATGAAGCTGTTCATTGTAGGATTATCTAATGTAACCTCTAATTGGATGCAACCATTTTCATGGAATATAAAGCAAGTCACATGGGCACAATAAATATCTATTCAGTAACTAAAATGAAATCCAAATAATGTGATCATTAAAATTACAAAAATAAAAATTGTTTTTTGTTTCTATAATTACATTATGGGTAGTTTATTGTTGTATTTTTTGAGTTAGTGCTACTGCTTTAAAA
This sequence comes from Furipterus horrens, assembly GCF_987537825.1. Classification (NCBI taxonomy): domain Eukaryota; kingdom Metazoa; phylum Chordata; class Mammalia; order Chiroptera; family Furipteridae; genus Furipterus; species Furipterus horrens. The sequence continues at coordinate 197,896,156 of NW_028327173.1, read as the reverse complement.
AGTCTCTTTAAAATTAACACCGTTTTACCATTCACCCCTTTTTGCATATCATATTACAATGAATTCAAATATTGTTACCTTGTTAACGCAAGAAATTTACATTTATATTCAGTGTTATTGCAGAGCTTTTCTCTGTCTTTGCTTTGATCCCTGTGTGTGTGTGTGTGTGTGTGTGTGTGTGTGTGTGCTTGCATGTATGTGTGTGTGTGTGTGTGGTGCTTTTGCCATTGAGCCAGCTAATCTTCAGAGAAATGTGCATTGTTTCTGAGGATGGGACAGCCTCAAGGAAGCAATGTGAGCTGTGCACTCTCACCCGCCCGCTTCCTGCTGCTCCAGTCTCACTGTAAGTGATGTAAAGTGGCATTATCTTCTTCCTATCTTGACAGATACCGGGTTGAAAGAACACCATGTGGCCACCAGACAGTGGATTGTCTTCTTTGTTTTATTTAACCTAAATCGCCAAGTGACAACCTCAAGAGACTGGAGCAGGCTCAGCGCGGAGCCTCCACTGGGAAGTTGCCTCTGCCAACAGTTTCTGTACCAGGTGTTGAGTCGTGATTGTGGGTGAAGTATTTTTGTTTTGTTGTGCTCTGTTTATATGTCTAATGACAAAGCGTTATGCTTCAGCTTTAAGAAAAGATTAAAATAAATTATTGAAAGTGCTCAAATCTAATATTTAGACAGCAATACCTCCCACCCCCATTCCCAACATACACATTCTAGGGAAAATGAAATTCCATTGTAGGAGGCCGACAAGGAAACTCCATGGGCTCATGTGCCAGGGGATGTCTATTTCACTTCATTTCACTTCATTTCTTTCTTTTTCTTCCAATAGTGTTCTGCCAAACGCTGAGACAGGCTTTTGTGATACACTGATGATCAGAGGGAAAATCCTGCTCTCACATTGCTCGCTGTCTAGGGTGGGGAGGCAGGGGAGACAGACAGATAAACAGAGTGCTATGAAACAATGTGGTAAGTGTTCTATCGCCGGTGCTACAGGGTCTATGGTGCAGAGGAGAAAGGAGTCCTAACATGTTCTGAGGCTTCAAGGGATGGAAACTGTTTAGAGAAGCCTTCAGAGAAGGACTTCAGAGAACCAATAGACGTCTTTGAGACATACAAAGGAAGGAAAAGAAAACATCAGAAACGTTGAAAGCTTGCATAGGCGGTGGCTCCAAAGTATTTTAAAACAGCGTCCACAGTACAGATAGATGAGAGGTCAAGGCTATTGTTCGAACGTGAATAGAGATCCTAGGTCAGGTAACTGGCATTTCCCAGCATGGAACACATGTCTAGCATGTAGATGCATTATCATGCACTGGATAATGAATTGATTGAATAAATGAATGACAGCCCTTTCCTAATATGAGAAAAAAACTCTAAAGCAAGCCAGGAAAGGTTTGCTTATAATTTCCCTTCCCTTCGGGCTACCAGGGGACCTGAAACCCTGGCAGTTACCATGCTGGGTAACCAGCAGAGTCTACTGCTTTCCTGTTGAGGAGGAGGCGCTTGCTGTCGCTCACTTGAGAAACCCTGTGACCTGCCTCAACTCCTTCCCTCTGGTAGGACGAAAGCGGCCACTGAACCAGTGAATGGGCTGCTTGTTTGAAATGCCAGGAACATTCTGTCCCTTATTATCATAAGGACTTTAGGAGCAAAAAGTTGTATTTTAAATAAATAAATGACTGTTCTTGATTTAGAAAGTCATAAAGTATATAAAGGTTGTAGCAAGTGGGTTATGAAATGGCCATTTAATGTCAGCCATATAGAGGAGTAGCTTCTTTAATTATAAATACATTTATTTAAAAGATATACCACAGAGCATGAAGTCAGTCTAACAGCCAGCTGCTGAATTAAATCCAAGTGAAACAGCATTAAGCAACAAACTTTAATATATATATAATATCCACCAATTAAGTTGAAAGAATTAAACAATTCCTTTAAATATAATATCTAACAACTATACTTTATAATAATCTTTATAAAATCAATATACTAGAATCATTATGTGTATAATTATTATAACTAATAGCACTTCTATATTTTAATTTTACTAATCAGAACCTTTGAATTCATAGGGTTTAATAGTTACTTGCATGGCATAAATTATTATTTGGGCAATTGATTTTCATTAAGGAAGTCAAACAATGTTTAAATAACCTACTTTATCAATGGGAATTGTATTAGTTTAACCCAGGGGTTTAACCTTGATCTCAAGTAACAAAAATCACCCTAAACTAACATTTCTCCATTTCTATTATTAGTCTCCATTGTGCAAATTCAGCTGTCTGGACAACTATTCTGTGTTAAGGAGTAATCTAATCATTGCACTTTTTATCACTTTAAAACATAGTTCAGGAGAGAGATAAAACTGAGAATGGAAAAAACATAGTTGTCAAGTTTGAAGCTCAGAAAATCTTATAGATACTGAAAACTCAAGTTTATTTAAGTTTATAAATAGAAATGAAACTTTAGCCAAGATCAATGCTAATCTTGGCAGTTTTACCAACGTTTCTGTATTCATTAACTTTAATCAAAAATAACTGGACTTTCTGTGTCATAATTTATTTCCAAGCAGGAACAAATGTTTTGAAATAATCTCTTTGGGTTTACCAAATGCCATCTCTGAGACATTTTTTCTTATTTCTTAATTTGTATTTCTGATGTGTAAAGAGGAACACATCTAATCTGCCCAAATATTTGAAGAGATGAGAAAAGAAATTCCAAGAAACCATGAGTATTTACAATTGCTAAGAAATGTAAAGATTGAATCTATTTAAAGGTTATTTCTGAGTCTATTTATTTTATGAACCTTAAGTGCATTCACTATAAACCAGATGGAAAAACTGATTCAAAAATGTAAATCCAGAGCCTCATGTGTATTCAGCGGTGTGGGGAGACATATAATGATGCTACTTTTTAGTTCCATAGGCTCTTCTCGCAAGACCCAAGGGGCAGGGCAGCTCTGTTAACTCACTGGTCCATTGGTGGCAGAACTAGTTCTCCATGGGAACTACCAGTCTGTCTTCAAAGACTCCCAAATTGTCATGATATGACTGATTTTAAACATGTTGCTAGAGTGAGAACTGAATTCCACACTTCAAATAAGAACTTTTCCAGTTTGAGTCAAAAAAAAAAACTAGAAACTAGACAGCTTTTCATTTGAAAGCAAAGTAAATACTGCAAACAAGGCTATTTTATTTGGAAATCTCACATTAAAAAACTCATGTAGAAATTATGGAAATTGTTTTTTCTCTCCCTTTTCTCCCCAGATGAGCAGTGCTCAGGGCATCCATGTCTCTGCCATAGTCCACAGCCTGCTGAGACCTGACAAACAAAAATTCACACCATGAATTATCATGTGTCATATTCATAGCTGTGGCAACCCATCCTGTCAAAGAACACGTTTTCTTAGTATCAAGTAAAGAAAAAAGGGGATGAGTCAAGCCAAGGAATTTGGTTCTTCTTACACTAAGTTTATTGCATGCCATTTTTTCCTAATTTTTACATTGTTTGAGACAACCTAATTAAGAGTGGTTAAAAGTACTTGAGATTTTTGAAAGATGGAAAGAATGTACTGAAAAGGTTAAGAGAAATCAGATATGATGGGATTTACACATTTTTAGAATCACTTTTAGGAAAGCTATGAATTCCTGTTAGATTGTCTATCCAGGTGGAGAAAACCCTGGCTTTAATCATCCCAAAGAAATGCTCTGTTTACCTGCTGAAAGGATCACTTCTGGGTTTTGTAGTTTCAGCTTTGGCAAAATACCAAGAGAAAAAAGAAAACAACAGAAAGTTGACTTCTACTCTCTCTTTTTGCTATCTAAAAGACGCAGCTGTGTGCTGTGATATTTCATTTATCTACCATCACTCAAATAGAAATTTAAATAGCCTCTTTCTTCAGAGTTTCATAATCATCATCTCATCCAAAAGGATAGGCAGGATACTTGCATGCATATAATTTTAAAAGCTGAATAAAATAAAATGGAATTCATAAAGTGGTCTTAATCTGTGACTGAAAACAAAAATTTTAATTTCTGAATTTTGTTTCTTTGTAAGTCATTGAAATAATATTTTTTCCCACTCCACTCCCCTTGCTTCCCGAGAGAGAATATTCTACCACTGGGATTAAGTTCTCTTAGGTTATAATTTCTGATCTGTGCCCTAAATGTTCTTTTTTCTAGTTGTTTTTTTGCAGTGCAGTGTTAAAACTTTTTAACAAATATATCTATTATTTCTCTGTCTCTGTGATGTAATTCATTATCTGGCACAGCTGTAGTAGTTATGCTTGTTTTTTTATGATAGTTCCCCTTTAAGATTATTATTTTTTATCCCTAAAATATGTACTCTGTAATTATGTTAATCTGAACTCATAAATCAAGCCTGTCAGGCTTTTACATGTTTTTATTGCTCTTTTCCAAATTCCACTTAAATCTCTATCTGAGTGCCCCAAACAGGGATTGAGATAAAATTTCATAGACAGTATTACATTCTGTGGCCTACTGGAAGTAAGAGGAAAATAATTTAGTTATTATTTACTTTCAGAACAGAATAGAGATTTAAAATGAATGAGTGAAATTGATGAAACTAAAATAATACTAACAGTAATAATACTAAAATGATATAAATTAACAAATAATGGTTTTATACCTTACAAAAACCTGATTTTGACTAATGGGTTAAATAACATCTCACATTATTTCTTGTCATACCATAAATTCAATTCAACAATTATCTACAAAGATCCTGCTATGTACAAGTTCTTTACTCAAGGAGAAATGGTGCGCTAAGGGGTGGAGGATGGAAACTAGTAATTGTGAATTATTAATACATACTATGAACCACATAGTGTTCTCTGGTAAAAGTTATATTCACTATTGGAATAAAATCCTAGAAGGCAGCTATCAGAAATATATACAAATCGGGTAAACAGGCTTCAAACATGGCATATACTTTGTTCATTTAACTTAGTTATTATCAGAGCTAAGATTCAATCGCAAAGAAAATTTAGTAAGAGGTGGAAATATTCTGTAAGATAAATATAAGCAAAGTATTTTCAAGAAAATATGGAACTGTCACGGTATGTTTCTGGCTTAGAAATAGCCTGGGCTCTAGGAAAATAATAGACTTTTTTTATGGAAGAGTGAGCATTTCTCAAGAAAAACAGAAAGTCATTATTGTGATTTTGAAATAAATTCCAGAACAATCTTCTCACTTATTAATCAATTATATATTTATTAATCCAGTGAGCACTTATGGAGACATTAGTATCTGTCAGGCAGCGCATAAAGGGTAATAGGTCACATTTCTTTAGCTGTCTCTTTAAGTTATCATTTTTTATCTATGTCATATTTTCCACTACTTTTGAAATTTTAACATGTTTTACTTCTCTCCGAACCTGTGTTTTAAAGTTACTTTATGTATTCTGCATCTATTTCATTGTTGTTATCATATATTTGTGTAAAATGTGAGTGAATTAGATTATATAAAGTCCAAAGGTGTTATTTTTAAAAGAAGAACCATTATTCAAATACAGGTAATGGTATTACAAAAGGTATCCATCATCTTATTTTATACTCTCATTAAAATACACGACACAGCTAATTCACTCTCTCTTTGTACTCCTCAAGCTTGCTTCTGATGACTACTGGTCTGTTCCATAGACCGCAGATTTGCCCCTGGTGATGTTATTCACAATCATATTCCATGAAGTCAGGAACAGCATAGGGCTGAGAGAGGTTTACAGCAGTCTTTGGATTGTGGGAGCATTATCTGAATACCTATGTGACATCTCATTATCACTAATTTAACAACAACACCGTGGCTTTTCTTTATGGTAATAAGGGAAATAATTCAATCTTATTTGAAGTAAAATACAGTAAATCTATGAGTATACAGTTTTATTTCATTTGTGTACTTTTAGAAGATACAGTGGTTCTCTGTGGTGGTGCATAACTAGTATTTTAATTTTATTTATTCAAATATTCATTCTTTACACACATATATTGGGCACTACTATATTTTAGGCACCACTCTGGCCCTGAGGATACTCCAGTGAAATAAACAGATAAAAATCTCTTTTATGTAACTTTTATTGAGAGAAGATAAAAACTAACAAACTGATCATATAAGCGTGTGGTTTAATATGAAAGAAGGCTATAAGTGTATGATAAATAATGAATCATGATAAATGTTTGGGATGACAATTGTAATTGAAATGGAGTTATCAGGATAAAATGCATCAACAAGATAAGTTTGAAGGAGGTGAGAAAGTTTATGATGTTGATATCCTAAATGCAAGAATTCAAAAAAAGGCAAATAGTGAGTGTTGGAGCATGACCAGTCTATTCAAAAAATAAAAATAAAATAAAAAAATAAAAAAGGAGCATGACATTAGATCTTGAGCTGGAATAACAGATTTGAAGAGTGTCTAGACCACTGTTCATATCTTGACTTTTACTCCAAAATGAAGTTTCTCATCTTTGACACTATTAATATTCTGGCCCTGATGATCCCCTGCTTTGCGACATTGTCTTATGTACTGTAAGTTGTTTAATAACATACCGGCCTCTAACCTCCATCTGCCCATAACAACTTCAGTTGTGAACACCAAAACTGTCTTTGAATTTTGCCAAACATCTTCTAGAACACCAAAATGCCACAATTTAGTACTGCGTCTGCTTTAAGTGGAATGGAGGAGTGTATGAGTTGAATAGCATTTCTCCCAAATGCATGTCTACCTGGAGCCTGTGGTTGTGACCTTACTTAGAAGTAGGATCTTTGTGGAGTAATCAAGTTAAAATGAGATGATACTGGATTAAGGTAAATCTTAAACCCAATGATTCGGGTCTTTATAGAAGAAAGAAGAGGGACTTCTGTATTCAAAGGCACAGAGAAGACAAGAGGAAAACCAAGTGAAGATAGAGGCAAACATTGGAGTGATTCAGTCATATGCCAAAGGCGTGCTAAGAATTACTGGCAACCATCAGAGACAAGGAGAGGGACCAGGAAGGGTTCTTCCTTAGAATATTCAGAGGAAATACAGCCTTGCTGACAACTTAGTTCTGACTTTTGCTTCCATCACAAAGATAGAATAAACCTCCGTTGTTTTAGTAACCTAGTTTCTAATACTTTCTGTGGGCAGAGCTCTAGGAAAGAATACAGAGGTCTGTCATTGATGGCTACAGAGGGGAGTGGCATCTGACTCAGTTTACCTGGATGCAGTATACAAGGTGGGGCAAAAGCATGTTTACAGTTATGAGTATGTGCAACACAGAGTTTATTCTTGTATTTTTATTCATTAATTATTGTATTTTTTCATATGAACAACTGTAAACCTACTGTTGCCCAACCCTGTAGGTAACACCATTTTTAGATGAGGAGGGATGTAGAAACAAAACCTATTACAAGCTTGATGGGATATTTAAAGACAGAGATGTTAGCAGACTGGACCAGAGGGAGATCATAATAGTGATGGCAAGAAGGATTTGAAGCCTCATATGTTTTGAAAATAACAGGGTTTTCTGATGGATTGAATGTAATACATTTATGAGATTTCTATGAGGATTTAGTGAGTAGGTAGTATGATACATGAGTTTGGATTTCAGGAAGAGATTCATTACATATCAGAGATACATAGAGGAGAAACAATACCAGGTCAGAAAAATAAGAGAGTGCATGTAGGTGGATAAGAAAAGGTTTACTTCAAAGTTAAGAAGTCAGGGATAAGAGATGGAATCAGCAAATGGTGATGAAAAAGAGCAACCAGTGAAATGTTAGCAGAATCAAGAGAAAGTTGACATCTGCAAACCAGTATTTTTTGCTTAATTCCATTACATAAAAATTCTATTATAAATCTATTTTAATGAGAAAGGTCATAAAACTTTTAAAAAATAAATCATACTCCAGGAAAACATCAATAGTTATTTTTCAACTTAATACATAGCAGGTCAAAATGTATCTGATGACACTTTATTTGAAAGTCCAAGGAACTTGATATTTGTCTTGTTGGGCTATAAAGAGAAGGCTTTGTTCCAATGAAATTAGTTTACATATATGTCAGATATTTTTATCAGTCTAGAAAATATATGTCTGAATGAGAAGATCGATATATGAAAACATTAGATATTCTCTCTGGCTGGATTTTCCCATCTTGTGTGAGCATAGACTTTGGCTAAGGGACACCAAAGAATTCCATGAAAATAAACATTTTGGTGGATATTGTAGATCTTTATGGTCTACAGAAACTTTATTTTGATGTCTGAATAAGTTTTTCACTCCATGTAGAAATTTCAGAGCAAAAGCAGGTCTCCATTTGATCACAAATTATGCTATGGTTCTAACAAGAAACAGATAAACTATTTTAAAAAATGATTTTAAAAAGAGAGTTTATTTACAACTGGCTAATTTGTAAAGATTTTGTTTTAGGGAAACCAGAAGAGATATTGCAGTAATCCAGACATTCCATGCAAATACCCGTGTGAACAATGATGGTCATATTGGCAACTCTTCTTTCTGAGGTTCATCTCCATAGCATGGAATCCATTATTCATGCCAATGACATTCCAATAACACGCAGTGAGATTTTATACCGAGAGAGCAATCTCGTAGCCTAGACTAAGAGAGGGAAAATAATTAAAATTAAAGGTTAATGTCGCTTTTTATAGTATTGATAAATTGGTTCTTTTAAACAGATGTACAAAGCGGCCACAAACCTGGTATATTTATTAGGCATGAAGGCATCAGAAAGTATCATGCACAATGTCAAGGTGAAGTTTTTGCACCCAGTAACACTAATTACATGGGGTCTCCATGGCAGCTGGCCTTCCCCACTGAAAAGCCAGCCTTCATGAGTTCTAATGTCTTACATTTTAGCTGCAATTTCATCTTGGATATGAAGTCAAATTTAAAACCGTGATACAAATGACAGTAAAAGCAAAATACAGCCCCATTGATGAACAATGCACATTTCTAACCAAATATAAGGTTCATCACTTATGTAAAAAGTCTGAAAACGGGTTTTAAGTGAAAGTAAGAGCTTCTATTATTATTGTAAGAACCAAAGAATGTAATTACCTCTCAGTAATATCCTAGTGGCATAAAACAGTAATTACTTTCTTTTCACAGCCTGCTTTTATATGAACCAGAAAATTATATCCATCAGGAATAACTGGATTTTTTCTGATCCTCAAGTATCTATATTGTAAGGTTAAAAAGTAGTAAAGGTTGTATTTGTAAATCAACAACTAAGCTACCAGAAAATTGATAGAGCCATAAATCTTGTGCATATTTGTACAATAAAAGGAAGAAACCCTAAATTGTATGTAGATTCCCCAAATTAAGCGACGTTTGGAGGAAAATCAACATTAATATTTGTGAGAGCCTGACAAAATTAGATTGTGGGGAAAGTAGTTGCATGCAATGATTTTATTGAACTATAAGTTGAATGTATTGGTTTGTGTGCACAGTCCATTGATTTGTTTGTGCTTTGGATGTTTGCTGGGATAATGAATGGTTTCTACATGAACTGAAAAACTTCAGGAAAAAGGTAATGCTTTGCCGATGAATCAATATTTAGAAGAATATATTGGTCATGACTAGACTTCCATGTTGGTTTAATATATTAGGTTGGAACATACTTTGTGTGGGTATGCAATAAGATGATCTTTTGATTATATCCATGCTTAAACAAATGTATTGATTCCCAGTCATAGCACATAACTAGGTTGCTTGTCAGGTCCCCAATTGGGGGCGTGAGTGAAAGGCAACCACACAGTGATGTTTCTCTCCCTCTCTCTCTCCTTTCCCTTCTCTCTAAAAATAAATAAATAAACAGACAAACAAACAAATTATTTTAAAAAACAAACAAACAAACAAACAAAAACAAGTGTAATTGTTAGGAGCCTTTCTTTTCAAAGGACTGAGACTTGAAATTGAGTGGAGTCAGGAAGTTAAATGGCTGTTATCAGAATATGATAAATACAAATGTGTGATAAAGCTTATCACATTCAGCCTCAGGTCTCCTTTCACCATTTTCACAGGTTTTAGAAAGCAAACAAAAAAATATCATGTATTAAAAAAAAAAAAAAATTCAAGGAAGTAAACATTATTAACATATGAACAAAAACAAGTACAAAAAACACACTCAAGACTAAATTCACTTAGCAGCAATATAGGATAGTGAGATAAAAGAAACCATCTTGGATTTAGAAAGCAAACACTGGGTTTTCAGTCTTACCCCTGTACACTCATAAGCTCTGCCTTTTTTATTGTCATTTACTTTAAGCTACTTAACCTCACCCTCAGTATGAAGATAGTAATTGCTACCTGGCCTCACAGAGATCCACTGAAAAGATAAACACTTGCAGAGGATATCTATAAAACTAATGTTCCATATGAAGAGTAAAGGTTGGTGTACATAGGTCTGAAGCAAGATGTCATGGGCTCGTTGTCCAGAATGTAACTTAGCAGCATTTCATCATTATCTTAACTTTTGTCATATACTATAAAAGTCACACTTTTAAAATGTGCAATTCAGATATTTTTGTATATTCCCAAAGTTATGCAACCACAATTATTACCTAATTTCAGAATATTTCACAACCCAAAAAGGAACTCCTCTCCATTGTTCCTTGCTCTATAACCTTATAAAAACAAATATGTTCTCTGTTTCCATGGGTTTGCCTATTCTGAACTTTTTATACAAATGGAATCATATAATGTCATTATTTGTGATTGGCTTTTGTCACTAAGCATAATTTTTTCAAAGTCCATCCATATTATATTATGTATCTGTAAGTCATTCTTTGTCTATTTCCAAATAACATCCCATTACATGGATATACCAAATTTTGGTTATCTATTTACAGTTGATAGATATTTGAATTGTTTCACTTTTTGACTACTACATACATAAGAGTGGAATGGCTGGCTCATATAGAAACTCTATGGATACAATATTAAAAAGCTGACAAACTGTTTCAAAGTTGCTGCACCATTGTAAAATCCTACCATCAATGTATAACAGTTCAAATATTTCCAAATCCTTTCAACATTTCATATTGTCTTTCTTTCTCATGTTAGCCAGTCTACTGGTATGAAGTGATTTTTAATTTATGTTGCTAATCATTAATCATGTTGAGCATATTTTTATGTTCTTATCTGTAATTTCTATATCTCTTAGAGAAATGGATATTGCAATCTTTTGTCCAGTCTTTAATTGGGGTTTTTATCTATTATTGTTAAGTTGTAAGAGTTCTTTATATGAAGGATACAAATTCTGTATCAGATATATAATTTAAAAATATTTTCTTATATCTATGGATTGTATTTTTATTTTGTTAATGGTATGCTTTGATGCACAGGAGGGTTTATTTTTTTGTGAAGCTCAGCTTATTTATTATTTTTGCATTTGTATTTTCATGTCATATTCAAGAACACAGTGTCTAATCTAGGATCATAAAATTATTGCTATTCTAATAGTTTTATAATTTTAGCTCTTACATTTAATTTTACAATCCATTTTGAGCAAATTTTTGTGTTGGGTCCAACCTTACTTTTTTGTGGATCTCCAGTTGTCCTGGTACCATTTGTTAACTCAAAAATTTTTACCCCATTGCAATGTCATGGCACTTCTGTCCAAAGTCAACTAATCATAAATGTCATGATTTATTTCTGGACTCTCAGTTCTATTGCATTGATCCGTGTATTGATCCTTGTGACTATACCATACTATCACGTTTACTGTAGATCTGAGAAAGTTAGAAAGGAAAGTGAGGTAAATGTTCCAAGTTTGTTCTTTTTTTAAAAGAGAATTTTAGATCATCTGGGTTTCATTATTTCTATATAAACTTTAGGATCAATTTGTCAAAAAAGTCAGCTGGAACTTTTATATTTTTTCTCATTTTTATATAGTCAATGCCTTTTAATGATGTTTGAATCACAGTAAGAGTTTTTAGATTAATAATTAAATAAATTACTGAACAAGTACATTAGTATTTAATCTAACATGAACCCAAAGAATAAGTAATATTCTTAAAACCAATATAATCATTTTGAGCCTAAAACATACATCCTCCTAGGACTCCTTTCTTTGATTTTATTTCTCTGCTTTTATTTATTATGCTTGTTTGCCAAAGCTACATAGACTTCTGTGCACAAAATGAAAGCATGATGGTTTTTATATGTGACAGTCCCAAAATATGATTTATTTTTGATTACATCAAATTGTAGTAAAATCACTTAAAGAAAGATAATTTATTGGGTTACTTTGGAGATTTTCATGCACCTACACTATCCATCTCTCTGAGTCTGTGATTTCTTTTTTTAACATCTCCAGGAAACAATCTTTTTTCCCCTTCTCTATGAAGAGCTTTCTTTACTTTGGTGTGACCATGGCCACTTGACTTTTCATGGCTTCTCAATTCAAGTGCTTAACACAGATTAATGAGAACCTCAGTGTCCAAATTCTAAACTTCTGTGCAGAAAATAGAAGCTGCTCAACTTCGGCTGCTCACATCAGTCATTCTCTCTTTGCCCATTCAATAGCAGTTGGAACTCTTCAGAGTTATGTAACATAACATACATGCAATTTTCAGAAAATGAGATATCCATGACCTTGAATTGCACCTCAAAAGAAATTACAACATCTAGACCTGTGCCTTTATGAAAGGGAAGGGAGGAAGAAAATATTTAAGAAATATTGACACAAAGACTACCTATATACAAATAATATCTCTTTAAGTTTATTACAATAGTACTCTATTATGTTTTAAAATGATCACAATGATTTTAGAATCAATGATTCTTTGCCTTTCCATACTTTGGATGTTTAGATAAGCAGTGAGGAATAGATCCAATCTGATATTTGAAAGCTCAGGATTTATGTTGCAGTTCTTACAATAAGTAGCTCTGTGGTTTTGGCAAGTCATGCCATCTTCCCGCAAATTGATCCATCTGGGAAGAGTAGCTTGGTTTCAATTCCTTGAACTATCTCAGCTTTGAGTCCATCTTATCGTTGTCATAAACATTGGAGGTCTTAATGATGGGAATGATAACAGCAAAGCACAGTCGGTCTAATCATGACAACACCAAATATAAACTTTGCTTCTTTAAAGAAGAACGATGATATGGGAAATTTAAAACAGAAAAATCAATCTTTTAACAGAACATACTTTAAGTGAATGAAATTATTCCGATAACACAAAGGCAGCCCTCAAGCAACTACAAACAGGAGAATGGAGCACAGCATTTACAAATGACATCATATATACTCAGCGCTGCTTTTACTTTAAGTGATTTTCAGTGTATGCAAGCAAAGTGCGCAGATTATTTATCATAAAGCTAAAATCCATACAAGTCCTTCAAATGTTTCAATAAACTTAAGAAAAAGTATTTTTTAAAAGGAAAGCCAACTAGCAATTTATTTTTTTTTATGGTTTGAAATATGTTTAAATCAAATTTGATGCCACGATTCTTTTTAGACTCTCCAGATACTGTGGGTTCTCCTTGACACGTTGATTACCTTAGAGAAATACATCCATTTGACCGAATAAATAACTAGAGTTGGGGAGAAGTCTAATTTAAAAAGAATATAAATTTGGAGGTATCACCCAACTCTCCCTAAATTCAAATAAAGTTAATTTAAGGCACATGTATTCTGTCATGTGTAGAAGATATATTATAATTAGTATAATATGCATTATACTGGGAAGCCAATTACATTACTCTAAGGACATGCCAATGGATTTATCTAAAGTAACAGAAATGCTCAGAGTTAATTAAGTTTGTCTTATGCTAACAAGAAATTGTGTCATATTATAGGAAGATTTTAGAATACTAAAAGGTCAATCTGTGTTATAAAAAATCTGCACATAAATGTTTTATGAGGGATTGGTTTAGAATAACATATGAACCAAACCACAATCTGTCCTTAGTCCTCTAATTAGATCTCTTTAAGTTCTGTATTTTAATTAGGGTGGTTTCTGCTGTAGGTAACAGAAAACCAGATACAAGCATTACAATTTAGTGATGCGTATACTGAGAGTCTAGAGGTGGCTTCTGCCTGGTGTTTGGTTTGACTATTGGCCTTTGATCTTTTCTATCTGATTACAAAATGCAGGCATTACAGTAGGTTTGGGGTCCTCAATACTTGGTCATTCAGGAGAAGAGAGAGCTTATTTTTAGGTGTCTTTCTTATAAAGGCAAGGAGATATCTTTCTTGATGTTCAGAAAAATGACTCATGGATGGAGAACAGTGTGGTGATTGCAGCAGGGAGGGAATATAAGGGGGGAGGAAAATGGTAATGAAAAAATACATAAAAATAAGTTTAGGAAGTTTCCTCTTTACTCTTGCTTTAATTAGGTCGCATTACTGTTTTTGAGACAGTTTCTGAAATCAAGTTAAAAAATTAAGGGATGTAACCCTACACCTTATTTTCTGGAAAAAAAAATCATTATATCATAAGGTTAGGGGAGTAAATTACCTTCAAAGCATCCTGGCCTTGAAAAGGTCAAGGTCAATATCCTCAAAGCACATGTCTAATGTGCAAGTGGGGGATAAAGATTATATGCCTAAATAAAGAATGGAAAAGTAAAATTAGGAATTCTATTGGATAAAATACAAGGTCTACCATACTCTGTAAACAGTGGTGTGGAAATACTTGGTACATTAAACTGTAAAGATTTCCTTTACTCTCCATAACAACAATAGTAATGAAAAATGTATCTTACAAAAATATCCCAAACACCAAGTTCTGTAGCTTATGTATGTAATTTAACCACTATATTAAAAAGAAGAATTTATTCAACTACACTATAACTGATCTTTTTGGAAAGTGAAATCGTAAACTGCTCCTACCTTATGTGACCTTATATGGTCTGATATAAACTATCAGCTAAAATTACCCTCCTAGTTAAGCCTTTACCTTCATTTTCCTTCACATATATTATGCTTAATATACCCCTGGAAGTTGCTCATGTCATGCAATATTCTCCACATAGCTTTGTGTCTATGGAGAATCCTGTGCTAAAGTGGTCTTTTCTACGAAAACCTTCCTCAGTGTATATAGATGGGTGATTTATCTGATCCCCAATTCAACTATAATATAAAGTGTCACTTTGCTAACCATGTATCAATATTCAAAATATGCATAGGCAGTGTATTCAATGGTGATTAGGATAGAGATAGAAATATTTTCATATAATATTTCAGAGACATGTGTGTATGTGTTGTTTGAATGCATAGATCCCTTTAACATTTCTCAAGTAAGTGACAATTTTCTTAAGTGTTAGAGCTATTTCATAGATTTGTTTCTATTCCCACAATCTACTATTGATTTTTCCCTAAGAGAAAAGAGATTCAACAAGAAAGTAGGAAACACTAAAATAAAATTGTTATTGTTTTTCATGTTTCCATGGCACTGGCAGGCAAAGAAATGATGCTGTTGAATTCCTATTGCCAAGGAGGGACAGTTTCAAGTAATTCCGAGAGTTTAGTATGTATTCAATGAGAATAGAATCCCTGGTCTTTGGAAAATGTTGCCTTTAATTAAACATAGTTTTAGATGAAACTATCTGTAAACATTATAGCCTAAATAAAGCGTGGCAATTTCTTTTTTGCTTCAAAAAATTTTTTGTCTGGTACCTTTTTGCCAGTATGACAGATTTCGGTCTAATTTTATATCTTGTATATTTTCTTGTTAAACTTGGTTTTGCACTTGACCTTACACTGTCCAACTTTTATCTTTCTCTACTACATTGATGTAACCTGCAGCAGGAAGCTCTGAATGTCACATATGGTCAATAATAACGTCCCTTCCACCCAAACATGTGTATACTCACAAACACACATGCATAATCTCTGACTGAACTGTAGGTACCCTGTCAATTTACATGGAAAGCTCCAATTCTTTAATCTTGGGAGGTGAAAATTATGATCCTGTTATTTAGTGCTGGACACATGTATGCTTACTTACCTTAGTTTGCTCCCTCATATTTAACTGACACACCAATTTAAAGACAGTTCATTGATTCACAAATTTTCCATATAGAAAGGACACTTTGCCTTCTTCTGTATAGTCCTGCTATCTTCATAAATCATGCTTTCTCACTGAGTAATTACTGTCAGTGAAAAAATGAACATTTCATTCTCGATATATTCACTAGAAATCAGACTTCCTAAATACATGGAAGACTTACATTCCTACATGACCTATTTCAAACTTATTCTTACTTTTAGCATCTATATTTTATTCCATGCAATCTCAGATAGGAAAAAAAGCATGAGGTTAGGCATTTCCTCTTTTCACGTTGAGTTATCCTTTTTCCTATGGGCCTGAGTAATGAGTTTGCCATGAATTAACTTGATTGATGAAGAAATGTAGCCATTCTTTCCCTTGATTTTGACAGCTATAAAATGGCAATGCTGGGTGAGAGGAAACGTAAGTTTCTCTCATCACTTTTAGTTTGTGATGGTATATCATATATATCTAGATATGAACCATGAACAATCGGCTTTTGTAAGTCCTATGGGGAGCAAAGAAAAAGTAGAGGAAGGGGTGGAAAAGGTAATTGAGTATTTTCCTCTCACAGATTATTGACTATTCTACTAGAGATGGCTCACTCTTGTTTGAATATATTTGTTTTTAAATTAATGTGTGCTTAATGCTTGAAAATTATGTAATCCAGCAAATATGGAAAATTATTGAAGCAAAGATTTATGTCATTTAACATTGCTGTTAATATTTCTTAGACTCTTACCACGTTAGTGGGCATGTATGTTTGAATATGCTTTATTCTTGAATGTATGAACTTTGAGAAATTGAAAAGCAATTTTTGGTACCCCAGTGATATTACTTTTTGCATACAGACATTACACATTATTTGTGCCATTTATTGAAAAACTATTTGGAATATTACAAATAAAGCTTTTCAGCAGCAGCTCACAGAAGAATATGCAAGAAAAGTGTAATCACTCTCAGGGTAATTTGATTTTTCAAAATTAATTTTCAAAATGTGATGAACTGGTATTATATTAGGAATACATTTAATCTAAATAATTTTGGTTTATGAACACTGTCAAAACCAAACACAATATAATAAAACTTGATTTTAATATACTTTGTGCACTATTTTTCTTATTCTCTCTCTTTTTTTTTTTCTTCTTGTGACCTTTTGTCTTTACCAGGGACTTTCACTTCTGTGGCTCTCAGCTCTGTAGACTCTAAGAAGTATAGATGCTCAGGGTGTTGGAAACAAGCTTAATGACCTTAGATAACTGACATGACATCTTTGCTAAGTGGTCACGTGGCCCAGCTCTAATAATCCCAGTAATGGTATACTCATCGAGTCTCAAGGCATTAACCCTCTCCATATTGAGACAGCTTTGATTTTTATAAAGGTAAACCAGACTAACTATGTTTCCATTTGCTTTTTTCTTAATCTTAATTCTGTGCTTTGGTGTCATGGAGCAGCTTGGATTCCACTTCTAAAGCACTTATGCATTTGAAGGCAGCTATATTGTTCTCCACACACACCCTTCCTGTCTCCAATATTTCCTTTATCATGATAAATAGCTCTATTTACTCCAAATCCACTATAAAATAAATGTTTTTTAACACATAGGTTTATCACGATTGCCGTAAATTAAGAACTTCTATTTCTGGCAATGCCATAGAAGTGGTCATCAAAATAACCTCTAGAGCAGTGGTTCTCAACCTTCCTAATTCTGCGACCCTTTAATACAGTTCCTCATGTTGTGGTGACCCCCAACCATAAAATTATTTTCATTGCTACTTCATAACTGTAATTTTGCTACTGTTATGAATCGTAATGTAAATACCTGATATGCAGGATGTATTTTCATTGTTACAAATTGAACATAATTAAAGCATAGTGATTAATCACAAAAACAATATGTAATTATATATGTGTTTTCTGATGGTCTTAGGCAACACCTGTGAAAGGGTCATTTGACCCCCAAAAGGGGTCGTGACCCACAGGTTGAGAACTGCTGCTCTAGAGGACATCTTAAATTAGAAACAACAAAAACAAAGGTGTTTTAATAAGTGTTACGAAGTAGCATATTTATGTGAACTGATAGCTTTGCACAACCATCTACATTAATTTAAACATGAATCTTTATGTATGGCCATAGCTACCTATAGATCTATGGGAGTGGGGATGAGTGGCAAAATTTTGGAAATTACTGTGTTTTTACCATTTGGAGTCTGTGACCTTTGCCTCAGTTAATCTGAGAGAGCCATCTGCCTGACGGGGGAAGAGAATTTATTAAAAAATTATCTCAACTTTCTATGTGAGCAGAGGTCTATTTTCCCATAGCCCACTCTGTTAATTTTTCAGCACAGTTTTCATGTATTGTTATTTAAGTGTACTTTCCTTGTGACATTTTAAAAGCCTTGTTGGTACTGAGTAACCAATGGTTTGATTTGGTTCCTCTTCTCAGTTTAGTGTTTGTATTTTCAGTCTGAGCTAAACAGAAAGCTCTGCTCATCCTTTGCTGTTCCTTCAATATTAATATAGGTTTATATATTCCCAGGATCTATTACTCTTTATGTTTATAATGTCACAGACCCAGGGTTCATGGTAAATTTAGTAATTTCAAGGAAAATCATTTTAAGTAATTTACTGCTAGCAGAAGAGTTAAGATGAGCAAACTGTTTTCCTCTAGGATACTGATTATAGATTCTCATTATTTTCAGAAAGACCTAAACTTGTTGAGAGTTAAAATTTTTTTCTGAGATTTTATTTTACCATTGGAGTTACATGAAATTATATTATTCATGGCTAGATTTTTTATTTATTTTTATTTTTTTGGAAACGAAGGGGATTATGTCGCAGGGTCTAAATATTCTTGATTTTTTAAAAACTGGAGAATAACCCCAAGTATTTATTGAGTCTCAACACCACACTAACCACTTTGCATCTTCTTTCATTTAACTTCCTTTTTAAAAAAATATGCTTTATTGTTATGCTGTTATAGTTGTTCCAATTTCTTTTCCCTTTGTTCCCCTCCACCCAGTGACCCCCTCCCTCCAGTTGCACCCCCCTTAGTCCATGCCCATTGGTTTTTCTTCTTCAACATCTTCCTGTCTATTCCACTCCCTCCTACTATGCTTCTTAATTCCTGTACCATCTCCCTTCCTTTTCCCCCTTCCCCCTCCCAGCTGACCTCCCCCCAATATGTTCCCTGTACCTATAATTCTTTTCTCACTTTTGTTGCTTACTTAGTTTGCCTTTGTTTCAGTTCCCTAGTTTCTGTTGTTGGTTTTTGTGATACAGTTTTCATTTTAATATTCATAGTTTTGATGCTCTTTCTCCTAAACAAGTCCCTTTGTTATTTCATATAACAGTGGTTTAGATCTGATGAACTCCTTCAGTCTTACTTTGTCCTGAAAGCATGTTCTCTGCTCTTCTATTCTGAATGATAGCTTCGCTGGATAGAGTAATCATGGTTGTAGGTTTTTGCTTTTCATTACTTTGAATATTTCTTGCCAGTCCCTTCTTGCTTGCAGAGTTTTTTTTGAGAAATCAGCTGATAGTCTTATTGGGACCTCCTTGTATGTACTTCTCTTCTTCTCCCTGCTTTTAAGATTCTCTCTCTCTCTTTTTATCCTTAATTTTTGGCATTTTGATTATAATGTGTCTTGGTGTGGTTCTCCCTGGGTCCAGTTTTTTGGAACTCTCTGTGCTTCATGGACCTGTAAGTCTATTTCCTCCTCCAAGTTAGGGAAGTTCTGCTTCATTACTTTTTCACATGATTTTTCAATTTCTAGTTCTTCATCTTCACCTCTGGCAACCCTATGATTCAGATGTTGGCCTGCTTATAGCTGTCCCAGAGGTTCCTGAGCCTCTCCTCATTTTCCTCACTTTTTGTTTCCTCTTTCTGCACTGGTTGACTGTTTGTTCCTTTCCTATGTTCCAATTTGTTGATTTCTGGTTTCCTTTCCCTCACCACTAGTTTTGTATGTGTTTTCATTCATTTCAGCAGGACTAGCTTTCATTCCTTTCCCATCTTGTTTAAGATCTGCTGTTAGATCTGTAAGCATTCTTATAACCAAGCTCTGAACTGTGCCTCAGAAAGATTTCTTATCTGCTGCTTCGTTAGATTGGATATTTGCTGTCTGGTCAGCTGTGTCACCAGGATCTCTATCATGATCTGTACCATCCTGACAGTTTTGTGTTTATCTTTGCTTCCTGGGCGGTACTGTCCTGTGCACTATTTTTCTAACATTTACCATATAGCACATATTATCCAAATAGCTCAATATATTGTTTAAAAAAATGTTAAACTAACATTCTTCATGTAAAACTTTCCTGAATGGATTGGGACAATAGAAGAAACACCTTGAATAGTCACGTGCACAGAAAAAAATTGAAGCTAGAACCTATGAGGCAATTTGTCTCCATAAAATGGTTTTTGGTACTATACCCCTGAACAATAATATTTCACTCTAACTGGATTATGAACTCAAAATTTAAGTTGTTGTAATTTGATTTAGATTCTAAGGGAACTTCCATGATTTCATATGCATTTGTAAAGAAAAATCCACTTTGTGATATTAAATAGGAAATGTGGCATTTACATCATGGCATTTCTTAATTTTTCTTTAAAAACTCTCATATTAAATCTGCTTTTGTTTTGCAATTATAGATTAGTTTCAGTATTTGGAACCAGTTTTATTTTTTAAATATATAAGTAAGTTAAACTTTTTATTTCTATTATAGTTATTCCACTTTTCCCCCATTGCTCCCCTCTACCCCGCTCCCCCCTCAGTCCATCCCCACCCTGTTATCCATGTCCATGGGTCATTCATACCAGTTCCTTGACTAGATCCTTCCCATTCTTTCTACCCCTTTCCACTAATGAACAAAACAAACAAATGAGCAAAATAGAACAAGAAGCATGTAAACAAGGAACAGACTGAAAGTGGCCAGTGAAGGAGGAGGTGGAACCAGTATTTAGGTTGCAATATTGCATGATAGCTGTCTTAAACTTACCTGGGAAATGTTTTCATTCTTTGAGAATACACAGGTGGCTTCCAAACAGCTGTCGCTAGATACTTTTCTTAATGGCATTCAACGCCACATGTCACTTTCTTACATTCTTCCCTAACATGGGCATTCTCCTATGATTATAAGATCATGTGATTTTAGAAAAGGATGAGTTTAGAGTTATCCTTTATTTTTTAAATTACTATCTTGAGGCCCAAAGGTTCAGATAATTTACCCAAGGTCACTGTCTCAGTTTTTAACATGTTAGGACTAGACTGATTTCTATTTTATTCACCGTCCTTCTTTAAAATAGTGCTTTTTATAAATTATTCTAATTAATGTTATTTTTAAAAATAACATTTTTAAGCAATCTTGGTATAAGCATTTTGTAAGTTCACGTTGTCTATGAAACTTTGAGCATCTCACTTTTTAAAGTCTTTTACTTTCTTTTAAAAAAATTATTTATGCGTTTTATTCTACACTGTCTTAAAATCTATAAGATACCATTATTGTTTTGAATACTTTTTGTTCACTTGGCATGGTAGAGTCCATTTTTCCTGATATATGCACAGATATATACCCATTCCAATATTCCTCAATTCTTTCTGCATTGCCATTTTTCTGTTCTTAGGATCTATTCCTTCTGTCTAAAAATGTATTTTAATGTGTATTTTAGTACAGTGATGAATTTTCTCTGTTTGTCTTTATATATGTGCATGTATGTGTATGTGTGTGTGTATAACTGTTTATTTATTACAGTTATCTCACTTTTTCCCCCATTGCTCTCCCTTACCCTGCCTCCCCACAGTCAATCCCCACCCAGATGTTCATGCTCATTGGGTCATTCATACTAGTTCCTTGACTAGATCCTTCCCTTTCTTTCCCTCTTTCCTCCTCCCCCCTCCTCTCAGTCACTGTCAGTCTGTTCCTTGTTTACATGCCTCTGGTTCTATTTTGCTTGTTTCTTTGTTTTGTACATTAGTTTCCTGTATTAAGTGAGATCATATGGTATTTGTCTTTTGTCACTTGGCTTCCTTCACTAAGTATAATGCTCTCTACTTCTATCCATGTTGTAGCAAAAGCTAGGAGTTCTTTCTTTCTGCTGCATAGTACTCCATTGTGTAAATGTACCAAAGTTTTTTGATACACTCATCTACTGATGGGCACTTAGGCTGTTTCCAGAATTTGGCTAAGATAAAGAGTACTGCTATGAACATAGGGGTGGATAGGTCCTTTTGAATTGGTGTTTCAGGATTCTTCAGGTGTGATCTTAGCAATGGGATCACTGGATCAAAAGGAAGTTTCATTTTTAGTTTTTTGACAAAGCTTCATTCTGTATTCCACAGTGGCTGAACCAGTCTGCATTTTCAAGAACACTGTACTAGGGTTTCCTTTTCTTCGCATCCTCGCCAGTGCTTGTTTTTTGTTGATTAATTAATGATGGCCATTCTGACCAGTGTGAGGTGGTATCTCATTGTGGTTTTAATTTGCATCTCTCTGGTGGCTAGTGATGTTGAGCATCCTTTCATATGCCTATGGGTCGGTCTTCTGTACATCCTCCTTGGAGAAGTGCCTGTTCAGGTCTTTTGCCCATTTTTTGATTGGATCGTCTGTCTTCTTGGTGTTGAGTTGTATAAGTTTTTTATATATTTTGGAGATGAAATCCTTGTCTAAGTTGTCATTGGCAAAATTTTGCTTCCATACAGTTGGTTCCCTTTCATCTTGCTGATGTTTTCTTTCACTGAGCAGAAACTCTTTAGTTTGATGTAGTCCCCTTTGTTTATTCTTTCCTTTATATTTCTTGCCTTAGGAGATATACCAGTAAAAATATCATTGAGTGGGATATCTGAGATTCGACTGTTTATGTTTTCCTCTATGATTTTCATGGTGTCATGGCTTACATTTAAGTCTTTTGTCCATCGTGAGTTTATTCTGGTTTATGGTGTAAGTTGGTGGTCTATTTTCATTTTTTTGCATGTCCTTATCCATTTCTCCCAACACCATTTGTTGAAGAGGCTCTTTTCAGTCCATTTTATGCTCCTTCTCCCTTTGTCAAATATTAATTATTCACAGAGACCTGGGTTTATTTCCAGGCTCTCTGCTCTGTTCTGTTGATCTTAAAGTCTCTTTTATTGTGATAAACTTTGTCTTCCAGTGTGGGAAGTGTTGTGACGAATCTTTTCTGTTATACGTTTAATACTGCTATGCAGAGAGATGAATTAGGAGTTAAAATTTTCATGCGGTTTGTATTCTTGTCCTTAAAGAGGAATTCAGCAGCCTAAGTCAATGCTATCTCCCACTGATAGGAATATCTTTTCCACCTCTGAGCTCAACTGTGGACCTTGCTGATTAATTATTTCATCCAACCATTATATTTTACTGCAGATGACCAGGGATGTTAGGTGTCTTGTTCAATGTGACAGTTCCTTTAATCGAGCACTCTTGAATCTCTAATGTGTGTTGAATTTTATACCTGAGCAATAATTTTGAGACTGGGTAAGAAGAGGAACTGGAAACCTGGTCTCTCAGACACTAGAGCTTAACTTTATAATGTTCTAAGTATTAGGTCTTAATCTGATTACGTAAGCGCATTAAGCCTCAGTTAACACACATGTAAGTTGAGACTATGGTGAAGATTTATTGATGGTTTATTAGGCTAACTTTTATGATTCTGCAGTAATACACACATATACAGGCACACACATACAGCTTTAATTAATGCCACTATATTGTTCTGTCCTATTTTAGCCATAAGAATATGTCCAGAGAATTACTGTTAAAAAATTGGATAAAATCATTTGACAGAGAAAATTCTAGTATTATGCCAAATGAAATGTCCTGCACAAGTTCTTCAAATCCATTCTCTTTAATTCTTGCTTATATTTGTATATTCAAGTTCTCCTCATCTAGCCACAATCTAGACTTAAGGACAAAATTGACCGAGGTGAGAGATATACCAAGATAAGCACTGCAATCACTATTTTCACAAGGATGAAATAAGAAAGTGCGTACTGTACATGCTCTGGTAGAAGAATAGTATGTGGGAAATAGCAAATATAATCAATCCCAAACAGAAGGCGACGTCAATGCCTTTCCTAGCCCCTATGATGCAGTGCAAAATAATTCCACATGGTTGGAATTGAATTTTCTTTTCTTCACTTCTCTTGGGGATAATGTCAAATTTAATTTTCTTATTGTGTTATTTTTTAGCTTGAGATGAAACATTTCATCCCTCAGTTCTAAAGCATTTAACTGTGAACAACAGAAGTGTTTAAGCTATGTGTTTACTCCAGACCTTGTTTTATTTTCAGAAAACACATAAAGGTTGCTACTATAAAGTGGTGTAAGAGTCTAAAGAGAGTGTAGGTGTGTCTCTGGCCCTACTTGTTTTCCAGTTCAAGTAAATATCATAGAATTCTTTTTGAATCTTGCTGCTTTTTACTCTGGTAAAAAGTCTATAATGTCAGTGTATCAGCCTTGCTAGTGTTTGAATAATATGTCATTAATTATTGGTGCTTTGGTTTCACTCATTTAATGAATTATATTTTGACTTGTGCTTATCTTCCCAGAGTCTCCTAATTGCTCCCTCACTCAGACATCAGCTTTCTGGTTGTGGGCTACCCGACCTCTGTCTACCTGATATGATGTTATATGATGATGTGAACCTTGACCAGCTTTAACTCTTTGCTCCTTAACCTGGTTTTTGGTTTTGTTCCTCCCAGAAACATAACTTAACTCTTTTATGGTAAATGTAATATTTTCCCAGTTCATATAACCAAGACTGGTTTTCTCTTGGTAATATGATGTTCTTCATGGCAATCTCTTCATAATTTACTAACTAACAAGTGACAGAACAGAAAATGGTCAATGCTCCCTCCATAGTTGTGGGGGTCATTGCTCAACTAGCACTCATTCTATGTCTTTGTTCAGCATATCTAATTGGTGTTACATCATTTTTTAATGTCTACTTAAAGGCTGAGGCAGTAAAACATGAACATTGAAACAAATATAAAACTAATCAATATACTAATTTTCACTTTTATGCCAAACAAAATAAACACTCTGGTAAGGCACACTCATGACTTCATTAGCAAAATATAGGCATTTATGAAGATAGCTTGAATTTATGCATAACATTTTGAAGAGAAGGAGAGTGGCCATGTCAAAATTTTGGAAATATAAAGTGACCTATTTCCCCTCCTTCAAAAGGACCCCTTTCTTCCCACATCACCCACTTACTCTCTTACTCCTTTAGTGCTTTATTATCGAAGTGTGAATGACACCAATATAAGTCATTTGTGACATTTATGCAACAGTTTTTAATATTAATCATCATTGATGGTTAAATGATTGCAACTTTAGTATTAATTATATTCATTCTTGTATTCCACGATCTAGTTAGAATAGTGGATGGTAGCGTTTGATATGCTTTGGGTTTTTGTTTCGTTTTTTTTTTTTTTTTTTTTTTCTTTCCAAGAATTTCTGGGTAGAAGAGGAAGCATCAATTTATCACCAAGTTCTGGAAGAAGCTTTTGCAAATGCTCTAGTCTCTTCCTCTCCACACTTGCCCCAATCTTTTTATTGCATCAATGAAACTGAAAACCCTTTTATCCCTCTCTTTAGCAGCAGCAATAAAGACTGTTACAATTAGGTGGGCTAAGCATGAGAGTTGAAAAATTATGAGCATTATTTGCAAAGTAAATATAAAGTTAATTATCATAAATGTCAAGCAAATATTACTAATCCTTAGTTATTATGCATATGAGTAACTGTCAGAGTGAAAAAGTATTATTTTAAAAATGTGTATGTGTGTGCGTGTGTGTGTGTGTGTGTGTGGTGTATGGAGAGAAGGAGAAGAAGAGGGATAGAGAGAAATTGCTTACACCATTAAATGTGTTCACAGAGGAGGAGCTTTTGTACGTTTGTTAATTTTGAGTGTTTACAGAACCATTAGAAACTCACAGTTAAAAAATAAAGAATAGTGAAAGCAGTTGAATTATTTTCCAAATAATAAGAATGGTGAGTAATGACTTAAAATTTATTTGAGTGTTTGATAAAGGCTCTGAGGTGTAATTACCAAAGTCCAAAAATATAGATATATTTCTTAATGTGTGGTACATCATATTAATCAAGAACATTATTTTCAAATGTGGCATTGTATGTTTTTCAAAAATAATGTATAAAAATAAGTTTAAAATAACTTTATTCTGATAGAGAATTAACAAAAATATGTTTTGTAGTCTCTGACAAATAATTCATTTAGTGAATTCAGAGAGAAAATATCTTTATAAATTATGATATTTAGAATAACTCTCTCAATGTGTTTCCATAAAAGTTAATATTATATTCCTATATATCAAATAAGCCTTTAAAAATATGTATATTTAAAAACTTCATGAAAAAAACAATTTTCTGTAATCTTAATACCCTCATTACACAATTCAATACTAAAAATGTTATGAAAGATTGCAATATAGAACTAATTTAAAGGTTGAAAATATTTTAAGGATTTAAGCTTTATAATTTTTATTATTTTTACTTTTATCTTTGTAAATTTCCAGTTCTCCAAGTTCAAAGCAAATACTAACTGTATTTATGAACTACCTTCCTTATTGTAAAACTTTCACGGGAGTAGCATATAATACAAGCCCAAATGCTACACTTATGTCCTTCAAATGTCAGTCTCATTACCAAAAGAAGTAACTAAAGTCACCACTTTTGTGCTAGCATGAATTCTCCGTACCGTTGAATCACATGCAGTATTAGTTTCACTTGGCGTTGATGTCTGCCTGCACACTTTAGGTGGATACAAGGTTTGCCCTGGTGATGATACAGTAAAAGCTGAAAACAAGGAAGACCTACATTTCCAGATTAGCTGCTATCCTCCTAAAGAATAGTCATCTTCAGGGGTATATAGCACCTTCTTTAACTTTTGAACAGGCAGCATTTTTATGATTATACTTTGAATCATTGTTAAAGAAGCATAGGAATTTGATTGTTTCTTCATAGAAACAGAAGAGTAGACAATCCTCAGATGTAGTATCCCTTCTATTCAATCACGGGCCATAAATTTGCCACAATAATCTGCTCTAAGAATGCAATTCTAGAGACTTTAGTGTATGGTATGGAGTGCTAAAATCCATTGTTTTAGTATGAGGTCTTTGCAAAACACAAAAGCTCAACAGAAGTTAGTTGTTTTTTTTTTTTTTTTTTTTGCAAATCATGGTTTGTGCTACAGCATCTCAAGGTGGTTCAATAGAAGTCATCTGTCTGCAGGACAAGCAAGTAACTCTTAACATGGTTTCTGTGTTGATTGCCTTGGTGGTAAGTATCTTGATATTCCCTTTTGGGACTAATATTTCAAAAAAAGATGATCTATTCTCAGTTTCTTGGTATCTGCCACTCATCAATGCTTAAAAAGTTGTCTTCTATAGTAAAAAGACAGCCATGATGATAACAACTCTTCTGTTTATAACTTGCAAAGGAAGAAAATTTAAGAATAATTATGTCATTGTGAGGCAATAAATGTCTATAAATTTAGGAGTGCTAAAGCAAGACCAAGAAAGAAGAGATAGTCAAAAGAATACTGAGCCACAGATGCTGTGGGGGAGATCAAGGTATTTGGTCAACAGTAAAATGTATTTGCCTTTGCTTAGCATGAAGTATTGTAAGTCAGAAACTGGACAGGCAGGGCAGATTCTCCTAGACGACACTTATATTGCAGGGATTAAGTGATCAGAAATCAGGAGAAATCCCAAAGGACCATGAACTGAAGAGGGAGTGCTGGGTGAGCAGGAAACAGCTGTATTATAGCAGATCCTGGGGAAACCTTGAAACTTCCCAAAGGAGAAAATTATCTCTCTGCATCAGGATGCATGATGATGCTTAGTGCAGAATAAGTTTTCAGTTGGGACTAGCCTTGAACTTGGAGGGGAAACAAGTAAAGTGTAGCTTCTTAATTGCTTGTGAAACTAAAAGGAAATAAGAACTGAGGAATGAAAAAGAAAAGGCAATATTGTGATTAAGACCTTCATGAAGTTACATTGACACCTTTTTACTATATTGATACTTTTAAACCATATGTATGAACTATTCTGTTATTAATTTATTTCTCCATTAAAGTGTTTACTGATTATAGAACTTCTTCAACGTTTTGCTATGTATGTATAGTACCTGTCATTACCTTAGTAATGCATTTTTTTATTAAAGATTATTCAGATAACCTGATTTTTAGTCCCGCTTTTGTCGATTGTGTCTTCCTTGGTTTTATTTTCCTCACTGTACCGGTGTCAGTGTTAAATGGGAATTATTTGAGATGACTTCTAGTAAGAGCTCTAGTACTTTCCACATTTCAGGCACTGTGCTGTATAATGAAGATACATGATAATCTTCCCTTTTCGGGAGGTTTATATTTCACATCTGTAAAATGTTTTCTGGTTTGATTCCCAAATTACTGAAACTTTCCAGGGCACTGCCTCTGCTTCATATCCACCCTCCCCCAGGAACTAGCTCAATATACAGTGAATAGCAAGTATTCAATAGAATAAATTTGATTTGCTCTATGTCCTTGTGAGGTAAAGAGGGTGGCTGTGTAATTTTTATTGTAACCATATCTCAAAAGTTCAAATATGTTACTTATAATGCCTAGGGGGTCACATGGCTAGATTATGGTGAAGGCTGGAATTCTCCCTGCTCACAGCCAACCTACTACTTGTTAATTTAATAGGAAGATAGTAAGCAGAAAGGAAGAAATGAAAGCTGGGCTTTAAAAAAGATAAACATTTCTTCTTTGCTTTAATGATGAATTATCACAGAAAATTGCTGAAGATAAGCATCTCCTATAAGAGGATGCATTACTCAATCTGATGAATCCAGACTCTGTCTCCTTTTCTGTCCAGCCCACTCTAGATCTCCAGTTGGACAGTTCACAGTCATTTATACTGCTAATGGGTAAAATTATCAATGCTTTGTGTAAAATTCAAAAACAAAAT
This sequence comes from Furipterus horrens, assembly GCF_987537825.1. NCBI lineage: Eukaryota > Metazoa > Chordata > Mammalia > Chiroptera > Furipteridae > Furipterus > Furipterus horrens. The sequence goes on along the minus strand of NW_028327173.1, from coordinate 197,867,150 downwards.
TAGCAGTACACTATTGAGTTCTAACTGCTAAATACCTTTGAGTAAAGTATATTTTAGGCATCTAATGCTCACAGTCTAAATACAACCTTTTTTTTTTAGAGAGAATACACATGAATGTATATATTTAAAATTATTTATACCTTAAAAACAAAAATCAGGCTTTCCAAAAGAATCATGTACAAAGGGATCCCAATTAGACTATCAGCTGACTTCTCAAGGGAGACCCTGCAGGCAAGAAGGGACTGGCAAGAAATATTCAAAGTAATGAAAATCCAAAACCTACAACCACGAATACTCTATCCAGCGAAACTGTCATTCAGAATAGAAGGGCAGAGAAAGTGTTTCCAGGACAAAATAAAACTGAAAGAGTTCATTAGATCCAAACCACTGTTACATGAGATGTTAAAGGGACTGGTTTAGAAAAAGGAGGATCAGAGCTATGAACACTAAAATGAAACTGTATCACAAGAACCAACAACAGAAGCTAGGGAATTGAAACAAAGGCAAACTAAATAGGCAACAAAAGTGGAAAAGAACTATAGGTATGGGGAACATATTGGGGGGAGGTCAGCAGGGAAGGGGAAGGGAGAGAGGGAGGGAGATGGTATAGGAATTAAGGTTCATGGTAGGAGGGAATGGAATAGACAGAGAGAGGTTGAGAAGAACTATATGCACAACTAATGGACATGGTCTAAAAGGGGGGGGACAACTGGAGGGAGGGGTCCACCCGGTGGAGGGGAGCAGAGGGAAGGGAAATTGGGGAAAAAAAATCAGGCTTTCCTATCCATATTCCTAAGGTACACACTGTATGGAAGATGGTTTTAGGATTAGAAGGGTTGTAAATTATTTTAAATCAAATTATACTTATATTTAGCTAGTGTAGAATAAAAATGGAAAGAAAATAGACTACCTTTTCCTTTCTGTTTTTTTTTTCCATTAAAATGCAGACACAAGATTTGATCTGAGAAATGGAAGACAGATTTGAGTTCATTGAGTTCAACCTTTCACTCTGTGTAGAAATGACCAGTGTAATAGTGTCACTAAGTATTCATTCATTCAGTTTAACTCTGTAAGTGAGTATCTCTCCTTGGACTATGCCATTTGAAGTGGTCTGAATGAACTCTTCCTCAGCATATTAAGAGTAAACTTAATTTACTGTAATTTCTAAATAGTGGCTATGATACTGCCCAAAGAATGACATGGAGTTCCTACTTCCTCTTTTTCCACATGGCTCTAATATAAAGAGAAAATTGTTGTGTCTCATCAAAATTCTTTACATTGATGTTTGAATTCTTTCAACTATCCTCCCTATAATACGTTTCTCAAACCTGTCTATATCTTAGTCTCTCTAGCTAGGTATACAATTCTTCTCTAAAATCTATAATCTAAAACTGATCACAGTATTTCAGACATGTTTTAACCATGTACAGACTATCATGCCATGCTATCTTTTTATTTTCAGAAATAATTACTTTTTCAAATTAAATCAGCCAAAGATTATAGTCACCTCTTCATAGATATGTAACATCTTTTTGATCATGTAACAAAAATTTTTGATAGAAAATTAGTAGTCCTCATTCTACAGTGGAGGGGTGGATCATGTGAGTTAACCTGTTTAACATTTTATTGCTTTCCAATACTTTTTTTCTTTTGTTTGAACTGATTATTCTAGCAATAGAAGATTTAATGCATGTGTAGATATCTATTCAAAACACTATTCAGCTCCACTGAAGTCTTCTGCCTGAGTTCTGATCCTTATTCTGTTTATTTGTGGGCAGGACAGTTAGCATCACTAAATTTAATGATTTGTAAAGCATGAATAATAACAATAACCACTTATAAATTACATAACATTTGTAAACCAATTAGCTCCATGACTGAGATGAAAATTCTGAAAAAAATAACCTTAGCTTTTATTATTGTCATTATTAAATTTACTAGTTGCCATAGCAAATATGCTAACTTATACAAATATATAATTACTATGTATTTTTTAAGCCATAGTAATAATCATGCACAGAGGAAAACTGAACAAAGAATATTAGAGTCTACCTCTGGCATTATTATTTATCTCTTTAGGATATTCTTCCATTTGAAAGCCTGACTAAATTGATTCAGGGCTATATCATAAAATATTGCAATGAGTAATTTCCAAGAGTTTACTGCCTATGCTTTCTACTAGAATATTTATAGTTTCTGGTCTAACAATTAAATCTTTAATACACTTTGAATTTATTTTTGTGTGTGGTGTAAGAAGGTGATCTAGTTTCATTTTTTATGCACATATCTACTCAATTTTCCCAACACCATTTATTGAACAAACTATCTTTAACCCATTGTAGGTGTTTGATTCCTCTATCAAATATTAATTGACTATAAATGTGTGGGTTTATTTCTGGGCTTTCTACTCTGTTCCATTAATATGTGTGTGTTTTATGCCAGTACCATGCTATTTTGATTACTATGGTTTTATTATATAGTTTGATATTATGATATATCTGATATATCTCTTCAAACAAGGGAAACAAAAATAAATAAATAAACAGATGGGACTACATCAAACTAAAAAAATTTTGGACAGCAAAGGAAACCTTTAACAAAATAATAAGACAATCCTTGGACTGGAGAAACATATTCACCAGTACATCTTACAAAGGGTTAATATCCAGAATTTATAAAGAATTTATAAAATCCAACATAAAAAAAAATCCAATTAAGAAATGGGCAAAGGACTTGATTAGTTACTTCTCCGAAGAGGACATACAGATGACCAATAGACATAAAGAAAAGATGCTCAACATCACTAATCATCAGAGAAATGCACATTAAAACCACAATGAATATCACCTCCCACCTGTCAGAATGGCCATTATCAATAAATCAAGAAACAACAAATATCGGAGAGGGTGTGGAGAAAATGGAACCCTATATCATCGTTGGTGGGAATGCAGACTGCTACAGCCACTGCGGAAAGCAGTATGGAGATGCCTCAAAAGTTAAAAATGGTTCTGCCTTTTTATTCAATGATCCTCCTTATGGGAATATATCCAAAGAAACCCATACCACTAATTTGAAAGAATATAAGCACCCCAATATTCATGGCAGCATTATTTATAATCCCCAAGATAAGGAAGCAATCTAGTGTCCATCAGTAGGTGAGTGGATAAAATAGCTATGGGGCATTTACACAATGGAATTCTACTTGACCATGAACAAAGAAGAAAATATTATCCTTTACAACATTGTAGATGGACCTGGAGAACATTATGACAAATGAAATAAGCCCATCAGAGAGTGACAAAAGCCAAATCATTTCACTCAGATATGGAATCCAGTGAACAAACTGAACTAACAGCAAAATAGAGAGAGATAGGCTCATAGATAGAAAGCAGATGACAGCTATTGGAGGGAGGGTTAAGAGGTGGAGGGATAGGGAAAAAAGGATAAAGAACTCGTGCACATGGACAACAGTGTGTGATTGTGTGAGGAGAGGGGAGTATAAGGTGTTAGGCTATGGAGAAAATACGATACAATACAATATAATCAATAAGTAAATAAACATTCAGGGAGATTAGCTATTGACTTCTGAGTCATAACGTTTTTAAATTCTTTACATAAATAGTATTTTTAAATGTGATATACATATATATTTTATTGGGAAGTAATGTAATGTTAAATAACTTAAAATTTAGCTTCAGAAATCAGGTGTTTCCAAGTTAAAAATCAGCAAAAATACATTTATTTGTTACTATGTCTATGATATTTCTCTCAATTTCTCTCATTTTTAAAAGTCACTATGACCTTGTTAAAAAAAAAGAAAAACCCATGGATTCATTCAACACACATTTTTTGAGCTTCTGGTATGACAATGTAAATTACTCTATTCTCAATGAATTAATGTCCATGGGACAAACTGAAGGTGGTCCTGAATTTTAATGTTTAATTTATGTAAGACTTATAATAAAAGCATGCCCCTGGCTGGTTTGGCTCAGTGGATTGAACGTCGGCCTGCGAGCTAAGTGTCGCTTGTTCGATCTTCCAGTCAGGGCACATCAGAGAAGGAAAACTCTGACCCCAAAAAACCTCCGCTGCCTTGCGGCATATCTCTTCAGGGGAAAGGCTAAGGGAGTAAACCCCGACAGAAAATCCGGAGCCGGAGTCCCTAAGGCGGTTTGACGTTGTAGTCAACACCAGCAACTCCTGCGGCGCACCTGAAGCCAAGCTGTATTGACTCCGTCTTTCCCTTGGATCCTTCAGCTGCGAAGAGAGGGGGGGTCTGCTGCATGGGCAACAGCAGACCCTCCATATCACCCTGCCCAGGCTCTGTAGCTTCAGCTTCACTGGAGAGGACACTCCAGCGTCATCGCAAGATGTCGATTCAACACTGGAGGAGACAGATACCGTGTCACTCCCGAGTCGGACTGCACAGCCATTCTCGGCAGTGCAGATAGACTCCTAAGAAGCTACACCATCGTCTCTCGAGACGGACAGCTGCCGACGATAATAAAAGCATGAACAAGAAAATGACTTCTCTTGGTGAGATTTTTCAGTTTCTTGGTAACTACTTTTCATGAATGCTGGTATTTGAATTCAAGAGAAATACTGAGGACTTTTCTACAAATGTATTGATCTATTATGAATTCAGCTCATTTACAGCACCATGTTTTCTCATAGAATTTCTATAAAGCTCATTTTTATTAATAAAAAGGGTAGAAACAACATAATTTTCAATAGTTTTACTCTTTTCCTGTCATCTCTTAATTATATCTGCCCAAAGACTAGACCCAGAAATGTCTTCTTTAAATTTAAAAGTTTACTTGATTCTTAGCATGGTTAAAATCCTTGCAAGTTTTGTTTATAATTTTATTAGGAAATATATGTAGAAGTAAACATATAATTGCATATGTGCTATTTTGAATAATAAAATAGCTAGTCCCTATGCTTTAACCCCTCAGTTTGTCCATTACGCTTTTCACTTAAAGGTAACAATTCAGACCTGTTTATTAATAAATCACTTCCATTTTTTATAATTTCACTCCATATATGAAAATACCTAATATATATGCTGGTGTTTTAGGGATATTTTGAATTTTGCATAATTTTAACTCACTGTTGCTCATATTTTGTGAAGTGACTTTTGTTCAATATTTTATTTTTTTAAATTGAATTATGCTTTGACTTGTGAGACTCAGTTGGTTGGGCATTATACTGAAAAGCAAAAGCTCACTGGTTTGATCCCCGGTCGTGGTACATGCTTGGGTTGCAGGTTCTGTTCCTGGTTGGGGCTTGTATGAGAAGCAACCAATCAGTGTTCCTCTCTTGCATCAGTGTCTCTCCCTCTCTTTACCTCTCTCTAAAAATAAATACACGATATCTTTTAAAATAATTACTCTATGTCCAATTTTTAATACAGAAATTTTTCTTTAAGTTTTGAAATTTCATTCTGTTGATGAATTGAGTTACAATGCATTGCATTGTATAAAGAAACCACAGATATTATACACCTCATAATACTGTGACAAAATTTTATGTCTTACCTAAATCACACATGTAAGAATATCTTCAGAAGTTGTATATATATACACATTGCTAGGAAATGAATCACAGGGGCTTAGTATTTTCATCCTTACAATACTAGATAATACCACATTAGTCTCCTAGTGGTTGAATCAATTTTTCACAAGGAGTATGTGATATCTCATCGGACCATAGCCTCAACAACACTTAGTGTTACTGGATTCTATAACATTTACAAAAGCTATGTATATAAAGCTACATCTATTTGTGATGTTATGCGAATATCCACAAAAGCAGGATTATAGACCTCTAAAGAAGGCATAATTATTAGCAAGTAAATAATCATCTTATTTATTTATTTTTAAGTGTGGGATAGGGAGAGACATTTTTGGCTGAATCAGAGGTTTGAAAGTTGGTAAAAATAATAGCGTTAAAAATCACTAGGAGGCAAGAGAGCATTAGGCATCTCAGGAATGGAAAGAATTTCAGGATACTGATGGGTAAGGGAGAAAGCAGGTAAGCTTAGAGACAATGGGGCAGTGCTAGAATGAACTTGAGAACCATGTAAGGAGCTTGAAATTTATTCAGTGACTAAATCTAATGAATGAAGATTTCTTAAAATGTCAGTGGATCTACTTAGAATACTCAAACTATAAAGAGATTACTCAGGATACAGTATGGAAAGTGGAACTATACTGCAGGTGGAGAGAATAGTTGTAACAAAAGATTAAAGTGGGCACAATTAAGGTAGGATTGTGGGAGCCAAAACAAATGGATGGAGTGCTGTTCAGAAGATAAATTAGTAAGAGAGAAGGACAAATCTAGAATGACAGTCATATTAGAAAATAAAATAGAAGATAAAGGGGGAGAATTTAACTGAAAAAGATGCAATTTCAAGTTTGTTGGAATTTGCCAGGAGGGTACCCAAAAGTATATGCACAGTAGAAGCGGGGCTACTGTTAAGCAAAGAGACATAAAGATTTAGTAATTACTGGCTACAGACTATGCAGGATCACTGGTCTTACAATTTTAAAATATTTTTGAGTAGTTTCAATGGGGGGAGGTCTTCTTTCAAAATAATGGATTTTCAAAAGATCAAGGTAAGCAAAATAATATAGTTCTTAAACATACACACACACACCTGTCTGACAAGTTACTAGCTTCCTTATATTGAACAATAGCTTTTAGCTTTATCAGTATAATTGGATTTGCCCAAAACTAAATCTGTGAAGGAAGATTTGAAGTGACTGTCTGAGCACAAGCCCAAGTGACATTAACTTGAGATGTTAATATGTATCAAGAGCTAACTGCATTTGGCCCTGGCTGTTGTGGCTCAGTGGATTGAGTGCCAGCCTGCAAACCACAGGGTCACCAGTTCAATTCCTAGTCAGGGAACATGACTGGGTGGTAGGCCAGGTCCCCATTTGGGGCATGTGAGAGGCATGTGAGAGGCAGCTGCACGTTGATGTTTCTCTCCCCTTCTTTTTCCCTCTTTTCCCCTCTCTCTAAAAATAAATAAATAAAATCTTTAAAAAAAGAATTAACTGCATTTATGTGACAACATTTTCTTGCTACTAATGGTTTCCAATATTTGGTAAGTGAATAGAGGACTCCTTTGGGACTAATTTTCAGGGACATGATGAAGCTTATGGATTTGGGTTTCTCAATAGCAGCACTATTGACATTTTGGACCAGATAATTGTTTCTTGTACCTGCTGTCATGCACAATGTAGGCTGCATGGTGGCATTCCTGGCCTCTACTCACCCATGCCAGTGGCTGCCCCTTCTGGTCATGACAATCAAAAATATCCCCAGACATTGCCAAGGTCCTTGTTGAAGTTGATTCCAATTGCCCACAGTTGATTTTAGAATCATAGCTGTAAACATTTGAAAAGGAAGTGTTAAGGTAATATTTCAAATAATACCAGTTAACCCTATTTATCCTTTACTCTGTTTTACAAACTGTTATTCCCTTAGCCAGAAAACAAACAAAAAAGATTACAAGGAGAATTTCTGTTAGCAGATAGCATTTTGGCTGCAAGATCTGCTCTCAGCAACTGGTAGCTGTTGCCATGAAGAAGTGCCTGTCAAGAGAGTGGTTCACGGTATTATCTGCCCTATAAGAAATGGGCTACGATGAAAATGAGCCCCTCTGATCTCTGTGGCCAGATGGCATGAAGGATGAAGCCACCTTCTAAAGACAACCAGCAGTCAGACACCTTATTCTTGAGCTTTAACAGGATGTTTCTGGCTGGAAGGATGGGGAAGGGATTGATCCTTAACTGCTGCTTTTGACAATAGGTATTGAAGTAAGTGACAATGTATTCCTGGTAAGCTAGAGATATTATTCCTGTGTTTTCCTTCATTGACTCCACTCAGTTCTCTGAAGTGTCTTGCGATTTCTACCCCCAAATATGTAGAAAGCCTTGTGATGACATCTATATTCCCGATCGAGTAATAAAATTGTGCCATGCTCTTCTTTTCGACCTGTAGTATCATTAAGTGTGTATGTGATGGTGTTTGGGATTGAATATGTGTGTTTTCCATGTCAGGTTTAACAGTGCGATTTGAAAGTTGCAGAAAACTAAGTAACTATTGTAAATTCAGTTTGCTTACACACAGTCAGACATGCAATGGGCCCTCCAAATATTGGTTTTCCCTTGAATTCCTTTGAAACAAAGATAGATACTTAACCAAATCTGAAAAGTGTAGAATCAAGTTTAAGGAAAAGTAAGTATTGTCTGAATGATTATGTGCGATGGGACGGTGACAGACACTGAATGAATAATTAGTGAATAACAGGTTTGAGATATTGTAAATAGAGGCCTGTTTTTCCCAAGACTAATTGTTGGGTCACACACCAAGGCGCCACATGAACAAACCGGGGTTTGTTCAGTAATATTTACTCTTTTCTCATTCCCAGTTACTCCGAAAAGTTACGTTGGCAAGTGAATATTAAGTGCACACCAACATTTCCCCGTATGGTAAGAGTGCTCAATATTCTATTATCTATAATGTTTGTTGACATATACAAATACATTTTTTATAATATTTCTTGTTTTGAATGAATATTTTTAAATTTTAATAAAGTATTTGATACATATAGAACCTGTATATTATATACTTTAGTGATAATGCATAATAATAACATGGAAAACTGTGAACCCATCTCTTATAAAAATGGAACATTACCCATGTCATTGCATTTAAATATATGATTTTCTTTTTCTGGCCCTTTTCTTCTTCCACAGGTAAACTTTTCCTTAAATATACAGTTTATTTCATTTCCTTATCCAATTTTATTTTCAAATTTTATTTAATAAAGTGGCAAGGGAGGGTTTTAGATAATCTCTGTATTTTTAAAACAGCCTGAAATATCCTTGACCATTTTCTAGGATTCTTCTTATTTTAGTTTACTTCTGTCCCATTCACTCCAGCTCTTTTTAAATTTGAACTCTGGTGCCATCATATACTGGTAGCCCTGATTCAGTATCCAGATTTTATGTTTCAAAATGGATAAACCTCTGACCACTACCCTTCTTCAGAAAATGCTCAAGCTGAATCCCACAGCACTTTCTGTTCCTGAAATTTTAGCCTTTGCTCTAATTCTGGGAATCTTGAGCACCAAACACCTAGGCTAGCTCTTGAGTCAAACACACCCTATTCACCCTAAGGAAGGTGACTTCATTGAAGTCAATTTCTTTTAACTAAAGATCAAATAAACGTCTTTCGTAGTCATGGTAACCCAGTGCAGCATAATTAGACAACCCACTTCAAATTAACATACAATCTATCTGAAACTGCCTTGTAATTCAAAAGGTGCCTCAAGAAAAGTAGCTTATCCCCACTCTACAAATTCCAATTATATCCAGGAATGCAAAGCTCTACAATACAGAAAAGTTGGAGCTGCTCTTACACAAGTTGTTTCTAAAAAGCATGGTATGAAATATAGTAATCAAACAATAAATGCATGAAGAAAGCAGGATTTTATTAAGAATAACTATAACTAAATAGAGTGCATTTTCTCAACTTTGTTAAAAGTCAAGTTATTGTAAGGTATATAAACAAAATTAAATACTGTAAGGTCACCTGTGCTAGCCTATGCAGATCTCCCCTAAAATACATTTCAGACTGTTATTCTAGTTCCCATTACAAGTGATAGAGTTTTACTTGTTCACATGGTGATCATGTCAGGACATAATAAGTCTCACTGTCAGAAACTTTTCTAGCTTAATCTGTCCTTTTTCTGTGTTACACTATTACCTATTGCCAGACTTCACCTTTTCTACAATGTCAATCTTTTGAGATACAGCGGTACCTTGGTACTCATCAATTCATTCTGATGAGTGGTGTGCAAGCAATGAGTGCTGAAACATTTTTTCTCATCAAAATGTGGTGAATACCAGGTCTAACGGGTTCTGAAGCTGACAAGTACTGAGGTACCACTGTATTTGTATTTTCTAGTTATTTCCCTTATGTGCATATGTTTGCCAATGATCAATTTTCTACATTCCTTTAGCTGTCTTCTGTTTGAAACTGTGAGCCATTCACTTACCTTTATCTTTTAGGAATGACTAAATTACAATAAATATAGGCTGCGTATGAAATAATTGAGGGAGCTCATTAAATATGTGATTCCTTTCTTATCAATTATCTTACCTTCAGAGCCCACTGACCAGTTGATAAAATATCATCTTGCCTCCCCCTAAAAATATTGCTTTGTTGTCTTTCACTGTTTATATCATGTAACCTTATATTTTCTTTTTCTATTTTTTAAATTTTGGTTTACTGATTTTTTTCAAACACTGATGTTTTCAATAATAAATTATTGGGTAGTTTATTTTCATTTGCATGATTGATTTTTACCTCCACTTATTTCTGAAAGTTGTATCTAAGAGTTTCTGGAATACAGTTTTTTAAGTTTAATTTAATTGCATACTTTATTGATTCATTTATAACCTATAACTGCTTTCCAAAGTTTCTAAATTGATATGCTCTAACAATGGTTATAATTCAATCCTGGTGTTATTCCAATCGCTAAAAACCACAGGTCTGATATTTATTGACACATATAGAAACTTGAAGATGATTTTTTTATCTGTGTATATTAGTTTGTAGTGTGCAAATATACTTACTCAGAGATCTAAATTAAATTATACCATACCACCAAATGATTTGTTTCTAAAACGGAAATTTTGATATATTGTTATTAGAAACTGAGAAAAAAAGTGTAACAGTGGTTTGCAAACTTCATGGAAGTACTTGTTGGTATACTATGCACTATTTTTTTATTACAGAAGCTTACATCCCTGTTGTTTTCCATCACTGAAACGCTTTTTAAAACATGTTAATGTTTGTATTCAACATCTTAATATTCTGTTTTTATTTACACGAGTTGGGACCCAGTTTCCAGTATTTTAAAAGCTTCTCCAATGATTCAAAAGTGCAACAGAGTTCAAACAGCTGCTGTATTATGACACCTATTTCAGTGTATATGTTGATCTAGCCACAGTGGTGGGCTGTCCTGGCAGTGGAGACTGTAGCCCACCCTAACAACATTGCCTTGCTTTTAGGGTTACACTTTGAAAGCAGACAGTATAGCTTTAGAATTCTGAATATGTTGGATCTGCCATGTTGGGTAACTTACCTAACCTCTCAAGTTATTTAAGTGTACCTCTGTTTTTTCAAACATAAAACTTAACTCACAGAATTATCTTGGGGGTTAGATAAAATAATATACACACTACATATAAGCCATTCACTACAATGCTCAACATGCAATAAACTTTCAATGAATGATTGTTCTTTTTACCAGATTACCAAGAAGAAAAAGACCTCACAAATTTTTGAATAAAATAAGTTATAATATATATTCTAATATATACTTATATATATATATATACCATTACATTAATTATATTGCATTATGTTAATGCAATGTAAACAATGCACATATATTTCCAAATGGGAGAAATAAAAAAGTGTATAAATTATACACAAAGTGGTTCAGAAAAATATCTTTTGAATTTAAATGTGTTGTATTAATCACTTATTATGTCAGGTATTGTGCTATTTTTATAATGATAAATAATGCAAAGTATGAAGTATAAGCTAGGAGATTTAATTTGAAATAATATAGCAAGATGTGAAGCAAAATGTTGTCTCTAACTGCAACACTCTCTTTTGAATAAACTGAACTGACCTTCAGTAGAAGTGGTTTTCTAATGTACTATATAAATTCAGAGGCTTTGGTTCCTAAAAAAAATAGACAAAAAAGCATAGACAGTGGAGAAAAAGGACCCCATGGAGAGATTTAAATACACTTACTATATTCCCCAACATGTATTTTTTTCAATAGGAACAATGCCTGAACCTTTAAACAAAAATTAATAACAGAAAAATTTACTCAATCCAGCTGTGGACAGTCTTACATAAAGAGAACATCAAAACTAAATGTCCACACTGGAAGAGAGAATGAGTAAATTAGAATGTGTCCTGGAAGTGGTAGTGTGTAATGGTTAAGAATGTGACCCTGACACTCCCTGGCTGTGTAGCCTTGGGTACATCACCTAAGCCTTCAGCCTCATTTTACACACCGAAAATATAGGCATAGTGTTTTGCAACACTCAGTTGAGGGGTTTAGTTAGATGGTTAGAAAGTTATCACTTAGTAAGTGTGATATAAATAATATATACTATTACTAATATATTTATAACAGAATATTATGGAAGTAGTCTATTATATTTTTTGATGATAAGAAAAGAATTATATTATTGAGTGATACAAAAATATTTTTAAAGATTTAAGATTTTAATTTCGTGGCTTTCATGCCCGAAGGAAAATTGCAAAAATTAAGAATAAAAAAAAGATATTAACATGAAAGGTAGAAAGTAAAAAGGTAAATGATTTTATGTTTATCTTATCTTGCATTTGTCTTTATATTTTAATTTTTCTACACTAAATTTATACTAATTGTATAACTAAAATAATATAAGTGTGTGTATATTTCTCTACTCATTCTCTACTAAAAGTTTTGGTATAACAATGATAATGTTTCTTCCTGAAATAATTGGCAAAATTCACAAGTGAAGTAAACTAAGTGAAATTGCTTCATAGATAGTTTCTAGTTACCAATTAAATTTTTTTGAATGGCTATAATATTCATATTTCTGATTTTTTGTCAGTCTTATATATTTTCCAAGGAATCTGTTCATTTTGTCTAAGGTTTATATGATGTTGTTCATGATACCTTCTTATCATCTTATTAATGTCTATAAGATTTATAGTTATCTATACTATAAATATTTTTTTCTCCAATGTTATTAGGAGTGTATCAATTTTACTGACCTTTCAAATGACTTACCTTGGGCTTTGTATATTGTTCTCTGTTTTGTCTATGGCTTCAGTTTTAATCTTTACTATTTGTTTCTTTATGTTTACTTATTTTTAATTTCCTCTTTTTCTAGTTTCTTGAGTAAGAGCTTATATCATAGATTTTTCTTTAATTAAAATGTATTATTAAAATGTCAAATTTACACTGAAGTAAAAGAGAATACTATAATGAATCCCCATTAATTATAACCCAACTTCAGTGATCATTATTATTGGGTTGGTCAAAATGTCTTTTTTTTTTTTTTTTCATACAATAGAAGACACAGTTTCCATTTTCACCAATAATTTTATTGATTTGGATATTTTGAGTATTTTGGCTATCTCCCATGTGGTATAATGCTGAATGCTCTTAATTAATGTCTTGATTTGATTAATATCAACTTCCAACTGGTCTACACAACCAAGGAGCATGACCCAGTGAGAAATCTCCAGTCCAAAACTTCCCAAACCACTTTTTTAAAAGTATAATCTATTGATTTTGATATCACAGTTGTACCAAATTTTTTCCTTTTGCCCTTCTCTGCCCAGTACCCCTTCTCTCCAGAATTCCCCTTCTTAGTTCATGTCCATGGATCAAGTATGTAAGTTGTTTGGTTTCTCCCTTTCTTATACTGTTCTTACCATCTCCCTGTCTGTTTTGTACCAACCAATTATGCTTCTTAATCCCTGTACCTCTTCCCCCAATCTCCCCCTTCTTTCACCCCACTGATAACCTCCCATATGATATTGATATAGATGGTTCTGTTCCTGTTCTAGTCATTTGCTTAGTTTGTTTTTGTTTTATAGATTCAGTTGTTGATAGTTGTGAGTTTGTTGTAATTTTACTCTTCACAGTTTTGATTTTCTTTTTCTTAAATAAATTCCATCAATCACAGCACCTTCTCCATACCCTGCTCAAATCTCTTTTTGCATTTCAGGTGTGTCTTTACTTTTCTTAAAATAATAAAGCATAATATGCTGAAAATGTTGCATATCTTCTTCCATCTTCAATATCAAAATTGCTGCAACAAAATTCACCAATTTTCATACAGTCTAACAAAATTGTTTTGAATGCAGTTGAAGAAAACTAAGCACTACTAGAGCCATCTTATGGAAAAAACAAAACAAAACTTTTTGATTAATCTAATATATTACCCAAGCTGGTTCCATCTATACTGCCCAGCCAATAACTTGCTGGTAATTTTCTTACAGTTCTGTCGAGGTATAATTTACATGCCAATCACCTACTGTAAATGAACATAAATTGATTTGTGATAAATGTCGTGTAGGGTTGTGAAATCATCACCACAATCCACTTTCAGACCATCATGGTCACCACAACCTACATTCTATTTAGTAGTCAATATCCTTACCCACACCCAGCCTTGGGCAACCCTCTGATTGTCTCTTCTAGAATATATCTCTTCTAGAATGTCATTTCAATTGAATCACTCAGTATGTAAGTATTTTGAGTCTAACTAACTTCCTTCAATTAGCTTAATGTTATTAAGATACATTCATGTTGCTACAAGTACCCTTATTTGCTAAATAGACTTCTGTTTCCTGTACAAACCGCATTTTCTTTTTTAATTCACTAATTAACGTACATTTAAACTAAGTCTCTTAGCTATTACATGTAATGTTGCTGTACATATTCATGTATAAGCCTTTTGTGGACATATGTTTCGATTTTTCTTTTGTTGATATCTAAGAGACGAATTACTGGATTACATAATAAGTTTTGTTTTAATCATTTTTAAAAGCGTCAAACTTCCATAGTTTTATATATCCTGGAGTGAAGTATCTACTTTCTAGTTTCTCCACATTCTAGCCAAACGTAATAGTGTCTATCAACTTATTATAGGCAATTAAGTGTGTATAAAGTGATATCTTACCAAAGTTTTAATTTGTATTACCCTAATGATTATTGATGTTGAACATCTTTCTATGACAATTTGTATATCTTTTGGGGAAATATCCATTTATATATGTTATGAGTTTGATTGTGTTCCCCAAAAATATATTTTGAAATTCTAACCCAGGTACCTGATCTTAGCAAGGAGACATTCAGTCTTTCATGATTAATTCTGATGTTTACTATAAGTTTTCCAGTTACTGTTACCAGCTGAGAATGTTTTCTTCAATTCCTAGTGAATTGAGATTTTTTGAAAGACAAAATGAGTGTGTGATTTTCAACATAGGTGTTGAAACGATTGTGTGAATTTCTTATTTTAACTTGTTAATATGGTAATTACATTAAATAATTTCTGAATTTTAAACCAATTTTGCTTTCATGATATAAATCCTCTTTGTGTTGTGTAATACTTATTATATGTTGTAAAATTCTGTTTGCTAATGTTAACTTAAAGATTTTTACATTTATGTTCATGATGGTTATTGTGATAATTTTCTTGTCAAGTCTTGTTCTAGCTTTGGTATCATCAGACAGACACTAATTCATAGAATGAGTTGTGGATATTTCTTCCTCCTTTACCTTCTGAAAGATTTTGTGAGGACTGATATATAGTTTTAAACATTTGATGAAAATATTCAATAAAGTCATATGGAACTGACCTATTCCATATGGGTGGGAAGAATGATAATTACTAATTCAATTGTGCTACTAGACTCATATTTTCAATTTCTTCTCTTGTCAGCTTTAGTAACCTGTATCTTTCACAAAAAGTAATTAACTTAGTTATAATATACTAGGAAGTAATGTATAGTTCAAAAAGAACTATACATGGGTCAGTTTAGCATTTTCTCTGATAAATTTGCTAAATCATTTCATATCTTTGGGCAGCTGAACCTCTTATTGCCTTAGAAATAGCCAGCTAATCTTTGGGAGACAAATAATAAAGAGATTCTTTCACTTCAAGAACAAGAGAATGTCCAGTTGAACAGTAATTTATTTAGTTGTTCATTTTTGGATGATTTACACCGTAAAGTCTTACATTGTACATGTGCTATTTGTTAACAACCATTTTCCTTTTTGCTCTATTAGTTGATGTTGCATATTCAAACTTTGAAAATATTTACTATAATGTGTTTCCTTGCACCATTGTTTCTAGGACAGGAGGTCTGGTTAACTAAGAAAATTCATCTGAAGAGCAAATATAAAATTTCATGATATTTAAAACTATTTTGGCAAGTCTGTGATTAAAGACAGCATGATTTGGCAGTCATGGAAACTATTTTGTTTCTCATCATAAATCCACAAGTTTTTATCTTTTGTAAAAATAATAAACATCTTCAGAATTGTGAAATGATTCCCAATGCTTTCTGTAAAATAAAGCATATTAAATTTATTTAGCTCTAGTTTATATTTCTTAATGTAATAATCCAGTGCTCACTTATGGGATATACCTAATCCTGAGTCTCAAATATTTTCATCTGTGACCCATAATAACAAATTTATGTTGTATCACAATTTAGTCACACACACACACACACACACACACACACACACACACACACACACGCCTCTCTTGCCTTAGTCATAGACGCAGAAATGTTTCCAAACAGCATTTGGAGAGTGCACAAGTGCACTTCGTAATCACTCTCCTATTTCATTCAGTTTGGTTTTATTTGGGAGGGGGGTGGCTATTTCCCATAACTTGATTTTATCACTCAATAATAGGTCACAATCCACAATTTGAAAAATGCTGTTCTCGTTACCATAATTGGCACTTAAATCATGGACCTCATAGAGCTCAAAAGTAAGTCAACCTAACTCACATGGAATACTAAGTATTATTTAGAGACCATCCAGAGCAGACTCGTAGATGGGTCATTAGAGGTCTTTAATATTTGGGAGACGGCACATTTGCTTGAGTACTGTGTCAACAGCACCGCCATTTACCATACCTACCGTTCCTGTGCACTGTTCCTAATACAACTTACAAGGTGAACGGATATAGAGACGTATTGTTTTTGCAGTCAGGAAAAACTAAATTTAAATCTAGGCCTCATGTATTGACTGCTTGATATTAGGTATATCCTAGGGTTGCCATAACAAAGCACCGCAAACGGGGTGGCTTAAAGCAAAAGCATATTTTCTTATCATTCTGGTGGCTAGAATTCCAAAATCAAGGTATCAGCATGGCCACACTCCTTCTGAAAGCTGTAAGGCAATCCTCCCTTGCCTCTTCCTGGCTTCCAGTGGTTTGCTGGCAATTTTTGGCAACTCTTGGCTTGCAGCTGCATAAGTTCAGTCTCAGCACTTATCATTCTTCCTGTGTGTATCTGTTATCACATGGTTGTTTTCTTGTAAGGACATCAGACATTGGAATAGCAGCCCACCTTTCTCCAGTATAACCTCATGTTAATTAACCACATCTGTAAAGACTCTGGTGCAATAAGGTTACATTTTCAGGTAGTGGAGTTAGGACTTCAACGTATTTTTTTTGGAGGAGACAAAATTAAACCCGTGGTACCAGGAAACTCGTTTCTCCACACTTCACTGTGTCTCAGATTTTCTATCAAAGATTTGCAGTGTTATAAATGATATCTTCACTGTCAGGAGATTTTGAGAGAGGACAACTGATTTCAAAGAAAAAAAAAAGAACTTGATTGAGTGCAAGTCACAAAACAGCAGGGGGAAATGCATTTTAACTTACAACACCAACTAGGACCGTGTGTCCTGCTTAACACTCAGAAGCATGTTCCAGTGCCAATCTGGAAAGCATGCCCTCCTATGCTTTCAACTTGGAACTTTGACAAAGAATTCCATGTTTTTCTCTCGCCTCCTCTTCAGCTGGTAAATCATTCTGAATCTCTCTAGTCATCCATTCCAGTGTGACAATGCTAGGGTGGATCACTGGTTTTTTAGTTGTATTTGCAAGAATGCTGAGGTTTGGATTAAAAAAGAAAAAGAAAAAGCCATCAGCCTCATGGGTTTCCCCTGCTGAACTGGAGACTGGAAAATAAATGTTTTCACCTTTCATGACCTCCATTGTCCTGACTTCACAGAATCCCCAGTGGGTGGCTAATCCTTTGGAACAATACCATACAGATGTTTCTCATGATAAGAAGGCTGATTCCAGACCAATCAGAGCTACTCCAAATGTCAGGACACCAAAATAAAGTTAAGATATGGGGCAAACAGATGCAACCTTCAGAGTCTGATCCTTTTGTTGGTGAGGTCATTCTGCAGTAATGGGCGGTATCTTTCCTTTGTTTAAGGTGATGGTAACTTTCTCTTTAGTGACAACTGAGCTGCTCTAGGTGTTCTCTTGCATTTACTCTGTTCACTATTTTCACAAGTTCCTCCCCAGATAAACACTACTCAACATAGTCTGGACTTTTGCATTCCCTTGTGTCCCTATAGAAGCACTGCCCTGGTTCTGAATCTGAATAATATACAGTCCAGTTGTATTCAACAATTAGAAGCAAAGTTTTGATCAAAATCCCAATTTTCCACCGAGGATTCTTTTGCTTAAATAAAAAAAAAAAATGTTGCAAAATCTTCTGGAATTTTCCAGATAAATGCTAAAAGTGTCTTTTATGTTTGCAGTAAAAGTAATTCTAATACTTTAGCAGTCTATGAAGTAATAATACAAGTGTAGTTAATACTAATAATAAATTTAATTAACTTGTTTTTAAATTTTTATTTATTGATTTTAGAGAGAAAGGAAAGAGGTCAGGTGGGGAAAGAGAGAGAGACAAAAGGAGGGAAAGAGAGAAACCCTGACTTGTTTGTTCCACTTAGTTTTGCATTTATTGGTTGATTTTTGCATGTGTCCTGGACCTGAGAACTAACCAGCAACCTTGGCATATCGGGACAACACCTTAAACAACTGAGCTAACCAGCCAGGGATTATACACATTTCTTACATATATTTTATTTTACAATTTACTGTTTCACCTATAGATTAATATTTTTTTGATTCTAAGGACACACAGACTAAACAACAGTTTTGGGGGGAGAGCTAACCTTTTTTCTATTAAAAGAAAGATTATATTTAATGACAATTCAACTGCAAGTTTTCTTTTCAGTTTGCAAGACACTAAAATGTAAATAATCATATAAATATTAAGGTTGAGAAAGGTGGAGAAATGCAAAGTAATATATAAAATGTCCATATTGTTGAGAACTAGAAAATGTTTTGATAAAATAATAGCGTTTAGCTGTCTTAAGCTATATATTATGTTAAAACAAATGTAAAGGATGGCTAAAAATAATTCTTTGGGAGTTGTAAGAGGGTAAAGATATTTTACATGATTTATGAGATGGTCATATTGTTTCCTTTGTAAATACAGATTGACTTTAAACCCTGTGACTGCAACCCCTTGCCAGCGGCAAGTCATGGAATATCATTCCCCAAGTTTTCTCCTGTTGGAGCCGCTGGAGTTGCTGAAATAAAATAACTGGCAGCATTAAGTCAGGGTAATAGGTTATTTAGTCTGTTACGTTAGGGAAAAATGTGGCTAGTGACAACTTTTAAGGTGAATTTCTGGCTTAAAATGACGTAAACAATAAAAAATTTTCTTTCTTTGGGGGAGGGTTTTGCATAATAATTATGCTCCTTAGCCAATAATTATGCTCCTCTCCCTTTTGGTTCTCTCTTACTCTTATAAGCAAAATTATCTTACCTCCCCAGCAATACCACCTACATTTTTGTTCGGTTTTGTTTTAACTCTTCTTTGCTCTTCTTTTAAAACATCCTGGTTTTCCTTTTATTTGTTGAATTTTAAAATTGAGAATGTATTTAGTAAAAATAAGTGAAATGTGAGTGCCTCTTTAGATTGTTTATCCCATAATTTTTTGGACAATAATTTGTATCTATTTAGGAGTTCAGTTACTTCTGGCACCAAGATCAGCTGCTTATGAATACTGCTTGTGTTTGGACACAGAAAAGATCTCTGTCTCTGTCTCTGTCTCTGTTTCTCTGTCTCTCTGTCTCTCTGTGGGTCTCTCCCCCTCCCTCTCTCTGTGTATCTATGTGTCTGTTTCCCTTCTCTTCTTCTCTCCCTCTCATTTCTTGTATCTCTTTTCTGATCGTCCTTCCTTCTTTCATTCTCTTTGTAGATTCATCATCCTTTCATCTTTTGTTTCTTTCTTTTGGTCTTGAGTACTTTTGCTATAAAGAATATTTTGTAGTAGATTTAGAGTTGCAAATACATGCACAGAAACTTAAAGTTTTCTCGTTAAATCAGCTCGACTATGTAATGCATTCACCATTGTAGTCTGTCAGCTTCTCCTCATACAAATTTTTACATGTAAAGAAGTTTCTTAATTTTGTTTCTTTGCTTATTTTTCTTATTCTTTTTTTTAATAATAATATTAAAATATCATTAAAATTTGTAAATCTGAACTACAGGTCAGCTTTACCAACAGAACTATGGTCACTACATTAACATGTTTGTTTTTAGGTTATTTTCTCAAAGCTGCCTGAACTCAGGAGCTGAGTAGTTAGTAGGCCCAGACATTTATAAGATGGTAGCTCAGTGAACACGGTAGCTTGAAGAAGATAGTCCATGTTTTATTTTTATTTATTTATTTTTTTCCAGGAGAAGCCAAGGCTTCCTAACTCTTAGTTTATGATCAATTTATATGGTGACAGTAAAAATTAGAGTAGGATCATTTAACTCAACAGGCTTGGTTTTAGGAATGTTCACTTAAGACAGTTCACACACTAAATATTGATGTGGTCTTTGCATTTGAAAAGACCCTTATGGAACATGAATTATGTTTCCAAAGTCTGCATTTGGCTACTGACTTATTTTATTAGATTGTTCCCATAAAACCTTAATACCAGTGTTTAAGAAAAAAAAAAAAAAGAATAAATATCCAAGCCAAATTGATACTAACAGCAAAAGAACATCCAAAAGTCATAGAAGTTTGGAATCTTTAGAAAAGAAGAAAATTGTTTTTAAATATTAATGAACATTTGGGGATAAAGATGGAAAGAGAATTCAATGTTTGGCTCCAATTGGTCTTATAACAAAGACAGATAATTTAACAATTTGCAAAGTGTTCCTTATAAGCAAAACCCGGAGATCCATTATATCTATAAGCTTTTACAGTAAAAATTTTTGGCTTATCACATTATATAATATTATTTGTTGTTTGTAATATTATATATAATTTGTAACATTAATTATAATTAATAAATAAATGATTGAATATTACTTTAAATTAAGTCAAATTCATGAGAATTATATTGAGCCATTTTTGCTTTTCTATTTGAGAAAATTGTTTCCTCTAAAACTATATTCTGTTTAATTTGTTCTTAACAGTTATCGCGAATTTCTTGAACTATTTCATAATTTGGAGTTTCTAAATGTTAAGCTAATAAGAAAACTATGCAAGAAGATAACTATCTGAACATGTGTAGGCTCATCCATCATACTGAAGAGATCTTTAAATATTCTGGGAAATTCCTGCTTAGACCCTGAGTGAGAGAGAAAACTTATTTAAAACAATAAGATTTTTCTGGTCACGTGCCATATTTCCTGATCCATTGTGTTTGGCACCAGGAAAACAACTTGGCATGAGCCTCTGAAAAATCTATCAGCAACTGTGTCAACTTTATCACTTCCTGAGCCCATGCTTGCAGGAAATGGATACAGAAACCGTGATTTCAAAGGGGGAAATTACTCTTGGCCATTTGAAAAATAAAAAACATATACATTTAACACTTACTTGCTTTCTTCTTATAGTAAATAAACTGGATATTTGTCCTAACAAGAGCTAATGAATATACCATAACACATCAATTGAGCCTTGATTATGAAATACAATTGAACACACATGATCTGTTTTTCTACTTGTTTGTTGTAAGTGCTCTTTAAAAGCTAAAACAAATTATATGAATTTAAGTCTGTATGGAAACGTAGTAAGGAAAGAACATCAAACTCAGAAACACTATCAATATGCCACTTCGAGAGACATAGTTATTTTGCTTACTGTATGGAGAGGCGCTAGTTGGTCAGAGTAGATGACCAAATGATAAAAAGGATTCACTGAGCAGAATGGCATAGTGACAGAAACTACTCTACATTGGGGATTTTAAAAGAAATGGAAATAAGCAAAATGTTACCTTATACTACATCCAGGTGAACAAACGTAAGTATCATAAAAGGGAATAAAACTCATGAAGTATTGGTGACCTCATACGTTTATCTTCTAGCCATGGACTATAAAACAAACTCCTCCCTGGTTCTATTCCCTTAGTACCCAAACCGGCTGCCGGCCCTCACCTGATTATTTACAGTATTTGCAACTGAGATATTAATAAGCGATCATCGCTAAATATGCGTTATCTAAAAAACAGTCTTGGCTTTTTATCTAAGCTCTATTGCCTTTTTTACTATACAAAATTTCTTCCAAAGAACTTTGCTTTCCAATCTGAGTAACTACTCCATGATAAATTGAATACAGATAGCCCTTGAGTGAACTGGACATCAGAATGACCTAAATGTTCAGGTAGGCAGACAAAGCCCAAAAAAGTAAAGAAAAAAAATTAAGACTTCTCCCCCCCCCAACTTTTTTTTTTTTTTTTTACTAATACCTCTCTCTCCTGAAATATGTAGTTTGTTAGGTCATATTAATATTAGACTGATGATCTGCGAAACAAAGAATTTCAGATTATTTCTATACCCATATATCTAGCCAAGTCTGCAGAATACCTTTTAAAGTTTCTACAGTATTAAAAGTTTTTTCACAGATATAGTTTTGGATATTGGAATTCTTATTTCATTATTATGAATACTGAATCCAGTGACATGAAAGAGTCATCTATGTCACAAAAATGTTAAGTACCATACCTTGACTCTTGACTCCAATGCAGTATCCACATATATTTCATGGGCCTGCAGAATCCTAAAAGTATTGAGCTGAATTCTCATATACCATCACAGAGAGGAAGTTTGGTCATCTTACCGAGATGTTCTGCAAGCATACCAACTATTAAAAAGCCCAAGCATATCCATTTGTATCTATTTTCCATATGGAAAGGAGGTTTGAAAACAAAACCATAGCACTCTGTCATTACCACCCACAGATTATTGCCATAATTACTTAAGCACTAAATCTAAATTTGAATTATAAGTGTGATAAAGATTAATGAGATTAAAAAATTAAGCTACAGTTTGTTGAAACAGACTTCCAACTTAATTTCATAAAATAATGCAATTTACAGGCACTTTAAGGATCAAACAGTAAAAAACATACATACATATATGATATATTTGGCACTTTTCCCAAGAATTTGGCATTTTTCCCCAGAATTTTAAAAGCTAGATCTACAAATTCTTTTATTTGGACTACAAAACTATAAAATAAAATACAGAAAGTACCAGACAGTAGTTACTTGGTATTCTTTGTTAATAAAAATAAAAACAAAGTGTTGAAAGAGAAATGCTGCCAACTCTTTAACTAAAAGTATAATTGCTACAAAAAATCCAAGTTGTACTAAAATAAAGTTCTGCTAAAATAAAGCAAATGAAGTTCATAATTAACAAAAGAAATAGTAGGAGGTATTTCAGTAAATATTAAGATTGTTTTAATATTAAATCCAAAGTTAAAGTAAGTTGATTATGGTGACAACAAATTCTATGTCACTAGAATAAAAATGTCTGATAAATATTATATTTATTCATTTAATATACATACAGATAATTTTCATTATTCTTGGTTGTTTCGTTTAACAATGCCACCATGAAAACTGAATCATTTGCTTCTTGGAAAAATACTGAATAAGGTCCCTGTGAGCCTCTGGTCACAAAATTT
Source organism: Furipterus horrens (assembly GCF_987537825.1). Classification (NCBI taxonomy): domain Eukaryota; kingdom Metazoa; phylum Chordata; class Mammalia; order Chiroptera; family Furipteridae; genus Furipterus; species Furipterus horrens. The sequence continues at coordinate 197,843,527 of NW_028327173.1, read as the reverse complement.
TTATCAAAAGATCAATATATAAGCAGTTTTAATGTGTGTTTCAGTTTAAAGGCACCTTATTTAGTATGACTGTTGATTCTTTAACATTGAACTGAAAGCCAACAGCACTGTAAGTCATTCATGAATAAAATTTATCTAACTCATCTGTTTTCTTCATAAGGTGCATCACAGCCTTCTCAAGTAATTCACATCAGACAACAACTCCTGCACTATGCTAAAAGAGAAAAAAATGACATTAAATCGACTGCAAAAAAGACACTTTTATGATAGGAGAGCTGAAAAAAGGAAGGTAAAACATTGCCTTGTTGAACCACGGGTGGGAACATATGTGACAGGCTTATTATCTTTTTGCCACTCTGTTTGTATCTACAAATGACTGTGAAAGCATTACAAATATTGATTTGGGGCTAGGGAAGTTTACATATAAATTTTGGTGAATAGTTGAATTCACAAGTTTGAATCTATGAATAATGGGGATTGACTTAGTTATTGAGAAACCTCCATATCTCCAAATGAAATTCAGTGTTTATTCTACTGGAACTCTTAGCAGTAATAGCTGTTCTACCCTCTGCCTTTTTTAAAGTTTCTCTTTCTTTCATTACCAGAACACCACACTCTTCTTCCAGATGTTCATCTCCTTAAGGCTTCCTCTTCTGGGCCGTTTGTGGGTTCCATCTCCTCCACCACATGGGTAAATATTGAAATCCTTTCAAACAGTCCCCAAACCTCTTCTCCTCTCACTCAGCACACTCCCAACCCAACCTTATCTATACTCAGAAGACTAACAAAATTTTATCTTCTGCTCAAATTCTCCCTCTGAACTTCAGACACATACGCAATGGACTAGACATACTAGACAATCTTCCATCAGTGTCTCAAAAGCACCAAGAAGCCAGTGTGCATAAAATTGAATTTATGATCTTTCTCTACAAAACTTGAACTTCCAATCTGAGGAATTTATGAGAGAAAGAAACTTTTATAGCATGGGTCCTGGGAAATATTTTGAGAATGACTTTAGATAGCACATGGTCCAAGAGACCGTTCTCTCCACCATATTAAACAACTGAGGCTATTTGGCAAAAGAGAATGCAGGAAGGACATTTCACAGTCCACTGATGTATAAGGCTGCCCCCTCCCAGGAGTGGAACCATCATCTTCCCAAGCTATATAATCACCATCTTTGTTAGCATAATACACTGAGCTCAGGATTCAGGACAAGCTGATAAACCTGTCAGAAAATTTTCATTAGGCTTCTTTCCAGTAACCAAACTAAAACTTCTACTGCTGGTCATGACATAGCAGCAAGATTCTATCATTTCTACACGCATTGACCCACAGTGTTGTGGTGAAAGTTTTTACACTGAATTAGGTGAACTAAATTTTATAAGATGATACTTTTCTGATTAAAATATTTATCTTTCAAATCTCTACAAAAAGTATATATTACTTTTAACTGATAAAGTAACTGACACCATCCCTAATTATAATAAACTTAGACAATAATTTTGATCTGCTTTCTATATATGTTACCTATAGATGGTGTCAAAAATTAGCCTCCACGTGGACCAAGGCAAGTATATACAGAAGGAAAGTGAGCTTCTAAAATTCGGCCCTTATTAAAGTAATGGCTATTCCATATTTTGGTTAACTTTTTTTTAAATTTCAAATTGCAGTTTTGGGAATCTTGTTGGTATTCAGTGAACATGTTTTAATGAATTGATGAGATGTATGATGACAGATGGAGGAAAGATGGGTTTTGTCCATTTTCAGGCTGATAGTTTTCCTCTTTTCAGACACAGAATAAACTTTCCTACATGGCCAACACTACTTTTTCTTTGGTATTTTTAAGTCTAGTTTATAACTTTGTAGCTTATAAAATTCTCTTTAGATTCTGATAATAAGTTGACTAATAGTTTTTGGTTTATTATTTTCTGTGTCTTCATAGTACTTAGTGGGACTTGGAGAACACTTTTTTCAACAAGAGAAAGCCAATGAATATTTACACTACAAAACAGTCCATTAAAACATTTAATTTTATTATAGAGGCCTTGAAAAATAATTGTAATAATGCTAGATATTTTCACAGAAAATTTGGAAATTTAGAAAAATGTACCCACGTACATTATGAAGCCAATGATTTTTTTTAGCATGTTGTACTTTTTAAGGTAACATTAGCTACTGAAAGACAATTCTCCAAGTTTCAATGTTTTCATTGTAATTGTTCCTCATGTAATAGTCCCACAAATTGATTCTCCTTGGTGAGTGGACCTTCCACATAATTTAGAAGCCAACCTTCTAGCATATGACTCTTATTTATGCTAAAGCTTTGGAGACTTAGACCTGGGGAACCAGTGTAGAAAAATGGACAACTGCTTCACCAAAATGATAACACTTGATTTATTCTTAAAACAAACGTCATTGAAATCATCTACTTGATGACTGTTTCTCATCATCAAAAAGCTAATCACTCTGGTGTGAAAAATATCCCAAATATATGTAAATATATTAATCCATTATGGAAGATCCTTGAGATCAAGGACTTCTTTGTTTTATTTACCTTTGTTATCCGTGTTCCTGTTGCTATTTTTTTGTCTCCTTATGTTAATTAGTCTAGTCAAATGCTCTAGCTATCTTGACTCACAATCTTAAGGTCTACATACTACTGATTCTAATTATATGACCTTTTAGAAAAGACAAAACTCTAGAAAGGGTAAGAAGATCACTAGTTGTTATGCATGTGGAGTGATGGGAAGATAATTGAATAAACCACACGTTGGGATGCTGAAACTCTTTTGTGTAATAAAGTTTTATGTATATACATATATATACATATTATGTATTATATGTAAGCATTATGAGTTAATATACACATATATATTTCCTTGCTTTCTCAGCTGAGAGAGCCTAGTAGCAAAGACATTTCAGTGGCAACCAGCACAACAAGCTCCCAGATCTTGATTTGTAATATTATTCTTCAATGAAAAGATCTAGGGTCCCTGAAAAATGATTGATTTTTCCAAGGACAAGTTCAGGCAATACCCAAGAGGAAGCTGAAGCAGCTTGTAGTGCCTAAACATCAGCGAGTACTTAAATAAACATAAAAACATAATATGACAAGTCAGGAGTCAGTAGAAGGAGCTTCCAATGGCCCAAGCAGTAACAATTTGAGCAAGAAAATAGAAAAACTAGTATTGGATTTTAACCCAAAGGGTAAAATAAATATCTATGAGTCCATACTGATACAAATAAATGATCAAATATTTTAATAACTGGTCAAGGGAAAACAAATCTGCCGTACAATAGAACTCCAAATAATTTATGTGGATACTCTGTTCTCAGGAATAACATAACTCCCCACTACTAAAGTAAAAATTTCACATAATGACTTCTTTCCATAGAGTCAGCGGCAGCCGTCCGTCTCGAGAGACGATGGTGTAGCTTCTTAAGAGTCTATCTGCACTGCCGAGAATGGCTGTGCAGTCCGACTCGGGAGTGACACGGTATCTGTCTCCTCCCGTGTTGAATCGACATCTTGCGATGACGCTGGAGTGTCCTCTCCAGTGAAGCTGAAGCTACAGAGCCTGGGCAGGGTGATGTGGAGGGTCTGCTGTTGCCCATGCAGCAGACCCCCCCTCTCTTCGCAGCTGAAGGGTCCAAGGGAAAGATGGAGTCAATACAGCTTGGCTTCAGGTGCGCCGCAGGAGTTGCCGGTGTTGACTACAATGTCAAACCGCCTTAGGGACTCCGGCTCCGGATTTTCTGTCGGGGTTTACTCCCTTAGCCTTTCCCCTGAAGAGGTATGCCGCAAGGCAGCGGAGGTTTTTTGGAGTCAGAGTTTTCCTTCTCTGATGTGCCCTGACTGGAAGGTCGAACCAGTGACACTTAGCTCGCAGGCCGACGCTCAATCCACTGAGCCAAACCAGCCAGGGCTTATCCATAGAGTACAATAAGGAAAAAGGGGGAAGGAATAAGTTTACAAAATCCTGGCAAATACTATTTCAGCCAAGTGATTGTGGTCACCATAAATCATGTTGATAACATGTATACTCAATATAAAATGAAAATGGCACTTCGGTTCTATGATCTTTCCCCCACCCCCCCCAAAAAAAATAATAACCCTAATCTGATCATGAAAAACATCAGACAAACCCCAGTAAGGAACACTTACTAACTACCTTTGTATTACTCCTCTAAACTCTCAAGGTCACCAGAAATAAAGCCTGAAAATTTGTTACAGCCAAGACATTGCTTATGGAGACAAGGCAACCAAATGCAGTGAGGTATCCTGGATCATGTCCTGGAAGAGAAAATGAACATTCAATACAGACTGAAGAAATCTAAATCAAGCATGGACTTCTGTTAATAACAATATCACAATATTGGTTCCTCGATTGTGGCAAATGCCCTGTATAAGATGGTAATAAAAAGAGAAACTAGGTAGAAAGTATATGGGAACTCTGTAGTATTTTCACAATTTTTCTGTAAATCTAAACTGTTCTAAAATAAAAAGCTTATTTAGAAAAAGGTGGGCACGTTCTTTTTCTCCATCACCTCACACATCTATTCTGTTAGAAAGTATAGTCACACCTGTCTCCAACCATAATGCATGCCTGTTTCCAAACATATATGTCTTAAGCTGTAGCCTCTAGAAAGAGGAACTGTAAGTAAGAATTAAAGTGTTGACTCTCTGTGTGTGACATTCCCACCCAAGCACGGGAAAGTGAGCAAATAACAACATGTAAATGTTGCAAGGAAACAGGTGAATCCACACAATATAGTATGTTGCCATCCTAGTCATTATGAGTCAGAGCAATTGTTTTATAAGCATATTTGTTCAGCAGCAATAAAGCCATATCGAACATCGTCACATCACAAAAGAAAGGAAGGAAGATTTATCTTACCTCATATTGTTCATTGTTTAAGGTTTTCTGGTGGGAATTATCATTAACCTTTAAGAGATTATTCAGAAACACAACAGACCTTTTACACCACAGAGTGACAGTTCATTTGAGTTAAAATGCAGCAGGGATGTGGTATGAGTGGGGTGCCAATCAAGAGAAAGAAATGGGAGGAAAGGGAGAGAGAGAAGGCGTACAAGAAGTGGCATGCTGAAAGCAGCCTATAGCAGCTCTCTAGAACCGCTTCTGAACATCTTTCCTCAAGGACGTGTTCAGTGGCATATATTAGTAGCTTGAAACTTGCCCTAGTATGAACACTTACAGCACAAAAATCAGCTTCATAAATCAGGGTGCTTTTATTTGTTTGTTTGTTTGTTTGTTTAGAGAGCCAGTTTATCAGCACGCCACAGCAAGAGAGGTTTTCATCCAATGAAAAGCCCAGCCCCAGTAACTTTATCTCTATTACTCTTTATTTAGTTCAAGACATCGTACTGGGTGGAAGGAAGCAAGGGGAGAAAATTTTGGAACAACTGTAAGGGCATAATGAATAAAATATACTTAAAAAAAAAAAAAAAAAAAGACGTCACTAGGATTAGGTTCCATCACATTTCCCGTCAGTTCAACTGGCTTTTCTGCTCCTCAAAAGCCCAAGGCATTTCTAACTTTTGGACAGTGTTCCTGATGTTCAAGTCATCTGCAAGGCTTTGCCGACTGCTGGCCTCTTTTGGTCATTTGGATCGTAGCCCAAATGTACCAGCTTTGTAAAGAATTTCTTAACCACACAATTTCAAACAATGTTCCTCTATCTTTCTCTGTTCCCACTTTATGACATTTTATTCAGCTATTTCTTCCCTCTTAAATTAACTCTCACTCTTAAATTATAGTTGTTGTGGCTATTCTCATGGGTTTATTTTTCTACCCACAGAGATTACTCCCCACCGGGACTTCAGATTCCTTTGAGACCTGACCCCGACTCTTATATCTCCATTGCTTAGAATAGCACATGGACCATAGCACTTACTTAATAAACATTTTTCTATGAATGTGAAATGAATGGGTTGGGTAGCTGTAGACCAACACTCATAAAGTATCTGAAGCACCCTAGTTCCTTGGGTAAAAGTCACAAATTATTAAAACTAAAATGCATTTAATAAGCAGTGAAAAGCATAAAATTTAAAAATAGCGTTGCTATACTTGTAAAACTTTAAAGTGAAAAAGTTAAAACAAACCAAAGTCCTCTTAATATAATTTCAAATTATCCAGATGTTCTTTAACAGAAGGACATCACCTATAAAACAAAGAATTTATTATTTCCAAGTGGTGGTATGATAAAATTGGATCCTTCATAACTTGTTGAGAGAATCATGTAAATCTTTTGAATAACCATGGAGCTAACAAGTATCCAGCTCTTTTTAAATTCATATAACCTTCACTTCACACTTTTATGAAACTTCCCTAAGGAATGATCAAATATATGGGACCATGATGAAGTAAGAGGTTTATGCATGGATACATTACTAACATTATTTATAATAAAATATGGAAAAAATGTGAAGGCTAAGCAACTTATGGTTCATAAATATGGCAGAATATTAAACTTTTCTATTTCTATAAAAATTAAAACACATTATTACATTTTATAGCTAATGATAAGAGCAACTATATGAAGAAGAATGAAAGAATTATGGGTAATTATATTCCTTTTGTTTTTTTTTTATAATTCACTTTACTTGGTTAGTATTATTCTAAGTTGAAATAGATATTTATAGTAACACATGTGTTGCTTTTTATAGTCTGCAAATATCTCTCTGAAGTTTGTAGAACCTAAAAATTAACAGTGTAACTCATTCAGAAAACTATCATTTAGATATTTATAATTTAGTTAGAGCTTTAGTTAGTAGAAAATTATTTTTAGGGCAATATTTCTCTCCATAAATTTTTTAAAAATTAGTTTTGTTTTTTTCATCTTACCACACACAAGCAGCTGCGTGATCTTGATGCAATCACTGTATCTTCACTATATGCATTTGGTTAGGAGATTTCCCAAAATAGTAGCTGATGTTTCTAGCTATAAATGCGAAATACCAAGCAGGTTTGCCTCTAAGATTTTAGTTAGAATTTCATTTAAGGAAAGAGATAAAGAGTTGCAAAGAGTGAATATTTTGGTAAGTATGATGATTCACCAGGATTCCATTTTAGCCATGAAAAATATATTTTCTCATTTTTCCTACTCCTTAACATAACATAACATATAATGGTACATTCATTTTTTCATACACTATGGCTCTTATCCCTTGCATTTTACAATCACAGGATGATCTACAATACAATGATATCCAATTGTATAGCATTATAGAAGCATGGACTTGAAATTGAGAGGTCAGAGCTGCAATATTGATTCTGTCTGAGACTAGTTTATGCAGCCTTAGACAAAGCATTTACATTTGCTATGTCTGAGCTTCCTCATATCAAAATCCAGTGATTATGTCCATTGGGTAAGATTTACTGTGAGGAAAAAATAAAGTATAGATTCTAAAGTGCATGGCACGCTGTAGTTTTTCAAACTGTCAGTTTTCCTTACTCCAATATCATCTACTGTCTAACCATGCACAAACTATATTATACTCATCTAAAGTAAGTGATCACATCCTACAGAGCAACACAGAGCACAGTTATTTGTATTCTTTGCAGCTTCTAGCACACTGCCTTGACTATCTTCTGTACTTATCCATAAATATTTGTGCATAGATTTATTGACTCTAAGATGCCTTTATGGTCAAAGAGGGCTATATAAATCTAAAACATTTTATTTTACTTTTTTATTTTTTGTGTTATTTTTTCCACAAAGCTCATACTCATTAAGATTCTATTAATCAACACACTCCACCTAAGAGAATGGTTGGTAGATTCTTATGTTTAGTCAGGTTAATTAGAGGGCACACTTGATATTTTTGTTCTATTTAATATGGATATCTTCACAAAACATTCTCATAAATAATTACCGTGTGTATTTCTTAAAGACATAAAAACTGATAAAGGTATTGGCTTTAAGTAAAGTCACCATCATTTTATAGCCTGTCAAGGTTGTACAAATACACTCAAGGAACATTATTCTTTTGAGAACCAGTGTCATTTTAACAGGTATGTATTTAAATGTGTCTTATAGCATTCAGAGATTTTACCTCCATAGTAACTGGGAAAGGGTCACAATTGCTTTAATCTGAAGAATAATATCTATGTGTCACTATTTGGATACAAATTGTCCTCTGTGAAAGCAGCTCATTGAGATGATTGATAATCATCACCTTCAGCCCATTGTGAATGAATAGCATTGGGTAAAGAAATGACCTCTGTAATAAGACTGTCAGCTCCCTAAAGTCATTTGCTGACAACACCCAATACACATGGGTTCTGCGACCTAATGTATACACAGACTTTGGCTGTGGCCGGAATTCTGGTATATTGTCTGCTATTATTGTGACAGCCATTTATCACAAAATGGAACCATGTTGGAGGTTATCCTCTTCCAAATGCATAGGAACACTATTAAAAACAACCTGAGCAGCAATTTCCACTCATTCTCTGTTCTCTCCACAGAATCCCTTATACCCAATTACATGACCTACTTGTGAAAGTTACTACAAAAACACTTTCTCTAATCATGACAGATGCACATTTTACATTTATTTTAAATTTTAACATAATGAGGTTGTTGACCCTGAATTCAATTTCTCTCTGGTTGTACTGCTAATGAGCCCCTATAAATAATTGTACAGCAGTTCACAGATTAAATGCGTACAGGTCATAAGGACTTTACACACTAAAAGATACTTTTTTGGCTATTCTTCTGAATTTCCAACTACTTAAAAAACATGTTGAATATTCTGTAAGCAGTAATTATGAATAAGTCAATATTTCTGATCTCAAAAAGATTAATACTCTGGTTAGTGTTACAGCAGTTTTAATTTATGCTATGACTATAATACCTATATTATCTCAATAAGAATGGTAAAACTTGCATTTATTGAGTATTTTTTATGTGGCAACTACAGATTTCTGAAGATAGAATGGTGTGATGCCGAATACATGAGTGATGGACCCACGTGTCCTAGTGTAAATACTGATTGTGACATTTAGTACCCATTGTGACCTAGAATGAGTCAGTTAGCCTTCCTGAACTTCATTTGTAAAAAAACTTGTAATGGTAGAAAATGGCTTCCGTTGTGGTATCAGAACTAGTTTTTGATTGTAAAGCAAGTAGAATTCAATATATAATATAACTGTGCTATTCATGTCATTGGAGAGGAAAAAAATTTCTTTACTCTTCTAGATCTATCTGGCTAGCCTAAGAATTAAATGGACATGTGTTTGAGTAACAGGAAAAGATAAACAAATTTAATTACAGATGAATATACTGAGGTTCCAGAGGAACATGGGGTCCAAGGACAAGGTGAGCAGTGAAGGTATAAATACCAATCTTAAACTAAGGAGAAGGGCACCGTGGTTGGGTACTTCAAAGAGGGAGAAGGTAATTTATGTGAAGATGGGAAAGCGAATGTTTGGTAAACAAATGTGTGCTGGGCCACGCAGAGACAATGGGGCACAGATTGGACCCCGATCTCTAGGTCTTGCCATCTTCTTAGCACCTAAGTTTCTATTAAGTGTACAGTGGTGACATCTGCCTTCCTGAAAGTTCTTTTATGCAGCAAGTGCAAAGGTTCTTCCTGCAAACAAAAACAAAATCATCCATATACCAGAGCGACACATTCCAGTGTGGCGAATTTTGCTTTCCTGCACTAACATTCAGTGGACCACCCCTATCCACACATTCATTTTCTGTGGTTTCAGTTATACAGTCCATGGCTGTCTGAAACTATTAAATGAAAAATTCCAGAAATAAACAACTCATACATGTTAAGTTGTGCACCATTCCGAGGAGCATGATGAAATCTTGCACCCTCCCACTTTGCCCCACTGGGACATGGGTCATGCCTTTGTCCAGTGTGTTCATGCTGGATAGCCCGCCACTTTAGTCACTTAGTAGCCATCTGGGTTATCAGATTGGCTGTAATGGTATCTCAGTTTTTGTGTTCAAAGAAGCCTTATTTTACTTAATAATGGCCACGTCGCACAAGAGTAGTAATGCTGACCATTTGGATATGCCAAACTGGCACCATAAATTGCTTTCTTAAACCAAACAGTTGAAAATTCTTGACTTAATAAGGGAAGAAAATAAAATTGTATGATGAGGTTGCTAAGATCTACAGTAAGAACAAACCTCTCCATTACATGGTAGAGAAGAAAACAGGAATTTGGCTAGCTGCGCTTGTTGGCTCCTCAAACTGCAAACGGTATGGGCACGGGGCCTGATGAGTGCTGAGTTAAGACTCACTTTATTTGTGAGTCAAAGACATGAACCAAAAACATGTCCTGATCGGCAGCAATGTGTTGCACCAGAAAACATGGAGTCTATATAAAGACTTCAGCTAGGGATCCCCTGAAATGAGTGACCCCAGGTCATTTACTGCACATAAGGGGTGATCACACAGACCCAGGAATAGGTCTGGATTGGACAGTATAAAGATTACTGGAGAGGCTGCATCTGCCAATGAAGAAGCTGCTGTCACAGTTCCAGCTAAGTTGAGGTTGTTTAGAGTTTGGTACTATCTGAGGTCTCAGGGTTTGGGGCATACACTGCACATAAATGTTGACTACTGTATACATATGTGCAGTATCCTTTAACTCTCAACAAAAAGACACTTAAAATATGGGTATTATCATCCTTAAGCAGATAAGTAAACTAAGGCAGAATATATTTATTTTATTTTTTAAAGGATTATTTCTTCATTTTTTTTTTAGCGAAAGAGAGGGAGAGAAATATCAACTTGAGAGAGAAACAATAATTTGTTGCCTCTCTTACGTGCTCTGACTGGGGAAATACCTGCATTCCAAGAATGTGTTTTGACCAGGAATCAAACTGGCAACTTTTCACTTTGTGGGATGACACGCAACAAACTGAGCCACTCCAGTAAGGGTAAGGCAGAATAAATTTAAATAATTTGCCTAACTTATCAAGATAGTAAGAAGAAGAAACTGGTTTTCAATATATACCACTCTCACTTTCAACCCCATTCCCTATTACATGCTGGAAGCACTTTCCTGAGTCACACAGTCAATCCAATCCAGGAAGAGGAGGGCTCCCATTGAAACTGCCAAATGCAGAGGGTATACAGAACAGTATTAAGTTAGCAAGGCTAAAGGAAAGCCTGAGAGGATCGATGCACAGGATGACAAGAACCATAGCAGAAAGGACTTATAGATCTTGGTGCAGGTATTTCTGGAATCAGAGTGTGGAGTTAATGTGAAGAATGCTGGAACAGAATCCCACGTTCAAGGACAATGCAGTATATGTATGGTTGGATGTGTGTGGGCATTTGGTGCATGAAGACAGATGTGCTGGCCAGCCACCATCTTGGAGGGAAATAAGTGAAAACTAGGAATTTGGACAGAAGGCTTCAGCAGAACTTCGAGCTATTCAGCAGATGACTTGATTCAAACTGCTACCAATGAACCAGACAGCACTCTGCGACTTCTGGCTTTTCCCAAAACTAAAATTGCCCTCAGTGAGGTTCAGGAAAAGATGATGGGGCAGCTGATGGTGATTCTAACAAAGGATTTTGCAGAGTGTTTTGAACAGTGGAAGAGACACTGGGAGAACTGTGTGAGGTCCCAAGGTACCTACTTTGAAACGGACAGTGGTATCATTGTCCTATGTACCATGTTTCTTGTTTCTAGTATCTTCTTCAATAGATGCTTCTATTTTTCATATTACATGACTGGATACTTTCTATACATTGTACCAAATGAAATGAAAGGGAATGTCAAATTGGAAATGATGCTAATACAAAGACTGAACAATAAGATGGATTCCAGAAGCCCTACACACACAAAAATTAGACTTGTTATTTTGGAAATCATTCCACAAAGTTCATTGAGTACACACAGTATGTTTTAAATATTTGAATATTAACTATTTAAAAATAATTTAAAGTATTCTTAAAAGAAACACATTGTAGGATAAATTTATTAATTGGGTACCTATGGATAAAACGGAATGTAGACAGATTATGTATCTTTCCTCAATTGCCCAATTTTGGAAGACAATTTAGTGAGAGAAACAAACTGGTCTGCTTGGCCCACTAGGATTTTTATTGGCTCATGAGAGATCCATGATACTGAAGGAATTCAAGATATATCATCTCAAAATATGCCACTTTGGCATAATGATGGTTTTAAGTTAGTAGCACTTGAAACACAACAGAGGCAAGAAGGGCATTCTGACTTTCCTTTTCCTTCCTCAAAGCAGGAGATAAAATGTCCATGTGAACAGTGCCTTCCTTGTACCAGGATGAAGAAGCATTCTTCTCACCAAAGATGGGAAATCAAGACTGAGAGAAATCCATGCAGACACTCTTTTTAAAAAGAACTCATACTTCCCATTAGTCTGCCCTATATTTTAGCTGCTTTTCTACAGTTATTACTCTTTGTTCTACCCAGAATATAAACGCTTAGGCCTAGTCAGTACCACGGGTCTTCATTTTTCTTGTGAGGGTTTCCAAGTACATATAAATGAAATTTGTATGCTTTTTTCCTGTAAATCTGTTTTGTGTCAGACCCAGCCAGAGACTGATTGGAGGAGAGCAGAGAAATGTTTACTCCCCTGCAGTACAGAACAGAAAGTACTGAAATAAATTCAAGGATATTTGACAATTTAACATATTCTAAGGGCAGAATTACAAAATAGTGAGGTAAAAGGATTTTTATCTTTTTTATAACTGGTGTTGCAACAACAAGAATTACTTGGAAATGATAAAACTAAGTTTTAATTTCCCACAACATACCAGGATAAATTGTAATTGCATGGGTTATCTAAAAATTAAAAACAAGCACAAACAAAAGATATGTGGGAAGAAAACATGAGTATATCCTTTTATAACCTAGAAGTTAGGAATTCCCGAATTTTGACTCAAAGAGTTTACTGAAAAATTCAATACATTTTACTGCGCAAAGATAAAAACATTAATTTGCATGGGCACTTTTACTAAGGAAAGTGAAGAAAATCAACGGCCCTAAAAACATTGCACTATGCAAGGTATTATCTGGTAGAAAAGACACAAGGAAAAATTGGGACTCAGAGAACTACAGCTACTTTTGTCTTTAGAATGTGGTCTTCCTTGCTTAATTCAAAGTTCAGGAAAGCTCAGTGACAGAATGTATAAAAACATTATTTTTCTCACCTGGCAGTTCAAAGAATCATTTTTCTGAAGAAAGATTACCCTCTGATTTGGAAAGTTTTTATAACTGTAATCAAATAAAAATTACCAACTTAAAAATAATTATAAAAAAGAGTTTTAAGTTTAAATTTACTAATTTACAAATAGCAGCAAAGGTTTGAGAAAAATCCTCATGTAGAAATACAGTAGTGTATAACACCAATGCTATATTTTACTAATTATTCTAAAAGCAAGGAGCATTTTAATGTTCTTTCCAGCATTTATATATAGAATATAATCATTGAGATGATATTGTAATAAAATAAGTCAACATTCCCGGTAGATGGAATAAGTAATGCAATATAAACAACTTGCCTTACAAAATCACCAGGGAAAAAAAATTACAAAAATATTTATAAAAATGTTTAAGCTTCAGGAAAGTTAGTGGGTGGAGTCACACAGCAAGGCAAAGGTTTCCTAGACACAGAAATGTCTCCTCTCAGCATAACAAATCATAGCGGCATTATATTTTTGATATAAACAAAAAAGCAAGCAATGGGAATTTGGCTCTGAGGGACCCCACAGAAGAACCCAGTAGATACATGAGGAGAGAGGACACTTGGCGCTTGTGAAAGAGATTCAGTGGTGCCAGGTCTCTTGAGACGGTGCTGGCAGGATCAGCTCTGTCAATCTCATACTCAGAATGGTCTGCATGTTTATGAAGGCTACTTTTTTTTTTCTTTTTCCCCTCCTCCTCAGCAGCCAGCCTGGGAGCTGGAGCCATATGGCCAGTGACTCACTGAGACATCGGAAAGGGAGAGTTAAGATACAAGACTAGCATTGATCAAGCTAGACAAAAACACAACTGTGTAAAATTACAAAAAAAAAAAAAAAAAAAAAAATCCCTCACCATATTTCCAGAACAGCTCTACTAATGGACATCCTCACGTCATACTAGACACTATGCATTTATTTATCTGATGGGTTTCCCTACAATTTGTTTCAGATTATCTAGGCTTACAAAAATATTTTTTTTCCAAGATTGGAGACCACCAAGGAACAACCTGTACTCACATACAAAGTATCATTCTTCTAGTCCTGAATACTCTTGACCTCAGTTGTTTTTTTTCCACTAAAAACAAACACCCATCCACCCATCTCTTACCAAAAAATATAACTTTTTAAAGACACTTTGGGTCAAAAAGATAAAATGTCACTGAGATTCAGAGGTACTCCAGCAGTTCTGAGATAAGTTCACATTTTGGTAATTCTTATTTTCATTTTTGCATTTCTGTATAATTCATGTTATCAAAAAAACTTGCTGTCTTGCCTGTTAATATTGACAGGTCTCTGTCTCGATTTCAATGATCCAGAGCAAATGGAGAAGCGATCCCTTTTCACATGGATAATGGTCTTTCCAAATATTCCTCTTTACTTCTGATAACTGATATACTTGACAAATATCAAAGAATCTATTTTAGATTTAGTTCTACTTATTTCGATCTAAAGTTAGACAGAACCAAGGAAAATACCCATTTTGAGTACCTAGTTTTGCCAGGGACTGTGTTAGGCATTACCTCACTGAAATCTCATGACCCTCTCCTCAATCACGTAACTTGATCAAGACTACCCAGAGCCTGTCTGGTACATTACTTTGATTAAACTACATGGGCACAAAGTCTACATATGAACTTTCTATATTCTTAGAACAGTTTGAGTCACAGATGGTTTTGTGTAATGTGAACAATTCTGTAAAGGGTTTTGGAAATATTTTATTTGGTTCTTTTTTTTAAATAAGAAAAATGAAGTCTTTTGAGCAACTTCATGCTGATGTTTTACTTGAATTAGTGGTTAAGTCATGATTCTATCCCTGCAACACCTTTCTCTGCCCATAAGTGCACATAATCACAGTTATGCATATGTTATATATGTTCATGTGAAATAATAGTGATAATATTAAATGGCTTATTATCAAATAAAGTATTAATAACTAAAAAGGGAAGAGCATAGCTGTCCAAGAACTTTCTCTCAACACAGACAGTTCAGTATTTTATGGACCTTTAGCAAACTAATCCGATAGCCATGTAGTCAATCAATCTAGTTGCTCTTAAACTCATGGCAAAATGGCCTTGTCATAACCAGTGCCTGAAAACAAGTTGTCATGGCCTTAGAAAAGGAATAACTTTAAAACTGTATGTTTTTTTTATCTTTGAAATGTAACCCAATTTGCTACTATCACCTAAAGCAAAAATTATTAGAAAACCACCCTTACCGAAGGCTACTGCTGGATTTGACCTGGGGACATCAGCACCCAATGGAAACTGACTGCCCTAGAACTTTGCATTTCTAAAGAATTTTATCAGTTATCAAACAACACAGAAAGAAGGGAATCCCAGAGAAGTCAGGGGATGAGAATGAGCAGCCCCAGGACCTATTGAAGGCTTCCCCTTTATGATATTCACTTTATCAGTCTGGATCAACTTGACCTGAAGAGAGAAAAGGGAAAAGACATGAGGTTTAACATTAAGGGCATGATATCCTCCACTTCAAAACGGATAGGTAGATGATAAAATAAACTTTGATAAAGCTTGCCAAATTTGGAAACAATTCACTGCAATATGTGCATAATCTGGAAAAAATGTACTAATAAAAATAGTGTCACTGATGCTCTCAAGCCAACTGTGTTTTCTGTGAATTTCACTCAGTTTCCACATAGACTTGCTTTAATGGTAAGGATAATGAAGGTATTTTTTCTCCCAAAAGATACCCAAAGGACACTGCCCATAGGAATGATTTCATCCAACATTGAATTCTGCAATGGGAAGCGGCAGCTGTGAAAATGTTGTCCAGCTGCTCTGTGAACCCCAGTATAGTAAAAGGAGATAATTTATCAAGACGTGACAGATTTTCTTATTAAGAATTTGGCTGACACAGTTAAATTAAGCAAAGCAGCTAGACATAATCACCCTCCAAAGTCACCAATGTGATGACTATGGAAAAAAAAAAAAAGGAAACCTTTACCAGACTCCAGAAAATGGGAAGTAACATTGAAGACATCATGTGAAGATGTGGTTTTCTAACTGACGTATGTTTCTACCATTATAGTGACAGAGAAGCAACTGACTGGATGAGCTCAGTCCAAAATATGTGGATTTGACAGGGTCCCAGCAAACTACAGACCCCGAGATGCACTTCAGTTCCAAGTTCAAACATTAACACAGGCCCCAAACACGTTTCTTGGAGAAAACACACAGCTCATGACTTGCAAATCTATAATGACATCCTTCATGAGGATTTGGAAACACTTGACTTCCAGCCCACACATTCTGAAATGAAACACAGAGATACTCCTGCCATGGATAGCGTAATCATTTACTCAACCGTAAGAAGAGGGCGTGATAAATTAGAATCATAACTTTCAAATTAGCCTGAGACCAAAACTGCGTGGGTCAAAACTTATGGGGAATGAGAAGCTGAATAAATTGCAATGCGGCCCTTTCTGGGCAAAAACTGAGAAAGATCCTTTGAGGTCAGTTCTCAAAGGCAGAGCTTCCCAGAAGCCCAGGCCTTTGGACAACTTAGACCCTGTGATAAACACCACCCAGATTAATATCATTCAGAAAGATAAACATGCTTGTTAGAAATAAAGTGAGCCAGCATGCAGAATGGTTCTAAGCTAACAATTTTGTGAGTTAAGATTTTCTTTCAGTCTCCATAATAGCACAGATTTTATGCTGAAGAAGGCAACAACCCAAACACTAGTAAGTGCAGGCAAAAATGGGCCCCCTCCCAAATGTCATCTCTCTAGTCAATGTCTACTCTTTTTAACCAAAAGAGCAGGAAAAGAGCACTTTAGCAAGGCAGGCACTTTTAACAAAAAGCTTCTCTATTTCAGCCAAACACTACAGAAAAAATCTGCTGCCCCAGCCCATCCCACTAACAAAGGCCAAGTGAGGAGCTTAGACCTTTAACCGGACACTTTATTCCAGTCTAAAATTTGGCAAGCTGGAGACCCCAAAAGAGCTGACATTTTAGTTAGAATTAGATGTGAGGAAAAGACCACTGTCTTGTTCAGCAGTCAGGTAGGAAGTGTGCCTTCTTTCTCACCCATATTTTTCTAGTCAGGTCTTCAACTGATTGGATGAGGCCCACCCAGTTCAGAGAAGACAATCTTTTTTTACTCAGAATATTGATTCAAATGTTAGTATTGCCTAGAAACCTTCTCACAGACACCCAGAATAATATGATCTCATGGTACCATCAAGATGACACATAAAATTACCATCACCGTCATGGAAATATAAAAATTATGTTTTAAAATTATTATACAATTAGTATGGGCCATATATTTTGATAATTATTTTTTGGAATAATTCTGCAAGCTAAATAATATTACTGTCCACGTTTTATAGGTGAGAAAACTGACATCAGAGAAAAAACAAAAACCTTCTAATTTTAAGTGACTAGTAGAAGACAAAACAAAGATTCAGACCATGCCGTCAACCCTTATGCTGCTCCACAATGTTGCTTCTAATCCACACACCTCTTTGGGGCAGAGACGTAAGTAGTATATTTTCTTTCGGGTTATAAATATACATATGCTCATAATTCTAGCAGAACAAAATGGCAATGGAGTAATTTGGAGATAATTTAATGTTTGCTTTAAGGAAAGTGACCAGAGACAGTGTAATATCAGAGCAGATAATAGCAGGGCTATTACCATCTCCAGGGATAGAGACATGATTGGCGAAGGCTGTGTGAAGGGGGCGGTTTGACCACAACTATGGCCTCTCATGGGGGAAAACACCAAGGACAGTGACCTGTGGGTGGTGGGGTCAGTGGTAAGAGGGAAAGACATGTCTAACTCTTACTCTTTTCTCTTCCTCCAGTCTCCTACATGGGCTGCTCTGCATTATCTGAATCAGTAGAGAACCAGAGAGCAAGAGAGCCCTCAGAGGTAGTGCATATAGGACAGACAGACTCTTGAGATACAGAGAGGATGAAAAAGAATGGGGTGGGAGGATCAAAAGGAGAAACAGAAGATGCTCAGCAAAGAGAAGACACTCTGCCATAAAATACTAGTCTGATGTCAGGGAGATGGAGATGAAGCTGGAATCAAAGGGCTCCTAGGTACATCCTTATAAACACCATCATGGTAGGAAACTGGCCCCTAACCCAGCAGAAAGGAAAGCATAGGCTGCATATCCCACAACAGGCTCATGCAAAGTACACAGATTCAATTAGCTGAATTCTATGAGAAACTGAGTTGCACATCAATATTAACTGTTTTGTGCAAGGCTCCTGCAAGTTGGGGTGAAATGTCCTGCTCCCTAACCCTGAGTCATTCACAATGAACGCTTACCTGGACTGCTCATTTATTATGAGGCAATTCCCGGTCTTTGCAGCAGAGTCTTTGGAGTGAATATAGAATCCCATTTAACAGAAACATCAAACCTTTCTACTTTTATAAGAACAATATACAGCATTTTAAGGTATTGGTTCTTTCTACCTATCTTTCTATTCATAGGCTACTTGAAGAACTTTACAATAATAAAAGACATATAAAAACCATACTGTACTGTATATAGTTTTTCACTAGGAGGTTAACAATGTAACTACTATGGAAGCTAGAATGTTTTCTAATTAAAGGATAATTATAATGACGATAACTTATATTTGGTAGCTTTTTTAGTTTGATTCTGTTTATGAACAATGATGTTATTCATATCTTATTGTTTATTCAGCCAGCGTTAGCTGAATATCGGTAGACACTAAGCAATGTTATAGGCACAGTGTAAACAGCAAAAGAGGTAATAAATAGTAAGTAATATAAGTAACAGTATACCTCCCAGTGATAGAGACAGAAAACACTGAGGTGGGAAGAAGTGCATGCATTCAGGGAACAAGAGGACAGCCAGCGTGGTAATAGTAAAGTCAATAAGGGTAAGAGGTGAAGAGAGAAGCAAATGGCAGATCATTGTGGGATCCAAGAGCCATGATAAGGATTTTAGAGCAATGGGAAGATGAGGAAGGCCTCTGAGCAGGTGAGTGGTGTTGTCTGAGTTTCATTTTTAAAAAGTCTCTCAAGCTGCTGGGTGGCAGACGGCTTGTGAAGAAACAAGAGAGAAATCGTGAAAACGAAGCCAATGTTTCCAAATTAATTTGAAACAAAGCCAGAATTAAAACCCAGCTATACTTTTTTTAGGAAAGAGGCCTCACATATTTGTCCTAAATTCTTTCCCATGTCTTGGTCTTGTCTCCTGAACAAACCTAATATTTCGCTGGTGCCATCAGGTCATGTGTAAACATAAACCTCTTTATTAGAAGCATCTGTGCTGTAAACACTTTTGAAAAAAAATGATTTTCCTTCCTTCTTAAAAAGACAAATGTAGCTGTCCACACCTCCACCAAGTCACGGAAACAGAAACAGCTGTTTAGGATCCTTAAGAGTTCACACAGAGGCTGGGATAACAGAAGTAGTTTTGTCTGTAAATGATCATATGGCTGTACACATGTCATGAACTTATTTTTAACCATGCTGTATCTGATGGGAGGATGAATTAGTTGAATGCATGTACCTATCTGAGTATGCATACCTCGTACACACCATTACATGTGGGTAGAATGAAGTAGATGTGCATTTTAATCTTGACTGTTGTTATGAACTAATTGTGCCACCCCACCAAACTGGGACACTGAAACCCTAACCCCCAGGGTGGCAATATTTGAAGATAAGGTCTCCTACTCAAATAGGGTTAGTTTTCTTACAAGAAGACATACCAGAGAACTTGCTAGTCCATGTTCTCTCCATAAGTACACAAAATGGTCAGAGCAAGAAAGTGGAACCTGCAACCAAAGAGAGAAAACTCACCAGTCACCAAACCTGCTGGCATCTTGATCCTGGACTTTCAGTCTCCATAAATATGAACAAACAAATTTCTGCTACAAAAACCACCTAGTCTATGATATGTTTTATGGCAGCTTGAGCAGACTAATATAGCTATTAAGAAACAGAGGTGTCTTGTTCTGTTGTTATTTTGTTCTGGGTATGTAGACCAAAACCAACAGGCAAGGTCAATTTATTACTAAGAACCAACTCTAACTTTTGCAGCAATAAGTGTATAACATGAGACATCCAGCTTCTTAAGAAAACCTTATTTTAACTCAATACTAGAATGTCATTTTGTGTATCAGTATTTTGATCTTTTTTATTGCTGTGGATGTCTGTGACGCGATATTCTAGCGTCCGCATCGTTTAGAGCTGCGAGTCAGAACATGGCGCGTTCCTAGAAGCCGCTTTCGGCATCAGTGGGCGGTGGCGCGTGGACTTGCAAGCGTGGGGCGCGGGACCAACCGACGCCACTGTGTTAAAGCCAGCTGAGGAGCAGTTGAAACAGTGGGAAACACAGCCAGGTTTTTATTCAGTGTTGCTGGTAAGTTGCTTAAAAATAGTTATTATTTTTAATAAAATGAGACACTATTCTATTGTTTTAAAAACCTACTTGTGTTGGTGGTTTACTTAGTGAAACTGATCCAAATGTTTGGCTGCCATTGCACTGCCATTTACTAATTCGAGGCATGGCACTTGGAGGACATTTAAGAGATGTTTATTGTTGGGTGAGTATACCCAAGCAGGGTATTGGTAGTATCTGCTTAGAAGGTTACACTGCCAGTTTTCTATTTTAGCCTGTAAATGCTGCCCTCAAGACTGTAAAGGAGGAAAGAGGAAGGACATCTCTAAAATCAGAGAAGGAAAACTCTGACCCCAAAAAACCTCCGCTGCCTTGCGGCATACCTCTTCAGGGGAAAGGCTAAGGGAGTAAACCCCGACAGAAAATCCGGAGCCGGAGTCCCTAAGGCGGTTTGACATTGTAGTCAACACCGGCAACTCCTGCGGCGCACCTGAAGCCAAGCTGTATTGACTTTGTCTTTCCCTTGGACCCTTCAGCTGCGAAGAGAGGGGGGGTCTGCTGCATGGGCAACAGCAGACCCTCCATATCACCCTGCCCAGGCTCTGTAGCTTCAGTTTCACTTGAGAGGACACTCCAGCGTCATCGCAAGATGTCGACTCAACACGGGAGGAGACAGATACCGGTTATCAGCTCATCCGATTGGCGAAGGAAACGAGCGCCAGGGGTCTCCTCTGACGGTGGGAGAGGTCATCGCACCTCACTGGACAGCTACCGTCTCGCCATGGCTCGCCTGCCCCACTGGGTGCGTGGGGATCAGAGAGGCGCCTCTCGAAAAGTGGGCCACAAAACACCCGCACCAGTTAATTCCAAGCAAACAACAAGAAAGAAGCCTCCGGCTCTTCGCCTCGCTAGCTGGAACATCAGGACCATGTGCCCCGGACTTACTGCAGACCTTCCGTGGATCAAGGGTGCCAGGAAAACCGCTGTCATCGATAGGGAACTGGCACGACTAAACATCGACATTGCGGCTCTACAGGAGACCCGGTTGGCCGACAACGGAACTATCAGAGAAACCAACTACACCTTCTACTGGCAAGGGAAGTCTCCGGACCAACCAAGACAGCACGGTGTTGGGTTCGCTGTGAAGAACACGCTTGTTAACTCCATAGAGCCACCCACAGGAGGCACAGAGAGATTACTTACCCTCCGATTGTCAACAACTTTCGGCCCAGTCAGCATTCTTAGCGCGTATGCCCCAACCCTCTGCGCCACCACCGAAGAGAAAGAACAGTTCTACCATGCACTGGACGAAGCGTTATCCAAGATTCCCAGAAGTAACGCTCTCTATCTCCTTGGAGACTTCAACGCAAGAGTAGGAGCCGACCACATGGCCTGGCCCACCTGCCTCGGAAACTTTGGGAGAGGAAAGATCAATGAGAATGGTCAGCGACTGCTTGAGCTTTTGTGTCACCACGGCCTGTGCGTGACAAACACATTCTTCAAGTGCAAAGAGATCCACCAGGTGTCATGGAGGCACCCCCGCTCCCGTCATTGGCACCAGCTTGACCTCGTCATCACCAGAAGAACGGATATTGGCAGCACCCTCCTCACCCGCAGCTACCACAGTGCAGACTGCGACACGGACCATGCCCTCGTGGTAAGCAAGGTGCGCATAATGCCGAAGAGGTTGCACCACTCCAAGATGAAGGGTCGCCCACGCATCAACACCAGTTGTGCCAGCAACCCAGTTAAGACCCAGCAATTCATCAACAAGATGGAAGATGCACTCGGCGAGGGAGTGGCGGCAGATGACATTATCGAATCCAATTGGCCACGTCTCCGCGATGCCATATACAACTCCGCCATTATTGCTTACGGGAAGAAAGAGCGGAAGAATGCTGACTGGTACGAGGCTCACTGGGAAGAAATGGAACCCGTGATCGAGGCTAAGAGGAGGGCCCTGCTGGCTTACAAGGTCACGCCCACTCCCAGTACACTTCAAGCTCTACGGGCTGCCAGGAACAAAGTCCAGAAGACCGCCCGCCACTGTGCCAACACCTATTGGCTAAACCTGTGCAGAAGCATTCAGGAAGCCGCCGATATAGGCAATGCACGAGGAATGTATGAGGGTATCAAGAAGGCAACAGGCCCAATCCCCTCCAAGATCGCCCCCCTTAAGTCCAAGACAGGTGAGGTCATCACTGACCAGGAACAGCAAATGCGGCGGTGGACCGAGCACTACCTCGAGCTGTACGCAACGAGGAACACCGTAACAGACACTGCTCTTAACGCCATCCCAGACCTACCAGTCATGGAGGAGCTAGACACCCCACCTACTGCGGCAGAGCTCGGCAAAGCCATCGACCGCCTCGCTTGCGGAAAAGCACCAGGAAGCGACGGAATCCCTCCAGAAATCCTAAAGAGCGGGAAACCAGTCCTGCTACAGCCGCTCCACCATCTACTCTGTCTCTGCTGGAAGGAGGGTTACATCCCCCAGGATATGAGAGACGCCAACATTATCACCATGTACAAGAACAAAGGAGACCGCAGCGACTGCAACAACTACCGGGGCATCTCTCTCCTCAGCGTCGTCGGCAAAGTATTCGCCCGGGTCGCTCTTGCCCGCCTGCAGACCCTTGCTTCCCGCGTCTACCCAGAGTCCCAGTGTGGCTTCAGAGCTGGCCGCTCAACAGTGGACATGATCTTCTCCCTACGCCAGCTGCAGGAGAAGTGTCACGAGCAGCATAAACCACTCTACCTCGCCTTTATCGACCTCACGAAGGCGTTTGATCTGGTCAGTCGAAGCGGACTCTTCAGCTTGCTACGGAAGATTGGCTGTCCACCACATCTGCTTGCTGTGGTCATGTCCTTTCACGACAACATGCACAGCACGGTGTCCTACAACGGCGCAACCTCTGAGGCCTTCCCAGTCAGCAGCGGAGTAAAGCAGGGCTGCGTCCTCGCGCCTACGCTGTTCGGAATCTTCTTCTCCATGCTCCTCCAATACGCCTTTAAGGACTGCAGCGAGGGTGTCTTCATTCACACCAGATCCGATGGCAAGCTCTACAACCTGGCCCGTCTACGAGCCAAGACCAAAGTCAAAGAGGTGCTCATCCGTGAGATGCTCTTCGCCGACGACGCAGCTTTGACATCACACTCCGAAGAGGGACTCCAACAGCTAGTCACTTGCCTTTCCCATGCATGCAAGGAGTTCGGACTAGCCATCAGCCTGACGAAGACGAATGTTATGGCTCAAGGCACGGGGACTCCCCCATGCATCACCGTCGACGGATACACCCTGGAGGTTGTCAACGACTTCACTTACCTCGGGTCCACCATCTCGAGCTCTCTGTCAGTCGACTTGGAGGTCAACCGGAGAATCGCCAGGGCAGCCACAGTTATGGCCAGACTGAACCGGCGAGCGTGGAACAATTCCAGCCTCACTGAGAAAACCAGACTGCGCATCTACCAAGCCTGCGTACTCAGCACTCTCCTCTATGGCAGCGAGACGTGGACCACCTACGCAAGGCACGAAAGGAAACTCAACAGCTTCCACATGAGGTGCCTGCGACGCGTCCTGCATGTCGCCTGGCAGGATAAGGTCCCCAACACCGAGGTGCTGAAGCGAGCCAATATGTGCAGTTTGCATGCAGTTCTTAGCGAGAGACGCCTCAGGTGGCTCGGCCATGTCAAAAGAATGGATGCAGGCCGTATCCCCAAAGACCTCCTCTACGGCGAGCTAGCAGAAGGCAAGAGGATGACAGGGCGCCCAAAACTGCGGTTCAAAGACATCTGCAAAAAGGACATGACACAATGCTCCATCAATCTCAACACATGGGAAGTACAAGCAGACGACCGCCTAGCCTGGAGGCTCGCGGTCAGGCAAGGTACGTCACGCGCGGAGGCTGCGCGCAACGAGGAGGCGGTCCAGAAAAGATCGAGGCGGAAGCAGCGTCAGCAGCAGCAACAACAGCCATCTGCCTTCACCTGTAACATGTGTGGCAGGGATTGTCACTCCCGAATCGGACTGCACAGTCATTCTCGGCGGTGCAGATAGACTCTCAGGAAGCTACGCCATCGTCTCTCGAGACGGACGGCTGCCGACGACGACGACGACGACGACTAGAATGTCATAACATATCACAATATTAAATTTGGGAGGACATAGAAATCCTGAACTTTTGACAATATCAAATTCTAGAACACGAGGAAAGTAGTGACTTCCTACAAATGAATAGTTTGTGTCTACTATCAATTTTTAGCATTAAAGTAATTGCATTCTCAATTTAATCTCATAATATACCAAAATGGGTCTAAATATCTTGATTATCATTTGTGATTAATCCCACCCACACTGGAAAGTTTTTGCTTGATTTCCCTACAAAGTGGTGGGTTACATGTCTCAGTCTCCAACGGATGTATAATGTGAGCTGTCAACTGTTGTATTTGGGAGTGAAAGAGACTACATGGATAAAAAGTGAGCTGGTGAGTTTCCTTCTTATGAAAGATGAAATATTAGAGAAATCACAGCAAAAAAAATATCACCAAGGAGATAATAATAATCCACAAGCCATATTTTTCTGTTTCAAAGACAAAAAAAAATTATCTACCTCTAGTTCTAGATACATATTATTGAATATGATTCAACTTCACCACATCACAGGGAAAAACCATCAGAAGAATATATTAAAGAGAACAAAAACCCCTTGGGAGAAAGTTCAAGGTTGAATTTTTTAAACATTAATTATAAAACATGCATTTTAATTCAAGACATTGAAGACTCAAATCTCATCACACACACACACACACACACACACGTATGTATGTGCATATATGTTTAAATAATTTATATATATATATATATACACATATATATGTAAATAATTAAAGGGATACAAAGCAGGGATTTCTGTAAATACCCATTATATTTTATAATAGATATCTACATTCTTTAAAATATAAGGTTGGTACAAAAATAATGTCTGATTTTGAGGTCTATTTTAAAAATGAAAAAGCCCATGATTATGAAAATATGTATCATTAACATAACCTCCTTTGCTTTCTAACACTTCACTCCATCTGTCAACTAGCTTATAAGTGCCACATTTGTAAAATTTTTTAGGTTTTGAAGCAAAATATGAATCCAACTCATTTTCAACCTCTTCTCTTGATGTCAACCTAAGATCATCAAAATGATTCTTTAGTCCCCAAAACAAGTGATAATCAGAAGGAGCAAGGTCAGAAGAATACAGAGGATTATCGTGATGGAAGATGACACCCTTTCTGTTGACTAAGGAGGGTCGCTTTTGGTTCAAAACCACTTTCAAATGATGAGGTAGTTCACAGTAAAGATTAGCAGTCATTGATTGTTGTCTAACAGTTCATAATGGACAATTCCTTCTGTATTCCACCACACACTCAACATAATCTTCTTTGGATGAAGTCTTCCTCTTGGCTGTTGAACTCTTCTTCCTCCTTGACTGATTCACGATTGGTGGCATTTAACATTATGGTAAAAAATTCACTTCTAGTACCTGTAACAAGCCTACCTAAAAATGATGTCTGAAGGTGTTGCAAAAACAATGATTCACAACAAGCAACACACTGTTGCAGATTCTTTGGAGACAGTTCGTGTGTGACCGATTTTCCAACTACTGAAACCTTTCCAATCTTTTTCAGTTGGCATAGCTCGGTTGTATGCATTACATTAAATTGTTCTGCAAGTTCCCTAGAGGTAATGGTGGGGTTTTCTGTGACAACAGCTTCCAACACTTCGGAATCAAGTTTTTTTGGAAGACCCTCTTATGATTCGTTTTTCAAACTGAAATCCCCACATTGGAAACAGGAAAACTACCTCCTGCAAATTCTTTCAGTCACTGCATCATCCCCATAAGCGCTCTGAGTAGACTTTGCTGCTGTACTTGCATTGGCACCTTTATGAAACTCACAGAGTAAAACATTTCTAATGTGTCTTCAGATGGGATGAACATGGGTGCAAATATTGCAGATGATTATGAACAATACTTTGATAATCTGAAAAAATAAGGTATAAATTAGTCACTGTGCCATCAAAAAATTATAAAAAGAGGCACACATTTAATAAATACTATCTAAAACTTTCTTTAGAAAAAGTTGGACATTACTTTTGCACCAACCTAGATCAAGGTAAGATTGACAGAATCTGAAGATAAAAAATGTAATAACACAGTAAACCACCTTTTCCCAGAGTTTTAAACATTGTTCCCAGAGCTCTTCTTGCTTTAAACATACTAAGAGTTCCTGAAAACATGAAGGAAAGAGTACTAAAAGGAGAGTTATTTACTATTTCATGATTCAGGTTATGCAACAGTCAACTAACACTTGGAAGCCTCAGGCTCTTCATTTGAAAAATGTACTAAATAGCATGCATGTCGTGGAGCAACCCTGAATACTGAATGAGGTGATAAATACGGAGTACCTAAACTATGGGTCTCTAGAGAAGAGGAAAGAGACCACCATAAGTGCGAACCAAATGACCTAGGAGGTGAGCATTGTAGAGTTAATAGAAAATAAGTTTTAAATTTAATAAAGTACTCTGGACTGAATTGTGTTCTCCCCTAATTTGTATGTTGAAGCCCTAACCCCAATTGTGATTATTGCTGAAGACAGGGTCTGTAAAGAGATGATAAAGATTAAATGAGGTCATGAGGATGGGACTCTAATCTTATAGGGCTGTGGATCTTATAAGAAGATGGAGAAACACCAAAGCGCTATCTCTCTCTCTCTCTCTCTCTCTCTCTCTCTCTCTCCCCTTGTCTGTCTTTCTGTTTTTCTGTTTCTCTCTTTCCCCTTCTTGTTTTGCCATGTAAGGACATAAGAAGAAGGTGGCCATCTATTGGGTTGGCCTAAAAGTTTGTTTTTTTCCATAAGGTGTCTCCAGTAATGCTTGGTTGTCTTTAATGTCATTCAAAGCAATTTTGTTAGATTGCATTGTAACATCTGACATATCAGCATGCATTTTTAAAAAGATAAAAAATGATAAATTTTTGTGCAGCCATTTTAATATTGAAGATTGAAAAAAACACATGACACTTTTGGCATATTATGTTTTATTATTTTTAAGAAAGGTTAAAATACAACTAAAATTCAAAGAAAAAAATGTGCAGTATATGAAGGTGCTATGAGTCATCTAAGGTGTCAAAAGTGATTAGGGAAGTTTTGTGCTAGAGATTTCTCACTGGACTTTCCTCCATGGTCGGACAGACCAGTTGAAGTTGATAGTGACCAAATCAAGACATTAATTGAGAACAATCAATGTTATACCACATTGGAGAGAGCCAACATACTAAAAATATCCAAATCAATGAAGTTATTTGTAAAACTGTAAAATGTATCTTTTCTTTTATAAAAAAAATTAAATTAACTTTTTGGCCAATCCAGTAGAAGCCAGGAAGAGACACTCACCAAGAATTAAACTAACCAGCAACAAGATCTTGAACTTTCCAGCCTTGAGAAGAGTGAAAACATAAAGTTCTATTGTTCAAATATAACCCAGTCTACAGTTTTTCTATGGCAGCCCGAGCAAATTAAGACAGGATCCATTAAGGGCTACTTTTTGTTTGTTTATTTAGGTGTTTTGCTTTGGTTGTTAGATCGAGTATATATAGATACTAGTAAGTAGCACGATAAATTTTCTAAAAATAAATAAGAAATACCAGTATCACCTTCAGATTCTTGAAACATAGTTAGCCAGCACTGGCACCTGTTTTAGAAGCTACATTTCAATGGGCCTAGCATTTTCCCCTCAGAAATCATGAAATATTGTGCCATTTTAATGTGTGTCATGCTTGCATTATTGAGAAAAAATGCCATAGAAGTTTGTTCAGATAAGATCATTTTACATGCATGAAAGATGTCACCAGAGGAGCAGGATACTGATTGCAGTAAAACCACATTATTTATGTAAAGTAACAGGGAGAAGAAATGACAATGTTTGAAAGCAGTTGGCTGTCAGAACCATATAAAAAACATAAACAGAATTAATGTATTCATTATTTTTATGCTTCATTAGGCTTTTGATTTAGTCTTTAACATTGCCAGAAGGCAGGATAATTTTATTAAGTCTTTTTAAATTATGTGCACTAGGTTTTTACACCAAAAAGAACATTTTCACTATTAATGTCTATTACTGCTTAGAAATACTGCCTCACATACATAAATACTCATATGTATATGTATATATACACATCTGTATGTTTGGGTATGTGTATCCTTGCATTTATTTGTATCTTGATAAAAGCCAACATGCCTACAATAGAAAATATTATTTTTTTGGTAGAGAAGTAAAGTTATTGACTTACTGAATACTACAAAAAACTGGCATACATTGGTCTGAATACAAATTTTAAAAAATGTTCAAGGCAAAAATTAAAAGTTTATTGTGCAATTTCAGTTCAATTTATATTGAAAATATGGATTAAGATTAAATTTTAAAACTCACCATGTCATTTCTCTTAACCTAATATAAATTCAATTGAGCTAAAGAGTGCTTTTCAATCACTAGCCTTATATAATATGTCTGGGTTTATTATGCTAATATATCAAGGGTACAATTCCAACCACTCGCTACTTCAGGAGTCACAAATGTCCAACTTAGAATGGCCATGTGCATTTCTTTTTAAAAAAATATTCTATTGTATTTTTTTCATTACCATTTAACCACCTTAAGACCCCCATCCCCCTGAAATCACCATACTGATACTATGCCCACGAGTCCTTGAGTCCTTTCTCCCTTTTGCTCAATCACTCCAACCCCTTCATCTTCACCCTGCCAATAGCTGTCAACCTGCTCTTTATAAGTCCATCCCTGTTTTGGTTGTTAATTCAGTTAGTTCATTAGATCCCACATATGAGTGAAGTCATATGGTATTAGTCTTTCTCTGATTGGCTTATTTCACTTAGCATCATGTTTTCTCGGTCTGTCCGTGCTGTCACAGAGGGTAAATTTTATTCTTTTTTATGATTGTATGGTATCCCATCATCTAAATGTCCTGTAGTTGTCTCATCCTCTCATCTACTGATGGATGCTTGGGCCACTTCCATTTCTTGGCAATTGTAAACAATGCTGTGATGAACATAGGGGAGCTTATGTTCTTTTGACTTAGGGTTTTGGGTTTCTTTGCATATATTCCCAGAATGGGATAGCTGGATCACAAGGCAGGTCCATTTTATTTTATTTTTGAGGTATCTTCATACTGTTTTCCACAGTCGCTACACCAATCTGCTGTCTGAACAACAGTGAAAAAGGGTTCCCCTTCCTCCAAGTCTTTGCCAACACTTGTTTTTTTGTTAATTTATTGATGATATCCATTCTGACATGTGTGAGTTGATATCTCATTATGGTTTTAATTTGCATTTCTCTGATTATAAGTGATGTTGAGTATCTTTTTATATGTCTATTGTCCTCTTTGGAAAAGTGTCTATTCAAGTCCTTTTTGCTAATACCAAACCAATGCTGCATCAAATGTTAAAGGATTTGCTTTAAGAAGAAGAAGTAAAAGAAAGAGGAAAATAGTTTAAAAATAAAATGGCAATAAATATGCATGTATCAATAATTACCTTAAATATAAATGCCTTAAATGCTATAACCAGAAACCATAAAGTAGATGAATGGATAAGAAAACAAGACCCATATATATGCTGTGTCCAAGAGACCCACCTCAGATTAAAAGATACACACAGACTAAAAGTAAGAGGATAGAAAAAGATATTTCATGCAAATGAAAAGAAAAAAAAAGCTAAGGTAGCAATTCTTATATCTGACAAAATAGACTTTAAAACCAATGCTATAGTAAGAGACACAGAAGGACACTACATAATGATAAAGGGAACAATCCAACAAGAGGATATAATCCTAGTAAACATTTATGCACCTAAGAAAGGAGCACGTGAATATATAAAGCAAATTGTGATGGACATAAAGATCAGAGCAGAAGTAAACAAAATAGAGTTTAAAAAAACAATACAAAAGATCAATGAATCCAAGAGCTGGTGTTTTGAAAAGATAAAGAAGATAGATAAAGCTTAACCAGACTCATTAAGAAAATGAGAGAGAATGCAAATTAATAAAATCAGAAATGAAAGACAAGAAATAACAATTGACACCAAAGAAATACAAAGGTGTGTAAGAAAACATAATGAACAGCTGTATGCCAACAAACTGGACAACCTGGACAAAATGGATAAATTCCTAGCAACATACAATCTTCCAAAACTAAATCAGGATGAACCAGAGAATCTAAATAGACAGATTACACCTAGGGAAATAGAAACAGTAATAAACAAACAAACAAACAAAAAAAAAAACCTCCTAACAAACAAAAGCTCTGGACTGGATGGCTTCACAGATAAGTTTTACAAAATATTCCAGGAAGAACTACCAGCTCTCCTTTTCAAACTATTTCAAAAAATTTAAAAGGAGGGAAAGCTACCAAACTCATTTTATGAGGCCAATGTTATCCTAATTACAAAACCATACACAGACACTACAAAAACAAAAAAATTATAGGCCAATATCCCTGATGAACATAGATATTAAAATCTTCAACAAAATATTATCAAACTGAATACAGCAATATATCAAAAAGATCATCAAGTGGAATATATCACGGGAATGCAAGGTTAGTACAACATTCACAAACCAATAAATGCTATTCACCATATAAACAAAATGAAGGATAAAAAGCACATGATCATATCAACAGCTGCAGAAAAAAAAATTGATAATAACTTAGCACGCATTTGTGATAAAGACCCTTACTTAACAAAGTGGGAATAGAGAGAACATGCCTAAACATAATAAAAAGCTGTATATGACAAACTCATTGCCAGCATCACACCCAATGGGCAAAAACTACAAGCATTCCCTTTAAGACTGGGAACAAATCAGGGAAGTCCTCTTTTATCTCTCTTATTTAACATAGTACTGGAAGTCCTAGCCGTTGTGATCAGACAAGAAGAAGAAAAATAAGCCATGCAACTTGCTATTCCCCTCCCACCCAGTAACATATTTGAGTTATTGTTGTAGTACATTTGGAATTAACCCATCCACTTATAAACGTCAATTTATGTCTGAATTATGGTCTTTATATTTGGAAAACACATGTAATTCACACTGATCTTGAACATGTGCCAACAATAAAATTCTGTTAGATTTTAGGTATAAGTGCCTGTCTTCCCAGCAAGACCATAGGACCCACTAGTGTTAGTGGCCTGATCATTTTTGAATTCCCAGAGTATAGCAGAATGCACAAAAGAAGGATTTGATAACATATGTTGAATTGAATTAAATGAATCAGCTACTAAGGAAAAAATATGTATCATTTTTTCTGAGAGCATGCATTAACAAAATATCTGTAAAGCAATGGGTGTACATATATTTCCAGGATGATATATAAATTCATAGAGTGATCATCTGAAACACCCATCAATGACATATGCTAAGAATGTTTCTCCACAGGGCATCCCTGTGTCCTCTATGACAGCTTTAAAAAATCTCTGCTGATTATTTTAATTAGATAAAGATATAATATTTCAAATACCCCGAATTTTAGCATCTGAGTGAATGGGAATCCCTCCTGAATATGTTTTTAAATCTTTTTGGCCTCATATCATATTCCAGCCACTACTGCTGTGAACAGTTTCGCACAGGCTTTGAGCATCTTGGCACAAGTGTTATCTGACAGAGGCTTGACAATGCACAGCAGGTCCTCTGACTTTCTGCCCGGAGCTCCTCTGATGCTGAGTGTGTGAGCCCTGTGAAGGGTTTGGCAATCACACATGCACAATACTTATGTGTTGGAGGGTGAACTAACAGATAAATGATTTCCGTTTCTGCTCATATGCTGGGTGGTTCTGACACATACCAGAAGATTTCTTAGAACTCCCTTGGATCAAGCAAACAATCTCCCCTTGAGTGGCCAATTCAAAAACATATTTTTGGATGAACTCTCTCTCTTGTACTATCTGCTCCAAGGTCCTTTATTTTGGCTCTCTAAAATCACATTTCTAAATAAACCACTTATATATTAACTCAGAGTCTGCTTTGGAAATACCTGGACTAAAATACCGAATCTCTTTTTCATTTAAAATATTCTCGGTGCCAAATGGTTCTGTGAAATTGCAGAGGGCTAAAAAAATTAAGTAACAAAATACTTTAAAAAGTAGGCATACTAATGATAAAATCCTTCAAAATCAATGAAAACAATGACTTCACAGAACATTTGAGTTAAAATTTTCCTGGAATTTGAATAGAAAAAGTGATGGGGAAATGCCATTATCTTCAGTGCTCAGGCATAAACACAAAACAAATATCAGGGTCCCTCTAACTACAGCACCATCGTCACGTACGTGTGGCAATTTACATTTTGCAACACAGGATTCTCCCTAGAAGTAAATTCATATTATTAATTTGAAATATACTAGAACTGTAGTTCTGCTTATAGTTAAGATTTGTATTTGGTTTTTGTTTAAATAAGAACTATATACATAAGAAATTCAAAATTATACCAATGTTGGCATTTGTTTATACAACAGTATACTAAAATATTTTAAGTCAACACGTGGGGTTTCTGAGTAGATTTCTCCAAAATGTATCTATAGATTAACTTTTATACACTGTTCAAAAGGGGAGACCTGGACTAACTACCTTGGGATTATTTATCACAACTAATAGAAATTCAAGAACCAGTTTCCTGTAATCAAGGACTGTCGCTTTATATTACATTATGACATGTATTTTTTTATTAAAATGAATCTAAAGTTCATCTACTGGAGAGACCTGTCTACATTCCCTCAAGGTCAATGTCACCCAACAGCTGCTTCTGCTTTAAAGGTCACTGAGAATTTATAAACAGCTAGTTCTTTCCTGTTTTCCTTAAGCTTAAATAGTTCTGTAGCCCCCCCCCCATTAATATAAGTCTCATGAGAAATCCAAAGATAATAAATATCTAGAGAATACAGCCTTCCATAGAATGTTCATTTGTGAGAACTGAAGAAAACGGCAGTAAGTTTTGTGTTCCCACATCCTGGGTTCAAATCCTTACTCTGTCACTTTCTATCTATATGACATATATGACTTTAGAAAAAAACTATATATCATTTTTGTATGTAAGGTAAAGAATATTAATATAATCTATGTAAATATCTTAATTGTTAAACATTGTCTGAAAGGTATGGAACGTAGAAAGTACTGAAATGATTACATACATGTATTTACACATACATAACTGTTATATATTTATGTATCATCTATATAATATGTGCCTTTAACTATTTCTTTGGTTAATGCTCTATAATTAGTTTATTCCTTTTCCCTGGAAAAGAAATAAAAATAAAATAAGAAATGATTTTAAAACCAAATTATGCATTGATTTAGATATTGTGAACCAAAACACAAAGAAAATAATGCATGAAAATGGCTAATCACAATGTCCAGCTAAGAGTAAGTACTCATTGGCTTTTAATCTTTGCTTTTGGAATATGAAAACAATTATGATGGTATTACCTAATAAATAAAAATTTAAAAGTAAGAAATGAAATGATTTTAAAATTGCTGACCACATTAAAGGAAACACCAAGAGACATATTAAAATAATAAATGACTTGATAAGACATAGGATTTATTGTTTTCAAGCAAAAGAAATGGCCTTGATGATCTGATGAATGTCTGAAAACACATAGATTAACTTGCAACATTGAAGTAAACCAGGCTCAGGGGGGAAAGAAACCAGGCCAGGCATGGTCTCTGCTTTTATCTAGTGATGACTGGTGAAGAATACTGTCAGGTTAGGGCTCTCATACTGCATGATTAATAGCATGTTTTCTGTTTGTTTGTTTCTCTCTCTCTTTCTCTCTTTCTTTCTTATTGCAGTCAGTGCATTTTCAATGTTCTAGCGTTATTCCAGCAGAATCTCATTGGTCTTGAGTCACTGATTAGGCCAGGAAAAGGAGGGGGTGCATTTTATTTGTTTGTTTGTGTTTGTTTTTGGATTACCAATTTGCCAGGTTCGTTCAGTAAAGAAGATATAAGAAAATCTCCCAAGAAAAGCTGGGTTTCTCTTACCACAGAAGCAAGGAATACCTAATGAGGCAAATGTTATAAATGTTTACTATAGCTCCAAAGCCTGTTACCATCACATACTCATGAATTTAAAGCGAGAAAGTGAGTCAAAGAAACATCTAAAGGAATATGAGGGGTAAATGAGATGACCCTAACAGCCTGGTGACCAAACCTGTTGTATTAAGGATTAGCTGTGTGTCCTCTCTAGCTTTCCAGTACAGCATTTTTTCTGAGAGACCACATCATCAGAGACCCTCTCAGCTCCTAGAAAAGAGTACAGCCACCCTTCATTCACTGACCAGGCTCAAACTTAGTAACTGACAATAGGAATAACAATTGCCTCTGGATTAATCTTAATTATTGTTAAAATCTGATATTTTTTTAGATTTTATTTCCTACTACTGAAATCCCTTTGGTAAGTATATTTGAAAGTGTGATTTTTCTTCCTCTCTTTTTTTCTTTTATTTTCTGTATGGCAGAAGCTGAAAAGAGCTGTGAAATTCAATTATCCTGATTCTTCATGGTCCATCTATATGAAACAGACAACGCAGTGAAAATACAGAAACATCCATATTCCCATTTGAGTGGCACCAAAAAATACTGCGTGGGATCAGCATCAGGAGACCAGACAGCTCAATTTCATTTACTGTTGCCATGTGCACTAAAGCCAAAACGTGCAAGGGGAACAGCTCACAGTTGTCCGAGATGGGTACGAACTTTTCTAGCGCTGCTGACTGGAATCACTAAGTCCAGATGCATAGGTCATTTGAGTTAACTCTTCTGCAGGATACTATTAGCTCAAGCCATATGTTTAAGTGGACAAATCAAGATGGATGTTAAGTGGAGAAATCAAGATGGATTTTTTTTTTCTGATAACAGATAATTAAATACAGAAAATGGTGACTTTAATCTTCAGTTTCATTGGATGGTGATATAAGCATTATGTAATACTTAGTTTCAATGAGAGTAAATACTTAGGCAACGAGGGACATTTTCAAAGAGACTGTAGTTAGTATATTGTAAAGCTTTGTAGAATTTTATGTTTTTTTTCCTGTACATACATACATATCATAAATTTAATTTATCAGTTATGCACTGTGAGAGATGCCCCACAACAACTGATAATGAAAGAGAATAATTATAACAATATACTATAATAAAAGTTCTGTGAATATGGCATTATTAAGTAAAATAGGGTTACTTAGATACAAGTGATAGTTGATCTGAGATGGCTACTAAGTGATTAATGGGCAGGGAGAGTATAGAGTGTGCAGATGCTGGAACTGGACAAAGGGATGATTTACATACTGGGTAGGACCCAGTGGGATGACAGGAGATTTCATCACATTATGCCGAACCGCACATGACTTAAAACTTATAAATTGTTGATTTCTGGAATTTTGCATTTAATGCTTTCAGACTGTGGTTGACCACTCGTAAGTGAAACCACAAAGAAAAGGAACTAGATATGGGGGGACTACTGTAGTTTGAATTCTCTCAAAGCAGGGGATTCTAAGAGTTTATTTGGAAGGTAATCCAAAGGAATGACAAATAGGGTTTGGAAAAGTAAGGGAGAGAATGGGATGATCCAGCAAGGGAATGCTGTCAGGACATTACCACTGCTGACAACTGAAGCGTAATTGCAATGGAGAGTCGGCATCAACCATGCTACAGTTATCCCCCTGAGGCAGGGACATAGGATAATATCCACCAACTTCCTGTCACTGGTTCATGATTTATCTTGGAGGTTCTTCTAATCTCCAGCACTTTTCAGTCAGTCCTGCCCTGACCAGAACCAACTCTGGTGGCCAGAGAAAGCCTTTCGGTATAAAAACTATAGATAGATTTTTGTGGTTGGAAGTTACATCAGTATGTCAAGAGGATATAGAAAGTCACTGAAAATACTCCTACAGAGATTTATCAACCTTTCTAGTTTAAATAGGGCATGAATTTTCTGTGTTTTTTATTTCAAGAATACAAAAATGTCTATTGGGCTCATTGGCAAGGAACACATGTTAATGGCTATTAAAGTTGAAACAATAGGTTCAATGAACCTATTTTAGTTTGTGTCCTTCATCCCCAGATCTATATAAAGATAACAAAGAGGCCAGTGACCATTCCCACTTTCCATTTGCTAGTCATATACTGTTCCAGCAATGCTATGAGAACAGTGCCAAAAGTAATAAATAAATAGCACTCTATAATTTTCATGTAGAGCTTGGAAGTTGAAAGACTCACACCTACATCATGCTTCTGATGATACCCTTAATAACCATAATCACAGGTTAGTTCATCTGACTCTGATCAGATATGCAATTTAATTCCAGCTGGAGTGTATCATTATATTGCACTATATCCTATTAGCAATTACTGGGTACTACCAATCTGAAATGTGAATGCAACTTTTTTTTATCTTCTTAGGGAAATTAAACCTGAGAATGAAATATGAATCTCTGTAATATAAGTAGTACATATATAGAAATTTATTCATAAAATTTGTATTAATTATCGTTGACCAACCCAACTTTCCATACCATTTGTCCACAATAGACTACTGTTTTTGTCTTTGGTAAAATGTCATATTTATTTACTTTCCATATATTTTAATAAAATTTTTCAAACATACAGCTAAATTGGACAATGTGTACAGTATGCACCTAAATACCCATGATTTATATCCTACAATTGACATTTTGCTATTTTTTTCATTATCACATAAATATTTTAGTTTTCTATTAGCATTATAATAAGTTACTACAAATTAGTGGCTTAAAACTGTACACGTTTATTGTTTTGCAAATCTGGATGTGAGAGAGGGAATGCGTTTCACCGAGCTGAAAGCAATGTGTTGACAAGACTGTGTTCTCAATGACCGGTTGCTTTGTTCCCTTGTTTTTTCCAGCCTCTAGAAGCACCTGAATTCTTTGGCTGTGGTCCCTTCTCCATCTTCAAATCTAAGAACACAACATATTTTTTTGACTTTGATCCTTAAATCCCTGTCACATCTCCTTCTCAAATATATCCCATTGTTTCATCTTTTAAAGATCCTTAGTGAAAATAGTTGACCCAAGATAATTTCCCTATATTTGAATCCATGTTAATGACATCTACAAAGAACCCAAGGTCATGTAAGCTAACATCCCCAGTTTCCATTATTCTGCCTCCTGTTTCTTCTGTCCTGTCACTTCCTTCTTCCGTGACGAATCCATTTGGGGGTGTGGGTGGGCACATTTTAAAGTAAACTGAAGAATGCTTATTCCCAAAAGTCCACTCTCTATTCTTTAGTTCTCAATCTTCTGTAAAGAAAACTTATCTGTATCTTTAAACTTCATCTAAGAAATAATGTATTTTATGTTACTCACATTTTTTCAGGAAGTGGTTTAACTGCTTCAACAGTTTTGTTACTCTGTGCATGTATTTCTACTAATCTGCCTAGTGTATTAACACAACATGCCAATTTATGGATATTTGTAATGTTTGTTCTAACATTTGTTTTCTTTTTCCTGCCTTATGTAAATATTATGCTTTCAAAAAGCCCATATTTAACTCTCCTCACAATATTGGTTAATGAATAGAGAAATACAATCTGTGTTCCAATAGACTGTTTTATTCTATTGAGCCAAATTTTATAGTAGTGTGGCTCATTGACTATATAACACCCAAACTACTATAAATCAACTTTTAATAAAGCTATAGAAATATAAACTTGTGAATAATTCAGTTATTACTAAGCTTTCCCTCTATATCAGTTTTGAATTTACAAATTCATATTATAATATCTAACTAACTAGAATTCACCATGCTTCCAGTCAAAAAAGTAATGTCCCAGTGATAAAAATATCAATTGACATATATAGAGTACTGAATATTTTCTAGACACCGAGGATTATCTAATATTAGGACTCCTATTCTATAGATGAGAGAAAATGCATAGACCAATTGGGCAAAATGCCCATAGTCATGTGACTAATGTGTAGTAAAACTGAAGCAATCTTTCTGAGCATCATGCCTAGGGCTCAATAGAGACAGGAACCAAAGAACTCATATTATTTTATCTGGAGGTAATAAAGGGAGGCTTTCCAATGAAGGTAATTTATTTTTCTTTTTTTTTTTTTCTTTTTAAAAAATTATATAATATAGTGTTATCAACTACATTCACCATGTTTCATGTTTTATGATCCTCACAGCTTATGCAATTTACAGCTGAGAGTCTGTACCCTTTTAGCAGTCTCTCCCTGTTTCCCTCATCTTCCAGGCCCTAGTGACCACTTTTTTACTCTCTGTTTCTAAGAATCTTACCTTTTCCTTTATCTTGTTTTTTCTCTATATAGGTGATATCATGCAATATTTGTCTTTCTCTGTCTGGTTTACTTCACTCAGGATAATTTCCACAAGGTCCATTCATGCTCTTGCAAATAGCAGGATTTTATTTTTTCTTTTGACTGAATAATTTTCTATTGTGCATATATACCACATCTTTATATCCATTTATCTGTTGACAGATACTTAAGTTGTTTTCATATGAACATGACAGTGCAACTATCTTTCTGATATCTCGTTTTTATTTCTTTTGTTTATGTACACATAAACGGGATTGCTGGATCATAAGGTAGATCTACTTTTAATTTTCTGATGAACTTTCATACTATTTTCCATAGTGACTTCACCAATGGAGGTAACTTCTAAAAAACATGTTGGAGTCAGTCAACAGTAGAGGTCAGAGTAGAGTCTTCCAGACCAAGAAAACAAAATGCAGAAATACCTAGAGTAGTGTTTCTCTGTGGAGAATTGTTTCACCACCACCCTCTTCCCAAGGGACATTTGTTAACATCTGGAGACACTTCTGCTTGTCACAGCAGGGTTGTTACTTGTATCTAATAGATAGAAGTCAAGGATGCTACTATATGTACTGCAATGTACAGAAAAGAAAAAAAAAAAACCCACAACAAAAATGTATCTGGTCCAAAATATCATTAGTTCTGAAGTTGAGAAACTTACTGAGAGCATGTATGAGTGTCTGAAGAATATCATATGCAGGAGACAAGTAGTTTCAGTGGCTAGAACAGAAGGAATAGGAGAAAAGTCAGAGTGAAGGTCATGGTAAGACAGCCATATGCTGCTCATGAATGGTTCTGTAAATTAGCCAAAGGAGTCTGGACATCATCCTTCAAGTAATGGGGAGCCAAGGAAGAGTTTTTTAATAGTGAGATAACTTGACAAATCTGTATATCTTGGGTGGAAAGGGGACTTATGAGAACACAAAAAGATATGCATTCGAAAGCAGTTTACAAAATTCTATACAAATTTTAGGCATTATCATTTCATAGAGTTGGGCCTCATTCTTAACATAGATTGAAATGCAGTGATATTTATTAGAGCAATTATAAAATCATACAGTAGATAAGATCATCAGTCCCATGACCTAATGCATTGTTACTGTACCCCTAAATAGCTCAGACATATGTTTTTGATTTCTGTAAAAATTCTACTTCTTGTTCTCTTCACAACTACTTATATTTCTAACTCACAATATATGTATTCACATTGTGAATCTGTCAGTGTACTAAGTCATCTCTGTTCTAACACAGGCCCTTCCCCCAGTGGTACCCACCACATTGCTCACTTAGATATAGAAGATCGCCTAATAACAACTGGAATACCTAAAAATAAATATTTTTTTAAATTAATTCTTTCTCCATGTCCCCGTCCATTTTTCTCTTCATATTCTCCTATCAGCTATAAATTTGAAGTCCTCGGTTTTCAATCTTGAGGAGCTATCCTTTTCCATTCATTTCCACGGTTTCCACAGAAGAAAAAATGAATGGAGTATTGTTCATAAAAGAAATATTGTGAGCAACATTCAGGAACTGGCTTTCACAGTTTCTGCCAACATTTATTTATTTGGGCCTCTATACATGGGATCATGCCCAACTGCAAGGTAGTTTGGGAATGCAGTCCAACGGTGCCCTGCAGAAAGTATAAATAGATTGAGTGGCCAGGCTCTGCCACATGTTCTGACTCTGGCACTTTGCAAATGAAAAAATAGGTATTTAAAGGAAGCACAATAAATACACTTGACAGTGTTCACACCATGAAAACCAGTTATGCTAACTTTTTATTTGCTACATTTTCTGTCAGTAATTTTATTTAAAACAAAATCAGTGAGAGTAAATAAGTAATTATTTTTATAAAGTTCTGAAAGACTAAAATTATTTAAAAATTTGGCAGACTATTGTTAAAGGTCATTTTCAAAGATTAGAATATGTGATTAATCAACATGTAATTACTTAGTGTGTCAATTTAAAAGAAGTAGACCATGACTTTTGATATGCATTGAAGGGGCAAATGAAATATAGTTTCTCTCTAATTTCATATTAATAAAAATTAATTAATGAAAGTGTAGTTCAATTGCAAGAAAACATTTGGGGCATATGTATGTGTCCAAGTGCACCACTTTAATTAGAAATATGTAATTCTATTATCTTATATTCTAAATAAATTTAAATTTTATGTAATTAGACCAATAGCACCAGAGAAAAAATAGCATTTTGTCCCAAATGAGTTGTGTAGATTCTAGCATTAATTAACCTTTAGATAAATGAGCTCTATCAGTAAGGTCTATGTGACCAGAACTTTAAGAAGTTTAGTGAACCTGAACTTGGTAAATGGAGTCACACTTCCTCCAAGTCCTAGACACTAGATTTTGCTTTCACATTTGACTGTCCAGTTCTCAAAGCCTTAAACTAGTTCAAATAACTTTTTTTTCTCTCTCCACTTACCTACACAGTGAAATACTGTAATCATGTTTTTTCTTAACTATGCAATTAAAATATAATTATCTTGTTTATTGGTTTTCTAATAGGAATGGGGTTTCTATAGCTTTTAAGAAGAAAGATTCACTAGAATTAATTTTCAATTAGCATATACCTGGAAATCCCTTATATGTAATTTTTACACCAATGTTTAACCATAGAAATTAGAATACACTGGATTTACCATTCATTATTTCACAGGATACAAATACAGCAGCATGTTGCGATAAACTTAAGATACTGCATTTAATTTATTTTATTCAATAAAGTAATTAAAAGTATATTAAAAACAAAATATCTCAGAATTATAAAGGGACACAATAAAAAAGCAAGAGGGAAGGAGGAGGGGAATAATGGTGGAAAGAAGGGGAAGAGATTAGACAAAGAAAATGCATGAATGACCCACAAACCTGGATAACAGTGTGGAAATTGTGAGAGCTGGGGGGAGGGGGATGGGCAAGAGAGGGCAAAGGGCAAAAAATTGGGACAACTGTAATAGAATAACAATAAAAGTAATTTAAAAAACTAAAATAAAAAAGCAAGACAATAATACAAAGGTAGCAGTTAAAGAAAATAATAATCACAGCAGTAGGTAAAGGAGGGGAAGAGAACCCTGAAGCCTTTATTATTTTACAAATAGTCAAGCCCCAGGGAATCAATGTGGGATCAGTTAATGGTAATATTGGAGTTTCTGGAGTGAACATTTCTAAACCTCCATTTTGTATATGGTTTAACAGTTTGATTAAGTCCTGTCAGTGTTCCAAAGGAAAAGAAAATATACTGAAAACAGAAACTTGAGAACATTTTGAAAAGCTATAAAATCTGTGGGGTGAGTAATCCAGCCACTGGAGCTGGAGCTATAAGAAGTGGGTCATATTTACCTCAGGTTCACCGCCATATCTAGTCAATCACCACTAAATGCTATGAACTGGTGAGTTCCCAAGTCAGTCAAATACATGATCCTTAAACTATATTGATGTTAAAATAGTAGTTATGAGAAAATGCAATAGGAACATAGCCTGTCGCTTAGTCTTATAGACTGAATTGTGTAACCCCTGCACCCAATACATATTTTGAAGCCCTAACTTCGAAGGTGACTATATTTGAAAATAGAGCCTGTGAGTGGATAATAAGGGTTAAATAAAGTCATAAGGATGGGGTCCTCATCCAATAGATCTGGTGCTCTTCTAAGACAAGGAGGAAACACCAGAGCTTTTAATATCTGCCATATGAGGACGCAACAAGAATGCGGCCATCTGCTAGCCAGGAAGAGAGACTCACCACAAGACAACCATGCTAGGAACTTGAACATGCACTTTTAACCTCCAGAAATATGAGAAAATATATTTCTATTGTTTAAGCTACTCAGTTTGTGGTATTCTGTAATGGCAAACCAAGCATGTTAATATACTCAGTTAGGATAATAAACAAACTTCTGCTTTTCTTCCCTCTGTTCTTAATGTGTAAAAGATAGACTCTTGGGTAATGCAGCCCCTGTGTTTGAGGACACAATTTCAACTGAAGTGGCAGATTGAGATGTGCCTTTGATCTCTTCTGAAAATGCATATAGCCTACCTCATGTTTAACAAGAGATACTTCAGGGTCATTTACCAGGTTTGCTGGCTTAGAGAAAGGTTACTTATATTCTCAGTGGTTACAAATAAAATATTGACAGAAGAGTAAGACAATGATCATTATAAAACATATTGGGTCATCTCTCATTTTTCTGAGTAGACTGCTTGTCCAGTCAATGTATAGAATGCACCAGTGGTTAATATAATATAATGCTGGTATATAGAAAATTATTTTTAAAAACTTAGGAAACAAAAAAGAAAAGGGAAGAAGGAAGAAAAGAGAAGAAGGAAGAAAAGAAGAATGAGGGAGAAAGAAAGAAAGAAAGAAAGAAAGAAAGAAAGAAAGAAAGAAAGAAGAAAAGGTAGAGCAAGAAAAAGAGAAAATGAGCTAGAGAAATTATTTATTATTAAAATTTCAAACAAAATTAGTGCTTTGGGTTCTATTGACTAGGTACAATGGATATAATATATGTTTAATAAAAGAAATAAATAGATCAATCCAGGGACTAGATAATATTTTAGGCATGTTAACTTTAGTGTTTTACTAGGTCTAAATAACTAGGATAAGTCAATTAAATAGGCATTTGTACCCAATCAACATAAACTCCATGAGGAGGATATTGATGACAATATGCTAAAGAAGAAAACTTAAAATGGACTTGAAGGGAGCAGCACCTCTGAACAGAGGACCATGTTCTGAACAACAATTTTTGATAAAGAGAATGTGATTTTGGTCTATGGGGCACATGGTGAAAATTTATATTGTCATTTATTTGTTCCCATTTCCGTGTCGATTGAGTTTCTAATGTTTCAGTAGCAGGTATTTTTAAGGCTTTAGTGCATTACCCAAGAAAGATATAGAGTCTTTCACTGAAAAGGTGTGCACCTCTCTGACATCCTTCCCCTGGGCTCCAGACTAGGACAAACTCTTCACTGACCCCTCATTTCATTCAGAGTGGAACCCCAAATGATTTGGACTTCTACTTCTTTCATCTCGCTTTCTAATCCTCTCCTTTCCATGTGTTCTGTTCCAGCCACATTGTGTTGCTCCTCAAGCTTATCAAGACTATTACCATTTTAGGATCTT
The DNA here is from genome assembly GCF_987537825.1 of Furipterus horrens. Taxonomy (NCBI): domain Eukaryota; kingdom Metazoa; phylum Chordata; class Mammalia; order Chiroptera; family Furipteridae; genus Furipterus; species Furipterus horrens. Next base: position 197,799,373 of record NW_028327173.1, on the reverse strand, counting down.
TCCACTGGAAAATTTCACTTCCTAGAATACTCTGACCCCCAGATATAATCATGACTCATTATCTCATTTCCTTGAAACTTTGCTCAAATGTCACCTAAGATCGACAATGCCATTATTCTCCATTGTCTTCCTGTTTTCCCGATCCATCTTCGCCTCTCCCTGCGGATTCTATGTCTCCGGGCTTGGCAATAATGGGTTGCATCCCCAGGGCTCCCTAGCCAGCCGCCTCCCATTGGGTTCAGACAGTAACAAATACGAGTAAGAGGTCACAGAGTGGAAGGAGAAAGAAGTTGCAGTGCTCCCTCCCCTCTTTTCCCTTGCCTTTCTGCTTTCAGTTCTGAAGCTGCGTACTTGTAGTTCCAATAGCTTAGTCCCTTTGATATGGCTCTAGCTCTCCACAGGCTCTGATAAGAATGTTTTCCCCTTTCCATCTTCAAGTTTAGGGACAGTCACAACTTTCTATCCTTGCTAGCCACTGAGTTCACAACATTCCTTAACCTAGCTTACACTTTTGCAAGCATTTCCTTTGTCAAAGTCTCTTTAGCAGCCTATTCAAGTGCACTTGCTTTTTTTATGGCCAGACCCTGTATGATAAACTTGTCCATGTGACCTTTTAAAAGACTGTTACCTATTGCCCTATCCCCCAAAGTACTCAATTCCCTTTACCTTGCTCTGCAGTTTTTCCCATAGCACCTATCATCTTTTATAGTATTTATTAATTTATAAAGTTTGTTCTTTATAATCGGCCTCCTTGTGGTAGAGACAGACCGACCCACAATAGCAGCGATCTTTATATTGTTTGTTCACTGAGGTATCTCATGTACCATGAAGAGCATCTGGCACATCATAGATATTGGACAATGACTGAATGATGAATGAATGCATCAATCTACCAGATGTATATGGTAAATTTCTCAGGAAATACTTCTGAGCCTTAGTAAATATTGGTAAATATTTCCATCAATTAACTTTATTTATGCTGTTCTCTTTAGCCTTAACAAACTTTATAGAGAGATACAAGGCTCAAAGTGAAGAACCAAGCAATATTTGTAGAATTCATTGAAATAAAGTTAATGAATTTTAAAACAGGTTAGTTGGTCCTGTTTGCAGTATTGATCATTGGCCATTTTGTTCAGGGTGGTTTAGGGTACTGTAGCAAAAAAGCCAAAATTTCAGAGGCTTAAAGTTAAAAGGGTTTGAAAGTTCTCAAGTTTACTACATGTTCATCTTAAGTTGCTAAGGGATTCTGATTCGTGTCTTTCTTCCTCACAGATTACCTCATGGAGCTTCTACAGTGTCATTGGTTGCAATGCCATCAGTTGCTATGGAAAAGGCACGTGGAGAATCACACACTTGCTCAATCATTTCCATCCTTGAGTGGTGCACATTAATTCTGTTCTCATATCTCTGACTCAAACAAGGCACATCTCTATTTGAAGAGAGTAGGAACATCTAATTTACACTGTGCTCAGGAGAAAAAACAGAAATATGAACAGTATGCCTGAAAAACTGCCCATTGGATCTGATGGCTGGATCTGATTAACCTGTGGCAGATGTTAATAAAGGAAGTGTTAATATTCTTAAAATTGACATGAATGTGTACTATGCATGTATATGTACATATATTAATTATCAACTATGATTACCAATTATGCAAATAATAGTTCATTGTAGATAATATATGCATAATAACAGGGTAGAGGAATATGCCAAAATGGAAAATTTAGTTTCTTTGTCTACAAGGTCCTTGAAATTTATTTAAGGAGAATAGTTCAAGAAAACACTAAGATAATTGATTTCTGATGGATAAAACATTTTAATATTTCTTGCTTTTGATCCTCAAGATCAGAATATTCCTTGGAAAAGTTTAAAATAAACTGAGGTTTGTAAATAGAATTGAACAAAACTTAGAAAAGAAAACTCTAAACCCAAATGTGCTGATATAAAATTTATAAACGGTGCCACTGAGCTGTTATAGGGAGTGCTGAAACCTTCCTTGGTCTGTGCAAAAATAATACTAAATTATTACACTTTTTTTTAGAAGAACAGAAGAACATATGGGCCCAAGGATGAAAGCACAGAACTATTTTATATGATTTATGATGTTTCCTGCTTACCCAAGGCTCATTCTGTTCTCTTTTTACTCTTTAGTAATATAACTTGGTCATTTCCCAAGTATTTTAATATAATATTCACTTTATGCCTGTCCCAATACATTTACAAAAATTTTTCATGTTTCCTTCCAAAGAATCTGTTCAAATCACAGATTTATTGCTCCCTACATGGCTAACTTCCAAGCAGAACTATATCAGTAATGATAAGGACAGTAAGTATCTCATGGGATAAGGGACAAAAAATGGGAAATAAAACAATCCCTCTTTTCTGTCTTGGAGGTTTTTAAAAAAACACCTTTATGGATAAATTAAGGTAACAATTCACATTTAAACAGTAAAATGTTACTGATAAATTTCTAAAAGTTGCAATATCTCGCGCACCACTTTTGATGGCTTTAGCTTATCTAATGGAATGAGAACATCAGATTTTCCCACGCTCCACCAATTCAGTACACAAGACATTGAGTCAGGATCAGGGGATGTGCATTGCTTGGCAAACTGCCTCAAAAAGGAATAAAACTTCTTTTTTAAAATAAATTTTAAAGTTCATGCTAATAAATTTATATTGAGTTGCTTAAACAAAAATTAATTTGTAAAGTGTAGTTTCTGTAAATTTTTTAATGTGTAATGTGCACACTGTCTATGCTAAGTGCATTTTATTTTCTCATACTAAATAAGTCAACTAGCCCCTAGAAAAATTGTTTTGAATTTACCTTCTATTTGTTGACATAAATGTTTCAATATATTTACCTGCTTTGTTTCTGCTAAATTACATTGTGGAAGAGAGCCATTCACAGGGATCGAGACTAATTATCATTTTTGACTTTGCTTTCTATTGAGAATACCTATCATTGTATTAACAAAAAATAGGTTTTTCTACAACTTGTGAAATACAGGTTTTTCAATTCTTCTGAGAGCAAACAAACAAAAAATATCCCTGCTGTCTTTATGACTTTGCACTGTTAGAAGACCAAACTCCAGAGGTGGCTATACTAGCAATGGTTCCTCTATCACTTTGTGAACTAATACTAGAGGGTATGTTAATTAGCATAAGAATGTTAGCAATAATTTTATATTGTTGAAATGAACATTGTTTAAATTACGTTGATTAGTCAAAATAATTTACGTGCTTCTCGGACCTTGCCTGAAGGATTTAAGATTCCAGTGAGCAAAGCAGTGCAGTACAGTTCTCAGCCTATGATTCCATTTATTCCAAAATCCTGCCTCTGAATAAAAGTTTCCATTACCTGATATATTGAAAAGTTTAGCCTCATTTTGCCACTAGTAGAAGATTATAGAAACCACCTCCCTGATTTAAAAAAGAAATTAAATAAAAAGTAGGCGTAAGACATAAAACTGGGATGTCTTCCAGTCCGTAAGAATGGACTGCAAGTCTAAAGCTAGTGTTCACCATTTTGTTTGATTGAATGATCAGCATGGCCTCACCTTTTGAAGATTTTCCTGATTCCCTAGCTTGGGCTTAGATATTCTGCCTTTTTGATCCCATTGTCCTTGTTAGAGTTCCAGCAGAGAGAGAATTTACCTTATTTTACTTAAATGACAGTTTCTGTTAATACGCTTGCTTTTCCACATTGCATATACTCCCAACATTAGATTCATTTGTGGAATAAAACAATGAATACTTTGGCTAATAGTTATATTTTTAAAAATATTTTAAACCCTGGCTGCTGTGGCTCAGTGGATTGAGCATCGGCCTGCGAGCCAAATGTCACTGGTTTGATTCCCAGTCAGAGCACATGACTAATTTGCAAGTCAGGTCCCCAGTTGGGGGTGAGATTGAGAGGAAACCACACAGTGATGATTTGCTCCCTCTCTTTCTCCTTTCCCCTCTCTCTAAAATAAAATAAATAAACAAAACAACAAATAAATAAATTATAAAAAATAAAAAATAAAAATATTTTTTTTATTTATCTTTAGAGAAAGAGAGGGAGAGAAACATCAACATGTGGCTGCCTCTCTTGCATCCCCAACTGGGGTTCTGGTCTGCAACCCAGGCATGTGCTCTGACTTGTAATCAAACCAGTGACCCTATGATTCACAGATCAGTGCTCAATCCACTGAGCCACACAACCAGGGCTTAATATTTTTATAAGGCCTGGAATTTGCTTAGAAATAATGAGAAATATAACTATTCATACATCATAATCTACTATATAATAATAAGGAACACATAGCAAAGTTCTTATACTTTGAAACTCTGTAACTCTATCTCTCATGCTTCATGCTGACTTACTGGTTCTGTCTACTGGCGCCTATTAATGAAATTCACCAACACAGCAAAACATAAAAAAATCCTGGCAGCTTAAATGGTACTGTTCTCTCAAGATATGTTAGGGAGAATCAGAGTCCTTAAAGAGTGGATTAATTTATCAAAGTCAAATCTTTAGAACTGAACTGAAGGACATAATTTCGAAGACTACTGGAATGCCCTTGAACTTCCAACTTCTCAGTATTTTCCTATCCTCCCTTATCCATGATGGAGAACTCATAAAAATTATGGCTCTACTACAGACTTAGTCATAATAAGCAACCACCATTTGCCTTATTGACACTATATATTTTCAAATTATAGAAATTGTGCAAAATCTTCAATTGGATTCATGACCAACTGTCTTGGAATTTTATGTCTTACATTATATCTAAGTTTTCCTCCCTGTGAAAGTCAGATTTTAAGGTGACCTCATGATTCCACATCTTGGTGTCTTTCCTTCTCCTTGAGTGTAGGAGGGATTGGTAAATTATTTTCAACCAATAGACAATGTCAGAGATATCCATTAATTATGTTACATTATACTAGACTGTCTTGCTCACTGGATCTCCTTAGTGTCTCCCTTTCTATCCCCTCATGTGCTTTGAAGAAACAAGTTGCCATGAATCTTGCTGCCACAAGGAAAATAATTCTGCAAACAACTGAAGGAAATTAGTAAAGACCTTCACTTAATCCAGCTTCTGATGAGAACCCAGCTCTGGCTGCCTCCTTGACTGTTGCCATGTGACACTTGAATTAGTGTTCTGACCAATCCCAATGTGGGATGAATGTGAGTGTGAGTAGTGGTGGTGGTGGAGCTTTTCATACAACACTAAACTATTCTCAGGACATCAGTCTGGTGTCTAAGAATTCAACTCAATTCGGATATCCGCCTACGTGGGTAGCATCAGGTTCAAGCCTACAAAACTTAAGCCCCCTTTGCCTCCAGACACCAGTCCACGCTTGTTACCTGTACTCAGATAAACCATCTATAAAGTACAGGTTCTCATGACTCTCGTCTTGGGTTCAATTAATGTACTAGGTTGGTTCACAGAGCTCAAAGAAACATTTTACTGAGGTCACTGGTTCACTATAAAAAGATATCACTTAGGAAAAGTCTGGCTGGAAGGATGCACAGGGCAGGGCATGGGGAATGAGTATGGACTTCCATGCCCTTTCCAAGTGTGCCACTTGCCCTGATCTCCACGTGTTCACCAAACGGAAGCTCTCCAAACCCCACCCCCTTGGATTTTTATCAAGGCTCCGTCACATGGGCAAGATTGACTAAGTCACTGGTCATTGGAGGAGGAGCACAATCTCTAGCCTTTCTTCCTTACTAGGGATCAGGGGTAGGACTGAAAGAAAGTCCCAACCCTTTAAGCAGTTGGATGGCTTTACTGTCAACCAGTCTTCCCTCATTAATGTAACAAAGACACTTTTATCACCCTTATCACTTGGAAAATTCAAAAGTTCTGGGAACTGTTAGTGGAGAACTACTGACAAACACCAAATATATGTTTGCTTGTCTTTTTATAAATCACAGTATCTCACACCCTAAGAAGACAATCCATTCAACTCGGACTAGGACTCTGAGCCACAGAATCTGTGAGATGATACACATACTGTTTTAAATGTTTAAGTTGATGGCAAATTAGATCTGCAGCATGGACAACTAATAGAGTTCTTACTCCCTGATTCCAGACCACTGTCAAGTTATGAAACATTCTACAATTTGCTTGCAACTGGCAAACAGTGAACAGTTAATGCTGCTTTTAGACTATATACTGAGACTAACCAGTTTTATGAAGTTTTAGTAACTACCAGGGGAAGACACTTTACTACTCTACACACAAAAACATATGTGAGATGTTGCAAAAATGTTCCTTTCCTTGCTGAAGTTTACTATACCCATATCTGCCTAATAGCCAGAGACAGTAAATGCCCCTATTTTAGAATATTGCCTCAGGGACAAACTTAAAAGTACCACATAAATATAACACACACACTCTCTTTATGTGGGGCTGCACTACTCCCATTTATGTCAATGTGTCTGTCATGGTTTAAATCAACACATTAATATACATACTTGCCGCAAAGGACTACCTAAGAAGCACAAGGAACGTATGCATAAAATGCTGAAGGGCCGCATGGTGACTTGCATACATTTTCTACATGAATTTTATTTGAACTTAAAAAAATTTTTTTCTAGCCTGTTTTCTCCCTTTTTGTCACACTTTGACAGATTAGCAGCTGAACAGCACCTGGAGGCTGTTGTGATACTGTGTCCTCAGCATGACATTCTTGTTTTCCAAATCTCTCTACAGTTCTTTGCACTCAGTAACTGAAATCTAGGTCTTTCTTCTTAAGATCCTCTTCTTCCACACTATGCTCCATCCCCAGTGGATTATTTATATTCCACTAAAAGGTTTGCCAGGGTTGAGAAAGCACAGGCAGTACTTTATTTAGAGTCACCAATATTTTATTTTCTCACTCAGAAATTCAGTTCAGTTTCATTGGGGATGCACTTTACACCTTAATTAACATTGGAACCAGATGTAATCTAATAACACGGTTAGCACTTTTTATATTGCATTGTTTAAAGCTCGGTATGTAGTAGGCTGAATAATGCTCCCCCCCCACCCCCCCGCACCCTAATGGTCTGCTTCCTAATCCTTGCAACCTGTGAATATGTTACCTTCCACGGTAGAAAGGACTTCACAGATGTGACTAAATTAAAGATCTTGAGATGGGGAGATGATCCTCGGTTATCTGGGGGACCCAAAGTCCTTATCACAAAGGTGCTTATAACAAGGAAACAGACAAGAGAGAATGGAAGTGGAGTTCAGAGAGAAAACGCTGTGATGCTGGTTTTAAAGATAAAGAGAAGGGCATGAGCCAAAGAATGTAGACATCGTCTAGAAGTGGAAAAAAGGTATTTTTTTAGAGCCTCTAAAAAGACACAGCCATATGAACCTATTTCAGATTTGTGACCCTCAGCACTGTAAGATCATAAATATGTGTTGCTTTAAGCCACTGAATCTGGGGCAATTTGTTACAGCAACCATAGGAAACTAATACAAAAACGCCAAAATCAGCTTAGGAGGTTTAGAAACTAAAGGATCTTATGGATTTGCACAGTCTGAGAAACACGATATGACCAAATGTTTCTCTTGTGAAGAGGGTTTATACTTCTGTCTTTATATAGAGCTAATAGCCTGTTTTCTTTCTTAGAATAAAAACATCTTTTCTTGAGTTAGCACAGCCATATGAAGAAGGCACGCTCTCCCGTCACCAAAATTTAAAGCCTTCAGCTCTCTGCCAAGAACAAGTTTCTTTAACAGTTTGAAAAGCTCTGACACTGAGAAAAGTTTTGGAAATGGATAAGGTGGATGTTAAATTTTTTTTTTCCAGAAGCCCGGACCAAAACCCTGTGGAGACTATCATTTTGGATTTGTCTGGAGACCTCCCAATATGAATTATATTACATTTAGGGAAGAATTTAGAACCAGGGTCACATCCAGCCAAAACTCTCTTTCCTGGTTCTGCACAAAGAGGCCCATTTCTCCCATCCATTAACAACAGAATTCATGTTTGAGTTCAAACCAAAGAAGGCCAGTTCAGGGTAAGGTTGCAGATATTGCGCAGTAGGTAAATAGGCTTCTTGCCTAGAGAGGGGCACGAAGAATGCTCTGCTTAAATGCAGCAGACAATAGTTTCTTGATCTCATCTGTTTCTCATGACAAAGGAAAATAAATTGCAGGAAGAAGTTCAAGGGTCTCAGAAGTTTCCTTTTACTTCTTGATTTCCCTTGACAACAATTCTGGCAAGTGTGTGATTTTTTTCAGTCCCTGCTTGGACATCTCCAAGTATGGAGATGTCTCCATATCCAGCCCTTCCTTCGATGCAAAGCTGGGAGGTTCCCTGTCAGAGCTGAAACCTTGCTTCCTATACCCCACAACCTATGCGTACTTATTAAGATGCCCCCCTGGGCAAAATGAGTACAATAATTTGCAAGGTAAAAAACCCCTATGGTATGCATTAGGGCATAACTTCCCACGCAATCCTCTCACCCCAGTGATGGATGCAGTTTTCTATCAGAATCCAAGTGCAGGTCATGTTAAAAATGCACTTGTATTTTTGCCTTTCTATTGTTTATGGGGGGAGGGAATCTAAGAATAGAATAAACAAATTAAGTGACAGATTCCTATTTCTTCTTTTTATTTAATCTTTATTGTATTGTTTCCATGACCATTTAGTCCCCTTATGCCTCCCACCCCCAGCAATGACCACCCTGTTGCCTATTTCAAACATAAATACATATTATAAAGACATGACTCCATATCCACAATAATCCAAAGTTGTTATGTTTCTCCAAGTCCCTATCGTTGCTTTTGTCCCATTAAAGTAGGTTTTGAAGAAGTTTCCTAGAAGGTTTGATTAAAAAGCATGTTTCCCCTTCACTAAAAAAAATAAAAATAAAATAAAAGGCAACCATAACCCACAAAGATGAAAAAGAAGAGGTTTGCTGTGCAGAGCTTCACACAGGGAGAAAACAGCAAGGTGGTATCTCAAGGCCACAGTTCCTGGGATATTTTAGTTGTTGACTCAGAAGTGGAAGAGGCAAGCAGCGCCCTTTTCTGACCTTGGCTCTGTCACTATGGTCATCAAGTGAAAGACCTCAAGTACTTTAATGTATGTCACCCTCTGTTTCTACCTCTATAATATAAGGAAACTGGCAAGTTGCCTCTTCAAGTTACTCCAGCATTAGGTTTTTTCTTGTTGCTGTTGCAAAAGGAAGACCCTCCTCTCTCATTCCTGGGTTGTTTATCTCATTATTTGGTTGTTTCTGCACCTGGAAGATACACACCTCCACTTGGCGCTTTTCATCTGTGCAGTTTTAGTATTTAGTAACTGTTCCCCACCCTGCCCCCCCCAAAATGGAAATTTAATAAACTCAGAGCATGTCAAACTTTTAGTCTCAATTAGAGAATTTTATCACTTTTAATTATTTGAAAATAATAAATATATGCTAATCCTTTGGGTGTCATTAAACTAATACAATTTAATTATGATTCATCCCAGTGGTGTTACCAATGGACAACTGTCCCCTCACATGACAGTAATCAAACACCTGTTTAATGCAGGCTGATTTCTGTGTTGCTGATCTCTTCACTCAAGTCTGATATGTATATTTTATGAATTGCATGATTGCCCTTCAGGCAGAAATTTTTAAAAATAAATTCTAGTAAACAATCTTGCAGACAAAGTACTAGCTTAGTTTGGTGGAAAACCAAAATGTAAACATAATTTTAATATATTTATCTTCACTGAATATCTGTTTGTAAAATCTATTATTAAAAAAATACTAGGTATATTTCTATATATTAACTAACCAGCTTACTAGGTAGTATATGTTTCCAAAAATAACTTAGACATAATAAGTAAACTAAATAGTGGACAAATATTAGTAAAGCAATTTAGTATAGCATTCGAGGCTGAAAGAATCTAACATCCCACTGATGTTTATTTTGTTTTCAAGCTGGTAAAGTGTTCCTGACAACAGTAGTTTTGCGTTTTGATATAAACAGAGAGTGAAAGAATATATGAAATTACTGTGAAACTGGGAGTGTGTTAATGCAATACTAAATCAGAATTATTCATAGTCCTCAGTTTATAGTAACCTCGCCTGACAGGTCCAGAATGATATCTGGGACTGGGTAGCTCTTTGTTATTGGGGGGGCTGTCCTAGTAACATTTCTGGCAGTGGCACCGCACCCCTCACCAGTTGTGACAACCAAATATGTCTCCAGGCATTTCAAATGTGCCCTGGGAAACAAAATCGCTAGAGGTTAAAAATCCCTAGTTTAACATCCCAGTTAATTGATTCATTCTAGTACCAATGTGCATGTGTGTTATTTCCATATTTTGAATCATTCTTGTAACCTTCTTGAACAAGTATCCTGGTGTGCCGCTTGTAAAAGTTGGTAGCAGGAGTGAAGGAGTTGGTTTGTAAGGCATGTGATCACAGAACTTTACATGATGATTCAAATGCTTTTGAAAATGTTGGTACTCATTTACCTGCTGTGTTAATAGGCTTTGTTGATTCACATTTTCTCCAGCTCTCATATTGTCAGACTATGTTTTCCAATGAATGTTTAATGATTATAAATTAATATTAATTATTGTAAAATAATATCTTACTGTGGTCAGGTTTGCATTTTCCTGATTAGTATTGAAATTGAACATCTCTTCATAATCTTATTGGTCACTAGTTTTCTTCTCTGTGAAATATATGTTTATATTTTTGCTTATTTTTTCCTTGTATTGATTTCTTTCAATAGTGTGCTGGAGATATATCCTTGATATTAATCTTTTATTAGTTATATATGTTGAAAATTTTCTATCAGTTTATAACCTATATTTTTAGTTGCTTTAAGTGCCTTTTGATGGATAAAAGTTTTATGTTTTAATATAGTCAAATTTATATTTAATTTGTATTTAATACTTTTGTGTTAAGATAGTCTTTCTTACCTCAAAGCTAGAAAGATATTTATGAATATTTTTCTAAATGCTGAATAATTTGCTTTTGATATTTAAGTAGCAATACATTTACAGTTGAACTTGTATATGTTGTGAGATATAAATCATATTTTGTTTGCTTAGATTCTCATATGGAGTAACTGTTTTGTTAGTTCAGATTTTAGAATATAATTTCCTTTCCCCACTGATCTGACTCATCTCTTCCTTTCTTTCATAAATCAATGTACCATATAAGTTTGTTACTGGACTCTTAATTTTATTATATTCATAACTTTGTCTTTGTCTATCCTTGTGCCAGGAATTTCTTAGTAATAAATCATGCTAGAGATAGGGCAAATATCTTTTCTTTTTTTTTTTAAATTTCCCCCAGATGTAACTGAACTCTACTTGGCTCTGGAGACTTTCATGTCGATTTTAAAATAACTTTGAAAATTTCTATACATTTGAAATTATGATTAAAATTATATTACTATATAAGATAGATTCGGATAAGTTAATGTATTCACTATGTTTTTTTTTTTACTAAATTAATGATAATAACTCTTTCCACACATGAGCATTGTCTTTTTAGCTTTTAAACATTGTTAGAACTTTCCTGTAAAACCTATGGATGGATGTTCTCTTTGTGGAAAGATTTTTAATTATAGTTTCAATTCCTTAAATATAATACTACCAATGCATCCTATTTTTTAATCAGTTTTAGTAAGCTCCATTTTTCTAAGCTTTTAATGTCTTTATTTCAAGTAAGTTTTAAAAATCGTTGAAATAAATTTGCATAGAGAATACTTATTGTGTTTTAATCTCTGCTATCTAAAATTTTGCCCACTTTTAATGTTTGCTTTATCTGTAATTATACACGAGACTTTATTTTATTCTGTCATGCATTTACATAATGATTTGCATGAATATAAACATCTAAGTTCAATCTGTCATTTTGTTCATTTTTTTCTGGATAATAACTTTTATTCACACTTTATTTTTATTTCTATGATAAGTCTTTTCAGAGATTTATCTATTTTGTTACTCTTTTCAAATAACCATATGTTTTTCTCCTTTAGTCTTGTTTATTGTATCTTTGTTTTCTATGTTATAAAGTTTTGCTCTTTTTTAAAAATTATTTTCTTCCTTATTTTTGGGTAGATTCTTTTTATTCTTTTTTTGTCATCCCAAAGTGGCAGCTGATTTACTGATTTCAGTATTTCTTCTTATAATTTATGTACTTAATGCTATAAATTTCCCCTGGAGAAGCACTTATATTTTTCTCACATATTTTAATTTACTTTTTTATTATATGTTAATACTTATAATTTTTTTCCCTTTTACCCATAGGTAATTTAGAGGTGTGCTTACCAACTTCCAAATACATAAAGATTTTTCACATTTATCTTTTAATTATTAAATTCTAACATAATACTGTTGAGGTCAGAATTATAAAATTGTCTGTATTATAACTATTCTTTGATATCTTTTGTAATTTATATGACACAATACATTCTCATTTTGTGTAAATATTGCATTTGTGTTTGAGAATACTGTGTAAATTCTAATAACTGTATGTGTCTTATTTTCTATGTCTATAATTCCCCTTCACCCCCTTTCTCTCTCTACTGTTCTTTCTTGGTCAGTTTTGGTAAATGTTTGGTTTACAGTTTCCACATTTAATATATAATTGCAAAAGCATATCAAGTTCTCTCACTATGATACTGAATTTGTCAATACAATTGTGTAAAATTTGCTTTATATATTTAATGAGTATTTTGTGAGGTTCATTCATGTCCTTAATTTTGTATATTCTTGGTGAGTTAAACCTCATGGCACAACGTAGTGAAACTTGAATATTTACTGATGCTCTTTCTATAAATCTATATTATGTGATATAATATAGCATCACCAGCTAGTAGCATCTGGATTTTTTGTCCTACGATTTAGCTTTGTATCATCTCATTTATTATTTTTGATATTTCTTCTAAATATCTCATAGATAAATTTTATTGATTACCTTTTAAAAAAATCTAATTCTATTCAAACATTTAAAAAGCAAGATTTGTCCCTTTCTATTTATTGTAATTTTGATATATTGGACAATTTTTTTCATCTCCCTAATTTCAATTATTCTAAATTTCTATTTTTACTCATTATCTTATCTCACTATTATAAATTTATCTGCAATTTTACTTTAGCCCAAGTCTTACAATTTGTTTTCCTTATGCATCTTTCATCCTATTGATAGAGTTCAGATAGAATTTTAATTATTGGTAATTCTAATAATTTGGTATTCTGATCTCAGTCTAATTTTAAATATATAACTTTTTTAAAGAATGTATTTGATTTTTCTAAATTCTTACATGTCTTGCAGCATTTTCTGTTCTACCTTTTTTATTTCTGAACAATGCCTCTTATTTTTCATAGTGTAGAGCTGAGTAGCAAACATTCTAAGGTTTTATATGCCTGAGATATAGATTTATCATATCCTAATTTTTGAATGATAATTTGGCTAAATAGGTTCTTGGTTCACATATATTTTTCTTTCATACTAAGTTACTACTCTATCAACTCCTATAATCCATTTTTGGTATTGTAGTGTTTGCTTTAAAACTATTTTTCTTTTTCTTTTTAGATGGTCTATTCTTTCTCTCTAATGTTTTTGTAATTCTTTAAACTTTTGCCATTATCTCTGAAGTTTAGCATTTTATACATTTCAATGTAACAATATTTTCTTTAATTGGTAAACTAATCTTCACTCTATCTCCAAATATTTTCTTTGCATCATTTTATTTTTGTCTTCTTTGGAGATTCATGTTATCTATATAATGATAATTCCATTTTCATTTTTCAAAACTTTACTTTCATATGCATAATTTTTTATCCTTTTATTCAGAGAAAATACATAATCTGATCTCCCAGTTTAAGCATTTATTCTTTAGCCTTGCTCAATATAAAATTTATCTTATATTTTTTGTTCTTCAATCAACTATTGTTTTATATTTAATAATTCACTTAGTTATGCTACTAATTTTAGCAAAAGTTGTTTTTGTATTTTTCCTTTTTATTATGCTACCTGTATTTTAATTTGTTTGTGTCTCTTGTTTCTGATTTTATCTAATATTTTTAAACACATGCTTAAATGCATCCTGAGCTCATATTTTCTAAGGAACCTCCGCTTCTCTGTCTGAGAAGGCATATATGAACAATATATTAGTCTCAGCTCAGATGATTTCAATGAAAGAAAAGTGGTTCCAGGTTACATAGCCCCAGCATACCTTATCACTCCACTTGAATATACCTCTAAGTTTTCACCTTCTTACTTCTAAGAAAGGCAATAATATGAGGGTACCTTAGCATTGTAATGCACTAGCCCTGTAAGTTTGTTAGTAGTGGACTGGCGATTTAATCCTAGAGGGTAGTCATACCCACTTGTTTCTGTGTCTTTTCAGACATTTAGGCTTTTGTGTTGCTCAGAACTTTTTCCTGTTAAAAAATATCAGTGATCTTGACATTGATCTTGACTTCGGTTTTTTTAGTCAGAAGACAGGTGCTTATTTACCCATGACAAATAGAGCCAGTAAAGGCAAGGAAAAATTTCAAAGTACTCCATATGGACACCATAATACCCCAATCACAAAAACCACACACACCAGACATAAACTGTCCAGAACAGTTTATTTATTTTTCATTGGATTTTATTTTATTTCCCTAACTTTTTTGGTGTTGATTTTTGGGGAGACAAATATCATACATATTTAGTTATCTGTGAAATATGTACACAATGCTCCATCAATCTCAACACATGGGAAGTTCAAGCAGACGACCGCCTAGCCTGGAGGCTCGCGATCAGGCAAGGTACGTCACGCGCAGAGGCTGCGCGCAACGAGGAGGCGGTCCAGAAAAGATCGAGGCGGAAGCAGCGTCAACAGCAGCAACAACAGCCATCTGCCTTCACCTGTACCAAGTGCGGCAGGGATTGTCACTCCCGAGTCGGACTGCACAGCCATTCTCGGCGGTGCAGATAGACTCTCAAGAAGCTACGCCATCGTCTCTCGAGACGGACGGCTGCCGACGACGACGATGTATTAATTTATACCTATTTTATTTATTATTCAATTAATAAGAGCATTAAGATTTAGAGGTGTTAAATAATTCACTTCATGCCCCAAGATTACTAATAGTTTTAACCTTAAAACTATCACATTTCCTGAACTTTAAGAGTCATGAATTATATAGTTGATTTTCAGGAAGAAAGAAAGGGGACAAATACTAGATTTGATTATTTTGCAGGTGTATACTTTCACATATTAACATTTCCTAAATGGGAATGGGCACTTATGAGGTCCAAATTTAATCATCACCCTTTTTCTTTCTTAATGGTATCAAATGAGTAGAAGGTTGGATTTGATGAGTTAATTATAATCATATTCTTTCATTATTAAGCCTTATGTGAATGTTTTAATAAAATGTGATAATGGAAGTTTTAAATTAGAGGAAAGTTGGTGTATCTTTTACTTCTAAATAGTATACTCTGAGTTTTGGAAAGCAATGATGGTTAATCTGATATTTATAAACTTATTGGCATGTATATAAACAATCTGTAAAGTCATAACAATTCAGTAATGTTTCATAATATGCCAATCACTACATTTCCTTGCCATCCAACTCAATTATACTGTCACATAAAGGTGGGATATTTTTATGTCCTACTCTGACTCTTGTTCATATACTAGTGAGTAATTAGGAATACCCATTTGCACACTGATGTATGTTTTTAAAGATACCCATAGTGATTGCTATGTGAACATAAGTATAGTATGTATGTATCATATTTTAAATGGGATAGACTTATTCCTTTGTCTCTTTATCTGATTGTGTTGAACTAAGTTTTATTTTTATCAGACTATTATCTCCTTGATATACTTGATTATATTTTAATTTCAGTCATAGCTTTCAATCCTGGCATAGTTATTGGCACTTAGTTGGTACACAATAATTGTCTTATGACTGAATGGATTCTAATTTCTAAAATTATATTTTACAGTAATGCTTTATTTATAACATTTTAGAACAGTAAATATATAGCACTACATTCCAAAAACAAAGAACAATGTTTTCAAGGTAACAGAAAGTTGAGTGATAAGAATGATACATTTAAAAATAATTTAATTACCTGTGGTGCACATACCAAAGAAAATGAAGTAAATTGCCCTGTTCTTGTTATCATATAATATATGAAAGAAAATTAAATAAGTTGTCCTGTTCTTATTACCATATAATAAGAAATAAGCAGCATAAACGGGTATGCAATCCCATAAATCTTAAAAAGCTTGATTGTAAAAAATATTCAAATAATTTAAAAGACTCAACTTCACAATCATATTCTGCTTTTTAGAAGCACTTTTCTCCTTATGATGATTCCTAATGATAAGTATTGTAGAAAACACTTTAAAAAGCATTTAATTATTTGGTACGATATCATTTTTAGTCTTTAAAGGGTAATTCAGAGTAAATAGTAAATTTATGTCCTTAAAAACTAAAACCAAAATCTGTACTTTGTTGAACTATTTCAAATGCAATATAAACTAGGGAAACAGTATTTTTAATCCACTGCATTTAACAGAAATTATAGTTAAGATTAACTCCTATTTGTCGAATCAAGAATTTTAGATGAGGTCTGGGGACTTATGCCCTCCTAATTTTCTTTTAAGTTAATTGTTAGAGTAGGGCAATGCTAGATTTCTAAGAATAGCAATAGACCAAGTGATTGGCATATATGGAGGACTGTATTATTATTTTTTTTTAAGATCCTTATACCAAGGAAGTGACTTTGCATCATCTTGAGAAAGAGGTTGAAATCAATGTACCTATTGTATGATTCTTTCATTTTCAGTTCATATTAGTAGTAATAACTTTCATGCAGAGCCTTTCATGGAAATTAATGACTGGTTGTAGTTAATGGACCAAAGAGCAACCCCTCCCAGGCAGTCATTAATCTTTAGGAATGCCTTATCCTCTGCTTGCAATTTCTTAAGTAAAAGCTTACAAGAGGATTCAAAGAGAAATGCTGGACCTGTATTTGTCATTATAGAACAAGTGGCAGTTTCTATTCCAAATAAATCTCCAGAGAAACAAATAATATGCTGTGCAGTGTTTCTTCAGGATTCAACGCTGGATGGAATTGTCCTAAAGGGAAATTTCACCAGAAGTACAAGAAAGTAGACAGCACTTTAAAGAACTAATTTGCAATATTAGTATTTTGTTAAGTGTGACCAGTTACAGAAGACCCTTGGGCCCCAAATGCTGTGACATAAGAAACATCTGAACAAAGAAAGTGGGTCTAAAATGCCTTTATTGGTAAAAACAATAGATTCTGCATTATTTCTCTTGCCTATAACAATTGTGTAAACATTTTAGCATTTGTTCCTCACAGCACTGCCTCTATCAATTATTACAATGTTGTGTAGATTTCTGCCTTCCTTTGATTGACACTTCTTACTCCCTTTCTTGACTTTGTCCTTCTATTTACTTAAATGTTAATGTTATCTGGGAACTGGCTTAATCTTCTTCTCCTTTTGCTTTACAGCCCTAAGCCTTTACTTACTTTCTATAGGGTGAAGTCTTGCCTCAATCTGAACTGCCTTTCCACCTGACTTCCTCTTTCAGTGATTTAAATCTAGTAAATGAGCATCATCGAATTTCATTCTAGAAAAGTCATTTTCAAAATTCTCTTTTCTTCACGAAGCCCTGTCAATTCTACTCTCGGAATAACTTTTCCACTTAACCCACTGAACCCACTGTTTGTCAGTTAGGTGACCACTGTTTAAGCCTACATGGCACTGCCTTTTCCATGGATTGATGGGCAGGATAATTGATTTGTCTGTTATCAGTCTTGCTTCCCTTTAATTACCTACTCCAGATAACAATCAGTTATCCTTCTAAAGTGCAGGACCATGCTACCCTGCTACATAAGACCTTCAAGGACGTGCCATTCTTTTTTTAATGTAGGTAAGACTGTTTCATATGGTTTACAAGATCATCAATAATCTGGCCTTTGTTGATCAATGAAAAAATACATAGGATGAATAATCTTTGTGTAGAGTCTTACCTTTATTTGCTGTGCTGGACAGACTCTAGCTTCCTGATATTCTTGTATAATCCCTTAAGTATGGATAAGACCTGTACCTTGCTTCTTAATAGAGTCTGATGACAAAGTTGACTACATACATGTGATTGTGTGATTATGTTACATAAAACTGTCACCCACGAACACAGTTATAGAGAAGATTAATATGATTTTTTATTTTAAACTGCTTTAGATAATGACAGAGAAATGTGTTAGCTGAAAAGATTAAAATTGAATGTGGATATAAATTATTACTCTTAGAGAAAAAAAATAATAATTAAAATAAAAAAAAAAAAAACAAGAGAAAGTTTGTCAAGCAGACAGAGTAGAGAGAAGACAGATGAGGAGCTCCAAGGGACATTGGAGTAAAAAGGAGCATTGACACCAAGAGAGAGTAAAATAACACAGACTGGTAGTTCAGAGCCCTGGCTATTAATTCATATGCCAAATTATTCACATTTGAGGGCATAAGCAACCTGCCCCGCTGCAGCCCAGAAATTCAGAACTGAAATCTAATAGTTAACTATGATACATTTTACAGATAAGGAAACTCTCAGAACATCGAGGCAGCTAGCATGCCCACATGGACTTTTGATATATGCACATGAACCATATGCAAATCAACCTTGTCCTAGCCCCTCCCACAGGAAATGCTAATGGCTTTGCTCTTTCCCAGAGGAAATGTTAATGAACCTAGCCCAGTATCTTAACTAACTTAACTAACCTTGTGGGGGAAAAGCAAAAAGATGTAAATTACCTACTAAATATGTTGATAAGCAAACTCACCCTCACCAAAATGTGTGTTTGGCAAGTATAAAAACAGCACCTGCAGAAGTTCAGGCAGGCGATTCCTACTGGCCCTACATGTGTGACTGAGAGTCTCCACTCCCTCTTCCTTCCCCCTTTTCCTCTCCCCCCTTTCCTCTTTCCCTTGCTCCTACAGGCCCTCATGTTTGTCCGGTAGTTGCCCCTTCCCCCCACCCAATTGCCCCCCTTTTCCCTCAATAAACCCGTTGTTTAATCCTAGAGTGGTCTCCGGGTGATTTCTCAGAGCAAGGCTACCTGACTGAAACCATACAGCTTACAGTTGGTGGGGTCAGAGGTCAAAATCAGTCTGGACTCACTTCATGTTACCTGTCCATTACCATGATTTATTTTGAATTTTAGGGTAAACTGATTACATGGTTTGCTTAATATATTTAAAACAAGTATTTATAAGCAAAATCTTTCTGTATTAATACAACAATTTCTGCTTTAAAACTAAAATGCAAATATTTGTATCTGAAATGTTTCTTGTTCAGTGTTTTGAATTTTTATGCCGTTTCAATGAAAAATTTTAAAGACTAACAAAGTGTTAAACCTCAAACTGATAAGAACAGTAATTTCCAGGCCCCTATACATCCTACATCAAAGCTTCTGTCCAGGAATTGGCAGCTTTATACCTCAGTCACCAGGTTAACATGTAATTATCTCCTCATTGTGAAGAATGGGAAAGTTATCATGACAATTGACTAAAGAAGTCAACTAAAAGAATACATCCTGTGCAATGCAACAATTAGAGGAGATACTCAACACTTTCTAGGATCTGAGGAAATCCAAAGTCTAATTTAGATCATAATATAAACTATTTAAGGCCTTAGTGTCTGCAGAGAGTTAAAGTTAACACTCTCCTCAATGGCCTTGGAAGACCCAGGATACGAATAGTGGCAAGGGGGTGGGGGTGATGCACATGGAAAAATAAAAATGATACATTGGATTTTTACAGTATTCACTGGTTGCTAACAACTCCTAAATTATGGTTTATCACTCATATCATGCTCCAGCTAAGAATACTGAGACCATCCAGACAACACTCTTATAAGCTAAATAATTTAAGGTCAAATATATAGTTCATCATTAGAATCCTGCTTTTGTTTTCATCTACAGTATCTTATGAGTGAAGAAAAAAGAAATGGGCATATAGAATAAAAAGAGAGAAGAATAAGAAAAGTTTAAAAATTGTTTAACAACAGTGGCTGATTTTGTGGTAGACACACACATCCATTCTCCCGTGGCCTAAGCAACCCAGGCATGTGCCCTGGCTGGGAATCGAACTGGCACCGCTTGGTTTACAGGCTGGCACTCAATCCATTGAGCCATATCAGCTGGGGGACTGTTATTGTTTTATAAGTGCTAATAGATACGTGGTTCAGAGTGTTGTCTCTGGCCAGGCAGCATCAGCATCACCTGGGAACTTGCTAGAAATGGAAATCATTAGGTCCCTCCCAGACCTCTTGAATCAGAAACTGTAAGAATAGAGCCCAGCCAATCATGTTTTCTGATTTTGCTAGAGTTTGAGAATCCTTGCTGGAGGCTAACACTGATTTGCATCTAAATCTACTTTATCAACAAAAACTCTTCTATTGAACATCGACTGAGAAACATACTTGACTATTCTCCATATGTATCTAAAGATAGAACCTTAGGTAACACAGCAAAGCTAGTAATCAAACAAACAAAAATATTAAGTGAAGGAATTCCAAAATATGCAATTGGAAAGTAATGTTATTTGTTTTTTTTTTTTTTTTTTTTTTTTTGTTTTATTTCTGTTGGTTTGAAACTCTGTTTATAGTAAGAGGCCTGTAGTAAAATCATTGAGGGTCCTTCCCTTATGATCTTAGATGATGCTTTAAGTTGCTTGGTATTTATTCATCTTAGATTTCCAGAGGCAGCTAGAGTAAAATGAAAGCATTGTAGACACCTTCAGACACTGCAGACCGCAAATATATGTAATTTCAATTTTCCGCTCCACTCTTTATCTTTATATATCTTCATTAACAACCCACTAGTTCAAACGCTTAGCTGTAGGGCTTGAGAAGAAGGCATTTATTAAATCCAATTCAAACAAATGTTAGGTACTTAGGATCAGCGTTAGGAAAAAAAAAACAGATGAAAGGGATCATAGTATCTTAATTAAAATTAAGCAGAAATAATGGAATGTCAGGGAAGAAATAATATAAACATACAATCTTAATGTATATCAAAATCATATAAGCATTTGACTCTACTTCTCATGGATTTGCTATTTTAGGCACGGGAGACAATTCTGGAAAGATTAAACTGTTACCACATACCAAAGATAACATGTCAAGCCCTTGGTTCAAAATCTTTAATGTTTTCAAACAATCCATAATTAAAAGTCTATCTACCTTCAATTCTAGAAATCATTTCATAATGCAAACTTAATTGGCTGTTATTAGCAGGACTGGATTAAGTAGCTTGTTGTGGCCATGATGAGTTTATCTATTATGCTCGTAATTAGGACTCCCACAGCCAACAAGCCCAGAGGGGCTCAAAGCTCAAAGCAAACCCCCGTTGCCAAGAGCCACTTACAGATTCTTAAATCATCAAGCTGCTATTCCTGCCACCACCAAGAGTCACCCCCCTCCACTTTCCTCTTTATATTTTTAATCTACCATGTGGATTAATTTGCTTTCTGGAAACCTCAAGGGGCTAAAGGCTTTATGCATGGGTATATTTGCTTTTCTCAGAACGCCAATTTCTATGATAATTTAGAGCTAGGGAATTGGGGGCCGAAAACTGGGATTGCTGTGCTATTTTTCTCAGACTTTGAGAAGCCAGGTGGTCTTCAGAAATGTTGGTCTTTGAGGATATATGCTCCCACTTTATTATTATTGTTGTTGTTGCTGTTGTTTTATCATTGTAATTGTTGGGATTCAAAGCAACTTTATTTATACTTTCATATATTTTACAGCTTTCCTCTTTCTTCTTTTAACTTTCCTGTGGAAATAGATAAAACCTATTCTTCTAGTTCTATATTCTAGTGAGAACGTGGAATATGTATATGTTCAAAGCCATGTATTTGTGGGAATATTTCATATAGACTAGCTATGAAAATTAAGTTTAATTGTTATTCAGACATTTCCAAAGACTGCTATGAACAGTTACATCAAAGTTTAACACTTGCTTAACCTACTTAAATGCTGCACACAATGACAGTGGACATTTATTTTCCAAACAATTAGAGGTCTAAACAACATGCTGATAGCCAGGCCATAACAAGGTCAATTAAATCCTGATCTCCATCAGGGTACTCAGGTATCAGTATTTTTAAAAGGTTCTCAGGAGTTTCCAAGGACAGAATCACTATAGAGGGAGTTCACATTAATTTCTTAAAGGCAGCTAAAACACATAACCTGGTCAGGGTGTTAGTTTTCTAGAACCCATTTTATTCCCAAGGAAACTTTTTGGATTGTTGTAAAATCTAATTATTTTTGTGTACTTTTGGAATTGGAACTAATCAATCAAAAGATGGGAAAGAGGCATGACAGCTTAATTCAGGGTCTTTCCACAGATTGTGTCACTCGAACCCCATTTTATAGGGATCAGTTTTACTTACCTCAGAAAATAGTGTAGAGAAGTTCTGCCACTAATCTTAGGCAAGTATCCTAATCACTCAAGTGGAGATAATAGTACTACCTGTTCCATAGTGTTGGTGGGTTTAAAGGGATACCTCTTATAAGGCAATTAGCACCAAAAAAAAAAAAAAGCATAAAATAAACCCTGATAAATAATAGCTACTATTATCAATATGAACCCAAACCAGGCATTTTAGATATTGTAACAAACACAGGATGTGTTTTCACGTTTTGATGCTGGCTACTGAATTACTGTTATCGTCAATTTAATTTGTCAGAAAAATGCGTTGGGGCATTTTATCATGAGATATACATAGTATAAAATCAGTATCCCTCTTTCTCACATCATAATGTCTCTGGAAACATTATTGATATTTCAATAAAGTTTGTGTGTGTGTGCGTGTGTGCATGTGTGCGTGTGTGTGCGTGTGTGTGTGTATTCCCTTCTGTACCCTTAAAGAAAATTATCTTGCAAAGAACAGATTTGGGAGTTCTACACAGAATTTGCTGGAGGGAAAAGATGGAGATTATGATTTGCCTTGTGTTCATTTTGACTTAATAGCCTTTAAGAAAGCTTGATGCCTCCGCATTCACCCTTTAAACAATAGAGCAAAACAGTACTACAGTACCTCATCTTAAGGCAATTCTAAAAATTACACATCCTACATTTAATTTTTCATCAGACTACTCCTTTTTCATAAACGTTAAATAAAAATGACCCAGTGTCACCATATTAAATATGATAATCTAGGAGAAAAAGGATTAAACTTTTTTACAAAAACAACATGGAAAAGGAACTCATGGAGAAACATCTGAGCGTTTAATTAAACTGCAGTTTGAAATAGGATTGTTCACATAAACATGTTTACTCATATTTTTAATTTCATCAAAGGCTAATTTTGTCAGTTGAGATAACTCATGTTTGATCTACTTATCTTCAAAACTTTTTAAATTATTTTATTTTGGTATTTAAAATAGCCAACAAATAAAATACAAGGTGTTTAGCTAAATTTGGATTTTAGACAAGCAACAAATATTTTTTTAGTAACATATGTCCTGACAAGTATTACATAACATATACTTCTACTAAAAAAGTATTGCTTATATTTAATTCAAATTAACTTAAGTGTCCTGTACTGTACTTTTATTTTCATTTTGCCACTCTAACCTAAATCACATTTTTGTATTTTTGATAAAAACATCATAAGGTTTTTTTTTTCTTTCTTTTTTTTAGCAATTGAAGGGTAATGCTTTTCATTTGTCCCAAACACAGGAAAGAGAGTGAATACTTCAGTGTCTGGAAACTATAGCAATTTGAGATAATATAGATTTATTTTTTTATGCAGAAAAATATTTATCATAATGTAAAATCAAGGAAAAGTGCTAACACTGAAGAACTGATCTGTTTACTAGATTAAGGGATAACGAATACATATCTGAGCTTTCTTAAACATTTACTAGTTACTACCTTTTTAAAAAATATTTTCTGTGAGGAAGCCAATTTATATTTAAGAATAAAACCTGCAGTGATAGCTAGCATATATGTTCTAAAGTTAATTTTATATTATGAATAAATGTCAATTTTGTAAAAGCTATTAACATCTTAAAAATTAAAAATTAAGAAATCAACTAAATTTTGATATGATTTGAAGTAATGTATGGCAAGTAGGTGTTATAGAGACTTAGGTCCTTCTCTGGCAGCATTGTGACCCAAAGCAATTTATTTAATCTATAGTTCCCTCAATTTATTCACCAATAATAAAGGGGTAATAAAAATACTTAAACCATAGGGTGTTTTAAATTAATGTTGATAATTCATATGAAACATAAGGTTGAGTACAAAGTACATTTCAGAAAATCTTAGATTCTATTTTGACTATTAACATGAATTACCAAAGAATACCCTGAGCTAGTAGTTAGGATATAATCCCCAGCAATGACAATCCCAATTATTGATATTATGAGTATTTCTCTTTTTAATTTTCATTTATTTACTTGAGAGAGAGAGAGAGAAGAATAGAGGGGGAGGGGCATTGATTTGTTGTTCTACCTATTTATTCTTCCATTCGTTGACTTTGCATGTGCCCTGACTGAGAATCAAACCCACAATCTTGGCTTATTGGACAATGGTCTTACCAGCTGAGTTATCTGGCCAGGGCATATTAAGACTATTTCTATGCAATGGGATTAGAAGTCTGCAGAGAAATAAGCATGTTAATTGCAGTCAACAGTTAAAAGTCTCCAGAAGGAGTATAATATGTAGTAAAGAAAAACAAAAACAAAGACAAAAACCCTCAGAAATCAGCCTGACAGTTTTTTCCCCCCAGTAGATTCTGTCTCCTCTAGTCAGCTCACTCTTGTCTATAATTGTCAGAGAAGATCCACCTTATCAAGATATATACCTATAAAAATTTTGGAAGGTTTCTTTCATATAGAATGGTTCACATAACTAAAAATTAGTATCCCTTAAGGGAATTTCATTAATTTTTGTGCGTGTGTGTGTTGGGGGATTGACTGTGGGAGAAGGGGAGGTAGGCAGGACAGGGGAGAACATGAAGAAAAAATGGGACAACTGCAATAAAACAAAAATAAAAAGTAAATTAATTAAGTTTTAAAAAGAATGAGTGAAATCTCCATTAAGGAATGACTACCATAGAATTATTTTATACTTATTATACACTACCATAACTATAATTCTATATAAAACCCAGGCATGTCAAGCTACTTTGAAAATAATTCCACATTTATTTCTTATGAAATAATTGACTTTTAAGAACTAATGGTGTTAGTCTGGCTTTCTCATCAGTTCAATTTCGGATATCCTTTTGCTTTCCTAGCCTGCCTTTGTCTCACCATCATCCATCTGTTCTGGAATGTCACTTCTTTGTATCTTAGCCCTGACTGCTGTTCTTCAGGGGGAAAAAAGTAAGCCTTTGCTTCCATACTTAATTAGAAGTTCTAAGTGCCATGATTCTACCTGCGGTATATTTAAAGATGTGCTGCTTCTCTCTTATATACTCTGAAAACTGTCTGGTACTATTTACTTTTTAGGACAGAAATGTTTCTCTCTCCCTCCTTCCTTCCCTCCCACCCTCCTCCCCCTTCCATTTTGACTGATTCTCAGTCCAGAAACTCACCCTTGCATATGACCCTAGTTGCACTGTAGGAATCAACCAGGTTATGCCTTTTCTCTTTAATCTGAATCTTCTATATTCTATGATCATGACTTCTGTCTTCTAACACTTAGTTTTGGCCTTATTCTTAGTGTGGAGGAAAAAATTTTTGATTATTGTGAAAACTCTGATTACTATTCAAAGTCACATTTTTTTATAATTGATGAAGTTTAACTCCTTATATGTTTAGTTCTCCCTGGCATGTGGACAACAGGGTCTGCTCAAGGTCTCTCCTTCCCTTGAAATTGACCCCTTCATCTCTGGTCAAACTTTAAAACATTAGGTAAAAGAGAAACAAACTGTATTTGTCACCTTTTTCAGACAAGTTTATCAGCCTATAACGACATAGTAACATAAAGCCTTTAGTAATGACAATATTAATACAAGCAATTTAAGTCTTACAAAGATTTATTTCAAATTATGTTTATTCTTTAGCTTATTTTGTTTCCCAAGCAAGTACACGGGATGGGGAAAATGTTCTGTTCGTCTTTTATAGTGAACAAGGATGTTACATCATCTTTCAATTTAGAGCATTTAAGCTGTTTCTACATGTTTACTTCTTCTCAAAGTCACCTTTGTCCTAAATAATCAACTGGAAAAATAAGAGCAGTCTCTAGTTTAATAGTTGGGAGTGAGTAATCGGGACAAAATCTCAATATTCTATATCGCTTTTTCTATTTGACAGAGCTCAATTGCACATGAGATCTTTTATTCATTCTTTTATTCATGCATTCATTTAATAAAGATTTATTGCAAGCTTCCTATAGGAGTAAAGCTTTGTTACTCCAGCCGCCTTAAAAATTTCAGATGTTATTATTTATTTGTCAACAAAAATTAAACTCTACAATTGCTTATTGAGTAAACAGTTTCTAACATGCTAGAAGGTGCCGAGAGTCATGATTATGGGCCTTCCATTTGGTTTTAGGTGTGCTGAACATATTTGCTGGACACCAGATCACCTTTCCTGGATAGTCCCCTTCCTCTGCCTTATGGAGGGCATCATTTTTTATTTAGCTCCTGGTGTGTTTTCCTGGTTGATTTTCTTCTCTCTCCTTTGCTTTTTTAATATGGCCACAGGTATAATAAAGCTTACATTACAAGTGCCAAGGGAAAGTCTCGTTTGAATCATGAGTTTTCTTTGTGTAATAGGAGAGTGGGTATTGTTATAACGGTTGGGTCTTTTCCTTGCAGAGGTCTGTGCAGAGGTTAGAGAATTGGGAGCATTATATAGTCTATAGTACAATCTTGGGTGTCGTAAAGAAAAATGAACTTTCATGCATTGGGGAACCAGAAAACTTCAGCAAGTTCACGGCAGAAGCACCAGCCTCCAGAGCGCCATGTGGGGAAATGTGCACTGTGAGCGTTTGAGCATGTACCGTGTAGCCAGATTTTATGAGCAGGGCTTTCCACTTCTCTTGGTTCTTGTGGAGTCAGAGTAGACACTGCACTCTAGGTGCACCACTGCTATTACAAAAGTAAGAAAAAGAGTTCTACCAAATGAACCACCACCACAATCCACTTGTGTTCAGTCCTGGCCAAAACATATTTCACCAGCACAAGACATGCTTTACAAACTTTAGCCATGGCTGCTGCTATAGAGAGCGAGAAAGCCCATCTCTCAGGAGAACTTTCTGTTGTTCCCTGTAGCCTGTACACTGTGTGTTCTGTTTATTTCCATCTGTCAGCAGATGTCTCAGAGTAGTACTTCTCTCAAGCTGGGTGAGTGCTCAAAAGAATTACCTTGAGCGCTTATTCAGATTCCTTTATCCCCACCTCCAGAGATTCTGATTCAGTGTACTTGAAATGGAATCCAAGGATTTGTATGTGTAGCCAGGTGCCAGCTGGTGTTGATGCTACTGGTTCTCAAACAATCTATCAATAGCACTGTCATAGGGTCACTTGAAATTTAAAGTTGGAAGGCATCTGTTAGTTTGTGGACCACAGCTATGAGTCAAAGTGCACACAGCTACTCCATTTAAGTGTGGCAATGCTATCTATTACACAATTTTGACTTTTTAACAGATTTAAATTCATTAGTCCAGAATCAGCGAAATGTATGCTTTCTTCAGTGTCTTCCTTGGCACATGTAAACCATTACCAAAATGAACAGGGTCTTAATGAAGTAGACCTTTATCCAACTTGCACTACTATATGTCAATGTGGCCTTCTGAAGTTTAAATCATTCTTTATGATCATCAATAAGAAATACATAGGGGGTGTGCTTTGTTCTTTCTCTTCACATTGTATTCAATGTCCATGTGCGTTACAGTATCATCCAGAGCATTAAATAAGACCTATTACTCTTGACTATCCTGTATCTTTCCTTCATCTTACATCAAATGATTAAAACTGATCCCAACTATTGAATTATATTCCTCCATTTAATGAAACAAAAAAAGTTTTCATCAGTTGAAAGTTTGCTACACTTCTGTCAAACTTACAAAAAGTAAACATGGGATAAAAAAACAAATAACAAAAATGTGTAGTTCCTGTTTTGTGCATGAGTTTACACTAGATCAGGGAAAATGATTACTCCCTGGCTGGAGTAGGTCCACATGCCACATTTTATCACCATTCCCTGACAAAGTCTGCAAACTGTGGTAGGTACATAGTCTCTGCCTCTTTCTCTTGAAACTGGTAATTTTCTTGCCTAAATGATGCAAGTTAAGTTTTCACGACAAAATCATACATTTTTTTCAAGTGAAAAATAAAAGTGCTGGGTCATTAAATGATTATTTTAGGGATATTATGGAATAAAATCGCTATACTGAGTAATACCAGAGTATGGCCATGCATTCCACAGATCCACATACACAAACTTACTGATGCTGGGCATAATAATCCAAGAACATCCACTTGACATCAAGGAAGCTAATGGGAGGATAGGACCAATTTGATTGTCTCCATAGGAAATAAGCTAAAATAATGGTCAAACTTGAGAAAAATCTAACTAAAAGAATAATATGGCTTTGATAACAGATGAAGGAAATTTTAGAGCAGGAGACAATAAAGTCCTTCAATACAAGTTACTGTCAGAAAAGGATAATTCTGCCTGGATGGTAATGCTAAAACAGGGCAAACCACTGTGATATGATATTATCCTTGGGAAAGCATGTCAACACAAATGTGGAAAGTGACAAAACTCTTGAGGGAGCGATAACCTTCCTGCCTCTAGGGATACAGCAGTTGCCGGGTGATTAGTATCACTGGAGAGAGACATTGCAGCACAGACTTTTTTCTGGATAAAAGCACGTGAATGTGTCCATACATTTCTTGCCACATTTAGAAGCTGTACAAGTGGAGAGGGAATCAATTACAACTCTTAGATGTGCCACAAAGTAGATCCCAAATATAAAAATATGCGATAGATGACACAAACCACATCCTTTTATTCATTGAGAACTCTACAAAGGGCATGGTGGAGGTAAAGTTAAACTCATAGAATGTAAATTCAGTGAAGATATATTTAATAGATAGCCAGAAGTTTAAGCATAAATTCGAACACCTTCAGATTAAAACATAATGTCTCATTTTTGGACACGTACCCACTTGGGTGTATTGATGCAGTGTGCCTATTGACGCAAAGATGTCACACACATTGACAGTCATAAAAGAAGCTGAGAAAATGATTAAAGTGCTACAGATGACTTTTTCTAACCTTTCAGGAATGGATAATTCCTTTTTTATTTCCTATTTCAATGCATAGTGGAAGAATTGTTATAATATTGTTAAAAACCTAAAAAACATAGCACCAACATTAAAATAGAATCTTATAAAATTAGCATTCATGAATCCATAGTGATGTAAATTATTGAATAATTAAAAAATAGGAGAGACAGAAACTACTTTTACATGAGAGAGAACTTTAAATAATATATGAGGAATCTCCCTCTCAAAGAAATGAACTTATGCTTTTGATTGTAGGCTGACATTGATTTGAGTCCAAAGAATATAGATGTAAAAGCATAACTTTATAGTGGAGAAACTCTTGAGGCTGATATCACATAATCCTTGATATAATGAAATGAGAAGGAAAGTTATCACTGTGTTATACCTCCCTGGAATTCTAACCACAGTCTAATCATGAGAAAGCATCAGATAAACTCAAAGCGAGAAATATTCTACAAAACACCTCAACAATGTTCTAAAAATTATGAAAGTAAAATAGAGGTGAAAGAAAGAAAAGAAAGAACTAAAGAAAGAAAGAAAGAAAAAAAGAAAGAAAGAAAGAGAGAAAGAAAGAAAGAAAGAAAGGAAAAGAAAAGAAAGAAAGAGAAAAAGAGAAAAAAATAAAAGAAAGGAAAAAAAAAGATATGGTTGCAAGAGATTAGAGGAGGAGATACTAAGGAGACATCATGAATACATATTCTGTGATATCTCATATTGGATCCTGAAGTAGAAAAAGAAAAAAAGAACAATAATAGACATATGATGTTAATGAGACATAAAACCCTGTTGTTTTAACTCACATTGATTTTCAATTGTTGGTTACTCAGCGTAAGTTAGCATAATTTCATAGGTACAAGTGGAATAGTAATGGCTCATTAAATGGTGAAAGAGTCAAGAGCTATAAGACTAACCAGTCATTTAGAAAAACAAATGTTTTGGGGGGTTCTTCCTTCAGTCTTCATATAAAAATAAGTGGTGGATCAAAGAGTGAATCCCTCAAAAACAAAAAATAAAAGAAAAACTAAAAAAGAAAAGAAAGTCCTTCAAGTTCTGAAAGCAAATATAAAGATATTATAGAAAACCAAAAGAAATCTAAGAAAAATATAATGAACTAAAATACATAAAATAAAAAATATATTTTTGTCTGACATACAGTGAATAAAAGCAAAACAATAATAATAAAGCACCAATATGTACAACAACAAAAAAACCACAAGAAACATAGACATTTAACTCTTTCACATAAAAAATAACCTATGAGAAAAACAAGTTTGGCAAAGACTATTAAAAAAGAAAAATTAACCAAGAAAGGAAAAAAGATAAATTTATAAAATGCCACTGAATTCCACTCTCTATTTAAAAATTACAACTTAAAAATGAAAATAAAACATTATTACCAATTAATTCTACTTTTTTTGGTCTATTTTATAAGAAAAATCCTTTCATGAGATTTTAAACCAATTTTTTAGGGAATGATAACCCCAAGGTTATGCAAACCATTAAGTAGAATAGAAACACAGCAATTTATTTTATAAAACTTGGTGAACAATGATTACACAACCAAAGAAGCACAGTATGATAATAAAAATGTAAAGGCCAATCTCACCTAAGAATATAGTTGGCAAAAAGTTATATTCATTATTTGTATCCAACTATGTTTAAAAATAACTATATATTCTGACAAGTCAGAATTTCCCCAGGAATGTAATATATAAAGATGACTTAGAATAAGGAAAACATTAACTAAGTTCTTTATATTAGTAATACAAAGGGTAAAAACACATGATTATAAATAGAAAAAAACTGTTAAAATTCCATTTACATCTGTCATAAACAAATTTTTTTAAAAATTAATAATAAGGCTTTGTTTATTTATCACATGGTAGCTATCAAAAACTTGCATGTCATCTTTAATTATTAAAGGCGATTTATTTATTTAATGATTACAAAGTTGGAATTATTCCCTTTATGTAGAACAATGTAAAATCCCTGTCATAACCTCTTTAAGGATTTCATTGGGTGACCTAACTCAGGTAAACAAACAACCAAAAGCATACAGATTGACCACACACACAAAAAGTTATATATAACAGCTATAAAGGAATGGAATAAGAGTACCAATCAAAGCTTTTAGCAGATGAGGAATAAGGAAAAAATCTGTCTCTCATTTTTTTCTTCATATAAGACTGCACTGCTCCATCTCCCACACAAACACTACCAATAGCACACTTAATTTGAATACTAACCAAAGAGAAGAATAAATATCATTTAAGAAAAACATAAAATGTAGACTATTATAAGATCTTTTTGATTAATTTAAAAGCTTAAAAGAAGACCAAAAGAAATATTTTACTTATATATGAAAATTTTTTACATCTTCCCAAGTAAATTAAGAAATCTAAGGTAATTTTAGCTACAATAAATTATTTCCACAAAGTTTTTACAAGCTTATCTTGATATCTGTAGGACAAAATAGAGAAACAGGAAAAGAGAAAAACAGGCAATTAAAGAAATTGCAATAAAAGGCTGAAATATTTCCTTCCAGCTGTCAAAACTTATTATAAATATATACTGATTGTAAAAACCTGTAGTGGAGCACAAATACACAAATATACTGGCTGAACAAGATTGAGAAATGAAACCATATATAGAAAAAGTCAAGATATTTAACAATTGATATTGTGAATTATTGAAGAAGAGTCACTTTTCAATAAATGATGTTGCGGCAATTGACTTCCCCTATGGAAAAGGAATAAAATCTGATTATCTCACACCATATATAAAATAAATTTTACTTGACTGTCATAAATGTAGAAAATAAAACTTTAAATGTGTTGTAAAAATGTAGAATAATATCTTTAAGATATGGGAGCAGGGAAGAAAATTTAGAGTATAGATATGCAAAAGTAATAAAGACTTATAAACTTGAATAAAAAAGTAATACTAGTTTAGCAATAGGTGCTTGAAATATATATCTGCACATTTATATCCAGAATATAAAAAGAGCTACTAAAGTGTGTACAAGGAAACCAGTCATGGGGAATAGATATGAGAAGATGGTTTACAGAAGCATTAATCCAAGTGGCCAGTCAAATAAGAAAAGATTCTGTACATCCTCTATAATTAAGAAAGTAAAAAACTTAATTGAGATAGATGCCATAATGTAACAAAGCAAACGAGGGTTCATCCATGTGTCAACTTGATACACGACCCAACAATTAGTGTTGAAGGAAACAAATTTTAATTTACAGGAGTCCAACTTCGGTGGGGGGTGGGAGCTGGGAGCATTCCTGCTCAGGGCCCTGTTCTTCCATGAGACCCAGCACTTCCCTTGCTCCTCGCAAGGCTATGAACCAAAACCATGTCCTGTAGTTCCCCATCTCTTCATCTGCTTTTACGCCAGCTGTGCAAACAGCTCTCTACCCCCTCTGGAAAGTACCTTTGTGTGTTTCAGACCCACCATCCTCTGTCCTTCAGGATCCAGGGTACATTGTACTCAGCCTCCATGTAGTAGTCCAGGAAGACATGTGCCATGTTGCACTGGGTTGTGGGAGAGCCCTAGAGAGGCACACATCCCAAGAGCATGGCTCCTCTGTACGTCCTTCAGAGAAGCAGAAGTCCACATTCCCGGTCACAGTGCAGCATTCCAGGCATCTCCCACGCAGCCGGGCTTGGTTCGGCAGCTTCCCGCACAGCTCCATCTGCTCTCTCCTCACACCCTCTCCTCTGCCCTCATGGCTGCCTTCCTCACCACAGACCACATGGCAGAGCTCCCTTCTACTTCACTACACCAGGCTGCATGGCGGAACCCCGACTACGCACTGCATACCTGCTTGCTGCTTCCTCTCTCAGCCCTCATGGCCGGATCCCCCTGCTTCATGGCTCCTCCCTCGTGGCTGTCCTCTCTCTGTCTGCCTGCCCTTCTTTTAAATGCTGACCCAGAACTTCTTACGTGACCTCATACCCAGTTCCCCTGTACCTCTTACCTTCTTTTGGTTGCCATCTTTAGTCAGGACAAGCGCTCTGAGTGATGCACAGGCTTCCACCTCCTGTGTCTCAGGCAGGTGCTGTATAAACTCCCTTGCTATGTCACGAGTCACAGGATGCTTTCAGAATCACGTAGGCCTTTTGCCTGGGTGGCAGCACAGCTACCAACTAGCTACCAACTTGCCATAGTTACACAAAGTATCTTATGCCATGTCATCCTCTCTCCCTTCTCCCAACCAATGGCTGTGGGGAATTTCTGGGGACCCACACTCTGCACCCCATTACCATAACCCTCTGACTAGAAAATAAGAAATCAGGAGCTTACTGCTACTGCCACCATGAACTATGGATTTATAACTAAGCCTGGCTTTCAAGAACCTATGAAACGTAAGGACCCTGTCACACAAATTCACCTTTTGCTTCTTTGAACTCAAGTCCCTTCATGGACCTTGCTCCTTCCACCTCTTTGCCATTACTCTCACACCTCCTTGAAACACTGCTGTCCCCCCCACACTGCGGTGTCCTTCAGATTTTATTCATCCCTTACAGTCCCCTTGAGGATCCCCTCATGTCCTAAGACTTTTCATCTATATCTGAATCTGTAAGAACTTCTCTTTCTCCCATGTTCACTGCACTTATAATTATACACTATATAGCATAGTGGATTTTTTCTGTTACTAACTGCTCTATTCCATGTGTCAACTCCTCACCAAAATGGTCAGGTCTCGGGGTCAGGAAACAAGTTTATAATTTCTTAATAGGTTGTCTTGTAGCTGACGCAATAGCTCTTCATAGCTTCTCTTTTTTCAAATTGCGTGTCTGTTCTCCATAAAAATAGACACATCTATAATTGCTGAGGTCCTCTTAGGCTCCTGAGTTATGATAAAACCAGTTTCTATCCAATTAATATGTCCCCAAACATTCAATGAGTAACAGACTGAAGACGCTTGTATTTTAAAACAGGTTTTCAGTCTCTGACAGCACAATAAACCATGTTTACCTCCTACTAAGATATGATACTTTAGAAATCTCCGAGGCAAGTAAGTACCCCATTCCAAAAGCAAATACTCCAGTACAAACAGTTCAAGCTTCTATTGATTTAAATATGAGTTTATGTAACCACTCGAGGGTGGCCTTTTGGGGGAACAAGACCTGACGGAATTAAACTAATCCATCATGACACTGACTAATGCTCTCAATCATGTTTTACAGAAGCAGAAAAGGAGTTTCAGAGAGATTTTAGGCAAAGTTATCTTCATATTTTATATGAAATTATTTTGTTTCACTTCTCCCAGAGAGTACATACTTCTCTAGCATTTATTTTAGTGATGTAGATATTAAAAAAACAAAAAAAAACAAAGCATGGCTTTAGAGTGTTTAAGCTGTTGGTTGTGAAGATTTATTATTTAGGATTTGATATTCAAATGTGTCCAAGTCCAGCGTCAGACCTGGAAATTATCCTAAGTGGAATGATCCACAGGCTACATGGTTTCTTTCTAGTTTCTATGGTCCACTGTGTTCAGTTTGAAATTGATGGAAGTTTGGAACTTGCGTCCACTCTGTGGCTTTGCAGCTAACTGCGATATAAATCCTAGAGAAAAAAGATCATCACTCTGTTTCTTGGATATTGGGCTTTTGGCTACCACATGCCTTGGGAAAAAGATTAAGGGTTCTGTAGCTTTGAATTGGTTTTAAATTTAATAAGCGAATTTAGTTTTGCAATAAAATTATTAAGTCTAAACTTGAAATTGGACTTATTTTTATTCCCAAGGAAACAAAATAGTTTCACCACCCTTTGTTATTTACCAAAATTACCAACTTTTTTGGTAAAGTCTTTCCACAAAGAACCTTAGCTGATAAACACAAAAGAAAATGAAAACCAAAGATGCATCAAATAACCAAGGTAAGAACTTCTAGGGCAATGTTTGCTAAAATACAATTTAAAAAAAAAATCTTACGTAAGATGGCTGCTATTCTTTCAAACTATTTTTTTTTCCTTAGTAGAAGCATTACTATTATGATGAGAACCCAAGGGCATTAGACCTAAGGCTTTGCACCAAGTAGATTATGACTTTGGACCATGTATTTGTTTTCTGTCTCCCAGCCTAATGTAGCTTGTCCTGAAGAAACGAGAGTGAGGTAGTGACAAAGATATGACTTCGTGGGTGGCCTTTATCTTTTCCTTCCCCTACAGCTTAAGCATGAAGAAATAAAAAGTAATGTTAAGGAAGTAGAAAAAAGCTGTACTCAAAGAATTTGAGGTGATGGCCAAATTTCTAATCAAGTTACCTGATTTCCCTTCTATTCCAGGTGACCCACCACAACTCACGAATAAATCTTTCAGGGAAGACCAGGTTCCTAGTCTAATGAAGAACTCTGGGCTTCTCCTCAGAAAGCTGTCTCCTCCCTAGCAGTTTACACCCAAAGTCATTTAATATTGGCAAGACTTTGCATAAGTCATTTGTTATCTTTAAATTCACGTTCACCATCTGAAATAGGATAATAATCTTATCTTGACCCACCTCCCTAGGTGTCTGGACATCACTGCGAATCTCTACCATTTTACTTCATATATTAGAGTAGGCCTTTGTATCTGTCTCTCACACACTTTAAGTTCTATGAGGGAAAATACTGGAGTTTAGTCTTAAGGCAAAATCTATAGTTTACAGCCTAACACAATGCCTGAGACACTGTGATCATTCAATATAGTTCAATTCAATTCAACCAATTATAAAATTTGATTAAACTAAATTGAACTATTGATAAAAAACAATACACATGTGAAAAGGATTTTTGCTCAACGAGTAGATTTTTCCCCTTCTTATCTCTCATTCAGTTTTTATCAGAAATAAAATATTTGAGGTAATACTCAGTCCAACATATTTGAGTGAACCAAATATTTTAAGAATATGAATATTTATTATTATATTCATGTAGAGATAAAGCCAATGTTTAATTCAACTATGTAGCATTTAATAGATATCTTCAAGATTCCTGGGCTTCGGGACCTAATTGACACAGAATTTTCACATGGTAATGGTTCGGTCAACACCTATTGCAGTGAATAAATGAATGAAGAAATTAATGAATGAAGAATCCCCCGCTTATTCCAACCAAGAGTATCCATTATTAATCTCCCAATCTGTTTACCTCAATGACAAAATAGTTCATTTTTTAAAGTTGCTTCTTGCTTTGTCCCACAATTCAAACTTTTTTCTTCTGTATTTGTTTTGAGTGAGGAGGCTTCTTTTGCTTATTTTACTTATTGCTATCCTGGGTTTGAGTAAACTCCCACAATGTACAAATATAACTACATATTTTGTACTTTCAAAGATGATGCCAGGCGTGCTCTCTGTATCATGTCTTAAATCCAATTTTTTCCACCTCTTCTTTAATTTGTATCATGAACTTACCTCCCCACTTCTCAGTTTAAGAATCATGTATCCATTTTCAGGATATCCCAAAAATTATCTTCACTGTCTAGCATCTCCCATTTCACTTGATTTTAAATTAGGCACATTTTAAAAAATTATGAAACACTGAACAACATAGGTTCCCAATAGTCACCCAAGGACTCAAGCATCTTATGATAACTTCTAATTAACAGAGAAAGTATTAATGCAAATTATATTAATTTTGTAGGTTATTTACAAAGGTTCAGAACCTCACAATAGCTCAGGCTATTCTTATCAAGAAGTTTCTCCAGTGAGCATATAGGGGGACCTTTAAACAAGGAGGCCTCTTGATGTCCCCTTACCTTGCCTGTAGATTATTTAGTTAGCTAGGTATAGAAATGTAATATACTTATAATACAATCAGTTAATTTGGTAAAATGATCTTTGGACATAACTTCCTACATTTTTTTCTTCTTATAAGTCCAATATACTTGTTCTAAGTTTCATTAAATAATTCAAAACAGTTATTTCCATTTTACTCAGTAAGTTGTTTTTGGCAATTCATAAGATGTTGAAGTGGTCTGATAAAAGCATGGACAGAGGTAGTAATTAACTAGTCAATTTTGCTTTGAGGTTTATAATATAAACCCCATTTCCCTATTTATAAAACGTCAGTAAAATCTGTATTATTCATATTTTGTGTTTTAGAGCTGATTTTTTCCTGCGATATGACTACAGTGACACCTGGACTACGGTTATTATTGTTATCATTCCTCCTCCTTTATTTAAAAGTGACACTGCAGGAAGCAGTACTAATGAATCTGTGATGTGGACCTTTAATGTGCTTGTCCAGCTCCCTGGACAAATTGTAATTATCATCGAAACCATCTCCAAGAGGTCTGGTTGTTCCATGTGAGAGGCTCCAAGAGAACAGCTATTGTCCCCGCTGATGGGTTTCCTTTCAGTAAGCTGACATTGTTCTTGAATTTTGCAGCATTCTGTTACCAGTATTTTTTTTTTTTTTTTGGTTAATTCAATTTTTTTCTAAAGTTCCATTTAGTTAGGTTTTTTACCAGCTAGAATGCAGAATTTATCGTTTCTTTTTCCTGTATATAATATAGGGAAGGACTTTTTGAGTTACAAGTTACATAGTTTCTTTTCAAATCTATCAGCCTCTGAGTAAGACTAGATGGAATCAAGCAATCTAGCCCAAGGGCAGACACAAATCAGAATGTAGTTCAGTCTTTCACCGTTTCAAAGCATTAACTTGTTTTTAATATCAAGAAATACAAGATATGGATAGTTTTATTATTTTCATCAATTCTTAGGTATTGTGTTTAAACAACTACTGCAAGAGTTACAGAGCAGATTATTAAAATGTGGAACTTCCATAACAAAAGTATAAATTACAATTCTGGTTTATTTATTTAAACAGAGAAATAAAATTTTATAATTTTTTTGTCTTAAACTTAAGAATATTTTTGTAATCATGATTACAGTTTTTAGTCTTCTTATAACAAGAAAATTAGTCTTGTCAGTATTTAAGCAGAACTATTTCATTTGCTGAAAAATAACACTTTTAATTTATAGTTACACGTTTGGCTTTGAAGTTTTCCACAGGGAATCAGCAAAATCATTTTTTTCTGTTTCAGATAATTGTCTTGAACTAAAATAAGTAAACAAATAACAGTCATTCTCATTAGTAACTTGTAAGAAAATGTTTACAACACACACACACGTAACTTTGGGAACAAAAGTATTCACATATTTATGATTTATTATATTTTTAAGATGTAAAACCTCTGTGGTGATGAGGAGAGACTCCATTAGGCAGACAAATAGAATAAATAAATCAGGTAGTGGAGATGTATGTGCACAGATGGATGGAAATGCTGGCTGATTCGAGTGGCCATAAGCACATAGTAAGTGGATGCAGCACTTGTGTGCACATGTGATGTGTATCTGTTTCTGTACACAAAGGCTCAGATTCCTGCTGTTTGTGTATAGCAGCAATAAATGCTGAAAATCACTACGAGCTTGCAAAGGGTTTGGTTGTAAAGTGGAAGGGGCAATTCTGTTCCTTCCAACAGCACACCACGTTTTCTTTTGAGTCACTCGCTCTGACTCTCTGCAGCCCACCCTCTCACTCACTCCCTCTCCTTTTTCACTGCACACTATAATGAGGCACAGCTAGAGATGCCTTTCAAAGAGGGAAAAAAGGACGTCTCTAAGTGGTGCAAATGGGCTGAAAATGTGTTCCTTCTACTCAGGAATGGCTCTAACTGATGCATACTGAGAAAGATCTTTTTTTCCCTCTCTAAATTTGTGATACACACACAGTCTTTATCCTCTGGTTTGTAAGAGTCAAAGCCATAAAGAGTGAATGCTATGTCTCTTGGAGAGCACTTTAGAGTAGAATAGAAATAGTTTCTAATTTTATTGAATGGACTTTCCACCTTAATAGAACACACTCAGTTTAGGGTGGGTGAGAAATAATAACTGAATAGATTGTATATGGAAAGAAAAAGAAGCAAGCCAGAAATGAGAAGGAAGCCCAAGACTTCTCTTTCAAATATAAATTTTATTTGAAAATACATTCATTTTTTATGTATGCATTTTCTCTCTCTCAAAAAAAAAAGTCAGTATGCAAAAAAAAAAAAAAAAAAGGAAAAGGTGTTGTTCTTCTTTAAATGTATTGCATTTTCAGTGATTGTGGGGGAAATCTTTCATGAAACCAGGGACTAAAAGCTAAAACAGAGGAGAAACCAAACAAATACATTCATTCAGGCAAACAACAAGTCTTCTAAGACTTTGTTACACAGTGTCAGTAGTAAGTGTCACATTTAATAATGTTACAAAGCAGAGAAAGCCATGGAGTTTGTATGGTGGCTTCAAATTAAATGACATATATATAATATATATAATATATATGTATATATATTATATATATGTATATATATATTTTTAATTTATTTTACTCTGACAATGAAACAAAATCAAGGTTACAAATTGTCTCTCTCTTCCAAATTTCTGGAAGTGAATCTGTGATAGTAATGAGTGAAGATTGGCTGGGCTTTAAAACACAAAGTTTAAAACACAGAATTCCTGACATCGCAGCTTATGCTTGGCAAATATTAATACCTCCACCTCTCTGCCATATGTTCCCTTCTCATATCTGAAGATAACAGTCTAGATGTCTGTCTGTTCAGACTGAAGAAATATTGGACA
This sequence comes from Furipterus horrens, assembly GCF_987537825.1. NCBI lineage: Eukaryota > Metazoa > Chordata > Mammalia > Chiroptera > Furipteridae > Furipterus > Furipterus horrens. The sequence goes on along the minus strand of NW_028327173.1, from coordinate 197,759,469 downwards.
AAGCAAATCCTCCTAGACTTTAAATTTGGTAATGCATTTAGTTATGTCTTAGCTATGACCTTTTAGTACTATGTGATAACTGGAAATCACAAGCACTCCATCAGATATTATCAATTCTAAATTTGACGTCAGAATAAACAAAAAAATTAGTAAAAGTTAGCAAAATCAGAGTGTAATATTAGGGCTGCCCGTGTTGAAAGACTACCAATAAAAGCCTAACAAGGAGAAATTAAAATATCTAAACCACCAAAATAAAATTTTAATGCATATCCAAACTGCACTCTGTCAAAACTGCAAAAACATCTTTCTAAATTATCTTTAAATTTACTTGTAAATGGGGGAGGAGACATGTAGAACATATTTGATTAAAACAGTCTATAAGAAATGTGAACCAAGCAGCAAAGGCTTATCTCACATAATTAATCAGATTTATCTAAAAGGTAAATTTTATAACAGATGTAACAGTATTTTGAGTAACAAAAGATATAAGAAACAAAGTGATGAAGAAATGAGCAAGCCATCACTGTGAAATAATCTCTGCATAAGGATCTTCCCAGATTATCACAGTTGTGTGCATATAAGAACTTTGAACAACTTATAAGACTTAGCAGTAGGACAATAAATCTAGTTTAGACAGTAAGTTCCTAGGATGTATTCTCTCATTGGTGTCTAGCACAGGGACTGAAACATAATAAAAACTCAATAGATTTTATTTAATGAGAATACAAATTTAAAAAAATGCCTAAGTACATTTAACCAACAAATCCATGTCCTTACTTTTAAAATGCTGAGTAATTAAAATTAGCCTATGCATATCTTAAGCACTTGCAATGGTATAGGCAAGTTTATGTTAAATTACTAGTCAATTATTGAAAATTACTTCCAAACATAACATAAATGAAAAGTATTTACTATTAGAACTGTCCAAAATCTGAACACAGTCTCTATATGACACACTAGAACTGAGTTCTCTATCACTTGAGGTATTCAAGCTGAAGTCAGGTATCAGCTTGGAGAATGAAATAGATTATACAAGCTCTGGACAGGAATAATTGGGCATTTGGCTTCTAAACTCTTTTCAATAGATGTATTTTATCATTTGCTAATTTCCCTTCTATATCTTCCCATATCTTGAAATCTGAGAGACAGTTTGTGTTGGGGACTGATTACATCACTTCCTTCTTTTTTTAACTTCCCAAGCATAAGAGGGGGGACCCCAAAAAATAGAATTCGCTTCTGGAGGGTGTACCCTCTGTAGTACAGGCTTCCCCCACTAGATGAGTGTTCTAGGAACGCATTTGTATCAGTGCACAAGCTGGTGTTGTTGTGAGAGGCTGCATCCAGCTTCAGTGAATTTTTCTCTTGTATTTGCCAGCTTCATGAGGGGTGATTTACAAGTGCATCTGCCCACTTCGTGCTGAGTGTTCAACAGCTTTTGACCAAAAAAGGCATGACCCCCATGGCCCACCTCCCTAGTCACCCAAACTCATCCCAAATGACTCTTTTGTTTTTCCAAGTCAAAAAAATTCTTCAAGGGAAAATGTTTTGCTGATGTGGAAGAGGTAAAAGAAAAAAACAGAAGAAGTACTAAAAGGCATCATATCAATGAGTTCAAAAACTGTTTTAAACAGTGGGGGGGGAAAAAGTCTCGACAGGTACAGTGCATCAAACAGAGAGTACTTTGAAGGTGACTGAACTTAAAACATGTAGGAATAAATACACAGTTTTTAATAAATAAATTCCTTTTTTGCGTCCCCCTCATATGATTTAAAAAATAATTAGTTATAGCTTAGAACAGGATTGGCATACTCCTTGTTTTTGTATGTAAATGTTTGTTTTCTTCTTTTTATGTGTGTTTTTATTTTTTTATTACTCTTAGAAAACCTCATTTTTGACTGGACTCACACATAGAAGTAGACGCTCTCAGAGAAGACAGCCGAAGTCTTTCAGCAGTCTGTTCCTGGCATTTTTCTTTGGCCTCCTTCCTCCTCTTAGCCAAGAATTGAGCATATTCTGCAGCCTCTCCCTTGTTTTTCTTAGTACATTGTTTCTTCAGAGCAGTACCCTGATGTCTGTGTGCAGTACATGTGGAGTGACAAGACACTGAATCTCAGGTACTGTGGTCCTAGTTGTCTTACTTTCTTTGTTTAGGGGCTTTCTCACAACGCATTGGCGGACATCATCTTCTTTAGAGAGGTTGAAAAGTTTGCAGATCCTGCTAGCTCTTCTGGGCTCCCGGCAATGAGGCACAGTAGTATCAGTGAGACCAGGAATATCCTTCTCCTCCTTTTTCACAATGACCGAGTTGGGAACGCTGAGGTCGGCGGCCACAATGCAGCCTCAAACACATTTGCGCTTCCTCCGCTCTCCAGTCTGGCTGGTCTGTTACACGAGTGGTGGCCCTTGCTCAGCAGCAGGTGGGCAACAGCCATGAGTGAAGACCCGCTGTTCCACGGGGAAATCTTGTTTGCCCTTCCCACCACTGATCTGAACCACATAACCCTTCCATTCTTCACCTAGCGCATAGCAGCACCTTCTGTGGCCATACGCCTCTCATAAAAGGTACGAAGTTTGTGTTTACCTCATCCACGTCAGTGAGTTTCTGGCAGCCAGTGGTTGGGAAAGAGATGGTCAGCTTCATCCTGAAGCATCTAACCACTTCCGAGGTGCCACGAAAAACAACTGTAAATAAAGTTTCGTTGGAACACAGGTGCTCATTTGTTTGTGTGTTGTCTCCCTGTTTTCCTACAGAGGCAGAATGGAACAGTTGCAATTGAGATCATGTGGCCTTGCAAAGCTACATGTATTTAATATCTATTTACAAAAAAAAAAAAAAATTCTAACCTCTGGTATAAAAACCTATTTGACTTATCATTGTAATTCCAACACAATATCCAAGCATCATTCTCAAAACATTATGATTATTTCATGGAATAAAAATGTGAGTGACTATTAAAAGAAAAAAATATGGCTGACTGGTGTTATTTGCCTGTAAATAATGGAGCTTTGCATTAGCATTCCTATGTTGAAATGTTTTTTTAACGTATACTAGCACATAAACTCTTATATTTGACTAACATGTTTATTCAAGTATGAATATTTTCATACAATAAACAAATCATGTTTCCACAGTGGTTGGCTTTGAGTTCACAAAGCCAAACATTTGCTCTGATGTGTGGGAGAAAATGCTCCTTATATTATAGTCAGAATGGCAAAAGAATGCATAATACAAAGCATTTTTCTCTAAAAGCAATTTTAATTTGGAATTTCTAATAAAAGAATAAATCCTAAGAAATTACTCTGACATTCCATTTAAAAAATAATGATACACTAAAATGTTTTCATTTTAGATGTTTATTTTATGTCTTTCTCCATAAGAGAGATAGAAAATATTATGTTTTAATCTGTGTTACAAATGAAATTAACATTCTACAATGGAGCCAGTCAGTTGAATGAAAGTTTTCTAAATACCGTGTGCCCTTTTTTCTACTCGGGTGCATGGTTTACATATTCATAAATATTTTAAAAGTCAGGTTTTCAAATCCAATATGACTGTAATCCATTTTAATAGTGAGAACTGAATTGTTTTTGTCCCTGTAGGTGAATAAGATAGACAAGCTAATTGCCTTTTTAACTTACAGATTTCTCAATGCAAGATCTCATTATCATTTGCTTTCAGGAATAAATATCTCTTGAGTTCTGATGAAGAGTATAGCTTCTATTATCATAATGTCATGAACCCTTTACCTTCTTTATCTTTCTCTAAATTCCCACACACAGTGCTTGATAGAAGGCTGATTTTGTTCATCACTGTTTCAAGTGCTTCTTAGAGTAAGTTGAGAGAATAAGGAACATTCTACATTAGCATAACAGAATACTTGAAAAATCAATGACTATGTCTAGGTAGAAATGATTGCACCCATAACCAATATTCCAGACATTTAAAAAGGTCATATAGAACTTACTTTATACTCAGTTCACAAGAAAAATTGTAAATGGTAAATTTCTATTTGTCATATATAGAGTCATTTTATCATTTTAAATACCTTACAACTGTTATAATAAAACTTGTTCCCCTAGTAAAGTAGCCTGGTTGAGAATCTTAGCTATGAATCTGGAGTTAATAAAACACACATTCACACACATGTACATACACAAACATATATACAGTAGTTATAGTCTTTTTTTAGATATATTTTATTGGTTATATTGTTACAATAGTTCCAATTTTTCCCCTTTGCTCCCCTCTATCCAGCACACTCCTCCCCCAGCATTCCACCCCCCCAAGTCCATGCCCATGGGTCGTACATACAAGCTCTCCCACTTCACCCTTTCATATATTCTTCTTCTTTTTTTAAATAAATAAATGATTAATTAATTATTTTAACAATAAAAAATAACAATCCCTCCCTCTCAGACTTAAGACCCTTTATAATCTTATAAAGGACAATGGGCAAAGGTCTTGAGCTCCTCTAGCTGCTTCAAGCTGGACATGGTTGTCATCCTACCTACCCTTGGGTCCAGAAATCCCTAATTAGAGTTGGGGTGTGGAGGGGAGGGTGGCCTTCCCAAATGGGGAAGGATTGTGCAGACTCCAGGTCAGTTGGCTGTTCCCGGACAAAGGCATGCTTGGTTTAAAGGCTGGCATCCTTGTTGTATTCTAGGAGCAACAGATTTGGCAAAAGGGTTAAAAGCAGTAGTTATAGTCTTTATTGGACTGAGTTACCTGGTTGATTCTAGGTTGAGGTAGACTAGAGAAAGTAGATTTTGAGAAGGGGAATATCCAAGGCATAATGTGTATAAACAAAAAACATTATTAATAAACATATGAAGGATGGCAAGTTATGGGGAGTTTATGGGGTCTATAAGAGGGTTATTTGATTTATTCCTTTGATTTGGATACAATTCTGAGAATAGTTCAGTTTTAAGTTGAGAATAGGAGTTGATTTTTTTTTTTACATTATGATATGTATTTTGCTTTATATTTCTGAAGAAAGCTTCAATAATTTGTGTATATATGCATATAACAAACATAAGTGTTTTATTCCTACTACAATTACTATATGATGGCATTGACATTGCTCTTGGAATCTCTTTTTAGTTTCAGGATCTCTTTTTAGCTTTTTCAGCCTGAGGAAAATGAAATGTTATCACATCAAGGTTATTAATGGGGATTCAATTAGTAAGTTGTATGAATAAACAATGTAAATGTAGTATTTTATGGATTTAATTTTTCATTATACTGAATTTTACAGTTTCAGTGGTTTTATTTTTAGAAGACAACACTGTGTTTTATATTCTCAGGAGTGTGTATTTCAGGGAAAACAGAAAAATATTGGAATTAAGGTCATTGTTACAGGTCAGGCTTTATCTTCACAAATAATATAAAGTCAGAAAGCCAAAAGTGGAAACAGGACAGTCAGTCTTGGCTACATATAATGGTGATGTGATGAACAAAATTGGATGGATATGAGATTCATTTTGAGGTGAATATAGAGGAGCTTGAAGAAACAGAAGTATTGTAAATAATATATTTATTTAAATACAAATAACTATGTAAATTTACTTTTTGTTTTATTTTCACATGATTGATTTGATTTTGTTATATTTTGTTTTGTTTTGTTTCATTTTGTTTGTCTTTAGTAACTTGTTAGGTGCCACTTATTCTGAATAGTGAGAATGTAAGGGGGCCGGATAATTGTTTTTACAGTTATTTCAGTGTTTGGTGTGTGTGTGTGTGTGTGTGTGTGTGTGTGTCTAAGATATATGTTAAGGTCATGGATTTCAACACAATAATTTTGAGATATCTGAACCAGATATGTATAGATAACAAATAGCTTAAGAGATATGAATGTAAATTTCAGATGTAACATCTGGGCTCGAGATGCTTTGGGACATGTGCCATAGAAAGTAAAATCATGAGAATTAATGAGACCATCCAGAAGGAAGTGCAGGGATGACTGGAGGAGAGGACTTAGATCCAAGCCCAGAGGCACCCCTTAATATAGCAGCTGGGTACAGAGAAAAAAGTGCTAACAAAATAAGAAATGCTAATGAGGTCAACTAGTCCCACAGATATTTGGTGTCATGAGACCTCAAAGGAAGAAATTGTTTCAAGGACTCTTAAAAGGAAGGCAGATAAGGGAGGACAGTCATTATTGCCAGATGATTCTAAGAGGTAGAATAATATGAAATCAGAAAAATTTCCATTGAATTTTGCAAGAATAAAATTCATGGTGACCTGATCTAAAGAAGTTTCAGTCCAGTGAGTGACAAATGCATTTTAGAGAGATAGTAAGTAGAAGTGAAATTAATGAATATAGATACTTACTTGAACATATGTACCTATATATGCATAATTATGTATAACTTATAAATTGTATTAGATAATATATGTATTGATATATATGCACACACTTTAATGTATGTGAATAATATAATGAATATATATGCATATATATAACTTCATGTGATAATTTACTTTAATGTGTATATATATATTTATGTATGTATGTATATATATATATATATTATTGGTCCACCAATAATAGTAAACAAATGAAAAGATATTGTGTAGTTTTTAAAAATAATTTTTAAAAGAATATTTAAGATTATATGGGGGAATTTTTCCTGATGTCTTTATTTAATAAAGCAGGATATAAAATAGCATATGGTGTGATAACATTTTGAGAAAAACAATATATGTATATTAAATACATGCATAGGATAACAGGTTATTTTTAACAATTATCCCTTGAATGATGGTATGTATACGTATTTTCATTTTATTCTTTATATTTGGCTATGTTTTCAGAACTTTTACAGTGATCATTTATTTAATAATAAAATGTGTATCTTTGAATATACATTTCATCTTTCCTCAAATAATTTCTTTTGTCTGGTATGTACATAACCTGAAGTCAGGTGAGTGCTAATTAGAATATCTATTGTAGCTTTAAAGACAGAGTGCTTTAAGTGATTAAGGCAGATTTAATCTAAAGTATACTCAATGAAGTATAAATTAAAATAATAACGAATGAACAAAGAGTAAAAAGACTGATCTATATTTTGTGTTGCAGAATGTGGAGGAAATAGATATTCATATTTGCTGGTGGTAGTAGTATTAGGCAACTGTGATGGGCAGTTTAGCAATATCTAATTTTAAATATTTATATTCTTTGACCAAAAAGTTCCCTGCTATGAATTAAACCTACAGCAATTATAAAAGTAAAGAAGGATTTCACTGAGTCCTGTTTATAATAGCGAAAAAATTGAAAGAAAAAATACTAATATCCTGTATGGAAGTGGTCAGATAAATTGTTTTGTATTATACAAGCCTTGAAAATGAAGGAGATTGATTCCCAGTCAGGGCACATGACTAGGTTGCACGTCAGGTCCCCAGTTGGGGGTGCGAGTGAGAGGCAACCACACAGTGATGTGTCTCTCCCTCTCTTTCTCCCTTCCCCTCTCTCTAAAAATAAAATAAATAAATAAATAAATAAATAAATAAATAAATAAATTATTTTTCTAAAAAATGAAGGAGAACTTTATGAATAATGACATGAAAAAATGTCCAAGATACATTTTAAGTGATTGAAGTGAGTTGCAAAATACTATGTGTAATAAGTATATGCATTAAAAAATGTTTTTGACTTTTGGTCAAGATGGAGGTATTTGTAGACATGCTTTGCTTCCTCACGCAACCATAGAGAGAATTACAACCAGATCTCAAAAACAAATAACATCCAGAACCATCAGAAAGTTGAGCTCTATGGAAGTCTGGCAACCAAGGACTTAAAGAAGCCCTGTTCATCCAGACGAGTAGGAGGGGCAGAGTCGAGGATATTGGGCAGAGGGGTGGTATGGCTCGGACAAGTGGCAGCAGGTCAGATGATCCCACATTCATGTGTGGTGGATAAGAATTGGGAAGGATACTCTGGGAGCGAGAAATCCCACCCCCAGGCCAGACCGCACAGTCCAGGTTTCTAGCACTGGGAAGATAAACCTCCACTACCTCTGGCTGTAAAAACCAGTGGGGTTGGGGCAGTGGAAGAAACTGCTAGATTTTCACCACTTAAGGGGCCTGCATGGTCTTAAAGAGTATGCAAAGCCCAGGGCAGCAACTGGAAGGGCACCAGTTGCATACGGGACATGGGTAAAGTGACTGGAAACCAGGCAAGTGCTGGGCAAATCGCCAGAAGCCAGGCAGTGGCACTGTTCCCACTCCGAGCCCCCAGCACAAACAGAGCCACAAAGTGGTGAAGTGGATAGCCCTGCCCCATACAATTTACAGGCCATGCTACTAAGACAGGCAGTAAAAGCAACTCTATCTAATACACAGAAGCAAACACAGGGAGGCTGCCTAATATAAGAGGCAAAGAAATACGGCTCAAATGAAAGAACAGAACAAAACTCCAGAAAAAGAACTAAACGAAATGGAGATAGCCAACCTATCAGATGCAGAGTTTAAAACACTGGTTATAAGGATGCTCAGAGAACTAAGAGTATGGCAAAAAAATAAAGGAAGAAATGGTTACACAAAGTGAAATAAAGAAAAATCCATAGGGAACCAAGAGTGAAGGGAAGGAAGATGGGATTCCAATCAATGATTTGGAACAAAAGGGAGAAATAAACATTCAACCAAAAGAGAAAGAAGAAACAAACTGCAAAAAAACAAGGAGAGTAAGCTTAGAAACTCCTAGGACAACTTTGAATGTACCAATATCTGAATTGTAGGGGTGCCAGAAGGAGAAGAGGAAAAACAAGAAATTGAAAACTTATATGAAAAAATAATGAAAGGAAACTTCCCTAATTTGGTGATGGGAATAGATATACAAGTTTAAGAAACACAGAGAGTCCCAAACTAGTTGGACCCAAAGAGGACCACACCAAAACATATCATACTTAAAATGCCAAAAGTTAAAGATAAAGAATCTTAGAAGCAGCAAGAGAAAAGAAGAGAGTTAAATACAAATGCATTTCCATAGGACTATCAACTGATTTCTCAAAGAAACTTTGCAGGCAAGAAGGGGCTGGCAGGAAGTATTCAAAGTGATGAAAAGCAAGGACCTATAATCAAGATTGCAGCAAAACTGTCATTTAGAATGGAAGGACAGATAAAGTGCTTCCCAGACAAGGTAAAGCTAAAGGAGTTCATCATCACGAAGCCATTATTATACAAAATGTTAAAGAGACTTATTTAGCCTCTTATTTTTAGCCTCCCTCCTGCCTTCCCTTAACACACCAGAGCGGAGAGAAGGAGCAGACCGACAAGTCTTTGCTTAGAGATTTAGACTGTATTTTGGGTGGCCCCTGCCCCACTTGCACATAATCAAAGTGACAGGAGCAGTCCATTTCAAGGGATGCACATGCTGGGGAGCCTACATCTTTTAATTGTGCTGGGTGTTCCTGAGCGGGCCAGCATTTCCCTGACGGGAGAATTGAGAGTTGAGTGGGTTCCCAGACTGGGTAGCACAAGCCACTCGAGGACAGTGCCGAGGGCAGTGGCGGGGGTGGCGCAAGCCTGAGGCAGAGTCGAGTTTATTGGAGCAGGAGAGGTGACTGAGCTTGCTGTCTGGGGAATGGGAGACATCCAAGAATAGGCCCACCTGCTTCTCAGTAGGGGGAGGTTGGGCCATGGGGTCCCCTCTTGTCTTCTTCTCTGTCTTTGTTCTCTCTATGGGAGTTCTAGTTGGAGCTAGCCTCTTTTCTACATTTTCTTTTCTGGTGTTGGCCATTTTCTCAGCTGTTGAAAACGTGGGTTCCCTTTGCCCTTTGCCTTTTGCCTGAAGGTTTATATATTGCAGAAAGCATTTCATCTTATTTCTCCAGCCCGATTCTGGAAAGCTGGGCCTGTTGTGACAATGGGCTGGCATCTCCTGCCTCTGCAAAGTTTGGTGCTGTAATGGCTTATGCTGAATAAGAGGGCCCAGGGAAGCATGGCTCCGTGACACCTGGATCCCCACACGCTGGACACTCTCAGGAATCCTTGCTGGTCTGAGGCTGACATTGAGCCTGGTTTGACTGTCTTGCAGGTCATTCTTTAGATTCCCCCCCATAGGGGCTCCTGGGCGTGGCTCTGGGGGTTTAAGCTGAGCATGGTGCTGGGACCTGTGTGGACAGGGAGCATCAAGGTGAAAGCCATGTTTCTGTCGCCAGGGGCTTTGGGGAGTCCTGTTCAGAAGCGTCCCTTCTGGCCTCTGGGCTTCAGCAGGGTGGCTTTTTTCTCTTGCTGGGGAGAGCACAAACCCTGCATCTCCTTCTCCTTGGTCTCCTGCCAACTTTGGCTTCCCTGAATCCCTTTCCTTTTTAGCCAGCATGGAGACTTGGGTTGAATATTTGCTCTTGCCAGGGCTTTGGGACTCAGGGCTCCAGGGCTCCTCCAGGCTGGGCCTGTTCACACTGGCCTCCAACTGAACACAAAACACCTCGCCCTCTGTCACATCCCCACTGGGTTGTGACATCTCGGAGGACCCGTGGACAGAGCCAAAGGGTGCTGCTCTGGGACTAGGTTGCTTCTGGTTCTGCCGCACCGCCTTTAACTCAAGGCCCAGCTGTTCTTTAAGGCAGAGCCATTTTGGATCTGGGGCATGGGGAGTGTTTGGTGGGGTGGGGAGTTTCTGGAGCAGTGATTTTCCTTGGTTGTTTAGACTCCCAAGAGGCACCTGTGGGGGGGTGTTCGCTGAGCATCCAGTTTGTTCCCTGGACTCCCGGGCCTTTGTGTGAATTCCCCATTGTATCTCTAGGATTTTCTTTCTCAGATGGAAATTTAGTTTGGCCAAGAGGGATTCCTTGAGTAGACAGGGCCTAGCAGACTCTGTCTGGCTTTCTCGAGGCTCCATCTCAATCATTCCTTCCACTGGCACTTCAGGTTGAAAATCATCTGTGGTGTCTGCACAGGTCTCATTGGCACCTTGAAAGCATGGCCCAGGCCTTAGACACTGCTCTTCGGGTAAGATCACCTGAGTCGGAGGTTCTGTTAAGATTTTGACAGGTTCAGGTACCACCTCTATGGTTGTAGTTCGAGTAGGTTTTGCTGAGGTCATGGCCTCGGAGGGAGCCACAGGATAAACAGGAGGCAGCCCTGACCAGAAGGCCAGATACTTCCGCCGTAAAGTTGTCTTCAGGCTCTCCATGGCTTCCTTGGACAGGGCTTGGGCTGGCTGAGGATGTTCAGTGACAGCTTCTGGGGAGGTCTGTTGCTGCCGATCAAGGGACGCTGGCATCTGGGGCATAACTTTGTGCTGTTGGTCAGGGTCTGTTGCTGCCTGTACCTCCAGTGGTTTGCTTTCTGGGATGCAGGTGAAGGCAGCCACTTCGAGGCCTCCAGGAATAATGCACTCACGAGACCTATACACACGGGCAGGGACCTTGCCCTCGTGAATCTGCCCACATTTGGAGTCGATGTGGCTCTGCAGTATTGCCTTGACTTGGTCAAATAAGTGTGGTATGCAGACTGGGTCCTCAAACGGAGAGCAAGGGTCACCAGCACCAGTGGCTTCTAGGGCCGAGGGTTGGGGGACACTCACACTGGCTAGGGCTGTGCTGCTCCAGGATGGAGTCTGCAGGTGAGTGGGGGACAGGAGCAACTGGAAGGACTGCTGGACCTTTGGGGGCAGACCCCAGCGATGGTGACTCAGCTGCCTCTGGAGGTGGAATTTCAGCAGCTTCCGGGAGTCCACGGTTGGGCAGACAGAGTTGGGCTTTCCTGGAGCTTCTGGAGACTGGGCTGTGTCACAAGGCTTATACGGCGCAGGGGTCTGGGTGTGCTGAACTCCCTGGAAAACAGCTGGCAAACTCCACCAATGCTGCAGCTGCCTCTGAAGCATGTGCCACTCTAAGGCTTCACACTGGGCCAGAGTCAGGAATGGGACATTGACCTGAGCTGGTGGATGGTCACATGGCATGACACAATTTGGGGATGATGATGGGGGACAGGGTGGGTCTGACTCGGGTGGAGTCTTAGACAACAGAGGGAGAAAGGAGAGCTCCTTGAGGAAAAGGGGATCCTTCAAGGGGAGCTTGGACAGACTCCCGTTTGTGGAGTGAACTTGAGAGCCCAAGGTGTCATCCAGGGACTCACTGTGCAGAGAAGGGAGGCCACAGAACAGCTGGCTGTATTTCTGCTGCAGATGGCCCACTGGGTCATTAGCTTTTTTCCGAGGAAGTAGATAGAGGCCACTTAAGTCTTTAAGAGCTGCAGAGGGCAGAGCCAGAGCCATGTGGTTTGGGTTTTGGTGGTAGCGGTGTCTTTGTATTGGGTCTATAAGGGACCATTCAGAAACCCAGAATGCCTGGGTTGCCTGGCCAGCCATACATGAACCCCAGGTCTGGTAGGAAATTATGGCAAATTTCTCAGCAGAGAACCCAGAAGTATCATTTTGGATGAAAGAAGCTGGTTGGTTATTCACTGGTTGGTAAAACAGTGGCAGGTTTGACATGAGCTGCCTCAGGGACTTCTCTACACGTCTGGGCAGCCCCCACCTCTGGAAATGCATCCATTTTTTAACATGTACCTCAAGGAGACTCAGACTTCAGGACTGGGGAATGGCTGGTGGACAGGCAGGACAGTGACCATAGGCAAGGCTATAGGATGTGTCAGGGTAGTGCTATCTTGGTTCAGAGTCAGCAGCGAGACCCGGGGATGCAAGGGCTGCTGACCTTGGTTCCCACACATAGGGCTGAGGTTTTGCTGTATCATCTCCTGTGGGTTTACTGGAATCCTAAGCCCCTCAAAGCATGAAGAAGACATAGTGTCTTGGAGCTGGGGCATATCTGACACTTGAAATTCTTGGACATTTTCAGCCCAGTAATGTTGCATACTAACTGTACCAGGTGATTGGGCAGCTGACCAGGTAACTGAGTGGTCTAAATATTCCTGATCCATTAATTGTGATGCTGAAGGGGTTGCAGATGGAAGTGAAAGTTCTTGAGAGCATGTGGAAGGATGCTCCAGACTATGCTCAAAGGACACGTCAGACTGGGACAAAATCTCTAGGCAAGAGGAGCCCTGTGATGGCCCCGGTGAAGTGGGAGAGATCAGGGCGTTCTCACCCACCAGCAACTGCTCGATCTCCAGAGCCATTGCATTGCAGATTTGGCAGGAGGTGTCTGCACACAGTACTCGCCGCACACTTCCGTCATGAGGAAGCCAGCTCTGGCTAGAAGAGAAAACATGACTACTGTTAATGATGGTCTCAGGCAACCCATAGCAGTACGGGGCCATGACTGACTGGGAGGTGGGTGAGTTGTCTGCTGTCCTACATTGTGAAGCTCAACCAGAAGATGGGAACAAATGATGGAGAAGCCAATGGTTAGCTGATAGGGAATCACCAGGGTCATCACCAGGTAGAACTTGCACTCAGTCTCATTTGGGTCTGTGAAGGCCACTACATGGTATTTCATATTCCCCAGTTGTGTAGAATGAGGTTCTTGTTGGAACTCTGCTTCCTGGGGACTGTGAGGTGTATACAACATGTCTGAGGAGCCAGTCTCATTCTCCAGAGTTTTTAAGAACAGGATGAGACGACAAGAAACTGGGCTTCCTCAAGACAGAAGGCGAAGCAATGTCAGCAGTTTTTAGGGGTCTGCCCTAGATAGAGGGGAGCTGTAAGGAGAATATGACAATGATGCCTTACTTATGCACTTAGTCACCCATTCTCTTAGCCGGCTAAGTTGTCTTGTGGCTGAGTACAATCCCATGCAGGGTCTTTTATGAATTAAGCGCTCGTCAGATTCTGAATTCTAGAACCATTGTGAGCCTAGCCTAGAGAAGAACTGGGAGACTCCTCCCTCATAGATGTCTGAACCCCCTTTTCCCCAGGAACCCTCTCAGCTGGTGCTGCAGCCTCCACTGTGTGTGACTCCCTCCCAGCCATTCTCCCTCTTCTCCTTATCCCTGTCCCAGGCCAAGCAGAGAAGTCATCACAGTCCAGGCTGGAGCTGGGACACTACAAAGAGCGAGTGATCACCTTTTCATGATAGACAGCAGCTCCCATGGCTTCTCAGCTTCTTTCCAGGAAGGTCTCCTAGCTGAGAAACCATGAGACAGTGTTATATGAAATGAGAGAGCATTCAGGGACATCCTGTAGGAAGCTAAAGGCCTTTGAATGAGAAGAGACTGAACATCCCAACAGTCCATGCTCTAAGGCACATCTGCGTACAGCTTAGCCAGTTACGATGTGCTGTCCTGGACCTAATCTCATCAGATCTCCACAGCCATGCTGTGCGTGAGGCTGGGTCTTCAGATGCCCATTTCATGGGTAAAAGACTGAGATCTGAAGTGGCTTTCACAGGGTTATATAAATACTAAATGGCACCGTTAAGGACATCTGTCCTTCTTCCTTATTCTTCACTCCCTGGGCAGAGGTGTTGAATTTTGGAACAATCCCAGGCTCTGATTCTCCACCCAAGAAATTCTGCTAGGAGAATGTCAACTTGAGGGACCAAATCTACAGAACCTTGCTCATAGTGGAGGGGAGTGAGAGAAGACACTGGGACTTTACCTCTTAATGCTGCATCTCTAGCCTTTTTCCTGATTTTTCAATGATGCTTAAAGACAAAAAAGTTAAGAGTGTGAAGCTGGGACACCGTGTTCTCTTTCATGGTCATAATAAGACAAAACTAATATAAATTTCCAAATCCCTTTCTGTGTACGTCTCTGTTTAATACACTCATGTACATTTCCTTCCTCTACTCCGTGCTTTTTACCCCAACGTCTTATTTTCTAGTTATTTCTCATTTACTTCAAGGCTCTCCTTATTCCTTACTTCCCGTCCCCTTTCCCAGGACTAGTTCTCTAGGGGGCTAACCACGACACAGGAGGAATAGTGGAATAGATTAAATGGTGATGGTAATTAGTTCTTACAGCCCTAGGACTTTTGCTTACTAAGTCTACCAACCAGAAGAAGCCCGCATATTGGGATGTCCTCTGAGATCCAGTGAGGTAGATTCCATTTCATCCAGGTCTCAACCCAAGGTAGAGACTTGAGAAAGGTAGGCTCTAAGAAAAGTACCATATTAGAATAACTGAATGTATGGTATAAAAATTGGGGAAGAATGTAGAAAGAGACTCTGAGATTTTAAAAGCTTTCTATCTGAGACTTAATTAGTTCAACAGTGGTGTTAATGTTTCCCTACCAGGCAGCAGCTTGTTTTAGGTTCGAGCCTTAATCCATGGTATATCCTTTTCACTTGCCAGATAATTAGGAAAATAATGAAGAATGTGCCGTATATACATAAGAAATATCCAACATTCCAAAGAACAAAAGTAAAGTTTAGCATGACCTAAACCTTAT
Source organism: Furipterus horrens (assembly GCF_987537825.1). Taxonomy (NCBI): domain Eukaryota; kingdom Metazoa; phylum Chordata; class Mammalia; order Chiroptera; family Furipteridae; genus Furipterus; species Furipterus horrens. Next base: position 197,744,173 of record NW_028327173.1, on the reverse strand, counting down.
TAGTTTGAGGAGGCTAGCCATCCCTATATATAGGCGGTCAGGATCCTAGGGCCTAAAGACCTCACAGAGGATGGAACCAGGTCAGCCGACTGCATCACAAAGCCCTTCTGTTTCACAAGGCAGGTGTAGTGTCAAAGACTTTTACCTGTTTTAGGGAAGCTTATGTGGTGATTCAGTTTGTAGATTACAGTGTCTGGTTTTCCGTAAAGATTGCAGAGCCAGAGACTAAAAGTGCCCGCTCACAGGCAGTGTCTGTGCTCCCCTTTGCCTTCACTCTCCACACCCTGCAACAGCCTGACGGCTTGGCTCTCTCCTTCATGACAAGGGTCTGGTCACCCATCCCCAGAAAACTGAGTGTCTAGGGACACAGGGCACCTTGAAAGCATGGCCCAGGCCTTAGACACTGCTGTTCAGATAAGATCACCCGAGTCAGAGGTTCTGTTAAGGTAACCATACCTTTCTGAATTCCAAAAGGAAAAATCATGGAGGAAACTTAAATGCATATTACTAACTGAAAGAAGTCAGCCTGAAAAGACTACATACTGTATGATTCCAGCTACATTCTAGAAAAGATAAAAGCATGGAAACAATAAACAGATCAGTGGTTGTTAGGGTTTTTTTTTTTGGGTAGCAATCAATAGACACAGCAAGGAGGATTGGAGGTACAAAGGAAACTCCACCAACTCCCCCGCTGGTACTAGAAATGTAACTGAGAAACACTCACAAGCTTAGGGAAGGCAGGGTCTGGTTATTGCTCAGCAATGAAGAGTTTTGATGTGACAGGCAATGGTGATTGGAAATCAGAGGTGCATAAAGGGGACCATAGCTGATGTGTCAGGAAAAGGCCACAGTGGTAGTACCTCTAAATTTATATCTGTGGGGGAAGGGAAGCCTTCATTGTGGTGGGAAGAATTTTTAAACACTGCTTTTAATGAGGCAAGTAAATTTGGCTCACTTCTGGAGCACTGTCTAGTTGTCGTAGTTATTATTATTATTGTTGTTGTTGTTGTTATCATCCTAGATCTGCCTCTACTGATGTGACAGCATTCTGCTTGATCAGGAAGATGATTTTCTATAGAGATAAGTAACCAGTTCCAAATAAGGGTCACAACATAATTGCTGCTTGTGGACCTACATATCTTCTCTGCATGTGTGCTGTTTACCTGAGCAGTTTTGTTTTGTTTTTAACCTGATTTTGGTCTCTTTTTGGCAGGACTTTTGTTTTCCCAACCAGCTCCAGGACCTATCACTTCTATACCTTGACTATTAATTAATTGATTAATTAATTAATTTTAAAGATTTTATTTACTTTTATTTTTTATTTTAATTTATTTTTTATTGTTTTTCTATTACAGTTGTTCCATTTTTCCCCCCTTGCTCTCCCCTGTTCCACCTACCTCCCCCATCTCGCACAGTCCATCCCCATTTAGTTGTCCATGTTTATGGGTTCTTTATACATGTTCCTTTACCCTGGCTGGTTTGGCTCAGTGGATTGAGCGTCGGCCTGCGAGCTAAGTGTCGCTGGTTCGATCTTCCAGTCAGGGCACATCAGAGAAGGAAAACTCTGACTCCAAAAAACCTCCGCTGCCTTGTGGCATACCTCTTCAGGGGAAAGGCTAAGGGAGTAAACCCCGACAGAAAATCCGGAGCCGGAGTCCCTAAGGCGGTTTGACGTTGTGGTCAACACCGGCAACTCCTGCGGCGCACCTGAAGCCAAGCTGTATTGACTCCGTCTTTCCCTTGGACCCTTCAGCTGCGAAGAGAGGGGGGGTCTGCTGCATGGGCAACAGCAGACCCTCCATATCACCCTGCCCAGGCTCTGTAGCTTCAGCTTCACTGGAGAGGACACTCCAGCGTCATCACAAGATGTCGATTCAACATGGGAGGAGACAGATACCGTGTCACTCCCGAGTCGGACTGCACAGCCATTCTCGGCGGTGCAGATAGACTCTTAAGAAGCTACACCATCGTCTCTCGAGACGGACGGCTGCCGATGACGATGATGATATATATATATATGCACACATATATACCTGCCTGTATTATATTCATATACAAGCACATATAAATCCAAGATAATTGAACAAAAATAAATGAAGAAGGAGAAATAAGCACCTAAAATAGAAAAGTGGCAACTGAATACAAGAAAGCGCAGGTAGAACCACCAGTGACATCGGGTTTTCGTAAGAACAGGGGCACATCCTACAGAACAAGAGGAAAGTCGATGTCATCAAACACAGGTGGAATGATCAACTTAGTGGTAGAAAGTGGTGATAGTTATCTCTGTTAACTTCTGTTTTCTGCATTGAACTCTGAGGTGACATTAAAGTGAGGTGGAGGAGGGAACATCCAGGTATGAAGACAGAAAAGAGAACTCAAATATTTTAGTTAATAAGTGGAAGCACTGACAGCTGCATCAGTTTTCCTGCTTTGCAGCACATTACACACATGCATGCATTTAAAGCAGCATCCATTTATTCCTTCCCATTGGACTGTAACTTTATTGCTTCCTGAGGTTATGATCTAGTTTAGAAAAGTCGCCATATGCTCACTCTTTAAGATTCACGTAATTTTACTTTTCTTCTTTATTGAATTTATTGGGATGATATAGGTTCACAAAATCATCTGCACACTGCATTGGGCACCAATCCCCCAAGCAAAGTCTCTTTCTGTCCCCCTTCTCCCTCTTTTGCCCACCTCCACCTAACCCCACCTCCCCCACCTCCCTTTCCTTCTGTCTAACATGCTGTTGTCTTTTTCTGTGTTCAACCTGTTCCTTTGCTTAATCTCTTTACCTTCTTTCATCCAGTCTACCAATTCCTCTCCCCTCTCACAGCTGTCAGTCTATTCCACGCATCCACGCTTCTGCTACTATTCTGTTCTTCAGTTTATTTCATTTATCAGAGTCCGCATTAAAGTGAGATTATATATTTTGAAAGAATATACACCCCCTATGTTCACTGCAGCATTATTTACAATAGCCAAGAGCTGAAAAAAACATATACTTATTATCTCATGAGACTACAATGAATCAGGAGCGTTGCTGTAATGTAGCTGGTTCACATCCTCAGAGTTTCACAAAGCTGCCATCATGGTGCTAACGGGGCTGCAGTCTCATTTGAAGCTCCAGATCCTCTTCCAAGTTCATGTTGGCAAAATTAACTCATTTGTTTGCAGCTGAGGACTCACGACAGCTTGCTCCTTCAAGCTCAGCCAAGTAGGCCACAACCTCTTAAAGAGTATCCAACTGATTAAGAAACTATACAACTCTATTTTTGATTCTCAAAGTAAAGTCTCTGTAACCATAAAACCCACTCAGTCTTATTGACTCGGTTACTAGTTTTTGTGCACCTTAAATTCTGTGGTCCATTACTATAACCACTGTCTCAATTCCTGTGGCCTGGTCTCTTTATCCTTCTTGTCTGTGGCCATCTATAGTTAAACCAACTCACTGGTCATACCTACATGAGTGCCTATGGCCCTTGATTTAGATAAATTATGTATAGAATGACTTAGTCATATATTAAGAGCGTCAGGTTGAATGTTTTGAAAATACATTTTATGTCACATAACCCCACTCATTTTTTATTCGTATGTAGTAAGTAAATATATGCATGTTTTCATATTGTAATGGCTAAATTGAGTAGTTGTGACAGAGCCTGTATTGCCTACAAAGACTGAAATATTTGCTACGTGGCCTGTTGAAGAAAATGGGTGTCCTTTATTGCTCGAAGTAACATACAGAAATTGTAGTGGGGAGGGAACTGCAGTTGGTGAATTAAAAAGACAGGAGCATAAGTGAAGATTCAGGGCTTGAAGTTGTTACCTTGGATATTGGTGTGGTTTAGGAGTACAGGGGATGAAAATTATTGGAGAACTTTGGATACCAGGATACTGATAGGTTATTGGACTTACTGAGAATAAAGATAGGAGAAAGATTGGACTAATAAACTGTGAAATGACAATCCTAGTCTAGAGTGAATGTCAGGGTGACTAGCAAAACAACAGGGTATGCAGAGTAGCTGCTGGAGCTCAAGGTGAAAGATTCAATAGCATATTATTGGGATGCATACACACATGCCTCTTTTGGCTGTTTTTTTTGTTTGTTTTTGTTTTTTTTTTTTACAAACAAGGGGAAAATTAGGATGACTAAACAATGGCATGGTAAATAAATGGTATGGTCCTGAGTTAAGACAAGTCTGTCAAAACAAAACAAACAAACAAATAAACAAAGGCTAAATCATGGGAACAGTAAAAGATCAGTGATTGCCATGATTAGGGTGGGAGAGAGGGATGATTAAGTGGAGCACAGAGGATTTTTAGTGCAGTGAAATTATTCTGTATGAGACTGTAATGATGAATACATCACCTACATTTGTCCAAACTCATCTGTACAATACTAATAGAGGACCCTACTATAAACTACAAACTCTGGGTAGCAATAATGCATCAATGAAGTTTGTCCATTGTAAACTTTTCTAAAACCTGGTCAGGGATGTTAATAATGACAGAAGTTGTGCATGAGTGATGGCATCGTATATATGGAAAATCTCTGTACCTTGCATTCATTTTTGCTATGAATCTAACACTTCTCTAAAATATATATATTGAAAACTAACAAACAAACAGGCCCCTGCCTGAGAAGCCTGCAAAGCAAGTGTCAAAGGAGAACCTGATTTCAGTTGAAGTTCTGTAAGTGAATGGAAAGTTCTGAGAAGAAATTGTCATGTAATAGTATCTGTTGATCGTACAATGGGAGTCATTGAGAGGACAGTGGAAAGTTTTAAGTGAGCCATAGATTGGGTCAGATTAATATATTGACCATTGGAGGGGAAACCAAGTAAAAATAAATGATCACTGAGGTTAACACTCATCTGAGAACCACAGCGATAAACAGAGATGCAAGGAATGATGGGATTGGTCCTGATGACCTGATATTGTATTTGAGGACTCACGTACACTTATTTTCACTGAAATTTCACAGACATATTTTAATATTATAAATTGCTCTAAAATATGAAACACTTGGCTCTGGCTGGTATGGATCAATAGATAGAGCACTAGCCTGTGAACCCAAAGGTCACCAGTTTGATTCCTGGTCAGGACACGTGCCTGGGTTGCAGGCCAAATCCCTGGTTAGGAGTGTTCAAGTGGCAACTGATCGATATCTGTCTCCCTCTCTTTATCCTTCTCTTTTACTCTCTCTGAAAATAAATAAATAAAATCTTTAGATTAAAAAAAAAAAAAAGAAACACTTGTTCACAGATCTTATGTTATCTGATATAATTAAAATATTTATTTTGCTAAGTATTTTACTTCTGAATTATCTTATAAAGGGATCGAAATCCAAAGATTCCCTAAGGAAAATATCTAGTTAATATTAATGTGTATACATTCTTATAAAGAGAATTTTGCTTGTACCTCTGTGTTTTGCAGAACACAGTAGACTATCATCTACCTTTGTTAACTTACCAGAAGAGAAAAAAAAAAAAAAATACTAAACCAAATGACTTCAAATTGTTACACCTCTAACATTCAGTGAGTAAAGTTCAAAAGCCTCAATTTTCCCCATCTTTATAGTGGGAATAATAAAATCACCTAACTGTAACATTGCATCAATGAAGTAATGTGTCTGAAATAGCTATGCAATTATAACGCATAATAAAAACATTTAGTGATAGTAATTTTATCTGTCATTCAATACTCTGTTGAAAAATATTCTATAACTGATAAAATCTGTTTCATTTTATTCATGAAGCCTGCAGGTTCTAATCTTTTAAGGTTAAGTTTCTTCTGTTTCTGGATCAAATACTTTCAAAGTTACAACAATTTAGTTCACAACTTTTCCTTGACTTTGATGCATGCTGTGGTTCACTCACCACACCTTGCAGCAAAATGTGCATATGTTTGCATATAAGAAATTTAGCTTACAAATCCTAAAATGATAGGAGATATTTTATTTTTTCAGAAAATCATTTTCCACATTCATTAAGTGAGAATTCTACTTAAATATTTAAATTTAGATAAGAAATAATCAACAATCTCTTAATTGCTCTTACCATCTTTGAACTCAGCCTCATCACCTGCGTCATTACCATTGTCATTGTCTTTGTCATTTACGGAGCTGCTGCTGCTGACCTGCTGAACTATGCACAGTGCATTATGGAGATGGATTCCTTACCTTATAGCAAAAGGTACTTAAGAGAGTGGTTAAATTATCCAAATCTTGTTATGCATGAAATCGACAGATCTTTGAGAATAAGTGGGGAGTGATTTTCTTTTTGTCAGACTTTTAAATAATTTCTTCAACAATTACTTTTTGTATGGTATTGCCGGTATTTCCAATGTTCCAGCTCCCTTTGACGCGCCATAGAAAAAGTCCAGCCTTGTCCTCAGTAACACCAAAGCAAAAGCCAGTGTCCAGAGTGTCTGCTTCATATAAAAGCTTAGTCCTTTGGCGCCCATGCCATCTGCTGTGGCCCCTGGCAGCTGCTAGAGCCACAGGGCCGCATGCTCCCAGGAGAAAGAGCATGCAACAGGGCAAGTGCAGGTCTGGAACAAGAGCATGAGTTTCTTCGTTCTCTTGGGATTCTATTAGCTTGTGTTTGGGATCGACCAAGTGCTTTTTCAAAAGAATCAATCAACTTGTCATGTTTTGTGGGCTTTTTGATAGGTTTACACCCCCTAGTTAGATTGATAGAACTCCGGGTTTAGCAGCTCCCCCTGCACACCCAGATGATTCAGCACTGGAGAGAGGAAGAGGGAGGAGTGTGTAACCCCCTTGGTGGGGAAATGCTGTGATTCCCTGGAGTATGAAGCTGTAACCTCCTAACAGAGCAAACAGGCCTGTGCTCCACAGTTTATTGACCTCAATGTCTAATTCCTTTTGACCCCCTTTTTAAAAATTAATAACTATTAAGTCCTTTGGTAGCATCAAGACACAGGTTAATTTATTCACTCTTTCTAACCCAATTTGTGAGTTTGAGACAGAAAAAATAGAGGAAAAACACAAGAATAAACTTTTTATACTTTAAATCATTACGCCTTCCAACTGCAACACCATATGACTCAGCAATTCTCCAGTATTCTTTGCTTATTGAGGAACATTTTTAAGAAAGATATCTTTCCTAGTATATGAATTTTCTTAGTCTATCTTACAGTAAAGGGGCAAAGTAGCAGAGTGAATCAATAACAGATGGATGACAATTTACCAAGTGAATCCAGGGCATTAATAATCTCTTCTGATTTCAAATCTCCTTCTCTGATAACTACTTTTGCACTGTACTTTTTCACATTTAGAATATTTCTCTGTAATCTCAGGTTTATAATTTACCATTAACATGTCAAGTAATTGGCAGAGATATGCTGACTTAATACACTTTCATTTGATTTATGATAATCTGATTTTGGTGTTGATTATTCTCTTATAATTTACCTGTTTAACATTTATCTGCCAGATGTCAGTGCCTCACTTCCTTAAATGAACTTAATTATTGCCACAAAGAACATTAAATCTGACTACTTTATAGGCAGATCAATATGACTGACAGTGAAATAAATATTGCTCATTATTTAAATTGTTGTGCAACATACAGGCCCCCAGATCAATGGGAAATGACCATGATCATCAGCCAGTCTGCCAGGCTTGGGTGTTGTTTTCCCAGTGGCCTGTATCTGTTCCTTTGTGAGATGGCTTTTTTAGGGTCGGAGGACAACAAAGCACATAGGTATTCAAGACCACATACAGAAATCACTAGAGCTGTTGATTGTAGGCAGAGATGAGATTTTTTCTTTTAATGGCAGCAGGGGGTTTTTAGGAACACATAAAACATTATTTTATTTACAAGGGTGAAGAGGATTGCATTAACCAGCCATAGTATTTTCTGGGTCAGTTTCATGCTGCTTTAAATTTATCAGTTCACAGATTCAAAGGAAAACACAGAGATTTGAGTGGTTTTCATTCGTATTTCTATCATTCAAAAGTGCTTAAATCACACATAAAAAGTTTCATAAGGCTTTCTGGACATCACATGGTTCTTTCAAAGATGCTTTTGGATGATTTAGATTGTCTGTTAGGAAATAATGCAGAAAAATACTGGTAATAATTTATTTGCTACAGTGAAAATATTGTATGTGAAAGGAAAAGTGCTTTGTGAAAAGAATGCTTGGGTTTTTATCATTTAAGAAGCATCTGAAAAGAGTTCAGCAATTTTGAAGGTACTGAAATAAAGATAGTATATTTTAATCCTAACATCACACATCCTACTGAACCAGGTTCACTCAATCTTATGATGAGTACTTAATGTACGAATCCTTTTATATCAGTATGGGATAAATTTTATTTTGTAGCTTTATAAAAACACTCAAAAACATCATCATTATATGTTGCAATTATTTCCAATTTAAAGAAAATGTCAATAAATCAATAACAATCCATTACATGATATCAGAGTACAGTAAGAATTTCTAGATATTAATTAAGCAATTGAAATATAACTAAATAAAAAAAGAGAATCAATATACTCAGTCAGAATAGAACATTCCTTATGTGTCAAAGGTGAATTCCAGATTAGTCACATATCTTTAAATTCTTTTATTTTAAGACTATGTTCAAGTATATGGTATTTAAATTTTTGGTGCTATCATTCATATTTGGATGCATTATAAAGTGTCTTGACCAACCCACTCTATTAAGGTGGATTTTCATAATTCTGTAATGTACTTCCCATAAATTCTTTGCTATATGGGCATTACACACTTTTCATGGTGTATTTTTAAGAGTGGTGTTCATTTATTCACATTTTCCACAAATGTGATACTAAAGTAAAGGCATTTTACTAGACACTGGGGATGTCTTCACAAGTTTGTGTTTTGTAAGAGGTATCCATTGAGCAAGCCCTAACACTGGCATATGAATAGTTCCCTTCACTGATTTTTAGATATTTTTTTTATTTGCATATGGTCTGGCATTCCACCAGTACGTAACCTGTTTGCAGGCAGGAGTGTTGTAGTTTCCCTGATCACTTTTATTTCCACTGGACAGAGCATAAATTGTAACTGTTATACATTGAGTGAGTTAATAAAGGAATATAATCATCAACACATTGATCTCAATGTGTTGGGGCAATAAATAAAGGTTTTAATTCTTCAGTTTTTATAATAATATTTTTTAATTTTAGGTTTTTGAAAAAACATCACTTTAGAACAAACTTATTATTCAGATATTTTTAATCTTTAACTTTGAAATTATGTGGGTAGTTTATTTTAACAAATGTGACCTCTCGAAGTAAAAGGAAAAAGAAATAATATAGTAAAATTAGCTAAGGTTCTTTTTATCTCTATGCAAGGCATTTTACATTATAGTTTTTATATATTATCTTGATTAATAATCAATTAATATTTTTGAGGTTACTCCCATTTTAAAGATAAGGACACTGAGAATTAAGTGACATTGTCATGATTCCTTCATGATAGATGTTGAAGTAGAAACTCAAGCTGAGTTCTGTCTGCTTGCACAGTACTAAATATCTGCATAATGGGAAGTAACAATAGGCATTCTTGTATGAAGCTAACATACTAACATGAATTATCATTTATAAGATAAACTTTTAGTTTACCTATCATTTTGAGAGAGTGAATCTTTACATCCATTATACTGTATCTTTTAAAATATATATATTTTGTTATTTTTAGAAAAGGGGGAGAGAGAAAGAGAGTCAGAGAAACATCAATGGGTGACGGATACAATGACTGGCTGCCTCCCACACACTCTGAACTGGGTATCGAACTGGCAACCTTTCCATCAGGCTGGCACTCAGTCCACTGAGCCACGCCAGCCAAGGTATACTGTATCTATTTTTAATGGGGGATCTGTAGACAAAAATTTAAATTCTTTTACTACCATCCATTATATTTTAGTCCTTTAGGAAAAGCAGAGAAACATAGAAGTACTCCCTTTTATCTCTGGTAAGGCTTTTTTTTTGTCTTGAAGTCAATGTTTTCAGGTATTGAGAGCGTTTTGTCATTCTTTTTTAAATCCTCACCTTAAGACATCTTTTTTCATTCCTTTTTCTAGAAATAAGAAGGGAGCGAGGAAGGGAAAGAGAGAAACATCGATGTGAGCAAAAAAAAAAAAAAAAAAAACCTATCAGTTGCCTCCTGTACTCACCTGGACCAGGGATGGAACCTGAATCTAGGGATTCCACGGAAGTATGTACACACACCCACATTCCTTAAACTCTGAGCTTAAGGTTTGTACATTACTGTATATGAATTTGTTTCCTATGCTGTTGTAAATAATGACCAGGATTTAGGCATTAAAACAACACAGTTTATTATGTGAAGTTCTAAGAATATGAACTTTGAAATGCTTCCAACAGGGTTAAAATAAAAAAAAAAAAAAAAAAAATGTCTTCCTTCTGAAGACTGCAGTGGGGAATCTGTTCCTTGACTTATGCTCACAATCCTTGGTTCATGGCTGCATCACCCGGACCTCTGCTTCCATTTTAGAACTTACCTTTCTGTCTCTGACCCTCCTGCTTCTCTCTTAAAGGACCTTTGTAGTTATATTATCACCATCCAGATAATCCAGGAAAATTTTTCATCTCAAGGCCTTTAATTTAGCCATGTTAAGAGAATAGATTCTGGAGAAGGTGGATATCTGGGTGGGGACATTATTCTGCCTACAGTACAATGTATGTTATACCTCAATATGAATAAATAATAAAAATAAATAAGCGTATTCTGTTTTTGTAAAAAGAAGAAAACAAAATGATAGAAATCCATCTTAATCCCTTAGCATGAAATTATCAGACCTAACCTTCCTTACTGTATATAGTGCAAATAAAAGAAAGAAATAAGTGTCTTTAATAATCACTTACCAGATTTAATATTTTTTCTTTAAATAAAACTCCATCCCCATCACAGAACCCAGTCATTCTTGATATTATGTATACATAATGCCCATACTATTTTTTATTTTCTTCCTAACGGCAAAGCTAGTTCTAAAAGTTATGACTCATGGGAAAAATTTAAGAAAGTTACACCTCTTAAGGACTTCAGAGTTTCAAGTTGGCAAGTTCTGTTAGACATTAACTCATGGAAGCATTGAATTCTCGTCTCATCCTGTTGTAGTTCTTATGTCTACTTATAGTTGTTTGTTCCTGGGCTTCTTCCAAGAGATTTTATTTTAAAGATTCCCTATGAGGACTTGGAAAATAAGATAAATTTAGAATAATTGAATTGATGATTAAAATATGATAAACAATATACAGTAGTAAACTTCTTGGTCCTTGGCACAGGAGGGAAATAGAAGAGCAGCAAAGTCTCACCAATGAGTCCCATTCTCACTTCTTTCCCTCAAATGAAACTCCTAAAAAGTTTTATGAGGAAAAACCTATTTTCCTTTATGTTATCAGTTAAAATATATTTTCATGAGTTCCAAATACAACTCTGGAATGAATGACTATAAACTTTGGAACTGCACTTTTGTTCTGTCTGCACTGAGAATGTCAGCACCTTATTTTATCCCTTGTGTTAGGAAAATTATATGATGCATCTATTTTATTTTTCTTTCATTAGACCAAGGCAGATATACTCTATCTCTTGCCATCACAAAACTTACTAGTCTAATAAGTTCAGCTCTGTGTGTTTACATCTTAGTGATACAGAGACCTGGGTTTGTTTTATATTATGTTTTCAAGTTTTTACAGCTTTGCAGCCAGAACTGTATGAATTTTCCATAACTTTTGGAGAAAGAAAGCAGTATCCTTGGTAGTTGGGAGAACTAGTACATAAAACAAAAAGTAGACAGAAACATGCATTCATTTTTTTCTTTCTTTCTTTAAGTTAAAAAAAATCTGTAAAAATTTGGAGTACATCAGATGGTAATTATAATATTCCTGACACTGAATGTAATCTTTTTATTTGATAACAGACATTCCTCGTGTTCTTTCTCTTAGCTTCATTAATAAGTGAATCATTACCAAGAGGATTATTCTTTCATTTTTTCTGTTTTCATTGCTATTGTGGTGTGTGTGTGTGTGTGTGTGTGTGTGTGTGTGTGTGTGTGTGTGTGTGTGTTGAGGGGGTATGACGCAGACTATCTTGGGTGGAAATATGTGTGTATTAAACCAAGAGTGGTCATCTTAAGAAACAGATTTTTTTTTTTTTTTTTACTTTTAGATGGATTTTTTTTCTCTTATATTTTTACCATCACAATTGTTGTAGAACAGGATATAATCAGCTTATGATGAGTATGTTATTTTTTATACCAGAATAAAGCTAGGTTATGCTGTAGTAACAGACAACTTTAAAGTATCAGTGGCCACTTAAAGCAAAATGACCAAGGTGTGTTTTCCTTCCTGTTACTTGTCCATTGCAGACTGGCTCCTGCTCTTCTCCACATGGTCAGCATTCCGTGATAAAAGCTGATGGGGGAGATACATCCAATATGTTCATAGTTACTGTGAAAGAGAGAGAGGGGAAGAGAGCAAAATATTTCTGAAAAGTCACATTAAATGTTCTTAAAGAAACACGGCACGCCTTTTGCTTAATTTCATTAGTCAAATCGAGTCATAGTTGTGTCTACCTTCAAAGGTGTTGAAAGGCCAATGTTGCCATATGATTAATGGAGATAATTCATAATAGGACTAAAAAAGTTTATGTCTTGCAGTAATTCTTAAAATCTCAAATTACAAACTAATGCAATTATAATTGCTCCACTTTTTATAAATTTATATGTTTCTACATCTATCTATGTATCTATCACCTTTCCCAAGCTTGCCCCGACTGGTTATATACAAAATGTCTTTATTACTCATTTCCTCTTCTTATTATAGGTATTACTCATACATAGTAACTGATTCTTGCAATTTAGCTGTTCATTTGGTTGGTTTTATTTGACAAAGAATAGATGTCAGTTCTTAAGGCATTGCATCATTCTCTCCTACCTCTAATTTGAAAATTTTACAGTTGATTCCTTTATGGAGTTTTTCTATTTCCTAATGTCTTCATTCACACTGGCCCATCTAAAAGAACTGTGTCAAGGAAAGTGATAAATAATTGGTGAGATTGCCAAGTTCAAAAATACTGAATTTCTATAGATGCACCTTACATTTTCTCTCGTGTGAAGTAAATGCTTTCTGTTTTTTAATTCTATCAAGGTACTGAGTGATCTCTCAGGAAACACATTCATTTTATATAATGTCTACACTGACCATGCTCTGAAAAATGGGAAGGTACATTTATATATTTTTCTTCTCAGTTTTACCATCAATATATTGTAAAATATAAGCAGAAATACTGCACAGGTTAATATTTATTGCCAGTTGCAGAGCAAATATAGTTAGTTATCATTTTTTAGAACCTGAACCAATATCTATATACATAGAGTTTCAGTATTTCTAACTTGACCCATGACATTTCTTAGCATACCTAAATGCTTGCTCTTCCTTTGAAGAACAAAAGCCACCCTTGAAATAATGACTTGACAACTACCTCGAACGTTTTTTGTCCTGGCAGAGCAACCTGGACATGGCAGTGGATTTTCCATAAAGCATCTGAGCTGAATTAAATAATTGATATTATTTTGTATTTATTAAGGTTAGCTTCCTTGCTTCCTCCCCCACAGTCTGATTTACAGTTCAATAAGTTTATCTTGACCCTTAATGCCTCCACTGTTTAACAATTGTGCTGAAGGAGTGAACTTTATCTGGATGTTGATTATGACCACCCCAGCAGGCCTCCTGTTCCCTCTCTAACCTCATTTCTTAAAATCCATCCTTCCCCTTCCACCACTGCAGCATCGCGAGGGTACTCTCTAATCTCCGAGCAATAAAGGCCACATGTTACCTGCAACCTATTTCATCTGCAGTTCCTACCATCTGAAATGATGCTTCCTAAATATCCTCGTGGCCAACTTCACTTCCTTTGTTTTCACATAAATCATCTTTTCTGTGACACTGGCCGGGCCACTCTCTACTACTATGACCACAATGCTACTATAACAGAAAATACTCTACGAATAGGAACTAAACACATCATCCTAGTTCATTCAGGCTGCTATAACAAAAATAACATAGACTGTATGGCTTAAACAACATAAACTTATTTCTCACAGTTCTGGAGGCAAGGAAGTCCAAACTCAAGTTGCCAGCAGATGCAGTGTCCAGGGGAGAGCTTCCTTCTTGGTTTATAAATGGCTTTTCTTGTTGCTGTGTCCCCATGTGATGAAAGGCACAAGAGAACTCTCTGGAGGCTCTTTTGTAAAAGCACTAATCCCATTCATGGGGGCTCCACCCTCATGACCTAATCACTACTCAATGGTCTGCCTCATAATACAGTCATATTGTGGGGTAGGATTTCAACATATGGATTTAGGGACAACACATTCAGTGCAATACACACATAGAGAAAGAAAGTTAATCAAATGTGTTCTAAATTTAAACATCTAAGTTCCATGATGCATTGTTTCTCTGAACTTGATTAAGATAATGACTCACTATGTATCAGTCAGGGTGTACTGGTTATTTTTAACAGGAGATTTTAAGTAAGAAAATAAAAGAAAGAGCAGGTATTGTTTCATGCAAATGAACATTCCAGAGGCATCCCAGCAAGAAGGGAGCCTTAATCTAGTGCTCAAACAGTGTTTGCTGCCTTCTCTGTTTTTCAACTTGACCTCTTTAAGGCTGGCCCCCTGCTCACTCACACTCCCCCAATTATTGCCCAAATAAAACCCAAGTGTATCCTCCTCTATTCACAGTCAGCAGAAAGAGAAAGGTGTCTCCAGCAGTAGCTCAAGGAAAGTCCCAGAACTGGGTTTTATTATCTTAATTGGGTAGCTATTGCTGAAAAATGTACAGTACTAATTGAGGGGGAAAAAAAGAGAGAAAGCACTCCCCCTTAGGATAATAATAGTATTGGATGAGTTGAAATTAATATTGATTTCTTTAATTATTACTTAAATCTCTTACACACTACATTGGGAAGTATTCACTCATCACAAGCTGTGCAAAAAAATTTTTTTCTAATTTTTGCTGCTAAAGGCTGTTTGATAACATAGCCACCTAAACTAATTTATTTTTAAGTTGATTTGTTTGGGTATAGTTTTAACATGTTCTTAAAGCAACAGATAACAAGTTCCCCATCATTGTTAATTTGCATATGTTTGAATAGACTTTGTATTTTACTGTCATATCATGAGTTATTCAATCAGTACACTTTTTTAGCAGCTACAAACAAATGTACTCTAATTTTTTTTTTTTTTTTTTTTTTTTTTTTTTTGTAGGGGAAGCCTCTAAAGATGTTTCATCTCTTAACAATTGGAGAATAGTAAGTAATGTTTCAGGTGTTTCAAATTTCTATTCCCTTTAGTAATTTTTATATTTTTTGAAAAGCAGTAACAGAATTCATAGTTATTTACAGTATATAATTGTAACATATCTCATGAATATTGCCACTTGATGTTTAAATTTAGCTTTCTATTAATAGAAGTAGTCATAGATATTCATTCAATACAATTCCTAGTAATGATGATCTCTGTAACTCTTTTTCCATTTAAGTAAAAGTATTTCAGCCAATTACTGTTTATATAAAGTATTTAAAGAATAAAAATCAATTTCAGTTTATTGACTTGAAGATACTAACCAATTATTTTGATTGGCTTTATAAGTTAAAATTCAGTCTATTACTCAGGTTAACCTAGTGTTTTGTACAGTTATTATATCATTATTAGCTTTGTTGACTGGCAATGACTGCCTTCTAAGGATGATACAGACCCATTTTGGAGTAGAATAAATTATATATCTAAATGTAATTGATTGGGGTGGTTGACTTTCTGCCTTTCAAAAGTAACTTAAGTTTGATTGGGTGTCTTTAATCTGTTTGTTTGTATTTGTAATTTTTAGAGATAAGAGGAATAAGAGTTCTATTCACATATATCTGTCTGGAAAATATATAGACATGCGAGTTTCATTTCTCTTTAGCGCTCTAACTTTTCTCTTTAAAATCCTTCATTAGGTCAAATGGCTTTATCCTGCCTACTAGATATCAGTGATTCATATTAAATTTCCCCACAACCCTCAAATGTTTCTTCTTATTTTTATCTATCATTATTTTTCTTTTTGTGCACAGGTCTTCATAACTTTCTAATCATCCTTCTCTAAATGTGGTCTGAGGTTGACTAGTTGGCCTTAAGTCTAAAAACAATCTTTAAATCATTTTTCAGATCTCAAGAAAAAAGTGATATAAAGAATAAAGATACTTATTTTATATATGCTTAAAAATACTTTACTAGCAGTTTCCTGAATTATGAAATTAAAACTTGAATGTTACCCAAGTCTAATGAAAGCTTGAATTCACTCTTCTTCTGTGTGATTTAGCCACTTCAAAATTCTTATATTCAGATAGTTAGAATCCTCACACTTTCTGTGAAGGACCATTTGGTATCAGTGAATATTTTACATTGTTTTGGATTGGTTCTAATCATCAATTGCTCATATTCACTTTATCTTTTATAAAGTATGCCTGATACGGAGTTATTAGGATAAATACCTGCTCTCTTCCACCCTCATCATCATCACAGAAACAGCAAGACAAGTGAGGTAGGCAGACTCTGGGATTTTTCATTCAAACCAAAAGTTTGACAGCCATATTTGCTAGAGAAGTAAAAATTGATTTTAAGGTTTTTAAATAAATTAACACCTTAACTTATTATCTCTTTTTAATGCAATTAGCAACTTATCAATGGTCTTTGATGTGTACATTTTAAGAATAACTAATAGTTAAATTTTGAAACCTTTTAACAAAGGAATTGGGGAATATATTTGCTTGAGAAGAATCATGATAGAATTTACCTATATAAGCTGATTAAAGTTTCTCTTGCTATAATATCAACACAAAGAACCCTTAAATATTTTTTTCAAAACTATATCTCATTAATCTTTTGGGTTTGGTGTTATTTTTAGTGTATGGGCGGGTATGTGATATTGAGCCAGAAATCCTAGATATAATTTTGTCTCTGGAGTTTTCTTACTTGTGAGTTTGGGCACATTATTCATCTTACATGTGTTTATCAGTTCTAAATTCTTGTATCAAAAACAGTGTCCACTTACAATTATATCACTATATTGCAAAACCTGCCTTAAGCCAATGGAACACAGGCCTTAAAAGCCTATAAATGTCTATCCCTCACCTCCTCCTTTCTGAGACACCACCATTGCTCGCTCAAGATGGTTCCTTTCTTTCTATTAATAGATAATTAATTCAGCTCTGCTTGATTCAAATCTGTCTTATCAACAGGACATTCTGGTGGCCTTTACCAGGAATTGACAGTGAACCTAGGTTGATCAGTTATAATTTGGAATATAAATGAAAAAAAATTCTGCTTGAGACCTGGATTTCATCTCTGAAGTGTATTGGCCTTTATCTGTTCTTTTTGCACTATCTTCTAATGGGTGCTGTTGTTCTGGATATTGAGTTGATGGATGAAGATAATTTTACTCCATGTAGCTGTTAAGTTCTTGTAATATCATATGTTTTCTAATGGATCTTAATTTTCACAGAAAATAATGGAGAAGTTCAAAATTAAGAGACTGAGAACACTTCTGTCATTCCTTGGGTTCTGCTCTATTTAAGAAAGTAATGTGGAGACATTTCCCAGGAAAACTGTGGTTTGGAAACTTTTTTTTTTTTGACCTTTTAGGCTTCTATCTAAACAAAGTAATGTTGGTTGCATATAAGTGGTTTTTTAAAAGATAATCTAAAATATAGTTTATTCCTTGTTATCTTGAAACTTTAAAAATATTGTATTCTAGAGGAGGAGGTAGTTTTCCACTATATGTTTCACCATGAATTTGGCAGAAAACAAATTGATGATTACTACTCTCTATAGAATTTAGGAAAGTATTTCCAAGTAAGTGCCCATTTATTATTTTCTCCAATAACTGGTTTGGGCTTTTAAACATGTTCAGTGCCAGTAAAGACAATATTTTTCAAAAGTAGTTTCTTTTTTTCTTTCAAAACAAAGTTTATGTTGAACTAATGTTAAATCCACATGATCACAGATATTGAAAAGCCAGTACATTTGTAATTCAATTATTAGAATGTAATATGATTAATATTTAAGGCCAATATTTTTGATACCAAACCAATTTGCATTTGAATTCTCATTCTACCTTTCTCTTACTGAGAAACTAGTGGGTAGTATCATAAACTCTCTTTTCTCCCCTAGAAAATGAGGAAAACATTTAATTCATATGACTGTTGAGTGGACTCAAATTAAAGATAGGGTGTATGCTGCACTTAATACATTGGCTAGCACATGCAAATGAGCAATAAATGTCAGTTGTTATTATCATTATTTCTTCTCTGCAACTGTAAAGCCTTTTCTATATGTATAGATATCATTAGCTATTTCAAGACAAATATTAAACCACAGATGAGAATAAACTATAATATTCCACATTTCTAGATAAAACAGATAGGTATAAAGAGCCAGAATTGAGATATAGGTCCCTGTTGAATCTCCAGACATATGTGAGAACATGTGGTCAAAATAGCAAAGCATTCTTGGAAAGAGTGTAACTGGGATCGCATTTTATAGTAAGGGGAGTTGGAAGTCCCCAGGCTTGGACTGGAGCCTGCAGCCATGAGCAGAGATAGTGCTTATTCACCTAGTGAGGAAGCCTAATCTCAGCTGATAGGAAAATGCCAAATGTGGGAGTTGGCCTAAATATTTTATAGTTGCAAATCTCCTAATAAGAAACTGTTCTTTTCTACTGAAAAAAAAAAATGTTATGCTGCTATTTTATCTTCAATGGGAGATATAAACTTGAAAGTTTTGGAACTTCACCAAGGTGGAAGGAATAAGCCAAGCCTTAGTGAAGTCTGAGTTTTCAGGAAGTCAAATAAGAAATGTCTGGCTCTTAAAATGATCTTTAAGGCTCAGAGAATGTCCAGCTCTAGGTGATTTATAACAGAAGTGAGAAGGTCCTGCAGATTGAAACACCTCTTATAATGTTTTGTTAAAAGTTGAAATGTTTAGAAGGCTCCCTGAAAGAAAGTTTGTGAAAGCAAATACTTATATCTGTTTTTGTGTTATGCTGTGAGAATAAAATCTAAGCTATGATCTTTTGTGTAGCTGACTACGTTTTATTTACTTCCTTCAAGCTCTCAATTCTCTTCCAGAAAGACCAGAAAATGAGTAGGTACTTTGGAATTTCCTTGGAAGTTTTCTAAAATAAGACGTAACTTGGAAAAATACATTTTTACTACAGTTTGAGATCAATTTTATGAGTTTTTGGATCTTCAAAAAATGTTTAATCTCTTTATATATAATAGATTCCAATCCCACAGCAGTACATTTCCACCTACTCTATTACAAAAGTAGAATGTAAGATCAGTTTCTTAAATTTAAGAAACTTTGTAATAATACAAACAAAAATCTTTAGAAAGTATACAAAGTGAATAATATTCTTTAATAAAAGAGTCAGAAGAGAGAATATATGTTTATGTTGCCTTGATCAAATGTGCATGCACAAATGTGCACATACACTCAAGAAAGAAAAAGCCTTCCTCATTGGGGAACCAGAATGCTGCCACAAGCAATTGTACTGGGCTCCAAGCTTCATGAGACAGAAACCCCTCACTTAATGTAACTTCTCATCTGGTCTTCGATTCATATCCTTTAATATCCTTTGTAACAAATTGGTACTCCAGTGAGTAACGGGGTTTCCTGAGTTCTGTGAGCCATCTAACAAATGAATAAAACCCAAATAAATGGTTGTTGGAATCTCCAATATATAGTGTTAGTCAGAAGCACAGGTAGGAGCCTGGGCTTGTGACTGGTATCCAGTGTGTGTGTGTGTGTGTGTGTGTGTGTGTGAAGCAGTCTTGTAGGACTGAACCCTTACCCTGTGGAATCTGATGTTATCCTCTAGTAGATTGTGTCAGAATTGTGTTGAATTCTCAGGCACCCTGTTGGTATCTGAGAATTGTTTCTTGGTGTGGTGGTTTGACTCCCCCCTAACACTTGAATTGGGTTTGGGACCCCTTTCAAGGACACTTAGTAGAGGGCTCCTAACTTTAAAGACAATCACTTCTTAAATAAAACAAAAGCAATATAAAACAATTGATGGATATGATGGCTATCTAGATTGTTTATCACAGGCTACATGAACTCTTAGAGATCCGAAAATTTTAATATTAAAGCGATCTGAATTTTGAATTTGAATAAAAATTTAAAGATGTGTGTGGACAAAGAAGCAAAGAATGATATAGTTATAATTTAGCTATGTGATCTTGAGTATCCCTTCAGTTAATCTTTTCTAAGACAGAAGGAATCAATTCTGTGCCCTGCATTTGCCTAAACATCTAGCATCAATGATCTACCTTTTCTCTAGAGAAGGGCATGGTCCCCAGTGTCAGATAAACTGACTTCACCTCATTATTTCTTCATGAATTTTGGGGACAGTCAAGTTAATTAGTCTATTTCCCCATTTGGAAAATTATAAAATTGCAGTGTTAGAAAATGCATGATCATAATAAGTGCCACATAGTAGGTGCACAAAATGGTCACTATTACTTCTACATGGGCAACAGGATTACAATGCACAATGTCCTCTAAAATTTAGTAATGACAGTATATCTCTCAGACCTTGATTTTGTGGTAAACATAAAATTAAATGTTCATTCTGGAACTCCTTTCCTTTTTTCTAATTTTACTAAATTTAGTATACCTGAAAACTCATTTTAACTATTTGAAACATATCATACTGTCTGTTAAGAAAAGGAACTTATAAATCTATAATAAAATTAATACAATTTTACTGTGAATTGATTTTCATAAGATGTTTTAAACAACTTGAGTTTTCTTTGAAACAAACTGACCAAAGGGAGACTCTGCCAGAATTTATCAAGTGCCCTTCATACAGCTGAAGCCCATATGGAAGACCATGGTTGAGATGAGAGCATATAAATAAATGGCCTTGATCCTTTTCATCTTGTCCTACTCTTTCTTTTTTGCCTCTCTGATATGGTTTGTTGATTATTCCTGCCCAAGCCTGTCCAGGTCTAAAGGTACAAGAGCCAAAAGAAACAAGTTAGCTCAGCAGTATGAACCTAAGCTTTGCAGGAAACAAAAGCATCTAACCATTTTAGAAATTTAGAGATCTATGAGTCTGACTCTTTTATAGACAGTTTTATTTTGTTGAGGAAAGTGATGATAGGCAAAATCTTAGTTTACACCAAAAATGCCTAAGTAGGCAGGTATATGGCATTTTTCTCTATATATCAAAACAACTATTAAAAAACATTTTAATATCAAGTGTGAAACCAGAAAAAATATCCTTCTCTTAAAATTTTATACTACACCTAATTATTAATGTGTTCAAATTTACAAATTTTTTTTTTGTTTTCTTCACAAGAGAGATATAATCTTGAGGCTACGATATTTTGAAATACATACATATGTGTGTCCTTGTAATATATACTAATGTATCATATATCTTTAAATGGTGCTTGTGTATCCACATGCACACACTCAAACACATATTCATGGTGTCAACAAGTTATCATTATCATGCCATTTAGGCCAATATCTGAAATGGAAACATCACATCATTTTTTTATTATGAATTTCTTCAGAGGTTGCTATTAGGCCTTCCAGTAAATGTGTATGCCAGACCAAAATAGAGACATGCAAAGCCAGTTCGTGACTTATTTCCAGTAAGCAGAAATCTTACCTTTTAATTTCTCCAAATCACGGAGGGCCACGCTCTGTGATACTGGACCAGAGACTTAGAAAAGCTCTTCAACAAGCAGTTCCCCACACATGTTTTGAATTTCACAGATAAATAATTCAAAGTTTATCAGTGCACTTTCAAAGTTCACTTACTACCGCCACCATATCCATGTTTTTGTAACATTGCACAAGTTTCCCGAGGAAGGACATATTTCTCTTCCTGTCTCATCGTGAGGCGAGTATAAGTCAAAGGATCAACACAAATTCAGAACTAATTTTGAGTAACTTGTACAATTGGTGTCGTTCTTTAGTACGTCTAGTAAGACTATCTGAATTTAATATTAGGCAGTAAAAACATATACATTAAAATAATATTTAAGTTCTTCCTCTACAACTGGCTACTCTTTTCCTAAAACATTGGATACATTCAGTTAATCCCTGCAATATCACCAGATGCTTCACCAGAGAAAGAGACCTCACACATTACCCTGTATGAGTTAACAATTATTTAAATATAATTTATGATGGTAACAAAATCAAAAAAAGGGCCAAGTTTTTCACCTGGTCTCTAAAAGTTAAGAATCGTGATTTTGATACCACTATACTCACGGTTTACTTATTGATTCTGGCCAAGTTAAACAATTAAAAATTTTTTTTTCATATAGTCCCTTTAAACCTAAAATGCTTAAACCATGGAACACTCATCTATTTCTGTAATTATTGTTTACTTTAGGTAATTCATGTATGATTCCCAAGTAGTTAATTTGGTTAAGCTTGTCTAACTTAACACAACGCTTGGATTTAGAGAGAAAAATCTATCCATATTATTAGTTTAAGAATTTACTTTCACTAGCATTCATGCTTCCTGGGAGATGGAAGCATGGCAGAAAGAATAATGTTTTGCTCACTAGAAAGAGCTAGGTTTGAATGCTTACACTATTCATAAATGAACCAAGCAATTTACTTAATAAGGCCTTAAACTGTTTCTTCATTCATAAGATGGGGACAGTAACATGCATCCCCTTGTTGAGAATACTAAATGCAATAAAATATATGTAGAGGGCAACAGAATGCTCAGAGAATTAATAACTGGTACTTATCATTTGTATTGCAAACTCTCTCACTACTTGGAAAGTATATGTGTTAACAAAGTAAAAATTTAAAAGAAAATTACTTCATATTTCATGCTCTTAATCTGCTAAGTCCTACCTTGCCCTTAGGAAATCTACTACCTGCCTGAGCAAACAGAGTGGACTACTCCATCTCCTTAGTTGCCCTATCTGCCCTGCTTTATACTTCATTTTTGTTCTTCTGCAGACAGGCCACAGATTGATGGTTTGTTGACAAAACCATCGATGTGTTGCTTCCTCAGTTATGATAACCTATAGCCAGAGAAATTATATCATCCTGAAAACTTCACATTATTTAATTGGCAGGTAGAGCACTTAAGTAATTTCCGAACAACTCTTTTCAGAATTTAATAGTCATTTGGGGTACTGAGGTTATCTAACAGAAGAAAGAAACATCAGTCTGCCTTTAAAAAATAATAATTGTCACTGAAAGCCAATAGCAAGATTTAACATAAATTGTTTCTCATGGCTATAAATTCTACTAGATGGTGTATAATTGTTTTTAATGAGGTATAAGTTTGGACTGCATTAATTTTTGCTGTACAATTTTGCAGAAGAAAATGATTTAGAAGCTTTAGAGTATAGATATAATTTTTACCAAAATTATATAACCCTACTTGTTCATGTGTTCTCTGCAAAAGTACTAAAGGGTTTGTTTATATTTCCCTAGTTCTTCTTCTCTTTCTTTTTATGAAACTCTAAATTTCATTACTGAGTCACTGTGGAGTCCAAGGGGTCTTAGGGGCTTGCTGCCCAAAGAGGATTGTGAATACTTTTTCTTTCTCAAAAGGTCAGTCAGTGCTATTTCACCTCTTCTCAATGTGCTGGAAAGTGATCTGGAAACTAAAACCACAGTATTCAGGCCAGGCCTCAGGATTTAAAGATGAGTCTTGGTGAAGAAGGCTAAAACCATTGTAAATACCCAGACGTCCGTGCCAGCTCATCAGCTTATAAGGAAATGCAGAAATATTTGTAGAGAGTGTGGAGCTGAAAGGACATGCAGATCTTGTTTTGCTATTGCAAACAAGCCAAGCCCAGAGAAAAATGCTAGCATAGTCATATTTCTTGTCTTGGAAGATAAAGTGTTATGATAACATTTCCCCACATATTTGGATTATGGGAATTGAACATTTTCCCTTTCATAACCAAACACAGAATATGGAGAGTAAATCTAAGATGAAAGAAAGAAAAGGAAAAAAATCAATTCAGATTCAGATAGGTTTAGATTTTACATAAATAAACATTTTGATAAACCATTAACATCTATTTTTTATTTTTTATAAAACCATATATATAGCAGAGACATATATATATATACACAGATATTTTATAGACATACATTAATGTGTATATATAAAAATTTTGTAAGATACACACACACAGTAGCTAGCCAATTTACCTGTGTATAAAAGTGGCAGAAGCTAAAGTTGAAAGTAATTTATTACTGAATAAGTTCCTTAGCATTTGAAATTTTCCAATTATAAAGTAGTAATAGTCAGAAGGACAGATTTTCCTTGGGCGTTCGGAATACTAGTTTTACTGAATTGATTACAAAGAATTAACATATTAGAAATCTAAGCTTTATATTGCACGGTTTTAACTACATAACTTAACATGTCTTTTCCAGCTCTAAAATTCTACAGTTATTTTTGGAAATGGTGTTTTGAAAAGCACCAACAGCAGTGTTGTTTTTGTGTATGTGTGTATGTGTATCTTACAAGGTTTTTCCTGACTCTAGCATTTTGTTAAAATTAACCCAAAAGAGTCAAGGCAAAAGAGCAATTTGTGTTTTCACCCTTCTTAATATAGTTGAAATAAAATAAACTAAAACTTAATACAATGGTTCACAATGGCTTCCTTCAAAATAAGAAAGAGATTTAATTTAAAAGACACCTTTAATAGTTCCAGATTGCAAACCTCCTCGAGATCTGGCCTTTACAGGCTTCCAGGACCTACCTCCTCAGGTGAATTCCCACCCATTTCACCCCATTCCACTGCAGGAACAATGTACTCCAGGGCACTCTTAAAACATTGTTGCCTTGGGTCACATTCATGTATCTAATCTCTGTGGTTTCATCCCTTACTGTTACACTAACACCTCCTTTTCTTTGGGGAGAGGGCGAGGGGTTTCTTGCTCAATCCTAAGTAAACATTCCTTGATTACTTTAGCCTTTTTAAATCCTTTCATTTTCTGAATTTTGATAGTGTTTACTCTCCAAGTCATGACTGTAATTCTTTTGATGGACTTTTGCATATTGTTTCATATGTAAAATGCCTAAATCTGTTGAGTAACTCATTCCTGCTGATTTCTCACTTAGTGCATGGTACACATCTAATATGTGTTTGTTGAAGACATGAGACCTTCATGGTCAAGGCCAAATGTTCAACCTCTCTTGACAATTGCACACATCTGTCTTTATATAGCATGCTGTAAATTAGTCTTCCAATACATTTTTTGAACTGTTCACACTTGTCAGACTTGGTTGAAAAATTGGGAATACAGAAGTAAACATAATAGAACTGGCATTGTAGAAGTTAAATTATTTTCAGTAGGGAAACAAAGATGATTTTAAAAAAGCAAGCTCCAACAGTAAGCTAACTGATTTCAGAGAGCAATGTTGCTACAAAGATAATAAAAAAGGCAGATGACTTCCGCTTGGTGTTTATAAAGTCCTTTGTCAGAAGCTCATATATGAGTGGAACCAAGAATGATGAGTAAGAAGCAGCCATGTGTAAACCTTTGAAAAGACAGATGAAGACACAGCAAAGAACAAAGGGAGGTTTTCCTGAAACATAAAGCTTGGCATGTTTGAAGCACCAGTAGAGGGCAATTGTGGCGGGACCATAGGTCTCCTGCGAGGAGGGAGATGAGGTCAGAGACGTAATGAATTACTCTTGCAGAACTTTTGGTCCAAGGTAAGGATCGGGAATCTTACACTGATTACAAGGGAAAATCAATGGAGTGTGTTAAGCAAGTGAGTTATAGTATCTTTTACCTGTTGAAATTGAAATATCACTATATTGATGACTAAAGTAATCTAATGTCTGCCAGGAGATGAGTATAAGACATTTTCAAGTCCTAACTGCCAGTAACTGTGAATGTGACCTTATTTGGAAATAGAATCTTTACAAAAGTAATCACGTTAAAATGAGGTCACTCTGCCCTTATTAAAAAAAAAAAAATGTGGAAGTAGTGATAGAAGACAGCCATGATAGGTCATGTGAAGACAGAAGCAGAGATTGAAAAGATGCATCTACAAGGCAAGACGCATAAAGAGTGGCTGGCAACCACCAGAAACAGGAACAGGCAAGGAAGGACTCCCCCTAAGCTTTCAGAGAGACTGTTGTCCCTGCTGACGCCTCAGTTTTAGACTTTTAGCTTCCAAAACTGTGAGAGGGTACATATTTGTTGTTTTCAGTCACCTGGTTTGTGGTACTTTGTTATCGGAGCCCTAGGAACACAATACACATGGCTTTGAAGATTTGCCACACGTAACAAATCAGGCACTGTCAAGATTCTTACAGTCCAGTTCTGGAAACATTTAAATAACTACATAGATAGGTAGATGAAAGATAATATACAGATATAAAAGTATGACATATATTGAAATATATTACAAAGCATTATGGCACCTCTTCTTGTTATATCTTGTTAGTTACTCAAGGTCTTTGAATAAGCAGATTCCAGAGAGGGTTAAAGGTATGAGAATGTTATGACGAGAAATGCCTGTGAAAGAAAATAGGAAGAGAGGCGGTAAGTTGGGAGAGCCACGAAACTCTGGTGCAGGTCTGAGACCCCGAGTAAAAGAGAGAGAAGAAAAGTTGGGTTGGGTTGGGTTGGGGCTTTCTTAAGCTGCTGCTCGAACTAAGAAAAGTCTAGAAAGATCAGTGGGGAGTCCTCAAATCAAAATGTCTGGAAGGATTTTTCATTTTCCAAACTGTTTCTGCCTTTGTATCTCTACCTCGTTCAGTCATTGGCTGGGAACTTGTTGCAAACACAGAGGTAAGTTTCAGAGCATGGCTGTGGGGGCTGGCAGTTACTTTCCTAAATCAAGATCTGAGAGCTGGATTCTCTGGGTACCCTTAGGAAGTGTAATAATAGAGCGGGGAGATAAAGCCCTTAGTGTTAGCTTTACATGCCCAGCTGCTAGTCTGTACCTATCGTGTGCATGAATGTTTTTCCACATTGTTTAATCCTCTTCAATTTGTCCATATAGAAGGGGTAGGGATGGTGGAGAAGGGTGGAGGAAAGTGGAATCTATTTATGATTGAAACCTGTTTGCTATATATGGTAGGACTGGTCTTCATGAAAGGAGGGGAAACATTTTTATTGGATAAGAAAAGAGATCCTTTTCTTTAAAAAAAAA
This sequence comes from Furipterus horrens, assembly GCF_987537825.1. Taxonomy (NCBI): domain Eukaryota; kingdom Metazoa; phylum Chordata; class Mammalia; order Chiroptera; family Furipteridae; genus Furipterus; species Furipterus horrens. Next base: position 197,716,937 of record NW_028327173.1, on the reverse strand, counting down.
TGTACTGGAGCAGTATGGGCACGATCCCAATGTTTCTTTTGTCGTCCTGTCTATTGATGGGAACTTCAGTACTCCAATCGGATGTATAACTTCAGACCTGATGATGCTCTTCTTCCCATTTTTCCTTTCTCTTTAAATTTTTCTTCCATGGCCTCCCTCAGGTGGTTTTATTTCAGATATGTGAATATTTCCTGAGCACCCAATGCACTTAGGGCACTGGGCTAGTTTGTAGTGATTTCACAGAGAAAATATATTGTCCCTGACGATAAAAAAAATTGCAGATAAGTGGGTGACACTGAAGCAGAGCAATTTCAGTGCACAGTGGTGAGCACCCCACTAAATGCAGTCCCAGATATTCTTCAACCCGAAGATGAGCCATCAAATTAACCTGGGGGTGGGAACTGGTTATCACAGAAAATTCCCTAGTACATCACAGTTTGTGAGTCCTATCATTGCCTCTCTAATGGACTTACTTGATGTATTTTTTCAGTTTACCTTCCTCTCCTTCCCCCAAGAGTTGTTTGATTGTTCAAATTATTATTAATTATTTAGTGCTATAAATTATTCAAATAAAAAGTAAAACTTGCTGCTTCAGATGATGTTCAGAGTAGCCCAACACATTTAAAGGTTAACAAATATCATATACATGCTTAAGCAATAAGTAGAAGGGACTCCAGTTGTAAAAAATATTTCATTGTAAAGAAAGCACACAAGTAAAATATGAGTTGTGCTCCAAAGGTTACTCTTTAAATAAATTGTTTGGAATGCATAACACTATTTTCCCATAAAATAAGAATCTATACATTATCAAGCTAGACAACGAAAGTCTAATTATCTTATAATGTAGTTGGTATATTATATATTTATCATGAAAATCATTAAAATTATATTACCCACAAAAATTGGTAAGATTAAATATCCAATAACAGTGGCTTAATAAAATAAAATGTGTTTTAGCTAATTAGTTGCATAATAAAATGCTATAAAGCCATCGATGATTACATTATAGAAGAGTATTTTCAAATCTTATGAGTTTTCTGATTTAACCATATTCAGTAATACAAAATATGTAAAGAGTGAAACCCATAAGCTGCTCATCAATCCACCTGGCAGAACCATCCAGTGTTAATGTTTTGCATGCACTTTGACCTTTTTATAAAAAGGTGTTCATGTAAAAGGAAAAAAACACTTTTGATGATGCATTACTAGTAAAATACTAGTTTATTTTTTATAAAACCATTGTTATTAATACCAAGATGCTTTAACAACAGTTGGATAATTTATACTTTTTACTTTATATTTCTAATTTTCTGGATTTTATTTTATGTACTTATGTGTGCTTTCCCCAAATTTCAGGATTTCCAACTTCTTAAATGTCTTTTTCCAGAGAAGAGTTACCTGAAAAATCTTTTTAAAATGTATTCAACTCTTTCCTCTATGCTGTGCTATAATACTTACTTCTCCTCAACATGCCATTGTTTCCTCATAGCATTTGTCACTTGACACAGTATATATCTATCTATTTAATCACTCTCGCTTCTCCTAGGAGGTACGTTACAGGGAGGCAAAGGCTATATCTAGTTTGATTACTGCCTTTTTTCCAGAAACCTAGAAAACTGCCTGGAATATAGCAGATACACAATAAATATGGTGAAATAATTATTCGACATAAATAAATCACAATATAATCTGAAAATACTGTATTTTCAATTCTCTTCACATAGTAATAATGCTACTTTAACTCTATTCAAAAATAAAAAAAAGTATATACAATTAGGAAAACAGATAGCCTTGTAGATATTAACAGTTTATGGTTTAAGAAGAGTTTTTAATTAGGAAAAAGGATCAAATAAAGAGCTTTTTTCAGATTCTGATGCTGTGTTTAGAATTATTTTAGTACTTTCAGGATGGTGGACATTAAATTCATTTACTGACCTTCAAAAATACCCTTGCTAGACCATCGTCGGCAGCCGTCCGTCTCGAGAGACGATGGTGTAGCTTAAGAGTCTATCTGCACCGCTGGGAATGGCTGTGCAGTCCGACTCGGGAGTGACACGGTATCTGTCCCCTCCCGTGTTGAATCGACATCTTATGATGATGCTGGAGTGTCCTCTCCAGTGAAGCTGAAGCTACAGAGCCTGGGCAGGGTGATATGGAGGGTCTGCTGTTGCCCATGCAGCAGACCCCCCCTCTCTTCGCAGCTGAAGGATCCAAGGGAAAGACGGAGTCAATACAGCTTGGCTTCAGGTGCGCCGCAGGAGTTGCCGGTGTTGACTGCAACGTCAAACCGCCTTAGGGACTCCGGCTCCGGATTTTCTGTCGGGGTTTACTCCCTTAGCCTTTCCCCTGAAGAGGTATGCCGCAAGGCAGCGGAGGTTTTTTGGGGTCAGAGTTTTCCTTCTCTGATGTGCCCTGACTGGAAGATCGAACCAGCGACACTTAGCTCGCAGGCCGACGCTCAATCCACTGAGCCAAACCAGCCAGGGCTCCTTGCTAGACCATTAGTCAGTTATAAGCACAATTCACATGCTTATTCATATATATTTTTGGCTCAAAAATTGAACAAAGGTGGGGGTAATTAAAGAAAAAGCAAGAATAAGAGGGGACTAAGAGACTTTAGAGAAGTTTCTGGGAAAAAATTTAGATGACCTGATGTAAATGACTAAATTGTTCAGGAGAAACTAAGTTATATAAAGATTTTTAAAAATCATTAATGCATTACTGTCCTAAGCCAAGAGAAGTTTATCTTCCACTCATGTTCTGAGCCTCGAAGTTTGACATGGGCTGGGCTCAGTTCCACATGTTCTTTGTCCCCCTAGGACCCAGGCTGAGGAGTCATTTTGTTTCTTTTAGACTGAAAAAAAAAAAATGTGCTGGTTCTTTGAAGCTCTTTTCCTATGTGCCACCTATTAGTTTATTTATATTCCATTTGCCAATGTCAGACGCATGGTCAAGAATAAATTTCACTCATGGCCAAGGCCAGTCTTACCCAATGCCCAGGACAGTTGTAATGACTGCAAGGCAAGGAAGAGTGAACAAAACTTATATGTTTAAAAGTACATGGTTTAGAGAAAAAGAAAAAGAAAAAGAAAACATTTATGGTCAACACAGTACCCCACTGCGGGTCGGGGCCAAGACACATTGAATATGCTTCCTCAAATTAGGCAATGAGTGAGTTTCTTAGTTTGCAATGTGGCATGATCTATGGACCTGGGGAGGAATAGTAAACACCCTTATCTTGGTGAAATTTAATTCTATATTTATATGTTTCCTATTTATGTTTCAGACACATCCTGTTCACACCTGTATACACCATTATAACGAGTGAATAAGTATAATTCAAGTTTTAATAACAGTATTATCGGTGTTTCTAGTTCTGGGTAAGAAGTAATGAGACCACTGTGTCCTACTGATGTTCAGCACTTTACATCTTTAAAAACCAAAGAAACCACAGGGCAACAAAAATGTACAATGCTCCACACTTAATGGTAAGTAACTCAAGCTTAAAAGGGTTATTTAGATTAATTTGCTTTTAAAATTCAGTTATTACTATATTCAGGTAATTTCTCTACTCTTGGCTCTAGCGCACATCAGTCTAGAAACCATCATACAGTGGGCACTTTTCTGAGGTCTGTGATTTGTAGTTGTCTGCATTAGCCCTTTCTTTCCATTTTTCCGTTTATTATAATTTGCTAATACATTAGTTTTGTCCCTCTGGATATAAATACAATGCAGCTTTTAACTCTGTTTATGGGATACAGGAACACGATTCCTGCCAAGAGATTTCACATTGAGCTACAAATTGCTATCATGAGTCATTATTTCCATTTCATTCTTTTCCTTCTGTGCATAGAATTAGTGTGAAGATCGCATTAGCAATAGTGCCATTACAGGCAGCGTATCTTTTTAAAGAAGAAATCAAACCAAACAATTTTCATAAACCCTAGGCATATGTGAAAAATTTTAAAAATCTTTAGAGGTTATTGTTATCATGAAAAATAGTATTTAGTAACATAGTGAGGTTTTTGATGTGGGTATTTTTAAAATTCTTGTAGCTGGTGAAATGTAATAGGTATATAAGTATAAAATAGAATCCAAAGTAGCAAGTAAATTTATAAAGAGTACAGAATAAATTTTAAGGAAGGATCTATTTGACTCTTTGGTGAACTTCTTATATCTCCATTCTACTATAAGGTAAGAAAATTAGTTTTATGGTCACATTACTTTTTAAAAATAGTTTATTTATTTATTTGTAGAGAGAGGGGAAGGGAAGGAAGAAAGAGGGAGAGAAACATTGATGTGAGAGAGAAACATCTATCATTTGCCTCTCGCACGTCCCTGATGGGGGACCTGGCCTGCAATCCAGGCATGTGCCCTTACTGGGAATCAAACTGGCAAACGTTAGGTTTATGGGACAATTCCCAACCCACCAGTCGAGGCTGGCCACTTAACTTTTAAATATAAATTAATTTAATTTGGGCCTTCACTCATGTATATCAAACAATATAGATGGCCAATGCTTTTTTTCCTGTTTACTCGAAATGCTTGACGCAATGCATTGAGTTTAGTTAAGTCTAAGAGGTACCGATATAGACTCTTAGGCCTAGAAAAATTTTCCTTAATAAATCAGCTCATTTAGCTGGATGGATTGATTGATTTGGATAGTCCACAGGTTATTACTGAGCAGCTAACACATGCTCAGCACGCCCCAGGCACAACACAGACTAAAACACCTTCCCTCGTAGAAGATGCCATTTCAGTGTGGCAAATAGACAACACACCATAGGAAGAGATGTGTGCTGTTCAGTGATAATAGAAGATGACTCCCGTGGCAATTTTAAAGTAAGGACATCAGGCTGCCCAGTGATTAAATACAAACTGAAAGTGGAGAAAGACTGAGCCATGAGTATTTCTCAGCAACAGTCCAGGCAGGAAGGACTTACATCTCTTACAAGACCTGAAGCTTAGGCATATGGGGCGGGTTCTATCTACAAAGACGAGGCCTGGTGTGGTTAAGGCAGACAGACGTGGGAGAGGCTAAGAAGAGATGAACAGGAGTCCACCATGTAAGCTTCTTTCCTCCAGGTTCTTGATAAAAATAAATTTTGAAAACTGCAGAAAGCAAACAAAAAATGGCTCATTTTATACTGCGAAGTTTGTTTCCAGAAGGGGACACCATGGTACCTCGTGCCAGAACTTCCACTCAGAGCTTTAGTTACATGCAGTGTCTCCAGTGAAACACGTAGAAATTTGCACTTAATAGAAATTTAGACTCAGAAAATTTACACTTATAGAAATTTAGACACATAAAAAGTTGAATTTCTATGGTTCAATAGGTTTTAGTTTTGTTTTTACTTTTCTTGGAGTTTATAATAATTTCATCAACAGAAAAGCACTGCAAGTAGATTAATTTTTGTAATGCAGTGAAGATCATTTATAACTTAATTTTATATAAGCAGGAAATTAAAGTATATTATCATCCTTTTGAGTTTATTTTCTATGGATTAGCTTTTTTAACCAAACTTTTTTTGTTTGTTTGTTTGTTTGTTTTTGTTTTCATTCTTTGCCTCCAAATTTCAATGGACTTGCCCAGGGCGCTTTGTCTTCAAGCAAATAGTGTCCCCTCTTGTTGTGATACATGCAGATTTAATGAATGTTCTCCTTATATCAGCTTTTCCAGGTAGGGAGGAAAAGAAAGGAGAAAAAAGATTTTGAGAGAATGCATTCTGATATATTGCTAAATAATGTACTTCCAGTTTATTGGGGGCCTGAAAATGTCTAGGCAATTTAGGAACTAAATTTTTTTAAAATGGACAAACCAATTAACTCTATACCTAATTGGGTTTGGAGTGTATTGCACATTTTCAATAGATTCCTTACTCAAAGACAAGAATTTAAGAGTCTGCAATTATATCGACTTTTTATGATTTTTTGATGGACTGTAGATTGTCTCAGAACGGTACTCCATTACTGCTACCTAGCCTTGTCGATAGACCAAATAAAAATAATCTAATTGTTGGTCATGGAAATAAAAAAATACTCTTTTTACAAACAAAGTGAAAGAAGAACTAGAAAATGTATGTAATATTATCTATATCTGTTCATAGTCATGCTTTCTTTAAAGAAAGAATTATGAATTTTAAAAAATCTATATGAACCATTTTTGTTTTAAAATAATACGAGTCATGTTCATGTCTTAATATACATGCTAATGACAAACATGCTACTATTTAATGCTTTAAGAACTGACTGCTTAAAACTATAAACATTGGTTTTTTTAAAGCAAGATATATAGTAATTTTTTTCATATGATGGTGTAAGTTCTTTCTCAATCGCTTCTTCATTCTCTTAAATACGTTATGTATTTTATTAGGTCACATTTATGCCATGAGGCAAAACAAACAAACAGACGAACAAAAAACAGAAGAAAAGATACATGTACCATCTTCAAATGTTTTCTGCTACTCGTCTCAAACTCAGTCACAGGACGATGTATCTGGGAGGGAAACATTTTATTCTAAATTGAAGGTGACTTCATTTTTCATATGTTATATCTATCACAACCTACAAAAATTTTCTTCATGTTCTGTGGATGCAGTGGTTGGATTCTTATTCTACTGATTATCATAAATATGGGAATTATCAGTGGTTAAATATGACTGAAAATGTTCTGAATGTGTACTTATGTGGAAATTCAAGAAACACATGAATCCTAGCCACAAAGATTTGTAGCCTCAAAGATGATTTTAATGTGCCCAGCTGAAATCTAGATGTCTTTTTTCTTGAAGATGATTGACCTTTAATAAATCAAGAAATCTCTGCAAACAGGTGCTACCTGGTTTTGTGGAGTTGTGTGTATGTTTGTTTCGGTCTGTCTGTGTATTGAAGAGCTATTACATTTGTAATAATTAAAAACTAATTAAAATGAGAATAAACAACAAAGGAAAACTGTGTTCTAACAATCAAAAGTAATATCACGGATATATTTGTATCAATTCCTAGATAATGTATTTTTGCAAAACTTTTTTACATTGAGAGATTTGACTCTCTTGAAATGTTGCCATTTTGGTGATTAGAGAGTTAAGGCAGATAGACAGCTAAATGACTTTTGCCCTGTTAGATTATAAAATCACTTCCATTACTCAGAAACTCATTTCTTGCTGCAGGCGGCCCACATCATTATAATAATAGTAATTATAATAATTATCATAGCACTTACAATTATACTGTGCTGCCTATCCCAGCGAATCCTCCAACTCTTTAAAAAGGAAATACACACCATAGAAGGGAATCTCTGCCACTGAAATGCAGATGCCACTGGAGTGAAAAAGGAAACATCTCTTCTCTTCAGCTTCCACTTTTTATTCGGAAGAAAAGATTTAATGGAGGCTAAAAATGAAAATAATTTGTGAGAATTGAGTGGAAACTGAGCAAGTCTCAAATACCCCAAGATATTATTGTCAAAATGTACATAATGCCCAAGAAAATAAATGTATTTTTAGCTTTTAATGCAAAAGACACTTCTCTGATAGGATCATGTTCTGCTGATAACATGTTCAATGTATACACGCCAAAGACATGGCAATTGACTGGCCAGAGAGCATCCATCAGCTTGATTGCAGGTATGTATATTTCCCATAACCTATTGGACTAGTACCTAAGAATCAGGACTGTATTATTTAGAATATGGAGGGCAGACAATTCTACTTTATTCTTATATTCTTTTTCCTACAGTACTTACTAAACCACATCATGTTTTCAGGCTGATTTTGGCTACATTGTGAATATATGTGGATTGCACATGGACAGCTTTGCAGCAATAATTGCTGGTAGGGCATCTTGCAGAACACTCTGTGTTTGTTTCATTTAAATCAATTTTCCCCCACTCTTAATTTCAATGAGTCTATAAATACAATACAAATTGCTCCGTTGTATTATTTTAATACTTCTGTATGTGAGCTGAGCCAGAGTCAGTAGTTTGAAATAGTACAAGATTAAGAAATATAGACTCCAAACTTTTGACAAAACTTCCTAATCCTTACAAGTTCTCCTAAACAACAGCAACATTGTAGACCTCATGATACAGTAATTCATCTGCCTTGGTTTCCTTTTTTGTCATATCTGCATTTCCAAACCTAAATGTTTTTCAAACACTGTCTCATCCACAAGAAATAAACTTGTCCTCTTCTGAAGCTAATAACATAGGAGCTGGCTATTTCTTTCTTGGAACGCATGGTGCATGATCTATAAAGGCAAGGATTTTCAGTTGGCACCATGAATACTAACATTGCTTGTTACAAAGTAGGTGCTCAATAAAATTATTTCACCTGCGCTGAAGTCTACCTTGTTCAAATATAGTTGTGTACCTAGATATATGTCTTACCTTTACAACCTATATGCTTAGTATATAACAGTGATTATTGTTATCTGCCATAAAGTTCGATACCTTCATAGGATATTATCTATCATTGTATCTCCTACAGAGTCTTGTATATACTACACATTTATGCAACAAGTAGATTCAACCTAAGAATTGTGTTCACACTGTGCTGAGTAAATCCAAGTATAAAATTGCATATCCTTTATAGAATACTTTTATTCTATACACTTTATATTTAATTAGCAGTACAATTTCCAGAAGCACTTTGGAAACAAATAGCAACTATTCCAAAGGCTTATCCAAACAAAATAAATCTGAAATATATTAGAAGAGAAAAGAAAGAACATTCCTTCTGCCCCCCCCCCCAAAAAAAAGCTGATCTATACTGAAAGACTTAATGTTCCTAGCAGATAACTAAAAAATGTGCTGAATCTAAGGAAAAAATTTATGTGTGGCCATCTGACTTTAAAAAATAATTGCCCTGTTAAAATTTATCTTCCTTACGATTGGGTTAATGGAAGCCTATATTTTGGTATGCGAAGAATCCTTTTTAAAAATAAAAATTAATAAATCTCTTAGGCATGTTCCCCTCTTATGTGACAAGAAAGTTGTCTTAACATATAATCTGTCATATCTATGCCTGCAAAAATGTACTACTGGTGAGTCTTAAATGAAAATGCTATCTTTTTTTGGAGATGGATAATATTGGCCATATTATTCCAGTTGTGTGTCATTGAAAGAATGTACGATTTTTATTATGAAAAAAAGTTTAAAAATTGCAAAAACAATATGTGTACTGTTTTTTGCTGTAAGAAAAGACACACTTAGAAACATAGAGTGAAATAACGGAGTTTTCCCATTTGTTTTCCCTAAGGATGCATTTCAGGAACAGAAAGTATGTCCTTGGTGTGCGTAGTGAGTGTCATGTAGGCTTTAGATTAGATGCTGCCCTTAAATCTATCTCAATGGGCTTGTGTTAAATGGCAAGTTTGTGAAATGAAATACAAATTAGGCTTAAATAGGATAGATTGCATTAAAAATGTACTTGACTGAGCAGGAAAGTTCAACCGAAGTTCAGTGAGTTCACGCTGGTGTGAAGTGAAGAGAGTGGCTAGGCACAGCGTCATGTCTGCTGTGACTGGGACCTCGCAGAGACTTCTTCTGGCTTCCAAAGGCGACATAACATACACAAAACATGGGCATTCCAGCAGTGACTGACATCCTGCCGGATGAAACTAATTTGATCCACCTGAGGATAATTCTAGCAACTGGCTTTATGACCAGCCCGCTCCCTGTTGGTTCACAATGAATAAAATACATGTTGGCCGATTCTCTGACATAGCATCTACCTGCAACATGGTTAGGTACTTCTGATTTTAAAAGTTATCATTCTTATGCTTCTGAGTAATGAACTAAATTGAATGGCATAGAAATAGATATTCTAATCTTTTCAATGGCTATTCACTTTCAACATGGTTTATATAATTTAAAAAGAGCTCTCAATGATTTCAGGTATCCTACTGAGAAAATTATTTCATCTTTCTGTACATTAAAAAAAACCATAAATTTGAAACAGATGACGTTTTCCATTCCAGTTTTATCTGTTATAGCTGAAATTTGATAATACAACTATTTTTCTCTTGATAGACAAGAATCTAAAACTATTTACATTGATGAAAATGGCTAGTATATGTACAATACACTGTTTGAATACTTTACACTTCTTCTTTAATTATCCAAATAATGCTATAGAGCTCTGATGGAATTACTATTATTTCTTTCATCCCCATTCTGTGGATGGAAAGCTGAGCACAACGAGGTTTAGTAATTTGACAGAGAAGTCAGACTTGTATGGAAGGAAACCAGGATTTAAGCAGAGGCTATTTGGCTGCAGAGATGAAAACCTACCACTGTATTGTGACACCCTACCATTTCATGCTTAATAAAAGAAGACGAAATACAAAGGATACACAGAACACATAAATGGTCCAAACTGAAAGATCAAAAGTGGGAGTACACGTCAACTGGTTTAAACATTTTGTCAGAACTGCTAATGGATGACTTTATTTTCAAGGTAATAAATATGCTTGAAAGTTGCGACAAGCAACTTTGTACGTATATTAAAAACCATTGAATATGTATATTTATCCAAGAATCTTCTTCTCTAATTACTAATAAAGCAATCCTAATTTCTTTCTCTCCTTAAATTTTTTAAAATTATGATTGAAAATACATTCAAATGTAATTATTTTATTTATTGTTTTCCTTTAGTCTTATTTAAACATTTTTCAAATTTGAACTATGGGGAAGTAGAGAAGTAACTTTGGAGCGGGACACTTTCTGAAGACATTTATCTTTAAAATAAATTAGATTTTGGCTGCTTTGGTCAGTGCTCAGAAGTTGACAAGGGCATACAACCCTATCAGACAAAGAACTCTGTTCTTAATTTGGGATATTAACATCTATAGTCTAATTTTCTTAAAGTTACATCTTCCTATGTTAAACAAAATTTCTAACACCATAGGGGTAACTCTACAGGATTGTTTAACCCTGCAATGTATTAGAAACCTTAGAATATATTCGTTTTTGTTGTGTTTTGTTTCACTCGTAAACATATTTTATGGTATGAATTATAAGAGAAGGTAAAACTAATGAATGCACTTGTGATACATTTCGTTTATATCGGCAGTATGTTCAATTATTTCATACATGTAATGGAAGTATCTTGTTGACTCGTATGTTCTAAGCCACATTAAAAAAATGTGCATTTTAGATTTGAATCATAAACAGAGTTAGGCTTCATGATGGTTTTCTTCTTTCAGCCTCTGTCAGCACAGTCATTTGAATAAAATGCTTATTTGTGAAAGTGTGTGTGTGTGTGTGTGTGTGTGTGTGCGCGCGCGCGCGCGCGTGCGTGTATCTGTGTGCTTTACTTGAAATAACTGATTACAACGCTGTTTGGGGTTCTTATGATATCTGTTTTAAAAAGTAATTTTTAGGTTAAAATTAAAACATTTCACCTTTTATACTGCCTTGCATTTGACTTGGGTATGCTTTAATTAAACACACCCAATCTACTTGAATCTCTCCCTATTTAAGAGAACTTTTCTGAAAAACAGGCCTGGCAGTTAACTTCCTCTCTGTGGCTTTCCAAGAATAAATTAAAATGTGCAAAATGACTTGAGATTCATGGTGAAAGGATGCTTTAGAGTGTTAATCCCCCATGAATTCTGCCTCCAGGATCTTGCTTAAATGAGCAGGAAACTTCTGGAATTGAACAAGCATTGTGGGTGGTCATTCTATGGTTAACAGGAAGAGAGGGGAGATTTCAATTAAAGATGTGAGTTAACTCACATAAATACCATTATTTGTAGGTGCATGTGTATAAGTATAGGCCTTCACTGATAGAACAGACAGGCCTAGGAAGGCTGAAAAATTAAATTTCCTATGTGTCAGTGGAAATGTTTGGAGAACAAAATGTACCTTTTCAGGAATTTGTTTTGTATCTCTTAACATACTTCTGCAGTTTCACATAGCATTGAATTTGGCTATGTCTAGAGTTATAGAGATTTACAGATAAGTTAAAGGGCAGTGTTATGTTTTAATTTACTCTTGAAAATTTGGGCTTTAAATTGTTTTTCCATGTTCTGGTACGGGGAAGGAATGTAACATACATTTATTTCCTGTGTATTTCAAAGGGAAATAATTCCCACTTATTATGGCCACACAGTTTAAAGAGTATTGTCTTTAAAAGCAGAATGAGAAATTCTGTATCTGATAATAACTGCAGAAATTTACTTTATGAATTGTTTTTAGATCTACTTCTTACTCATTAAAATTATGTTTTTTTAATAATTTATTTATTTGTTTGTTTGTTTGCTTTTTATTTTATTTTTAGAGAGAGGGGAAAGGAGAAGGAGAGGGATAGAAACATCACTGTGTGGTTGCCTCTCACTCGCGCCCCCAACTGGGGACCTGACGTGCAACCTAGTCATGTGGCCTGACTGGGAATCAAACCAGCGACAGTTGGCTCACAGACCAATGACAACTATGTTTTAATATGCCCAGGATAGTGTATATTGACTAAAGCATCTTTAAAAAAAATTTTAACCATCCTATGGACACACACATACACATGCACAAATCTAAATTGTATTTATACTATTTGGTTGGGTATTAATTTTTTCAAGAAGATAAGATGAATTGCTTTCATTTCCAAAAATCAGCTATTTAAGGAATTTTAAGTTTAATTTGCAAATACAGCAACCACGCTCATTCAGGAGGTCTAATTTTATGTCAAATATTACCTATATTTAGGAAGCTGGGATTGCTGATGGAAGGTTATGCTAGGTAAGAAATACTATGAATATATCAAAAACTAAAAGAGATTGAAATTCAAGTACATTTGTGGTAGGACTAAAAGAGAATGGTGACTTTATCATTTGCTTTTTAATACAGCTGTCATTTATATGATATTTTGTTTTGTTTTATTGTTTTAGTGTTTTCAGATTTGGTATCTCAGTATCTTTTCAAAGCGTGTAGAGCAATTGGAATTTGGCACTTAACCCTTCAACTTGTCAACCTCAAGAAAAGCAAAAATGGGTTGAGCAGCAGAAGAGCCTGAAGCTTTGGTTGATGTACCCTGGCTTGTCTTAAAGTGCACACCTCCTTCCCTAGGCTTCGTTATTTTTTTTTTTTTTTTTTACCACTTCTCCCCAGTGAAGAGGCTGGCCTCTGTGGCTGGCTTTAGGGGCAGGGCTGTATCCCAATCACCATGTTAGAAAATTGCCTGATCCTACAGCAGACATTCCCACCGATGTAATTAATGAAGACTCCACTCAACCAGAACCTGCAGAGGGAGTCTTTATAAATAAAAAGTATAGTGTAATATCTGCTTCCTCTGGCTGCCATGTTCTCCTTAGACATGCTCAGCATACTGTGTACTCTTCCTGCCCTTTAATTACAAAAAGTAATCATGTTTTTAACACCAACTTTATACCAAGGGTTCCCCACGGACCTCATAGCATTCAAGGGCTTTGCCCTGATTGGTATGTCTCAGTAGTGGGGCATGGTCCCACAAGCTGAAAAGTTGTGGGTTCAATTCCCAGTCAGGGTATATGCCTAGGTCATGGGTTCAATCTCTGGTGAGGGTGCATACGAAAGACAACCAGTCAATGTTTCTCTCTTACATCGGTGTTTCTCTCCCTCTATTTCTCTCTTCCTTTCTCTATCTCTAAACCCTCCCTTCCTTCCACTCTCTCTAAAAGGAATGAAAAACTGTGCTCAGGTGATGATAAAAAAAAAAAAAGTAAAAAAGATTCAGGGACTTCCACTCATAAAGTCTCTTTTCAAATCCTGGAAGGGGCCCCACTGATGTGTTCATATAGCCATGCTGCTGTTGGTGAAAATGAGACTTCTCCATGGGCTCATGAGGAAAGCAGTCCAGGGACCCACGCACAGGGGACTGTGGTGTGGCAAGATGGTTTATTGACATGAAAGACTGCCCTGGAGTTTCCAATTTCTCATCTCCTTCTGTCCTGCCATGGAAAAAATCTATGCCTTCAGCAAGGCCAGTGTCCAAAGTTCTGCTTCCTATTAAAGCTTAGACCCTCAGAGACCACGGCACCTGCTACAGGCCTCAGGAGCTACTAGAGCCACATGGCCATGTGCTATTGCATGAATTCATGGGGTGAGCGTGGGTTCCTGAGAAAGAGCACTTCTTTGCTCCCCTGGGATTATATCAGCTTGGGTTTGGGGCAGATCAGGTGCTTTTTCAAAAGAACCAATTAAATTCCCAAGCTTTTGCAGCCTTTTAATATGCCCAACCTCTAGTTAGACTGACAAGCCTCTTTGGTCAAGCGTTTCCTTTGCAACCCCCGACAGCCCAGTACCATGGGGCACACAGGGCTTCTGGGGAGATTTTCTGTGCTCCTAGGATTATGGCTCCTCAGCAGCAGCCCCCTGAAGTGCAGGAGTGAGTAGGTGAATGCTATAGCTTTTTATTTTTCCGGGCCAAGCCAGTAGGCTCAGGCTCCCCCACTCCCCCAGTTTTCGAAACTCAATGTCTAATTCCCTTTGCTCTCTCTCTCTCTCTCTTTTTTATTAATAACTAGTTAACTAATTATGGTAACAATGCTTTTGTAAAATATCAAGATGATGTTTGTTTGGTTCACAATAAATAAAAAAGATTTACCACAAGCAGATGCTGTGCTTAGTGTTGAGGATACATGTGTCACAGTCTTGTGCCTTCAGGGACTTGCAATTTATTGTGAGGAGTAGCAACAGAAATAAATAGTTTGAAAATTATGTTAAGAACCAGGGGGACTGGGAAGCACAAGATACGAAAACAAAGCCCAGACTTGGCTTGCTCGAAGAGAGAATACCTGAGCTGAGTCTTGATTCTGCATCTAGTCTTTGTTTCTCGAAAAATATGAATGATAATCATATGTTAGTGTAAGGCTTTTAAGAAAAAAATTAATTTCTTACTCTGTTCAACATTTTACACAGGAGATGAAAGGAATTTACTGAACTTGCCAAACATCAAAATAAATAAATAGGACTTTTATCGAAGGTTTTAAGGAAAGAAAAAAAAATCTCGTATTTATAATTTTAATTCAGAAAACATGACCAAATATATGTATATAAAAACGTTTAAATCAAAGCATCGTAAGTACAGGTTATAAAGAGCACTGTGCTGGGGAAAAATAAGTATTTCATAATAGAAAGCCAGGAGCAGGAGTCCATGGGATTTTTAAGCTAATTAACAGCATGTTGAACAATGAGAGCAATGACGTATGTCAAGCATCATTTAACAGGCTTTAAATCTGCACTTAATAACAAATGCATAACCCATTTGGACCCAGATTCCTGGCTTTGATTCTTAAGAACATATAACCAAATATACTCTAGAACCTGTGGTAAGATTCATGATTTAAAACATACACAAGGATGATTTCACCCAAAACTCAGGATAATGGATAATAGGAATTCCAGGTCTGTAAGCGCAAGAGTAATCCTAAGTTGAGGAAAACAATTACTGAAGAAAGAATGCATCCAGGAGGTAGGAAAGGCCCAGCACTAAAGTGTATTCCCAGTATATTTGTTAAGTTCTTTGTACACTCATTTCTCTCTTTCCTCCTCTTTTCTTTTTCTTATACATCTGCGCAGACATTTCCTTCTCTAATCCTGGAATTGCTTTCCTCACTGTCACTTCATTGAATATCTTTTCCTCTGTAATGTCATACAGTTCCTCAGCTGGTACATGTAAGGTTTACTTGATTTATTATATTTAAGTGGGGTCATAATCAGATTTTAGGTGTCAATATGTGGTTAATAAGACAGTAGAGAGTCATGACAAGTATTGAGATGTTGGGTCATACAGAATGAAATTTGAGTCTTCACTCCATCCCTTGACAACATTATTCGATTGAACAAGTAAGTCAGAAAATAAAATATGAATTTTTTCTTTTGTATTATGGGAGTAATAATAACACCATCTCGCTGTGGTGTAGAAGACATTGAATGAAGTAATTAAAAGTTAAAAGTCTCAGTAAATCTTACCACCACCATCATTATCATCATCATGACCCCCACCACTGATGACAACATTATTTGGACATATATTCTGTAAGTCACTTCTAGCTATACTTTTTTCTTACTGAATCATTTGATTTTACTTTATGTTAAATTTCAAATAATATTTATAGTAATTTTCTTTATATTTGAAGCTTTTAAACAATTTTAAGTATAAATTAGAATGCTAGAAGCAGGAAAAAATGAAATATGAGTAATGGGGAACTAGAGAAATGGACAGATTGTATATTATTTGTATATATTAACCCTTTGGTTTGAACTTACTATTCTTTTTTTTTTTTTTCTCCAGGGCACCTCTTTGTTCCCCTCAAGTACTGCCTACAGAAGGTTAGGAAGTTCAGACCTGCCAAGCCTAATCTGAGTAAAATAGATGACAGCGTCATCTGATGGGAATGAAGGAGGCAGGGGTGAATTCGGGGGCTTGAGTAAATTGAGTATGTTTTGGAATAGCTCCTCTGGGAAATTGTATAGGGATTCAACCACGAGTGAATAAAAGGTTTACTGAGAAGCGCTGAGTGGTGAGAGAAGGTATTTTCAAAAGACCCCGTTGGCCTAGTTACATGACTCTCTCTATCACGGTTTAGCAATCGGTGGTTGGAAGTGAAGAACAGAATATGTTTGTGTGAGAGAGATGCCAGTAGGTGGATATTTGAGAGAACAGAGTAAAGTTAGTCTCACTTATCCTGTTTGGAGGCTGAATCCCTGGGATGTGCACTGAGCTCTTAATTGTTTTCATGTGTAAAAATTTGTGTGCTTTATACAAAATAATGAAGATATATTATATACATTTTTAATCATGAAGACAATATTTTGTTGTTGAAACGTGTTTAAAATAAACGTGGAGAAAACTTATATTGCCCTTATTTTAATTTTCCGAAATAAATCAATAATTTGAGTTTTTTATTGGAATACTTCTTATATAAAAATGAAGAGAAAGGAGACAGAGAAGCCCCTTTAAGTATAGATATTATGATATGTAATTGTGATATATAATATCTATATTTAAAGCTTATACACACACACACACATATATGTGTATATATATATACATATGTATATGTATATATATGTTTATATATATAGAGAGAGAGAGACAGAGAGAGAGAGTGTGCATGGTAGGGATTCCAGAAAAATAATTAACATAAGAAAATAGATATTTTTGTGTTCCTTTCACTGAGCATTATCGAATTTTAAAACATTTTAATTATGAACTATCTTCAACATATAAGAAAGTACAGAAAATAATAAAAAACACTCTGATGTACTCATTACTGAAATTATATGGCTAAAATTTTTAACATTTGTTTTAAATCTCTAATATTTCAAATGGAATTAAAATTTACAGATATACATTGTTTTCACATTCAGTGTCCTGAATATTAATGACAATAAAAAAGGCTGATATTCTATTCAATTAATTTCTTCTTTTACCATTATAATATGTCATTTCTATTTCATGTTCTTCTTTCTTTAGTACTTCCCTGAGATAAAATCATGGTCCCTTTAAGTATTTCTTTCACATTATTTAAAAACTTTTACTATCAATAATATTTGCTTTATTTATTTATGCAAACAAATAATAGTCTCTTTTCCTCCAATCTAGTATTTAAAACTTTAAGTGAGCAATCCTAATTTTTCTTTTTTTATCATTCAACTTTTCATGTACCTTAAAGTACCTCATATCTATGGCTATATAAAGTCTTCCTTTTTTTCTCTCTCTCTCCTCCCCTTTTTCTCTTTTATTCTTACATAGAAAATGTATCATTAAAAAAATTCCTCTAAAACTTCCTCCTTTCTTTTAACAACATATCATAAAAATTAATACATTCAATAAATATAAAACTAACTTATTTTATTCTTTCCACATAATATCACTAAATTTGAATGCACCATAACTATGTTCAGTATTATAGAACATTTAGCTTTTTAAAACTATTTTTGTTATTAAAATTCTGTGATACACATTTTTGTTCAGAAAAAAATCATTATGCATTAATAACATATCATGTATTATATTTTCTTAAATTAAATATTATGGTCAACATATAGTTATATTTTTAAAAAGACATTTGTATATATTTTTTGCAATATGGTAGCAATTTATATTATAAACAACAATAAATGAATGTGAATATCTGCACATATTCTCACCTGCACTGAATGCTATCGTTTATTGTCATACAGTTTAAATTATATTTTTGTTTCATGAAACTAAATCTAAGGCTATAAACTTCCTTCTGAGCTTACTTTGACCACTTTGCAGAGGTTTTGACATGTGTCCACTTTTTAGGCTCGTCTAGTTTTCCGTGTTCAATTGTTCCCAGACCCAAGGCCTTCATATATTTGAATCTATACATCTATTCCTATTTACCAAGACTTTACATAAAATGTTTTAGTTATTTTATATACTTATATGTTAGAATAACTTTAGATTTGTAATGATAATGTGAAAATTGTGCAGAGGTTTCCTGTTTCCCTCACATTCAAGTTCCTCTATTATTATCATCTTATATTAGTATGGTGAACTTGTCATCATTGATAAACCTGAATTGACATATTATTATTAGCTAAACTCCTTGTCTTATGAAGATTTCTTTAGTTTTCCCTAATGTCTCCCCCTCCCCCGCCCCGAATCCCATCTGGGATACCACATTATATTTAATTATTAGATCCTCTTAAGCCCCTGTGATTGTGACAGCTTTTTGGTCTCTGTTTACCTTTGATGACCTTGAGAGTTTTGGGAAATACTAGCTAGGCATTTTGTAGATTGTCCCACAATTATGATTTGCCTTATGTTTTTCACATTATTAGACTGAGCTTCTAGGTTTGGGGAAGAAAGACCACAGAAGTAAAATGTCATTCTCATCACATCATGCCAATCATATGTCAACAGTATATACCGTCATCGTGACTTATTACTGATGAAGTTAACTTTGCTCACATGGCTGATGCTGTGTGAGGTGTCTCCATAGTAAGTTACCCTCTTATTCCCTTTCCAAACTAAACTCATGGGAAGGTCCTTATGCAAAGCCCACACTTAAGAAATGGAAAGTTATAATCTCTCTTGAGGGAGGATAATCTACCTAAATTATTTAAATTCTTCTATCTGTAAGATTTCATATTTTTTCCCATTTCATGCATTTATTCAAATATTTGTTTACAATAGTACAGATGTGTGGTTATTTATAACCCAGTATGACTACTTATTTTGTATGTCAAATTTTTCCAGCTCTAGTCATTGGAAGTTTTGTCAGTTGAAGCTATGTCACTTTGACATCCTCCTATCACTGTATTTTTGCTTTGAACACATACTTTTTTTTCTGGCACCATAAGATGCTTCATGCTCTTGTATATTACTTGCCTTAGACCTAGAATTAGCCATTTCTGCAGAAATCATGGTTCCTATAAACGTTGGCGTTACAAAGGAAATTCTGGGTGCTAAGTATGCTTGTTGCTACTAGGGTGTCATTGTTCCTAAGTCCTATAAGATGAGAGAATACTCGAGTATATACATCTATACTAACAGATGTATGTACATATATCTATACTTACACTATATCTGTATCCGTCTGTGTCTATATTACGCTGAACATGAGTTCATAAGATCTCTCCAATTGTAATTCCTTACCAAATAGGTCATTCTAGCTTCTTTCCTTGCTTATCTGTAAATTCCCTTTCCAGCAGAGAGAAACCTGGCTCCCACCCACCCTGTGCCATCCATTTGCTTAATTGTACAGTGTAGTATACATGTCAGAGAAGGAAAACTCTGACTCCAAAAAACCTCCGCTGCCTTGCGGCATACCTCTTCAGGGGAAAGGCTAAGGGAGTAAACCCCGACAGAAAATCCGGAGCCGGAGTCCCTAAGGCGGTTTGACGTTGTAGTCAACACCGGCAACTCCTGCGGCGCACCTGAACCCAAGCTGTATCGACTCCGTCTTTCCCTTGGACCCTTCAGCTGCGAAGAGAGGGGGGGTCTGCTGCATGGGCAACAGCAGACCCTCCATATTACCCTGCCCAGGCTCTGTAGCTTCAGCGTCATCGCAAGATGTCGATTCAACACGGGAGGAGACAGATACCATGTCACTCCCGAGTCGGACTGCACAGCCATTCTCGGTGGTGCAGATAGACTCTGAAGAAGCTACACCAACGTCTCTTGAGACGGACGGCTGCCGACGACGAGTATACATGTATAATGGTTTCAGAATCATTCCTCTTTACACCTACAGAAACCAACTTTGTCAATTAGAATTCAGTTCTTAGGCTTAGTTCCATAGCATTTTTTGGTCTTTAGTCTTCAAGACTCCACTCATTTCCAAAATTATTAAGGTTAGAAAGTTACTCCCACATAGCCTTCAATCGGATTGTATAGTATATTTGTAATACAGTATTTTTTTTTTTTGTGCCTCGGTATTCATTCTATCCCAGGATACCCTGACCTACTAAATGATTTTTAAAATTCCCATACTTTAAGGTTCATTCTTTGTTCTGTTTGTGTAGCATGTTCTTATGCTTCTATTTATCCCTGATAATCTTCCTTACTATGAAGCCAGTTTTGTCTGAACATAATATAGCTACATTTACTTTATGTAATCAGTGTTAAAATGGTTGTTTTTTTCATTTCTTTTAATTTATCTGGTTTTAAATTTAAAGTAAATTTCTTAAAGCCTACATGTATTGGGTGCTTTTTTAAAATGCACTCTGTTATTCTCTTTTAATTCATGTATTTATACCACTTACACTGAAAATGATTATTGATATAGTATTGTTAATACATATAAATTTTATAATGGTGTTCCATTTATTGTAGCTATTCTCCCTTAATTTGTTGTTGTTCATTCTTTTTATGCTTTCTCTGGTTTTAATTTTAATTGAACATTTATATGATTCTATATTATCTCCTCTCTTAGTGTATCAACTCTACCTATTTTTAGTGGTTTACTGCATTTGGTCTAGAATATAGGTCTGCAATATACATTTTTAAGTTATCTGTGCCCACCTTCTAATAATGCTATATTTACTATATTGCTTTCTCCTTTCCCTTGTGATATTGCTGCTATCACCCAATACATTATTACTAGTACCATTTTAACCAAATAGTATTTTTCAAATCAATTAACGATAGAAAATTCTATTTTATATTAATTTATTCCATCTCCGATGTTTTACCTTTCCTTGTTTAGACTTGTTTCTGACCATATCATTTTCTTTCCTCCTGAGAAACTACTTTTAACCTTTCTTGCAGAACAAGCCTGCTGATGAAAAATTTCTTCAGGTTTGGTTTGTCTGAGAAAGGCTTTGCTTCTCCTTTACTTCTGAAGAAGAATTTCACTGAATATAGAAATCTAGGTTTTGTTGCTGTTGTTCAACTCTTTAAATATTTTATTCCATTATCTTATTTCTTGCCTAGTGTTTAATGAGAAGCCTGCTGCAGTTATTCTTGTTTCTCCATAGGCCTCTGATGTTTTTCACATTATATTTATCTTTGATTTTCTGCAATTTGAATATCACATGCTGAGTTATGGCTACTATTGATATTTGTCCTAGGGTGTTCTTTGAATTTCCTGGATCTGTAGATTAGGATTTCCTGAATCTGTAGTTTGGAAAATTTTACTCATCATCACATTACATATTTCTTCAGGTTGTTCTTATTTGTTGCCCTTCTGTTGTTCCAATTTGTATACATCATATTTTTTGAAATTGAGTCTTAGTTCTTCTATGTGTTCTTCTGTTTTTTTTTCATTCTTTTTTTTCTTTGTATTTATATTTTAAAGTTCCTACTGAACTATCTTCAAACTCGGCAAAGATGTGTTGAATGTTTTATTTATGTTACAATGTTATTAATTTCTATTTTTTATTGTTTCTTCGAATTTCCATCTCTATGTTTACGTTCTCCATCTTCAAATTCTGTATATTTAAGTTTAATTCTGTCTCTTTGAGTTACAGATTTAGTGTTTCAGGCTTTTCTCATAGTTCTATTAGATGCCATCTGAGTTGTGGGGAAGGGGCCTTGCATAATCTCATGGCCTTAGTGGAAGTTAAGGCCACTAAACCCCATATGTTATTCTGTTTTTGTTTTCTTTTTTTAAAGGATGTAGCTGTAGATTCAAAACATTAAGCATCACAAATGAATTTTTTTTGTTGTTGTTAGCATGTGTCTGAACCTTTCCATTATCATGATTTTTTTTTTTTTTTTTTATTTCCAGACTGGTTTCTCTGATTTCCAGTAGCAACTATCTCAAAAATGACAAAGGAATTTTGTTTTTCTAGAGAATCAAGGTTGCAACAATACTTAAAGCTAATAGCTATGTAAACTATTCACTGTCTCTAAACATTTCTTGGTTAAATAATAAGCTCTCAAGTGTTGATTATTTTTCTTTTGTTTTGAACTTATGTAATTTGGTTAAATGTTTTTCTCTTTCATCAGTTACCAGGATGAGTCTGTAGTGTTCTATAAAATATAACCTTAGCTTTTTTGTTGCCTCTGTGAAAATCAGATGATTTATGCAAATGATTCATTTATTGTAATTGCAGAAGTGCCTTAGAACATGGTAACTTTATAGAAAAATATGACCTGGAGTGCCTTCAGAAAATTAAGTAAAAATCCTTCAGTGAATGCTCTAAGATAACTTAATTAGAATATCCCAATATCTTACCACACAATGAGAAAAAAAAGGGATGATTTTTCTAAGTATTTATAACTATTTGAATATATTGTTCATTAAAGACAATGTGATAGCAGAATTTCAGAGACTTGGACTAATCACAATATCATTTTAAATAAATTTTGTTCTTAAAAATTTTATCTAGATAATATTTGGAACTCAGTGCATTGTCTACCAGGTATCAGGAACCATAAAGTAAACATACATCTTCCCAGATACTTTATTTTATTTAAAGCCTTGGAGAGAAAAGTTCACTTAAAATTTGAAACCTATATGAGTATGCTATAAAATAGAAGGAAAAGTTAAGATAAACCTTCAAAGGAAAATTTCAAGCACTCTAAGGCTTTATGATCTTGCCAATATCAAACAAAGGCTTCAGTGCTAAAATTCTTTCATTTTCTGTTAAGGTTTCATCATTGGAGAAGTTTCAAAAGAAGAACATTAAGATTAGAATTGAAACCATTAATAACTGAAAAAGGAAAAAAAAGTCACCACCAGGAGACAAAGATAAAATATTTAGGAATTGATATAAAAGCAGATGCATCACATCTATGTATCAGTCGGCACTGCATTTAAGAAGTAGAACCATTTAAAGTGATGGAGAAACAGGATTTATTAAAGCACTGTAGACAATCCCTTCTGACTAGAGACAAATTGTATCTCTTTGTTTCAAGAAGGACTAAATAATTAAGTGGTAGCTGGAAGTACTCAAATGTAGGTAATGTGGGTAATGAAGATCCAGAGAAAAATGAGAGAGAAAAACTAAAAATTTCTGAAAACTAATGGGCAAACAAAGAAAGGAATAAAAATAAAAATAAAAAAATGAAAGAAAGAAAGAAAGAAGGGGAAAAGTTGCATCAAACTCTTATCAGGAGACACATTTTAGAAATTATTTCATTTAATCCTTTGAACAAATGTATGGAATAATTTTTATTATATATATGTACACACACACACACACACACACACACACACACACACACACATATATATATATATATATATATATATATATATATATATATATAATTTTTATTTTACAAATGACTAGAAAAGCCGAGAATGGAGTAAATGGTCCACAAAGATATAGTAAATGCTAGAGCAGAAACTGAAATTCAGATTTATTTTATTCCATTATTAACTTCTACTACACTACCCTTTCTCATGAATCTAAGCAGGTAATTCCAAGATGATCTCTCCAGATAGCTTCTGACGGTGGCTCTTTCTCTAAGCTACTATGGCTGGATTCAAGATTCTGCTTAGGTCTGAAGTTGAATATCCAGAAAACTAAGGGCTCTGTGTGAACTTGTGTTATTTTAATGATACTTACTTGTAAAATAATATGAAGCTATGGATAGTCATACTTTTGTTTAAACTGCACAAATTATTTTGACTATGACTTGTTAGTGGGCCTGGTTTGTTGCCTGGGTATTTGTTCTCTCATCTTGAATTTCGAGCAGTTTTTTTGACTTTCCTTCCCCAGTGCTTGATAACATGGACTGTAGATCACAGTGCTTTCTTGACACTTTTGGATATTAAAATTGCATTAATTTTATAGTATGTACTACACCCTCACATTACATGTAATTCAAAGTCTCCCACTTTCTACCAGTTAACCCTCCTCCAGGCTGAGTGGCCCGTCAGGGGACACGTCTCAGGCTCTAGCCTTCTCATCTTCTTCCTGCGGTCACTCTCTCCACTGTCAGCGACACCTGTTCATGCCCTTTCATGCCAAAAACGAGGACAAAAAGGTAAAAGAAACAAATCAAAAGCTCCTTCCGCTGGTACTGCGATGGATTCGTTGCATGTAATGTTTTGAGGCAGACATAAAAGTAATGGGTATTTCATATGGCAATCAGACAATTTTAAAATATCTTTTAGGTTCTGGCAGCATTTGTAAAACGGGGAACTGTGTGTGTAAGCCTTGGGCAGGAATGCAGCTGGAGAGAGCATGTCTGGTCGCCCCTCCTGGCAAACAATTCCGCTTACAGTGGTTTCATTGAAGCTTTGCTTTGTCTGCAAAGTGAGGAAAAAGCTGCCCCGCTCCTTCTTATAAACACTCAACGTTCTTCTAATGGAGCTTTATTGACTCTGATGAATCTCTAACATGTAAATACAGGTTGCAGGTGGGTGTTGGGTGACAGGCGTTAGTTAGATGGCTTTGTTCTTTCTTGGTATAGATGTGTCTAGCTACTGTCTTTAAAATGTGGGGGTACTTTAAAGCAATCAGTTTCAGCTTTGGACATTAGCCAAAATGCTAAAACAATAGAAAATCCCATTTTAGGTCCTGTTACCTAAGTACTCACCTTTGGGAATATTTGGAGGAAATGTGCCATAAGAATCTATTGCATTATACAGATATAAATAACCCCCCCCTCTTGGTTAATCATATGTAGGTAAGAGTGATTACCTGACATAAAAAAGATGGGCTTTTTGAAAAATTAACAGGGAAGAAGCATGGTAATTAGTTTTTCCAGTAACCAAAAATTAAACCCAAATTGCATTTTTTTTGTTTGTGCCTTAAAAAGTAATCTCTACTACCAGATTCTAAATTGTTCACAAAGTATTTCCAGATTGTGTTTGGAAATCTCCAGTTTGTTATGAAAATACTAGCAGAATCTTAATTATAATAGCGCTACTGGGCACCATTAGCTCCTTTCAGATACATTTATGCTGAAAAAACGGGTAACTGCAAGGCATCAGTTTGTAAAATAAACACAGGTGTTGCTGAGTCCTGGCTGGCAGGCCATCTACAGAAGAATTCGTTTTTGAAACAGTCAAGAAGAAAGGGAGAGGAGAGGGGGATCAGCAAGGTCAGTACTAGACCTGTTGAATGTTGTTCCGAGACAAAGGTGGCTTGTCATATGGCTTATGTTTTTAGTTAAGAAAGAAGTGGATGAGAGGACATGTTTGGTTGTAAGAGGTACACATGAACATACATATCTGCACACACTTTCAACTCCCTCCTGCCCCGAAGGCGTTGTGCGAATGCATTTTGCTGGATTAAGATGCCATGAGATGCTGTCGTTTAAAATGTTGAACTTGCCCATGAGAAAACAATAAATGGAGGCTCTATTTCTTCCCTTTTGAAACCCTAATTTTAAGTATCAGTGAAGACACATTTTTTTCTGCCTCCTAGATGCAAAATAAATACCCAGGTTAAAAACCATCGCACCTGCACCTAAGATTGGACCTTGATTAACTACGGCCCAAATGTTTTGCCATATTTCTGTCTTGATATTTATTTACTGGAGAGGGATGAAATATGTACAAAGAAAAAAAATTAACTAAGTGAAACTGTTAATCTCAATTTTTTGGCTTCCACTGAGGCACCTGTGGGAATGAATGAACCCCAAAGAACAGGTCGCTGGTTAAGTGCTAACAGGTACTTCAGGCTAAAGGTTCCCTCTATTCCTTTGACAAAGCTTTTTTTCTAACGGTACCCCAATTCTAATGAGATCGTTAAACATGATAGTTATAGTCACTAGATAGACTCCCCAGACAACATTCACGCACAGTGTACCCTGGAACGTGGGTGGCTTGCTTGCTCTCTCACTTTCTTCCCAGCACCTCCCCCCACGCCCCAATCTGGACATCTAGTTATAAAAATTGGGCTTCTGTGTGAGGATCTATAGCAGCGATTTTCAGCCTTTTTCGTTCCGTGGCACACATAAACTTTTACTAAAATTACTAATTACTGCAGCACCCCCAAAACATATTTTTTGCATCTCTGACAAAAAATTAGGTATAATTCTGATTCAGTCACACTGGATGGCTGTTGTTATGTTGGCTGTTGTCAATTTTTTTAAAGTTGACAATCCAAGGGAAAAGAGGTTAGTGTCCCTGACTAAATAGTCAGGTATCGCACATTTCAAAAATTCTTGCAACACACAGGTTGAAAATCACTGGGCTATACAAACGTTCTGCGGTCCTGTGTGGAAGCACATTATGCACCTGGAGGACAGGCTATAGAGTCCACTGCTGTAAACATTTTCTGAGTACTTCTGAGCAACTGGAGAAAGGCAGGTGAGAAGCAAGACATGTTTTGAACTGAATAAAGTGATATTAAATCCTAAACATTTAATAACAACATGCTTCTTCAATGTCAACTTGAGCTAAATTTTATTTTAGTGGCTAATATAGGAAATTGTGTTCTGGAATCTGTACAACAAAGAAAAAAATAGACAAGATGGATTCAATCTGGAATGCTTTCTTAAGTTGGTGGAAACATGAGCACCTAAGGGGAACGATTGCTGATAAAAGCACAGACAGCCAAGTACACTCACTCTGTTCTTCTTGATACAGGAAGTCATCTCAGATTAAACAGAGAAGAACGAAGCCAATTCTCTCTGATTGCACATGCAGCAGCCAGCCTTTCTCTGTGTTCATGGGCATAAGACAAGAGTCCGGTGCCTGGTGTGTGTCTGTATGGAAAAAACTGGCCGTGAACCAAAAACTCTGCTCAAATACTCTCAACATGATCAAGCTATCACCTGGTTGGCATTGGTTTGGTATATCTCTCAAACTTTTTTTTTTTTTTTACTGCACCAAGAATCATAGATCAGAAGCATCTGCCTCCCGACCTGAGTCATTAAGCCTCTTCTGAGCAGCAGCTTACAGCCCTGATCCCTGTTCTGAGTCCATGTCTGCGTGCTGATGTAAATTGTAAATGAATGATGGGAGAGTGTGCAATTTCCTTTTGTGACATTAGTTGGATTAAAACGGAGAATGGATCATTGTTTATACCTTAAAATAGTGTTAATTATATCTAGGAATATACTCAAGCCTGCTTTATTTTTCTCCCTGTTATATACACTTGAAAGATTAGCATCTAGTTAAGTAGTTAAAGCATATTTTTTCTATGCAGATGATAAATAACTATCTCCTAATGTTACATTCTGCTGAATACATACCAGGGTATTTCAGTGTATGTGCATGTGTGTGAGTGTGTGTATGTATGTGAGTGTGTGTGCAGGTGTGCTAATGTCCCCTAGACATTAGCTGACATTGGATGCTGACTATTCTCCTCAAAATCGACCCCCTTATCCTCCCTTGTTCCTGTTAACTTGTCAGGTGCAACATGAAAGCAGAAAACTAGTATTGTTCATTTGGCCATTTTGGAGGAGTCTAATGCTAAGGGTCCTATCTTCTGACTAGAAATATAAAATTACTAAGAAATAAACTGAACTAACAAACACAATAGAGACACTCATAAGTAACAAGATGACATGTAAGGAGGGGAAAGTTAAAAGGTAGAGGGATGGAGGAAAGAGGACTCAGGAACATGGACAACAGTGTGGTGACTGTAAGAGGGAGAGGGGTATAAGGAGACTAAATGATAATGAAAAAATACAATATTTTTTTTAATTATGTAAGAAATAGAAGAAAGAACAATGGAAAAGTAAATAATATAGAAACATTGGATGAACCATCCTATTGATGACGATTTTTGATAACCTAATTTCAAGGTAAAATAACTTTTAACTATACCATTGGCCTGTAGACCATTTTCATCAGAGAAGAGGGAGCCCAGTGGGAGAGGTGGAGGGATGGGATCACCTTCTGGGTGTATGGCACAGTGCTGATCCTTTCACATGCTTCTCTGATGTGAGCTGCAATTGTACATGTGCTGCACGTCCCATGGGAGCCTACAGGCTAATGCCATGGTAGCAGCAACTTCCAGGACATTGTGTTGTGAATAGAATTTTCCAGTTCAGTTAGGAATAATCAAAAATCACCTGCTATTAAACATATGGTATAAAGGTAGGTGTTTTGTTTGGTTTTACTGTGACAGTCCGAGTACAACAAACTGTCCGTAATGACCATGTCTCTGAAAGTGCCACCATCTCATTCTGAAGATCATTCTCTTACACCCCGCACGTGTCACAGAGATAATAGGTGTGGATAATTGCCTGAGTTACCTTGACTCAAAAGATTTAAGTAACTTACCTGAAGTGGCACAAAAAGTAAGATACATGTCTTCAAAAAAATAAAGTTATTCCAGGTTCTAGCCCAACATGTAAGTCTGTCTCAAAAAAGATGATACACCCCACAAAAATAAATATTTATACAAAGAGAAACGATTTCTAGGAGGAAAGAACATTAATGTAATCCAAGTATCACAGGAATCTTTGCACTCTTAGTGGAAGATAATCTTTATTATTGTTAGCCTATCGGTGGGACTTTCTGGCCATGCCAGAGCCCAAGGACAATGCCAGTATACGGAGGGCTGTAACTGGGTTCTCATCTGGGCTTCCACTTCCACCACGGGAGCCTGCTAGGGGCGATGAAATCAGAGCTTCTGGAAATGTATAACAGAGCACTCAACAGCTCTCTGAGGTTGCCAGGGAATACAACAATTCCAGAAACTTCCTCCTTCCCACCTAAGTGACAGATAGGCTCATATGTGAGTTACTCTGAGAATAAGTGTCTCTAAACATCCAAACATGGAGAAAGCCTTCATCTAGGAGAATTATACATTTGACATTAATTTTGAGAGATTATTTTCTTCTTATATAGAATTGGTGTTGTGCCCCCAATGTTGAAGACCAGTGAGGACAATTAAGGTATCAGAATTTACACAACAGCATTGAACGTAACACAGGGACAACTGAAGTTTGGGAGGCAGGACAGACCAAATTAATCCTATACTAAAGTTACATGATCTTTTATCATGAGTATTCCATTTGCTGTAAAATTAAAAAACAAAACAAAAACCTGAATTGTGTAAAAAAACTCACCTGCTTTATTAGTGGTGGCAATCTGCATGGGTGTTCATGCTTCCCTAGTAATTTTCCCCAATCAACATCAACAGGAAACTCCCAACATGTTCTCCATTTCTAATTTACCCTCCACCAAAACGGTAGAGGCAGGACTCCTCTGAAGGAGAGGGTGTGTGTTCTCTCTTTTATCTAACTTGTTTCCTTTCTTTCATCTTTGCATGGCAGGCTGCAGTGAGCTAGCCCGGTTCTCATGCCCTGCAGGTCATATAATTGAATGGTACTGGGAATGGGCAGATCTGTTTCATCACAAGTGACTTAACCACATCCTCCGAGTTCGAAATTAGTGCAGCTGAAAATATGGTGAGAAAAGAATCACATCCAGATGACATTTTGCAAGTCCTTCCCAATCTGGTTCAATCTTGCGGTTGTTTCCTTTCTGTTTCCTCCCAAGCATGCTACGGTTTATGAACTTGAAATCTGCTAGCAGTTCTTGAGGCTAAAGACACAGCAAATGATTTCCATAGGGTGTGGGGATTTCCTGATTAATTTTAACACTGCCATGTCGATCTCTTCTCCATTTCTGCATTTCTATGATTATATTACAATTAATCAACCAGGGATTAAAATTTTGTATTACAGCTGATACATATAAATTACTATTCTCCATATCTTTTTTCAAGACTCTGTGATTTCTACTATTTAAACATACAAACACCATCAACACCAGCCTACCACCACCACCATCATCTTTTGATCTTTTTAACAACGTAACATTCATTTTGGACCATTATACAGCTTAGCAATGGCTGATAGTGGTTCTGAAATCTTAGAATACCCAGTATACAGTAGTGAGCACTGACTTACGATGTAATTTGCATAGTATATTTAGGATAAATAGAATTATTTTTAGAACTGCTTGGGAAACGACAGTAATCATTTATTTTGCATTTTTCTTCAGTGAGTGCCCATGGGCAAACTTGAGTTCATATACTCTTATAAAAATCAGTTTATAATATTTATATCTATGGTTTGTTTCTTCTGCATTGTTACAAGAATTGTAACTCAATTATTTTATTCCCAGAACAAATAAACACTTTGTCTAATTATATTTGGGATATCTACAAAAGATTTTGTTCATGTGAATAGGGATTTTTAGAAAAAGAAAAACAACCTGCCGACCAGTTTGTTACTGCATCACATCAAGCTATAATGAACTCTGACAAAGAATAATAAATGTAGTATGATAAAAATATAGTTTATAATAATAATTTTAATA
Organism: Furipterus horrens; assembly: GCF_987537825.1. NCBI lineage: Eukaryota > Metazoa > Chordata > Mammalia > Chiroptera > Furipteridae > Furipterus > Furipterus horrens. The sequence goes on along the minus strand of NW_028327173.1, from coordinate 197,686,304 downwards.
ATCATTTATATTATATTAGTACCTTTTAGCTGGAACCATCAGTTGGTGCCTACCTAGCAGGTGTTACTGCTTACACGCAGTGTCTGTACATGTGGGTAACCAACTATTTTCGTCTCAAAATATTCATCCTTTTCATCGGTCTACTCAGTTTTGTTCTTGAACTCTTACAAAACCTAAAAAAATAATTGATTTCTTTTTAGTGGTTAGCTCCTAATACACTGAAACTTAGCTACTTTAAGTCATTGTGTTTAAATGTAAATCTAGACTCTCTGGCCTGAGAAATTTAATCTTCTGTTGATAATGTCTGGAGACAGAAGATTACTAGGCAACAATTTTGCAGTCACCAGACTAGTTTACAACAAAATGCAACTCTCAGAAGAAAAGGATAATGTTAATTTCAGTTCTACACAAAAGATAACATACTGATCATGTCAGAACTTGTTCAATCTGCCAACATTTATGCAGTTTGTTTCTTCTTAGAAGCCTTCAGAACAAAAGAAAAAAACAGTTTAGTTGGCTTGTCTCTTAAGTTTCAGAGATAAAGTGGAATAGTAACTAATTGTTAGTAATTAAACACCGGTTGTGTCAGTATCTAACATCAAAGATAATTTTCATTAGCTCGGCTTTTAAATGTCCTTCAAACTCCAGTGACTACATTCGTAGTCACAAAAATCTTAGGGGTAGTAAAGAACTTCCGTCGAAACCACATTTTAACAGATGTCCAAGGTGAGCTTTAAGATATGTGGTTCTATATACATGAGTCCTGATCAGTTCTTCCTCAGCATAAAGTAAAACTAATCAAAATGTGGTTTGGACATCATTGTCCATTTGTGGGATATTTATTGGCTGTCTCTCATGAAACAAATGAATAGATAAAGAGTAGTAAAAAAAAACAACAAAAAAACAAAAAAACAAACCTTGCAGCAATTTTACATTGCCAGGGCATTCAAGTGCATGAGCAGTAGGTTCATATTATGTATGTTTTTTATATTACATTTAATGTTTCCAACAATTCATTTTTTTTTGTATTTTCAAAATATCCACAATGGGTTAAAACACTTTTATTAAAAGGTTCTTCATCAGATATAGCTGAAAAAGCATTACTCTAGGGACTATATACACATACATGTCTAATTGTCACAGGTTTTTTATTCTTTTTTTCTTACTATACACACTTTAAAGCTCTCCAGAGCAGCTTTATGCAGTGTGAATCATTATTCAAAGTGAAATTTCATACAAGCTAAGACAAAAAAAAACAAAACTTCAATTATTTTCTTAATGTAGGGGTATATTCAAAATTTGAAAGACAAGAATTTGCTTTCTGATTCTTAGGAGGGAAACCATACTCTACTCTCAAGGGTATTACATTTTGGGAGCCCAGACAGCCGTTGGTAAGGGAGCTGTCTGTTCTGGACCACACTTTGTACATACTTGATGCTCAATAAATACCTTAACAGCTAACATAACATAAGTGAAAAAATCTGACTTTCCAGAAAGACTTCCATTCTTCTCAGAAATCAAAAAGTTTTGTAGAAAGTCCTTCCTTGGATTTGGACTAAGCAAGGTGCTGGGGTTACACATTACGGGCTGTCCTTGGAATGAGCAGGCCAGGGAACATTTGTCTCAGCAGAGAGAAAACAGCTAGGACTCATGGTTGGTTCAGTTACTGAAAGAAGGCACCTCATTTCTCCTGCCAAACCAACTGGGAAAAACTTCTGCATAGAGGAGATTGACATGGGCAGTGATAATCTGTAAACCATGACTAGTAATCTCATGATGGAAAGCTGCTCTGATTCCTAAATAACTGTTGTCTTTTTAAATTTTTTACTATTTTGAGTGCTGAAGTTCGGCTACTCTTTAATCCTAAGTACTGTGTTGGAATAAAGGTGAAAAGTTACAAAAAAACACAAACACACAATTATCTGATCCGTTACACTAAATCCTTGCACTGATATAAATCTGTGAGTCCAAAGTGTGTGTGTACATGCTTTACATTTCAAAAGTATCCGAAATAAGGGCTCTAGACACACACAAATTATATACATCTACCTGTAGAGTAAAGTGTGTATTTAAACTCAAAGTAGTTTTTTATTCAATGTTAGTTAACATACCTAAATCCTTAGTATCAGTAAAATATGATAAATTAAATTTCAAATGCACATTTGATATACACATGAAGTTAATTTCATTTTGCCATTGCTGCACTTCTCAGTGTATTTTTTAAAATGTACTGTAAAAATTTCATTCTTTTAAATTGTAGAGCCAAAGACAAAAACTAAACTATTTTTCACAATATGTATATGATACCTTCACTTATTCAACAAGCATTTTTTGGAAATCTAGCTATTGCCAGGTAATGTTCTAGGCAATGAAAAAATAGCAGGGACTAGATTGAATAAAAATGCTAACTCTTGTTCAGTAAAAAAATTTTTCATAGTAACACAGCTTCTTTCTCTCTATTTCTTTTTTTTTTTGTCTGTTGTTAATCATTAAGTGTCTCTTCCTAAAAACCTATGCTCTTTATAATTATGAATTTTAATGATTATTCTCTGTGATATATTAGAAGGCTAACAAAACAATCTCAGATGCTAAGTAGAAATACAATGTTTGATTCCCAATGTGGATTGAATTCTACTTAGTCTTCATTATCACTTAAATTGCTTATAGATAAAGGTATTTTATAATATTAGTGAACTTTAAACTTTATTTACAAGAATGGGCAGCTTCTTTCTATATAGCTATAAGATTAATTGTCATTAATGCATAGCTATTTTATGTATTCAGTTAAGAATGCTAAAAACCTGCCAATAGTGCCCTCAATGGTGTCATTTAAGTCTTTGGTACTGGCATTGCTTTAAAATATGTAAAAACAGTACACATGCACGTTTATGAAATGCAAGTGAAGCAGAAAGTAACATTTAAAAAATAATAATATTTCCTTCCCTCCCTAGTCAGCATTAACCACTTTTGAACCATTACTCCTTTTAGGAAAAACTAATTAATTAACTAATAAATAAATAGGTACATATACCAACTCAAATATCCATGTCTCCACCTATTAATTTTTCAAGTTTATTTACACAAAAGCATCACGTTGTACAAATCAGTTCAGGCTTTGCTTTGTGTAATTAATATGATATTTTCTCTTTATATCATTATGTGGAGGCACTTAATCCCATTTTTTTCTTGTCCATCACATGAAGGTGGCATCCTTTACATCTCCTGTCCCCTACTGAGGTCACTAAGTTTGTTTCTATGTAGAAATATTCATTAATAAAGCAGATAGCTAAATAAATCATTTGAAGAAACTCAAAGTGAAATCCCCTATTTGTTTGTGATTTCAGGGTTTGCCAATATTTGCTACCTGTATCTCCAAGAAGCTTTGAACATGTCTGTTCTATTCTGGAATCTGTCTTGGTCTTTCTGCACAGGAAGGGTGCAACCGAGGATTACAGGACCTCCCTGACTTTGCCTGTGAGGGTTCAGGTTGGCTTCACAAGGAAAACACATGTTAATCTGGTGGAACTAATCCTTCCTGGGGCCTGACCCAGGGCTAATCCATAAAGAATCAACTCAGAGTTACCTGTGACAATGAATGATGTCCCTGTGGATGGCGGACATTGAAAAAAAAATGCATACATTTTATTTATATATATGTGTGTGTGTGTGTGTGTGTGTGTGTGTGTGTATGTGTGTATGAATATACACAGACACACTTATGGTTTTAATCATGTTCCTCATCCTATTAAAGAAAGAACAACTTCTGTTTCACTTATTTTTGTTCTTCTAAGAGCTAACAGTGAAGTTCATTAAAAAAAAAACAAAAAAACCCTCAAAAGTTAAAAAAAAAAAAAAAAGCAGCCTAGAAACATGGCAGGAAAAAAAAGGGATACGGCACTAAATGAATGATTTACTCTTATCAATGGAAGTTGATAGTCATATAAAGAAACACCAGGGACAGGGTCATATCACAATGATTTATCACCACTTATTACTGTTAAACATGAACGTTCATGATACGAGCATATAGGAAAGCAATAAGAATATATTAAAGAGCACAGCTTTCCCCTAAGGCCCTGTTGGCGGCTGCAGAGAGCTTTTGGTTTCTAAGAAAAGAAACAGCATGCTATCAATATAAAGAACTGTCATGTCGCTGTAAATTCTGGGATAGAATATATCACTGGACTTGAAGTAAATTTCTGATAAGGGATTTGGTTGGAAAGGATTGCTTTCGGCTGCTCTGTGTTGCTGACAGCTGCTTCTGGGAGTCCGGGGCCGCTCCCTGCTCGCTGACCTCAGTCATCATCACTGTCGAGCTGGCAGGACTGGGGAGCCCTCTGGCAGCTCTTCCTTAATCGCGGGCTGCCAGACACCGCTCTGCGCTCCCCGGAGGTCACCGCGCAGAGTTCAGCACTAACGCTCACTCCTGGTACTCACCGCGCAAGGCTGAAGCATCTCCCGTCCCGCTGCAGCCTAGTTAGCAATAAGGGGGCCAGCAACATGGAGCTATGTGAAGTGATGATTTAATATTATACTGTATTAATAATTGTTGTAAGTTACCATGCTTTTAAGGTTTTTAATTGTCTGTTTTTGAAATTGTCCCTCATATCATTCCAATGCCACTGAAAGCCAGGTGATTCTTATTTTCTACTTATTTGCTAAGGAAGAAAATCAAAAGTTCAAATGTGAAAGCTTTATTAGAGAAAATAAAATGATAACACACAATTGTCATAATGTTATTTGGTGGGTCTCTTATCTATTGTTGATTGCATTCATGCATAGCATGATAATTAAATATCAAGAAGCACATATAACTCAGATTATTAATTTTACAAAATTAAACACGTGAAAAGAACTGTATCCTACTATAATACTAAAGATTTATATATTAATTAACATATGGCTAGAAATAACTAACTCCTCGGAAAGAATAAGCTAATTTTTAGAATAAACAATAGATTTATAACAAAATTCTCGCATTCCATGGGTGACTTAGTTTTTGCTCATTTATTCAGAATAAAAGGTGGGTTTCAAGTTTTTGATAATGACATAATTGAATATTTAGACTCTTATATGCTTATTTTGTTGAAAATGAAGTTCTCTACCCACCTTTTACTTTATGATGTTTTCACAGGTGAAAAATAAAGTTGTCACTGTTTTTGAGTGAGACTGTCATGTGGACCAGGTTGCAGCAGGTTGGAACTAATGTAGAAAGTAGGTCACGTGTGGATGCATATTTTTTGGTTAATTTAATAGTGTTCTGTGTGCATTTATTTCATTGAATATGCATGTATGTGTGTGTTTTTCAATGGGAACATTGGAGGATGCATTTGTATCTTACTTGGAAAATACTACACAATCCTAATAAGCATTGCTCCTTCATATAAACAAAGAGCAAGGAGAAACAACAAAGTTACCTACTTTCTCTCAAAACTCACAGTGAAACTCAGGTCATTAGAACATATATTAGGTAAATACAATAAATGTTTACATATCTATAAAAGGGAGTTTGTAATGTGCTGGAAAGAGATATAGATTGTTCCCCTAACCCTATTCTAGTAGGGATCAAGAACACCTCCTGAAAAAAAGTTATATTTTAAACACCACCCTTTATGCTTAAGATCCATCTCCAAACCCTTTCCTCCTCCAAAGGCTTTCCTCTATTTCAACTTCATGCCCGCTCCATGTTCCCAAATATAGTTACCGTATTAAGTTCCTAGGGCAGCCATAACAAAGTACTGCAAGCTAGATAACTTAAGGCAGTAGAAACTTACCTCAGAGTTCTGCAAGCCAGAAGTCCAAAATCAAGGTATCGGGGCCATCCTCCCTCTGAGACTCCAAAAATGTTTGCTTCTTTTGCCACTTAACAGCTTCTAGCCTCCCCTGGCATCCCTTGGTTTATGGCTGCATAAGTCTGCCTCTGCCTCCAACTTCATGTGACTGTCTGTCTTTCCTCTCTGTGTGTTTCTCTGTCTTCAGACCCCATTCTTCTTGTGTCTATATTTTCTTATTTTTATAAGAATAGCATACATATTGGTAGAATCCATCCTCGTAATCTTAACATTTTTATTTATTTATTTTTAAATCTGGAAAGACCCTGTTTTCAAACAAGGTGACAAACACAAGTACCAATGATTAATAATTAAATATATATTTATTTAACAGATGAGGGACTCCATTCAAATGATAATATTTACTAATGTCTCTCTCTGCCAAAAAAAACACAAAACTAACACTTTTAACTAATGTTGAATATATTATGATTTATTGTGTAGAGTTGGTAGCATATTCATGTCTTCCTGCAGTAAATTTTCTGCTACACCTTGCTTTTTATCCTGGCGCAAAGCTTACTGGTTAAATACCGAACATATGGATTCATAAAAGGAAGACATTTATTTTCTAAACTGATTTTCAATTTATTTCAAACTTATTACAGAAAAGAAACAGAAAAATGCTCAGGATTTTGTTCCACTGTCTCACATTAAATACCAATTTGTCAGAAAAATACCAAAAGAATAGCAAAACTCCCAAGGTAATAATATGAAATAACCTAATATATTATCTTCAGGACATCCCTACAGGCTGCCAAGAAATAGGAAATTCAGCAAGGGAAGATGTTCTACTGTGCAATTCTCCTGTAAGAGTGGGAATGATAAGCTTCTAAATCTATACTCAAGACCAATCCAGTTGCATTGGAATTTTATGTAGAAAGGCATTATCTGTCAGGCACAAAGCACAATGCCAGAGAAAGCAAATTATATTCCAATTGAAACATTTGAGCAATTTTCAAGAATAATGAAAAATCAGAAGGCCTCTGAGCTTTTTGTTTAATGAGAAAGAAACAATATATAAAGAATGGTCTGGGTGAAAAAGGAAACTTCATGGCTTTACATTTGCTATGTATTGGCTTCAATTTTATAAAATGAAATACATTCCATATTATCTTTGTGTTATCAAACTTTACTTTTCTTATTTAATTCCTATGGTGTTAACATTATAGTAAGAAAAGAATTGAAAGATGCAAGTCCTTTAAGTAACTGTAATGCAATCACTGTGCATCAAAAGCTGGTCTTAAGTTGACAGGAAACTCCCCTTTTTCCCAGTTTTAGCAAACCAAATTTCATAAGGCAGTCAGTAACCAATGCATGCTAATTGACATAAAAAGGAAGACATAGAAATCAAAATAGCAATGTATTAACTTTTACATTACGATTGTAGTGAAAGTTGTTCAAACTCACCAATAATGAAAATACAAGTTAATGGAAAAAAAAAAAAAAGAAACTCTCACTCTGAAAAGATCTTTAAAAAAACATATTTTTTTATAATATGAGAAAATATAGCTTCAGGTATGTCAAATGTGATTCAAAAGTACCATCATTTTTCTGAAGGCCAATTTGACAATATGCACCAACAAACATTTAAAAAGTGCATGTTTTTGTTTCTGCCATAAAAAATTTAAGAATTTATTTTAAACAAGTCATCAGATAAATGTTCAAATAAGGAATTCCTTTACAATATTGTTCATAGTAACAAAAAATTATTAAGTAATTAACATATCCATCAGTATGAATGTGGATAAAATGTTTACACAATAAAATACATGGGCAAATGAAACTAAATCAGAACCTTGGGACCCAGTTGCTTCTATAGATTCAAATTCTAATTTATTGGAATTACAAGGCCAGAGACCATATTGGATTATTGGCTGGTACCACAGAAATGTAATCAGGAAAATTTGGTCCTTTTTTTATTTGTTTGTTTTGTTTTGTTTTTACAAATGAATTGTAAGAAAAGAAAAAAGAACTCAGAACATAAAAACCAATAGATTAAAAATGTAAGAGCTATATTATCCAATATGAAACTTTTCTGGATCATGAAGTAAATAAAGTAAAAAAAAAGAAAACATTAATAAAAAAAAGAAAAGAGATTTAAACGAATGATACTCGAATGACTATGGTGTTGGATCGGTGTGAGATTTATCAGAATAATCACTTAATAAGTTATGTAGCGTCTCATCACTGGGGTATATACATTAAACTGTTATTAAAAAATAAAATAAAAAATGATTTAAAATTTTTAATATTATTTGATTATATTAGAGAAATTTAAATCACTTTTTTAGATGAGGTGCCTATGGAAGGTGATGATAAAGGCTGCCAAACTTCCCCTCGATGATTCAGTTTTTTTCAAAACTACATACTGACCACCTCCTTGTTGTTGAGACATTCTCTCTTCAAAATATTAGCCAATCAACTCAGCCAGAGTTTACTTTCCTTTTTCGTTATAACCTAGCTTGGGTTTAGGAAATACCCAATCCCCTAAGGGTTTTCTCATATGTTTAAGAGAACCCAAGTTATGTTGGTTTTACACGTTCAACTCCTTGGGGGTCACTGTGATTTCATATTTGGGGGCCCATTACACAGGCCCTTAATTCTGCTGTTTCTCTTGGTGACTGAGAATGTCAAGGGGAAGATTATTATCTATAGCAATTCATATTGATCACTGTCATATTTCTTATAATGACTTGCATATGCCTTTCCTATATAAAATGTTTAAACTTTTCTTTCTTAAGATTTCTATTTATTGACAATTTTCTATTCAGTGCCAGGCTGAAATTACTTGCCCTTATCCTGCACACCTCCTCTCTACGCAAGCCCTAAAGGCTGTTTCCTTCCTTTCTTTCTCCCCTCCTGCCTTGCTCTCCCTTTCTCTTTCACTCTCTCTCTTGCTCCTCCTTCTCCCCTTTTCTTCTCCTCTGCCTCTTCCTCCTCATCCTCCTTCTCCTCCTCTTTTTCTTATCTCTCACTTTTTCTCTCACTCCGGCCCTCTCCCTCCCCTTGCTACCATCAGGATTAATCCATTTTAAAATTTCAGTCAATTTCAGTTCTTGAAAGTGACAGCTCCGGTGCTTTAGATTCTTGAGAAATTACTGAGTAGGTGCCTTAAGGTGACTAGTGGGCTCCTTTATAATGCTATTCTAAATGATTTGTATACCAGGAAACCTCCACAGTTCCACATATGATTAATATGTAATTCATCCAAGCTCATCCAGGATTGCTTTAGAATTAACTTGTTTGTACTCTTGCAGTAATCTACTGCCCATGTTTTCTGGCAAGATTTGGCTCAACCTAATCAATGTAGCATGACATCCCAAATTGTGATCATAGATAGGCCATATTTGTGTGAATATACGTGTGTTTTCTTTAAGGAGAATTCAAAGAGAAGGTGGGTAATTTTGCTGGAACTAACCGGGTGGGTCTGCATTTGGAGTCAGTCATACACATGAGAAGGAAGAAATCATGCTCTTGAATGGGCATAATTAAAAATAACATTTCATAAGAATGGCATGCTCATTATCTGCAGGATTTCCTGATTCATGTTAAGATGGAAAAACCTCAAGAAATGCTTTGTTAGCAATACTTGAGAATTTCTTTCTGAATATGACAGCATGAGCAGCTGAACCTCAACTCACATATTTCCTCTTCAAAGCACAAACCAGCTAAAACTCGCTACATTATCTTAAGAGACAGTGCCACTGGCCTGTGAATCTTACAAGCAAATTGTTTTCCCAAAACCTGAAAGGCATGTCAGTACAAGAAAGCTTGCCCCATTTTTTACACATATGGCTAGTAAGTTCATGGTACCTAGGAAGTAGGTCCTATTATTGTATCCATTTTACCCTTTAAGCATGCAAAGATTAAAGACCTAATTAAAATCACACAGCTCGAGGTGACATTGAATCTCAGGCGCTACATCTTCTTATTGCTCTCTTGCAAACAAAATCCAGAATGAACTTTGTTTAACATTTGGACATACTAGTTAAAAGAAATCGCTATGGGTCTCGTCTTAAGAAATAAAACATTAGAGATAAAATGAAAGCGCTCCTTTTTGGAAACCTTCAGACACAGTGGCCTCCCCCACTTCCTGCAGGGCACCTACCTCGGTCTCGTTTTCACTTCCAGTCCAGCTTATTTATACTTTTTATATAAATCAATTAAGTCCATTTCCATAGGCACATGTAGCCTTGCTTTGAATAATTTTAACAAGCTAAAATAGTTTGCTTTTGTGTCTCTTCAACATTTTTTTCATTCAAAATTTTGTTAGTGTTGAATGTATTTGTCATTGGCCGTTTAGTCTTAGAAGTGGGGAGCTTGCATGTGTAGAGCTGTTTAAAAGGGATTGTGAAAAACTTGAGGGAGAATGTGATCTGATTCAAGGCCTAAGTGGAAAAAAAAAATGTACAACTTTGGGAGAGAAGGTTTGTTTCCCTAGATTTGCATGGAATCTAAACGTTTGCCAGGCTCAGGACAGGGCGTGGCGGAAGCACCTGGCCTGGTATCTTTGGCAGGGACGTCCTTGAACAATGAGTGGATCAAGTGAGAATCAGGAAATAAAGGAAAACAAGCTGATGTCAAGGGTGGAGTTCAGTTGATGGGCTAGTTTATGGGAACAAGTAAGAATCGTACTAAAAATAATGTCAAGAGACTATAAAAAAATCCTAATTTCTAGGCTGTTTAAAAACAGAGCTCTAGTGACAAAATAAGGTCATTCAGAAATGTACAAGTGGCATCATTTTGTAACCACAGACTCATGGATTACTCAATGTTTGTCCCCTGGCTCCTGTAGGATTTTCAGAGATGCTAGAAGGGACTTATTACACTCATCCCTCAAAGGTCAGCAAAGATGCTTGCAAATGCTAGTTTATACACCTCTCATGGAACTGGAACTGAAAGCCATGGGGAACAAGAACATTTCCTGTAGAACTTGAAGTCAGGTGGCTTATGAAATGAGGGCTCTGATAAGACCAATTATGGATGTTGGAAGATCAATACTGAAGAATCGAGCATCAATGCCAAAATGCCTTCCGGCGTAATTTTGTAGTCATCTCTGTAGATATAAAAAAAGTGATGAGAGAAAAATAAATTATTTTTACATATTACATACGCTTTGCTATGTTTTCTGAAAGGAAAATAATGGTATTTCATAGATATTTTCCCATTATGGAAGGCACGATCAGTGGACCAACCTTATATTCTTATGTTTCTGATTTCTCCTCAGTCACCTATGTCATTTCACAACAACCTAAGCAGTATTTTTATGTGCTTAATAAACTCATAGGTGGCAAACTTCAGGCTTTTGAGATAGAGAACTAAAGGAAAATTAGAGAGGAAAAATGCATATGGAAAAAATAACACCAGGTTGTTATTTTAGCAAATGGTCACATTTGTTTCCAATATGGTTTTGAATTCTTGAATTCAATGTGCAAGATTGAAATTCGACTTTTCTTCTAAGTCAGTCCCAATCCAACTGTGAATGGAAGAAGTTATTGAAGGTTGCAATGAATACCCGAAACAAAGCAGCACTCAGATACCAGTCATTTCCAAGACATAACTTAGGATAATTTTGTTACATTTTTCTCAAAGGTAAAATAAACATAGTAATAATTGCCATGGCCTGGTACAGAATACGTTCTGTGAAAAAAAAAAAAAAACAAAACTTTTTTTTTCTATGCCAGCACTATAGGTAATGCCACTGTTATTTTAGTCAAAGCCTGGTTTTAGTTGAAGCTGGAGGCTGTGTAATCAGTGATGTCAGAAAATGAAGGATAAGTGTAACATCTTTGACTCAACAAAGACAATAACTCTGTGATGAGAGCATCCAGATAAATTTCTCCCCAGTGATATTTGCTAACCCGTTTCTTTTGTATAAGAATTTAATTTCAGTCATGACAAACAAGGGTAGAAAATTTCTTTCAACATAGGAAATTCCAATGGGAAAAAAAAAAAACACTTTTTTTTTCTTGTATCACTTCAAAGACAATATTATGGACATTTTGTTGTAGTAAATCAATGCAGCCTATAAATACATAGGGCACATTTCATGATCTCCTTCTCAGACCAGGATGCAAAGCCACGCTGAGTTTGGAATGAGCTGTAAGTCTTGGCATGAGACCTTTGGCATTCTGCAGTTAAGTTTCCAGACCAAAAGCTAAACTGGCGTTTTCCCATACAGTTTACTGTAGTAGTTTGGTGAACGGGTATGACAAGAAATAAAATGCCAACTTGAATGTACCTAACTGTGCAATTATGTGAACTCTTGCAAACTTTATAGCATTATTGGAAGAAAGCAATTACTCGCTGCCATCCTAGTACCTTGAAGTGGAACCAAGGGGAAAAAAAAATGTCTCACAGCCAAAATGAGAGGAGCTTATCTTACAGGCTGAGATATGTGGTAATGCAGCACTCGTTAGAAGGTTCTAGATGCCGGGAGAGTGAATGAATAGAGGGAAGGACTTTTTTCAAGTGTGAAAACGATATCAAAAACGAAGATCAGAACTGTGTCTTTAGCTCAAGACAATGTGTGACCATTACAGATTACATATTGAATATTAATGACAGGCTTTGGAAGACCTCTTTTGGATGCTTGTTGGTGGTAACTAATTATTAGGTCATCAAGGTTATCCATAGGATTAAAAATACAGTGAAGTTCGAGTTTTAAGGTTTCTGTTTAGGAATTTAGGAAGAGTACCAGAAGCATAAGAAGAAAGTTTACTTTAAAGTTATTCTTAAATTTCAAAACTTTTGATCCTAACAATTATTTAATTCTTATATGGAAAAGTGCAGCTCTTTGCTACATATATACTACCAATGCTATACACACACTAATGGGCACACTGTCGTGGAAACACAAATGTCATCATAAATACTGGTAGAGGAAGCAAACTTAAATAATGTAGTAGAAAGCAAACATGAGTGGTATCAGAAGACCTGGTTTCAATCTTGGTTTCCTAGTTGTACAGATGTGTGTCTGGTAGGTGTGGGTATCCGTGGTTTTCTCGTAGAGCAACTGTAGTCAATAATCCAGATGGTTCTTAATATCCATCTGTTTTCCCTCTCCACCCTTTCAGACCTGGACACCTTTGCTCCGCACTGAGACTTCACTCCCTTGACTATCCACATTAGGTTGAATTTATGATTTACAATCGGGAATGCCATTTATATTTCACTTCGTCCTTTATCATCTTATTTCACACATTTTTGTGTAGAGCATCTCTGAATAAGAGAATGTTGATACTAAGGCCCAGTCCACTTTGCTCTCAATATCCACTGGTTCTCTTTCTTTGGGACATGCACTTCTTTTCATCCACAACACTTGGAGGTCTAACTATGATCTGGATACCAGAGTCATGAGCAGATATCACTTAAGAATAAAGAGGCAAAATTCTGTTTAAAATACTGCAAATTGAAACTCAGCTGTTTATTAAATAATAATATCATACGTCTATGCATAAATATTTCCATAAAAGGATGTTTTCCATGCATAATCTCTAACTAACTTTTTATATGTATCACAATTTCCTAAAGTGTCTTTCCAATGTGTAAAAACAAAGCAAAACCTTTGTTAAGTTTGGTTAATAATCACCAAGTCAATGACAGAAAAACCCAGATATTATAGAATTGATTTACACAGTAAAATAATAAACATAGCCTTAGAAGCAACCAGATATCTGGAGGGTAACTATACATGGAGGAAAGGACAAAAAGGAAGTAGAAGGTGGGTCACTTGTTTTGGCAGAGGGTAAAATCTTATTGTTTTATGTCTCGTAGATAGGAATTGCTGGGCTAAGAGTGTAAGCCCTTTGCACACAAATGAAGCTGTTATAAGTGCAGATGTGCCTCAACTTACAATGGGGTTACATCCTAAAACACTCATTGTAAGCTGAAAAAAATCTTAAGTTGAAAATGCATTTAGTACATCTAACTTACCAAACATCATAACTTTTCCAAGCCTACTTTAAACATTCTCAGAACACAGCATCCCCAAATGCTGGCAACAGAGTACCTGGTAGAAATTGGATTGTTGACCCTCATGATCACTTTGGCTGACTGGCAGCTGCAGCTCACTGCCACCACCCAGCATCAAGAAAGAGTATCTGTCTATCATATATCTCTAGTCTTAGAAAAGATCAAAACTCAGAAATAGAAGTATGGTTGCCGACTGAATTCTTATCAGTTTTGCACCATCATAAAACTGGGAAATTGTAGGATGACCCATCAATGGCAATTGTCTGTAGTCTGAAGAGAGAGAGAGAGGAGGTGAGGTATAGATGAAGAGAATCATTGCTTTAGGGCACATAAAGAATAATAAGATTGGATAGAGAAAGCGACACTACTTATCTCTGATTTTTCCATCCTCATTCTGTTTAGAAAACCAGTCCTCATAATGAGAAAGCTAAATTGAATACATAAGAGGAAACTAATCTCACCATTAGAGAGATGTTTGTAAGAGAGCAACAGGTGCATTTCTTGAGTTCCAGTTTCAAGGGCTAAATACACAATCAAATAATGTGTGGCTAAGACTACTGATACACTGTCAAGTCCTGGCTGGGTAGCTGAATTAGTTGGAGCACCATCCTCATATGCCAAGGTTGCTGACTTAATCACCAGGCAGAGCACATACAAGAACCAGTCAATGAATATATCAATAAGTGGAATAACAAATCAATATGTCTCTCTCTCTCTCCTTCTCTCTCTCTCTCTTTCTTTTTCTCTCCCCCTCCCTTCTTCTCTGTCTCTAAAACATCAATTAAAAAAGATTACTGATATACTGTCAACATTTCAAGGCATAAAATACCAGAGATAAGCAAATAAGCAAATATATAATATTTTAATAATGTAGGAAGAGATTAATTTTGAACATCATAAACCAGTAATTTTGTTGTAAGTATTTCAAAGATTTCTGAAAGATCCATTAAATAGGTGAGCAGATGTTTGGGGAATAGGCGGCAAAAAAAAAGGGATGTGGGTAGAATAGGAAGGAGCTACTCTTTACTTCAAAGAACAGCTATAAAACATCCATTTAAAGGCATTATTTAAGTACAGTGTAAGTGAAAGAGATATAAAGATGAAAATGTCAAAACTGTTTCCTCAATGACTTCCCAATTTACTTTGGATGATGACAGAAAATAGAGAGTGTATTCGTCATGAATAACACAGTAAACAGAACCAATAGTATATACATATCTATATATGATTTATTATAAGGGCTTGGCTCATGCAATTTTGGAGGCTGAGGAGTCCCACAATCTACGATCTCCAAGCTGGAAACCCAGGAAAGCTAGTGGTATAATGCATTCCAGATCAGAAAGGCTGAGGACCAGAGGAGCTAACGATACAGATTCCAGCCTGGGTCTGAAACTCTGAGAACAGGAGTGAGGCAAGCAGGAGCATAAATGTGTTCCAGATCAAGCAATCAGACAGGAAGAGCTGAACTTTTGCTCCTTCGGTTTTCTTTGTTTTACATATTCAGGCCCTGGGCTGACTGCAGGATGCCGTCCACATGAAGAGAGCAAACTGCCTAACCCAGTGGGCCCATTCATATGCTTATTTCTTCCGAAAACATTCTTAAGCACACACCCCGAAGTAATGATTAGCAAAATATCTGAGTACCCCATGACCCAGACAATTAATATATAAAATTAACCAATTAAGTTAAATATATGAAAAATATATGGCATAATACAAATCACAATACTTGCAGAAAAGTTTATAATAATTATTATTTCTGTGAAACCTTCTCTAATATCTTTAGTCAGAATTATTATCTAACCTTGGTTTGGTGAATTATCACCCAGAGTTTGTATTGGAATTGAAGAACAAGAAGGATTTTCCCATATTACGAAAAGGTATTTTTTAGGTAAAATTGGAATTTAAAGTACATAATGATTTGTAAATATTCAATATGATGAAATCATAGTATCTATAAGGAGAGTCTTTTGAAATTAAATATAAAAGGAAGCGAGTGTAGATCCAGAGGACTTTCATTGTAGACTGTGAGTGGTGGTCAAACAGATATGAATAAGGTAAACTAATTCAGAGAAATGGTGGTTTGAATGGGGAGTAGTGGACACAGTGGACTGAGGTAACAGTCACCTTTGGAGCTGATTGTAATCTGAATAGGATGGTGAAAGAGGCAAGGGAAACCAAGGGACCCCATTGAGATGTTTTATGGAAAGTAGAACAAAACATGCTAAATCATTAACAATCTTCAGATAAAAACATGTTCAAGCAGACCTTTATTGGATGCGGTCATATTTGCTGACCTTTGACATAGAAACTCCTAGCATGCTGATGAAAACAAAGGTTATGAATTATCATTAAAGGTGTTTTGGTTAAGAATAGTCCAACCACGCTAACAAAACCCAAACAAACAAAAATGTGACCCCAAATTCCCAGTGACTTAACACAATACATGTTTCTTTGTGACTCACATTGCATATTCAGTGTAGATCAGAAAATTTTCTTTGCAGTGGTTCAAGGACTTGGCTGATAAAGCTCCAATATCATATGGCTTCATTTTTTTTTTTTTTTGATCTTTTAAAGAACTTTATTTATTTATTTTTAGAGAGAGGAGAAGAGAGAGAAACATCGAAGTGTGAGAGAAACGTTGATCACTTGCCTCCAACACACACCCCAACCAACCAGGGACTGGGTCACAACCCAGTCACGTGCCCTGACTGGAAACTGAACTGGTGACCTTTCTCTTTGCAGGATGTCGCTCAACCCACTGGGCCATGCAGGTCAAGGGGTAGGCATATCTTACACAAGAAATGTACACAAGTTCAGAGCTATGAACCCAAGGAGACATGTTTAAACATATTTATAGCTATCGATAGAGTTCAGGACCTGCTACCTCCAAATACAGCCCTGGAACAAGGAATACATTCCGCTGAAGGAATAGAAGAAATGGCAGGTGCAGGGGGACACAAAACCTCTAATATTTCTGGGCCCTGGAAAGAGGCAACATGGAGAACTCAGATGTCTTGGTTATGCTTTTGGGCAAAGATGAGCAGTCTTACCTCAACTTATAGCCCTTTGCTCAGAAGTACTAGTTATTCGACCCTGTCTAACTGAAACAGGGTTGCAAAATATCAGAAGGCACATAGCTTCTCAGGAAATGGTACGCACCTCTACCATAAGTGGCCAGGGTTAGAGGGATACATTTATGTATAGCTAACATAAAGGTTGCTGCTGGCGCTGTGGAAATAAATCAGATAACTTTTGATGAGAATAATGTTCCAGAAAAGGAGAGGACCAAGTTTGCTTCAGGAAGAAAAGCCAGTGAAGGAAACTGAAACAGGCAAAGATAAAAGTGGTGAGCTGAGAGGGACTACTGTCACGGACACCTAAAAAAAAAAAGTATCTAACAGTGCGAGTATCTCAGCAACATCAAATGCAGCAAAGGAATCAAGTGGTAGAAAGACAGAAAAGGTCTTTGGATCTCTCACCGGCAATTAGGAGTGATATTCTAAAAGAAAAATGTCAGAGGAGTCCCGAAGATGACATTCATGTTTTGTCCCATGGAAGGAAATAAACGGGTGGAGAGTCAGTGAAGACAGTGAATAGAATTTGTATTTTCTCTAGAAAAACAACAAATTTGAAAATTTGAGCCCTTGGGTAAATATATTCATTTCTTTTAAATTTAGTTGCTTGTTCTATAAATGAAGGATTTTAAAGGACTTAATTTTACAGTTGTTTCCAGCTCCAGAAGTAATAATATTAACAACAGTAACAATAATCCCCGACTATTTATTGCGAACCATGTCATGCACCAGGCATCGCGCTTTATGTTATCTCTGTGCCATCGAACATACATTTACATCCACATTTTAAATAAGAGACTAATGAGATTTGGATTAAATGAGTTGTCCAAAGGCACACATTGTTTATGACGATAAATTTTGATTATAGACGCTAAGTCTGTGTACTTCAAAGCCAAATTCTCTTAACCATAGTTGATGGCAGATTAGATGCATGCCATAAATTCCATTTTTTTTTTTTTTTTACTTTCACCCAAGGAAATCATTTTTTTTTTTTCATTGCTTTTAGTGTAAGAGGAAAGGAGACAGAGAGGGGGAGAGGGCGAGAGAGAAACATCAATGCAAGAGAAAGACATCAATCGGTTACCTTATTGTACACACTCTGACCAGGGTTCAAACTCGCAACCCAGATATGTGCTCTGACCTGGAATCAAACTCGTCAGCCACACCAGCCAGGGATAAATTCTATTTTTATTTTGACCATACATTTGAAATATAACATCTGTTTAAATAAGTTCTCAAAATAAGTATTAATAAACGATTGAGCAAGTATTTTAAAATTTGTTGATCAATAATAAACTGGAAAGGTACTCCAACATTTGACTGCCCTTTTCAAAATTTCAATTAATGACTTTGATGAACACAGGGGAGCATCAATACCTTTGTGACAGGAACAATGTTGATGTGGCTGAGACTTGTTGAGGCTACAGAGATAAAGAACAAATGTGATCTGCTTAATTAACACTTCTGCTAAAAATGTCTCAGAGATTAAATTGACTGTGAATTCAAGGCAGCCCAAAGAGTCATGCTAATTACACTGGTGCAATCAATTAATGCATGGGTAGAGCCTTGGGAAAGAGTACCAACAGTCCCATTGAATGTAGTCTGAATTGAGTAGGCAACATCTGGACTTCATATATGGATAACATTGAAAACCTGTGGGTTGTTCCAGAGAATGACCAGGATCATCCAGGAACCAGAAGCCACATCAAATGGAACGAGACTAAAGACACTGAAGATATTTTATTTGCTGAATGTGAAACTCAAGGAGTTGTAAAGATTTGAAGGACTAGCCAAAGAAAGTATTGCAAAAATTAGAAAATATCTTTTTTATTGAGTTTAAGTATGAGACTTTGTAACTTTGAAATTTAGTCTCTAGTTCTCTCCCCTGGAGTTAGATAGAATAAATCAGATACATAAATTACAGTTATCAATGGAAATGAGTTACCATTAAAATAACCAAAGTGTTAAGGTTGCTATATAAATAAGATGGCTATTTTATTTCTTTTCAAAACTGGCCATTTTATTTCTTTTTCAAAAATTGGGTCACTTTGGAGAGTAAAGAAGGTGTTACTAATAATTATCTTTAAAATACACTGAGACCATCTTAAGCAAACTGGAATTTTCTTTTTTATTGAATTTTCTCAGTCACTTTATATTTTATATATATATATATATATATATATATATATAATTATAATTATAATTATCAACCTGCCTTAACAGATGAGGAATCTGAGGTCTAAGTGTATGCTCAAAAATACTATTAATACAAGTCAATTAGAGTTCAAAGCTTACTCCAGTGTCCAGGCTGTGCCATTCTGTTTATCTCTTCATGGTAATACATTTTTATTCTGTGAAATTATTTTCCTAAAGACTGGAAATCACCTTTTCTAAGAAAAAAATCACAGGAATGTTAACATTCCACCAGGAATTAAGCTTAATGACTGCTACATTTTATGAGTTACATCTAAAATGGGATTGTGTCATTTTGAAGTATCAGCTTGGCTGGGTTATACTCCCCAGATATTCAATCGTACAGTATCCAGGTGTTATTGTGAAGGTATTTTATAGTTATGATTAAAGTCCATAATCAGTTAACTTTAAGAGAGATTATACTAGATAAACTGAGTGGACCTGATTCAAGCAGTTAAAAAGCCGTGCTGAGAGCAGGGCTGAGACTTTCCAGAAGAAATTCTGCTTGTGACTGAAGTTTTACATCATTTCATGAGTTGCAGCCTGTTGTTCTTAAAGTTCTGCCTTACACGTTTCAGACTTCCCTAGTCAGTCTCCTTCATCACAGAGCCGATTCCTTACATTGCTTTTGATATATATCTTCTACTAGCTCTGCCTTCTGATCGAACCCTGACTGGCAGAGGGACCGCATCCCACACTAGTGGAAGAGGTGAGGTGGCGGTCACAGAAAGCAATTATCAGCCAGGTTGCCTCCATATAGGTAAGTGAAGTGATCAAAGACAAGACCATCTGGTCAAGGTTCAGCCACCAGTCAGGGTACAGGGACAGTCTCTAGTCCCCAGAGAGAAACTCATGAAAATAAGGAGGAGATGGTTTCCAAATCCTAGAAAAATCTTCATGAAGATGAACTCAAAGGTCCATGAGACAAAGCTATGTGTATTTTGCTCACCATTGGTTGTTTCAACCAATATTATGTCCTCAATAAATATGCTTTAAATAAGTAGGAAAATCACATAGAACCATAAAATGTATTTCTTGCATACTTCATCCCTTTTGAAAGACTCCTTTCTAAGCAAAGAACCATTGCCTCTTTTTATTAACCTATAATGACCCACTCAGAGAAGGAAAACTCTGACTCCAAAAAACCTCCGCTGCCTTGCGGCATACCTCTTCAGGGGAAAGGCTAAGGGAGTAAACCCCGACAGAAAATCCGGAGCCGGAGTCCCTAAGGCGGTTTGACGTTGTAGTCAACACCGGCAACTCCTGCGGCGCACCTGAAGCCAAGCTGTATTGACTCCGTCTTTCCCTTGGACCCTTCAGCTGAGAAGAGAGGGGGGGTCTGCTGCATGGGCAACAGCAGACCCTCCATATCACCCTGCCCAGGCTCTGTAGCTTCAGCTTCACTGGAGAGGACACTCCAGCGTCATCGCAAGATGTCGATTCAACATGGGAGGAGACAGATACCGTGTCACTCCCGAGTCGGACTGCACAACCATTCTTGGCGGTGCAGATACTCTTAAGAAGCTACACCATCATCTCTCGAGACGGATGGCTGCCGCCGACGACGACAAATGACCCACTATTTAATATGTTTATCACTCACATCTAAATATTCATTGCCTGCCTTTCTTCTATGAGTAACACATGCTACAGGGTCTGGCATCCCAAGTTAACATCCATTCTCTTAGAAGCTGCCCTTCCTTAGTCAATTTAATTAGTCTGTCTGAGCCTCAACTTACTCTCTTATTTAAAAAAAAAAAAAACAACATAGTAATACAGTACATGCTTTTCAGAGCTGTTGTGAGAAATAAATTGCTTAGCATACAATCTGGTACAAAGTTAGCACTCAGAAAATGTTAACTGCTCTTACTAGTATATATGTATCTACACCTTCATTCTGAATCTTGTCGATGTACTTTTCCCCTTAAGTAAAACAGGTTCTCATCTGTAGGAAGTGTGAGACCTATGACTGCAGGCCAGTAGAGAGATTATTATGACCCCTTCTTTTCACTTATGAGGTGAAAAAGAGCAGTGCCATACCTTGATGTCAGAGCTGAGCAGGTTGGAAGGTGTTGTGCTCTGCCGATCTGTTACGAGTTACCATTGAGTTGATCTTAGAGTCAGGCTCTGAGTCCCAATCCCTCCCTCCTGAGTATAATGCTATTGGCTTTCAGGAATTATTTTGTGGCTGAAAAAAAAATGTGCACAGACTGAGAAGGGAATAAAGAGATGACACTGCTCTAAGAAATTGAAGCTGGACATTTTCCATATAAAATATCTTATATAAATTCAAAATAGCAAGTATGCTTGCACTTACCAATGCTCCTTAGTACTAATAATATTCCTGGTCTGCAGAGGGAAAGCTGAAAGACCAGAAACTCAATCCCAGGAGTCAGCTCTGAAAGGATTGCTTGCAAAGTCAGAGAAGATTAGTCTCCACTGACAGTGTGACAAGTAGGATTTTTCCTTCGTTTGCAATTTGAAGAGGAAGTAATCAGTCAACCAAGAGTTACCTACTGTGGGAACAGCACAAGGGATTCACTCTAAGTGTGCACTGTAAGCCTGGTCCTTCCGTAGTTTACATCTTTTTGAGAGGAAATACTGAAATACATCTATCTACATTGATCCTTATGGTTTTAAAATAAATGTTACATTGCTTGGAAATCAAATAGATTTTTGAGCAGGTATAATTAGGGAAGTATCTGTGAAGAATCTGGAGTTGAAAAGGCCTTGGAGGTGACAAAATCTGGACAGAGAGACGAGAAATTTAAGAATTCCAGTTTTTTTTTACAAACTGAGTGACCTGAAGACTGACAATACCAGAGCCAGTGACTTCTCCAACCTTCTTATCTCTCAATATCCAGCAAGATTTGCTCTTAATCTTTCTACCAGCCTCTCAGATGGAGTTCTCTAACCTAGGAGAACATCTATATAGGCATATTTTATTAGAAAATTTTAAAAAATTTGTACTCTGTGATAAACATAAGAACAAATATACTAGGTCTGCCTGGAAAAAGCCCAGCCATTGTTACTATAATGAGAAGAGTTTGTAATATGGCAGCCAAAGAGAGTGGACTGGAATGTTCATGTGTGAACAATGACAACTTCACTGTACTAGTCAGTGGGGGCAGTAGATGCCTTTGAGTGAGTATATGTACTGTGTGGCCTTCGCATTCAAAATGACTGAGCAAATAGAGCAATGAATCTGCGTCAAATTTTATGTTAAGCTTGACCATTCCTCCATGAAAGGTATTTGTATGATTCAGAAAGCCACAGCTATGAGCAACTGGTGATTGGCAGCTTCACTGTGACTTCTGGCTTTTCCCAAAACTAAAATCACCTTTGAAAGGGAAAAGATTTCAGACCATCAATGAGATTCAGAAAAATACAGCAGGGGCAACTGATGGTGTTTGGGAGAACAAAGTGAGGCCCCAAGCTGCCTACTCTGAAGAAGACCGAAGCATCATAGTCTTATGTACAACGTTTCTGGTATCTTGTAATCTTTTCAATAAATGTCTCAATTTTCCATATTGTATGGCTGGATACCTCTGGACAGTCCTCATAGAAACTACACTTCAAAATCATTAACTTAAGAAGGAATAAGATAAAATATTAATAGAATATTTTCATTTTATTATTTTCCATTGAATTTGACTAACACTCTATGACTACACTTTACTTAGAGACCAGAAATCAACCTAAGTTATTCCTTTTCTGGCAGCTCCTAATTCTGGAGCAAGTTCCCTTGTTTGTAACCTTTTTGCAATTGTTAACAAACATGATCTAAGTGAGTGCTATTTTATTGAATTAACTGTTGATACATTTTCATTTTTATCTTATAGCCCCCAAATGTGAACCTATGCAATTGCATAGTGTTTTACCTTGAGCTACTATTGGTAAGCTCTTTTTAGGTTTCAATAATCAGAAAAGAAAGAAGTTTGCTTTCCTGGGTAGCTAGCACAATACACTCATCTGTGGCTGCAGACCCAATTCATTGGCTTATTATAATTAAATTTAGCTGGGATACAATAGATTTGTTTTCTTTTTACTTTTTTTCTGAGAAAGCCTCAGAAGTTTATAGACTCTATGAAGAATACTCTTATGTAAGCCTATTTCTTAATTACATATTTAAAAATATGATTCAGCTGCTCTGTTAAGTTGCATCTATTCAATTAATATTTTTACTTTATTTCTTAAAAGAAACTGTGATGGAAATTAATCCTTGAGGATGGGCCCCTAAGACTCACTCAGCTAATGATTTATAATGATGGAAATTGCTCTGGAGAGCTTAACTTCCCAATTCCCTGGGGCTAAAGTGAATTCAGGACTCAGCTGACAGGATCATAATTCCAACCATACAAAGCATTGGTTAAACCCCACTTGCCATATGTGTTGTTAGGGTCAATGACCTTAGAATTATTATTATTATTTTTTACATATTTACATGGAAAGAAAATAAAAGGGGAATGTTTCACAACTCATGAAAATTATAAAATGCTCAGATTTCTGTGTCCATAAGTAAAGCTTTATAGTAAAGTACAGCACTTCCCATCCATGTCTGTATTGCCTGTGGCTGTGTTTGTGCTGCAGCAGCAAAGCTGAGTGCTTGTGACAGAGAGCATATGACTCACAAAGCCAAAACTATTTACTATCCGGCCCTTTGCAGGAAAAGCTCACAGACGTTGTTGTAAAGGCTCTAAATGTGAACTAAATTCAGGACCTCCTAAACCTACTCTTTTCAATCTGTTATATACTAAACATGTGACTTTTAGGAAAGTATTTATTTCACCTTAGTGAGACTGAATTCTTATTCATAATGTGAGATAAAAGAAACTGTAAAATGTGGGGAGAATACTAGTGAATGTGCCTCGTAGACTCCAAAACAATCTAAAATGGAAGAGGATACCCTATTTAACTTGACATATACATCCATTTCTGTGCCAGGCAATTAAAACTGATAATATGACCAAGGCTTTCCAAAAAAAAATATCTATTTAATTTAAAAAAAAGGAATTTCGGTACAAGGCAGGACAAGTAGAAGAGAACTCTTGCAAATTACCAAATTCAACTCACTGGTTCATCTACAGAAGAAAACATGCTGCTTTCTTGATCTTGCCAAGGAATCTGCAGTCAACTAGTAGAGTAAAATGTGCATAAAGGTTAGTCTCACCTTTTCACTGCAGATATGATGGCAGAAATATGTGTGCACATAGACAGGGTGTATGGGCATTTTTAATTTATGTAGATAAATGTAGGAGGAGGAGAGTGCCAGAGGGACCCACTCGTCCTTGATGCCTCAGCTGGCCTTGTAACATAAAATTCCTCTCGTGGATAAAACTGTCAGTTCAACAGCAGCCAAGCTGGAAATAAATCACAGGAAGATTCACTTTTCAGCAGAAGGCCGAGGGCCAGTCTGCGGGTCTCTGAGTGGGTACTAAACTGTGTGAAGACAATGGAAGGAAGCTCCAGGAAACCTGGCCGCCGGACCCTCAGGCAGCCTGCTGGCAAGAGGCAGGCAGACAGTCCAGGCGTTCTTCACACAATCACAGCCTTTCCGGTGACATTCCACTCCACAGAATGATGCCACTTCTGTCAATGAGCCAAGTCCCCAGCTCAAGAGCGCCAATCCACGCTGAACAAAGCAAAGCACCCGGGCCAGGTCTGTTTGGATCGCCAGCCTGGCTCCTGGGGTGGCTTGTGTCCAGGGAGGATGTGGGCCACTATGCCTTTGACTTGGAAAGCTGAGGGGATCATAAAGGTGGAAAAAGAGTCAGGAGAAGCAATATCTCCTGGGTTTGGCTATAAAACTCGAGGCAAAATTGCAGAATCAAGGACTCATCAGTGGGTCAGAAGTGACCCCTAGTGGGGTCTGTAGCTTTATTCTGCTCAGTTAAAATAATCTCTGCCAGGGTGAATGTCAGGTGCTGCTGGATGAAGGAGAAAACAAGAGAGGGTGGGGACAGGAGAAAGACAAATTAACTTAGAATTTAATAACATAAGAGGGAAACAAAGAAGAAGAATGATAAATAAGGAGGAAGAAACCTAAAAATAAAGTAACAAACCAAAGCAACAAAAAGAGAAAAGAGAAGAAAATTCTCAGACAGAAAAGTCGGTCTGATAATTTAATCGCCTGGTGAAAGAGGCATTGATTACAATCACTGAAGTAAATAAGATGTCACTCTCCCATTTAAAAGTCACCAAATGTCTTCCATTGAATTTGGAAGTAGAATCCCAACTCCTTTGCAAAGCCTGCAAGGCCCTATATGGTCCAGCCACTTTATCAATCCAACCCCATCTAACCTGTGTCTTCCTTGGTTACTAGTAACACGACTCTTCTTAGGTCCCTCTAATAGGTAAGCTTCTTCCGGCCATAGGATCTTTGCACCCATTGCCCCCTCAGTCTGGAATCATCCCACGCAAGCTCCATTTTGTCATTATGTTTCAGTTTCAATGTCACCTACCTGCCCAGAGACCATTTCACAGTCCACCCCGTGAAGGGTCACCCTCTTCTCATTGCCATCACTGTACCTTACGTTATATGATATCATATATACAAATATGCAATTTATATGTACCTCATACTTTTCTGTGAGTGGATTTATTATTGTTTACGGTATGTCTTCCACTGGAATGTGAAATGTGTGAGGGCAGGGTCCTAGAAATGTGTTTGTCATATAGCAGGTGCTTAGTATTCATTTGCTTAAGGGATCAGTAAATACATTCCTCATGGAGACTTTTTAAAAAGTTTGAATTGGAAGTGATCTAAAGGTATTTTGATCCAGTATTTTCTCTCTATATATTCTACTATTGAAGAAACTATGACACTTAGAATTTAAGTGGCTTACAAGGACATACATTTTATTTGTGAGAAAGATACTTACAACTGCCAAACCTCACAGTATTTATCTGATTGAGATTAAGTACCGAGTTTCTAATAGCAGTAAGAACCCTGCATGAGTGATGCTTACAAAGAAAGTCATGCAGCAGTATAAGGATAAAGGTCGAGAATGCTGTATGCCGCTCAGTGTCCTCTCTCTAGACAGAACATAAAAGAAAAGGAAAGACATCTAGCTAAATAAGGAACTAAGGGTTACAGTTCTTTATTTCAGAGGAAGATTTGGTGAATATGGAAGTCCCAAAATGACTGATGGCATGATTCTAAAATTAGTGGGCTCCCAGGGGAATGTGTTCTATCTTGTACAGTCAGTAAGGATGACAGTCACATCGGCATATCAGGGCAGGTGGAAAGGCGGTATTGTGTCCTGAAAGTTCTCTCAGCTTAGTAGGATAACATGGATAGAATTAACGGACCTGCCACTTATCAAGTAGGTGAAATACTGATTTATGTTAAGGAAGTTGAAACATGCAAAGGCAGCACTTCTCATACACATTAAGACAACCCAGGCACCAGTAACTCATTTATTCATTAGCTGTATAGAGAAATGCCAGTTGAACAATTATATTTTAAACACAAAACCTACATCAGCAAGTGTATTAATTTTGTAAGACTGCTGTAAGGTTTAGAATACCAGTACTATTTCGCAGTTCTGGAGACCAGAAGTTCAAGATCAAGACATCTGTAGGGCTGGTTACTCATATGAGCTGTGAAGGAACATCTGTCCCAAGCCTCTCACTGAACTTGTGGTGGGCTGTGGCAACACAGGTGTTTCAATGTTGCCAGTGGACGTGGAGCTCTTTCACGGGTTGTGAGAAAAGCATTTTACAGATCCACCCACTGGAGATTGTGCTGTGGCAAGATTTATTTGGGTGGAAATAGAAGGCTGCCTTTGGGCTGCTAGTGTCGCCTTTCATCCATCCTGCCATGGAAAAAGTGCAGCTGTGCCTTCAGCCAGGACAGAACAAAGGTCAATGTCCCACAGCACATGTTACTGGAGAGAGAGTGAGAGAGAAGAGCTTTTCTTCCCCTGGGATTGTATTTTCTCAGGCTTGGGAAAGATCAGGAGCTTTTGCAAAATAACCAGTCAACTTCCTAAACTTTCATGGGCTCCTGATGGGTCCACGTCCTAACTCATTGGTCCCTTTCCCAGGTTAGACTAACTAGCTGCTATGGCTGCCATCTGGCTCCGATTGTCATGACTCATAGAAGCGCCACCTTCTGCACCATGTTGACCTTTACCGCACATGTGCTGACCCCTTTCTTTATTGTTCTATCCTTTACATCGCTGAGCTGCTGGGAACAGACAGGTGGTTTCCTGGAGAGTGGGTGAAGCTGTGATTTCCTATGCTCCCTAGTTGATTATGCTTAATAATGTATGGCTCCTTTTGCTCCCTATCTTTATTGATATCTAGCTACCTAGGCTAATTTGTAATTTATAGAAGTATCATCTTGACCTAATTCTTCAGTTTCACATGACATTTTTCCTGTGTGCATACCTATCTCCAAATTTCTCCTAATTATAATGTTAGACAACAAAATTCAACTGAGTAAATTTGATACCCTCAATGTCTTTATTAAGCATTTCATAAACTGGCCAGAATTCAATCTAACCACCATGAGAGCAATCCAAAGTCTTGCACAAAAATGAAAGGTTTTTATAGGAAGAAGGGTATTGCCAGGGAGCTATTAACAAAAGAAAGGAAAGGATTATTTAGGGGTTAGGAAATCTTTTGTGAAGAATTTTTATCATGCAGATTCTCTCTTCTTTCTATGGGGGATGAAAAGGACCCACATGAAAAATTATCTCATTGATATTGACCAGAAAGTTACAGACTGATTGATAAAGATTATTTATAAAAAAGGTTGAAATTGCAACTAGCCTAGGTATTAAATCCAGTTTTGGTACTGTGGGTTTTTAGCATAAGTGACGCTATTTTGGGACTATTGTTTTCTTTTTAACAATGATGTCACCAGTCATATTGGATTAGAGCCCATCCTGATGATTTTATTTTAACTTAGCTAATTATATCCTGACCCACCTTATGCTCAGATAAGTTCACATTCTGAGGTCCAGGGCATTAGCACTTCAGCATACAAATTTTGGGGAGTTCCAAGAGGAACCAGATATCACAGAGAGACAATCTTACCATAAATTTGTATTTATACAGAAGATGGAGTGGAAGGTTCAGAGACTACCCTTAATATTGATTTTAATTCCAAAAAGAACTTTCTTCTACATAATATTATGTTTATATTATAGAAAACAATTCATTCAAGTAATTTCATTGACCCCCATTCTTGACCAAACATTATTCTTAGGCACTAGAAATTTAACCAATGACCAAAAATAATTTCTAATTTAGTCGGAGGCAGGATGCCGTTTAACTCTTTGCCCCCAACTAAATATTTAAATCCAATCACTCTTTTGAGTACTATTGATAACAATGTGAATAATGAGGTTTTCAACGTGGAAGTGGGAATTAGAAAGAGTTTGGAAAGAAAGTAATGCATGAGCTGAATATTGGAGTAATAAAAAAATAGAAGGTTCCTTTGGCTAATTTTTGGATCCATTGAAAAAATATATTTTAGTTATCACCAAAAGTATAACTTATCAAGTATGAAATAGAATGATCTTTAGGGTTTCAGTCCATTGCCAAGTAACTTTTGAAATGATGTTGTATTTGAAAATCACACATTACGTTTGTATTGTTCCCTGAGACTGAAACCTCTGTGAAGCTGCTGCTGGCTGGGTTTTGTTATATTACTAAACCTGTTCTGCTCCTGTTCACGGAAAGTCTTTTCAACTCTTAATATGCATTTCTATCTAAAATCTCCCTTTCCCTTCTGGTGGAAACAGCAGAGTATAATCCTGAAGGAAGACTATTTGTTAGGGTTTAACCTTTATCACAAACATGTTTTATCTGGTCTAGTGCACCCTGGAGACCCCAAGAAGCTCTGAGCTATTTGTCTCCATGGGCTCCTTAGAGGATTAAAGGAGCTAGCCATCACTGGGTCACAGAACAATAAAGAACACACCTCATAGGGATTTGTAGATGTGTTTCAAAACCTTCAGGGTGCAAGCAAGTGTGGTCTACTTATCTGAGATAACTCCAGAAGGCTTGTGAAATGCTTTATAAGTAGAGAGAATGTCAGGGTTATGTATTTATAAGGAATAACTCACACCGAGTTTTCTTGAATTGTTATAGAGGTAGATATGTGAATGAGGGAGAGTGCTAACCTAGGGAAAGAAATTCTACTACTGCTTTTGCTGCTTTAGTCTAAAAACCCAGTCATTTAATAACTTCAGATGCCACTGTTGCCATCAATGAATTGAGAGCCTGAACTGGATGTATCCAAAAGTTTCCACAACCAACAACCACCTATACTATTTCTACCTCTTGTCTAGTATCAAAATCAGAAAAAAAAATTTATTGACTAATAAATATTTTATTTATTTACTTATTTAGTTATGTCATATGTTTCAGTTTTATTTTAATAATAAAAAAAAATATGGCTACCTGTCAGAACGGTTTGTTGAGCACAAAGTTATAAGTGTAAAGAGTATTACCATCTGGAGTTCTAATATTTTCAGGCAAAAGGAAAGCCCATTTGTGAACTTGTATCAGTATCAGGGGTTTGGGGATGTTGTCAAGTTTTACAGGTCACGTGACTTCGAAGAGTCAGGTAGGGATCTCTGGGAGGAGATGACCTCTATGATCCTTTCCCTAGTGCCCAAGGAGTCTGGAGTTTTTTGCATGCTCCTAGCTAAGGAAGCAAGAGGAAAAGTAAATGTCAACTATTGCCTTGAGAAATGGATCAGAGATAGCACCCACCCTGGATACCTGAACTAACGGCATGATTCGGAATGTCTTCCTATTCAAACCTGGTCTACATGAGGTCAGAGGGAGATCATCTACGTGGTGCAGTTGGAGAAATTGCAGTCAAATCACTCAACACTCAGAACACCCCACTCAACACGGTACAGAGAATTCAAGACCCCTGTCTTCAGAGGCCATTGCTTTAGAGCACAGATATTAGCCTGTGCCTTCTGGATCAGTCTTTCAATTAAAAATAAATTAATAGAACAATAAAAAAGACATTAAAAATAAATAATTTTAAAAAATCTTAGTATTTATGACATATGAACTATTCCTCAAACTAAAATTCAAAAACAAGCATCTCTGGGGGACAAGGTTCTGCATTGGTACCAGCAACAGGAGTGCCTCTGGGGAGTTCACAATCTGAAGGTATCTGTAGATCAGCCGAGTGAAAAGAACTTGAGAATCAAAAACAAGGAGGCTGCGGAGGAGAAAGACTTGGAGTTCCTGAAGGGAAATAGCTGAAGAGCAGACCAGGAGCGGGGCGGAGTGACAAGGGCCCACGGAACGGATAGGAGATAAAAGTGCAGAAGACGGTGGGAGCGCTGGAAGCGAATTGGGTATGTCCAGCAGGGCCCACCTTTATGGCTGCACAATTTGCCGCCGCTATTGCCACTCTGTGTCACGTCCGAAGACGTTTAACCATGACCTTTACTCGCCCGTGCTGGGTCATGACTGTCCTCTGAGAAGCGGCACCGTGAAAATGACACCGAGCCCCGGGTTGTTTGAAGCACAGACTGCTGAGAGCGGTTTCATTAGAAAAATAGATGCAAGTGTTGAAGGAAATAAATATTCTTTTACTGTAATTGATTCAATGCACCTTCATGGCGTTGGGTCCCCGGGAAGTTTTATCCACCTTAAACTTTCTACCACAGCATCTAAATGTTTATGCTATAAACCTAGCAAAGGCAAGCGACAAATTGCCTCATTTTCTCCTCCACTGGATATATTTAGAAACAACTACGGCTCTAGAAAATGAAGAGGCAGTATAGTTTAGTGAGGGGGAAAGAGAGCTTGGATGAAAGTGAAAATATCTCTGGCCGGGTCCTGCCTCTGCCAGCAGGTTGTTTCCAGAAGTTTAAAAAAGCGATTTAGCATTTATGATCCTAAGTTTCTCTTCTGAAAAGTGAAAGAGCTGAGGTCTGATTTCTAAAGATACATCCAGCTCTGTCATTTTATGACTCTGGTTGTCTAAATTTACAGTACAGAGCCAGGAATATTCTCAAACGTTTATCAAGAGCCTCTCTGTGTATGAAAGTATGCTAGGAATTATATCAAAGCAATCAAACAGAAAATTTTAAAATGCCTGCTTCCCCGCATCCTTGAAGTGAAAGCCATGTTGCCGGTGTCTGTCACCGTGGATCTACTGCAAGTTGAGATAGTTTAGAGTGCACAATGATCAAACATGCCTGACATTGAATCATGACCATCCACAGGATGTAAGTTCAAAGGCATGTGTTAGGACAGTGAAAATTTTCCCTGAAATGATGTGTTAGGACAAGATGGAAATTGAGAAATCATCGTCTTTATCCAGTCACTTAGAGAGAAATGGTATGAAGAGATGGACATCCCAAAGCTGCTTTCACGAAGGCAGGCCTTGCCCTTAGGGGGAAAGATATTAGCAGGACAGCGTAAGGAGGGGAGTATATAGTCAAGTGATATCAAGAAATGACTTCAACAGGCAAGGATAAGACTAGCATGAAGTAAAATGAAGAGAGAGGGTAACTGTTACTCCCAACCTTAGGATTGCATTAGGAGCTAGAATTGAGAAGATGGTTATTGTTTTCAGGTGAGCCTTAATGTTAGGTTTCAAAGTGACTTGGATAAATTACAAGAGAAGCCACTGACAAAGAACTGTCTCAACATAATACTTGATTTATAATATAAAATGTGATTGAATAAATAATTTATAGTATAATTTATAGTCAGATAGTATAGAATAGTACAAAGGAGAAAGGAAGTTTTTAAAGAGTTTTTTTTCGGAAACCACCAAAAACTTTTCTTTCGGAAAGCAGCAAGCAGAAAATAGAAAACCTGAAAATTGAATGCTGTGTTATGTAACCTATAATAACCCCGAAGTCTAACTCCTCTAGTTGCTTGTTACATAGAAGATGTGGCACTATATACATTTCTGTATGTCTGTAAATATATATGCATAAACATAGAAATAGGCATGCACATACATATGAGTATATACTGCCATCATGCATAATCTATGTCATGGCCTTACAGTTTTAATGGAAAACCAAATATTCTAGGAAAAAAAGATGGCTCATAAAAATTAGAGACATATCAATCATAAGGACAATTTCATAGATTAAGAAAAGCCCTAATGGAAGAGAAACTGAATGGTTTCCTTAAGATGCCTTTCATTTCAATTAAATAATTTAATTTGTTTCAACAACTAAAGCCTCATGAATACAAACAAAGGGAGTTGGGAAAAAGATTTGGAAGAAAGGTTAAGGGAAACCATGATTGAGCTGAAAGAAAATATTCTGAATAGGGGAATGCTATATATTAGAATCACTCCTCTACGGAAGTTGTAGTTTTCTGCTCCAGGGTGTGTGGTAAGAGCATTTATTATTTCATCTGATCAGAACTCCTCCTTGGGGATTAGAAGCCTCTTGATTGGCGGAAGTTCTTCCAATTCCAAATATGTGAGCGTAGATGCAGGGGCCCATCCATACATTATACACCATACACTGAAGTGGATTTTTGAGTGAACATTGACCAATCAGAATTCTTTCCAAGGACTTTCTTAGTGGGGTTAAAGAGATAGAATATTTTAGGCAGGCTCCATAACTCCATGCCTTTCTGGTAATCTTAATGAGAGTCTTCCCAGATCCAATTTGGAGGTTATTATTCATATTCTATTTAATGTTCTTCTGCTCTTAGGTCAAGTTTGTCTTGAAGCTTTTCTCTCCCATCCCCTTCAGTTTTAAGAGAGGTGATGAAGAATTAGAAAACAGACAAATACCTTGTTTTTGAAAAAATGGTGTCACTTTCATCTTGTCTTGATGGGGAACACCTTGTGTCCAAGGAACATTTTTTGTGGGCTCCTGCCCAGTGCAGCTCTTTGACTTGTGAGAGTTTGGGAGTTTACTGTCTCTCTTTCTATACCTGTAGTCTCTTTCCGTGGGTCTAGCAGCTCTCTAAGGGGAGGCAGTAGAAACTTCCCTTCAGCATTTTCCCCCCCTGAGATAAGGATCCTGCTTTTTACCCACACTGCACTGAGGGAGAGAAGGATCTACTCCCTCTGTACTCTCTTTCCTCTGTTAGACTGCAGCTGCACCAGCCAGTCTCTGGTAGTTGTCTATTGCCAAGGAGAAGCCACCGGAGTGGTATATCAAACAACTGGAGATGTACGAATATGTCAGATTCTCCGAAAAAGTCTCCTTCTCAGCACATGGTGGGCGCACTTGGTAAGTCTCCAGGCTTCTCAATTCAGCAAGCACACAGCTGCAGAGATGTGATCATTCTCCTGCCACTTATCAGGTCCCATGAGGATGTGTGTGGTGACTCTCAGCTTTGGGAATTTAGCAGGGAATCAGAGAGAATGGAAAAGTCCATCTGCAGAGGGAGAAAATTAAGCCAAACCACAGGAAACAGCAAGGGTTCAAGGAAAGAGTGAAATTTTGGTTGGGTTTTTGTCTCTTGTTCTGATTATTTAGAATTAGTTTTACCTCAGAATTCTCATGGTGTAGTTACATGAGGCAGTATATTTCCTTTTACTTAACTAAGTTTGTATCTTTTAAAATAATTTAGTTTTTCTCTCTGGAAAATTGTTTAAGTGTGATCTTGTGATCTATCCATAGTAAAACCAACTATAGCCAAACAGGAGAAAGAAAGAGAGAGAGAGAGAGAGAGAGAGAGAGAGAGAGAGAGAGAGAGAGAGAGAGAGAGAGAGAGAGAGAGAGAGAGAGAGATAATGAACACACAACAGCAGGGTTAAATTCCCAGGTATGAATGGATAAATACATTTGAAATAATGATTCCAAGTGGGGATTGGGGCTGCTCATTTCTTCTTTAAAATTTTTATTTTTTCCCCTGAAGTAAAGAAATACTCAAGGATTTTGTAACTTAGCAAATTCATATTTAACAATAAGTATATTCACTGTATTTTACTTGTTTTGAAGATTAAAAATATAAATGTATTTTATCCAAATGTCTAAAGCTTTAATCTATAAGATTTCCACTCTTTATAAAATACACACACACACACAGAAATCAAATGCTTCCACTTAGAGGTCAGAAAGTATATTCTGGGTTATCAAAACCATCATTGGGTAAAATATACTTCAGTGTTCTATAAGCATTCAGAGTAGATGAGCACCTATTCTGTTCTTGGGGTTTCCAGACATCAGGCTCCTGCTGCCTTTATTCTATTAAATATATCAGAGAGTTTGCAGTAGAGGAATTAGAGCAAGAGAGAAGCAGAAAAAAAAAAAACATTTTTTTCTTCTTATAATGTGAAACATCACTTTGTCCTAATAAATGAGATATTATTTTGAAAGCCTGACCCCATTATGTTTTGTTTCATTTCACACATTTCCCAAATTTCAAACTACAGTTCAGGAGACTCAGCAGTGTTGACAGCTTGTGATTACTAATATCCTATCACATTCTGCTGGACTCACGAGGTGAAGGTGCTTACGTATTGTTCCCTGAACTATTTACTCAGATTTAAATAAGAGACTAAATAGACTGAAAACAAAAGCTTTAAAAACAAAACAATATGTAGTTCTAAGTACTTTAGGATTGATGAGAAGCTCTTTATTTTTTTTATTTCTTTTTTAAAATTTATTTATTTATTAACTGTTTTTCTATTAGAGTTGTCCCACTTTTTCCCCCACTGCCCACTCCCCCCAACCCTGTCCACCCCTTCTCCCACAGCCAGTCCCCAACCCATTGTGCATGTCCATGAGTCACTTGTACTAGTTCCTTGACTAGACTCTTCCTTTACTTACCTTCCTTCTCCCCATCCCTCTCCCCCTTG
This sequence comes from Furipterus horrens, assembly GCF_987537825.1. Taxonomy (NCBI): domain Eukaryota; kingdom Metazoa; phylum Chordata; class Mammalia; order Chiroptera; family Furipteridae; genus Furipterus; species Furipterus horrens. The sequence goes on along the minus strand of NW_028327173.1, from coordinate 197,651,457 downwards.
GTCACTGTTAGTCTGCTCCTTGTTTACATGCCTCTGGTTTTAAGTATATTTGGACATCTGACAACAGCTTCTAATCTCCCTCTGATACTGCATTGGCCATAGAATTTTCCCCCATTGGATTATCTGTGCCCCATTGTATTGTGTTTGACTCTACAAGTGAGCCTGATGTTTGCCTCCCTGTCCCCACCGGGAGGTCAAGAGAGTCCTCAACCCCATCAAAATTCTTGTTGTGGAAGAAGAAAGGATTCAAGAGAGTGACAGGAAGATTTAGCATAGCACAGTAAATTTATTACAGAGATAGGACACACTCAAGAAGGGAGAGCAGGCAACCTCAGAGAATGAGATATGCCAATGGGGTCTGGGTGAAAGGTGAGGACAGAGTGGTCTTTTATTCTGATGCTGGTGGGATGACTGTCAATACAGCTCATCCTTACCTCTCTTCTCCAGGTAGTGATTTATTTTTTGGTCCTCTCAATTACAGAAAAATGGGGATGGGGAAGTGGGGATCAGGTGGTCAGTGAAGGTCAAGTCTGTGATGTTCCACCAAGAATAAAAACAAGACAGGCAGAGCTTGAGGCCTTTGCTCCTTATTCCAACTTTCCTGTCTCAAGCCCACCCAGTTATGAAGGTTAAATCTCTGTCCCTTCCTTCGTAATCCTTCATGCTTATCCACCAACACAGACAAGCATTTATTAATTTATGTTAAGAAAAGAAACACACACATCCAAAATGGCATCACTACTGCTAAAAGCTCATGACAACAAACCTAAATTTAATACCTGATCTAACTGCAGTTTCAACTTCTCCCAGAAATACCATTACTATGAAACTTTCTAATCAGTCAATAAAGAGTAATCTGTCATATGGAAACTCTCTATCCCTCGTAGACAAATCGCTTCCCTTTCTCTCTCTCTCTCTCTCTGTCTGTCTGTCTGTCTCTCACTCTCTCTCTCTCTCTCTGTCTGTCTGTCTGTCTCTCACTCTCTCTCTCTCTCTCTCTCTCTCTCTCTCTCTCTCTCTCTCTCTATATATATATATATATATATATATATATATATATATTTGTGTGTGTGTGTGTATGTATGCATGTGTTTGTGTGTGTATAGGCATAATTATTTCTTTTTTAAATCACTCTCTTACCTCTCCCTTCTCTCTATAAAAAGCTTCTATTGTGTACAATCCCTATGTGCAGAGCCCCTCTAGTTCCTAGATGGGATGCTACTGGATTCATGAATCTCTTAGGAAAGCTAATTAGGTCTTCAAATTTACTTAGTTGAATTTTATTTTATAACAGTTTGAAACTCCTAATCTAAAGCAAAGTAAATACTTCTCATCCTATAGAAGATTTAATTTTCTACTACCAAAGCTTGTGCCACAAAAGTCTTTCCTCTCAAAACAATTAGAATTGTCTTTGTTTCTGATTTGCATTACACTGATAAAAAAATCATACCTCTTTGAAGATAAACCTCAAAAAGTATTGATGATCTCACTATGAAACATGTGACTAGATTTTTAATGTGGATGAATCTAATATCAGGTCATAATGAAACCCAAACTTCAAAACAATCCCAAGATTAAAAAAGACAACCTTTCCCTTATTTTCTTACATTAAAACATCAGGTCTAACCACATAAAAGTCTTCTCACGGTTGATGGAGAAGTCAGAATCCAGAGGGCATGTCTGGTTTCATGAAAGATGGGAAGTTAAAGTAAATAATACGTGTAGATCTTCGGTTCTTAAAAGCTTTCCTCTGGGACGTAAGGTAGCCTGTGCTCTGGGTTACAATGCCTTTTATAATGCATCTTTTAGTTAGTAATACATGAAGTGCATTGTCACTGGACCGTGTACCTATTAACAAAAAAATCAGTCTAGAGGAGAAAAATAAATTGCTTTTTATTTGATGCTCCAATCAAAGAATGTTAATGATGGAAAATGTTTGCAATCACCAAGTCTAACACCTTCCCTCTGCAAATATTAGAAATAAAACCCAGAAAGGGGAGTTGTCCCTCTCTAAGGCCAGAGAACTGGTTGGGCTTATTGAACTAGAGAAATCACTTTTTCTTAAGACGTACAATGACTCCAACCAAGTGCATTGTCTTGATTACAAATTACAGTATCCTAAGGCCTCTAAAAGTGCTTATGAACAAGCTGACAGAAATTAATTTAGTTTTTTTAACTTTTTTCCTCCCATTTTTAGTCAACATAGATGTTTTCTCTATGTTTTGTATAGAAATCAGAAGTAAATTTTTAAAAAATATAGACCAAATTATATTTTGGAATTCAAATAAATTTAGTTTCCAAAGAATTAATTACCATCATTTAAAAAATCAATTAATTGGACTCTTTTTCTCTTGTCATTTTTCTCCATATTTGCTTTTCTTGAACAATTTTGCCCAAAGTTATTAGGTCTGACCAGTCGAGGATGACTTAGAAGAGTGGAGTGACACTGTGACAGCCCAAACTGGGACCTAAAAGTCCCACGAGTGTGAGAATGGTCTTCGCTTGGGGATGGTGGCCGCCCAGCACCTGGTGTTGGATCTCGTCTGCGGTGAAGAAGGCTGCCACGTGGGAGGGCAACCTGATCGTGAGCAGGAAAAACCCAGGCAGTGTGGGGAGACTGTCCACGTGTGTACAGGGGGTGGCAGCCATGACCGGGCCCACGGTGTCAGACTCCGAGTAGAGTGTGTACTCCCGAAGGGCTGTTCTGAGAAATATTGTGGCCACCTATGTAAGAAAAACACCCCCACAGAAAAGCGGTCTAGCAAGGGACGCGATAAAGAACTAATTGATCTTATGGTGCTGGATGGGAGTTAGAGCCAATTACTCAGGATATTTAGCTCTCCTCTATAATATAAAGATAACTAAAGGAGTATTTTAGAAGACTCAAATGTATCCTAGATCTTGGACATTCTCTGAATCTGGTATATCGAAGGAGGAACATTCTAGAGTCCCTCAAGGAGCAATGCTAAACTTTGCTGTGTTGGTAACTCTTCCCCTGGTGGTGAATGAGATCACAGGCAGGCCTACAGATTATCTGTTATTTTCAGACAGTATGTGTTTCCCACTTACTTTAGTCACCAAGCAGACTCCGTTCTGTAAATAGTATGTCTTGCTTCCTTAGAATCAATAATCCTTCTTCGGCTTCTTCCCTCTCACGGCTGATCCTTCCCAGAGCTCCAGGCGGTGCATGTGGGAGCCCTGCAGAGGGACAGGTGGGCATCATCAACTTGCCTTCTCTGCTTTTCTCCATGCCATCTGCACCCCCCCACTACACACACACACACACACACACACACACACACACACACACACACACACACACACACACACACACCTCTCCTAGGGTGACTAGTTTTATTCCGGCCATTCCATGGTAGGATGTGAGGAGTGGGCAGAAAAAGAGTTGAAGAGAAGAAAATGGGTTTACTTGACACTTTCGTGACCACAGTGTTCTCTGGGCTAGGCAGAGTTCTAAAGCTAACCCTTTTCTGTGGGGCGCTATTGTGTTTCCACAAACTCATCCCACTTATAGGAAGCTCTCGGGTAGAGATGCTGAAGAAGAAGTCCCAGCCAACATTTGCCCCCCTACAGCTTGAGCAGGAAACTACCCTGCCGTTGCCACTTGGAGGAGGATTACTCTTTACTGCAGCATAACTTAATAAGCCTTGACTGGTTTAGAATTTTTGAAGAAAACTGTGGGGGCACCTGCACCTTTTCTTTTACTATTGATTTTCTTGCTGAAACTGAAGCAAAGAATCCCATTCAACATTTTTCAAACACTTATTGTTGGGGTTGACAGCAAGGCATGGAGTCTGGAGACAGAGCTCCTGGTTTCCAAACTTGAGAACGTTGTTTACTAGCTCTGTGACCTTGGGCAAGTGGCGTGACCAGTCTGTGCCTCAGTTTTCTCATGTGCAAGACATGGGTAACAATAGTGTCTATCTCATAGGTTGTTATGAAGATGATTATAGTGAATTAGTACCTGCCACATGGTAAATTATGAGTAAGTCTGATACAGTTTTTAACGCCCATCTCTTTTGCACCATCCAGGTCTCGCTGTAAGGTCCCTAGTTTGCTGTTCCTGTGTGCTGTGCTCACTGCTCTCCTGAGGTGCTAAAATCCGCCTCTGCCTGTTTTTACTAAGAGATCATGCCCTTGAGATTTTATTACTGCCTGAAGAAGGTTCTTCATTTCTTTACCTAACAATCGTTCGCAGTTCCAAAATCAAATACTAGTTCTCAGTTCTCAACAAATCAATTTCTTTAACTCTTGCCTCTGTAATTTCTATTTAGATAGAACTGCATAAGGCAGGGTACAGCAAGCTTACTTGTAGTATGTCCCGAAAAATGCCAGAGGCAGGCACTTTATCATGAGAGTTGAACACACATTTCAATCTGCGATGATGTATCTACAGTCCACCCTAGCTTTGACCATAAGAAGGGATAAATTGCTCCAGAATTTGGAGGGGTTGAATAGGGTTGAAGAAACTTTCTGAATTGTGATGATGATTAGAATAAAGTTTTCCTGTTTCACTTCATTGAAATTATTGATATTATTGAAATATCATTTCTCTCTGCTATGTTAGCAAACATATGCTCTTGCTACATCTGACTTATGACTATCTAATAATTTCCTAACTTATATCCTGCAGGTGAAGTAAGTGTGATTGTAGTATGTGGCATTTATTCAATGTCATGGAAGTGGCATGAAATGAATTATCAGGAAAATAACAAGTCTGGCCTTGGGTATTGGGCTTCTGTTTAGGATCCATATGTTATTTATCATTCTTATCCATTTCACAATTTTACTTCAACTGCAATGACACATAGAATCAGAATATTATACTGGACAAAAAAATTCTAAGTGAGTTTACAGTAATTTAAGAGGAATGAAATTTCTTCTGTGAACTGTTAAATCTCTCTATACTTTTTATATATAAATTTAATAGAAATGTCTCTATGAAATCTGAGATAACCTTGAATTGAGTCTGCTCTCATTCCGTATATGTTCTCCTTGGACATTTATTAGGACTCTAACATTTTATTCTGCTGTAAATTTTAGTTGCTATCCTAGTCTTTACAACCAACTTTTCAAGGTTTAATGTCAATTCCTAATTTGACTTTAAACTTGGCAAGTTTTTGCAGGCATGCAATATAACATGAGTTTTAACTTCCCCCATTAATCTCTCCCACTTTTGTTGACTTATTTGAGAAGCAGCAAAGATATTGTGCCTTTATATCAATTTTAATTGTTATTTTTGGGGAAAGAGGAGTGTCCTGCATCTTGCTGAAATTAAGCTCTCTAGATGAGAAACATGCAAAAAAACAAAAACAAACAAACAAACAAAAAAAAACTCCATGTGTAAGAGGGAAATCTCAATGCTTGTTAAAGTTCATTGGTTTGTATGATTTCTGAATAAAAGTTTATTTTATTTAGTATTATCTTATACATGCAATCACAGAAAAGTTAAGTAACAACACTATGTTTCATAGTTTTAGCAGAGAATTTAGATTAGTAAAACAAAAACTTGGGCTTCTGGGGTAAGACGTCTAGTCTGCTTTTTGTTGAATGCCTGAAATTCATAATAGGTCAGAATTATATGAACCTATACCTGGGATTTCTTTTAGAAACAATTTCACATTTTAACAGAAACTGTGACAATGGCCTGGTATTAGCATGAAAATGACCACAAATACCATATTTATCAAAAATAAAATCAAATTCTTATACCATATAGAAAATTTATCACATGAGAGAATCTATTAAATAAGGAACAAACAATAGCCAACCACAAACCATATTCTAATGAGTGTTATAGTTTATGATACACAATTCTTATTCCTTCATAAATCTGGTTTCAGTTTGAACACAGTCAATCAGAGAAATTATTTTTATTCAGGGTTAAGAATTTCAGAACAGGTTTTCTTGGGGTAGCTTTTGATCATTATCTTTGGGGGAAGATAGGGAAACTGAAAAGCATCTCAAACCTTAAAAAAGAAAATGATCTAATTTCATTCTTTATTAGTTACAATAAATTTATTGTTATAAATCATGGGGTGTTTTTCTAAAGACCTTCAGTTTTATCTGTGACCTCTCGTGTTTTTAACTTCATATCCTACTGTTTCAATATTCTTCCTAATACTTATTTATACTTTAATTCTGTGCCAGGTTATCTAAGTCATTGAGTACTTTTTCAGTAACCCTCAAGTAGGTACTATTATTATTATTCCTTTACCAAAGGAGACTGTGTTCTTTCAGAAGGTAAACAACGTTCCTAAATCTCAAAGCTATTCATGAATCTTATTCACAAAGTTCAGATACACCTGTTGCTGAAACCTAGTATATTTCTGCTTTACAATTGTACCTGATAAAGGTGCAGTCTTATTTTAATGTGTTATATGTATAACATCTTGAGAATTCTGAGCTATCCAAATAAGACAACTGGATCCCTTAATATGCTTTAAATGATATGTCATGTTTTCTAGATTAATAAAATTGTCATTGTTCTTATTCTTTCACTGGTTTACTTTATAACCCTCTCCCCTCCTTGCATATTGCTCTTCTTAAGGCTTATAAGACTGAATCCTGTAAACCCCATAAACTAATTTCATTTGTTACCCACAAGTTTGGTAAAACACTTGTAAGTTCTCACATAGTTGTCCACCCTTTCTGCAGAAATATGAGGTCCAGGACACAGATGGGAAGAAACAGCCTTTGAGTCCAGTGTGAGGGTAGCTGTCACTGTTAACTAGTGATGGTCTTTCAGTGGTAGCTGAGTCTTAGAGACAGTGCCCTGCTTGTGAGACCCACTGCCCCCTTTTCTGAGTGGAGAGTCTTTACACCCACCTGGTTGTAAAGACTCTCCCTATTTCTCACATGAAGAAATTCAGACTTACATAAGCATTACACCTTATGTAAGGTCCCTTAGGTGGCCCATGGCCAAGCTGAGTTTTTGTGTCAGTTCTTGCTGAATTGTAACAAATTTCAAGAAGCTCCATATGTTAGACAAGGCATATGAAAAGAAGAAGTGACTCAAGACCAAAAACATAGGAGAAGATACGAGGAAGAAATCCTGCACTCTTAGGATCCACCCCTAAGCCTATTAAGAGGGGATGGGTGATAAAAAATAAACTCTGAACAATCACATTCTTATATTTACCATATACATTGCTCATATATTGCTGACATTTATTTTAATGTGGTTACTCATCTTAGCCTTATTCTTGTTACATTGTTACAGAAGACTGCAAGGTTAATAATGATATCATTAATTATTCATCTGGGAAACAATAAGGCTAAGCTGAATCCAATTACATGTGAAAACAAACGATATTCTAGAAAGTGTGGAACTGTCTTTTTAAAGCATAAAATCCAAGCAGTGTTTGTCTTTACCGCTACATATATGAGTTTCTATTTGTTTATTTATAAAATAGCTATTCATGTGAAATCTACATCCTGTGGAGTGACTGCAGGTGCTTAATTGCTTGCCCGTAAGCAAACCATTACTGCACCATAACTCCATTATAGTATGCACAGAAAACGCTGTGAGTAGAAATAGCTTTTAAGTAAAGTTTTACACCCTATTTTGCAACCAATTCCCCTTTCATATTAAATAAATGTATTTTATCTAACATTCCATTTTTCTCAAGAGACCGGGAGCTATTGGAAAATCCAGTTACTGTACTTCAATTGCTATGCCTGGTTAAAAGGGAAAAGAAGGAAGAAACCTGCTTAGTATCCTCTACTTTTCACACGAAGGCATACTGAATGAACTTATCAATACACAAACAGATTGATTGTGGGCATGAATCATACATATGCAATTAATCATTAGGTTATGGTTGGGGTGGTAATATAATATTTCCTGAAATGTCAATATCCTTCTGGTGGCTCAACTCATCACATTCCTCTGCTCAAAAATGTAAACTGTTAACGCTTCCTTAAGTTCACTTGTAAAGTGTTCATGTTACAATATCTCTATCTATCATTTCATCTTGGCATACATAACAGGGAATAACCACTTTCTGATAATCATCTAAAATTAAGTTTATACATAGATACATTTTTCTTATCTTCTGAGCATTTTGATTAGTGGTAATAAAAAAAGAGAGATAAAAGTGAAAGAGAGACAGGGAAAAGTAACATCTAAATTTTCTGTTTTTGCTTATATTTCCTAAGATAGTCACAGCCACACCCTGCTGCCAAAGGAATTGTAAGATGTTTGTTTACTTTTTTAAAAAGATTTTATTTATTTATTTTTAGAGAGAGGGGAAGAGAGGGAGAAAGAGAGGAAGAGAAACATTGATGAAAGAGAAATATTAATAGGTTGCCTATTGCACATGCCCTGTCTGTGTTCTGACCAGGAATAGAACCAGCGACGCCCACCCATCTGAGCCATACTGGTCAAGGCTGTTTGTTTCTTTTGAGGTCCATGAGATTATTAACATTCTAGGCTAAAATGAGTATCCAAATGCATCAGATTCAGGGTTGTCACTCTCCTTGCTTCCAATCAAGACTTTTAAAGAGGCATGGCTGAAAAAAATTAGACCAAAATAAATTTGACCATATGATAGCTTTTTCAAATGATCCAAGTTCAAAAAAGATGAATAAAATCATGTCCAGCAAAAAGTGAATGAGTCAATGTTTCCGAAAAGGCAAATATTTAGTATGGGAATATTTTCTTTACTGCCACCCATCTTTCTGTTATTTTACTCATCTGCCACTTGTGGCAAAACCCCACACCACCACTGCTTTCACTCAGGAATCCATCAGCCTTCGTGTCGCCTTGTAAGTACCCCTGAATCCCTGCTACTGGAGCCCCCAGTCCTTGCCAGCCCGTCCTTTGATCTCTAAAATGGTGTTATTTCTTAACTCTTATCAAAAACCCTGCTAGTGGATAATTTAAACTTTAAAAAATATGGAAATAAATCACAATGATAGTAAGTAATAAAAACTAGAAATAAAATTTTAGAAAAGGTTTAGCCCCCATAGTAATAAGAGAAAGGTATACTTAATAAAAATAAACAATATTTTGCCATCATGTTTAAAATCAGTTTTTGGTTTAGTGAGATAAGCCTGATAATTTGATGATGTATAGGTGGGATATAACTTTTTGTGGTAGTGGGTATTGGTATAATATTTCACTGGTTAAATGTTTAGACCTCCTAATATAGGAATGTGGTACCTAAAAATAATGCAAAGGAAAAATTATTAACTGTCATTGCATCATTTCTGTAATAAAAAAAATAAAAACAAATGTAAGGAAAGGAAAAATATACAGTGACAATATTTGCGTGAGTTTTGAGGCCTCAACTTGGTTAGATATTACACACTTTACAACATAGAGGAAAAGTTTACTTAGAGTCATGGGGTCAAAGATCAATTTAAATAACTATTTGATAGACATTATGCTAAACATTCACTTTTATATTCTTATGTAATCCTTAAAATAACCATAAAAAGTAAAACTTTCCAAAACTAAAATATTTATTAAATTTTACTGTATACTATGACAAACATTATGTACATAGTTGGTTGTAAAAGAAACAGAAAAGCCATTAAGGTAAATGCAAATAGCTTTGTTCTGCAATGCTGGTAATGTGTTGTTTTTTATTAAAACTCCCTTTCTTGTAATCCTTTTTTAACATTATGAAGGAAAAATAGAACTAAAAAAGTATAAACATAGTCAAAATACTATTATTTTAGGGTCTAAAATAGTAATTGGATAAGTGTTGGTAATGACAGCAAACATGAATGCATAAACAATAAATAATGAAAAATCTCATTTTAGAGAAAATAACATAGCTTGGTTAAAGAATCATTTTGTACCATATTGATAAGTATAAATGACCCATTTAAAATTTCTTTCTACAGACTGATTATGAGCTTGATTTTGTTTTTGCATCAGTTAAAACAATCAGTCAAAAAAAAGAAAAGAAAAGAAAGCCTGAAAATATCAAATATCAAAATATCACAAGGGATTTTTTAAGATGATAGGTAATTAATTGTCTGCAGAAACTGAAATAAATCACCTGTTATAAACACATTTTCAACTCATTTACTAGGTTTTCTGTAAGGTCTTTCTTGACTTCAAGTTCTAATCTAAGCTGTTGGAATAAATAAAATAAAGGAAAATTTACCATTTGTAATTCAACAAAATAAAAAGACAGTTTAGAGAATGGGAATACATCATATTTGCTGATATATCTGATAAGCAATTAATATTAAAACTTTGTAAAGAATTTACAAAACTCAATACCAGAAAAACAAACAATCCAATTAAAGACTGGGCAAAGGACCTAAATAGACATTTCTCCAGAAAGAACACACAGATGTCCAATAGACATGAAAAGACATTCAATGTCACCAATTATCAGAGAAATGCAAATTAAAACCACAATGAGATATCAGCTCACACCTGTCAGAATGGCTATCATCAATAAATCAACAAACAACATGTTCTGGCGAGGATGTGGAGAAAAGGGAACCCCGGTGGACTGCTGGTGGGAATGCAGACTGGTGCAGCCACTGTGGAAAGCAGTGTGGATGGAGATACCTCAAAAAAGTAAAGGTGGAGCTGCCTTATGAAACACCAATTCCATTTCTGGAAATTATCCGAAGAAACCTGGAACACTGATTCAAAGAACATAAGCACCTCTATGTTCATTACAGTGCTATTTACAATCACCAAGATTTCGAAGCAGTCCAAGTGCCCATCAGTAGATGAGTGGATAAAACAACTATAAGACATTTACACAATGACTACTACTTGGTCATAAAAAGAAGAAAATTTTACCCTTTACGAGGGCATGGATGAACCTGGAGAACATTATGCTAAGTGAAATAAGCCAGTCAGAGAAAGACAGATACCTTATGATTTCACTCCTTTGTGGACTCTAATGAACAAACTGAACTAATAAGGAAATGGGGACAGACTCATAGATGCAGAGCAGGATGACAGCTGGGAATGGGAAAATGTTAAGAGGTGGAGGGATTGAGCAAAAAGGAAAAAGGACTCATGGACGTGGATAACTGTGGTGATTGCTGGGGAGGTGGCTATAAGGGGACTAAAGAGTAATGGAAAAAATACAATAAATATTAAATAAAAAATTAAAAAGCAAAAAAAATCATCTTCTTGTCACAGAGGAATAAATAAAGATGAAAAGCTTTATCAGTTGCTCAGTTGTAGTTGAGATCAGTAGAAAATAAAAACAGATTCCTTCCTCTTAGGCAAAAAAAAGAAAAAGAAAGAAATATTTTTATTTGCAGCACGTAGCATCAGAAGGCACTAGAGGAGAAAAGGTTTAAAGGTTGTTGAGTGGCCAGTATTGCTCAGAGGAAAATCTGTATTGCTGGGGGAGGAGATGTTAGGCTTCGTAGACACAAAGTGAGAATCCGCTAATGCTATCAGCCTGAGGAGAGGTCACGCATACCTTATGAAGAGACAGACAAAATAAAGAAGAAGAAATCAAAGGTCAGTTACATTCTCACAACCACACCACAAAGCAGAGTTGAATTTTGACATCATGGAGCAAAGTTTCAATAGGGATTAAACTGTACATTCCCTACTGCCAGTTCCTCTGGTAATGAGGTTGTTTCCAATGTGCTAATGACTTTAAAATGAGTAGAACTACATTGAAATGAATAAATACTAATTGAAGCAGAGACATGTGAGCTTCATGAAGATTTTTTGAAACAACATTCTAGGGACTGGTTAGATGGGACTGCCTTACAGGGATGTGAGATCCTGGGTAAAAGTTCATCTCTGATCTTGAGAGAGTTACTGGGTTCAGCCATTTCCTCCTCTGACCCTAAGTTCATACAATTAATAACCCCCATAATTAAGTCCTACCTTATTGTCTCACTTAGTCTATTTACAAATATTACCATTTGGAAACAATGATGAACTGTCCCCAAAAAGGTAGACTTGACAGCTGTAGCAAAACAAACACACAGATAAAAATATAGGACAAATATGTCCCACACAAAATTCAGATAATTATGAATATATTCTTTATGTATGTCTTAAATATAGCATGAGATGTATTTATACTAAAAACCAATTTCATTGTTTATTTGAAATTCTGATTTAACTGGGTGTCTATAAGTTATCTGCCAACCCTACAAAGGATATACATCGAAGTGCCCTTGGGGCCTCGATACTCAGGCATCCAGCTTCCCCTTACAATCACTGGAGGTTCAGGGGTTCTGGTGTTTACTACCTGGAAACTGGGAGCCAAGCAAAGTTAACAGACCTTATGTAATAGATAGCTCTCAAACTTTAATGAACCTAAAAACCCCCAAGTTTCCACCTATGAAAGGCTTCTCCTTCATAAATTCTGAATTGGTGAGTCTGGGGCAGGTCTTAGTATCTATATTTTAATAAGCACTCCTAGTAGAACATTACAGAACATTCTAGAATGTTCTATTATCGAACCTTTCAGACTACATTTTTAGAAAGAAAATATAGTCAAACCTTTTTAAAAAAAGAAGAAATATGCTCAAGGAAATAAAATGATGCTCTAATCTGTCAACAATTACTGTATTATAAATAAAAGCAGAAAAAATGTTTAATAATTCATTTGAGATAAAAAGACCACTGATGTAAAATAAAGAGTATATTTATAAAAATAACTATATTTTCCAAAATAAGAAGCAATTTAGTAAGAAGAATTGCTTTATAGTTTTTGGTTTACATTTTTGTACATTTCTTTAATGCATGTTTCAATTTAGACAACTGAATTTTCAAATCTTTTATGTATTTAATGTTTTAATATGCTGTTTTGGAATCATACAGATATGTAGTTTAAAAAAGAGAGACGTTTTAAAGGCTTTTTCAGTTAACAGTAGTTATTCTTTTTAAGGATACTAAATAGGCAGCAACCTTTCTACTCATTCTATAATGAATCTGTTTAATAATGTCATTCAAGATATCAAGGTTTTAATATAAAATGTGGAAAAATATTAAACAATGCAGTATTGTTTTATAAGCCTTTGCCTAGAACTTAAAACCAAATGTGTAAATGTTTGATAGGACATTTTAACAACAAAACATCATTAGATCATATTAGATAAGTATAACTTATCTATAATGAAATATATACATGTGTGCATATGTGTATATATGAATGACTATATGTGTATATATCTGTGTGTATATATATAGATATATATTCATTATGTGTGGGTATGAAATGAAACAGTGTTTTTTCTCTTTTGTTCTAGCTACCAAAGTAGTAGATTATTGTTCCTCAAAGTAGTTTCTTTCTAAATATAAGATAAAGATGTTGGTAACTCTACAGAAAAAGAATACTTAAAGTACTTTAAACATAATATATATATATATATATGTATATATATATATATATATATATATAATGTCTATGATCTATCTTATTTTTAGAGGAAAAGGTAAAAAATCCAAACATTGGAAGTATATAGAAAATAATGTTGAAGACTTGATGCCTCAGGTTTATTACCCTATTGTTGCAAAAATAATGCTGTGCGATACTCATGAGCTGGTAGCATTTCTACTCTGGGATAAATAACTCTGAGAGAGAGAGAAAAAAAAAAAAACTATTAGAATTACCCAGAATTAGGTGTGATTGGTAATTATTCCTTAGCCTCTGTCTCCTAATCTATACTGCTATTTTCAGGAGGAGAGGAAAAACAGGTAAGGGCAACTTTGTCACAAAGAAATACATATTTGAAAGCAGCTTGCAGAGCACAATGCCCCCTCCATCACTTACCCTTTCTTTCTTTTCATCTGCTATTCTTTGTTCCTTCATTCAGCCCTCTTTTATCTTCTACCATCATCATCTCTCATTGTATTACCTACCTATCTCTTTATCTATCTAATCTAATAATGTATTTATGTATTTATATTTACCCCATTCTACTCTGCCTTAGTCCTGATTCTGTGTGTGGTGTCCAGGTGTAATGGGGTCTCAGTCCTTCTTTCCCTCAATAAGTACGCATGATCTGCAAGGCTTACACATGGAGGGTGAGTGCCGTAAGACTTACAGCCATCCACACACTGACCTGCTTTCCATACGTGTCTATGAACTGCCTGTGTCAGCAAATGTTATTAGTACTCAAAATATTAAACACATATTGTCTTTTTTTAATTAAAATTTTTTCTTGTATTTTTCCATTACCATTTATCCCCCCTATACCAACCCCATGCAATCACAGCACTGTTGTTCATGACCATGAGTGCTTTTTACTTTTTTCTCAACCCCCTAACTACCTCCATCCCGAGATGTCATCCTGCTGTCTATGAGTCTGTCTCTATTTTGCTTGTTAGTTCAGTTTATTCATTAGATTTCATACATGAGTGAAATCATATGGTAGCTGTTTTTCTATGACTGGCTTATTTCTCTTAGCATAATAATCCCCAGGTCCATCCATGCTGTCGCAAAATGTAAAACTTCTTTCTTTTTTTATGGTTGAGTAATATTTTATTGTGTAAATGCCCCATAGTTATTTTATCCATTCAATGACTGATGAATACTTGGGTTGCTTCCAAATCTGAAATGAACATAGGGGTATTTATGTTTTTTGACTTAATGTTTTAGGTTTCTTTGGATAAATTCACAGAAATGGAATTACTGGGTTATAAGGCAGATCATACTGCTTTCCAAAATGGCTGCACCGATTTGCATTGCCACTAACGGTACACTAGGGTTCCCCATTCTCCAAACCCTCTCGAAAACTTGTTATTTGTTGATTTGTTGACAATTTCCATTCTGTCAGTTGTGAGCTGATATCTCATTGTGGTTTTAATTTGCATCTTTCTGATGTTTAGTGATGTTTAACATCTTCTCCCGTGTCTAGTGGCCATCTGCATGTCCTCTTTTGAGAAGTGTCTATTTAGGTCCTTTGCTCAGTTTTTAACTGGGTTGCCTGTTTTTCTGATGTTGAGTTGTGTAAGTTGTTTTTTTTTTTTTTTTTAAATTCTGAAAGTTAACCTCTTATTGGCGAGTATGTTCTCTCATTCTGTGGGTTTTCTTCTTATTTTGTTGATGGTTTCCTTTGCTGTGCAAATTTTTTTAAGTTTGATGTAGTCCCATTTGTATATTTCTTCTTTTGATCCCCTTGCCTGAAGAGATAGATCAGAAAAATATTTCTGTGAGCAATGCCTGAGATTTTACTGCCAAAATTTTCTTCTAGGTCTTTTATGGTTCAGGTCTAACATTTAGGTCTTCACTCCTTTTTGAGTTTATCTTGTGTGTATTTGAGAAAGTGTTCTTGTTTAATTTTTCCGCACACAGCTGTCTAATTTTCCCAGTATCATTTATTAAATAAACTATTTTTAGCCCATAGATTGTGCTTGCTTCCTCTGTCAAATATCAATTGACTATAAAGATGTGCCTTTATATCTGGGCTCCCTATATGACAAGCCCACTGCCTGCATCAAACTTAACAGGCAAAAACTGTAAACATTTCCCTTAAGACTGGAAACAAGACAAGGGTGTCTACTTTCACCTTCCTTATTCAACATAGTACTAGAAGTACTAGCCATAGAAATCAGACAAAAAAATAAATAAATAGAATAAAAGGCATCCTAATTGGAAAGGAAGAAGTAAAACTGTCTTTATTTTCAGATGACATCATACTGTACATAGAGAACCCCATAGGATCCACCGTGAAACTCCTAGAACCGATAAATGAATTCAGCAAAGTAGCAGGTACAGGATTAATATCCAGAAGTCAGTTGCCAATAATGAACTACCAGAAAGGAAAATTGAAAAGACAATTCCATTCACAATTACTTTAAAAAGAATAAAATACCTAGGAATAAACCTAACCAAGGATGTAAAAGACCTGTACTAGGAACATTATAAGGCACTGAAGAAAGAAATTAAAAGAGGTACAAATAAGTGGAAGCACACTGTGTTCAGGGATAGAAAGAAATTTTTTTTTTTTTTTGTAATAGCAAAAAGGAATAATTATAGACAGCTTAGTAAACAAAAAAGGCTATTTTAAAGCATGAAATATTCAAGTGATTAAATATTATGCTGCCATTAAACACCTGGTTTTCAAAGATAACTAAGAATTTAAAATACATATATTTATATGTGATAAATATATATTTATATGTGTGAGAGTGTGTGTAATATATATGTACATATGTTTAGTTAAAGTACACATTACTTAACAGTGTAATTTTTATAGACAAGCTGTGCATGTGGACTTTATTTTGCATGAAAGTAAGACTAAGAAAAGAGACACCGAAATGCTAATAATTGTATCCCTAAGTGATACCCTCTTGGGTGACCATAGGCTTCATATATTTCCACATTATCAAATTATTTACATGGATCCAACACTGTCTTAGAATGAAAGGGTAAAAGATTTTATGTACACCGCATTTATATTTCTGAACTTCATTGCCAGCTTTCATCAGTGATTTCTGGTCTTAGAGCAGGTCAAGAAATGAGTGAGGATGTTAAAGCCACTTTCAAAGTCACTTGCAGCTACATTCCTTGGGACTTATTAAGGTAATGAACACCTCTGGCCAAAGCTCACGATCAGCAACATCCTGAGCAAAATCAAGTTTTCCTGTTACTTTTTTCTATGTGTGTGAAGCAGGGTCTCTGTGTGTCACCCCAGGCTGTCCCCACACCATTCATCCTCATATTAAGTTTAGGTTTGCATATAAGCCCGGGTGTGTTTTAATAACCTTGGAAGGGGGAACTCCGCTGCACCATTCCTATACCCAGCCAGTTGTTGTATATCTTGGCAGAAGCAAACTTCTTTCTGAGGAAAGAGAAATATTTCCATTCTTTAATAAGTCATTCCAAGTTTCCTGTGATGTTATAAATAATCGAGCAAACGGCCAGCTTTATTCTGCTTAATTTGATATGGCAGATTTCATTTGTCGGAAAGTTCACTCTCAGCATAAGCTGTGCAACCGAACTCTGACCAATACTCTTCTTCCTGATGGGATAAACTTGATCATCAAGCTCACCGGCGAAGTCAGGGCGGTACTGCCTGGCCTTCCCAGGTCCCGACTGATAAAAAAGTCTGAGCTGGCTGTGCGTGCTGTGAGCATGAGGTCAGCTCTTCCCCGGAATTTCCCTGGGGGACAGACAACTAGCCTGACAAACTTAGCTAATATACCTGTTATTCAAGGGTGGGGAAAGGAAACTGGAAAAACAGCATTGAAATTAATGTGTGAGTAATTGTAAGAAGAAAAAATTGGTATCAATTCTGGGTAAACATTTCCATAGAAAAGACATATTTTAGTCTCTCTATAACATTTTGTTACAAATGTCCTTTCATGACCAAGTTCAAGGTCTGATCTACACTTTGCAAGTCCACAGAGACCTAAATCCTCGGTGAACAAATGAAGGCCACCTGACAACAATGATGAAACATAAAACTACCATAAATTTAGTTGGTTGGCCAAGATTTTAAAATATGTTGAAAGAGCTGAAAGGGCATTTTTCCAATTAGTCTGATTTTTAATAGGTTGTTTTTGTTGTTTTTATTCCTTTGCTCTGCATTTACAAATCAAGCATGTGCTGATGAAATAGCTCGAGTGGCTTTCATTGATTCAGAAAAGAGTTATTTATTTAAAGAGAAATATGTAATTATTGAACTTGATAATGAGTTTGACTATTAAGCCATTTCCTTTAATAATAAATTTGTTTAAAGTATACTGTTCATAGCTTGTCGGGTCTTATTTTTTTAATTTGTATTTTATCCAAAGCTGACCTCCTTTTACTTCCAGTTTCTTATTATTATTAAAGCCGTTCAGATTCCAATTAAGACCGTTTTAGGAAATTTTATTTTATCTGAAAATCAATGTATTGAGCTGATTATGGCTAGCTGAAACCAAATGTGTGATGAGAGCTCAGGTTTTTAAATCAGTCAATGCTTAGGTTGTTTATGTTTGCAATTTTCTTCGAAGCTCCTCCACCCCCCCAAAAAAGAGAGAAAGAGAGAGAGAAAAGAGACCAATGAAATCATTGTTTGTAAAAATACAAAAGAACCTCCAAGCCCTCATTTACATATTTACTTTGCTTAATAAATGCTCTTCGGCTTTGAGAAATAGACTGTAAATATTGTGTGATAATCCTGCCCAGGATTGAGACAGACGCGTAAGGGTTAGACACAGAGCTATTGAAAGGCAGGCCAATCTCTCAGGATTCAGGGCCCCAGTTTTGTTGTCACATAACCTTTTTATCCATGGTTTCCTTCTGTCACAGAGTGACTTTGACTCCTAAGTTTTCATTTAACTTGCCAGGCAGTAGCGCCATCACCACCATGCCTGCCTGATGCATTACAAACCATCATGTATTAGGTAGCTGTCATTTCTTCATCTTGCTTTCCTCTCCTGCTTGGGTGTTTTGCCCTCATTCTCTCTCAGTGTGCATCCTTTGGGTGTTTAAAAAGTGTGTGAGATTCCTAAGGCGGCTGTAACAAAGTGTTACAAAGAACCGAAAGTTATTATCTCATAGTTCTGGAGGCCACAAGTCTGCTGTCATGGTGTCAGCAGCGCCATGCTCCACCTGTAAGCCCCTGGTGGTTTGCTGGTGATCTTGACATTCCTTGTTTCACAGCTGCTCTGTGTTCCTTGTCACGTGACATTTTCCATGTGTCTTTGTCTTCACAAGGTTCTCTACTTATAAAAACACAAACCATACTGGAATAAGGCTGTCCCTTATTCTGTAAACCTCGTCTTCCTTAATTACATTCACAACAACCCTATTTCCAAATAAGGTCACATTCTGTAGTTTGGAAGGTTAGGACTTCTAACAAATTTTTTAGGGGAGAAATACAATTCAGCCCACAGCAGGTAGTGAACAGGCAGTATGTATAACTGTCTATAATGTTGTTTTACAAAGAATTGGTCAATACCTATTCATTGATAGATTTCATAACTATCCATTGATAAATTGTATTTAAAAATTTTAAGCAACACTAATTTTTATCATAACTATAGGGTTTTTAATAATGTTGAACACATGCTAAAGATTTATCCTTGAGATTTTTCTCTTTGCAAGAGTTCTCTAATATTTAAATTTTTCTCAAACTATATGAAAACAGGAAGAAATGCTTTCAGGTTTGGAATCAGTTGAGAGGACGTTATTTAAGATCAGTGTAAAGTTTAATTGGATATGCTTAACTAATTATTTAAATAGAGACATTTTTGTCCTGAACAGATCCAATGACAAATAAAGGCAAATACAGGGTGGGGCAAAAGAAGGTTTACAGTTGTTCATATGGAAACAATACAATAATTAATAATAATACACAAATAAACTCTGTGTTTTCTGTATTCACAACTGTAAACCTACTTCTGTCCCACCCCGTATAATAAAAATGTCAGAGTGGTTCTCCGGTATAAGAGAGGTTATTAGGCATTCATGCTGTTTAAGGCAAAGGGTAGAACGCAACTTATACCACAAAACGTTACACTTACGAATTTCTGGGATTTATTTATTTTTCTCATTTCTTTGTAGGTGAGCCTCTGAAATAATGGTAGGCTGTCATAATTACCTATTAGACTAATCATTAGAGAATTTACTTAAATGTCTAAATCCTCAGCCAATTCTATGATGCTCTAAGCACTTTTTGAAAATAGAAAGGTAAATATAAGAGAAAATATTTTCTTCTATATACAGCCACTTAGAAATCCCTAAGAATTCCTAGAAATTTTGGACTGTCTTATTTTATTAAATGTAATCAAAATTTATTAACTCTATTATATTCAAGTCATTGCTTGATACTGGCATTATAAAAAGTGGAATGAAACACTTTATTAATTTGCAAAAACTATAATTTCATAGATACCTGTAAAGAACTAACTTTTTAATTAGCCTATAATAAATGCTTTACACAAAATACACACCCAGTGATACTGAACAAAGACAAGGAGAGCTTCATTTGCACAGAAGTTAGAGGTTGCTGAGATATTTGAATACACCCAGATTTTATCACCATTGTCAGTTGCAAGACAAGGGGTAAGACTTTAGAAAGTAGAAATTATGCCAGCATAAGAATATTCTAAAGAGTAGAAGAATGGGAAATAGTTAATAAGATTTTTGTTTGATAAGTGGCAAGCACTTGTACATGGCCAAGATTTAGGGAATTAGGATAAGTGCAGTGGGAAGAAAATATGACAAGAGCAAGTTGACTCTGGGTCACCAAGGGTGTTACATTAGGTTGGGTTCTCCCAAAGCTGATCTTGAGACTGGAAGTAAGTAAAAAGTATTTCTTTGGAAAGAGTGATGGCTTTCTTAAAGTGCCAGCCCAGTGGGCTATAGTCCATACTTGTTCAATCAGAAACTAATCTGGGTGACTGTAAAATGATTTTCCAGATGTAATTAAAGCTGCTAATCAGTTGACTTTATGTAGGAGCGAACGTCCTGAAATAATCTGTGTAGACCTGACTAAGTCCTTTGCAGGATTTTAAAAGTAGGGCTGAGGTTTCCCAGAGAGAGAAAAGATGCTCCACCTGTTAAACAGCTGTGAACTGTTCGCCTGCTGTTCCAGGCTGCTCACCAGCATTCTTTCCTCGCTGCCCACCCTATGGTCTTGTGCCTTTAGCTAGTGCCTCTATTTGTATAGTCCACTTCCCACTTTCTTTTAATTAGTGTGTGTGTGTATCTGTCTGTCTGGAAAAAAACAGCCATTGTTAACATCACGAGAAGGGTTTGTGCAACAGTGATGTAACCTGGAAGCCAAGGAGAGTGGACTGAAATGCGCATGCGTGAACAATGATGACTTCACTGTATTAGTCATTAGGGGTGGTAGATGCTATTGAACAAGCCCATGTACTGTGTGACTGTCGCATTAAAAATGAGCGAGTAGAGCAACAAACCTGCATCAAATTCTGTGTTAAGCTTGAGCATTCCTCCATGGAGGCTATTTGTTTGATTCAGAAGGCCACAGCTATGGGCAACTGGTGATTGGTATAAATACTGAGAGCCTAAAATGTGTTAGGTACTGTGAATGAAGCCGAACACATGGGAGCAATAGCACAGTTTCAGGTGCTGAGAAACTTCCAATTCATTAAAATATTTTCAAAAAAAATTTCACAAGACTTCTAATACACTTACGTACTTGGTGGTGAGTGGAGGGGTTAAGACTACCTACCTAGGAATGTGTGGAGAATAAAGAAAGATAAAGATATTTAAAAAACAACCATAAAAAAAGGTGATTCTTCTAGGTCATTCCTTGAGTAAAACATTCAATGCTGAGTGCTACTTTTCAGCGAGGACAGGACAAAGTGGAGAATGTCAGAGACAAAACAAATGAGCACCGCAAAGCGAGCGAGTTGCACAGGAAATTGCGATTCTCAATGTGCCTGGAAAGAGAAATCTGGTGAGCTAAGCATGGTCTGAGATTTAACGTGAATTTTTTCCCCTTTAAGATATTTATATTTTTCCCCACTACCTTTAGGTAGGTGTTTCTTTAGAAAAAATATTTTAAAAATCTATGTCTGCCTCTGCTTCTTTCTCTACTTGGCTTAGAGCTGATTCCAACCTGATATATATCATTGAATTTTATGCCTGGGCTTTTCATTCCAGGCTGGTATTTGGGGGAACAAACAATTCACCTCTGTATCTGAACTCCTGCATTCTTGTCTAGCCTCACACACCTCAGGCGGCCAAATCAGCTTGATGCCAGTAGGCACTTACCTAGAACCAGCAGGAGGGAGCAACCAGAGCCCAGAAGTCTCCATAAAACCCAGCAGCCCCCATGTCCAGAGGAGCAACATTCCTGTGCATACTCCAGGCATGTGGCAGCCAGTGTTGGATGGAAGCACACGCTTCGTGTCCAGTTCCATGAAAAATTGAGAAATATAGATTCAAAAAACACAGTGTTTTCCTTTTCTCAGCAGCCTGATCTAATTATTACCAGCAGGTATGGGCAGGCAGAAACACTGATTTCCCCCAACCCTTGTCCTATGAGTAAAAGGCATTAGTCTCTCTCTCTTTTTAATTTTTATTTGAACACTGCCAGAGTAGTCCACACCACCTCTTCCTCATTCCTTTTTTCCCATTTTATATGTTTTGATTCACCTGTAAAACACATTTAT
The DNA here is from genome assembly GCF_987537825.1 of Furipterus horrens. NCBI lineage: Eukaryota > Metazoa > Chordata > Mammalia > Chiroptera > Furipteridae > Furipterus > Furipterus horrens. Next base: position 197,629,403 of record NW_028327173.1, on the reverse strand, counting down.
ATAAAAGCCAAGGAGGGAGAGAGCAGCAGCCAGCAAAAGCCTGCAGGTGGGAGCGCAGTCCCCGTCATTCGCCACCTAGAAAAGGCCTGTGCTCACAGCAGGTGTCGCCTGGCAGCTTCTGTCCCCACTCGTTTCTTCTCCAACAACTGTGCTCCCAAGCCTGGCAGGGTCAGGCAGCTGAATGCATTTTTTAATAATGTCTTGACAGTGTTTTCTTAAAACTTCCAAGTTTTACAAACAAGGTGCCACCCCAAGAGATTTGTCCTGACAAATCAAAGATTGGTACATGTTGTCTCTGAAGGGGTCAGAAAAAGGAGGACAAATAAAGTAAAGAAACATCATGTGAATGAACCCACACAGATGCAGCCACGTGCTTATTGCATCTAGATAAACCATGTTGTTTTCTTGTTTTATTTTTCTTTTGACCACTTATGTGATGCACAGGGAAATATCAAGACAAGCAAGATGTGGAAAAATGTAGTGCCAACATGTATTGACCTCCCAGTTTTTGCTACAATGTTCTTAAGGAAGAGTATGCTAGTGTTAGAATTTATCTCAGAAAATTATATGTCGATCTCTTAAAAATGCTTAGAGAAAACTTGGTAAATGGCAAGGATAATTCTACAAAGTGCTATTAATCTCAAAGTATCATAATGATCAGGTCTCTTCTGTATATCATGCATAAAATATACGATCATTTACAAATATGTTGATATTATTGATATTCCAAAGAAGTATTAAAAAAAATAAGGACATATGCTATAAACCAGGGTCTTCTCATCCTGTTTTCTAGAAAACAAATTCTGTAAGATGTTTCCAGGGCCTCTGTTAGAAGAGGACTCATTATAAATTATTTGACAAATTATGTTAACAGGGTAAACTTGTTTCTTTTTGCAAGATTCCTCAAAGTTTTAAGGTAGAATGTGTAGTAAAGTCTCAAGGAGCTAGAACTCTTTAGAACACATTTTGGAAAACATATTTGGAAAGTAAGAAGCTCTTGTCATCTTCAAAGACTCTCACATTTTTTAACTCCAGCTCTAATCTCTGAGCAAAACTCCAGATGTATATAATCTATTGCTCATTAGACATCTCTTAACAGGGGACTTTGGGTCTTGTTCAGTGTATAACAGAGTGACTAGCACACTGTTTATAGATATATTTTGAATGATTTATTCAATCTCTGGAGACATGAATGTAAGTGTTGGTCTCTTTCATCTTCTTACCTAACACTGAGTCTGAAAATTCATAACTTAGTTGACACAAGTGACTAATTAAGTTAGAAGAAAATTAATGAACATACACATTTACTATTTATTTAATAGATAAATAAAAGTTGAACATTCTAATGGAATTATTTCATGTAAGTAATCAGATGGGACTAATTATTTTGGTTCATTGGATTACTAACATGCATCAAAACCAAATACATGACAATAATTTCTAAACATGACTTAAGTGATCATTGAAGGATTCCCAGCTCTAACATACCATGATATTGTTCTATTTATTGAAGAATCAAGTTAGCTTGTATGGTTGGTAAGCTGTGCTGCATGTCATTTTGAGTCCTTCATTTGGCAGATGACAATTCATCTAAACATATAAAGACATAAGTCATGAAACATTTGTTAGAGGCATGGCTTCTGCTAGAGGTTGGATAGATGGGGGAGTAGGTTTTTACTGTTAGATATATCTCAGCTTTTATAAATATGTTTATCACCAACTTCCATGAAGACTTCAAAAGGAGTATAAATATAATATAAGTGGTAGTATGTTTCTTAATTCATATTCAATGAGAAATATGAAGAGATATATGAAGGACTACTTAATTTAGGAGCACATTTTTTTTTTTATTTTCCAGAGAATGTAATGCCAGTGAATGAAAGTTTCATGAATATATATTTTAAGTCAGAACAAGAAGTTTAGAGCAAACAAATCTATTCTCAAGTGCAATCATATTTCAATAAAATATCAAAAATAGTGTTTCAACAGAATAGCATTTCCATTGTAAAATTTCATATAGAAGCTGAATGTCCATCTGTTCGAGATTATCCCATTAGATGACAAGATGGAGAAGCTGATGCTTCAGATATTTCTACAGGTTCTCTAGCCTACAAGATGCTTGTTATACTTAAACTGGTGTAGTTTATTCCAACAATGTGATGCAGCATTGCTTCTAACTCTTAAAGCAGCCAATGCAGCGGTCAGCTCAGGAAGTATTTGGTGATCACACTCCATTTCAACATCAGGTTTAACAAGGGGGAATGAAAACAGAACAAAAAAGAAAGACAGAAAGAGGGGAGGAAGGAAGGGAGGAGAGAGGGAAGAAAGAAATAAAGGAGAAAAATTCTAAACACAGCATAGATAAAAGACGGGATGCAATGGTATTATAAAAAGTCATTGAACTGTCATTCATAATATGTAAAATTTGAATACAAGAGCATCTAATAATTTAGGCTGGTTGTAATTGGAGCACCTGCCACCTCTCTGACCAACCATGTTTACCAATCCTTTATCATTTTTTCCTTCCTTAGCTCTCACCACACTGGCTTCTTTGCTACTGTTCGACTATTCCATCACTCTTCATTCCTGCGGCTTTTGTCCTAACAACAATAATGAAGGGGAGGGAGTGTCTTTTTATTTAAGCTCTCAGCAACATACTTAGTTGTATGTGCTTTAGAGAAAAAAAGAAGTAGCAGGCAATATGTCTATACAAAGCATCCTAGGCAATAGAATAAAGTTTGGTTTGATTTAGAGTTCTGGAAGGAACAAAATGGACAGATTAGAGGCAAGGATGCTTTGGGAGGAGGCATGCGGATGGTTTTATGGGAGTCAGTACATTTTGGTTCACTGTATGCAGATCTTAGCGTCTTAAATTAATAACATTCAAAGTGTGTCCACAGCAGAAATGTATTCAAAAGTCAGCTAGGCAGGAAAACTACACAAGAGGTAAGTCAACCCCCCTCCTTGGTATCACAAAGTCTAGCTTCTGGGTCCAGAAATGAAATGGCTGCGATGCAAGAGATAAATATGCATCCGATGAAAACATGGGTTCTTGTCATTGAGTGCAACCACATTTTTAGAATTGCTTAATTCCTAGCCTGCTAGCAGCAGAGGCCAAAGCTGTGCACTTGATAAGACAGCGTTGTATGGAGTTTAATCAGCCAGTCAATAGCCAGTTAATTATGTTATACACCTTCTATCCAGTAATTTGTCAATATCAAAACTGATAAAATGGCAATAGGATGTGTCAGGATGGATACCTCTCTGTATATGGGTCAGCACCACTGTCTGGCAGCTTATAAATTATATGATTTTCTAGAATTGGATTCTGCCCATCTTTCTCCCAGAACATGTATCCCTTTTATAGCAAAAGAAACATGAAAAAACTGTACTTTGTCATTGAATCCTCTGCTCCTAATATATACCATATCATCTAGAAACTGCAAGCCCAGTAAAATGATGGAATAAAGATCAGATAAATTGCCAGCTCTGGGACAATGGCCTGCATAACTGGAGCAGTACCAGTGGCAGAAGATGAACAACTGGCTTCCTGATGAATGAATGAAAGAATAAGTTAATAAATAAGCAAGCAATGGTGTGCATAATTGTCAGTTTTCATTGTATAGATACTCCCACCATGGCTGACTTAGAGCCACCAAAATAATGTCATGAAGGTTAGCAGTTCAGAAAAGATTTAGGGAATTAAGAAAAAATGTACAAGATCACCTTTATAATTCAGTATAATCTGGCTCCAGCACAACCTTGAGCACTACCCTCTGGTGTGCAGAACATGCACTAACCAATGTCTGCTGTATGTTCCTATGTCTCAATAGCTGGAATACACATGTCCAAAAACCAAGAGTTTCGAAGTAGCCATTCCCATCAGCAACCTCAATGTTTCATTTTTACATTTTGTACTGTTGATCTTTATGACCTAAGAATCAACTGAATTTGGCAAACAGAAGGAAGGATGATCCCTGAGTAAATCTGGAACACATGAGATTCACTCTGCATCTATTGTTGCTACAGATTTTTTTTTTTTTGAGTACTGTAACAACATGAAGAATGTAGTATTCAATAATAATAATCTAATTAATGGAAAAAAGACTTTCAATTGTGTAGGCTAGCAAGAGAGTTGCTGAAGACAAGCCCAGTCTGAAAAATGCAAAATCAAAACAAAATTTAAAAACATTCTTTATCCAACTTATGGAAATCAGCTTGACCATCTTCAAAGACAGCAGATAGTTTCTTACTGACACTTTATTACTTATCTTGTTAAACTATTTCTTATTGATACTCTAGTTTAATCATTGGGTGACATTTTTCTCTGAGAAACACTAGAATTATGTTCTGTGTATCTGTTACTGAGTGAGGTCCCCAAAGTCCCCCAGAGCCCATGGTTTTGGGGTGGGAGATGGGACTCAGTGAAGCACAGACATTTCCCTGAGAGATGCCTAGGTTCTTAATATGTAAATAGCTATGACCATTCTATGCACCAAGGAGTTGACCATAGAACGGTGACGAAAAGCTTACAGGGCCTGTGCAAAATTCTACACATGGCTGCAAATGGTCACCATACCCACCGTGTCACAGCCTTCAATCAGGGATTTAAAAATAAGGCAGCAGCCACTAACCAGGGAAACTCCATGTGGTTTGCAAGGAGGTAAAGAGAGAGCCACGTGGGTGGAAAGAGAGCTAAAGCACCTCACCAGCTGGCCTTACGGCTGAGTGGGTAAGAAGGTGCCATATGGTTCTGGATGAAAAGCTGAAAAACACCCGACGCAGGAGAATCCTCCCCAGTCAGGCACCAATGATTAGGAGCTGCCGGTAAAGCTGAACCATGTCTGGGAAATACAAAGCCATGGACTTCTATTTTCCTAAAGGGAAATGGCACCTCTGGCTTTTCTATTCTAAAACTAGCCTGGTTTGGCAGGGCAAGGCAGAACTATGTGTTTGTGGGTGTTTTAAAGAAAGTAAGACTTAACAGCAGAAATCCACCATTAATCTAAATGTGTATAACCTTTAAATAAACAATTCCTTCTCTTTTCACCAAACTCTGGTATTAAGAGTTATGCTTTTTGGCAGTGGGCAATCACGCGACTTATAACTGAACAGCCCGTGTGTTCTGTTTCATATCCATAGGGTCTTCAGTTACTATTTAGAATTTCTTGTTTTGTGCAGTTTAAAAAGTTGAGATAAAGCTCATTTTTCTTCTTTCCCCCTTTTTATAGAAAGAACAAAAGGATTAAGATGAACAAAAATAGAATCCCTTCATTACAGTGACAAACCTAAAATGTACCCAAGTAAGAATGCTTTCATGTGTGGAAAATTTCTAGATAGATATTGACAATATTGTGCATTGCAGGAGGACTTTTATGTCCTGTGAACTACTTAAACTTATGCTTATGCTGTTCTCCTAAGACTGGTTTCTTGGCACACAGAGCTGTTTATAATGAATGCCAAGTGCCAGTTGACATATACATTTAAAACGAGACTACAACATTCCTTTGGCTTTTGAGCTTAGGCAGCATGTCTCAAAGACTTCTCTCAAGTACTTTTTCATCCTGTCTTCGGTGTTCCAAAGGAAGGATTCAGAGGAGAGGGAGATCTGAGGATTAAGTGAATTAGGTGATTTATTTCAAACAACAAATTCAGAATTTTGATGGTGAGGGGGCGACATCCAAACACCAGGCAGATGAGTTGGAATGATTTTTGCCCATGCTCTGTAGCCAGACCCAAGGAACATGGCCAATGCCAATTCCTGTCTTGACTGCCAGGGACAATTCGATGTCTGGGGCAGCGTACTGGGGTCACATTCCAAAGACCACCCAGGCCAAAATTCTACAATCAGATATTGAGAACTTAGTCTCATTAAAATGCAAAGGATGCCCTCAGAATTTGTCATACTGTGAAAGAGCAAATAAAATGTCCCAAGCAAAATAGACAATAATTAAAGCATCTCCATACAAACAATAAACAAAAATGAAATATTTTACCTGGTTACCTTAAAGTTGATGTTAACTCCCAACCTGATTTCTTCAAGAGAGAGCTAGGAAGCCATCTCTTACAAAAGATGGGGTATTTATTTAATTAGCAGAGACATATCTTCAAAAGGTGTAATATATGCGACAGGACCCATAGCTATTAGTTCCATTTCCCGTTGGTGTGTGAAAGAAAAGGAAACATTTTAATTACAGAGCAGGTTTCTTGAACAACAGTGTTATGCACCTTGTATGATCAAATCCAGTCCAGATGTATTAAAAAGGTCAGTGTAATAAATCATGCAACTATAAGAAAATATGAGCACATATGAATTAGCTCATGGAACAGAAAAAAGTTTCTTATATATAAAGTAAATGAAATTTTTCAGAAAAGTGTTTTTCTATTTATGGAAGAATAAGCTATAAAAAATAAAACAGCAAAAAAGAAAATAAACCAATTGTAACCAAATGATAAAATACCGATTAACTACTATACATACACACACACACCACAAATGTATGACTATATACTGACCACTGCTTCTAGGGGTAATGCAGGATTAGGTTTCTGTGAGATACTGTTTACATTTCATCAATGGATTCATATACAAGGGGGGACAAAAAAAAGTATTTATTTATTCAAAATGGTGTATCTATTCTTGCATGTTTAAAATTCAGTCGCCTTTAAAATACTCCCCATTTGATGAAACACACCTATGGAGACATTTTCCCACTGCTCAGAACAGTTTTGGAACTCGTCAATTTTTATGTCTTTTAATGCTGCTGCTGTTTTTTATCTTTTCCACATAGGCAAAATGTTTCTCTTTGAGGACTTTTTTTTTTCATTGGAGAAAACCAAAAAGGTGCTTGGGGATGAGTTTAGGTGAATAGGGTGAGTGGAGAAGGAGGGTCATGATGTTTTGGGTTAAAAACTGCTGAACACTCAGTGCAGTGTGGGCAGGGACACTCATAAATCACCGTCATGAAATGGGCAAACACATTGAAAGAGTCTTAAAAGAAATTCACTGAAGCTGAACACAGCCTCTCACAACAATGCCAGCTGGCACACTGATACGGATGGGTTACCAGGACACTCACCTAGTGGGGAAAACCTGTACTATAAGGGGCCCACCCTCCAGAAGATAATTCCAAGGGTTTTTTGAGTCTCCCTTTGTATAACTCTTTTGAAATATGAGTTTCTGTTTAAAGTCACTGTATTTAAGGCATATTGCTGATTCATTTACATTGAATTTGCAGTCAATGTCTGAACTCATAATTAAATGAAGCTTATTTCACACATGTACTTTCTTCACAAGGCGTCACAGCCTGCTTGATTTGAAGAACACTAGACAACAATTTAGCAGATGTCTGAAGGTCATTTTAGACAGCAAAAAATACAAAAAGTGCCTAAACTTCACACTCACCTGGGAAGAAGGCAACTGTTCACAGCATTATTACTGAAACAGGAAGGCAGAGTGTGGCGTTGTTTAACTTCAGCTACAACGTACATGCATGATGACTCAACCATTTCAATCACGAATTACTGCAAATGCTCTGCAAGTACTGATTCCAGAGTAACACATACATTTTAGTAAATGGGCAAATTTGCAAATGCAGACCTTGTGAATAACAGGAATTGATTGTATGTATGTATGAAAGAATGGGAGGGAGGACAAGGAAAAGGGATGGAGAAGAGAATAAAACAGCAGTAACTTTGTGGAAGAGACAAGTCAGAGAAGCTTGGTACTTAATAAAAATTAATATTCAGTATGGGGAATAGTAACTAAAACAAACTTTCAAAATCATACTCATTTCCTGTATAAAATATTTAATGTATCCAATACTTTTAAAATTATCTAATTACTTATTTTAAAAGATGTTATTTTTATTATAATATTTTAAAATATTTTATGTTATTTAACATTGTTACTCAATGTCATTATGTTTACTTAGGAACTGCTATTAGGTAAAAGAGGTGCGTTAATTGCTACTATATTTATAATAGCAAACAAAAGAATAAATCTTATAGAAGAATGGTCTAATTATAACATTGTGTAAAGCAAAGTATGTTGCCATTAAAATCACAAATTGGAAGAATATTTAAAAATGTGAACAAATGTTTAATATCAAGTAAAAGAATAAACAATAATATTCTATAGATATATGTGTATATTTTATATCTTCTTCTATATCTAAATAAAAATAGCTCATACCCTACTTTATCTTGGGAGGTTAATTATTCATGGCAGTTTAGACAAAAATCAAAAATCTTTTCTCTAGTTTGCAAATACTCTGAATTAACCATTTTCTATAATTCATATGTATTTTGCAGTAACCCATTATTATAATTATATAAAACACTGTATTATAATTTAAAGCTAATAAAATATTCAAAAAATGATATATAAATGTGAAAAGATTAGAAATATTCACTAGTGGCTATCATGCAAGAGGAATTCTCATACATTACCAGTAAATAACAAAATATGTAAATGTTTTTCCTTTTCTTCTTCTTACTTTTTGATTGTCTCCCTTTAGTGCTAATGATACTTGGCTTATTTACCTATCTTTCTCCCCATCCTTGCAGCAGTGCTTTTAGATTGCTGCAGTAAGGAAAGCAAGGTGTCTGCATCTTATTTGATTTTGAGTAAATATGATCCACAAGCTGGAATAAAACAGTTTTCAGTAAGAAAGAGATGTTGGTTAATAGACTCGGTATCCATCATGCAACCCTAACAATCTCCTCAAGACTGTAACCTTTTCTCACAACAGCCCCCAAGTTCCTCCATGGTGGATCTAGCTCTTCCTACTTCTCATTACCAGGGATATCCCTAGGTGTGACTCATTGTATGACCCAGATTACATGGTTGTGTTAATTAGCACTTTTCTAATTGCAAGTGAGACTGTGTTCTCTTTATTTAATTAATGGTAATTTTCAAATATTGTACTTATTATAATAAGTAACTTTATTTCCATTTTTCTTGCTTTAAAAAATACCTATTGACTTTAATTTTCTTATTCTCTGCATATGAGTATATATAGAAATACATAACATGCATCCAAGCATATGCATATACATTGCTGTAGGTATAAATATTCATTATCTAATTTCTGTATTTACTATGTATGCATGTGTTATACCTATGAATACACATATAATTTAATATACGGGCATATTTATAATATATTATGTATTTTTTACTACTCATTAAACACATATTTAAAAGTATTTATCTAATTTTTTTCAACACCCTCTTCACTTCTGATTTAATAGTTCTCCAATATTTAAACACATGTATATGCATGTGCATGCACACACACATACACGTCTTTTCTTCAACGTTCATAGTTTTTATTGGTGACAGACTGAGACAAGTTACTTCACCATAACTTAAAGGTTTTTCTACAGGTTTCACTTTGATACACACACTGTATTTCATTAAGGAGAAAAATCCAAGCTTCAATTCTGCAAATCTCATAAAAGCTCCAGTTTATTTTTCTGAAATAAATATATTCTTAGAAAAGACAACGGTATACATTTGACCACTTGTCAAGCTGATCCACATGCAAATGGCACGCGACAAAGGAGCAAGAGTGCTTGTCATTTAAGTTGGTGCATTTTTAAAAGTTACATTTTGTAAAAATATGTAACTCGCTTGGCATTTGAAGACTCAAACCACCAGGATTTTAAGCAAAATAGCACCAATCATCGCTTACCTCATTTAATTGACAACTATATAGGTTGTTAATTTTGAAACATTTTCTTTCCATTGGATTTTGGAATAATAAGTTTATGGATATTATATAATTTTATATTTTACATATGCTTAAGCTCAGAATGACATCATATTAGTTTCAGTGCATAAGTATTGTTTTGTTATTTTTTAAATTTTTATTCATAAGATTTTCAAATCCTTAAGCTACCAAAAGAAAGAAAATTACAGAAAGCACATTCTTAGTAACTTATTCTATGCAAAATGCACATTTCAAAATACATATTATTCCATCCTTTAGTTAGCCACAGAATTGTTAATAAAGTTTATTCTGTCCTTATTAATTTAAATACAAAGTTCAATAAGATGTAGTTTTAATAACCTTAATATCTATAAACAGTCATAATTTTATAAACTAAGCAATATCATAGATTACATCTACTAATAAAAAAACAGTATGACATACTATATTCTATGTATTATTATGAATTAATATTAGTTACATTTTAAAATATAGTGTATAAAATGTATATTATTAAATAATAATAAGTAGGTATCATGTATTTTTAAAGGAATAGGCTAGTTAATAGTAACTTAGGAAGAGTAGCTGAGGATACTGAACAATGGAATATATCTATAGCTGTCAGCCAAAGTAATGCATGCTCACATTTGCCTTGGTGAATAAAAATCTCTCATGAAAACTGGATAATTACACATAGAATAACTTAGGTTTGATGCCAATTTTTGTATATAGTTATAAATGCATACTTTGTATATGCAATAGTTATATGGATATAAATTTTAAATGCTGCTTGAGAATACTAGATAATATAACATTTTAAAAGAAAATATCTAACCAGAAAAAGTTCTACAAATATTCTTAGCTTTTCAGAACAAATAGTAGGTAAGAAAATTAAGAATAATGTAAAACATAAAAAAAGTAATTCTGCGTTTTTTTCATAACTTCACTAAAATATTATATGGATTCAATAAAATGAACCTATTTTGATTTGAAGTTTATGTATTTATGAAAACAAAACCACCATTAAGATACGCTCCATTCTGAGGCAATATTCTACCCCTCCCTGTTCCTGGTACACACTAATAATCACTGTCTCTATAGAGCAGATTTTCCCTTTTTAGAGTGTTCTATAAATGGAATGGAATCATACAGTGAGTGTGCATTGTGTTTTAACAATTTCACTCAAATGTTTTACTTTTTCACTCTTTTTGTCTTTGACATTTTTCCTTCAAGTTCCCCTGGATTTATCTTTGACAGTAACTTTCTGAAACTACCCAGACCATGATTATCATTATAACCTGAAATATTTTTAATAAACAATGGTAAAATTTTAAGTTAAAGGGTGGAGGTCATAGTAGACTGTTTATCTCCAGTACTGTCATCCTGTACTACAAAGACTAAATTTGCTTTCTGTTGGTGTTAATTTTACATTAGGAGATGACCATTTTCTTAGGATGCAGACTCCTTAGGTCTAAGCATTTCATAAAATGGAGCAATGGAAGTTGTCATTCTGACCGAAATGAACATACCTGCTCATAAGAGAGCAGTGATGCTGTATCACTAGGTAGAACACACAATTCAATTAGATTGGGTAATCAAAAAAGTAGAGAAAAAAGAAATGAAAATTAAGGTTTTCTGTATAGGTGAGCTTACTCTTAGATGATAGAAAACACTAACTTAAATTAGCCTTTGTGGGGATGTTTCCCCCAGTTAAATTGAAATTTAGTCATTGGATTCTAGGCAATTAGTGCAGGCTTCTCTTGTTTAACGTGACTTTGACAAGGTTGTTACATGGTCTAATTTCTGATTAAATTAGCATATTCATTTGTTTCTTGTATTGCATATGTCTTCCTCTTTAGTGTTTATTGGAAATAATGGGGATGCTTTGATTTCCACCTACTCCTTATTTCTCAATTAATTTAGAAATTGGACAGAGTCCCTATTTCAATGTCTCTGAGGTATAAAGCTTTATTCCAAAGTGTTTCTCTAAGGAATAATCCTCAAGATTAAGAAAAGATGTTTTTTGACAAGAATGGAAATAGTTACTTTGAATTGGAGGAGGAAAAGAGAAAAGAGTTTTGGAAAGATATAACTGAGGTAGTTACCCTGTCAGGCTGCATGGTCCCAGGCATGTAGAAGAAATCTCAGAGCATAAAAGTAGAGGGGAATCAATCTTTTCCTGAGATTAGAGATAGGGAGGTAATAAGGGTATATATAGAGAAAAAATATCTACTGTTACTAGAAAAATTAAATCATCCATAGCAATGATGTCCCAGCCCAGCACAGATACATTAGAGAGATTCATCTGCCTCTTCAAGAATTTAAGGGTGCAGTAGAAAGACCTATCACAGCTGAGACAGTCAAATGGCTAGAAAAGAACCTAAACTGAGTAGTGGGAGCATGCCTTCAGATCAAAGACCAGGTGAGAGAAGAGAAATTCCAAGGGCTACCTGGATAGATGGGTCACTCAAGAATCACACCACAAAAACACTCTACCTCCCACAGAACCCTAAAACCATGAATAATCCTGGAACTTTAAACTCTTAACAAATGTAAGGTATACTACCATTTCTTGAATTATATAAAAATTAATTTATCCTATCTTTTATAACTAAGAGCTTAATATGGAAATTAAGAAACCTTTTATATTGTTAAATTGTATGGATTAATTATCCTGGTTGGCATTCTTCAATGTGGATTTCATTGATTTCATCACCAGCTAATGCTCTCCTTATAGGCAGTTAATAAATAATGTATCCCTCATTCTGTACCCATGAAGATTATTTGAAAGACACTCAGGATTTTATATTCATAACTATTAATGCTCATTCTGTTAGACAATCCATGTATAGGTTTTTAGAACTGTATGGGCTAAAGTAATAGTTTGATAATGATATGATTTATCAGTGTCTCACTAAGTACATAACCATTTATTCAGAACAGCAGCTTGCTAGAAAGAACTTGAGAGGAGAATGTGAAATTAAATAAAGAGTTAATTTATTTTTTGCTCTTGCTGTATTGGCCATTGGTTTTAATTTTGTTCTCAGTGGTAAGTAGGAGCAATTGAAATAGATGATTTGCAGATGGCCAAGTAAGGGTACATAAGACTGTCCTCTTCATTATTAGATAATAAAAGCCTTTACAGAAATAGAGTATTTTAGAGTCACACATTCCTTTAGATACAGTAAAGTGGGTGGAGGGAACAGGGCACAGGATTGGACTTATTAAAGCATTTATCCAATGACAAAAAGATGTTTAGTAAAAAGTATATTTTAGAAATGTTATAACAAAATAAAATATTTTTTAATAACTTCGTTAATGATTCTGGTTCCATAACGACCAAGTGAAATGACTTTTTACCCTATAGCATCTAAAGTCAATTTGAATCTTCACCATGGATCTTCTCTTCTCCAGAATAAATATTGGCTCTTTCTTAAATTTCACTCTTAAGAGATCATTTCCAGATCATTCACTCTTCTGACTGCCTTTTTCTGGATGTTTTCCAGTTGGTGTTCTCCCAATTGAAACCCATGATGAATTTGAAAGTACATCATTCAGTGCTCAACACACAACTTTTTGCAAAATAGGAGCAGGCTAGTCCAACACATAAGTAGCACATGGAATTCATGTTTTGAAAAATGCAGACTTGTATGCATATTTCTTCTTTAAACATCCCATTTTAATGTTTCAAATCACTATGCAATGCATTCACTTCAAAATTATACTTCTAAAGATCTAAAGCAAAATTAAAAACCCCAGACAAGTTGCTTTGCTGTGGCAGATTTTATCTGTATAAATTTGGAATTATTTGCTATTATCAGCTCTGTGAAATGACATGTTTATGAATGACATCAGTGGAAAATATCAAGAGATTTTCTAATGAAAGTGAAACAAATATTATAACAGTGGCTGAGTGTCTCTAAAACATCTTTCCCATTTCTAAGGATTCATGAAAACTTTTCTACAATACAATCTTCCATATAACCAAAACACATATCTTGCTTTCTTTGTTTTAATAAAATATACCTTATGATCACATATGGCTACATATGACCAGAGATATATAAATGTGCTTAGGGTAGAAAAGCACTAAATCCCATGTTCATTAGCGACAGGGATCATGTATTGTTTGCAAGAGCATAGAGTTAATATGAAAACCATTCAAGTTCTAAGTTGTTTAAGAATGTAGACTTTGCGAATGCATATAGACGGATATGAATCCCACCTCCGATATGTGCTGTTGAACAAAGTACTTTTCTAATTCTCATTTTTACATCTGTAAAATAGAAATAACAACTATCTCATCAAATTATTTTGCTAATTGGATTAGATGATAAAATTGATATTCTTAGCAAAAATCTGTTGTAACACAAAACAAACATACATTTAACTCAATATATGCCTATGTTTAAGCATTTTGTACGAGCTAATTAAATTTTAATTTTCAAAACAACCTTAAGATGGCTATTTTTATGTGCTTTTGGCTTATTTTACAGATAAGAAAATAGAACTAACTAAATTTTAAGCAATTTACCAGAGGTTGTTCAGATTTCACCCAAGCCTTCTGACTCCATTTCTTCTGAATTACTAGAAAGTTCTTAAGTTTTAGCTGCTGTCATGATAATGGTATTAATGATGACGTTTATGGTTATGACAGGTCAACACAAGGAAAAAGGCAAATGACAAAAACATTTTAAGAAAAGAGCAGCAAGCTTTGTTTTAAAGTTTCATGTAAGAAATCCTAAAATAAAATTTAATTCCAATATTCTTTGACAAAACTGTAAAAATATTAGTTATATAGGCAGAAATAGGAATAAGAACCAGGACTTAAATAATCTAATATATGAAAAAAGTTATAATGTTAATGTGCTATTCAAATGTAACAAGTTACTATAAAACATAATATTATTTACAAAAACTGTTAAACATCTCCTTTGAGAGAGGAGTTAATGGTTAAGGTCATAATAGTAACAGTAGGATAGGGATTCAAGAAAATTATAAGGCTGACCTATTGTTAGGACATAAAAGGTAGAGTGAATTCAGCAAGGATAAAATATTTAGTAACTGTTTCCTCAAAATTTCTTATGAGTTTGGTGAATTGTCAGCACTTAGATTTCTTTATGAACATTATAAAGTTGGTTTGGCAAGTGTGTATTATGCTGTTTCTTTTTAAGTTAGCCCTTTTTACTCTCATTATTATTATTTTCTTTTTTTGTGGCACTCCATGAACTCAGAAATTACTCCGTTGTTCAAACTGACAATTTCTAGATTGCATAATCTGCATTTGTACCTTTGGGGTATTTTAAATAAACAATAATCAACTAAATTATTTATTTAAAATTTATCTTGCAATACATGTGTAAATTTGGCCCTTTTTAATTGAAGTAACCTGAGGGTTTTAAAATCCATAGCTATTTCTTTCATGGATTATAATAATTATTTCAGATTAGCTTTTGAACTTTTTTTTAGATCTATTAAAAAAAAAGATTCAGAAACGCCAAATACTGAATTACTGTCAATTATGTGAATAATGCATTTTTAATGGATTATTGAAATGCTTTTTAAATGTTTACTTTTTTGTATTTAATTGAAAAAGACCTTGAAAAATTTTTGTTGTTTCTTGGTTGGTTACATATTTACCATTTTGGTGATGTAATTTCAATAGTTATTACATAATAAGAAATCTAAGGTTTTTGTAAACAATATATGGCCTGTTTTATTCATTTATAGGGAGGAGAAGGGGGTGTCCTCTCTAATAAAAAAAGTAAGAAATCATTTAGTGTAATTACTTTAGTTGGGATTTTTCTGAATCAGTACACACTGATAGTTCATTTCTTAAGAAATGTATGTTGAGATCATAAGCTACTTTAAATGGCTCAGAGAGCCTTGAAGCTGACTAGCATCCAAAAGAAAGATTAATATGATGGACTATAATTTTTTGAAAGCACAGTTATGGTCTTCTAGTTAGATAATGTACATATATATTCATTAAGCTTCTTAAGTCTCAGGTATGGTTATACAATTATGACTAAATTGAAGGGTGTTATAATTCTAGGAATGATAGCTTTTAATGATATGCCCAAAACATCACAAATATGCTAGTGGCAAAAATGAAAAGGAACAGACTTCAATTTCAAACTTCTAATGATAAAATAATATTTCTCCCATGAGTTTACATCAAATTCCATTTTGGAACAGCCAAGCATTCTAATCTTAAATCTCTCTTGGTGGTTGCTTCTTTATTTCCAGACAGCAGGTAATGCCAATGTCATGCTGTGTCTGTTTACAGGGTAGCACCAGATCTGGCATTAAAGTGTAACATGTGGCAAGTTCATAAGAAAGGGGGAAATGTTTTTTTAGTCATTTTTTTTCTTTTATTCCAATGTACAAATGTGGTTACACACAAATTAGTTTTTCTAAAAACACTGCTTTTATACTGTCATATATGAAGGTTGTATGCATTTATGTGTGTGTTATCCAAAATGTATATTGACTCTCAATTAAAATTTGAAATTAATTGAAAATATGAGTCAGATCAATTTTAATGGTAAATGATCAAGGATTACTTTTAATATCATTGTCATGAGGTGTACATAGATAGTATCAACTGCATATTCTCATTTTATGTTGATTATCATTGAGGGATCTTGAGAGATAAACATGCAGTGGATAGATTAAATGATTTGGCAATCAAAATGATATTTTTATGTTAGCATTTAAAACTTTTCTTCCATGTAATATTTTCTCAGAAGTAAATTTCCAGGAGCTTAACATTTATTTTCTGAAGTCTCAACATTTCCTTGCTAAGCATCAACAATATGGAAGTGTCATGAAGAAAACATATCTATATAAATGCTAAATATCTCCAAGCTACTCAAGAGCCATCCTTATTATTACTCACCTAGTCAATACTTTTACAGAGCATTCATGCTGTTTGGTCTAAGAGGATGGACTACACAAAAGAGCTGAGATTTTCCTATATATTCAATTACTAATGAAGGTTTTCAACAAGTGTTCTATGCTAAACTAGTACCTAAGCCAGAAAAGCAAACCTGAAAATATTTTTAAAACTTCTTGCTCACAGCAGCTGATTCCTAGAATTTATGTCCAATAATTGCCATTAGGCCAAAGGTACTCGGTTAGCAATTGGTCTAAAGAGAAAAATCCAGTGTCAAAGATATAAAAAAGCTGGCAAAAGTTAGAAAAAAAAAATTGGGGATCCAGCCAAGCAACTTGAGGTTTTCGGTAGGAATCTAATCCCAGGAGTCCAAAGCAGGTGACCAGTTAGAGAGACTAAACTGTCATATAGAAGATTGCATATTGAGAACTTATTATAACAGAAAGGACATTTCAGAATTAAAAAGACTAATATCAAACAATGTTTATAATGCTACTGAGGTAAAAGTGAGTAAGTTATTTTACTTCACTGATGCATACACTACTAAACTGAAAAAATTTTTTAAAGTCCCAAAGTGTTTTGTTTTTCAATACTTATTATTTATTATGCTTAGTATACTTGTATTTTATTATTGAATGATATTTGCTTTGTCTGGCTGGTTTGGCTCAGTGGATTGAGCGTCGGCCTGTGAGCTAAGTGTCGCTGGTTCGATCTTCCAGTCAGGGCACATCAGAGAAGGAAAACTCTGACTCCAAAAAACCTCCGCTGCCTTGCGGCATACCTCTTCAGGGGAAAGGCTAAGGGAGTAAACCCCGACAGAAAATCCAGAGCCGGAGTCCCTAAGGCGGTTCGACGTTGTAGTCAACACCGGCAACTCCTGCGGCGCACCTGAAGCCAAGCTGTATTGACTCCGTCTTTCCCTTGGACCCTTCAGCTGCGAAGAGAGGGGGGATCTGCTGCATGGGCAACAGCAGACCCTCCATATCACCCTGCCCAGGCTCTGTAGCTTCAGCTTCACTGGAGAGGACACTCCAGTGTCATCACAAGATGTCGATTCAACACGGGAGGAGACAGATACCGTATCACTCCCGAGTTGGACTGCACAGCCATTCTTGGCGGTGCAGATAGACTCTTAAGAAGCTACACCATCGTCTCTCGAGACGGACGGCTGCCGATGGGATTTGCTTTGTATCTGCATTGTAGTTACATGCAGGAAATGACCCTCAATACACTATGCTTTCGGATTTTCACATTCAGTTGTCCATTCATTTTCTAATGGTGTCTCCATTTAACCAGCAGAAGTTACAGATGTAATGGAATGAGGTTCTAGATCCAAGTCTTCAAAAAGCCTAAAGCCACTATGCAGGAATGCTGGCCCCTGTCCTGAAGAGATGATCTGGGCAAACCTCATAAATAGAAGGGTCTCCTAAGAGTACATAGTGAGATTGAGGAGCATAGGTATCCCAGCTCCTCAGTTGATCCCAGCCTTCTAGCCATCTACTGAGGCACCAGACAGACAAAGGTGACATCTCCAGCACAACTTCAGTGCAGTCAAATCCCAGAAGAAGGCACCGCTATGCAACAGTACAAATAATGGGACAGGCACCACACTGATCCATGTCAACCCACAGAGTAGCAAAAGAAAAGAAAAAGCCTATTGTAGTGTGATTAAGACAGACAACAATTATAAATTATTTTTCTGCCCACTTAAAATGCATATGCATATGTTTATTTCTTTTCGTTTTTATTATTTTAATTTTATTGAATTTATCGGGGTGACACTGGTTTATAAAATTATACAGGTTTCATGTGTACAGTTCTATAACACAACATCTGTATATTGCATTGTGTGTTCACCACCCCAAGTCAAGTCTTCTGCCATCACCATTTATCCCCCCTTTGCCCTCTCTTACCCCCACCCATCCCCTTTCCCTCTGGTCATCACCATACCATTGTCTGTCTATGGGAGTTTGTCTGTTTGTTTGTTTGTTTTATTTTCTGCTTAATCCCTTCACATTTTTCACCCAGTTCCCTAACTCCCTCCCCTCTGACACCTGTTATTCTGTTCTCTGTATCTATGCATCTGTTTCTACTTTGTTAGTTTATTTTGTTCAGACTCCACATATAAGTGAAATCAAATGTACATACATTGTTTTACATACCTCTTTCCAGTTTAAAACCCAGGGAATGCCTTTCTTAAGGATCTGAGTCCCTTAATTAGTGTAATTATTAAGGAAGACTACAACCCTGTATCTCAGTTTTCAAGAGTAGAAGAGCCTATCTTCAGTGGGTGTCTTGCTCCAAGTTGTAAAACTACCTCTTGTCATGAAAATAGGAGAGCGTTTACTTTCCTTTGGAAAGATTCTACCCTCAGTCTACTAAAATTATTATTTTGCTTATTCTGTAGGAAGGAAAATTGGAGTAATGACTAATCAGTCAGAAGCGAGATGTAGCTGATAGACTCGTTGTTCTGCCTTTTGTCTGGCTGTGTCTGCATTGAGCAATACACATCAATAATATTAAAAGTAAAAAAGAGAGAGATGATATTTGATGAGAGTTTTAAAAAAGTGTTCATGAATAAGTTCCTAGAATAGATAAAGTTATTTTAAACTCAAAGACATAACACTGGCATTGTTAACACTTATAGAACAAATTAACTTGTTCTCTTCCCATTCCAAAATCACTGAGCTATAAATAGTTCAGTCGACAAAACACACAGTTTATTCATCATTGCAATTGCAAAAGACATATTTATCAAGCATCTTAATTTATATGAATAAGTGTCAAAAGAGTTATTCATAAATCTAAGTTCATTTTAAAAAGTAAACACACCTCCCAGGAGGGGTCAAGGAACCAAGTAGGAAAAACTAAATCCAATTACATCTAATTTTTCTAACAAATTTATCTTTGTATCCACAATTTAGTCAACAATTTTGGTCAATAATATAAGGATCCTCTAGACACACCTCAAAACTAGAGTAAAAACAGAATAATAATCCTGCATTTTGAAGAAACATTGTATCCTTTGGCATTTAATGCAGAACATTTGAAAAATTGTCATGTCACAAAACAAACATTGGTTTTGCCTCAGGAGGAAGCCTTAAGGTAGTTGGGGTGAAACAAGAAACATGAAAAGAAATGCAGATAATGAGAAGATATCCATCCCCACATCAAATTGGGAGAATTCAAAAGCTTTTTCATATCTATTATGTATTCTTGCAGAGGGCATACCATCCTATTAACCCAGGATGGAATAGATACTCAATGAATATTACTTTCTGAAGCATTTCACGGTTGAATGACAGGCATTTTTCACTACTATATTGTTCATTTATCAAAGGCGTTTTCCAGATTCTTGTTGAAAAAATGAAATGTATGAGAGATATATAGCTGGCACTTTATGGGGGAAAGGGAATGAGTCATTTTAGAACATTTTAACCAAAGATTACTTGCATCCAAGGAAACCCTGCAGGGTTGTGGTAGAGTGGCCAACTGCTGGTGGGAACCTCAAGGGATTCCTGCATTGAGAGCAGCTCTCTTATTTTATTTTATGTCTTATTAGCAACAACCAGCATTTTTTTTTTTTTTTTTGCGTGTGTGTGCTATGGTACAGAAAGAGCTAATGTTTTCTGACCCCTGCTCCACCTTTATTCTCCACCATCTTTAAGTTCTAAAAGGAAAGGTATTACTGATTAATGATTATAAAAGAAAGTATTTGATTTAGGCCAATGCTATCTCTTACATTCTTAAGGGAAACTCTTCTCTCCTTTCTTCGCTCTCTTCCTCCTTCCCGATTTCTCTCCCCCTCCCCTCTCTCTCTTCCAATCAATTTTTTATTTTCCTGTGCAAACCTTTGAGAGAAATGTAGACCAATGTAAAAGGAATGCAGAAACATAAAGTCAAATATGTTGAATTGTGTTTGGAAGGAGAGGGTTTCCAAGGAGTTCAGCTTGGTTTTTTGTAAGAGCCCATTTGCATCCAGACACCCATTTCTGTGTCTGTAGACATGACTTATATTCTGCACTCTTCATAGAGTGTCCCAATTACAGAATGTGTCCCAGTTATAGAGGTATTGCTACATAAAAAGGAAGGCTGAGGCCCTTGGTGATAAAAACTTCAGCAAAGAGTGGATGATGTCAGGAAACACGGGTGTCTGATTTAATACATAAGCAGCTCAGCAAAAAAGACTTTCCTGTCACTGTTGGGCTTCCTGAAAGCATTTTCGGATGTTCCACCCGACCCATTGGTTTTCTAGGACTGTTGTCATTAGGTGACTTAACAAAACAGGAATTCATTCTCTCACAGGTATCAAAAGGGGAAGTCTAAAATCAAGGTGTCTCGGGACCAACCTATCTCAAGGATGTCGGCGAGAGCCTTTCCTTGCCTCTCATGGTGCCAGAAATCCCAGAGTTTCCTGGCTTGTAGAAGCATCCCTTAAATCTCTGTCTGCATAATCATGTGGCTTTCTGTGTGTGTGTGCCTGTGCCCAAATGTCCTTCATTGTATAAAGACACCAGTCATTGAATAAGCAACTTTCTTTGAAAAGTGACTACTTCGAATTAAATTTCCTTAAAGTCATAAAGTATATCTCTCTGCTTTACATGACATTTCCCTTATATTTTCCTCCTCTAAGGCTTTCTACCATCAGAAACCATTCCTTCTTTATCTTGTTTATCTTTATACGTGTTTCTTACATTTTAATACAGCACACATTTCCCATCCTCCCTTATTCTTCTTCCATTACACAATTCTGACTTCCAAGCCATTTTCCAAGAGTTTGCTGTTTTAGAAATATCACTTAGCATTTCTGCCAAGCATTCAAATAGAAGATATTTTACATAATTTTTAACTGAAAAATATAAACATAGATGTATGGACACATATGCATACACTATACAATTTCAAACTTCTTGACCTGAGACATTTTCTTCAGCTGCCTTAGCATCCTGTTGATTTACCCCACAAAGGTTCTGATGCCAGGATTGCTATTGTATATACAATATGAGTAGTCTTGGCTCATTTCATATCAGGCATAATAAAAGATCTTGGCGATAATAATACAGCTGCCCTGAGTGATGTCTCTTTCTACTCTTGACCATATTTGTCAGCTATTTCCAATGGCTACGTTCTCCCCAAATATCCTATTTTGTCACATCCTCCGTTATCCTCAGGGTCTCCAGTGTTCTTACCACCAGTAGAAAATGGGAGTTGTTAGACAGGAAGTTGCTCAATTTTCTGCAGAACAACCTGCAACTGTTTTACATGTGTATGTATGCTTCCTTCCTTTCCTCTCCACCCCCTGCTCTCACATCGATATAGCAGATCACCTGCTCTTCACATTTTTTATAAAAACTGATTTTATTGTAAGCTTATCTACCTCCAGTTCACCCCCACCAAAACAAACAAACAAAAAACAAACAGAATGATTCTTCCCTGAGCATTTCCTAGGTCAATAGTGGCAAAAAGTAATCATTGGTACTTCGAATGTTACTCATGTATGATTTAAATGATATTTAGATGAGACTTTAGACTTAGACTTTAGAGGTAGTTGATGCTGGAGTGAGTTAACAGGTGTTTTGTGTTTTTACTTTAATGTGGCCTTGGCGTGAAACAGTTCTGGCCACCAACACAGGCAACGAGCCAGGATGAACTAAGGACTGTACAACTGCTTTGCCTCTGACTGATACAAGAGCAACACCATCAATCAGGTGTGTCCTTGTCCATTGCCAGGGGGTAAGAGTCTTTGGGAGCTGGAATAAACGTATTTTGACTTTGAGAAAGACATAAGTTTTTTGGGGGAGAAGGGCTGAACTTTATGGACTAAATGTCTGCTTCCCAAATTCATATCTGAAATGTGAATCCCCAATGTGATGCTATTAGGAAGTGTGGACTATGGTTAGTGACTAGGTCCTGAGGCTGAAATCCTCATGAGTGGGATTAGTGCTCTTAGGGACCCAGAAATTATCTAGCTCTTTCCCATAGACAGCGAGAAGATCCCCATCAGTGAATTAGAAAGTGGGTCCTCACCAGACACTGAATCTGCCAATGCCTTGACTTAGGACTTCCCAACCTCCAGAATTGTGAGAAATAAACGTTTGTTGTTTAAAACACCTAGACTATGCTAATGGCAGCCTAAACATATTGACACATTGCCCGAGTTAGTATTTTATTCTTCTTCTCATTACTCCGTTAATAAAGGATGATTCCCTGCTTTAGAGTTATGGAGATCATTGAAGACTCAATTTTCAACACGGAACAGATAAGATTTTGACAGCAGTTTTTAGTCACATATGTTCACAGCATGGAGTATGATGACACTATGACCATGACATGCAGAGCCGCAGGGGGATTGAATTGGAAAATGAGTGAATCAGCTGGGGTTGAAGTAATAAAGATGTAGGGTGACCCCTAATTTCTGTGAAAAGATGTGATCTTGTTTGAGTAACACGAGGGTTGATACAGAACTCAGAGACATGTCGGTGCTGTGATGGTCTCCATAATAAGGAAGACTGTGTGGCGATAGGACGTCAACACCAGCACAGTGGTGAGAGGACACTGTGTGAGGACATCCAATGCCCTCTCGATTTTCCCCTGATGTCAAACCATACATAATGTGGGAGCTTCATAGTAGTACTTATTTCACAACAATATTGCTATTACATTTTTCTTTCCTTTCTTTTTTCCCTTCAACATCAATTATTTCATACACTTTGTTAACTCTACTATAAAAATAGGTCTTTTATCATCATCATCACCTTGCTTCTCCCACTACTTTACTAAGACTCATCCTTGATCACCCATTAGAACCTGACTTAGTAGAAACATCTCCTGGCTCTAGTCTGTAAACTCCTTCAGAGAGTGAGAAGCATCCCCTTGTGACTCACAGAAAATCCTTTGCTTAAATTATCATCAAATACATCATCTGGGAACTATTATTTTTCACTCCCTTTTTTTCCGAATATATTCCAATATTTACTTGTCAGAAAGTGTGTTTTATGCACTGTGTTGTTAATATGTGACACATAGTTGTTTCACCATAAATAGATGTTAACTTTAAAAAGTGACAGTGAGCTGAACATAGTTAAATCATCATGGTTAAAATGGTTAATCCCAGTTTTTAAGACACTCTTATTTCCTTATTAGCAGTTTTCTCCCCCTCCCCCCTTCTCATCTTGTTACTAAGTTATTTTATACAGAACACCAGCTAGCACCCTCGGTGATGTATTGGTTTCCCCAGGTTTCTAGGAAGCACTTTGGTCTTTATGGAGCAACATTAATTCTTGCTATTGGTCTGAGAACCCAATAGAGCAATGTAATTTATTTCTACTTTCATCCCTCTGGCAGCTCCAGGCAGCACCTGCCAAGGTATGGTTGCTGTATCAGCAAACCAAATGGGAAGCAAATGAATATGTATCTTGGTCCCCAAAGAGAAACCCATTTTCACTGTAGCTAAGCTTGACAGTTTAGGACTCCCATTTGACTGCAAAGAACATGAAACACTCCACTACTTTTTGAAATCATTTGCTTATATGTGGCTGCAGTTCACACAGCCCACTGTGTCCTTTTCCATTAAACCCCAACGGGAAGAGAAAGATGCACTTCTTCTATTCAGAGATCACTGAATAATGTTTGTTTCTATCAGACTTTATTGGCTTCAACACTGTTATCTGTTGAAAATATGTGGTTGAATCTCAAAGCCAGCAACGTTCCCCCCAGGGTATCTATTAGAGAGAAGGGGGCACAGTTGTAAACAATCTGTTTTGTAAAATAGAAGTCTCTAGAAGGGAAGGCATCAGAATTGTGTGTGTTAAATATTTCATAGCCTAGAATGTACAATTTACAAACAGGGAGAAAATTGTAGAGGATAGTCACTCAAAAAACACAACTCCCAGGGAAGACGTTCTCTCCCTTTATTCGATGATTTTATAAGGGCAGGGCTGGAATGTGAGTGAGCAGTGATGGAGAGAAAACAAATGACACGAGCAATAAAGTGGAAAAATATTGTTTCCAAATGTCTTAGAATGACATATCTTTTTGCTTATTACCCGCAAATGGTTTTGTAAGTGTGCGCTTTGTCATAGGCTTGAGATCATTCGTTTCATGCTATCTTGTAAACAATACAGATGGACAGAAACCATAATCAAAGAGGAGCCAATGCGTAGGTCTGCAGGATTTCTTTTTCCCCTAGAGGTAGGAAGACGGCTTGAACTCAGATGTACTAGACTGACAGGCTTTATTCTAATGTCCGTGGCATTTCCTGGCAAGTTTCTAATATTACACACAAAAATGTGCGATTTACTTGTGTGCTTTCAGCCTTCCATACTAAATCGTGAGCTTGTGCAGGGAAAGAGCTATCACATCTACCATTATATAACGGTCCATAGATTAGCAGTGCTTTAAAGTTTGTGAAATTGAATTAACTGCGTTGAGAATATGCCTTAGCTTAAAAATGATAGAAATCAATTCTAATAAAATATATGTGACATAATACATATTTAATTTTTAGTTTATCCTTTCTTTTCCCCTAAGCCTGGAAATCACTGACTTTTTACTGGCTTTTTGCTTTGCCTTTTCCATAATGTTATACAGTTAGATTCATATAGTATGTAGCCTTTTCTAATTAGCCCTTTTTTTACTTAATAATATAAAAGGTTCATCCATGTTTTTCATCATTTAATAACTAATTTCTTTTTAGTTCTAACTAACATTCCATTGTCTGAATGTACCATAATTTATTTATCTAGTTACCTACTAAAGGACATCTTCATTGCTTCCAAGTTTTGATAATTATTAATACAGTTTCTATAAACATTTGTGCATAGGTTTCTGTGTCAGCATAAATTTTTGCTCCTTTGGGTAAATACTAAGGAGAATAATTTCTGAACCATACTGTATGAGTATGTTTACTTTTGTTAGAGTCTGACAAACTCTCCTCCAACTTTACTGTACCAATTTGCATTCCTACCAGAAATAAATAAGTTTTCCCATTGCTTCCCATCCTTATCAGCATTTGGTGTTGTCAAGGTTTTTGAATTTTGAGCATCCTCATAAGTATAATAGTGTTATCCCATTGTTGACTTAATTTGCATTTTGCTAATGATGAAATATGTTGAGCGCATCTTCTTATTTGCTTTGCTTATTTGCCATCTGTATATTTTCTTTGGTGAGATGTCTGTTCAAGGTTTTTTCTCTATTTTTTAGCCAGTTATTTTCTTATAGATACATTTTCAGAATTTTTGTATACTAAATTATTTTTGGTTTTGCTTCTATGACCATACAGTTTTATAAACTTTTAAAAGGTTTTTTTCTGATTATAAAAGCCATATACACTTATTTTAGAAAATTCTGATAATATAAAAAATGATGCCAATGTCATGTTAAAATGTGCTATATAATACTACTCAAAGATAATTTCTAACATACTACAAACGTATTAAAAACATACAATGTATTGTCTACAGAGGCAGAATTAACTTTCTTGCTTTCATTCTATCCTTTCTAACTTCCTTTTATTTATGTATATAAAAGACACTAGTTTCTTCTGTTTCTGTATGCAACGTAAAATTGTTTGCCTTTGAAAAAAGCTTTTTGCCCTTTCATTTAAGGCAAGTGGACACCTATTGTTTTAAGAGGCCAAGAATATTAGAAGTTAATGTTTGTTCTGACAAGTTGCTCTTACTAGTGACTCACATTCATTCAACTATTTTAATTTTTTAATTAACAAATACAAATATTTGCCTTAAGAACAAGTACATAATGATACCCATAGTACCTTGTCTAATATTTTCCCCACTCTTCTCATAGAAATTAATGATCCTAAAGTTGATGTAGCTCATTCCCAATTGTATAATTTTAGTACTTACAGGGTATGTTTAAAGTAGGTTTGCAGCTGTGAGTACAGGAAGAGTTTATTCTTGTATTACTATTTATTAATTACTGTATTATTTTCCATGTGAACAACTGTAAATCTAGTTTTGCTCCACTTCATATATATGTGTATCAAATACTGCATTTTTCGTTGGGACATATTGAAATGTATTTATATGGCATCCAAGTTTAAGGCTGATTTTCAACTTTTTCTTCATGCAATGTTATGTCTTTAAATGGTATCTTTTTTGACACAAATAGATAAGATGTTATGAGTATTGTCCAATGACAATACTCATACAGAATAGATGTATTTTTAAATTTCTGAATCATGTAGCATTTTGTTGTTTTAGAGAATTTTTTTCTACTAACATATTGGGCACGTATCTTTTATTCGTGTTCCCAATAAACTATAGATTGGGTCTCTGCATCATTTTCTTGAAATTATCTTGACACTTCGTTGTCTTAGCTCAAGCCTTAATTTCTCATTCCATTTACTTCAAGTTTTACAGAGAATTAGATGACTATTTAGGTAAAGAAATAATATTATTGATCTCATGAAAAATATCTTAACAACCTAAGATATTAATTATTGGTTATATAGTTATATTTTAAATGTATCACATTTCCCAGAAGATTTTAATGTGCATAAGTTGACCAAAGTTTTTAGCATGTATTGGACACAATGAGTAAAGTTTTACTGTCCATTTAAGAGAAAAGAATCATAGATACAATACCAAACATATTCATCCAAGTTGTATATTTAAAATAGGAAGTAACTAAGGAAAAGATTCTATTAGTGGATTAAAGTATATTCAAGTTGAATTAAACCTATAGTAATTTGCGTTAATATATCTGGACATCAATAGAATTTTTTCCAATGCCTTTTCCAAATTACAAACTGTTAGCATATTATGCCAGAGGCAATGGAGAGCCATGGAGTGCAGTGCTGTTCTCAGAGCTGTACTGATTAAGGCTGAGATTCCCTAGCCTTGCATTTATGAGCCTCCACAATATAAATGGGATTTGCTTTTTAAAAATGTTACCTTTAAATTCACGTTCACATACACTAGACTCGAGCCAAATTGACATGTTTGCAGTTTCTGCACATATTCCTTTCCCCACGTGTGTACTTTTGATCTTGATTTTCCATCTGCCTGAAAATTCTTCCACCACATTTTTGCCTATTCCCTCCCCTTATGCAAAGCTTTGCATGAATATTGAGTTCTTCATGATTGTTCACGTTCTCCTCACCTTCCCTATATTAGAAAAGCAAATTTATTTTTAATTTCATTGCACTTGATTCATGCTTGCCACTGTGATAGCTTCTGAGCACATAAAGGAGAAAACGTGGTTTTTATAAGAATTCACGTTATCAGACAATGTGGAAGAGTATGAAGTTTCTCCGTAAATTATTCATAATACCGGGTGGTTAATTATAATGACTAAGGTGAGCACAGCTTCCATGCAAATGTAAACAAGTGGGACCAATTTTGTCTGGGGCCCCCTAGGAAGCACTTTTCTAGGTCCTGATATTTCAATAGATATTCAACATGGCAAATGTATAAAAGCTACTCAAGAGGAGCATAAGCACAGCCCCCCCCCCCTGCCCTATCACCTAACAGTCCTAAATAAGTAGCCTACCATAAAACCTGGTATGTGAAGCAGTAAATATAGATGGAGTGAGTTAATATTTTAATGTTTAAAAAAGATCTAAACCTGGTGGTAATACGGTTTAGAAAAGCCTTTTCCGAAGAGCACAGAGAAGATTGGGGAAGTCAGGAAGCAAGCATGTAATTAATTATACAATTCAGATGTGGAACCCATCTTAAATTACAGTTCTTCCTATTTTAGAGTCCCGTGTATTTATGTGTTACCTCTCTAACTAGATCTCAGTACCTCATCATTAGGACAGCTAACCTGCATTGTTTCTCCTAAGAAAACCCAGAATAATGCATGGTTCACACACATTCATCAATTAAGAAAGTTTTGAGGGAGGTCGTAGTCAATAACATGGCACCAGGTATTGGTTGGATCTACCCCATGGGAAGTTGTATATCTACATATCTTACCTTTTAGAGATGGAGTTGACACTGGTTATGCTTCACAATGGCTAGAATTTCAATAGTAATTCGTTTCAATCAATTGTCACTCTTATAGCCACTTAAATGTATTAACTGTTAATTATAGATTGTACATTTGTATCAGAACTTTGTATGTTTCACCTATTTTAATCCTCACAACCACTCTCATTAGGAGCTTCTATTAATTCCATTTTATTAAAAATGAAATTAGAGTCCAGGCAAATGCTACAAATTGCCCAGTGTTTTACAGCGGGAGAGTAGGTGTATGAGATGCTAAAGCCCAATACTCTTAATGCTTGTATTCTACCCTTAAAATGCATGTAATACAAATTCTTAACAACATACTTAAGAAACAGTTAAAGCACAATTTTAAACTATTTTGATTGAAAATAGACTATTTGGTAGAAAAATATTTATTATTTTGCTTAAGCTGTCATAACAAAGTACCACACACTGAGAGGCTGAAAAACAGAAAATTATTGTCTCACCGTTCTGGAAGCTAGAAGTACAAGATCCATATATTGGCAGGTTTGTTTCCTTCTGGATATTGTGAGAGAGAAATGTTTTCTAGCATCCTTCTATTTGTAGATGCCTGCCCTTGTTCTGAGTCTCTACATCATCTTTCCCCTGTATGTGTCTATCTTTGTCTTAATTTCCCCTTTTTATAAGCACACCAGGCATGTTAGATTAGGGTCCATTCTAATGACCTCGCTTTAGATTGACTACCTCTATAGGGACTCTATCTCCAAGTATGACCATATTCTGAGGGTGAACACCTCAACATATCAATTTTTGGAAAAACAGTTTAAATAACTTGCCATGAGTAAAAATAAACGGGGTGTTTTGTTTCTTTTAAAAGCCGTATTTATTATATTTAAGAAACACATTCAAAATAAAATACTCATCTAAAATTTTAAATAAACATAAAAACTTCTATATTTAAAGGTAGTTGGTTGCACTAAGTCCTTCAAAAATCACATTTTGCCATTACAACTATTCTGAAAAATCTATGTATTTTCAAATAAAGATGAAACTCTTTATATATTAATACTAAATACCACCTGCATTTAAACTCTTTTGATCTGAGTTTGACCCTGGTTCAAAGAACACATTGTGGTTAATTTAAGACAAGTCTCATTTAATAATAATTCTTATAAACATATTTTTAGCCTGTTTTGAGAGGTCAAAAATAGCAGACAGTTTTTTGTGCCTAAGAACCACTTATCATTAAGATAATAGAAATTGAAGATATGCTGAAAAGGAGAGAGGAAAATAATCAACAGAGCAAATAATATTCTACTTATGCAAATCACTCTCATTTCTGTTTCAATGCCAAAAAACAAGCGTGACTGCAAGACTGTTCCATAAACAATAGATAACACAGCTGTTCTTTAGAAGGCTGTGTTTAAAATTGCTTTTATTTATTAGGAAGCTAATTCTAGAAATAAGAAAGAAAAAGAAAACTTCTATTGGTCACCTTAGAACGTGCTCCTATAATTGGTGAAGAACTGCCTTAATCCCGGTAAAAAATGGATTTTACACTAAGAATTCTGGTGACCTTGAATTCGAATATTCTTCATAGATTTCCTCTATAGCACTTAGGTCTCTCAATTTCCTTCATATCTGATTTGTCTAAAAAGGACTTGACTGCTAAAGCAACTGGTTTCATTTCCCTAGGGCACAGAAGACCCAGAGTAAAAGGTTTTATGCTTGGTTAGTCTTGCATTCAGCTTTCGGGAAGCTGTTACTCCTCAGGAGAATTAACTAGTCTCCTGCAACAATCTAAGCTGCTGCTATACCTCAAAGTCATTAGTGTAATGTTTAGCTTTTCTTCCAACTGCACCTCACTCCGAAACTGGAATTAAAGGATTATTCAGAAGTAGTCTTTGTTTTACAAACACACAATATTGAATATTGTGAATTGCTATAAAGTGATATAGAGACAGATGTTGCACAATAAAGTGGAATTCCAGGCCGCATTTCATAGTTTGAAAATGTGTATATGTCCAATATTTCCATTCAATACTCTCTATTCATCTCCTCAAAATACACAAGAACCGTTACTGTAAATGTTTGACATTTAATGAGATAAAATCAACAGTGAGCAGAAATTGTATAAATATAATTAAACATCCTACCCTTTGAGTTTTTTCTCTGTATACCTAATAGTCATGAAAACAAGATGAATGCTTAAATTATATTGCCCTTCAAATACGTATCTAAAGAGTTAACCCTACATCATTTTAGTGGAAACATTGTCAGATGAAATTTGTAAACAGGTCAATGAAATAAAAAGAAAAAGGGGAGAAAGTTCTTCACTGATTTGAATTAAGACTAACATCCTAGGATGGGGAGAAAAAAATATATATATAGTGTTAATACCACTTGGACCAGCCAGTTGTTCTTCACTTTTTTAACTTTCAAATTTGATTTCATTACAACATCATGATGCTCCATAAATCGAACAGGAATTGTGTTCTAAAATAACTGTTTGTTAAGCTACAATGGGACTAAGTACAAGATACGCATTATTTTCAAATAGCTGAAATCTATGGATTGTTCATACTCACATTAGAGAAAGCTTTTTCTTGTTAAAGCTATGCTTAACTTTTTTTTTTAAACAGGTGGTTGGAATTACAGAAACCCCTGCAATAATTTAATCTTCTTTAAGTAAATTAAATTAGATTTCTTACAGATTGACATACAATTTTTAAAGCTCGATA
The DNA here is from genome assembly GCF_987537825.1 of Furipterus horrens. Classification (NCBI taxonomy): domain Eukaryota; kingdom Metazoa; phylum Chordata; class Mammalia; order Chiroptera; family Furipteridae; genus Furipterus; species Furipterus horrens. The sequence continues at coordinate 197,598,115 of NW_028327173.1, read as the reverse complement.
GGCAATTTCTCGTATCTCCTAAAACAATATGCTTACTTGAACTTTCAGATTATATTCTGGGTAACAGAAAAATTTTTAAAATGAACAAGTGAGTTTAATGTCTTGAAAATCCACAGTCCTTGAGAAGCAGTGGGAGAATCCTGGTCTTACTTCATTCTGAAATATCAATTAATGTTGCAACTACTTTCTTATAAAATATTTACATGTTTAGAACCATTTAGAAATTTCCTATGGCCTGGTCATACAAAAACTTATTGATTAATCAAGGCAAACCAACAAACAAATGAGGGCATTCTGCAGTTTACATGTCTGCCAATGACACACGTGCTTTATTGCACTGGCCTTCTGTGTCCCTCCTGGTAGTGAATCTGTTTTCTGGTGAATTAGTGAGCATACACACACTTACATTAAAACTGTATCTCAGATACTTTCCTTAGATCGAATAGCTCTTTCCTCGTAGGTTTCACCTGCTCCTGCTTTCAGAATCTCCTCTCCCTCTCCAACATTCTACAACCGTTTTTTATTATCCCACATACTTTCTTCTCAACCTGCATAGCCCTGTTCTAGAGGGTCTCTCAAATGAATACAGATAAACCTTTGTGATGGACTGCTTTCAGTCTGTGCCAAGTTTAAATAGAGATAGTGAATGATTTTTTTTTTTTTTGCTGAGAGAACTGATACATTATGTTTGTAAAATTTTTAAGGAAAAATAAAATTTAATTTTACCAGATCAATTTACAGCAGATGATAAACCTAGAAATGTTCAGACTCTATGAAAATTTAAAAGAACATTGTCCATTCATATATTAGCTTTGTTCTAGGAAAGCATATAATTTGCATCAAATACTGATTGAACCTCAAAGCTATTTGTGAAAGTAGAATGCTTCCCTTGGTGTACCAGCCAAACTAAAAAACAAACCTTAACTATTTTGCTTTGAAAGTTTGTGATCTTCTTGTGTAATGGTTTTGATGGGTGAAACAATGGTCTTTTAATCATTCAGCAATCTTTTTTGAATGACTGTTGTGTACTAAGTGCTGAGATTCATGTTCTGGGTACAACAGTAATTATTCAGAAGTTCATCCCCTTATAGAGTTTATTATTTGGTCAAAAAGATACATGCCAAATAAGTAATGATGAATCTAACAAATGCATTGTGAAGGGAAGTATGGGAACTAGGGATTTTGATACCAGGGTAACAACTTAAGTCCAGAAGAAGGTAGAGGTAGACAAGAAGACTCTCCTGAATATTGAATGATGGGTAATAATTTGCTAGACGAAAAACTAGAGAAATATATAAGATACAGGAGTGGAAAGACTGTACTGGGCAGAAAACACTGTTTGAAGCCCTGAAGTGAGATTGAACAAGACCATCTGTAGCTCTATGACTTTCTCTTCCACCAAACTTGAACTTAGATGGATGCCATAGTACAAGAAACATAAGGATGTTCTTCTCCAGTTGACATCTTGGAGGGACCCTTGATATATGGTATGACAAAGAATTGAACAGTGAGAGCAATAATATGAAAGCAATGGTGTATGAAACCAGAAATAAAACTAAGTGCAAATAAAATGATCCCACCTTCATTACTTAAGTTTAATTTGGAATGGCCCCAAATGTTTTTGCATATAGTGGGCTTAGCAGATGAACTGGAGTATATCACTTGCTAATCTACTGATGTTCTCATTATGTCTTACTCAAAAGTGTATATTCAATAAGATGATAATACTTAAAAATGTATGTAAAGCTGGATTTAAACCTTTGAGTGAGAGCAAGAGAGAGCACACACAACTAAATAAATTTTGGATATTAAAATGGAAAACATTATTTCATTCAAAGAAGATATGTTAAGGAACTTCTTTCTAATATAAAAGAAAAATAATTTAGGTCATTTAGCCAATTTGTCCTCAGAGTGAGAGTTATATATTTGCTAGGCAATCTTTCTCTATTGTTTATTATTTATTGAATACCAAGTATGCAGTACTGTATAAATAATCATAGACACGATTCCTATCCTAAAGACAAATAATCTAAGCCAGAGAAAACAGTTCAGACATAAAAGATGTCAGATGTGTTGATTAAACTCAGAAGATTGAGATTCTTAATTATAAATACGTCTTTATAGCTTAGGAAGTGAAAACCATAAATAAGACAAAGGATAAGTGGAAGAGAATCACATTCCAGGTGTGTTTTATATGTGCATTTTTTTTATTTAAGAAATAATAATTATAATTAAGCTTGAGTACAGTCTTACTAGGAAAAAATAAATAGAAACACAATATAAAATTTGGAGAGTATGTTGCCAGGATTATATTCTATTTTCTATTAACCTTTTTTCCCCTCTTATTTCTTCAAAAAAAAAAAAAAACAAAATTCTGGTTCATTATAACCCTTAATTATAGTCTTAACAACATCATGCTTTTATCTCATTAGTCACAGTTTTTCAAAGGAAAACATGCAGAATCTTCTTACTTTGCCTTTAAGTAGCCCAGGATTTCTTTGTTCTGTGCTGTATATTATCACAAGAACAAACACAATATTTAAAGCCATCCTTTACACAATGCTAATTTCATAAAATGGGAAGGACATCCTATTTGTCCAATATGCAATAGCAAACGGTGGCTGTAGATAGAAACATACATCTATCTATAGTATATCTATATCTATAGAGTAATCACTCCATCTATCTGTCTCTTCAATTCCTTGCACATGGAAATTCCTGTATATGTATTTGTTCACTTCAATCCAATCTTACTTTTCTGGCTGCATTTTAATGTAACTTTAACTTTTAAAAAAACTTGAATTTAAATATATAAAAGTATAGAAATTAGAGTAAACTATTTAAGAGTATAAAGATTCAGAATTGGCGAGTCTTCTATAAACATAGTATATGATTAGATTTAAAAACTCCAATTTAAAGAAAACTTTTTGGAGTAGTCATGGACATTTGAGAAGTTAGAAAAAGCCCAGTGTCATACAAGATTTTAGTTCAAAGTAAACGATGTTTTCTGCAGTTGGTCATTGATCTTTGGAATATATGTGAATATAGATCTAAGAAATATCTGCATAAGATGTTTTTATGCTTTTAAATGAATCTTACCCTGCATTTTAAATGTATGAAAAGTAACCAGCTATTGATTCACTGGTTTCATAGTCACATATGCCTCTCCGACTTGAGCCTGTTTGGGATTAAGAGAATCTAAGACTGGAAGCTAAGACGAGACAAACTCATTATCAAAACTGCTCAATAATTGATATGAGCCTCATCAGACTGCAATAAAGGCCATCGTTAGATGACTGACTTCCATGTCTATCCGAAAGGAGAAAGGATTTGTTGCTGAGCTCAGGCATTAGAAATCACACTGGTATGGATTTAATTTATCACAACTATTTACTTTGTGACTTTGGGCAATATGAACCTTCCTAAAGCTCTTTTTTATTGATAATATTAATACCTGCCTAAAAGAGTTACTCTCAGTTTTAAATCCTATCAAACATATGAAATACTTAGATCAGAATCTGGAGGGTTCTTATATGACTAAGAGAAGTCCATATCTGAGCTCACTTAACTTCTGGTTAGGAATGGCGACAATCAGTCGTGGGTGACTGTCAATAAAGTGCCCTGAGAGTTGGGGCAAACAGAAATGAGCGTGTTTTGCATATAATAAACTGAAGAATAAATTTTCAGGTGGGCTTGTCAACCCTGAAATGTTTTGGAAGTAGTTTGGAATTAGAGCAAGAGCTTTTGGGGGACATGCAGTACAGTTAAGTTCCAGCTCTAGTCCCATTCTAGGGAGTGATTTCTTTCTTTTGTATCTGCATTGTTCTGTGAAACTGAGTTAAAGAGATGGAACTAGATGGTCCCAATGACTCTCTAATGAGGCTGGTACTTAATCTAAGAAATAAAAAGTTGAAATTTAAATGTCTTTTATGATTACCTCAAACATAAGCATAACTTGAATCATTGCTGGATTATTGTCATATTCCAAACAAAGATAGGTCTGTATTTTATTATTATGTAAACTTGCTATGTGTTCTTTGCTGGTATAGTTGGTATTTATAGTCAAAGTGTACAGACTACTACCTGTAGTTGGAAGGCAGTTTATTTCTTCAAGAATATTTTATAATAAATATTTATAAGATTAACATTTGCAAAGTGGCTAAGCACTTCACATGGTATATGGTATTATCTCCCTTTTATAAATGAGGAAGCAGGGCACAGAGCTAGAAAGAGACAACACCAGAATGCAAACCTAAGAGGTATTCATCCAGTACCAATAACCAACTAAATTATGTGCCTCGGGAGTTCTACTTCATTGGGTAAAGCTTAGCTAATTTTCTCTCTAGTTATGGAAAAAAATAAGGTAGGAAGTCAGCCTGATATAGAGGAAATGAATCATGTTTTGTTCCCCTGTTAACTTTATATACTAATAGTTTTAACCCCTACTACCTCAGAATATGACATGATTTAGAAATAGAGTCATTGTAAATAGCATTAGTTAAATTAAAATGGGGTCATTAGAGGGGCCCTTAATCTAATATTCCTGGTGACTTTATAAAAATAATGGCAAGTTAAGAGAAATATATAGAAGAAAGGCAATGTAAACACAGAGAAAAGACGGCAAGGTACATGCAAAAAAGAGAATCCTGGAACTCCTTCTTTCCCTCACCACTCCCAGAAAGAACCAACCCAGTTGACACCTTGATCTCAGACCTCTCACCTCCAGAACTGTGAGAGGATAAATTCAGATTCTTTACGCCACTTAGTGTGTGTAAGGCAACCTTAACAAACCAATCCAGGTAACCATTCTAAAATACCATCTTCATTCTCCTAGCCAAGAGAAAAAAAAATACAATTCAATTCACAGCAAAACGTTCTGTACTCAGGAGTTCAACATATGCTTGGCGACCAGGGATTTCGTCAAAGCAGAAGCTGATGTTAGGAGCAGGATTTAAAAAGTTTTTTTTTTTTTTTACAAATATATTTTAATTGAATACATTCCATGGACACTTTGCTATATTGTTGGGCAAAAGACCTTGGATGGTCCTTGATTTCATTCAGGGGCACCCATGGCTCACTGAGAGAATCCCCTCAGGAACTACATGGATCATTATAGTTTCATGTGTTCTGCTTCTTGTTCCACTTTGCAACGAGTAATCCCTTCATCATCTGCTGCTTCTCTCCATTCTTTACTGTGATACATTTAAGACCAATAGTATTGAGATAGAGTATACGATAAAAGAGCTGCAATTGATAAAACCTACATGGGCTGTCAAGAAGTAGGAAGACCACCCCCCTATACACTGGATTTATTATTTAAAACTGGCAGAGACCAGCGGGATCCAATATGGTGACTCATTTCACCTAATAGTAACCACTAGCCTCATTATACACTCATGTAATGCTCCAGCATGCTAAACAACACACCCTGAGCTGCCAATGTTGGAAACAGAAAGCCAATATAAGGACACAATATGGCCGACATAGCTCTCCTGAGAAATCTCCCTCTTTTCCTAGGAGATTCTGAATATTCCTTTCTTTCATTAGATACCCTACTCCCCAATTAAATGGACCTCAAAAAGGAAGCAAATTGTCCTGAAGGAAGCTGCTTTGTGTGTGAGGTAACCTACCTACTCTCTTTTTAAGTGCTTCACTAATAAATTCACTTTTACTTTAAACTATGCTGGCACATGTTTAAATTCTTTCCTACATGGACCCAAAAACTCACAGTGGGTCTCAGATCCTCAGGTCCCCGGAAACCCCAGAACCCCCAGAACACCTGAATCAGTCTAAATAAAATTTATAGTTTGGTTATAGAGAAAAAGATGAGCACATGGACTCTGGAAATTTTGTATTAATAATTTTTTCAATGATACGTGAACCGAAATATTCTAAAAGAAATGTTCAGAGTTCCTAAAAAAAAACAGAAAAAATCATCTCAGTCAGATGCATAGACAAGTTTTTATATTTAGACATTAGGGGTTTTAAATCTTGGTAAGAAAGCATGAATTGTTGCGAGTATTGGTCTTATTACCTAAAGACTAGTGCAGCTAAGGATGGTTAGAACAGGGTAGAAGCCAGCTTTTCTGTAAACTCATTTTACAGGAACTCAAACCAACTCTGCTTAACAGAGGAAGAATTCTGTAAGTAGGGGAACAATGCATAGATTTGTTAATTAGCTATGAAAGCAAAGTATAAGATATACCCGTCTTCTCCTCAATAACCCAGGCAAGCTTATTTGCAAAATAATTCCGTTTTGTAGAGTCGAGCTTCGTTTTATCTTCCATGTGGGTCTAGACCACCAGAGTGCAAGAGAAGACATTTGTTGTTTCCATTCACTAAGCTAGTGTTTACCACCTACCAGCCTGCATAGGACTTGAAAATCAGAGAGGAACAAACTAACAGACATTATTCAGAAAGAAGCACTTACAAACCAGTGTCATAAGAGAGTGTGAGCATTTCTTAATGTATTTTCAAATAGGTTACCTTTAAGTTGAGATTTGACAAAAAGAGAGCAGAACCTAAAAGGCGCATTGAATGTAGGGGTTTCCAGGAAAAAAAAGGTGCACGTTAATCACAGGTACACCACATATTTCATAAGGTAAATGTAAGCATTTCTGATAAAGCTAAAAATATTGTGCAAAATATTTCCTTATTGTATTTGGTAATAGTCAAGCATGGTTGCAAGATTTGTTAATAAATCATTTAATTGATGAAGTGAAGGTGAAATACGTCTCTGTTTTCTTGTAAATAAAGTCCCTTGGTATCCTGTCCATAAATCAAAAGCAATCTGCATTGCCTACCAGGGATAAAACTCTAAATCACCCTTCAGTGGCTAGAACAAATGTTCTTAAATGAAGGAAAGAAGTGTCATATATTAAGGGAAAGGACACATGCACACGCATGCACACACATACAAGTACATAAAGCAAACTAGAACAAAATGAATAAATAAAATTGATTTCTAATATAACCATGTCAAGCTTAGTTTGTAAAACATGTGCTCTGAACATACTATGGGAAGCAAAGAGTGAATATCCCCTTGAACAAGATAAGGCATGTGACATAGCTGTAAATCACACACACATTAGTTAGCTGTAAATCACACACACATCAGTTAACTACAACTGACCTGTAACAATTTCTACACAATACTCCACAGCTAAAACTCAAAATTCAGAAGGTTAGAGTCTCAACAAAGAAGATAATTTATCACAGTCCTGGCCTAGCTGACTGTGTGACTCTACCCACAACTGCGCCTTAGAGATTAATTCAAAATATAGTTTGACACTATGACATCTTTTTTTTTTTTTTTTGTCATGATTTAGAAAAAAATCCCACTTACTAATGATAGAGGTGAGGAGAAGCACTTATTCTGGAACAAAAAATCAAATGAACAATAAGAAAATGTTACATAAATATGGTGTCTTAAAATTGACCACTCTCTTCCCCACCAGCAATGGTAATAATCCCCCCAAAACTGAATAAGCAGAAAGTTCAACTTTATTTATCTTTACTTTGCAATATAGTTACCCATCTCACTGACTCTCAGTGGCTATATATTTTGGAGCCATTTCTGTAAAAATTTCACACATGTACAAAGAAGCTCTTAATTTACTCAGTCCTTTCTAATTATTGTATTTGAAATATGTATTGTACTCATGACACTCTTAAAAATAACCTACTGAGGGGTTCCCTCTTATAGTTTTAAACTTAATTATGAGTCATGGATTCAAATTGAAGGTAGAGTTAGATTGAATGATGTTTTATGATTTGTCCAAGGACCCCTTCAGGAGTGACTGGAGTTGTGTAGATAAAGTAGAATTTGTTTTAATTTCATGAAATTGCCAGTATATTTTTATAAAAGATAATATGTACTTAATATATGAAATTAAATTCCTCCCTACAAAAAATGCTGTTGACCCTTTGAGTTAATCTTTCACTAGTAATAAGAGATTTAAACTTGCATGCCCTTTTTAAAAATATGGGCTCCCTTTTCAGATTTTAAAATTATGTTCCTGGAACTTTTAGGCTTATATTATTTAAAACTAAGTGCAATAAAAGTAACTTGATTACCACTATGTGGCTTGAAGAAAGGTCTTGGAGTTGAGTCTAGTTGACCCTGGCTGCTGGACTTAGATCATACTTCTATCCTTGAAGCCACCCCTGTGGCCAGGGGAATGGATGGCTCTTGACTTAAATCACATTCTCCAGCTTCGATAAGGAAATACTGGTAGTTTCACCAGCACAGTATTGAGAGCGGGGCAGGAGGCTGTGGGTAGATGCTGCACAGAATTTTATGCACTGCTTAAGAGCAAAAGAGAATGTATATTGGAAGGAAAATTTAAAAGAAAATTAAAAAATGTTTGATATGACTTGGCTTGATAGTGGCATATATGACATAAAGTGTGATTTTAGACTTTTTATCATTATGGCCTACATAACAGAGTTGCAAAGTAATAAAGCATGCTAATGAAAACAATTGCAGCTTAGGCACTACCTCCAGTAATTAACAGCTATAGGCTTAAAAGGGAAAATATAATAACAAGCAAAACAATGAAAATTGCCATCTAATGCTTCTTCTAAATAATGAATTTTTCTTCATAAAACATTGTCATCAAATCAGGATGTTCAGTAATTTTTCCTAATTAAAAAGAATAAATTATATTCTACATCACAGAAATAATGACAACCAGACTTGTTCTTTAAAAACTGGAAAAAATGTTTCTATTTTCTAGCAAACTTGACTAAACAATTAGACATAATCATTTATCTCTGTTGACACAGTCCCATTTCCCTACTCCAAATGACTCTGGGTCAGAAAACAAACATTGTAGCCAGAAATAGTTATTTATTCATAAAATTACAACTGATAAAAAACTGGAGACTCTAATAAATATTATTTTGCAATGTTTTAATAACGGTTATAACTGGAGGTGCTAAGGTATTGAGTGCAAGACAATGTGGAAATGAAATAAATACATTTCAAATGTGAAATAATATCTTAACAAGAAATAATAATCAAAACAGCATAGCACTGGAGTAAAAATACATATAGATCCATGGAGCACAATACAGAATGCAGAAATAAACTCCCATGTTTATAGTCAATTAATATCTGACAGAGGAAACAAGTAAGTACATACAATGAGTTAAAGATAACATTCAATAAATGGTTTTGGGAAAATTGGACAGATACATGCCGAAAAATGAAACTAGGCCACCTTTTTAGAGAACACACAAGAATAAATTTAAAATGCATTAAAGATTTTCATGTTAGACCTAAAACCATAGATACCCTAGAAGAAAACATAGGCAGTAAAACTTCAGACATTGCTCATAACAATATTTTTCTGATACATGTCCTCAGACAAAAGAAACAAAAGAAAAAATAAACAAACGGGCCTACATCAAACTAAAAAAAATTTTTTATGGTAAAGGAAACCATCAATAAAATAAAGAGACAACCTACTGAATGAGAGAACATATTGACCAATAGAGCTTATAAGTGGATAATATCCAAAATTTATAAAGAACTTATAAAACTCGACACCAAAAATAAACAGTCAAATTTTTAAAATGGGCAAAAGACTTGAATAAACACTTCTCCAAAGAGGACATACAGTTGACCAACAGACCTATAAAATTAAGCTCTACTTCACTAATAATCAGAGAAATAAAAATTAAAACCAGCATAAGATATCACCTCACACCTGTCAGAATGGCCATTATCACTAAATCAACAAACAACAAATGTTGGTAAAGATGTGGAGAAAGGAAAACCCTTTTGCTCTGTTGTTGGGAATGCAGGCTGGTGCAGCCACTGTGGAAAGCATTATGGAAATTATCCGAAGAAACCTGAAACACCAATTTGAAAGAACACCACTATGTTCACTGCAGTGTTATTTACAATAACCAAGATTTGGAAGCAACCTAAGTGTCCATCAGCAGATTGGTGGATAAAAAGCTGTGCCACATTTACACAATGGAATACTACTCAACCATAAAAAAGAAGGAAATCTTGCCCGGCCTTGCATGGCTAAATTGGTTGAACATTGTTCTACAATACAAAAGAATGCTGGTTCAATTCCAGATCAGGGCACTTGTCTGAGTTATGGGCACAGTTCCCTGTGGGGCATGGGTGAGAAGCAACCCATCAATGTTTCTCTCATATATCAATGTTTCTCTCCCTTTCTTTCTTCCTCTCTTTCCCCCTCTCTAAAAATAAATATTTATTGTTGGTGGGAATGCAGACTGGTGCAGCCACTAAGGAAAGAAGTATGAAGATACCTCAAAAATAAAAAAATGGACCTGCTTTTTGACCTAGAGATCCCACTTCTGGGAATATATCCAAAGGAACCCAAAACACTAATTCAAAGAACATAAGCACTCCTATGTTCACTGAGGGTTATTTACAATCACCAAGATATGGAAGCAGCCCAAGTGCCCATCAGTAGATGAGCGGATAAAACAACTATGGGACATTTACACAATGGAATACTACTCCGCTGTAAAAAAGAAGAAAATGTTTCCCTTGTGACAGTATGAATGGACCTGTAGAACATTATGCTAAGTTAAGTAAACCAGTCAAAGAAAGACAAATACCATATGATTTCACTCTGTGTGAACTCTAATGAACAAACTTAACTAACAAGGAGAATGGAGACAGACTCATAGATGGAGAGCAGGCTGACAGCAGGGAATGGGGGGAGGTTAGCGGGTGGAGGGATTGAGCAAAAAATAAAAAGTTCTCATGAACATGGACAAAAGTGTGGTGATTGCTGGGGTGGGCAGGATAAGGGGACTAAATGGCAATGTAAAAAAATACAGTAAAGATTAAATTAAAAGTGACATATATTGCTTTCTTTAAAAATAAAAAAATAGTATTATAAATAAATAAATATTTTTTTTAAAAGAAGGATCTCTTACTTTTTGCTACAGCATGGATGTACCTGGAAAGTATTATGGTAAGGAAAATAAACCTGTCAGAGAAAGACAAATACCATATGATTTTATTTATATGTGGAGTCTAAGGAACGAAATAAACTAACAAACAAAATAAAAACAGACTCATTGATGTAGAGAACAGACTGACAGCTGTCAGAGACGAGAGTTGGAGGGATGGATGAAAAAGGTGAAGGGATTAAGCAAAAAAAATAATCTCATAGACACAGGCAACAAAATGGTGCTTACCAGACAGGAAAAGGAGTGAGATGAGGAAAGAGACTTGATTTTGGATGGCGAACACACAATACAGTATACAGATGATGTATTATAGAATTGTACATGTCAAATCCAAATAATTTTATTAACCAATGTCACCCCAATAAATTCAATAAAACTTTAAAAATAAAATAAAATGAATGATGTATGAAAAGGAATGATGTATGAAAAGGACTAAGAAATAGAACCCAAAATACAAGCTACTTCTTATAGCTTGTGAGATGTGTGGTCAGAGGGGTTAAAAAAAAGTAAACCTTTGTGAGCAAGGATGAGTTAGATTAACTTTTGCCAACGGAAACAGACTTTCCAAGCCAGCATGTAAAATCCATGGCCAGGGGGCACACAATATCAATAATCTTCGAGCTGTCTCGTGGACAGATGTGACTCTTGTCCTGGCTGACCTTCCGGGCCTCATAAATGAGTTTCACGTCTGGTCTATGCGTGCCCTGCTTTTTCCTTTAGAAACTCAGATATCCATGAACTGGCTCTGGGTTAAGCATTGTGTGTGGTGTGGGCGGCCATGAGGTGTTGGGGATGCTGGCATCCGGGACTTTCAACTGCACAATTCAGCTCCAGGCCTGGAGCAGCATTGCCTCTTTGCAAATGAGCATTTCCCAGCTCATGGTTTTCCACTTGATTTTCCTGTAAATGCAAATTAGAATTAATAAGGGAGGGAAGAATATGACTTTCAATGTTTACACTCATCTGTAGAACAAGATGTATTTTTCAAGAGAAAAGGCCAAACCTCAAGTGATCTGTGGTTTACGTTAGTGCGCCAAAGCAGCACTATTAATTGGCATCTTCTGCAAACTTAGACCTCTTTCAGATGCAAAGCGTCTCTGGAAACCTCAGGAGTGCAGGAGTTCCCATTTCAGGTTTTGCCTGGAAATGGCCCCAGAACAGATTTCTCTTGTTTCAATATTTCTTCCTATTAGTAAAAGCAGAATCCATGGAAACGAATTTACGAAAAGAGAACAATCCAAATTGTAGGTAGTGTTCAATGCAACAATCCCCCCCCCCCATATTTTACCCATTCTTTTATCTTGGGGAGAGTTTACACTTCGTACATTCACAGAGCTTGTTGCGATGTGATCCCAATTGCGATGTTTAGTCTGGTCGGCTTGCTCAGTCGTTTCTCTGCTCCAGAAACACTTCACACTCCTGTCCTCTGGAGTCAGCTTGGGGCAGAGCAAACTGCCAGCTGCTCTGGGGGGAAAGCCGCGCCTCCTTCCAACCCGGCAGCACAGCCTCAGTGCAGACACGACTCACTCACAGGCTAGGACTCCTTCAACCCAGGTTATGAAATGGAGGGATTAGAATTTTTTCCAGCACCTGTTTGCCTATGGCTCTGCTGTGGAAATTAAGCGAGGCATTCATTCTATAAGTCTGGAAACTGAAGCTTAAATGTATTCAATTTTAGAAACGTACAGAGAATATGAACTTTTTTCCCTCTTTTCCTTTCACTAAAAGGTTTTATTACTTCTGACTAATGGCGCTGTTGCCCTCGAGGGAAATGCTATTATGAACCTCTTTGAGACCTGTCAGGAAGCACATTGGAAAATTTTATTGATGGATTACCCAGTGTGTACTGAGGTACATATGTTCCCATTCATGTGAAAGTGGTGGGTACAGAGATTGGAGGGTGGATATGGCAGGTAGAACATAGGGATGGGGGACGTGCTAGAAACTGGCTTTCTGTAAATGGACAGTGGTACATTGAATAATGCTCAATTATAATTTTCTTAATAATTGCATGCATCACGTATTTTGGTTGAATGTTGAATGAATATATACGTATTTTTCAGCTCAGGGTCTCTCTAGAAAACAGCCTGAAACAGGTGCTTGCAAGAGGTAGTTTACTCTGGGATGCTTTCAAACTACATGGTTTAGGAGCTGGGAGAATGAAACAGGGTTCAAAGGAAGCCAATCCAAAAATGTGTTATTGAGCTGGTCCACTGCCGTGGACAACCAGGGTTTAATTCTGCTGTAATACTGCAGGATCTAAGTAAGTAAGCAATATGTGTGTCCCATAGTTGTCAATGTGAAACAAAGGAGAAGGAGGTATTTTTTACCAGCCCCTGTCCCTTACTGGTCAGAGGTTACTTCATTTTTTTTTAACATCTTCTCAATTTCAACATTGTTCATGCATCAGAGTAGTTTGGTAAATTCCTGAAATCCCAGGGTCTGAAAGAAACCTGTATTGTAATTGATGTGAAGTGACAGGATGGTTACCCTAGTGGATCTTACTGTAGCAGTAATGCCTTGAGTTAAACAAATGGGCTGAGGAGATGTGAGGCCCATCACAGCAGTCTCATTCACAGTCCTCCTAGGACACATATAGCAGAAGATGGAACACGATCATTTACAAATGCTTTAGTTACCAAGATTCCATGTAGGAGGACCACAGAGTTGGAACAGCGATGAAAACTTGGTAACAACCAAGCCTCTGCATCTAGAAAATGACCAGGAAATGAGTGACTACTGGAATCCAGACAGAGATGAGTAGATTTAGCTCCCATTCATTTGAGAAGCAATGATCTTCCCATAGGGGCTACCAGACAGGGAAACTGGGGAAAAAATAACTCTCCTGTGACCCTGACTATCTTTCTGGGATTTCCCACTCTCTGGTACTAAGAACCAAGATAGCATGGAAGCTGGGTGATGTGGTCTGTACATGTCAGCCTTCTGTGGAAGAGAACAAGGTGGAGAAGTAAGGAGAGGAGCATTGGAAGAGAAAAGAAAAAGATACCTGATAGAATGATTCTGTAGAGGTATTTGAGCTAATGGCGGTTTTCTCAATGATCTTGACTGATCTTGACCAGTTCTACAGATAACAAGCTTGTCAAGGACTAAACTTGGTTTCAGGCTGCTAAGAGTTTTTTTCTTTCTTTTTATTATTTATCATTAAAGGATCATGGAAATTTTGTAAGATAACCAAAACTCAATTATAATAATGTAGCTCAGAAATAATCACTATAAATTAAAATTTTGTGTGTTGGTATAAGAATGCTGGTGTTGAGTCAACTACTATAAACATATTTTATCATGATACATTAATATTTAATAATTATTTAATCAAATTCTTAAATATTTTTGAAAATGTAATTTTATCATTACTTATTTAGACAAGTTTAATATATCCCCGTTAACCATGATAATATCTGTGCCATTTTATTCCTTAATTGTCTATCTAAAGATTACTGTCAGATTATGGTGAGTACTGGAAAAATATCAAAGCAGAGTAAATGGCTAGAGCAGGGATGATGAGCCTCCCTGAAGAGGGTATTTTTGCCTTGAGATGTGAATATAATGTGAGAATGAGGTACAAGTTTATTTTGGGGAAAAAGCGTTCCAGACGGAGAGGAGGACAATCAAAAACCACCCTAAAGTAAGAAGACTGCTCAGGCCTTAGAGTAATGGGCAAGGGAGATGAGTACACAGAACCCACAGGAAAATCAGGACTGGATCATGCAAGCCTTATAGGTGAAGGTAAGTCTTAGAATTATATGTTAATTCTAAGTACAGAAATCATGTGATCTGGCTTGACATTTTAAAGCACTGCTCTTTTGCTGGTTGGCAATAGACCAGTCAATGGAAAACAAAATTAGAAGTTTTGCACAGGTGCCCAGGTGATGATGCTATTCAGTGTTGCTTGGGCTAGTGGCGGTGGCAGCTGGAAAGAGAGATGTTGTCAACACAGATATGAAAGGCAGAATTTGCCCCTGATTAGGTGACATGAGTAAGTCAAAGATGTATACTGATATGTAGTAATATAACAAATATTTTAAAAGATGGAAACATAGCAGAAAAAGAGGACATTTTTAGGTACTGTTTGTTTGAAATTCCAATAAAATATCCAGAAAAAGGTGAAAACAAGTTAATGAATGCATTAACACTTTAGTAGGAAAATGCTTGTGTTTTGTCATTTTAATTCCCTTGTATTGGATCACCTATGAACCTGAAATGTTCACGATATTATTATTTCTATTTTTGTCTATTATGTTTCTGGTTTCTTTATTACACATAATTGTTGTGCCTATGGAATTGAATATATGTATTAAACGATGTAAGTTATTAATTATTTAATTAATCTACACATAGTTTCTCAGTGTTACCCTGGCTGGTTTGGCTCAGTGGATTGAGCGTCGGCCTGCGAGCTAAGTGTCGCTGGTTCGATCTTCCAGTCAGGGCACATCAGAGAAGGAAAACTCTGACTCCAAAAAACCTCCGCTGCCTTGCGGCATACCTCTTCAGGGGAAAGGCTAAGGGAGTAAACCCCGACAGAAAATCCAGAGCCGGAGTCCCTAAGGCGGTTTGACGTTGTAGTCAACACCGGCAACTCCTGCGGCACACCTGAAGCCAAGCTGTATTGACTCCGTCTTTCCCTTGGACCCTTCAGCTGCGGAGAGAGGGGGGGTCTGCTGCATGGGCAACAGCAGACCCTCCATATCACCCTGCCCAGGCTCTGTAGTTTCAGCTTCACTGGAGAGGACACTCCAGCGTCATCGCAAGATGTCGATTCAACACGGGAGGAGACAGATACCGTGTCACTCCCGAGTCGGACTGCACAGCCATTCTCGGCGGTGCAGATAGACTCTTAAGAAGCTACACCATCGTCCCTCGAGACGGACGGCTGCTGACGACGACGACGACGAGTTTCTCAGTGACTCAATTTTTTCAGGATGGTATCAACAAGTACTTATGAAACAGTAAAGTTCATTTCCCTCTTTAGGTATAAGCACCAGCACAAATTTTGAGCTTAAGGACCCTGAGGACAATTCTATCTAGGCAGGTAAACATATCATCAGCAAGCTCAGGGCTGTAACCTGGTACAGCTAGAAACAATAGCCATGAACCCAGCATCATTTGCACCAAAAATATAGCTATGAGCCCTGCATGTTATGTGGCTAAACTTATGCCTGGGTGCTTTTGGGACAGGTTAGCCCATTGTTTGACTCACCTTCTCATTCTGTGAATTAGGGTCAGCACCACATTGCTCCGCAAGGACAGTTGTGATGATTGGCAGCTCCAACTACTTACAAGGGACCCTGATATGCTGGCTAACTGTAGCTAGTGCCCTCCGTTTACTTTAAGGGGCTGCAGTATTCCCATAAGTATCCCCCTATCCATTGATAAAACCCAGTTCCCAAGCAACTGACATGTGGCTTTTGCATTCAGGTTCTTTTCTGTTTCTGTTGCCTTGGTTTCCATTCTGTGAAGTTTCCCCCTCTATTTTATATTATATTGTTACACTAATGCCCCCATCATCAATTAACATGTATAATTCCTCCAAAATATATAAACAATTGATTGTACCAATTGAAAAAGATCATTGGTGGTCACCTGAAATGACCCATAACTCCAGTACCAGCACTGTTTGGCAGGGTGGTGGTATGCAAACACGTGAGTGTCTAGTACTCAGTCTGACACTGACTGCATCCTTGTTCTGCATCATTGTTCTGCATTACATCTGCAGCTGACCCAATATGGATGCAATGATGGTTTATAGCATGATTTCTTTACTAACCCAGATGACAGAAATCTTTATGGTAGTGCATGAGTATGTATGTGTATGTTTATTCTACTATTATTATATGGTCATATGGTCATATAAAGCAAATATATGTAAGCCATTTTTATTCATTGATCTTAAAAACAACAACTACACAAAGAGGACAAAAGTATATTTATAAAACAAAGTAAGTTTACAGAATCCAAATAGCACCTGAATTTTAAAAGCAAACAGTAATGCCCTGGCAGGTGTGGCTCAGTTGGTTGGATCATCCTCCTGTAAACCAAAGGGCACATGCCTAGACTGCAATGTTGGTTCTGGTCGAGGCATTTATGAGAGTCAACCAATTGATATGTGTTTCTGATTTCCGTGTTTCTCTCCATCTGCCTTCCTCTCCCTCCCTTCCTCTTTCTCTAAAATCAGTAAGTATGTCCTCAGGTGAGGATGAAAGGAAAATAAAAGCAAACAGTAATGCCATAACTGTGACATCCTTCTCTCAAATTCTGAAGTCACAAAACTGAAGCTCTACTCTTTATTTTCTATAAGTCTCCTCCTCCAGTCTGGTCCTTCTTGAGCATGCTTCTACATCTTGAGAAGGACGGTTTATCACATTTTCTGAGAAATCATTTAAAAACATTTCCTGGAATTGCAAGGCACATTCTATTTCAAAGTTGGTGGCTCTTTAACCAAAACAAAGAGCATTTCTGTTTTGTAGTCTGAATGTAACACTCTCATAGAAGCTTATCATTCAAGAAGGAAATTTTAACAGAATGTCTCAAAGAATATAAACAACCTTCTTGATTTATGAAATGTATAAGATATTTGTCTCAATCACTTGGAATACTGGAAAGTTTTGTTGTATCCTCTTGAAAACACAAATCTCTACTGTGATTAAAATAATAGCACGTCAGCATAATCAAAATATTTGTTATTAGTCTGCATGGTTATGAAAACCCCCTATTCTCCTCCAAACAAACCCCAGGTTTATTCAAAATGCATTTCTACCAAATTGACTTGTAACGCTTTGCTGTTTTACAAGATAAAATGATTCTCCTTCACACTCATGATATGCTTTCATGTTCTTTTCGACCAATGCAACTTTATATTTTTACTGAAAATAAAAGCACTTCAAAAATTAGGACTCTGGCATAGAGACTTAAGGAAAATAATAAGATCCCCTATACCCTAATCCTCATTTTTTTACAGTCCTTAAAGAAAATAGATAATAATTTAGCTTCTCTCACTGTGAAAAAAAATATCTGGGACATTAAAAACTATGCAGCGATAAGGAAAGATGAAAAGGAAAGGGAAGAGAAGAAAAGAGAAAGGAAGAGGGGCATGGTGTACGTCAGTTGAAACTGATTCTCTGATTCTGTGTGTAGTCATATCAGGGCACATGCTAAATAATGAGATTGTTTCTGTTTTACTTTTTTTTAAAAGAATTTTTAAATTGTTTTTCTGTTACAGTTATCCCATTTTTTCCCCCATTGCTCTCCCCTGCCCTGACCATTTCCCCCTCTCCCACAGTAAATCCCTATTTAGTTGTTCATGTCCATGGGCCATTTATACTAGCTCCTTGATTAGATCCTTCCCCTTCTCCCCCCCCTCCCCCGTCACTGTCAGTCTGTCAGTTTTTCTACTGAGAGTTGTCAACTAATTGACATGGTGCAAACAACCCAAGTTTCTGAACCTCAATGTATTAATTTGTAAGATAAGTAAAATAATAGTAATTTTCTAATTTTATGGTTGTTTATAACTGCATTTTGAGTGTGTTGAAGCTACATGACCCATGGTAATTCTATAATATCTATGGGGCTGAGAAAACAATGCCATGTATTCTAAATATTGGCACCAAGTTGGCATTCCCTAAATTAAACATATTTTTAGCATTGCTTTTATTCTGTATTTCTACCAATTGATGAATCCAAGGGCTACCCAACTTTGTTATGGGTATTATTACACTTCTTGCTACAGTAATCACTGGCCTAGGGGTCATTTTAAAGGTATAGGAAAGTTTCTTATCACCTTAACCTCTATCTCATATTCTTCAATTTGCTGATAATTCAACTTCACTTGGGTTATATAGAAAGCTGATCAAAACTGATGGCTGAAAGATCACATGATTCATCCACTTAGCTCTGTTTTCATACAAGTGCTAATTAAAGTTATTTAGCAAACTCTGAACACATATTTTTTGGGTCAAAGTACTTCCTTAAGGCAAAAAACTCTTCACAGACACTACAAAAACTGAACTCTTGTTATCAGCTCTTGTTTGATCAAGTCAGTTGAAGAGTTGGAATTAGGGTTGGGTTGATTTGTTGAGGAAGGAAGGAAACAGAGAAGTCAACTATGAGGAGACATATTCTAGAAATAAGAGATGTTATTTAGAATAAAAATCAATCTGCTTTCTCTACCTAGAGCTGTAGATTCAATGGGAAGAGGTGTATCAATGAGCTAGGTCAGAAATTATAAAGCTTACAAGAACCTAGAAGACACTGGACAGCATCAGAAGGGACTTGTAGCAGAATCCCTCTGGGGAGCAATCCCACTAGCCCAAAACATGGCAGCATGTCATGCCCTCCTAGAATTGATGTCAGTTGGGGAGAATAGCAGGATTCATGAAAATAGTCATAGCTCATACAAGCCCCTGCCTTCCCATTAAAAATATATATTATCCAGGAATGTAGGTGACATTAAAAATGACTTCTAATGGATACTGTAGTATTCCACTTTAGGTTCCAATATAACTAGACTATCAATAAATATAGCTTCTTCTCTCCTTCCCTCCTTCCTTCCTTCCTCCCTCCCTTCCTTCTTTCCTTCCTTCTTTCCTTCTTCCGTTTTTTTCTGCATTATTTTTGTCCTCTCTTCCTCTTCTTGTCTTTCTGATTCTTCTTTCTTTTTTTTCTTCTTGTTTTTTTCCAATGAAACATTTTCTTCTGATGTTGTGGTTAACTTGCTTACATTTTAGAAATCTTATACTGAACTGCACAGATGCTTAGTAGAGAAATCCCTCTCCCCAAATTTTTTAGTGGAAGTGTTTCAGCAAGAAATATGAAAACCCCTAAAAATCACTCAAGTTTTCCTGGCACATACTAAGCTCAAACCCTCTAAAAACTATGAGAATTATAGTGCAATGGTCTCAATAGAGGAAATCAGAGTTCAAATAAAGTCAGGTTTATACACAGCTCTATTGAATTCTTTCAGGGAGCTTTGCTTTTAAACCTAGAGACAGGATATTGTTGATTTAGATATTGTGGGAAGGTCACACAGTAAAAGTCTTTCTCCCACACATTCAAAAAACCCACAAGAAAATATCTTGTTGAAGTTCAATTCCCAATACCGCAAAATGTCCTATCTCTTTACTGCTTCAATCCTTTGGAACGTTCTTACTACCCCAATAGCCACCAAAAGCCAGCAGCTGCTTCTATGGAATTGAGTAAATTTTCAGGCAGCTGTTAGGGATAGTTTTCAACCACAAAGAAATGTAAGTTGAAAAGTTCACAACAAAGTTTTTCCCATTTTCAAAGTAGGGAGGCTGCTATACTTAACCATAAAAAGGCGAGATCACTGGGTAAGAAAGCAAATGAGTTTGAAGGTGGTAAATTCCAGCTTTCACTAGCAAATTAGCAAATATTTTAACAAAATAACACGGAGTTGTAAACGAACTTCTGGTTATTTTATTCACTGCTAGTTGGGATCTAAATAAGAATAATTCTTAAGTTCAAGAATGTAGGAAATAGAAATAAAAGTACTATAATACCGACTAAAGTTCTATATATAAAGCAGGTTAAATCATCTACACTTATAAAAGCAATAACAAAAATTTGAAGACTCTAAAGGGTGTTCATGATATATTGAGTAAAATGGTTATAAAATAGTATATGTAATGGTTTTATTTTTAAAAGTATATATACACATCTACCAACATGTAAATAATTTTTATTTCTAGTTGGTATGGTAGAATTTAGGGGTTGATTCTTTTTTTTAAGATTTTATTTATTTTGGGGAGGAGGGAGAAAGAGAGGGAAAGAAACAACAATGTGTGGTTGTCTCACACAACCCCAAATGGGGACCTGGACTGCAACCCAGGCCTGTGCCCTGACTGGGAATCGAACCAGCCACCCTTTGGTTCACAGGCTGGCTCTCAATCCACTGAACCATACCAGCCAGGGCAGGGGTTGATTCTTAATTTCATTTTCTTGCCTTTCATTATGTCCTCCAATGAAATTTTATTTTTTTAAAAAATATTATGACACCAAAATATTTTTACCAAGAAAGTAGTGATATAAGTCACAGGTAAAGATATATTTTGAGCAAAGACCTCGGATCCAGCTGGAATTTTCTGGTTACTGTGGTATCTTTGGATTCAAGGCCAGTCTATATCAGTGTAGTGTGTGAGATGTACTAGAGTTAGCAGTGAAAGTTTAGGTTGATTTTGGTGCAAATAAGATATTTGGAAATGAAGGATAGGGCAATTGGGACAGGAAAGACAGTCAACAAAAGGGTGAATTAATGCCCAGGCTAGTGCTGTGGAGAGTCGAGGCTCTGTCCAGTGTGCACCTTTGAGAACCCTTGTTGCATGTAGATTGGAATTGCAACACTGAGAGGTGGGAAAGCTGCGGTGTCTGTCCACCAGCTGCTATCCCTCTCTGTCAGAGAGCCATTCTGGAGGGTTAACTTCCACTTTCTGCATGTCCACCCCAAAATGCCAAAAGATGACTTGTAGGGGAAGTGCAATCGATACCAACAGAATTTTTTCCATTAGCCTTGTGGGATGCCTGCATTTGTAAATGAATATCTTCTAAGACAGGGGAAGTTATTTCTGCATCAAAATGATGAGATGGTATAATAGAAAGTGGACCTTGAGTACAAATTTCGACGTTTGCTTGCTATAGGTACTTTGAGGATCAGTGAGCATCTCTGGGTCTTAATGTCATCATCGGTGAAATACCAGCAGCACTGCCTACCTTTTTTCCCTAAAATCACACCCAACAGAATCATGTTTCGGAAAGATAAAAAGAAACTACTGTGCCTCACAAGTCCACTTCCAGGTACCAACTGGGGTTACAAAATGCAGAACACAAAGTTAAAAGTAAATTTGAATCTTGTGCCTGGGACAGAGCCAAGGTTAACAGAATGTAACCGACTTTCTTAAGAATTTGGAAATTTATAATCTCTGACTGTGATAAGAGAGGATCACCACCACACATTATAGCCATTTGCGTTTTGGTCTCAGGAAATTCTCAAACATTAAGGTCTCTGGTCCATCTGGGGCCAAAATGAAAGAAAAAATCATCATTAATATTTTATCTCATTGATATAATGAGGTCTCCTCTTTTGTAGACAAAAAGTAGGTTTCTTTTTTTAAAAAGATTTTATTTATTTAGTTTTAGAAAAAAGGAAAGCAAGGAAGACAGCAAGATAGAGAAATAGCGACGTGTGGGAGAGACAGAGCGGTTGCCTCTCACATGCCCCCAACGGGGGACCTGGCTCACAACCCAGAAATGTGCCCTGACTGGGAATCGAACCAGTGATGTTTGATTCACAGGCTGGCACTCCATCCACAAAGCCACACAAGCCAGGGCAAGTTTCTTTTTCTAAGAAGGGTATTTCTACTGTGATTGTATTTGGTGGACATTATAAGTTTCCTTCACTCCCTGCAGGGGCAGAGTGTGACTCTCAGGTCCAAGAGGGAGAATCCTGCTTTCCTTCTCCCTCCTGGGCCCTCCGAGTTGTCAGCCTTTCCTAGCTCACCCTCTGGCTCCTTTTGGCAAGCGCAGTGACACTCACCACACTGGGCTCAGCTCATCTTTCGCAGCTGGCAGGCTGCCAATCCGACTTTGAACTGAGGAAAATCTGAGAAGTGCTTGGTAGCTTTTTATATAGCTTGGTTTGATACCAATAACTCTTGAGTGTGGATGTCAAAGCAACAAAGCTGCAGGTCCCAAAGAAAGAAAATATATATATATATCCCCAAAGATAATAAGAGCATAATCTCTGAAATGCTCAGAAGAATTTTCCTATTGTTGCTCAGTGTATTTCTCAGGGGGCCTTGGTAATTAAGGCTCAAGACCAAGAAGTGAATCTGTCACCGAGTCACCATGCCTTCTGCATGCATAACAAATTGTTCCCATAATCTGTCCCCAGATCTCATCGTCTCTCACTTCTCTCCTCCAGGATTTTTAAAGTGTTGTGTTGTTATACTAGCCTGCAGTTTCATTATATGAGAAGCATATTTGGTTTTTGCTGTAAGTTTCAAATATTTATGAGAGTAAGATTAAGGGAAGAACTAAGCGGAATCTGTGAACGTGTCTTTTGAATTAATAGCAGGGATGAGCAGGGAGATGGGCGGGGAAAAGGTGGTGACAGGGACCCCTCCCAGGTTTACACAGTAAACTAGCATCCATTCTTATTAGGATGATTTCTTTACAGAAGCTGCTCATCTTGGGTTTTGATCACTTCTCTTTTGAAATCACGGGGTCTGCAACATGCTCAGGATTTGGTCGGTGTGTATTTTCTTCCTCCAACAGGCCCCCAGAGACAGAAAGAAAAGCCTAGATGAGCCTTAAATAAATGGAGCCATGCCAAAGAATTTGGCACAGTCATTTTTCTCTGGTACTTAAACAGAGCAGAGAAGGAAGTTCTTGGACTCAACTTTAGGCTGCGCAGAACAATGTCAATTCAAAATAATTGGAATTTATTACCATACACTAAATAGAATAGGCAAGTGCTTTCTTACTCCCTCCTAAACTTTTCTTTTGTTGTAGTTAATCCTATCAGAGTATAGAAGAAAATCTGTGTATTATCAAATTTACAACCACCTGGGGGTAATTCTTTGAACTCCATTCGGTCTCTAGTACTTGATATATATTTTTAAACTTCTCTTATGATTGCCCAGCTTGGATTTTATTTCCCCATCATTCATTTCTCTTTTGATTGATTCCAGTTTACTTTCCCATCTTTCTTTAACAGACAAGTATGTCAGTAAACAATGTAGATTTTTAAAATGCTTTGGGATGAATCTTGTTCATATGTTGCAATCTTATCCTTCAGTACCTCCAGAATGTGACCTTATGTAGAGATAGGGTCTCTATACAAGTAAGGAACTTAAAGTGAGTCCATTAGGATGGATTTGAATTAATGCCTGGTGTTCTCATACAGAGATGAAATTTGGACATAAACATACATACAAGGAGAACACCGTGTGAGCATGAAGAGGCCATTTTTATAAGCCAAGGAGAGAGGCCTGGAACTGATTCTCTCCTCACAACCTCCCAAAGGAGCCAACACTGCCAACATCTTGATCGCAGACTTCTGGCCTCCAGAACTGTAAGGCACGACATTTCTGTCCTTGAAGACACCTACTTTGTGGTTCTTTGTTATGGCAGCCCTAGCAAACTAATGCACACAACTATCAGTTATTTTATGTCACCTGGAGGATGCTATTTCTTGCCTCTGGTTCTTTGCTTATTTAAATATAGTGTAATATAAGTATGCCTGATATATCCATTTTAAAAATAGCAGCAAAATTCAAGTAAAAGAATGGCTGTAGAAATAGCTGCAAGATTATGCTGCTGTGTATACTTGAGACAAGAGTCATAAGTAGTTATTTTTGTAAATAAAATTTGATGATATTCAAGATTATCATTTCACTACTTAAGTATATGACATTTTGTATTATTTGTTTCTATGATCCATAGATCTTATTAAACTACAGATAATCTTCAGAATAGCAATGGGAATAGTTTAGAACACAGGGCAATAGTCCAGATAGAAAAAAAGGGAAATGGAATAGAACAATGGGTGTAGTTATTTCAGAATAATAGTGACAGAACATTCAATAATTAACGGAGAGAAGGAAGTTAACTATCATGAATGTAACATGAAAAGCCTTATATTTAAGAATCTAGTTCTTTATTCAAGTCTGTACCACCTACATCTAATTTTCATATATTTGCATACAGTGTTCAGAATTCCATAGTCTAAGTATAAAACTAATCATGAGAATTACCCCAGTTATTTTAATCACTGAAATGCACAAAGTGTTTTTAAAGCTTCTATAGTTTACTTAGTTAATGATTGGAAGCAAGGTCCATGGGGGATGGAACATTGCCTCTTTTTTGCCCCAAGGGAGAAGAATTCATGTTTAATGAGAGCATAGTACATGCCCATCAAAGGAAGAGAAAGAAAAGGAAGGAAGGGGAAAGGAATGAGAGGGAAATGAAGAGGAGGGAAGGGGAGGGGAGAGAAGGGAAAGGAAGGAAAAGCAGGATTTATTGAAACCCAATTTGAAGATAGATTTTCTAAGGCCCTCATATCCACTGTAAATATGCTATTTTCTTCTAAAATCCTCAAGAATTACTCAAAGTCCCCTGAAAATCAGTTCTGTATTTTTTTCCAACAAGAAGTTCCAAATGGGAAGAGTACATTTCCTTGCTCAGACTGAGTAATTTAAACACTATTTTGAATACATGTATATTCTCTGGTACTTGATGTATGTTATCATTTTTCTAAAGGACCCAATATTTTATTGCCTCAAGCTTTTTATTGAATGATATTATTAATATATGTATGATAAAGAGTTCATAAATTAAAAATAAAATATTACAATTTTATGTATTTTGATTTGCAAAATTATTTTACTAACTCACCCAGTACTGCAAAACAAGATCCCCTGGTATTACTTCCTTGAGAAACAGTAAGCTGACATAATTACAGATCTGTAAGGCAGAACTCACTGCTGGAGGGTATGTCTAGGGCATAGAATTTTTTTCAAAGGAAACCAGATAAAGAAGCAGCTTAAGAGCATGAAGAAGGTGACTTATAGATTTCCTTCAAAACTTGTAGGACTAGAATTAGAGAGGACAATGAGATTATGGACTCTCCCTGCACCATGGTAAAGCGTTGGAGCTCATCACTGCTGCTCCCCTACTTTGGCTGAATTTGTTTCCTTCACTGATAAATGCTGACTTTGGTTTTAAACCCACTTGCCAATAAGTGAAACAGCTTAGATGCTTTCAACTGTCATGTTAACTCAGCCAAAATGTCACTTGCAGAAACCTTTGCAAATCTGCTTTGTATTGAGCTGGTAACAGCGGACTAATTCCCACTAATATTGCACAGCAGCAATAACCACTTCTGCAGCGCACATTAGCCTTGTTTAACTGGCATCATAAATAATAAATTCAAACTGCTGGGAATTACCTTACATTCCATGCTGCTTTCTGACATATTTTTGGAATCGGGTGCACTATTTTACACTAACGATTCTGCTAAACCCAGAAGTTTTGTCTGCTCTTCCCACATCCCAACCAAAAATTTTAAAGACATAAGCATCAGTTGTTCTTTTTTTCATATTCCCCGTGGTCAGTCTTGTCTCTAGAAGATTAAAATGTGCAATTGTCTAACAGTTGTGTGGCACTTCATTTGAATAAAGCCTTGGGCTATTTTTTAAAATTCCCTTTAACCCATCCCCATTTCTATCTTCTCCTGCATACCTTAGACCTACAGGTCTCAAACTCATGGGGAAGAACATTACTGTATAAAGGCAGTACAATTAGAGAAATGAAATCTTCCTACAAATTGAGAGTCAACTATGAGCACATCCATTCGCAAAAGTGTAGAAAGAGAAGTTATCTGACTTAATTTTGCTTTAGGCGAAGGTGTGCTGGGAATACTAGTTGCCCAGTGTGTGCCTTTTAAAGAGATAAAAAGTAAGTAGGAAACGTGTCTTTTGAAGAGGGAGCCTAAAAAGACTTATTATTGTAACGTGGGCTATAGCAAGATGAGAGACTGAAGTTAACAGTGTGGGGATTTTAAAATGGCCATTCATGCATGTGAGTTAATAAGTTAAGGAAAATACTTTGAAAAAAATTATTAAATAAGAGAATAAAAATGGTAAGAAAATCAAATGATATCAGCCACTTTTTCTAAACTGCCTGTTCCTCACCAGCTGGGACGAGACCTTGAAGGAGGCTGCTGGTTGGGGATCTGATTTCATGCCACATCCAGCAACGTGAGTTGGTTCTTGTTGGATGTCTGGTTCTGTAGTTTGGGTTTGTCTTACTGGCTGCATTCTTAGAGTATAATCAACAACAAAGCATACCAGCAGCTCTATCTCCTGGCTGCCGACGAGCTAACCTCCTTCACTTGTTATACACCACGCCCTTCCACTTTCTGCTGCTAGTCCTTAGATCAAGACAGTGTTTTGTTTATTTCAAGATTCAATTCTTAAAAATAAGAATCAAATTAGCACCTGTCTAGATACATGACCTTCTTAGGGAGAAAGTATTCAGCAATGGCAATAAAAATATTTGGTGTGTAATTTCACATTGAGTTTCATGCTGACACTGGGCACTGTATGGAAAATTGGCATGGCTCTGCAAACATTCAGGAAATGAGATGGAAAGTTGGGACTCTGTAAACTACATTTCCCATTATCCTTTGCCTTTTGGCTTATTGATAGGTTCTATCAGCAAGAGGCACTAAGAATTAATTAGAAGGCAGGAGGAAGGATAATCTTTTCTTCCACTTATCTTTCTCTTTAACTTCCTTTCATAGTCTGTGGAAATGGTATCTTGCTTCTCCAGTCCCAGCATCACAGGGGTGGCCCTTCTTCCTGGGTCCCAGTGCTTTAGATGGTGGCAGGGTTTGAGTAGGATGCTTCTTCTGCTCCCAGGTCCTGGTTCTTTCCTTTAGTTTTCCAGTCTCCCTGGAGGCAATAATCTTTTATTTACCTCCCTTTCCCCTATTTTCCCTTCTGGTTTCACCCCACTGAAATATTTGTACCACATTACTTCTTTTTGAGATATCTGGTAATCAGTCATTGTGCTACATCACTTATATTTGAGACACTTATTTTCCTTTTTTCTGACTATGACTAATACAGAATGAGAGAAATAAAAAAATGGGTAACTTTCTAGTTGGTCGAGGCATGGGAATGAAATGTAAATTTAAAAAGTGTGCAGTAATGTGTGAAATGGAAATCTTTCTTAATTTCTCCTATAAACTTTAATAAAATATTTTCTTTCTTGCCAATGATTTTGTTGTAAAACTGCTTTTTATCAAAATAATGTCTTAATAGTTTTACCACATACTCGTTTGTACATATACCACGTATTGCTTAGAGATTTATTTTCTAGGACACTATATAACTAATAAAGTTCAATAAGTATCCATTATGGATTCCTCAATTTTACTCAAAATTGTCTGTCGAATCAACCACATTAACATGTTTAGCTGTAGCTCTTTTTTTCCCCTGTAGTATTGCATTGTATAAATATATTATTACTTCTTATTCTTTTCCTTGTTGATGCTTCCAACATTTTGCATTCACAAAGAGAGCTACCAGAAACCTTCTTGTGTATGTTCATTACCGGTGCACAGGTACACAACTTTCTCTGATGTAAATATATGCCTAAGAGTGGTATTGCTGAGCCATACAATATATGCATTTTCTATTCCATTAGATACTATAGTGTTACTTTCCATTGTAGAGGTAATAAATTATTTTCCTTCTCTAAGCATATGTGTACCACTCTTTTTATCAATTCACTCTATTTTCATGTCTAGATATCAGATTATTTAGGGGGAAATCCTTTAAGTAAAAGTAACATCTCATTATTTTAATTTGTAGTTCAGTGCGTGCTGAAGTGAAAGAGTCTTTATATGTTCGTTGGTCATTAGTCTTTCATCCTTTGTAAATTACATGTTTGTGTATTTTGCCTATTGCTTGATATTTTTATAGTGTTTTTAGTGGTTCCTTTATGTATGTTGTTTAGTAATCCTTTGTTCAGTATATATATTATAAATATCTCTTTCCAGTTTGTGTTGCTCTTTTTATTTTATTTTTTTATTTTCTTTTTTGGTGTCAACTGAGAAAGAGATATTACTAAATTTAAGGGGGATAAATTTTTTATTACTTTGGGATTTAAAACATATTTTCCTACTTCTGTCATCACAAAGATGAAAGAGTTTTTTTATTCTTTCTTTCCTAGAAGTTTAGAGTTCTGTTTTATATATGTTAGGTCAATAATATATTTGGAAATACATAAACTATATATATATATATATATATATATATATATATATATATATACACACACACACAAATATATAGACTATATATGTAAGTCATATTTATTTATTTATTTCAAGTAAGCTTCTTTATTTTGCATAAAAATTCTTCCTATACCATTGATCTATTATATTATGGTCATGATAACCCTGCCCTATCTTCTATTACTTCCTAATAAATGATGTTCTCTAGCAAAGAGCATCTACCATCATCATTTTTGTCTTCAGTAATGTGTTGCTTATATCTGTCCTTTTGTTCTTCCATATAAATTTCATAATCCATATGAAGGTACATGACACTACCTTGATCAATGTGGGGAGAATTAATATCAGGAATAGACTATCATCTTGCGTATAGTTCAGCTTTGTCAACAATGCACCTGCTTGATCACATTAAATTTGGAACGAAGTTAATCAGAAGGAAGAGCAACACATATGAAACATACATGTTGCTGATGTGGAGTTAGAAGGCATGGCTCTAGAGCCAATAGATGCATAAGATGCTCCCTAGCGTCTGGATCAGAGCTAAGATGTCATCCTGGACCAGTACAACCCTGACTTCTTCATCTCTCAGGTGCTTCCATGTGACAGATGAGCAGCGTGTTGGCAGGGAAATTCTAAATGCTATTTCAATAGTTCCCAGAAGCCCATCTGCAGATAGCTCCTCCAACTTTTCCAGTAATGTTTTAAAAACAAAAAAAAATCCCTTTCTACATTGATAAATACTTATTTTGAAGCCTAAGATTGCAGCTCCTATTTAAAACTGAGGATAAAGACAACAGGATGAGAACATGATGCTGGGTTCTCTCTGTGGCACCCAGAGATGTTCAAGGACTGAAAACAGAATGGAGTACAAATATGGAGAGTGCCCTCTGGGATCCCGGCCCCTACTCTAAATAGAAGACATTGTTAACAGTTAAATCCTGTAGAGCATTAAGGGAAATATAGTTCCAACAAAACCCAAATCCTGCTCAACTAACAAGGTCAGCTTGATCCCCAACACTAACTGCTTGAAAAGTGGAATGTTCATTTCCATGTGTGAATTCTATCTTATTTATTTCGGCCTCTCATTTCCTGTAAGCAATCTAACTTTAAAAAAATATTAAATACACACACACACACACACACATACACACACTTGCACATGCATCTTGCAATTGATGAATTAAGGAAATGCAAAAGCTTTAGGAAGAGAAAACCACGGAGAGGGAAGCAGGAGAGAAAAGGGCAAGGAGCCAAACAAAGATGTAATAGCTTCAACTGGATCATGAAGGGAGATCTGGAATATAAATTACACTTTGAAGTTGTTTGCCTCAAGGCGAGAAAGCTGGGTTTTGTGTTTTAGTCAGTCATCAACTGCATGGATGTGGGTGCAGAACTGATAAGAACAAAAAAAGGCAATCTGGGCAGTGTCTGCCACACTTTGTATGTTTTATCCTCCTTTTCAAAGTGAAAAATAGCTTAATATTTGAAGAAGATAATCTCTAATACACCGGACACAGGTTTGGTTGTGCTTCATGAGAAATGATCACAGGCTTGTAAATGTTGGCTGTATCAAGTCCTTCTTCAGTTTGCCTCTGACCTCACCAGGTGATTACTTGTGTTGCTCCAGCAACATTCCTTCTTATTCCTTGTATGTACCGCCCCTATGTAGCCTAAAGACAGCAGCATTGATTCTATATTTCCTACCCTTAATGGCATTCCCTTAAGCAAGGTCCTAGCTCCTCCTGATAGTGTGGTTTTTCATTTGATTTTCTTCATAGGTGGTTTACAGCTATTTTCCAGCGCTCTCTGTTCCAAAGGAGTTGCAATATATTTTTCATACGTCATATCAGGTGACAAATCAATATTACCCTCAGAGCTTCTTTTCTAAAGCTGACCAAAATTGCAAGTGGAGGTGGCTTTTTTTCCTCCTAGTGAATTCTTTCCCTAAGCTGCACTGCTTTGGGGAGTTCATATTTGAAACGTGGCCCTGCTTGCATTACTGTCATTTTGAACCTGATAATTCTTTGTTGTGGAAGGCTATGGAAGTCTTCTCTGTGCATCCATAGCCTCTACCTCTCTAGTTCTGACAATCAAACTTATCTCCAGACGTCAGTGTACCCTGGAGCACAAAATTGCCCCCACTTGAGAAATACAGCTCTAGAGCAGGCTTGTCCAGAAACGATCCAGCCACACACTATTATTGAAGAGGATATAAGATATGAGAAATATTATGCATAGGACAATGGTGCCTCAGTGACCTTCAAAGTAGGCACTTTGGGACTTCACACAGCTCTCCCAATCGCCATCAGCTGCCCCGTCGTATCTCCCTGAATCTCATTGATGTTCTAAAATCTCTTCCCTTTCAAAGGTGAATTTAGTTTTGGGAAAAGCTAGAAGTTGCAGGGCACCAAATCTAGACTGTAGGGGGGCTGAGTCACTTGGGTGATTTGATGTTTTGCAAAAAAACTCTGCAAAAGACATGATGCATGAGCAGACACGTGGTCGTGATGAAGTTGTCAATCACCAGTTGCTCATAGCCACCGCCTTCTGAATCATCCGAATAGATTCTGCAGAGGTATGTTCAAGCTTAACCCAAAATCTCATGCAAATTCATTACTCCGCTCACTCAACCATTTTGAAGGTGATGGCCACACAGTACAAATACTCACTAATCAGTGTCCACTGCCTCCCCTGACTAGTACAGTGAAGTCATCACTGTTCACACATGCACATTCCAGTCCACTCTCCTTGGCTGCCAGGTTACATCAGTGTGGCATAAATCATCCTCATTATAGTAACAACAGTTGGAATTTTTCTGTATAGATCTCATAAAAATAATAAAATAATAACAATAAAACAAACAAAAACAACTTCCTGTACTGATGGAATTTATCTGTATCTGTGTGGTCCAATATCGTAGCCATTTTTCATATGTGACTATTAAGCACTTGAAATGTAGCTACTTTGACATAAAAACTGTACTATTAATACATTTAATTTTATTAATATATATGTTAGTTTAACTAGGTACATGTGACTCATAACTGTTGTTAGATAACACAATGCTAGAGTCTTTATTCAGGGTAGCTGGTGTTCCAATGGCTCTTGTTTCTTTCCCCCAAAGTTCCCACAGCATGCCAATGTCTTATAGAAAGAAGGGAATAGGAAGTCCTCACCCTGAGACCTTGGCTATAATTATATTCTCAGTATCCTATAATGAATACTTTATAGTTTATAGATGTTTTCATCATACTACTAAAATCTGGCTTTGCTGTACCTAGAAGCATGTAAGTGTCTCTTCTCTGGTATATGAAAGGAGCTACATGACTTTTTCAACTTCAGAGCTAATATGTGACAGAACATGTGTCATCAGCCATGTTCTCTGTCACAGAATTTATAAACTTCCATTCTTTTGATAAGTGAGAATTTCAATTTTGCCAATTTTTCTCTCATAAAAATATTCTAACTTCCTCTATCCCGTTCTGACCACTGATCAGTTTAAGTTCCCATAATCCAACCTCTATATGGCATTATCTCATTTTTATTAACATATTGTTCTGCCTCTTTTTTTTTTTTTTTGCTACCTGTTTATATATTCTGTCTCTAGGTAGATTGGGTATTTGTTGCATGGTGATAGCTGAATATGTGAAATTGAAAAAAGCTAAAAATCAAATATGCAAATATATAAGAAATAAATTCTGGTATTGTTTCTCTTTTGGGACATGGGTCACTATTACCGTTTTAATAGAAAAAGTTTGATGAGGGAACTATGAAGAATCATTTGAATAAATTTGGTTTATAATCTTAATTCAAATTGTTATTTGGAAAACAAACTTAGATATTTCTAATAAAAATATTGCAAAATTAATTACCATTTGAACATAAGTAAAGGAGAGAATTTCAAAGAAAGTATTTAGAGTCAATATCAATGAATTATAGAATTCAATTATTCAAAGAATAATTCAAACTCTTTGTTAATTTCTTTTTAAAATATAATCTCTGAATAATAAACCAGAGAGTTATTGGGATACAGTTCTATATCCAAAGTGTCAGAAAATATTACAGAAAAATATAAATTATGGTGTTAGATGTAACTTCGAATCATTCTGTTATTTTTTCAGTGTGGCAAACAATGACACTTTATTCTGACCCATAATATGTTTTCACCTGAAAACTGGTTGTTACAAAAAACTAAAAATATCAACACAAATAGACACCTATTAAATTGTACAATAAATGAATGTGGAAGCATTTTCTTCTAAAATGTCAACTGCATTTCTTAACCACCTTTAATCAGTTATGGATTGAAGGAACAATGTTAATTCTGTAAAATATCAAGTTAATGTTAAATTTTAGAATGTGTCTATTATCATGCATTTCCAACGTCCTCTTTTTCTGCTTCTTAAAGCCTCTTCTTATATACTCATCTGAGATTGTAATAATGTCTTAACTTGCATTAGTATATATTTTTTCTTAATGTTGCTCATCATAACATGTATAATATCAAAGTGGCTATAGTTTTAGTGTGAACTAAATTAATACATAATCTAGAAAAGTATTAATGACTTTATAGTCACTCACTAAAATAATTATTTAATGAATTAATGATAGAATAAATGAATAACAATTTATTATACTTATAAATTTATGCCTACAACATTTCTGTGACTAGTAGCTAATGTATTAATTCAGAAATATTTACCATGACTCTATATGATTAAGTTGGTATGTTTGGCATGTGCTACATTGTAGGAATACCAATAGAAGCACTGAGAATATGACAATATTTTGGAGTTTTAAAATCAGTTACTTTTTTCTTGTGTCTTTGACAACATCTAGAATTCATGGGCATTCAACTCATGGCAGAAAATGTACAATATCCAGCTGATCTAATTTACCTTCATTTATACTTACTTCATCAAAATAGCTTTCATAGTATCTCTTTGATATTCATAATGGCTTTTTGGTAAGTCATGGAAAGTTTTTCCTTTGAATGGGGACATAACACTGCCAACAATTCATAGAACATGATTCACTTTCTCAGCATCTATAAGAAGGACACAAATGAAAGAGCCTCCCACCATCACCCCAGTGGGACCAGAGACTTTTCACCAGTCATGAATGCCAGCGTCAAGCTCCACTCGGGGTGACTCTAATTCAGAATTCAGTGTGCAGGCATTTTTAATTGGACTGATGGAATTGGCTGACAGGGTAATGGTTGTAATTGTTCACCACTCCACACAGAAAAGAATTTGCTCAGTAAATAGGAGGCTTTGTTTCTAACCTAATTTAATGGAAACACAGAAGGTACACGAAAGAAGTGCTCCAACTGACACTCGGTGTAAAATAAGGCATTTCAGAGACTTTTGTGCAAATGTCCATCAGCTGACATCTGTCAAAGCAAACTCCTGGGGTGACTGCAGAGCAGATCCATTTGCCAGCAGCAAACTTTTAGTGAGCTCCGTTCTCTGCGGAACAGTGTTGGTTTGTTTTGCAATGTGAGCATTTGGAATACGCACTTTTTCCAAAAATCCCCAATGACTACAAAAACACTGCAGAGCCTGGTTACTGGTTATACAGTAAAAGGAACAGACTTTTATGCATACGAACACCAATCTTTGGACTAGTTGAGAGGCTGCAGGAACTCATGAGAGGAGACTCATGTAACACGTTATGTTTTAATGTAGCCTGGATAAAGACATGAAGGCCTAAAGAATATTACTTCCATCGAATATATAAAAGTAAATGGGCTCCAGCTTGCCTTTGGCTCCACTTAAAGCATCTTGTATGTTCATACTTCTTTTGGTTGGCCTGATTTCCCTTTCAATTTCTGTAAGTATCATAATGTCTCATGGAGCATAAAACTACAAAATTCAACTGTATTCTATAATTTTGGGTTAATTCTTTAGGATTGTCAGGAGAAAGAAATTCTGCTACTTTATCTTTAGGGTATGACATATCCATTTTTTCTCTATAGTACCTTTCTTTATAATTACTGACCTATGAAATATCCATTTGGTGAATAATGTGTGGATAATTTAAATTTCCAATGTTAAGCAGAGTGGGCATCTCTGATTATCTTTCCTCCCCTAGTCCAATATTGTGATCTAACTTCAGGGCAGAGATTTAGAGTCAAACACACAGCGTATCATAGTAGTAATAACCTAAACTAGAAATTTGCAGTGGTGATATTAAATATCTCAATATGTAAAGTGTTCTAAAATTTAACTTTAAAAAATATATGTAATTGTATGTAATTATCTAAAAAATGTTTTATGATGCAGGAAAATCATTTTCAGTTCATTTTTGGTTCACAAAATTGTTGAATGTTTTATAATTATTTTAGACTAGGTATATACCAAGTAACTTACCAAACCTCTTCATTTAGTATACACAGGAATCAAAGCCAAGATCAACTAAGAGAATGTCATTGTGCAAGGTTATATATTGGTATATTCAATATTAATAAGTATATTATAAGTGATATTTATGTGTTAAGGGCATTATTATTATCTAGACCAAGATACTAGTGGTAAAAATCCAATTACCATACATTTCTTCATTATCTGTCTTATTCTTTTTTAATTCAAGTTCATAAAGTGAAGACTAACATCAAAAATAGCACTGGAAAGTTTCTCAAAATATACATGACTTCTGGTTTATCTGCTGATTTAGATTATTTACACTTCTGCTCCTATTAGTGGTACCTAACAGATTTTATGAACATGTCAGTAAGTGGTTTTAATTTAGAGAACCATTCAGATTTAATTCACTGAAACGCACTGAGCAAATCTACTGATATTCACCATTGATCCAGGATATTCTTTTTTTCTAGATAGAGTGCCAAAACACTTTGTAAACATAAGCTTTAATTATTATAACACTTAGTGTTTAGTAATTTAGGCAAAAAAAAAGGGTAACTAAATTGCAGGTAGATGAATAAACATTTCTGCTTTACAGATGATAAAATTGGAGATGTCTCTTAGCGGGGACACAAATCCTCTTTTAATCCTAAATCCAAATCCTCTCTACTCTGACATACTTTGCACACATAGCATTATTCTAGTGTCAGTAACTTTGCTGAAACAATCTAATTCTTTTTTTTTCATTTTGTTCAATTCTTTCTCACTTTCTTTTCTTTTTTGTCCACATGTGATGCAGGTGTGTCTATTAGTTATTGTAGTATGTAGGGATTCATAAGTTCAATGTTGTGGTCAGTAAGCAATACTTGGATCCTTGACTTCAGCAGCTGTTAACCACACGAGAGGTAGAGTTAGTGAGGTTAGCCAAGTGCCTGTCTCCCACTCCCCAGGGCTCCTGGAAGAACAGCCCAGTGCATTCTCCTTTGACGCTGACCTCCACATGTGCTTTCTTATAGAAGGCCATGCATGGTGATGATTTTACACGATAAAATATTGAAAGGCTAAGATCTCAATCTCATCTCTTCTTTTTGGGAATTGAAATGAGTCAAGGAACAACTCTTTTACAGACCTCTGTATAAGCTCTCTGGGTCATGTTCTCCATAGTGGTCTGACTTAACTCTGGAAACTTAAGAATTTTTACCCACTGATGTTCATTTTAGCTATTATTTTTAAAAAAATTTTATGAAAAAGCTTTGGACAATGTGGCCAATCAGCAAATAATAAAGCAGAGGTGAGCTGGGGAGTGATAAAAGTACATCGGGGTAACAACAATACCTTTTTAATCCTGATCTGAAATTACTTTGGACATCTAAAACAATGGGCCTGGACTATCCCTGAAAAAGGAGCTATAATATATTTGTCTCAAAGCTATCATTCATACTCTGTGAACAAATTTGGTTCCATATTTTTTACCTCATACTGTCTGCTTCAAGAGTCCCAATGTCAAAAAGCAAGTTTACTGTGCGGCACTTAGCACATCAATTCTATAAGTTTTGCATCTCAAAGGACAGCGATCATTAAATAAGAAACATTGCTTGTATAACAAAACTAACAAATAGAAACAGTATTACAATTCTAGCTTGCTGATTGTGCCACAATTGGTTCAGAAAACCAAACCCTAACACTCAAAATCTGCATGAAAAAGTTAAGCTTTGTCTTTTCATAACTATTGAGTCAAGGAATCAAGTCTTTGGTTAGATTCTGATAACATTCCACTTCCACTGTATAAAGAATCACCTATGTGACTTACCCCCAAGTTGAATATTTTAGCACAGAGATTTCACACTCAAACTGCTGGATCTGCAGATTTCAACAAATTAAAAAAAAAAAAAAAGTCAGACTTTGAGCTAGAAATAAGAAAGAGAAAAAGTAACAATGAGTATTCTTTTGGGGACCTGTAGTAAAGCTAAACAAACTTGGCAAAGTTGATCAAAGCTATAAAATGTATCTGATCAAAATTAATTTCATAATAATTTCAATAATTAAGTTGATATATCAAAATCACAAAGTTTAAAATGTTATACATTTCTCATAAACTGAACAGTTCATAATGCACTTATATGTGTATCATCTCATTTATTTTAAACTTCACAACCACCTAAATGAGTAGGGACTTATTATGCAAATGTAAGTCCAATGACAGATCCCCCTCTCATAGACACAGCTCTAAACTTGCTATAAAGCCACTAATTTCATGTCTGGTGTAAATAGAAAGCCTATCTTATAGTTTTCTGAAAATTTTAAGCAACGTATTCTTCTACAGTGGCATTTGAATCCTGGATCCTTGGCATTTATACACTATTTTGTGAGTTCCACCTTGAGAACTCATATCTTGTTTAGGTTTTCCCAGAAGTAGATGATGAGACAAGAATTTAAGTGCCAGTAATTTATGTGCCAGTTCATCCAAGAGAACATGGGTAAAACAGTAAAAAATGAGGCAGAGAAGAAAAAAAGATGCCAATAAAGGTTATGTAATGATGCCAGTTATCCAACTGGAGCTTAGTTCTGCTGAGGAACCCTTGGAGACATTGTGGAATATGCCTAAAGAATTGACATTTAAGCCAAGGCTAAAGTATTTATTCAAGACTCTGGGCTGCCTCCAAGGGAATTAACTCTCCAGCACTTTTATTCTGCCATATTCACTGATTGACAGTGTTCCCAAAGCCAATAAACCCACCCCTGGCAGAGGTTGTAAGTGTTGGCAATGTGCTTGTAGATGTAAACGCATGGATGACGATATGGATATTTCTCACTGTCTCCTTGGTTCTAATGAGGTAGGTTCAGAGTCAAATATTTCTTTTCCTTTTCCTTTTTTTTTGATCATTAGAAGATTTAGATTGGCATCTCACCACCACATACCCTCATATGTGTTAAAAAAGCAATCTATTATACTGATCTCTGTGTGAGCTTAAAAGATTTAAATGAAAATTTGGGGGTCATGAGCAGTGTCATATTGTAGGAAGCACGGCATCATCAAACCTAGTATTTCCTTTCCTCTCTCATCTCCCCATTTCTTTCTTTATTGACTTGCCCTCTACCTGTCTGGAGCAGAATAAATTTTTCTTATGATAACAGATTTAATGGCCATCTCCCTTTTGTATTACTTTTTTGTGTATTCCCCGAGAGTTTGTTTCCTCACCAAAATATTTATTTTAAACAAATGTGTGTTCTCCCCTCAAAAAATGCTGATCAATAATATTTTATACACACACACACACACACACACACACACACACACACACATATATATATATATATATATATATATATATATCA
This sequence comes from Furipterus horrens, assembly GCF_987537825.1. Taxonomy (NCBI): domain Eukaryota; kingdom Metazoa; phylum Chordata; class Mammalia; order Chiroptera; family Furipteridae; genus Furipterus; species Furipterus horrens. The sequence goes on along the minus strand of NW_028327173.1, from coordinate 197,559,619 downwards.
CTAGTGTTATATATATGATCAATATCGTCGTCGTCGGCAGCCGTCCGTCTCGAGAGACGATGGTGTAGCTTCTTAAGAGTCTATCTGCACTGCCGAGAATGGCTGTGCAGTCCGACTCGGGAGTGACACGGTATCTGTCTCCTCCCGTGTTAAGTCGACATCATGCGATGACGCTGGAGTGTCCTCTCCAGTGAAGCTGAAGCTACAGAGCCTGGGCAGGGTGATATGGAGGGTCTGCTGTTGCCCATGCAGCAGACACCCCCTCTCTTCGCAGCTGAAGGGTCCAAGGGAAAGACGGAGTCAATACAGCTTGGCTTCAGGTGCGCCGCAGGAGTTGCCGGTGTTGACTACAACGTCAAACCGCCTTGGGGACTCCGGCTCCGGATTTTCTGTCGGGGTTTACTCCCTTAGCCTTTCCCCTGAAGAGGTATGCCGCAAGGCAGCGGAGGTTTTTTGGAATCAGAGTTTTCCTTCTCTGATGTGCCCTGACTGGAAGATCGAACCAGTGACACTTAGCTCGCAGGCCGACGCTCAATCCACTGAGCCGAAGCAGCCATGGAAATGATCAATATATATATATACATATATTCATCCCTGAGGCAGTGATGCCCCTATTAATTTGTCAGCTATTACAAAACTAAGAAATATCAAAGGTATTCTGCTTCCAGAACCTGCATTTTTCTTCATATGAGGCTGCTTCTCATCATGAGTTAAGCAATGTCAATAAATGTTGAACAGAACTTAGTCAAGATGTGAATTAGAGGTACTTTACTTTCTCCTGACTTACCATGCCAAGAGGTGGCCAGATGAGCAGCATGTTGGAGTGTAGCTCCTACTCAGATAAATAAAAGCCTAGCAATTACCCCTACTTACCTTCCAATGATTCTCATATGACCTATTTGTCGTTATCTTTTGATGTTATAGGTTAGTCCTGATTGCGAGTTTTGTTGGTTATTTTCTCCTCAAACTCTTTCAAATTAGATTACAAGATGAATTATAGTGAAGGTCAGGAAGCATGGTTTTATAAGAAAATAATAAGGTTTTTCAGTGTCAAAATGAAAACTCATTTAATGAATGTTTAAAGTGCTACAGAATGACTATTTTAGTTATTAAAATGTTTATTTTTAATTTAAATGTTTATTTTTAGCTCGTGGCAGTCAAATTATGAATTATAAAAGATTTTGTAAAAATTTTATGATTGTAGCCTTTACCATGATGTAATTTATTTTGATATTTTGAGTGGAGAATGAAAAATAATGTACTTGCCCTGCTGTGAAAGACTAACACAATTGTAATTATGAGATCGTATCTCTGCCGTTGTTCAGTAGTGACCTTGAACACATGCACATAGACCGCCCAGGCAAAGGCTTGAAGGACAGTTTCTGTAAGTCTTGGATGAACTCCTTGTAATTCCTGCACAGCTCAAAAGCAAGGAAGGACTGTGAGGAACTACTGGAGGCTGTCAAAAGCTTGCCTTCCTATCACTCCTGGCAGGTGTCCAGAGATATGCTCTCATTCCCTCCTGGGTTCTGATGAATATGATGCTTTCTGCCTCACCTGCCTCAGAATTGTTTTGCAGGATATATAAGCACTGAGCAGCATTCTAGATCTGGCTTTTCAGAAGTGCAATATAGCTCACATCTTGCATCACAGTCACGTGGTGTCATCAGTTTTGGTAGGTGGAGCTGAGACGAGGAGGCTGCCCCCTTTGGATGTTCTTCTTCTCCCTGTAAGTAATAAATTTTCTGAGTATGAAAGTGGCTTGTATCTTTACTGGCCTTTGTATTGGCCTTGTTTTCTGTGCTTGATAGTGAGAACCACCTGTCAGTTAGGAAAAACCTCCCATCTACCTCCAAGACCCTTGCTGAGAAACAGAGCTTAATTTTCAGTTACTATCATTTCATAATATTCTACAAGAAATAAATTTTTGCATATTTTCTATTGGTTTAGGAGAACCGTAACTTTACTGAAATTTTAACTTTTGCAGATTTGCATGGTTCTTTCCCTTTACCAGGACTTCCTCTTAAAATAGAATAATAGTATTTAATCTAGGGAGCTCTAATATTAAACGATTGCTAAATAGAGCCCCAAAACTGCATGGACAGGGGCAGTGACCGTTTGTGGATGAGAACATTATAAATCAAAATGTGGGCACACACGTTAACTTACAAGCACCAAATCAAAGTCCGTCTTCTAAAATGAATTACACTGGTTTAAAATTTATTTTTATATAAGTGTTGAGATATTTTATTTAACATTAATATTTCATATGCATATGTACATTTGGAAAATAATGCTCATGTATTTCAACTTTAGCTAATCTTTTAAGACCCCCTTAAAATACCCTAAATAGACATTTCTTAAAATAACACTAAATTTTAATCTGAGGTGGACTCCTACTAACCTGTCTGTGAATACACATTGATTGAGGGACATACTATATACCAAGAGTTTTAATATGCACTCATCTATTTGGTATCATATGATCATTACAACAATCTAGAAGATACAAATTTATCTATTTTTTATATAAGGAAATTGAAGACATAAGATGTCCTAATCTAATAAGGGTACAGGTGGGATCACAATTTCTGAGTCTAACCCTATTTTCATTCCATTCAGCTTCATTCCCTCCATGTACCCTCCATACTCAAAGGTGATGCAATTAAATGTTTCTAGAGATATCTTCATAAAAGCGAAGGTGAAATTGTGGGGTATATTTGTAAGAAGAGTTGTCATCGTGCCTAATATCTGTCCTTTAAAGTTAAAATTTATTTTCCACTATAATAGTCCTTCCTGAGCATTTGGAGACTCTGGCAGAGCTCGGGTACTTGCTGCAAACTACTAATGCGATTATTTCATCTCCACTTTTGGAACAAATTATAAAGATGGTCATTTTTGATACTACATCTTTAGGAGGAATTCTTGTTGAGCTGTGATGTAGAACAGTAATACGCACTCGATGGACAGACCATTTGAGTAAAACCTGGCTATAAAGAGGGTGACAGATTTTTCAGAGCCTGCCTGCCTATGATCTGAGTCTGACATTTGAATTTCAGAAGTGCCTAAATCTCATCGGGAATAAAGACTGTGGATTAAGGCGAGCAATGTCATCTAAAAGCACTCATTCACCTGTTACAGGCTCAAGAAAGAAGCACTGACATTTTAACTTTTGTTTAGTGGACTAATAGTATATTTCTTTATTAAATGTATAATCTGCTTAGAGATTTAAAATAATATTGTTTAGAAATCAGTTTTATAAGCCATTCACTTATTCATTATACTGAGATCCTTTCTTTGAGAAATACCTACATTAGGAAAATTTCAAAAAGGTTGCAATAACTCACAGGAATGAACAGATTGACTAAGAATTATTTGCCATGTACCTATTATATACCATTCACTTTTTAAAACATGACTTCTTATTTAACTCTCAGACGCATTGTAGATATGTAGTATTATAATTATTTGACATTACACTGAGGTTTAAATAGGTGAAATGGTTTCTTGATGGTTACACAGTTAGCCCATGACAGCCCTTGTACTGGAATTCCCAACTGTCTGACTTCAAATCATCAACTCTATTCTTTATTATAATTGCTGCTCAAGTAGGAATGAGAGATCATTTACATATATAGATATTTTGGAGAGTTCACATTTTGAAAGTTTATTACTTTCTTCATGCACTATACATAAAAATTACTTGAGAACCCAGGTCTAGATGATTCACCTCCCATTCTTGCCAGCAAGGCTTTATATGTTTTCTGTTATTTCTAAAATGAGATACATACAAAATGTCAGAAATCAGAACATGTATTTAATATACACATATCTTTAGTCTTGGAAGTAGAGACTAGTTTCACTTGCAAGGTGATGTTGAGAAATGTTAACATTTTAAAGACTGAATGGCCTCCTTTTAAAATGCAACACTCCTTTTAGGTCCCAGGTTGTCATCTATTCTCTGACAGAAACAGCCTGGTCCCCACATGACATCATCCAAGCTTACTCTGCAGATGCCCATTTACAGTGATTCCATTTAAGTCACACTTTAAATTGTTTCCAAGAGACTCAGCTCAAATAGAGCAGAGCTGTCTGCAGTAGCCACCCCACACAGCTGGGCTGAGGGACAGCTATGCTTAATCTTTCCATTTTAAATGAGTGGCATTTCTTCTCCTAATGTTGGCACTGCCTATAGACTGTGAGGCTCTTAACTTGGCTCAGTCAGGGCTGAGAGAACATCTAAGGCAAGTTAAAACAACACAGTACTGCTATGCTTCGACGCTGAGCTCACTTCTTTGGGAAGGTAATCATTTTGGCCATGGCAGTGGCCCCAGATGATGATGCAAGCGTTCCAATTACTTTGTCCAGAACTGAAAAAACCTCACAATCTGTTCAATTTCACGTTGTACTGCTTTCACCAAGAATCTTCAGCTCTATGTGGCTTTATTATAATTTCTTTACCCCTCATACTTTCTCAGTCTTGCTTCTACATCTCATACAGCCCCTGTTTAATATTCTTGCAGCCAAGGTGAGTTTGGTTAGATGGCCATGAAGATTATTTCTAACATAACACATATGATGTTCCCTAATATACCTTCCACAATCTATATTTATCACTCCCTTCTTTTAGAATGTTAAGTTGGCTGTACTACTGGAAGGGGTAATCAAGACAACATTCAAATAAAGCTTGAAACTTCAACTCAGTTCTCTCTCTCCTCTAATTTTTAGAATTAAAAAAATAAAAAACTCATTATGTATTTAATCCCACAGTGCTCTTCATTTATGATAGGGCTGTTGGGTTTATAGCCATGTTTGGTCTGTGCAACAAGGCTGAATCTCTTTGAAGAGTAATGAATGCCTTATGTGATTTTCATATTTTCGCTCTACTCCTTATATTCTTGGGAATTGAACAAAACTTAGGCCGATTTTATCATGTTGATTTTTTCTGTTTTTTTATTTCCTCCCATGTCTGTATTTGTCTTCTTCAGAGCATACAATGACTTCAAATTTTAGATCATTAGAAGCAGATTTTAACTGGGGAAAAATTTAGGGACAAATAATGAAAACAACACTACAATTTTGAAATGTATTGATTTTACTCACCATTCTCCCATCTTAGTAGGATTTATGCCCTAAGGAAGATACATCTATGTATTTCAGGAAGAACTCTTAAATTTGCTATAGAAGAGAATGTTGGCTAAGAGAGACCAGGGGTCATAACTCCACCCAGAGACCACACAGATCTCCATTTGAATTTCTTCTGATGGGGAAAAATAATACTTGTTGCAAAAAATCTTCTACTAAAGCAATTTTGACAATCATCTTTTAAGTTTTATAGATGTTTTTAATAAAAGTGACAATGGTATATTGGCATGCTCAAATTTAACAGAAGATTATCTTGGCTCAATTTCTGTTACTTCCACTTCTACTGTTGGGTACATTATCTTATATCTCTACTTCAGTGTTATCATTTGTAAAAAAGCACCACGGTAGCATTTACTTCCTAGGATTGCTATAGGGACTAAAATTAGCATGGCAGTTGACATATTTAGAGCAGAGACTGGACAAAACAAAAATTCATATTTGTTTCTCATGAGTATTATTCCTTTACATAGATTTAATCTCCCCATTTTATACATAAGAATACCAGAGAGGCTGCATGAACTATGCAATGGCACATTGAGTTATAATGTGTATCTTAAGAACCTAGGCTTTTTGGCTTCACATCCTATATTCTTTTTTTGGTGAAATTTTACATTTTTATTTTAATAACAATTATTATTTCTAAAATAACTATTTACATAATAATGACTGATACCTTCAACCCCATCCCTACTAAGATACAGCCTTGATAATGGTACGACATGCACTTTTGTTTGTTAATATAACTCTGGTACCTGAAACAGTGCCTAACATGTATATATTTGCAGAATGAGTGAGTGACTGGACTATGGAGTATATCAGTGTTGGGGCTGTATTTTCAGCCTTCCTGCCCTTTACAAAAGAGCTTATATACCATCTCTGCTAGGTATCTCCTCACATGCCCAGGGTCAGTATAAAACAGAACTTCTTCATATATATTGTAATGGTCTGGATATTGATATGTTAACTTAAGACAATTACTATGAGGGGTATAGGCTCTCACTCCTTCTTGCATTTTTTGTGCCAATGAATCACATGGACCAAAGGCTCTTTGGATCCTGTGTTTACTTTTTCTTAATTGACTCTATGTGATTAGTAGGTGAATGGACTGCAGTAGTGCCCTCAGGGAACTGCACTTGTTCGAGGACTCAACAAGTCTTTTGATTGAGATTGAAGAAAAAGCTAAGTATCAGAACCAGGGTAAGAGCTGAGAATGAGACCCCACTTAGGCTGGAATATCAGTGTGTCAACACTACAGCTAGTAACTACAAAACTCTTGGTTTCTCCTTGTGTCAACGTTCTTTGCATTTAGATTCCTTAGAACATTAGTAAAGATGACAGGGTGATTGGAGAAGAAAGAATTTGGGCAATTCAGTATTCTTGACCACACATCACTAAATACTGACCTCTATCCTGTGTCAGGCTTTCTCTCTTGCATTATTTTGATCCAAACTTTTGGAAAAACAAAGAACATTTTCCTTTAGGTAAATGTATAGCTGGTTCTGTTGAAGCTACTCATATATATCCATGGATTCCTGAATCTCAGAGAGTTTCAGGCTTAAGAAACACCTATGTGTATATACACATGGATAAGCTAGGTCTATGGAGAAGTATATGAGTTAGTGATTACAGTCTCTCAGCTATGATATTTGAAATATCTTGTGACTATGCCACGTTATACATTGTGATATTGGAAAAAAAAACTAAGATTTTATTTCATCAGTAAAATGCAATAATGCCTGATAAAAAATAAGTAGGGACATATTGATAAGAATACTTAATGTAGTGCCTTGTATATTTTAAAAGGGATCAGATTGGGGAGTAACAGTTAAATCATGTACCTGTGTGTATGTGTATAAGTGGAGTAAGGGGAACATAATTAATTAGGCAGCATGTGGCAGCATGTGGCAGCATGCACATACCAGAATCACAAGAAACAATGGGACTAATTGTATATGCAGTAACAAAAAATTGATTATGTGATAAATCACTTGATACAAATGAAAGAAAAACAGATCATGGCTCTTTTTAAATCATCTCAGTTTGCCTTCCTAAGTAGAAGAGGTGAAATAAGAACTGAAGCATAGGCATCCCCAATGTATTTTTCGGAAGATGAAGGATGAAAGGATCTAGGAAGTAATCCCTGGCTGAACCCAGATGCTCCAAGTAGGTTTAAGCAATACAGCTCCTGAATTGTGACTGCTAGCATGTACGAAAGACACAACTGGCAACTGCTGGGCATCAAAAGTGTTATTGTAGGAAACTCAGTCATGTCTTGGCTCCAGATCATTGCACATCTGCTGGGTGGAGTTATCATCATCACAAGCATCCATTTTCCCTAGATCTATTCTACAGGTGTCACCTTGAGGTTCTGATCCCGAATGTGTCCATTACAGGGCCAAAGAATTCTGGGCTTTGTCTGTGGGTAAAATTTAAAATGGGTCAAGTAAGTCGATAAGGTTTCTTAAATTTCAGGGCCCTTAGCTTTGTTTATTTGCGCTTTGAACTTCTTGTTTCAGTGATGCAATGTGTCAGCACCTCTGAGAGAAGTTCCTTGAGGGATCTCTGAGAGTCAAGTTGTGAAAGTAAAGGCAGCTCTTCTGGATAATTGTTGATGGTTACGACCTAAACTCTGTAATCTGCCTTATGTGGATTCATTAATTATTTATGGTAATAGTGAATGTGGCAGACACAGGAAAGATATTTCAGCAGAATTTCTTTCTTCGTTTCATAGACGAACCTTGCATGAGAACTGTCATTGCTGGTTCACCAACCAACACTACAGGAACACTTGGACAGGTTGACTACCTTGTCCAAAGTCACGCAGACAAGTTGTGGTTGGTTTAGGTCTACTATCAAAATGTTATTTTTCTGTGTTTTTTCTTCTAATTGTTTCCTAATCAACTGAGAATTTGGCTTTAAATTACTGAGTCAGAGTATTTCTTGAAAATGTAATATTTGTATTTACTATTTATATATTTAAACATTTCTATTTTAATCAGAGCTTTCAAGTGTGGAAAGGAAGCCTTAGATTAATACCTCTTAATTGGAGGTTCTGGGCTCTTCCATGAATAGTTTTCAAGATGCCTGAAATTACTCAAATTTTGTTTCATCTGTGTGCACAGATACATCATGTGAAGGGAGTGTCAGAGTGATCTTTAAATCTTCTGAGAATTTCTATCTCCACAAAACAAAGAGGAATTTTTAACTGTTGTCAAATTGAAAATAATTCAGTATTTGTTTTTTAATCAAATATCTCTACTTGTTTGACCCAAAAAGAAATAATACATAGCTAAATAAAAGATATCATTGATTATTTTTGTTTCATTCTAGAAGATATCTGAGTCCCAAAATATGCAGAGTGCTGGCTATCTTATTAACCTTCTCTTGTGGATGATTATTTAAATATAAATCACCTTTAATTCTTTAGTCAACTTGTTCATTAAAATCCATGGTGGTCAGCCTAAATTCTATAAAGAGAAACAAAAAAGATTGTTATGACTTAAATAGGAAAATAAAAACTCTGTTATGTATCAGAATCATGTCTGGATAAACTTAACAGCATTTCTTATCTCTCTGAGTTCATGAACATTGGGAAGTTCCAACTGTGTATATGATGTTATTTTTTTTTGTAATAGGTTGAAATGCTCAGTAAGCAAGGAAACAAAAGCAATGCAATCAAAGAGGTATCATCAAGTAAAATAATTAACTCAATAAAGATTCATTTCATGCTAATCCACAAAGATTTGGGAGGCTGCTAATTAATTATTTAGATTCACAATCAGTCAGATACAAAACAAGTTCAAGGTCATTTTTGCATAAGGTCTACTTTAGCTGAAAGGTAGAATGTGAAAGAAAAGAGAATGGAAGTATGTTGAATAGTTTGCAAATTGAATTACTAGTTTCTAAATTATTCAGTGTTAAACATAGGGAAATGATTATTTGTATTTTTATATTTTTATAGCCTCTGAATTCATTATTATTTTTTGGTGCTGAAAGATAATTTACTATTAAATTCGATTCGAATTTCTCCTTAAAACACAAACAACGCCTCCCCCCCCACACACACACAAATAGTAATAATAAAAATAGTCACAGATTCTGTGCATGCCATTTTGGTTTTTCTACTTCTCAATTTTCCGTGCATTAGGCTGTTTCATGTTCTTTCTAATAATTGATCATAACATAACATAGTAGTTTTTTCTGCATCTGTAGGTATGATGGCTAACTTTATGTGTCATCTTGGAGCCTGTTTTAGGGTAAGAGAAACATTTAAATTAGTAAACTTTGGACAAAGATTGCCCTCTGTGATATGAGTGGGCAATATCCGATCAGTTGAAGGCCTGAATAGAACAAAATTGAGATGTTCCAGAACAAGAAGGAATTCCCTATTCTTCTGGCCTTTAGACTATAACTGAAATATCAGCTCTAGTTGGTCTTTAGCTTATCAGCCCACACTACACGTTTGGACTTGTCAACCTTTGCAATCATGTGAGCCAATTTTTTTTATAATAAATTTCTTTCTACAAATGTATTAGTAGTCAAAGTTCGCCAGAGAAACATAACCAGTAATTAAAGAGTTATTATGAGGTATTGACTCACATGATTTTGGTGGCTGAGTAGCCCTACAATCTGCCCTCTGCATGCTGAAGACACAAGGAAGCCAGTGGTATAGTTTGAAGGTCTGAGAGCTACACAACCAATGGTCTAGATTCTGGTCTGAGTCTGAAAGTCTGAGAACCACCAGCACTGGGGCAAGAGCAAATTAATGCTCCAGCTCAATATTCAGGTGGAGAGAGAGAATCATCCTTTCCTCCATAGATTTGTTCTATTCGTCCCTCAACAGATTGAATGATGCCTACACACATTGGAGAGGACAGTTCGCTTTACTTAGTTCACTGATTCAGGTAAATTGTTTTCAAACACACCTAGAAATAATGTCAACCAGATAGCTGGGCATCCTGTGACCCAGTTAAGTTGACACATAAAATGAATTATCACAGCATCTTATCAATTATGTTTCTCTGGAGAACTCTAGTATAGTTAGTTTAAAAAACAAGATTTTATTACACTATTGCTAGGTAAAGATAAGGCATTTTCTAATTTAATTTAAAGTTAATCGGCTTTGTGTTGTAGATTTTGTTTTCACATCCAGTGGAAAATCTCATTTTAGGACCAGCTGTTTGAAAATGGCTCTATCTTCTCAGAACCAATTTTATGTATGAAAATGATTTGAACAAGATTATCTGTAGGGCTGCGACTAAGAGAGTCATAAATTCTTTGGAAATGGTTCTTTGGCTAATAACACTATTTTAATATACTTAGTTAATTTTTCTGTCTTGGGAAGTTTCTTAACTTTTAAAAATGTGAGCTGCCTTTGGTGGTTTTGCTCTCAATGACTCCACAGATATTCAATTCATGTTACACCACAGATTTTGACCATCGGACTAGGGCTAGTCAAGCATAGGTAAAGTCAAAACATTAGGAATGATGAGGAGGTAGTTATCCTGAGCTCAAGTTTTGACTACAGTATCTAAAGATGAAGATCCTTTCAAGAAGTCAACTTTTTAATTAAATAATAAGAGAGAAAATGGTCACTATATCTAAAAATTTCCTGGTAGAACATGTACTCACTGCTTCCTTGCATAGTGGAAACAAAATTAACAGACTGTGACTATTTTTAATTTTGTTTAATAGAAGAAACCATGTCCTGTTAAATTTTTTCTTTGGTTAGAAAATTGTATGGCTTATTTCCTATATTTTAATGATATAATGAGAAAAAGGTGTCCCCCATGTCCATAAGAAAGTAAAATTTAGGTGGATGTTGCCACTTGACCTGGTGGAGACTGGTTGCTCACAGGCAGATATGGGCATCCATTCTTCAATTCACACTGTCATCAAAGACTGAAAAAATCAGCCTTAGACCCAGGGCCATAGTCTCCCCTGAACCAACAAAGACTTCCATTTTCAGAAAAAATCTAGAATCCATAACATAGCATTTACCATGCATTTTCAAGGATAAAAGGGCAGCAAAGATTCTGTATTCACTTTTTTTTCCTTTTGGATGTCTCGGGATTTTTTTTTCTCAAAAAGCAAACCCTCAAGACATAGTAGGAGAAATAACAAAGAAAAGAGAAGCAGGTTGGCAAGTTCTGAAACTAGTATCATTAAAATCTGCTTGTGAAATTTATCCAGAAAGAAGAGCCAAGTGGAGTCTGCTCAACAGACTTTGCACATTTCCCTGATGATGGATTTGACATCCAATCAAAGCAAAAGACTGTTACAGATGATGAAAATACATGTATCCAAAATTCACAGTAACTGTTATGTTAATCATGACAAAACTTAAGAGAGATAATCAATATACAGCTCTATTTTTTTTCTCCCACTATTCCTTTGGAATTTTCTCTCAGTAGGGGTATTCTTTTCATTCCTTGCCTTAAAAACTCAAAAGGCTCATATTGTTCTGCTCATTCTCTGTTAAACACAAAAGTGGACTTTCAATTGTGATTAAAGCCTCTACTTGGGTGCCTAGTCCATGTAATAATTAAAATGTCCTATGTCTTCTCAAGTGCAGGGGTCATATATTAATTTTCCTAATACGTGCATTAAAGGTTCCCATCACCAGGCTTTAATTGGGGTGGTAGTTACTCCATATTCTCTCTCTCTTTTGGAGAGAGAGAAAGACTCCAGACTTCAAGAAAATACTATTCACAAAATTATCCAAGATATTTTTATATAGTTCTCATATTTCTCAGGTGATCAAAAGGAATTAATAAATTCGAAGCTATCCATTCATATGCCACTTGCTTTGATTATTTGTATTTTGAATTGGCACCTAAATTTGGTATCCACATCATTTGCATCCTCGGACCTCAGCTGAAACTTAAATGCAATGATTCTATTCCATAATGAGAAATTATCTGAAACTAAGTATACATTATCAAATTGAGGAATTTCTGGGAAATAAGCACTAAGGGAAATATTCACGATGTGCGTTCTTCAGGTTAGGAGAATTATGACGATGGGCTTATTGCTCAGAATGTTGGATCAAATTTAAATTGCTCAGAAGGAAGAAATATTTGGAAACACGAGATCAATTTCAGAGTCAAATCAAATCCTATCACAAAGTAGACAGTTGCTGCAAGAACAAAATCCCACATGTGTGAGACACATGGAAAAGCACATTAAACATACTGTATATCAAACTAAACATCAGGGCATCTATGTAGACAAAGGCCCATGAAAATAATGAATGAAAAATCCTTTGCCAAGAATGTATTCCTTGCAACATCAGAGGAGTTATTTAGGAGATAAATTCTGTGAATACAGTGGAAATAGTTAAGCTCTAATTGAAAAGAAGCCGCCCTCAGACCAAAATGATAGAATCCACACTAGAGACAACCTCATGAATGAAAGGGATAAAAAATTTTTCCCTTGTGAAAAAAATTGTTGTGCACCATGGGATCCACAATATATTAGTTTTCTTTTCATAATACCCTTCCATTAAGAAAAAATTGAATCTAGAGCAGCAATCTCTACTATGCATAATATGCTGATAAAGATTATTAATCTGTAAAACATTTTGATTATCTAAGAATGAAACTTTATTTTGGAAAAACACCTTGAGATTGCTGTTGCACCTACAAAAGTTTGGTGCAAGAACAATATGAAGCATCCTTCTTTATGTCTTAGTGTCATTAACATTAATGTGAAAAATGTAAATTACTTGATGTAATCACTCATGTGGTACTTTTATATAGTGGTTGCTCATGTACCAGGCATTGTGTTGCCAAACAAGATATTGCTACCACATCTTAAACTCAAAACGTAAGAACAGGATCTTTTTAATTTTTTTTTTTCCTATGAGATGTCCCAAGTAATTTTCAACTCAGCAGTGATAACACACTTGGCAAATCAGGTTTAAGGCACAAATGATGCCAAAACAGAGGAGGCTGTGGCTAAAAAGGAGGACTCTATCATTTGTAGTTTTAAGCAGTTTCCTAGGCTCCATACTGGATTCACTGAATCAAACTTTCTAGAGCTATAGTTCCAGAGCTTCATGCTACCAAGCAGCCTTGCTGGGGTTGAGGTTAATGTCTGAGAAAGCACTTGCAGGGCCTTGCATGTTGTTTTTTTGAAGTTTTAAAAACTAATTTAGGGCCACAGTGGGCTTCCGTGCCTAAGGAGACCATTGAAATCCTTTATGAAATGCTTCGTCAGTGATTTAGTGTTTCCTCAGCAGTTAGGACAGGGAGGCCGGGAGAGAACTGGGAGTCAAAAGGGGGCTCATCAGTGCAGTAGACGGAAGTGAATATTTAAATATATCTGGAGTTGTAAAGTCAAGACTGCAGCTAACATGTTGCACTAAAGCATTTGTTTTGACTCCTGAGTTTTTAAATTATATGTTGGAGTGGTTCTGGGTGTAAAAACATTCATCAAATTACATAGTTATTTTCATACATTAGAGTGATTTCACATTAACATTCCTCTGTAATCTGGTTGTAGAATCTAGAACCCAGAGTTTTGCCCCCTAACTCTGCTACAGCCTCCGTCTTGCCATCCAAGGACAAAGCTTAGTCCTATCTTCATTCTCTTTTTTAAAATCTCTCCCACCAGGGAAGGTTTTCCCTCTCCTCTCTGCCTGTCTCTGTCCCGCCATCCTTAGCAGCCACCTCCAGGGAAGACATCCCTGACCGACTGCACACAGCTCTCTTTCTTCTCTGAAGTGAGGTGCGTGCATTTCCCCATGTGATGTTCTGTTCCAGGCTCCTTCTCTCACACTTTCTTTTTTTGGTAAAACTTGTATTGTTTACAGTCATTTTGATTTATAGAGGGCTGAAAGGATCCCGTCTTTTAGTTTCTTCAGATACCTCGTAGTTCATAGCACGTACCTGGCATATATGCTTAATCAACTCAGGCTCTTATTCTTGGTTTTACTGGCATTCATAGTTGTGCTTGACAGTAACTCTAGCATAGTCTGTCTGAACTTTCTCAGACGCTGATTCACAAAAGTAAGATTTTATTGAAATGTGCTCTTGATAAATTTAAACATTAAAATATGAAATGATCAAAATACCTGCTTTAATATACAACATACTTGTTTTCAAATAATCAGAATGAAGTGATTATCAATAATTTTTGACAATGTATTTCTTTGCTTTCATATTCACAGCTAACTATATTTTAAAAACAGAGAAGCGTTGTTTGGTAGAATTCAGACATAGCAAACCATGAAAAAACAAACTCTTTCTAATAAGTCTCAATTAGTTAGTGATATTATTTCTAATCCAGTTTTACAAGATTAATTTGCAAGACTTAGAAAACATAGGCATTTATATATGGTTTGATATACTATTTAACAGCATAATTGATCTGACATAAGATGTGAGTGTTCTGGTTGGTGAATTGTAAACAACTTGATATTGGTCTCAGAAGCACTTAATATTTATTTTATCTACTATCTAAACAGGATCTTGTTTTTCCTTCTCTGGTAGTAATTATGGGGAATGAGATATGTTTATGAACAGTCTATGGAGGTCTTTATTTCAAAGGAACATATCATCAAAACCCCAGAAAGGTTATCCTCTACAAACACAATTCCATGCATTTTGTTTAAAACTGAAGTAAAGGGATGAAACAAGAACAGTATCTGACACAAGAAATATACATTTCACTTACCAGGAGTGGACACGTCTACAATCTAAGATCTGGCTCACAGATTTGATCCTGTAATTGAAGGAAGTGAGGGAGCTCTGCCCTGGTTTCCTGAAATGTGATACAAATAACGTGTGCCAGTGAGCAGACACTGAAGCAAGACTCGGCGACGAGACATTGCCACTGAAGTTAAGTACGGGAGGAAATTCAATAAAAATGCATTCTGACAAGAAATTACTTTTTTATGGTATTTTAAGTTAGGAATAACACTGATAGGAATGCAGAACTAATTAAGTATCACATTTTATGAGGTTTTTTTTTCCTTCCCTACCCAAGTAAGAAGAGTATAGCTGAATGGATGGATAAAATAAGTACAGACCGTGTTTAGGGGTGGTAATAGGAGAAAAGTCCCCACTAAAACAACTTTTGCAAAAAGAATACAGTGGAATTCAAATTGAAACCTCAAACAATCTGGCCACAGTGGCAGTGGTGGAAAGCAAATGGTATTAGAACCATGCTTTTATTAAAGTGGAATGTTTAAATACCATGCTAGAATATATGTAATAAATGGATCTGATAGTATCTGTGCCAATCTAAGTAGGCAGACCATCCCTCAAATCTCAGAAATTCCCTGGCAATACGCATAGTGGCATAAAAGTTAAATAGCTAGTAACATAGGGGAAATATTCTGCTAGTTTCTGTGTTAAGCCACTATTAACATGCTTTTTAAATGGCCTTGATTGTAGCTTTTATTTGGGGGCTGATGGGGGATGATACAGTCCGGTGGAAAGGCAAATAATGGTGCAATCCTTTAAATGTTAGGTAATGAACCCACTTAATAGAAGACTCCTATTTCAAGACCAGAATATCTCATTAAACGTTCTAATATTACATTCGATCAGTAAATAGTTTATAAATCAGCATTTTAATTAAAAAGAATAAAAAAGTCGACTTCTGCTTGGGTGTAGTATTTAATACAGCTGTGGGCTTCAGAACATAATATTAAATGAGCCAGAGCTGATCCAACCAATTCTGGGATGCTAGAAAACTCCCTTTACCCTATTTACCTGGTGCCTGTCTTCAAATGCTCAAAGCTATGCCGAAGGAAGGTGCATTGTAAATCCTCAGCATTACTCATGCATGCTAAGGACCATGGTGCTGTCAGGGCAGGCGTTTCAGAAAGGGCAAGACAATTAAAAAAAATGCCAACTTGAAATGAGCTATCAAGTTCAGAGGAGATCGCTCCCTTTACCTTACCTTCACACAGAGGGAGGCCATTGGACTCTGACAGACAAGATGATTTATAGGCATCTGACATTTTAGATTCAGGAAATTCTATTTTGGAGCCTCGAAACACATTAAAACAAGGGGAAAAATGGCAAGTTGATTCTCCGTTCCTTTCTTTATCAGTCTTTCTGTCTCTATAGTGATAAGGCTACCTAAAAGCTTCTAGGTCTTAGACCCCAACATGAAATGCAACTTTGAACCAAGACATGCCCTCCCATTTGTTTTAAAAAGTGAACATCCCTTGGCTCTGCAACTATAATTCTTGTTAGGCAACTCCCTTGTATCTCACTTGGGGTCAGCCTTCATATAAATACCAAATCATCCTAAGTTTGAGAATCAGAGAACTCTACAACCCTTTCCCTCATGTGTCTATGACACAGTTTGGTTCTGCTTCACTGAAAAAGCTTCAAATGTTGGGAAAGTTCAATATAAATTTGGTAATATGTACGTTACAGAAGAGCTTTCTTTGAAAGTCTGGAAGGAGGTGATGAGTCACCTACTGAATCCAGAAATGGTGGAGGGTGAACTGGAATTAAGATGAATATCAGTGTGTTAGACTCTGATGATATTCATCTGGAACAGGCATAGATCATTGGACTGGCATTCCCAGGAGTTGTCAGTATCTGCAAGTCAAGAGAAGAGTCTGGGAGGGAAAGTCATATTTGGGGTCATTGATAACACAAATGATGATGGGAGACGTACACTTGGGTGACATGATCCAAAGGAAATGCATAGAATGATTGAAGGGCTGAGGGAAGAAGCCTGAGGGACCCTTTCAGCTAGGGGAATAGGTGAGGAACAGAATCACAAGAAGAAATCAGAAAGGAAATTATAGACACAGGGGTATTGGAATAAAAAAAAAACTCAACAGAGTTAAGGCTATAGAATTTTGCTAAGAAAATTAATAACTGAATACTAAATTTGAACATAAGGCATCACTGAATTTGAAAGCACTTTTTCCTAGATGTGGAGAAGCTGAACCCTGGGAGTACATTTTCATACTTAGCTGAGAATGTAGCCTACAAATGCAAACAGCAGCTAATTAGGTGATAAAATCCCCAACTATTAATATTAAGATATAGATAATTTTGCTCTGTTTTCCTTAGTAGAGTCTAATGAAGAGGAAGACATTTAGTCTTGGCAGAAATAGGAAAGAAAATTATGGTCTTCTGGATCCTGGATCCAGAGGGTAGAAAAATCACATTTTACCCTTTCCTCCTCCAATTGTAGGCCAGATTCAAAGGCCTTTCAATCTCTGAACAGTCATGGTTTATTGTTATTTGTTTATCTTTGAAAAATATCCTGGTCAATACACCAAAGAGAGAGGTGCAGATACGTAATTCAGGTGCTTTATCTTTAGTGTATTCAAATATATAGTTAGTGCATAAATACTTTTCATCTTCCCTATATTCCACTAACTAGCTTCTGCTTTGTATTATCATGCAGGCTTTTGATGACCTCTAAATGTACATTTTGCAGATGCCTGGATTTATGATAGCACTTCCTTTTGATGGGTCACTATAAGATGTGATATGTCAGCTACTGATTTTATGAGAACATATGTTTAGCTGGTTACTTTTTTCCAAAAGATAATGCATCCTCTCAGAGTGAGGTGAAAGTCACCAAAATTTTCAGCATCCTTGCAGATCAAGTTGTTTCTATTTTCAAGGATTAAGTACAAAGTGATGGAAGAAGAAAATACTCAGAAGTTTGCTGTTATCAGAACACCCACAACGAAGCTACAAAAGTGGAAGTTAATGCTGCATAGAAGGGGATAGAAGAAGTCATTTGGGAAAAGGAAGAGAAAATCTGAACCCACAGAAGAAAATCAGACTCAAGCTTAAACTCTCTCATGAAATCTCACCTGTACCTTCTGGCTACAGTATTGCTTTGACCTTTTGAATAATTATCTGTATTGATATGTAGCATGCCAATAACAACCAAAACTTATAAGTTCTTAGTCAAAATTACCACTTTCTACAGGGCAGTGATTAAGGGAACTGACTCTGGAACCATGGACTTCCTGCGTTCAAACTTCTACTGCAAAACATGTGGTTAAGTCCCTGAAACCCTCTGAGCTTTAGTTTCCTGGGTATCATGTAGGAGAACTATTTTATGGTAATTTGGAAAATTATAAGAAATAATATATACAAAGTATCTAGCATGTAGACAACATGTACTAACAGATAATTGTTATTATATATTCCAAGTAGATAATTTCCTCTTATGAGGACAATGCATTTCTTAAAACCGATGATAAGACAGGTGATATGGTTGACACTACAAATTAAGCACATCCCTTCTTCTAAAAAGATCTCATCATCTAGTGAGACAGACACACCAGACACAAGCATGCGGTGTTGTGTCAAAGAGTAAGGATAGAGCTATCAGTGATCTATCTATTATGGGTTCCCCAAAAGCACATGTGACTCAGCCCAGAAGATCCAGGGTATGCTGAGCAGTGACACTGGTGACCAGTGAATAAAACCTGTCAGTGTGGTAAAGTGTTTTGGGGCTGGGGTGGGGGGAGCAGTGATTAAAGAGGGCAACCCAGGCTGAGAGAACACAATGAGAAAAGCCCAAGAGATTTAAAAAAAACTGAACTAGGCAATTGCCTATTGCAATTGCATAGTCTGCTAGCCTGGAGGTGCTGCACACTCATTTCCACAGCTAAGTAGGACTTTGCGACATATTAAGGAGTTTGGACTTCATTTGCTCTACAACTGGTAGTCATTGAGGTGGTTCAGTAGGTGGGGAGGAGAGGTTAAAAAAAAACCCTAAAAGCTCTGTGGAGAATTCACATCAGGAGCCAAGGGTAGCTGATTAGACAGCAAGAGAAGCAGTTTCAGTGAATGGGACATTGAAGGAAGAAAAAGATCATCATTTTAGAAAGTGCCCTGGCAGCCTTTTCTTCACTGTGTCAGTGATAAGGACACTTCGGAGGGCAGAATTAGCAATTAGTGATTACTTCTTGGATGTAGGAGTATAAAGAAGAGTATCAGCTGATATTTAGGTCTCACATCTGACTTTTCTGTTGTTACTGCGACCTCTCAGTTAATAAGTGCTCAATAAATGTTGAAAAGAAATGGGAGGAGAGTGGGCAGAAGGATTCTTTTCATCCTTCTGCATGTTGAATCTAGTGGGTTCTGCCAATGCTCCATAGAGGTCTCAGGTTATATTAAGCGGATTTGTAGGTCTGGTACCACTCTCAGTATAGATAATATTTATTACTAAGACACTTAATGTAGCGATATAAGAGAGGGATATCATGGAGGAGGCTACGGGGAATCTGCTAATGGTAATAAATTGCTCCGGTAGCTGAGGTCTTTGAAATTACAATAGATAAACATGCAGTTACCACTTACCACCAAATTACTTTCTCAATGTATTTGAAATGCTTAGGGCTGTGGTACTAATTAACTTTGGGCCTTCCTAGTATGAAGACAACTTAGTTTAATTAAATCAATACTGCTCTGTATTAATTATGGTTCCGACCTAAATAATTTATGAAGCACTTATCCTTCTTTCAAAGCCTTGTTTCTTTCTTGGCCCAAGATAGCAGGATTAGTTTGCTTCAAATTTAACAAACTCCACTAAGGATTCACCCTCTTTTCCTTTCCTATCTGCCATCGACAGTAATCTGGATGTGAAAGACGGTGTCTTACCTGCACGACAAAGATAAGGTTCAATTCCATGACAGCAAAGTGAGTGATAGAAAAAAAAAATTACACTTTTTTGCTGTAAGTAATCCTCTGTTTAACTTTATATAATTTTAATACTTTTGATTTTATAAGTACATTTGGCTCTATTCCTAAAATGACATCTAGATGTCCTTTAAAGTCATAAAGTAACTATAGTGTGGAATAATACATGATTATTCAGAAGTTCTAAATTCAAGTAACCCACAGACATAGTTTGAAAAATCTATCAGTTCCACAGAAATGCATACTCTTTTGAAATAATCTATATTTATTGTGATTTGATATGCATAAAAATAAAAATATAGTTCAAAAGAATAAGAAAGACATTTGTATAGAACGTTTTTTTAGAGCATCCAATTTATTGTCAATAAATCAATTGAAATTTTATGAAACTCTAAACTCTGATAGGTGCAAAATGGAGCAGATATACTCATATCTCAAACCATTGTATTCTCAATGGGAGATTAAAATAAATAAAGCTCATGACAATGCATAAAGTAGTAAGAAATTGTTTGAGGTAAGTGCTGTAAAAATTTAGAAGGGAAGAACTTGATTTAGATTGGGTTATTTAAGACAGGCACATGACTTCACTCATCTCTAAGAAATGTAGTATAGGGACTTGCTAATATCTTTATATGATAAATTTTGGGGGTTTATGAACTTAATGACCGATATTGGACCATGATTGGTTAAGAAGTAAAAATAGATCTCATAATGATTTTAGTCAGCACAAGTCTTATAAAAAAGAAGACAGGAAAATAACTTCTGCTCTTGAAAAAGTCCAATATGTTGATTATATTATGCTCTTATGTACTGTTGTATGGGTGATTATATAAGGATATTTGGAAAGGTGACTGGGCTCTTTAAATATAATTAGCTCCTACCCCAGTGATGATAATCACATCATAAAAAAGGGAGAAATTATTTCTGCATAGGATGAGATTCTGGGATGAAAGTCATAATCTAAACGCTAGTTTTCATTATCATTTCATTAGATCAGCACAATTTCTGAATGCGAGCAAAAGAAAGGATGGTTTGGTATCTTTCATGTTCTCCTGATGCAGCCAAACCTTGCTGGATTTCTGGCCTATTACCACCTTCTAATAACAGAGGAAGTGAGTATCAGACCTCATAACGGAAGCATGCTGCCTACATTATTTTAGAGGAAATGTGTCCTTTCCTAGATAGTGCACTCGGCTGCAGCTGCTTCTCTGCTGAACACTAATTCAGCAAGTAAACAGGCTTTACTGATAGGCTGTCCTGTTTATAATATTTCATTTAATTGTTCAGCAAATGGAAGCGGTTCTGCTCTTCACATCTTGAAGCTACAATGGCACAAAGAGAGAATGATAGTAATACCTGACATAATGGTTATCCAAAGACAATAATGCCATGTAAAAAATATTTAGTAACTGCATTATGATTACATTAGTAACGTGGGGCATTACACTGCCAGAAGCAATTATAGCTTGCAATATATGAGAGCTATGACTTCAAATAAGCAGAATAAGCTGAAGACTTGAAGTGTATATCTGTGTGAGGAGGCAGTGTTTTCTTTTCAGGAAAAGGTGAAAGCAAATGTTTAAATTAACACAGAAAACAAAAGGATAGCATTTATTTATATGGAGTTCTTTGACTTTTCAGTGACGAACATTATAAAGAAGCAACAGAAAGTAAAAACTGGTTTCAAGTGGGAGAAATAGAATACACGTTCTTTTAGTAAAAAATGATCTAATAACAAATAAATATTTTATTTCATAATTTAAAAAAATTAAAACAGTAATCTCAACAGTAAAGTTCTCCTGAAAAAAATCTTAGATGTTATATTCCAGTAGGGTTTAGAGAGTAATATTTTATGAACAGAATTTCAGGCATAACTTTCTGCTTTTTCTATGGTCCAATGAATGAATAGAGTGGAATTAAGTATGCCCTTAATACAAGAAGTTAAAGTATAGCTCTCTCTTTTCCTTCCCAATAACAACTTGCTGTGAAAACTATGGGGGGCAGGCGGGCGATGACAAACTAATAACATTAAAAATGTTCGATAACTTCTCCCTATAGAAATTCATACTGATTATTATATTGTCCAATCCCCCATTGAGCCAATAACCAATTACACTGCGAGTAGCACATCCTGTACTGGACTTTCCACATCTCCCCACCATTCAGCAAACGTGGGAGCCCTCCCCGCTTCCGACAGCTGGAGGCTCCCGAACAGCCAGCCACGCCCGCTTGAGCCTTCTCCCGCATGCAGGCCGCATTTTACTGGGTGCCGTCTCCTGCTGAAGCTCTTCTCACACTGGAGTGCCTTTATGACAGGGCACCTCCTCTTGGTTTTTTGATTTTACGCAAGCACCTACATAAATTTATATCCCAAATTAAAAACACATAAAATTTGGCTCACAGGAAAGCTGCATCAAGTTTAAAATGAAACAAACACTCGCAAGGAAAATTTCCTCCTAAAAGCTCAGTATTCCTAGTCATCAGATACAGGTGTCCTACCTTAAACCACCAGGAGGGCACTGGGGAAAACTCCAAAGCTACAAAGTGTTTTTTGACTTCCTATGCTAAATTATTAATTTACTCTTATAGATGCATAAAGTGCTTCATGTACACTTTACTAAACATATCTTGCATACTGTAGCTACTTTTTTCTTCTTTTTGACTGTAAACTCTTTATAGGAATAACGGTTTTGCCCTGGGCACTGAGAATAAAATGGTAAGAATTAAATTGCATGTACTGGTGTTGAATAAAAGGAATGGATTAGACGATCTGGGTTTTTTTTAAATCGGCAACACCACTCGCTGGGTGTTGTTTTGAGCCATTATTTCATATTGTCATATATATAACTAAGCATGGTCTATGATAAGGGAAAATATGAATAGAGGTAAAGAAGAAGAGAAGAAAAAGGTTTCGGTCCCACTGGAGGAGAGCGCAATTTGGTGAGTTTTTTTCTAAAATTGCATTATAAATGGGTAAAAGCATTATATGTCTAGAGTCGTCGTTGCACATAAGTTTTGGTAAAGTTCTAATTATTTCAACCCAAGTAGAGAAAAATGTATATAAATTATCAGGGTCTCTGCTTGTCATCACAGCTCTTGGAGGTACTTCCATCTTCCCCATGAGTCTTTACTTTTGTCCTTTATTATTATGTTTGTATTCCCATACTTTTGTCATTCTGGAAAGCATTTATGAAGTAATTTGTGCTTTCTTTCCAAGCACGATTATTTCATTTTTTTCTAAATTCAAGGTAATGAATTTATAATTTAGTTTCAACAATTAACTATTTTATTTAATGACTTAGGGTCATGGTCTTTATGTTTTTGACATTTGTACAGTAAACAAAATTCTAGTAAACCTCAAATGAGATGTTGTTAATACAAGTTATTGAGTTCTGAGCTGAGAAATACATGTTAATACAGTAATATATGTATTATAAATACACGGTAGGGAAATAGATGTTAGTGCAGTAGAAATAATGGAAACATAATAACATGGAAACTAAAAACAAGGGTCCTGAACCCTTTAGGTCTTAAAATCCTGGCTTTGACCAGCTGTGTGCTCTTAGGCAATATATCTAAAGCCTCCTTAAGTTTCTCATCTATAAAGTATGCAGCTACTAACTGATGACATTTTTGAAAGTATTAAATGAGACAGTATATGTCAGTGGCAGGCATACTGAAAAACCTCTAATAATTGCAAATCATTAGTATTGTTGCAGTCAAGTTAATTTACAAATCAGCAATAATGTTAAAATAGATAATGAGCACAGACAACTAGAATAGAAAATGAGAATTTTGCATGTCCAAGCTCCAAGTTAGGAAAAATAAAACATATTTTCACTTCACCCCAGATATAATCTCTCCATCCCAAACCTGTTGGCAATAACTACTATATTTCACCTCAGGCACTCTCACAAAACATTCTATCAGTCACCCAGTGACAATAAATGAGCTGTGGCTGATGAAGATTCAGGGCAGTGGAGGAGGTAGTCAGCATTACAAATTCAGAAATTATGTAAATTTAGTATCTTTCAATAATCTTGAAGAATGCTTCTCCACTCACAAATAAAATCTAACACTCTCATTTTTTCGCCTCACAAATGTTTATGAAAAGCTCTCATTTTTTTGGACATGGTGAAGCTGTGGGGATGTATTGATGTATTATCTCTGATGAGATGGCCATTCTTGGTAAAGATCATATTTAAAGGTGTGGAAGTCTGACAAAGCATAGTTGATTTGGCATTACAAGGAGGTCACCATACTGGAAATACATGTGCGAGTGTGAGGGATTAGGGCAAACACAGGCTGGAAAGATAGCCGGTACCCATACAATGAACTTCGTATGCCACAATCAAGAGTTTACTTTGTCTAATAGACAAACAAGATCCTTGATGAGGGAGCTAGTGTTATTTTCAGTATAATAAAATTTAAGATGAATCAAACATTTCCATCGGAGCTACTTTTCTATTAACTCAACTAAACTGTGAGCCCATTGAACCCTCAAGGAATTTCATACTTGAAAGGATAAATTTTTAGAGAGTTGATTTAAGCATGTGTATCCACTTGCTGAAGCCCTGGCAGAATACTAAGTATTGTAGAAGGATGTTTTCATAAAATTCAATTTTCTATGCTTTTCATAATAAGTAAAATAAGTCTACACCTCTATGAGGAACAGTTGTAAGTTTGATTCTATAGATGAAATATTCTATAACATTTTATTAAATCAAAATAGACATAAAGTACTATGTCATTACAATAACTTGATGCATTTTCACAGTGACCACACACATAAACCCGACTTCGTATTTAGAAACACCCTTCATACTCTTGTCCAGTCATTACTGCCCTGCCAAGTCAATTATTAGCATGATCTCCGACAGTATAGACTGGTACAAAATGGAATCATAACTAACCTTGAATCTGAGCCTTTTGGTTTAGTTTTATGGTTATAGATTTGACTTTTTAAGCATGTGACCAGATAATAACACCAACTTCCTGTCTTAATATAAGACAGCCCTGGCTGATGTGGCTCAGTGGATTGTGCACCAGCCTGCAAACCAAGGATTGTAGGTTTCATTTCCAACCAGGGTACATGCTTAAATTGTGGGCTAGATCCTCAGTTGGGGGCGCACAAGAAGCACGCACACATTAATGTCTCTCTCCATCTCTTGCTCCCTCCCTTCCCTTTTTTCTAAAAATAAATAGATAAAATCTTTAGGAAAAAAAAGTCAATAGAAATTTACATACAAATTATATATACATGGAAAATACATAAATATATAAAATGCAAATATACATAAAATGTTTAAATATAAAATATATTATATATAGTATATTAATAAATTCAAAGATAGACTGAATAGTTGATTCTTATGAATCTGTTTTTCTTTCATTTATAAAATAATCTGAGTACTCATTTTTCTTGCTGTAGCTCATTTTCCCCCTGGGTAAAATGGCTTTCAGGAACCTCAAAGGGGCATGGTGGAATGTATGGCTCAGAAGTTCAGGGTTTCTGTCCCGAGGCAAATCAAACAGACAAACACAACCCACTTTAGGTATGAGATTTCAGGAACGGAGAAGTAAAAAAGCACGCTGGTTTGACTTTCAGGAATGTTGCTATGCACTTAAGATTAAGGTCAAAGGCACTCATGCCGGATATCCCTTACCATTGCTTGTGTAACAGAATTAGGAAAGAACAGATAATGCATTCATTAGGGCAAGAATAAATAAACTTGGTGAACAGTCACATAAGGAGCAAAATAATACTGGCTGTTTTACCTGAAAATGAAACAACTTGTGGTTATGATTAACTAATAAAGTAGACTGACATTTTAAGAAAATTGACACCAGAAAGACATTACTTTCTCCTCAGACTCCTAATCATTATAAATAGATTCAAATGCATATTTTAATAGTCTTGTGTTTAGACACTAGCTGTATGTAATAGAATATGTGTTCTTACATTTGTAATTAGAAGAGAAATCAGATCTCTTTTCTTAGCTTTCATAGATAATAATCAAATTATAGATTTGGGATATTGTTTCCCTAGACCTTTCAGGAATAAAACTAAGAAATTATATTGCTCATGCTCACACTGTTTAATTATATCATATTAGAAAATTTATTGGTAATAGCCTGGTTTGTCAACATTAGTTAGTTGGTTGCTCTACCTTAAAAGAATACTGAAAGCATTTCCAAGTGACTCTTTACCACTTAGGGCCATTCAGTACTTGGCACATGTTTTTCAGTGGCTAATGTTAAAGCATTATGAGAATAAATACTCCATGTTCATGTCATTGAAAATATGCATACCATTTTCAAAATTGTAAATTGACCAGTATTTTAAATTGTACATTTTAAATAGTTAAAAAGGCAAAGTTATAAGTACTTCTTATGGGTAAACTAATATCAGTATCATTTTGTCATTTATTATTACGAGTTATTAGTAGTTGGAATTGTTACTAGTTATTAAAATTAATAAAATATATGTCTATATTGATTGATTGATTTCTGTGCCAGGCACTGGGCTAAACAGTTTTTGTATAATACATTCTCTACTTTCCACACACTATGAAATAGATATTATTACTGCCTCTGCTTTAAAGTCTTACAGAGGTTATGCCATACACTTCAAGGTTATACAAAGTATCACTCAGAACTGGTTGATGCCAAAACGTATGCTCATAGACAACATGCAATGTTCCCTTTCATGTTGAGTGCCAGATGTATGGTTAGTTTCTCAAATATATTATTCTTAATCCTTAACATTCTATATTTATGATGCAGAAGCTGAAATTCAGAGTCTGTAGATATGTTATTTAAGATCATCTAGTCAGGAATTGACTGGTACATGCTTTGACATCATTGATTTTTCTTTTGTTTTTTTTTTTTACTATACCATAATTGAGACACAAGAAATATGATATCTCCATTTGTTCAGTTCTTAAAATTAATAACAGCCTTCAAAACAGCCTCAATGTTTTTTACTTTTTGTAAAAATGACAATAACAAATAAAGAAATCAAGAGCTTAATAAAACAACTGAGATGCACACTTTATACTGGTGGTAAGTACGTTGTCATAACTTCATAGATTTGGCAAAGGTTTTCAAGATAATTAAGTTCAGAGATCCTTGTACTCTAAATGAAGAAACTAATAAAGTTGTGATTTCGGTCAAGCGTAAGCAAGCTAGAGGTTGTGGGCCTGTGTCTGGTTCTGCTAGTGACCCTTTGTGTAATGGTTATTAAATTGTAGGTGTCAATGGGAATTTTATGCACCTGTTGTTAGAGAGACTGTGTATTTGTTCTGAAACAGAGAGACTCTATATAAGACTCATAAAAATAGGAATAAGCCACCAGGAGAATCTGAATAAGAGAAATTAAATTACCCCAGTCAATGTATTTTATGGCGGTTTTACTGCTCAAAAGCATAGGCTGAGTCATAAACAGACAGGGGTGTGAATTATAAAACTGTTACTTCAGACAGTGACTTAATGTTTCTGATTGCCAGTTTTAAGATTTGTAAACTATGGATAACAAAGTCTATCTAATAGTATGGGTTTTTTTTTTTTTCAGTTTAAATGATGCATGATGTTCATAGGAGCAATGCTATATGCATGTGTATATGCATAATGCATATATAAGAAATACTACATATATCAGTCATGTAATATATCACATTGATAATACCAATATAATATATACCCTATGGTAACATTAATAATAATATCAATGTAATATGTATGCTATTATAACAGCAACAATAGTTTAGATGATACTTATTTTATAATGATAATTCATTATATATTATAGTAAGTGAATATGTACATGAACTAGTTACATGATCTTGAAAGAAAAAGAATTACAGAATTCCTTACTGCAGAATTCCAAACCCAATATGCTGGCATTTAAAGTATTGAATAATGCACTAACTGACCCCATGGATAGCCTTCTTCTCCACTAAGCAAAATTCCTGTATGATGTAACCTAATAGCCACATGTAGTCCCCTGATCTTGCAGACTTCTTTTTCATCAGAATCTTTGTTAACATTATTCTTACCCTCATAAATCTTTGGAAATGTCTTCATTTTACCCCTCATAGTGTTTGTAAGGCTAAATGTTTAGCTGAGAGTTATTCCTGAATTCTTCTTCCTTATCTCCTCCAATCTGAAGCATGTTTTCTTCTGAATTCCTCTATAGATTGATCTACAATCTCTTAGTTTCCTGCAACATGGTAATTTGTACACCCGATATCCTATACACTCTTTGAAAGTGTATACCAAGCCCTGTTCTTATTATTCCTTGATGTAGGAAAGCATTCTCTTACAAATCAGGCTCTGAGCATCCTTCTGTTGAATGAATTTGTTAAAATTGTGTTTCTCACAATTTTACAACAGGGAAAAACAGTTAAGTAGAAGCAACCTCAACATGGATTTAGGGAGAATCTAACCTTTCTGCCAATTATAAGTGGAAGTCAGTATATTTCAAAAGATGATAAACAGTATTAAAGATTATTTTCATTTGTGCAAACACACACATATTCTGTTTTTAACACATAAGTGCTGATGTTACTGTGAAACAGTTATTATCGTCGTCGTCGGCAGCCGTCCGCCTCTAGAGATGATGGTGTAGCTTCTTAAGAGTCTATCTGCACCGCCAAGAATGGTTGTGCAGTCCGACTCGGGAGTGACACGGTATCTGTCTCCTCCCGTGTTGAATCGACATCTTGCGATGATGCTGGAGTGTCCCCTCCAGTGAAGCTGAAGCTACAGAACCTGGGCAGGGTGATATGGAGGGTCTGCTGTTGCCCATGCAGCAGACCCCCTCTCTCTTCGCAGCTGAAGGGTCCAAGGGAAAGACGGAGTCAATACAGCTTGGCTTCGGGTGCGCCGCAGGAGTTGCCGGTGTTGACTACAACGTCAAACTGCCTTAGGAACTCCGGCTCCGGATTTTCTGTCGGGGTTTACTCCCTTAGCCTTTCCCCTGAAGAGGTATGCCGCAAGGCAGCGGAGGTTTTTTGGAGTCAGAGTTTTCCTTCTCTGATGTGCCCTGACTGGAAGATCGAACCAGCGACACTTAGCTCGCAGGCCGACGCTCAATCCACTGAGCCAAAACAGTTATTATCAGCACACACTATTTGTTCAGTTAAAAGTTGTTGATTTCATGAAAATAATTAAATAATACTACCAGTGGTGATACCTTTGGATGGACATGGATCAGTGAAGCTTTGGAAATAATTTGTTTAGAGAAATGGGAGGGAGAGAACAGATAAGCGGACTCTTTCTGCCACTACATTGCTCACCATCTGGGAGCAGCTACTGTGAGTGAATAAATGCACTATTACTCAGACTCTGCGGGTATAGAGTTCGGTGAGGGACTGAGAGTTCTTCAACCTTCATTACGTGGTAGACAAAAGTCAGCAGATAGTAATGGGACTCATGTCAATGATGAGCCTTTCTGTCCCCCTATAAGAGAACGATAGTAAGTATTTCTTATGAACCAGTGATTAGCATAAGATAGTTTGGTCATTCGCTTATTCCAAAGGCACTAGTACAAAATTGAATTTCAAAAAGCACTTTTTAGGATATCTTCTCCTACCAATTATCCCAGCTGTGAGTCTCCAGATACTGTTCTTAAAAATATTATTTCTTACTGCAAAATAGTCACCCTTTAAAAATATATGCACATCAACACACATGCATTGTGTGTTATACATAGTTGCCTATCTAAATTAATTTGGCATTACATTGCTCTTTTTCATGTACATACAAACCATATCATACTTGTTTTAGTATTTTTTTCAAGAGGTAACACACTAGTGTGGGGACACAGAACCATGCTTCCCCAGCATCTCTTCATTTTCCTGCCAATGAGCATACATAAACCCTGCCACATGGCTCCCTTAGGGAATATGCACATACATAATCAGAAATAGTAGTAAAGATACAGGCATTTGATTGAGCAGAGGCCATGTAGAATGCTATGTCTACTCAGAAGACAGTATGTTAAAGACTGTTTGCAGGACACCTTCCATTAAGCCATTGAGGAATGGAGAGCAAACAATAATTCTTCTGTCACATTTTTCACTTACTTCCTGGTCCTCAATAATTCTCTGGGTGGCACCTGATTATTTGTCTATTTTATAAATGAAAAACAAAAATACTACTCTCAAATAAATGTAATAAAATATACTTGATGGACTTAGGGTTTGATAATGGTTGCCTTTTGTAAATGCTGATCCTATTGCTCAGGTTATCATCATGCCCATATTGCATTCACTGGCAAATCACTGGACGTTCATGATTGGCTTCTAGATGGATGAGACATGCCAGGGTGCACCAGGTCCAAGCAGTGAGTATCAACATTAGGTGCCACACTTTGTATTGTCCCTTGGAATTAAAATAGATTCCAATTAGATTAAGCGGTATTATTGTGCTCCCTCATTATCTTCAGCTGCTTTTAACATTACCATATGCATTTCCTACTTATCTCATTCAATTTAATCTAACTTCCAAAAATCTCCTCAATTCTGAACTAACCAAATTATTTTCCTTAGCTCCTATATTCTTGGTTTGGACCAAGTTTACTAGCTTTACCCAATTTTAAAATATATATATATGCAATTATATATGTGTGTGTGTGTGTGTGTGTGTGTGTATAATTTCTCTTGCTGTGGCTTTTCTCTGCTCTTTTCTATCTAAATCCTTAGTTTTCTTTGAAGACTCAGTTTTTAATCTGCTTCATCTATAAGGTTTCAGGATTTTTTTCTAAGCGACTTCACCAATGTAGATAATATCATTATGGTTATAGTCAAACTACCTTCATTCCTTAAATCCATAGTATTATTTTAGGAGTTTCTGTCTTAGATTGTTTTGACTTAAAAACCTTGAAGTCATCTCTCTGATTTTCTCAAACACTACATTTACTGTATCATAAAATATTGAAAAGTCAGCCATTGTTAATATAACAAGAATGATTTGCGTGACATCAGTGTAACCTGGCAGCCAAGGAGAGTGGACTGGAATGTGCATGGATGAACAATGGCGACCTCACTGTACCAGTCAGCAGGGGTGGTAGCTGCCGTTGAGTGAGTGTGTGTGCTGTGTGGCTGTCACATTCAAAACGATTGAGTAGAGCAAAAGATTTGCATCAAATTTTGCTTCAAGCTTGAACATTCCTCTGTGGAAATTATGTGGATGCGTCAGAAGACATTCAAGGACAATGCGATGAGTGCAGCAGAAATAAAATGTGGCACAAATGCTTCAAAAAAGTTGTGAATCTGTTGAAAGTGACCCGCGTTCTGGAAGGCCTGCAACAAGCAGAACACCTGAGAGTGCTGAATGTGTATGGGTTGCAATCAACAAAAGTAAGAGAACTGTGTGAGGTCCCAAGGTGCCTACTTTGAAGGGGACTGAGGTGCCATTGTCTTATGTACAATGTTTCTTCTATCCTGTATCTTCTTCAATAAATGTTTATATTTTTCATTATGGATGAATGGATACTTTCTGGACTAAATATTTTACTGCCTCTGGTAAGAACAGCTTTCCATCACTTCCACCCTTACCACCTCAGTCCAAGCCTCCATCATCACCAACCTAGATTACTGATGTGCTCTTCAATTAATTTTTTGACAAACAGCTTTTCCCCCATAGACTTAGATAATGTTATTCTTTCCCCAATGTTTTTCCTTTTTTTTTTTTCAAAACAAAGGCCAGAGAACTTACAGTGGCCTAAAAGACCCTACACAAATTGTTCACTTCTTACTATTTTTACCTTAGTCATGTGTTGCCCACTTGGCTACAGCACACTGTTCTAATTCCTACTCCTTGAATAGAAATTACCAGGTGCTCCCATCTCAAAGTTTTTTCACTGTTTGCTCCGCCTGCCAGTGACATTCACCAACAAGGTAGCCACCTGGCTCACATGCTGCTTTCTCATTACACCCCTGTTTGGCCATCCATCAAAAATTCAAGGCTCCATCCACTTTATCCTGTGTATTTTTCCATAGCACTCATAATTTCTCAGGCATGCTATCATTTGTCATATTTATTATTTACTGTTTGTGTTCCCCATTAAAATATAATTTACTAAATAATGAGGATTTTTGTCTCTGTATACTGCTATAAACAAGGCATTCAGTGCACAATTATAATATAGGGTATACTCCACATTTTCTTAAAATAATGTTGTCTTTTAACAGACATGTTTAAGTCTCCCTAATGAACTGAATACTATTTACAGACAGTGGCTGGGTATAATCTTTATAAATCTCACTGCAAAGGGCACTACCACGCCTTAGGCCTTAGACAAAGCGGACTCTCATACATAGGTGATAATTAATAAATCCTGTGGGTGTTTTAAACCCAAGAAGTTATCCCCAGAAATGTAAGGCTGCCTCTTTGGACGTCTCTCCATCATGCTTCATGACTTAATTTGATTGGACAAATCAAAGGAATCGCTATGCCAAAAAAAAAACACATAGCTTATTCTGATGATAAATCACAGTTGAAAGGGAATAGAGGTAATAATGTTAACAAGAAGAACACATCTTGTTTGGAGGTGAGTAATGAGGACTCGGTAAAAGGCCAAATGGAAAAGAAAGATAAAAAGATATTTCAGATGACAGTAATTGTCAAGACTATGCTCATGCAGAGTCCCAGTTTCAAAGGCTAAAGATGAATAAGAGGATGGAAGTTGTTATCTTCTTAACAAGAATTAAGTGAGAAAAATTCTCAGTCCACATTTTTAGTTCAGCTATTAGCATTGGAATTGGAAAAATATTTATAAATTAAAAGAAAAGTTAAGAAAGAGATCATTCTAGACATTATAAGATTTAAATAAGTTTTTTTCTTAGTATTTCAACTATAGAAGTTTTTGATTTAGAAATACTTAATATATGCATATACTGTAAAATTAAATATATTAAACATTATTTTAAATATAGACCTGTGTTTTAATTCTGGCTCTGTTATTAATAGTTGGATATCATTAAAAAATACCTTTAACCATCTAAAATTTGTATTGCCATCTGTAAGTTAGGAATAGAAACACACCTCTTTGCCAGAGTTATTTTAAATTTTAGCATGTGTAGTATATACAAAACAATTATCTTATAGAGATAATTTTTAATTATTTGTACAAAATCATAATGTGGTTACTAATGCTTTGTACAGCAACCCACTATTGTGAAATATTACTCATCCTATCATAAGTCAGAAAAATATGTAGAAACAAATGTTTAAGCAAAATGTGTTCTATGCAATTCATGGAAGAATGGGTAATAGTAAATTTAATACATTGTAAATGCACTATATGTAGGCATATTTTACTATATTGCCTTAATACCTTTTTTAATCTATTCCCTTTTCAGATCTTAAACCTCTGGCTAATCTTTCTTTTTTTTCTTTCCTTTCTTCCTTCCTTCCTTCTTTCCTTCCTTCCTTCCTTCCTTCCTTCTTTCCTTCCTTCCTTCCTTCCTTCCTTCCTTCCTTCCTTCCTTCCTTCCTTCCTTCCTTCCTTCTTTCCTCCGTCCCTCCCTTGATTCCATTATCTTATTCTTTTTTTTCCCCTGTACATATTTTCATTCCCTCTATAGAAAGTGAGTTGGGTACACTGGACTTTCCTAAGAGCTATATTTTTGCATCTTTTCTCGTAGTTAAATTTGAAGTGAAGCCAATTAAGTATAGAAAGGAATAAGTGCAAACAAAGCATATGTTTGTCCAATCAAGTGATTCACTTAACATTTCCAAATGCTAAGTCTGTGCTTGGTCAGAAGCAAAGTGCTGAAGTTCCAATGTATAGACTCATAGCGGGACTTGAGAAGACTTCCACTAGAGCGATGAAATAAGTGGAAATAATAGCAATAATAATTGATATGGTAAATTATGTTATTATACATTAAAACATAGGATGAGAGGAACACACATAGAATAAGCCTTCATTTCACATTGTGTTTTGGACAGAGGAGAAAGCTTTTATCAAAGAAAAAGTGACAAAAGTGTATTCTAAAGTAAAAGTAATACTAAGTGTCATTCCTGATGAAGTAGATTGTATCATGATTCTCAATTATTCACAAGTCTGTTATAGGAATACAATTATACCCTCTAGTGTGTAATTTTGTAGCATTTCCTAGTAGAATAGAAAGACTACATTATATATATTTTGCTCTAGTGACTTTCAGTTTGGCATGTGACTTGCTCAGACCAATGGAATGTGAGCAGAACATTACCATTTCCAAACTGACATCTTAGCATGCAACATCTGTTACCACTCTTACGCCCTTGTAATTCTGTCTTCCACTCAGAAGAACATGCTTAGTTTGCTGTTAATCCTAGATTGAGGAGAAAGAGCTAGTTGCAATCTAACTCACAACTTGGATCCATCCTAAGGTCAATACTGCCTCAGCTGATCTGCAAAACTAGAAGTAATATATATATATAGTTATTATATGCCATTGAGTTTGGAGATTCTCTTTTGTACATCATTATTTTATTATTGGGTGGCTGAGCAGCAATTGGGTCTCTCTTGCCTTTTTTGGTGAAAGTCTAGAATATGCAATTACGTTGGAAAATAGTCTAGCAATTTTGAAAAACAAAAGTATCCTCAGAAATATTACTTTTACATATTAACTCAAGAGTAATGAAAACCTATGTCTAAATATGATTTACATAAGAATGCTTAGAACAGCTTTATTCATAATCACAAATATTGAAAAAACTCAAATGTCCATAAACAAAAGAATAAGTAAACCAAATTGTGCTATAGTCATAATATGAGACACTTAACAGTTTAAAAAACAAAGACTGTGTTATTGATTCCAACCTCATTCTGAGTGAATCTGAACTACTTTCTGGAACAGATAAAGTCAGACACAAATGAATATATAATGCATGGTTCTATTTGTATAAAATGTTAGGAGGAAAAAAAACACGATAAGCTACAAGGACAGAGTTAAGAATAATGGTTGCCTTAAGTAAATGATTGTGATTTGGATGAGGGATGAAGAAATATTCTGGACTGAAGGAAATGTTCTATAACTTGATTGGGGGGCAGTAACTCATCAAATAGAACACTAAAACTCCATGTATTTTATTTTTTGTAAATTATACCACAATAAAAATAATTTAATTGTATTTATTCTCTTTTTTCATGTTTCTTCTGTTATCATTTGGTTGATATAATAATTATGATAGAGGAAAATTATCAATGTTGAGAAGGAATATGACATTTCTTTTCTAGGAAAGCTGTTAAAAGTCAAGGCCACAGTGAGATTCTGGTCAACATGTTAGGTTATTTGGGTTATTCTCCAAAGCATCAAAAATTTGACATTAAAAAGTAGATTCACATTAAAGTTAACTGTTCAGTCATTGCACTCAGTTCAAGAGGATAATGAAAATGCATAACCTATGAAATCTTTTAAAATTAAAAAATTATTACATGTAAATATTTTATTATCAAAAATACAATCAAATGGATAGACAAAAGTAAACTAGTTACCCAAAAAGGGAAGATATTATTAATCTACAATTTATAGATGATGAAACAATGCTCAAAGAAAATAATTAAGTTACCCAAAATTGTATAGCTAGTACATAGTAGAAATGAGACAGAATTCAAATATTTAATATTTAATTCTGTGAAAATAAAATTGGTCAAAAAAACTTTTTAGAAGTTTTTACATGTTTGCCGATGAGAACAGCTATTCTAGAGGTAAAATTAGCTGTAAGGTTTAGAAAGTTAAACGTGCCTAGGAGCTCAGGGTTGGTATCTTAATTTCAGAAAATACAGAGAAACCATATATTCTCAGATATGCTTAGTTTGACTTTCAATTTTCAATTTCCATGAAAAATATCTAACATTGCCAAACTTAAACTTTCCTGAGTCTAAGAACAGCTTTTATGTACTATGTCTCCATTTACTCTCATTGTTCATTTTCAATTTGGCAGTTGATTGTCACAGGTTGACAGGTTGTTTCTGTCTTCTCTATTCTGCTATGCATTTATATTTAGACTTAAAAAAGTGCCATCTTTTTACTAGGCAAATCTCAAGATGCTTAATATAACATTATCTTTTAACTGTAAAAATAGAAGACATTATTTATCTTCCTACAACTCCCAGTCATTGGAAAGGTATTTTTGCTCTCCTCGTGAGTATTTTCCTCAAAGTCAAATATTTTTTCCCAATGTATTTATTTAAAGTTCTATCTAAGTTTCATAATATGGAGTAGGAAGTGTGTCTCCAATTTCTTCTTTAGCTTATTAGTTATTATTTCCAAGACATTCCTGCCTCATTCCCATTATTTTATCTTAGAGACAATTTAAATAAATATGTAACATTTGTGATTATTCTGTGACTGAAAAGCCAATTTGAATATCTATCATTTTTCCCCAAACTTTTCCTAGTTCATTACTTATACAACCATTTTAGTTAAGTGTTCAGAAAAAAAGGGTTCATTGCATTCTTACTTGTCAATATCATAAATAAAATAATAATAATCGCTGCCTCTTACTGAGGTTTTATTGTGAGCCATCTCTTTCTTATATATCTTGCTATCTAACTGTTTTTAACCTAGCAATAATTTATCAAATAAAGATTTATGATTCGTGATTTTTAGAAAAATAAAAATTCAGAGAAGTTAAGTGACGTTGCTAATGCCTTGCAGATGGTAAGTGATGGAGCAGGGACAAAAATCACAAGTCTTTCAGACTTTCGGTTCTGGCAGTGTCTTCATTTCCTGCACATCCTTAGGGATGCTGTGTCTGTTAACCAGCTCCATAACTCTGCATGCTTGAGGGCTCTGGGCTGCTCTTTTCACCTTGTCACCCATAAAGACTGTGGCCTCCTGCTCTTCTGATATTGAGCACCGTGACCTGGTCCTCACTGTTTCTCATCCTATAGTCCCAAAGGCTTGGATGAGGCCAATTCTGTGATGGTAACCCCTGCAAATGCCCCTGGACTACCATAGTAAGTTACCACAGAAATTCTCCTGGAGCCAGGGTTTCTCAAACCTATATCAGCCATAGCCAGCCCCATGCTGAGCTCTGGAACAAAAAAATATTCTACCAAAGTTGTTTCTTATTAGAAGTAAGGGCAAGAATTTGAAAGCTCCAACTCCATCAGCTATTAAATGAAGGCTGCCCCAAGCAAATGCTTGACCTCTGCTAAAATAGCTCTCTGAAGATGAGACAACTGTAAAGGATCCAACATCTAAAGGGTCTTGCACCTAGTAGTTGTACAATTAATGTGCACTAAATGAGTGAATGCATGATTAAATGGAGGTGTGATAGGAATCATCAATAATAAAATACTATAGATTAAAATGAAATAATAAAAGGACAACAAAGCCATCTCTACCAGTAGTTATTTCTGAAAAGCTCATTTAAGGTGTCAAAAATATTTCCAAAGCAATGGAACTGTTGCCAGTGTAAACACACACACAAGAAGATTAAAATGAAACGTTTATAGAGCTATTTGAAAGTTTATCAGAAAACTCACAACTGGTTACCTGGTAGTCTCTGTAAATGTAGGGTTGAATGCAGCTCTCCATTGCAATGTTTTGGCTCCATGTAGACTCAGCTGTGTAATCCTGAGGGGATGTCCCGACTGTGAACACTAGATACTGAAGTCCTTGTTTTCTAATAAAATACAAAGCTTCATGCTAGCGCTTCCTGAAGCTTCTAGGTGACATTTTAATTATCGAGGCTTTTCACAGTATATTCATTCTCTTTCAATTTCCTTTCATTGAGAAGTAATTAAAAAGAAAAATAACACTATCACGTTAAAAATGCTCTACATATGTACCTTGTGTTTTTACAGGATTTTGTTACTAAAAACAAAAATATTTCTTTTCCGAAACCAGGGTCACCTTTTAAAATTTGATGAATTGTTTTCCAAATGGTGGTAGAGTTTTCTGACTTAAAGGGGCACTTGGATCTTTCAAAGACCATTACAGATTCCAGAAGCAAGGCTGGCAATTGGCAAACATTTGTGAGTGTAAGGGGCATTCCATAACAAACTGCTGTAAAGTGGGTGGCTTAAAACAACAGAAACATCTGGGCACAGATCCAGTGGCCATCACTCAGAATCAGAGCCAGCAAGGCTGAAGGTTTTATGTTCTGATTGCGCGATGAGCAACTGACCCCATCCGCTCATGGCTCCTCAGGACAGAGAGAAACAGGCAGATTCATCGGAGATGCTAAGCAAATGAAGAGGCCACCACCAGGGTTATCCGTACTGGGTTATGGATCTCTTGAACTGGCCAAGTTTTTTGCTTATTTTCCAGTTTTCATTTGAGAAAAGTTGGCATTCATCTGATTTGCTCTTTCTAGACTGTTCACTGGTGTCTGAGTTGAGTCTGATCCTGCCCAGGGTGTTGTGGGCTCCACACTGGAAGGGTCAGTCAAGGTTTTTTCTCACGCTGAGAAACTAGAGAATTATATCAATAGCCACCTACATCACAGCCAAGTAATCTTTGCTTTCTTCCAAACAAAACTGTGAAGTCAAAGTCCAGGAGGTCCATAGTGCTTTGTATTTTTCCTATTTCAGTATTTATGTGACTAGACCAGTACTTTATAGAACATGGTTCCATTAAACAATTGAGTCATTGTTTATTTTCCTTTGATAATAAGTTTGTCCTGTGGGTGTCTCCTGTCCCTTTGTCTAGATTAAACCACTGTGGTAGCCACTATCTATGACTCTTCTTCTGCAAAAGTAAAATAAAGGTTCCGTGTAGGGAAAAAAAGCAGAAACAAACAGAAATAAGTAATCAGAGCACTAGGAGCACCTTGTTCTAAATTTAGTATTTGGCGGCCCTGGTTCCTAAATCCCTTGGAGTTCCCTGAGTAAAAAGGGTGCCTTTATTGTAATCAGACTACTCTTGGTTGTCTGTGGACACTTCAGGTTGGGGCTGGTCATCAGAAAAATCAGCCATGATTAGAAGATTGGATCTTTCAGCCCCACCCCCACCTTTCAGGAAGGGGACAGCGTGGAGCTTGAGTTAATGATCAATCCTGTCCCTATGACAAAGCCTCCATAAAAGTCCCCAACATCCAGGGCTTGTAGAGTTTCAGGACTGCTGAACTGCAGAACACAGAGATGTGGAAAGGTGGACCACGCAGAGGAAGCCAGGAAGCTTCATGTCCCTTCCCTATACTGCTCGCCTAGGTAATTCATATGGCTGTTCATCTGTGTCCTTTAATATAATCTTTATAATAAATTAATGGGTATAACTGTTTCCTTGAGTTCCGTGATCCATTGCAGAAAATTATTGAAGTCAAGGAGGGGGACATGGGAACTCTGGTTTGGGGGCCAGTGTGTCAAAAGTACTGGGACAACTTGTGATTTGCTATCGGTGTCTGAAGTCAGGGCAGTCTTGTGAGACTAAGCCCTGAGCTTATGGGAGCTGATGATAACTTCAGCTGGTTAATGTCAGAATTTCTTGGTGTGGAAAATCTATACCCGTGGTGTCAGAAGTGCTTTAGGAAAGTAACGAAGCAGTGAGTTTTTCACAAACAACAAATAAAGTAGACAAATTTGGAAAATACACAATGAAGTAAAGAAACTTCTATCAGTTGTGGAATTAGCATCCAGAATCATATCATAAAAATTATTTTATTATTTTGTTTTTAGATTAGTGTAGGAATATGCAAACAAAAGTGGCAATGATAAAATGAGCTACTTACCTTTACACATTTCTCAACTTATTTACAGTCTTAGAATTGTAATAGAGCTGTTTTCCTGTGAACTGGAACCAAATTTTGTTCTTTACAGTGGAGACATTAAGGCCCCTCAGACTTAAATGAGGTTTACATGGTTGTAGAGATATGTCCAGGCCCACTGTGAGCTAATACGTCACCTTTAGCTAAACCTGAAAAAGACATATTTTCCTGGGACATATTGACAAGGGGTTAAGTAGAGCTGGAATTCAGTGTCCCCTCCACTCCCCAGGACACCTGACAGCACAGGGCTGAATTTTATGTCTCCATATGGGGCACAACCCATGCAGCTACATGGGCATACCTGGGCAGAAGACAAATGAGAACCCAGTTTTCTTGATTTTCATCCAGCACAGTACCATGATCTCTGTAACTTCGCTTAGAAAACATCTTTCCCATAGAGGGTGAATGATAATGTTCATTGATATGGTAAATGAAAAATTTATAAGCCCCTGTGATTTTTAAAAACAGAATATAACTATTCCAGCCCACATTAATTAAAACATACATTCATATGTGCAGACAGTTCTTCAATATGTACCGACACTCCACATGCTGTTCTCAGTGCTGATTTAAATGTATGTGACTCCAATTCTGAGAAACACAGAAGAGTCTGCATTCCTGAGAACTACCAAAGAACTCTGGGCTCCTAACATCTCTCTCTAAACCCACACTAAGAACTATGACCACACTTGAACATGGCTTCTAGCAGCCTGGAGCCAAGTCCTGGGACAAGTCAGACTTTTGAGTTTCTGTCTGAAAAAAAACAAGGAGTCAAAACAATTTAGTGTTTGCTGCAGTCAACACCTGCCCATAGACGCTTTGCCGTTCTTTCTTAGCATTTAGTAAAGATATCTTACAATTGTAAGTTTTCCTTGTCCTTTTGAGATGTGTATGTATCTTCTACAACACCAGAGTGTCTTTCTCAAGAACCAAAAAGCCATCCCTTTGGGATAAAATCATTAGGAATGATGGGGCTTTTCTGTCTTCTGTTTCTGTGGGAGAATGGGATCCAAACTTAGATCATTGCCACCCAGCAGACCCAGTGCCTTAATCGGCATATACACTGACCAAACCTTTGTAATTTTTCACTTCCCTGACTCTAATGAATTCCCCTTTATGACTCTCTGTACTCTACCACACTCTTTATAATGCCTGATGCAACTCTATGCAAACCAGAATGAAGCTCAGCTCATTCCACACTTCAATAGTTACTGAATAAAATCTGTTTCACAGCTTTAACAGATGCCTGGCTTTGTTTTTCTTTGACACACAGATGACCTCCTGAAAGAAGCAAACACGTTTTGGAACACATGTCCTGGCCATCCTGTATCAGGGGATGGGACCAAGGGTTAACTACCTGGTCCCACAACAACAAACTACGTGTTTGTTTGCTAAGGAGACTATAATTTGTCTGAAAAGAGTGCTCTTCTAACAAAGAATGTTCCATTTCTGAACATGGTTTGGATGACCAATCACACCCCCCACTTTGCTTGAGGTGAGTTTCAGTATTCCTTTTGAAATTCTTCAACCCCTTTTTTGTCTTGAACTAATGGCCACAAATCTATATAAGGTGATGACCCCAAATCTGATCTTTCCATTTCTTATTAATAGAAACTCACCTTTATTCTTTCAGAGGGTATATTACTGGCTAATTTTAGATTGGATAAACCTTAAATTTGTGTGGTGATAATCTTTTCAGATAGGTATTTTGCTTTATCAGTTACTACAGTCCTAAATCAAAGGAATTATAGTGAAAACTTAAACCACCATTAAAAGATATTGCTGAACCTTTATAATTCTGTTCATCAGTGATACCCCAATAAATTCAACAGAAAGAAAAAAAGAAGTAAAACATGTTGTTTAGTAGAATTTGAAAACACTAAGCTATGTAATAGTTGCAAAGTCTGAAAAATTATATCCAGAAATGAAGCTTTATTTGCCCATTGACTACAGCAAGCAAATTTAACTTTTGATTTTTGTGAGAGGCATTTCTACAAGTACTCTTGTATTATTATTATGGTCAACATGAGAAAAAAGACGTATTTCTATTATTCATTATTTTTTGCTAATTATACTAATTATATTTAACCCATGAATCTTAATATGATGTTTTAAATACTCATTTTGAAAAAAGTCAAATTGAGGTACAAATGAGGTCTAAAGTTTTTTGGAGGTTATAGAACTCAGAATTAGTTCCATGAATCCAGCTGTTATTTTTTCTGGTATTAGTGACCGTGAAAGGTTTTATCAGGGCAGAGTAGCTATTCAGGCTTAGAATTAATGATCTTATAAAGTAGGGACTGTATGCTTCTTTTGTAAGAGCAAAGAGAAAACTGTTCTGTGGGAGAGAGATAGGTAAAACAAAAGACTTTAGTTACTTTTATGTTTTTCATATGTAGCATATTGCTACAAATACCTGCATAGTTTTTTTTTTTTTTAATTCAATGGGATTTTAGGAAAAAATACTGATGATTAATTACTAAAAATCTATCAAGTGAATGCAAAACAATAAAGTAGAAACTTGAATTAAGTTTTCAATGCGAACTGCTAATCAATCCAACCTGTATTATCCCAAAGAATTTCACGAAAACATTAAGGCAATCTTCTCTAGATTATAAAGCATTTCTGTATAAACATGTATTTTATTCTTAGAGTTTTGATGCGGCTAAGTGAGCCAAGGATTTTAATGAACTATTATAAGGATGAAGAACTGGACTAAAGGAGACTGCAAACCTGATACCATCAGGTCACAACAGAGAAAGGGGAGAACTCTGGTCTCCAGACTCCAAGATCAGTGCTTTGCTACAAGCCCAACTAGAATAAAGTGGGTCTTGGTCAACAATTACCCATGAATCTTCACCAGCATGTCTACACCATCTGAAAGCTTATGACTTATAGGTACAAGAGTGCCCATTTCCCCTCTACATGTTATCTTCCCTTAGGAGAAAAAAGAGTTATTTGTCATTTTGAGTGTGTGGTGCCAACAAGATGGACCTCTCTGTTTGTGTGACAATCTCATTGTCCTTGAGTCATAAACAGCACAACCATCTATGTGGTGGAAGCTGTGATGTGCCGTCCAGGTACTGGCCCTTTCAGGAATGAAGAACTTATACCCTGGAAATTGGAATCTTGTGGTCACCTCTTAGGACATATCAGCAATGCCTCCACTGAATAATACCCTTTGCCCAAGGCCATGCCACCTTTACAGGGCAGTGGCATTAGAGGGCTGATTAATGCAGAAGTTTAAATACCTCAGTCTCTCTGGGACAGCTATGAGTTATTATGTCATCTTCCACTGAGAGCATTGTGGCTAAACTTGCTCTGCCTAATATCACTCTCTCCCTTCCTCTCGCATGCTCTCCATTTCCTTTCCCTTCCATTCTATTCCCTTCCTTTTCCTTCCCTTCCCTTCCCTTTTCTTCCCTTCCCTTCCCTTCCCTTCTTTCATTGTTGTTCCCAAGCTCTCCCTAATAAACTCCGGGTATACTCTTTCTGAGCCTGCCTCCCTCAGCACCTAACCTGCAGCAGAATAGGGGGAAACCAGTGGACAGTGAGTTAAAGCAGCTCATCCATGCTTTGTAGAATGCTGCAAATCACGTCATCTCTCTGAGTCTACATTTTCTGATTCATTGATATACATGTTATATCAAATAATATCTAATTTTAAATGGTCCACAAAACTACAAAGTCTTATACTCTACCAGGAGCAGGACCAACTCTTAGAAAAATTGCAAAATACACACATATTGTGCTTTTGGGGGGCCAAGGACAGGCAGTGGAGGGAGCTTGTCTATCCTTTGTTTTCTTTTCTCATTCTCTACTTAGCTTTTTCCAGGTCTGTGCATTCCCAACAGTTGTCTATTTCTTCTTATCCCCATTTACAGTTTGCTCTCACCTCGGTCTCTGTGAGTCACAGTTTCTACCATTGCCTCTGAGTAACTTTAGCGTGACATGCGGATTGCCTAACATGGGACCCAAGAGCCCATAGATTTTCATACCTTCCTTCTTTCTACCCATGTTCCTGGGTTTTGCCATTTGCTTCTATGATTTATAGCCTATTCCTTTTTCCTAAGTATAAAGCTTTAGTCTAAAGTACAGTTTTGTTTTCTGGAGCTATGATAACTCCACCCAAAGAAACTATTTCCTGAGAAAAGTTTTCCGCTCCTTTCCATCCCATTTAACTGTGTGAGTTTTAGTTGTTTGGATTTGTTAAAATGTAAATATAAATTATGTTTAAATATGTTATAATATGAATAATAACAAGCCATATACCTGATTCTGAAATTCATTTTAAATGGAATTAACTTATTACGCCCCACCCACCAGATCAGACCCACTCAGATTTAGCCTTGCTAAAGTTAACTTGATTTAGTAGATGACCTCTCCCTTTCACATGGGATTCCTATTAATTTTCATGAGTTCTCTTCTCTTTAGATCCATGTTTATAATTAATTTTATAACACTAAAAGGGTAATATTTCATAATAAAACATAAATGACTGATATGGGCTTCATCAATCTCTGCTTCTAGGCAGGTATCTAATTTATATGAGGTTGATTATTCACTGGTTCTTCAAACAA
The DNA here is from genome assembly GCF_987537825.1 of Furipterus horrens. Classification (NCBI taxonomy): domain Eukaryota; kingdom Metazoa; phylum Chordata; class Mammalia; order Chiroptera; family Furipteridae; genus Furipterus; species Furipterus horrens. The sequence goes on along the minus strand of NW_028327173.1, from coordinate 197,515,536 downwards.
AGAGCTTTCATCTCTATTGATAGAATTTCAGGCATAGCATCATTTAAAGAAAGAATATATTGCAGAATAATCCTAACCTGGACCAGCATAACTTTAGAGAGCAGATAAGAAAGGTGAACACATGTAGAGGCTTGAGAGACTTAGGTATGGAGAAGAAAGAAATCTTTGGCATTGAATCTGAAATACAAAAACATCACTAATTAAAACAACATATTTGCATTTAACCAATAGAGCTAGAAATTTAGCCTACTGTAATATGAAGAACAAGTACATTTATAGTTAGGAAGAAAAAAGTAAATAAATGTAGCTTAATTTGGAAACTATTGATAAAGAGAGCATCTTCTTTTTACTATAATCTCCTGATAATGAAAATGTAAGCCAACAGTTTTAATCAATGCAGAAGAGAATTTACCTCATACAAGCCTAAACTGGCAGGACCATGACTTCAACTCACAGGTATTGCTACATTGAGAAGAAATTAAGTTTTTCTCCTTTTGTGTGTGTGTGACCAATTTCTTCTCCTAGATGCTAATGCGATGGCTGGAAATATGAGGACACTTAGGAAATATGGGCAATCCATAAAAAAGATTACCGATAACCTAATTTCTTATCTTGGAAAAGAAAAGAAAGTGAGTACATTTTTAGTACTGGTCTGGATACATTCATTATTTGATCCATGCATGCATTCCTAGTTAAAAAAGAAAAAGAAAAAACTAATTCTCAGAGGAAACTGAGGATGCCATGGGACCTGAAAATCAGGCATTGTTCATCATGTCAGATGGGGAGAGGGAAGTATAATAGTGATCCTAATCTAGACTCCACCTTCAAGAAAGTCTGACTTTGTGTAATTACACAAGATAGAGCAAGGCAATAAAACCCAGGTGCTCTTTCACTCTGTGGTGACTGCTTGCAGGGGACAGATAAACATTTTCTGTACCGTAACCACAGGCAATTCCAGGATTGCCTGGGCTTACAGAACTGTGTTTACTATAAGGTCCCAAACATTTCCTCACCTTTAATATAACCTGACACAAGGAAACTAAGGGAGAAAAAATAGACCATTTTGTGTGTAAAAGAAAGAATCCAAAAGCATAATATGAAAATTTCTGCAGTGACAAAATGATAAAAGATAAAACTTTTTATAATAGAAATTTTCAATTATAACAGAAAATGCTGTGCTAAAGGAAAAAAAAAAAAAAAACCAGCCTTAGTACACATTTTAAAAAAGATAGAGAACCTCAGCTACCATCTTGTAGAACATATTAGAAGGAAGAAAAAACAAATCAAAAATCAAAACTGCAAACAAAGTTACTTAAAAGCAGAAGTATAATTAAAGGGAAAGGCTTTCACACAAGAACCCAGCATTCTTGATTCATAAGCCTTGGTCAAACGACGCTGGTATTCAGAGAGGTGACCCAATAGAATTACAAATAATTATTGATACAAATGAATTAATGCCCACTATGATTGTAACTTTCTATACATTGGTCCTTTGTTTCTTTTTTATCTTTCTCTGTTTATTGCCTTCTCTGATTTTAACTGAGTACTTTATATGATCCCATTTTATTTCCTCTCTTAACATATCAATTATACTTCTTTTAAAAAATTTAATGGTTGCCATAGAGAATGCAACATACCTTTACAACTAATTGAAGCCCACTGTCAAATAACACATACCACCTCACTGTAGCAATCTTATAATAGAGTGTTCCCAGTTTTCCTTCCTGTCCCGTGTAACGCAGCTGCCAATTATTTTACTTTTCCATGTAACTCTACATCAATGCTATTTCAATAAACCAGTTTAAAGGTAGAGACGCTCAGGAAAAAATGTAAAAGAAGATACAACGAAAGTTGTCTGTGAAAAGCCTACTTTACATTTACAAAGGGTTTGATTCTTCAAAAAGACATAATAATCATTAATAAATATGTAATTCATAACCCAGTGTTGAATACATGAGACGAAAACTGATAGATCTTACTTCAAGGAGAAAATAAACAAATGTGTTATTAAAATTGTAGTAAAATTACAAAAATAAAACATATATGTGTATATGTGTACTTTTTACACACACACACACACACACACACACACTCTCACATACACAGGCCGGATGGGCTGAAAGTAAGTTTACATTTAGAAGTATGTGAAACACAGAGTTTATTCTTATATTATTTATTGTATTATAACAAATGTAAACTTACTTTTGCCTCATCTTGTGTGTGTGTGTGTGTGTGTGTGTGTGTGTGTGTGTGTGTGTGTTTGTGTGTTAGGGAGAAAAGAACTAAAACTAATTTTGTTCATAAATAGCATGACTATCTATATAGAGATAATATAGTGACAAAATTTTCAATCCCAAAAATTCATTTAAAAAAAAGGATTTAGAAGTAATTAACAATTATACAGAAATCACAGGATACAAGATTATACCAAAGTGAATTGCTTTCTTTTAAACCACTACCAAACAATTGTGATTTGAAATTTATACACGATACTATTTATATTAACATTAAAGTAAAATACTTAGGTATAAATTGAATGAAATATGTGTAGGATCATATACCAACAACAATAAGAAGTCCTATAAAACTGATGAAAGACAACCTAAATAAATTTATGATCATGGACTGGAAGATTTAATATTATTAAAATGTCAGTTCTTTCTTACTTGATCTATAGATTCATTACAATAGCAATCAAAATCCCCGTGAGTTATTGAGTTATTTTAAAGATATTGACAAATTATAAAGTTTATATGGAAAGCACCCCCCCACAACAAAAACAACAACAAAAACAGGTACCCAAAGCAATACTGAATGATAACCAATTTGGAGGACTGACATTAGTCCTACTTCAAGTCTTACTATAAAGCTACAGTAACCAAGACAATGTGATAATGGTGAAAGAATGAACAGACACATTCGTGGACTATGATAGACAGCCTTTTTCAAAGGGACAAACGAAAGTCAGTGAAGAAGACAGGTTTTTCAACAAAAGGTGTTGAACAATTGGATGTCCATAGTTAAAAAAAAACCAAAAAACAAACATAGTATAGACTAAGAGTTTTTACCCTTCACATAAATCAATTCAAAATAAATCCTGTACCTAAATGGAAAACACAAAATTATAAAACTTCTTTAAGATTACATAGGAGAAAATTTATGTGACCTTGGGTTTGACTTTGAATATTTAGATATATCACCAAGTTCATGATCAATGAAATGTAAAAAGTGACATAAAATTATAAGTTAGACTGCATTAAAATTAAATGCTCCCTCTATGCAAAAGATACTGTTAAAAGAATGAAAGGACAAGCCACAGATTGGGAGAAAATATTTGCAAAACTCATACCTGATAAGGGACTTTTATCCCAAATACACGAATAAATATAATAATTAAAAGTAAGAAAACAACAAAATAAATTAGAAGATAGGAAAAAGATCCAAACAAATACCAAACCAAAGATGGGATATCTATATTTATGTATTTATAGAATGTAATATATATGGATATAGATAAAGATATAGATAGATAGATTTTAAAAGATTAATGTCATTTTAATTAGAAATATTCAAAATTAAAAATAAACTAAAATATGACCTAATAAGTTGCCTAAACACTCCAATAAATGAAATTAAAAGAAAAAAAAAGGAAATTAGCTAGTTTGAAGACAGGGAAGAGGGCTTGGAAGCTTAGAATTGAATCAACATATATCCATTATCTCTACAAATCATTCTGAATCTTATAGAGATTTAAAAATAGTATTTAAGTATCTTCCTTAGAAAGAGTCCTCATTATATCTCATAGTAATTATATTAAAATGTTATTCCCTATGGAAACTAAGTGAAAATAAGGAGCCCTAAGTTTGTAAATATTATGTAGCTGACATACCAAATTAAGAAAAGAAAAAGAGAAAACAGCCAGATTTCAGGTAAAGGCTGTGTAAATTAAATTAGTTTGCTTTTTTTATCTTGTTTGTGTAAGATCTTTGAACTGTAAATTAAATGTATTTGTAACATAAATAAGCCAGATACAAACAGACCAGGGGAAAAAAAGAAAAAAAAACAAAAAAACACTAGCGATACCAAAAGCTGGCAAAGATGTGGAATAGCAGTAACTGTCATTCCTTTCTGGTGTGAACATACAATGATTAGTAGAAACTTCAGCGTTCTCTTAGAAACATAAAAACGAGTCTTGCCATTCAATGTACTAATAATCTATCAGGTATTTAACCATTTGAAAATCTGTTTTTGCATAAAGACCTGTGCAGGAGTGTTTATAGCATCTTTATAATTGAATAAAAATAGGAAGTAACCAAATTGTCTTTCCATAAGTGAATGGATAAACAAACTTTGATATATTTATACAATAAAATGGTATATCCTTCAGCCATAAAAAAGAAACTAATTATCATGCCACAAAGACTCAGAGGAGTTTTCAACATATTTTGCTAAGTGAAAGAAGTCTGAAAAGTGACATAGTGTATGATTCCAGTTATACAACATTCTAGAAAAGATAAACCATAGAGACAGTAAAATAATGAGTGGCTAGTGGGGTCTTATGGTTGACAGGGTACAGTAAATAAGTGAATCTCAGGGGGGTTTAAAATGGTAGAGATATTCCGTACATTACTGTGATGCTGGACATGTGACATTATACATTTGTCAAACTTGCAGAACTTTACAACATGAAGAGTGAACCTTAACGTATGCAAATTAAAAATATCTAGGAAGTCAGCACTCCACAGAAAGAAAGCAGATTGTGACAAGAGAATGTAAAGGTATTAAAAATGTACTAAGCAGCCTCACTGAAGGGAAGAAAGCTGCTGACATAAATAATTTTGGAAGTGAATCTATAAATCTAAAAACAAAAGGAACTGGAGTAAGTGCTGCAGTCAGGTCAGTGAAGTTGTTTCCCAAGGGGTACAGGTTAGTAACTCTGATACATCTACACATGTAACCTGGAATTGAACAATTAAGAAAATGGATGATGGGTGATGAAAGCCAGGTTTCTCACCCTTAGGGATGAAATTAACATATCAGCAAGGGAAAAGGGTCAAAAGGATCCATGTGATAATGGATTAGAGTTGGAGACATCAGTGACAATTATCATTTAATTTAACATAGATACAAATGATTATATATAGAAACATTTTATAACTATATGTATGTACATAGGTTAGTGTCACATGACATTTCAATAGCAATAATTATGACCACCACTCAGTTCTTCATTTTTAATGTAATTTTCTGATTAAAAAACATATTTATTATTTTAAGGAATTATTAAACTATTTTAAAAGTATTTACTATCTATGTATGAGTACATCAATTATATAAAAGGTTGATTATAGGCTTTGTAGAAAATATCATTGACCCTTGAACAATGTCTGTTTGAACTGCTCAAATCCACTTATACATGGATTTTTATAATAAATACCCATACTGTTTCTACACACATTGGGAGACCAAGAATATGGAGGGCCAATTGTAAGCAATAATTTATACTTTTTATATAGAAAACATGAGCATCCACAAATAGGGGTATCCACAGAAAGTCCTGGAGCAAGCCAAACCGATACCAATGGACAATTATGTTTTCAGGGAGTCAAAAGTTATATGTTGATTTTTAATTGAGTGTGAGTCAATGTCCTTAACCTTTTTGTTGCTCAAGGGTAAACTCATTATGAAATAAGTCAGTACCAGAAAACACAGGAGTGTTTCACACACACACACACAAATGGGCGTATGTCTAATGCACTTGAAAACAAAGTGCAGTATACAAATATTGAATCATTATGTTGTATTAATACACCTGAAACTAATATAATGTTGTAAGTAAACTATTCCTCAACAAAAAAGAAAAAGAAGTAAAGAAAGCAAAATTTGCATGTTGACTGCTGTGGCTCAGTGGATTGAGTGCCAGCCTGTGAACCAAAGGGTGGCTGATTTGATTCGCAGTCAGGTCACATGCCTGGGTTGCCGGCCAGGTCCCCAGTTGGGGGTGCAGGGGAGGCAACCACACACTGATGTTTCTCTCCCTCTCTTTCTCCTTCCCTTTTCCTCAAAAAATAAATAAATAAAATCTTAAAAAAAAAAGAAAGCAAAATTTGCTTCATTTTAATATAACAGAGAATAACCTATTTAATCTAAAATAAATTTGTAGAAATAAGTGTATTTAATCAGGTAACCGGATGCAAGTTAATATATAATATTTTGCAACAAAGTTGAGCAAAAGGTAAGTGGCACATAAGAATTTTTTTTAATTACCATCTAAAAAGCATAGAAAATATCAATTGGTACCAAGTGCTCAGAGATAAATCTAGCAATAGGTGTGCATAATGCCTTTCCTTAAAAAGAAAAAGAAAAAGAACAAGAAAAGAAAACGTTGGAAAGGAAAAATGAGAGATTTTGTAAGTTTATGAGTAGAAAGTATTACTGTTTTTAAATTTATTTTTAGGTTTGGTGTTAATTCTCACCAAATTTCTCTAGTTTGAAATATAAACTTTCTAGACCTCAAGAAAAGACTTTGTAAATGGAAACAGTAAGCAGATTGTAAAATTTGCATTGAAATACAAAGTACCCAGAAGAGTTAAAGGAATCTGAAATAGAAGAAAATAGTTATAACAGTAAATTTCTAGAATTTCAAAAACTACCGTAATACTACAGTATTTAAGCTATAAATAGAGCAATTGAAGAATATAGACTTACAAATATTATAGCACATGTAATATCACTTGATTTATGAGAGGCACCACAGTAACCTCTTAAGGAAATGATGGGTTTTTCTTTTTAAAAAATAAATAGTGCTGGGGCAATTGGATTATTATTTTGAAAAGAACACTAACCATTTTCTGAAACCACGAAAAATAATTTGAGTTGATCATAGATTTAAAAGTGAAGATAAAACTATTAAAATACAAAAACAAAATACAGAATGAATATTTTAATGATAATGCGGTAGGCATGCTACAACTAGCACTCATATGGCATTAATTCTAAAAGAAAAGTAATAAATTTTATTTTATTAAAATCGAGATTACTTCTTGTTTAGAAAAAGAATCAAGAAAGTGAATTAGCAAGCCAGAGGTTACAATAAATGTGTGCAGTATAAGAGGTCTGTCTGGAAAAAGCCCAGCCATTGTTAAATATAATAATGATTTGTGCAGCATCGATGTAATGTAGCAGTCAAGGACAGTGGACTGGAATGTGCATACGTGAACAATGACAACTTTACTGTACCAGTCAGTGGGGGGCGGTAGACTCCATTGAGTGAACATGTGTATTCTGTGGCCATTGCACTCAAAATGACTGAGCAAGTAGAGCAATGAATCTGCATCAAACTTTGCAGTAAACTTGAACATTCCTCTGTGGAAACTACTTGGATGACTCAGAAGGCTGCAGCTACGGGCAACTGGTGATTGGTAGCTTCATCACAGCAGTGTACATGCTCATGCATGTTCTCTGCAAACAAAAAAGTTTTATACTTCCCTTCCCTAGCTGTACATGTCTTTCTTTACTTTTCTGTTCTTTTCCCTTTTCTTTTTTTTCTTTTTTCCTCTTCTTTTCTTATCATTCTTTTTATTTCTTGCCTTGTTGCATTAGCTAGGATTTCCAGTACCATACTGAAAGGAGTAGTAAGAGGAAACACCCTTACCTTGTTCCTAATCTTTGTAGGAAAGCTTCTGATTTCTCACCCTAAAGTATGATTTTAGACATAGGTATTTTTTTCAGTCAGTTTTTTTTGTCAATTTAAGAGAGTTACTTTCAATTCTTAGTTTTTGAAAATTTTTGTCATGAATCAATGTTGGATTTTGTCAAATGGGTTTTTTTATATATACATCTATATAGTTAAGTGATTTTTCTCTTTAAACTGTTGATGCCATGAATTATATTAATTGATTTTCAAATGTCAAACCAATTTAGCATATCTGAGATAATTTTCTTTTTAATTTTTGTGATGTCTCCCCACTCCATCCCCCCCCCCACTTTTTTTTGGTATTAGGGTAATGCTGGACCTATAGGATGAATTAGGACATGTTTTGCTTCTATCTTCTGATGGAGATTATAGAGAATTGTTATAAATTGTTTTCTTAAATACACTGGTAGAGTTCACCAGTGTATTCCTCTGGGCCTGATGCTTTATTTTTTGGCAGGGATAGGAAGGACGTTAATTATTTATTGCATTTCTTCAGTAGACATGTTCACGTTGTCAGATTGTCTCTTCCTTCTTGTGTGAGTTTGGCAGATTACATCTTTCACAGATTTGATCTATTTCATCAAGGTTATCAAATCTGTAGGCATGGCATTATTCAGTTTCTCTTTATTACCTTTGAGATGTCCATGTGATCTCCATTTAACACTTTTATTCTGGTACTAGTAATTCGTGTGCGTCCTCTCTTTTCTTCTTAGTCTAGATAGAGAGATATCAATTATAATGATATTCACTATAAACTAACTTTTGGTTTAGCTAATTTTTTTAAATTATTTTCCTGCTTTCTGTCATTTATTCTTGCTCTAATTCTTATTATTTCTTTTCTTCTGTACTTTGATTTAATTTGTTAATCTTTTTCTAGTTTCATAAGGTGGAAGGTGAGATGACTTACTTCACATCATTTTTTTTTTCTAATATATACATCAGTGTTATAAAATTTATAAATTTCCTATAAGCACAATTTTGCTTCATTTCAAAGGCTTTGAAAAGTGCATTATTAATGTCATTTAGTTGAAATATTTTAAGATTTCTCTTGAAATTTATTTCTTGATCCACATATTATTTAGAAATATGTTGTTTAATCTCCATGTATTTGGGATTTTTTCAGTTATCTTTCTGTTATTCTTTTCTAGTTTAATTGCATTGCAGTCTGAAAGCAGACATGGTATGATTTTTATTCTTTTAAATTTGCCAGAATGATCTCTAGCTTCATGAATGATCCATGTAAGCTTAAGATAAATGTGTATTCTGCTGTTGTTTGATGAAGTAGACTCTAGATGTCAATTGTATCCAGTTGATTGATGGTGTTATAGAGTTCAACTACATCCCTACTGATTTTCTGCCTTCAGATTTGTTCATTTCAGAAAGAGGGATGTTGAAGTATTCAGCGATAGTAGTGGATTTACCTATTTCTCTTTGCAATTATATCAGTTTTGCCTCATGGATTTTGATGCTTTCTTTTTAGGCACATACACATTAAGAACTGAATTCACCCCTTTACCATTATGGTATGCCCCTCTTTAGCCCTGATAAATTTCCTTGCTTTAAAGTCCTCTCTGTCTGAAATTAACACAACTATTCCTGCTTTCTTTTGATTAAAACTAGTATAGTTTATCATTCAACATCCCTTTAGTTTATATATTTAAAGCAGTTTTCTTGTAGAGGATATATAGTTGGGTCATGGTTTTTTATCCATTCTGACACTCACTGTCTTCTAAATGGGGCATTAACATCATTAACATTCAAAGTGATTATGGATATAGTTGAAATAATAGCTATCATTTTTGTTACTGTTTTGTATTTGTTGCCCCTGTTCTCTGTTCCTATGTTTTCTTTTCGCAATTTTTCTGCCTTTTGTGGGTTTCATTAAGAATTATATATGATTTAATTTTCTCTCCTTCTTAACATATCAGTTACACTTTTTAAAAACTTTCTTTACTGACTTTTGTAGACTTTGCAATATACATTGCATTTACAACTAATCCAAGTTTATTTTCACATAACACTGAACTGCTTCATAGGTAGTGAGTGTACCTTATAATAAAAAGTAATCTTAATTCTTTCTTATTATTCCTGAATAAGGTATTCAAACAAATAGCTGTTGCACACTGTCATCGTTTTTTAATATTTCTAATTCCAGCATATGTTTGGAAAATTTATGAATATTCCCAAGTATTATCTACAATGAAAGGTCCACAGTTCTACATGACATCCCATACATGGATTCTACCATTTGCCTTAATATTGAATATACTCCTTACCTCACATGAAAAATAAGGCCAGAAGCCTAATTTGGATTTTTAAATAGATTATTTCATTTTAATGTGAAAAATGAAGAGAGCTGATTCTTATGAAAATCATTTTAATGAAGACATTCCAAGATGAGTTGTGACAGAGATTATATTGTGAGTGTCAGTATCTTATCCCCTCTGCCCTTCTGACTGCCCAGAACCTACCAGGTGTGAATATGTAATTAAGATAATGTGGCCTTTTTCATAATGTCCATTTTGGGGGAGCAGGGTGAATTAGGTTTATGATGGTATTTTGGTAAATTTTTATTTGTATACAAATTTAAACAAAATCCTGTTTTAAAAAATATTTCAGGTGAATTTTAAAGCATTTACACAAAATACTGTATGTCACGTTGTCTGTGGATTATTAAATATGTAGTAGAAATAAAACAAGAAACAGGAATGAAGCACATGAACTTTATCATAGTGTTTGTTGCACCTGGGGAGAGGAAGGGGTATGTAACTGTACAAAGAGAGCATGATAGACCTTAGTAGTATCTTTAGCAGTCTTAACATTTTATTTTAAAAAATCTGAAGAAATAGGGCTGTGAATAATTGGTAATTTGAGGTTAATAAACACATATATGTACATTTTATACTTTATTCTTTAGAAGCTTTTCTTTGGTTTTTACACTTCAAAATACATTAGAAGCAAAATGTGCATATCTATGCCTTAAAGATTCATTTCTAGAGTATAGCATGTAAGAAATGCTTGCTAAGGAAGTCCCAAGGTTTAATTGTTGATAAATTAATTATAGTGCATATAAGAAATACAAATAACAGTGGGTAACACAGTTCTCATTGAGTTAGATCTGACACTTGTTTTTGACTAACTTTTGGCATCTGAATCCAAAAATGACCCAGTTTTTCTCTATCATGTCAACTTTTTAAGACACAATACCCTCCTTTTCTCCCAAAAATCATATGAAATGTACATACAAAGGAAAACAAAGAAAAAGTTATGTGAATAGACTGTTTAGAGTTATTTTATTCATATAAAGGCTATATATTGCTACTGTAAGTCAAATTGTGTAGAATTAGAAAAAGTTCTGATATCAAACATACATATTAAGGTATTTTATCTTTTCAAATGATAGATTAGGAAATGCCAAATTGAGATACTTGAAACAGTCTCCTTCAGTGGGCAAAGCTTTAACAAATGCTTCATGAGACTCTGTTTTATGTGCAGAGGTGGCAATAGAATGTTCTTTCTGTCAACAAGTGGCTCATGTAGAATGTCTGGATCACCAGGTTTGAGGTCAGATCTTGGGGGCCAATTCAACTCCACCCAATGCTTCTCATGAGCTCTGCTGTCCCACATACACAGAAAACAGGGATACTTGGTGTAGCCGCATTGCTGACCAAGAAGGAAGCAGACCATTTTTAGGTCAACACAGAATATCCGATTGTGCTTGTGATATTGCAACAGATCAATCAATGACTCTTTATGTCTTCATATTCTTCGTGAAAACAAACTGAATGGCTGATTGGGACTGCACCAAATAAACTGTCATTGTGCAGGAGGAAACACTTCAAGTTGTACTTTAAACTATCGATAAACAGTTGCCAGTCAGTTGCGTTATATATTGGAATGCCCAATTCCTTCATTAAACCATGTATGTTATGGCAATACACAAAACCACCGTCACTTCGAAAGTACTGCAGAAATGCACTTTCTCTTGTTCGAAAGTAGGATACCTTCGCTCCTTTTTCAAGCAAGGTTTTCTCGTGCAGTCTTGATGCTAGGAGTTCTGTAGCTTCTTTGGATAGTCCCAAATCTTGTGCCAAATCATTCAACTCATGTTGATCAAATCCCGTATGAACTGAGTCATCTTCAATATCAAAATCTTCATCGTTGATGTCACTTAGTTCTTCACCATACTCTTGTTTTTCAAAAGAAGGTAGTTCAATGGAAGCTGACACTGGGATTTCAGCTGAATAAGGCACTGGGCATATAGCTGATGGTAGCCTAGGATACTCTATTTTACATTTATTTTTCTTGTTCTATCCTGACGTTTTTACTATACAAAAGTAACAGTCACTTGAATGACCTCTGGGCTCTCACCAAACCATAGGTTTACCAAATGGCAATTTATCACGTGTTCCCTTCATCCACATCTGTAAACACTTGACACACTGCTTGAACACCTTGTGAGTGGCCCAAGACTTATCTTGATTACCAAATTTTACTTTAAAATGTGCAAAATAGGCTTGCCTGACAAATACGTTGATGTTTGTCCTTTGAGAATGGTGAAACTGCCACAGATAAAACAAAACGAATCAGGGTTGTTTAGGCACTTTTGGTGAGAAATAGCAGAGGCAGACATGATCTGAAGAAAAGGAGATAAGCACATATGTAAATTGAAAAATAAATTCTGCTACCTCCTTGTATACAGACAAGAACTCAGACTACACCTCAGAATATGATTCACTATATAGAGCAGCACACAACCTCTCACCACACTGTCTCATGAACCTGTCACTGGTCTCCAAGGTCATCCCTCACCCGCCCCCACTCGAGAGAGGTTTGCTCTCAGCCAATAGGAGAGCACTAGTGCTTCCCTCGATCTAGGCTCAATCCAGCCAAGAGTGGTCACATTAAGATAAGCTGCACAGAAAAAAATCTTGACATGATAGAAGAAAACTAACTGCATTTTGAAATCAGCTTGCGTATGTAAGTCTAAAACAGCTGAAAAACCTAACTCAATGGGAATTATGTTAAAAATTGTTCCTCAGTGTCATATTAACTCATTTCAGTCTCTCAACTCTGGTTCATTTAATTCTCATTTGAAAACATCTCTCCTTTACCTAGGATAGGAAAAGAAACAAAGCAAATAGTAAATAAGTTAATGTGGAATATGAGCCCCTGCATTACTTTGCATGTCACAATCTTTTTAGGCTTATTTTTTTCTGAATTTTGACCAGATTTTTTTTTAAGTAAGAAACAACTGTTTGTGGTTACCCACATCTAACATAGTATCATAAATACTGTAAAGCTTTTAAAATCCTAATTTGTGTTTTTATGTATTTGATTTCTCATGTTTAACATTTGACCTTGGGAAAATTGTTTATCCTTTATAAATATTTAATAACTGTGTACTACATAAATCTCAGAGAAGGAAAACTCTGATTCCAAAAAACCTCCGCTGCCTTGCGGCATACCTCTTCAGGGGAAAGGCTAAGGGAGTAAACCCCGACAGAAAATCCGGAGCCGGAGTCCCTAAGGCGGTTTGACGTTGTAGTCAACACCGGCAACTCCTGCGGCGCACCTGAAGCCACGCTGTATTGACTCCGTCTTTCCCTTGGACCCTTCAGCTGCGAAGAGAGGGGGGGTCTGCTGCATGGGCAACAGCAGACCCTCCATATCATCCTGCCCAGGCTCTGTAGCTTCAGCTTCACTGGAGAGGACACTCCAGCGTCATCGCAAGATGTCGATTCAACACGGGAGGAGACAGATACCGTGTCACTCCCGAGTCGGACTGCACAGCCATTCTCGGCGGTGCAGATAGACTCTTAAGAAGCTACACCATCGTCTCTCGAGACGGACAGCTGCCAACAACAACAACTACATAAATAAGAAAATTAATGAAATTGCTTTAAACTCTGGATGGAAGAGCTATGTAATTTGCTTAGATTTATAAGATGTGGACAAACAGATCTATGAATTAAAACAGTGTTATGAAGACAAAAATTAGAGTCTATGGTCGCATGGACATTTCCACAATCCTTCCACATCACTCTATCCTGCCACTTGCTCTTCCTCCTCCTTGCCATTTTTTGCAGTGTTTATGGCAATTGTTATCCTTTTTAGGAGTTTCTGACGCTTGATTTATTAACATTTTACATGCTAACCTTAATCCTCTTTGATTATAAACCATAAACAGCAAGAAAAAAAAGGAGTTTTTTTGTATTGTGAAATATAAAGTACTTAATGGAAAAACAATAGTTTAGTGATTAAGAATGACATTTGGAATTAAGCTGCCTGGATTTCAATGCCAGCCCTGCCACTGTCTAGCTATATGGCTTTCAAGAATGACTTATTTCATCTTTGCCCTAGTTTCCTTACTTGAAAAATGGGAGGTGTTAGAATACTTACCCCTCATAAATTCAGCAGTGCAAAAACTAGCAATAGCAAAAGCAAAAAAAAAAAAAAAAAAGTCAGCTAATCTTATGTACATTTTCATGTTTTCTGAACCATTTTTAAACTATAATGAACCAACATCTACAATAAAAAAAAAGGTGTTTGGTTTGGGGGTCTCATTTACTTTTAATATTATACCAGTTTATAAGTGCTATTTAGTGTGACCTTTATACAATGACATCTGATTAGACTGAGTGAATTAAATCCCTATATATTGAAGAATTAATTATATAGAAATTTATAAATGGAAAATTGGAAAATTATTTTAAATAGAAATACATTGTTTACCCTGAGGGAAATGGAGACATAAGAGGCCCCCATGAGTGTAAGATTTGTTCCTCGATCATCCTCACTGACATATTCACCAAGTGCCTTTGGTTTAGACATACCATAACCCCCATGTGCATAACTCATTGGAATTAGGAATGACCATGTTTCTTGTTAATTCATACTCCAGGTTGGCCTGGCTTTGCTTTAAATTATACCCCTGTAGCTTTTGTGGAAAGATAAAAACCTTTTAATATATCATAAGGATCTCTTCAATTCAGACAAAAGCCAGAAGTTATGAAATAGCCTTGGCTATTATGCTGGAGGAAACAATTAATTTGGAGTGCCACAGTTCTTAATAATGAGATTCTTCTTCTATGCTATTAAAGCAAAAAGAATTGAGTTAGAAACTGTCACAATTGCCTCATAATGATACTCAAAGTTACACATATAGCAAAAATTTAAATTAACATGTCATTTAAATTATGATGGTACCAGAGTTTTTTTTTTAATGTTAAATTGCTTTCATGTTGCCAATGTTGCTTATTATGTATTAATGATAAAGGTGTTTCTGTCACATAAATCAGAGCATCTTAATAGTTCAGACACTTAAGTTTATTTTGTTGAAAATATTATTGCTCCTTACTCAGCTTAGATCCACTTCCATGGGTAGTAACATCTAGTATATGACAAAATGGGATGTGTACATTTTCCAAAGTTGTTTAATACATTAATTCCTCTCAGCACAATGTTTTCAATTATTTAACTTAAATTTTTTTTAAGTAACATAGGTAATTTTACAAAATTAATTTTTACTGTGCTGAGGTAGTAAGAGAAAAATAAGAGAATGTTTGTTTTATCTCTATATCTACTACTGAAGTATGATTCCTAAACTCCTTTTAAAATTTATTTATTTTTTAATAATTTTTATTGTTATTCTATTAATTTTTCAACTCTTTCCAGAAAAAGTTTCTGACTGCTGGCAGGGCAGGAGAGATACGACACAGTGGTCCAGAGCATCAGCATTAACCCTCCCAGCTTAGCCCACATTAGCTGTATGAGTTTGGGCAAATCGTTCAAATTCCTCTTGGTTATCATGAAAAAGACATTCATAGATGTCATCACATAGGGTTTTAATTATGAACCTGAATAAATGTATTTAGAATGTTTAGAAGTCTTTCTGGAATACACTTTTGCTACTATAATACTCAATACAGAGACAATACACCAGAGACAGTTTGTTCTCTGGCACCACTATCAACCACATGTGGTTGGATGTACAATATATTCAGGCTGTTATTCTATAATTCATAAAACAAACAAATATATTCATTACTTTTTTAGAAAAAATTAATAGTAAGGTAATGAGCTCTGAGTATTATTTAATGGAAATATTTATTTCACAAAAACCCATTTTGACTCATTAAAAAAAGTCAATAACCCTTTAGTGAAAAATGATATACTTTTTATGTTGGGCTTTAGATTAATACTTTGTGACAGGAGCATCAATGTCAAACAATATGATTAAACTCTGGAAAAAGTGATGAAGCAGAAGCAGCAGAGCTCAGTATACAGATGGTGTATTAGTTTGAGTCAGGGTTAACGGTGATAGTTCTGTTTATTTTTATACAGGACTTACTGATGTTTTGTTCTGAAATTCTTATTTTTTTAAAATGATCCAATGACTGCTTAAAGCACATGGTTCTACTGTTAACTCTGCATGTTGCTACTGATATTAGAGCCAACATTTAGTGTTGTGTGTGTGTATGCTATTGTCTTATTTTAGGCAATGTATTGTAACGGTTCCTGGATCTATAATGTCACATGTTTACTCAGAATAAAAATTTGCCAAAGTTGTCAATTGACATTTTTAAAAAGTAATTAAAAGAGTTTCCTGAAAAATAAGCCACAGATAGAGAAGAAAGTGTGGATATGAAATTTAAATGATTTACTCTTTGAGTTACCAATGGCAAATAATTCAATATCTCAACCACTAAACTTTTCTAAATATAAAAGTGATGCTAATTTTACAGTTTTGCAATGAGTGTTTTCAGTGTCTCATTCATAGGGTTCTACTCTGAATATTAGTCCAGTATGAATTAATATTGTTAATAATAAACAATAAAGCAGAACTAAACTGCAACATGATGTCACCTTACAACACCTAATACTACTGAATGAAAAGCAATTTATGTACAAAAAAAGTTTATAAAAACTCTACTTAAGCAGTCTTTCTAAACTCCAATGATCTGGCAATATTTCATACTTTTGTTCCCATACAAATTCATATTAAAAATAATAATAATATAAAGACACTTTGTATCATCTTAATAACCCCCATATATGTTTATATATTTATTCTAGTCACATATACACTTTGTTTTACTTGTGTTGAATATAAATAATATTAATTATCTACAGAGGCTTATAGAAGAGAAAGGTAAATATATTAAGGGTACATGTTAAAGGTTAGCTACGTAATTTTATAAAGTTTGAATGGCACCAAGATACTTTTGCAAGAGTTTGAATAAAAAATGTGGAAAAAATTAACTTTCACATAACATAAGCCAAAGTGACATACTGAATTCAAAGAACCATGCATTATCTCAGCCACTGCCAAAATCACATTTGGATGTCAACTTAGATTCAACAAAATGAATTATCTCTCTATAAACATCATATTTTAGGAGTCTGTTTGAATGGGATCAGTAGTTCAAATATGGGGATATTTGAGCACTCAGAAAAAGAAGGGTCACAGTAATTCTATAGAAAAATTATAAAATTGTTAGTTTATTTTTATAACATAAATTATAGGGAATGAAAAGCACTTGTTAAAGTAGAGTTGGTATCTCATCGGTTTATATACATTTCTCAAATCTACCATTTATATTCCAATTTTTATAATTGAACTATTGCAGTCATCACAGTAAAATTTGGACAACAAAAGAATCAAAAATGGGTGCTTAATCTAGGGAAAATTTTGGTGATGAGCTGCATATGTGCATGGATCAAATCTCTTCATATTTGAACTTTAATAACACAGTTGGAGTTGAGCATGTTTTAGACAAGCGATTTTTAACCAATATGTGACAAGAATGGTTAAAACATTACTCAGGGACACAAATTTTTTCCCTTAGATTGCCAAATAAAAAATAATAATAACAACCAAACATTAGCCATCCAGTGTGAATGCCCTGTTTTGAAGCATAACTGTATAGAACATATGATAGAGTTGCATCGTATTGGTCATGCAGCATAATAAGGTTGTGTTTGATAGGTTAATTTTTCATACCACAAACCATTATATGCGAGTATAGGCACCCAATTTTTAAATATTATGTTATATTGATTATGCTATTACAGTTGTCCTGATTTTCCCCAATTTCCTCCATTCACCCAGCACCCCACACTCCCTCAGGCAATCCACCCACCATTGTTCATGCCCATGAGTCATGTGTATAAGTTTTTGGGCTACACATTTCCTATGCTGTACTTTACATACCCCTGGCTATTCTATAACTACCTATTTGTACGTCTTAATCCCCCCCACACCTCTTCACCCATTCCTCTACACCCCCTCCCATCTGTGAATCATCAAATGCTCTCTGTACCCATGATTCCACCTCTACACTTCTTGTTTGTTTAGTTTTCTTGATGCAACTATTGATAAATATGTATTTTTGTCATTTTATGTTTTATAGCTTTGATTATTTTTTTCTTAAATAAGTTCTTTTAAAATTTCATATAGTAATGGATTGGTGATAATGAACTCCTTTAGTTTTTTTTCTTGTCTGGAAAGCTCTTTATCTGCCCTTGGATTCTAAATGATCACTTTGCAGGGTAAAGCAATCTTGGCTGTAGGTCTCTGCTTTTCATGACTTTGAATATGTCTTACCAATCCCTTCTAGCCTACAAAGTTTCTTTTAAGAAATCAGCTGACAGTCTTATGGCAACTCTTTTTGTAGGTAATTATCTACTTTTCTCTTCGGGTTTTTATGATGCTTTCTTTATCTCTAACTTTTGGCATTTTAATTATCATGTGTCTTAGAATGGGTCTCTTTGCATCCATCTTGTTTGGGATTCACTGTGCTTCCTGGACTTGCATGTCTATTTGCTTCACCAAATTAGGGAAGTCTTTTTCATTATTGTTTTCAAATTGATTTCCAATTTCTTGCTCTTTCTGTTCTTTTTCTGGTACACCAGTGATGTGAATGTTGCACCTCTTGAAGTTGTCCCAAAGCCTGCTTATACTATTTTCATTTTTCTGGATTATTTTTTCTTCTTGTTGTTCTGATTGGTTGTTTTTTGCTTCCTTGTGTTCCAAATCATTGATTTGATTCTTGGCTTCATCTACTTTATTGTTGTTTCCCTGTAAATTGTTCTTTATTTCAATTAGTGTATCCTTCATTTCTGACTGGATCTTTTTTATGCTGCAGAGGTTCTAAGTTCCTAGAGCATCCTCTTAACCAGTTATTTGAGCTCTGCATCTGAGAGATTGCTTATCTCCATTTCATTTCACTCTTTTTCTGGAGTTTTGATCTGTTCTTTCATTTGGGCCATGTTTCTTTGTATCCTTATTTTGGCAGCCTCCCTGTGTTTGTTTCTGTGTATTAGATAGAGCTGCTATGACTCCTTGTTGTGTTAGTGTGCCCTAATGTAGTAGGTGTCCTGTAGGGTCCCATGGTCACAGCCTCCTCTATCACCAAGCTGGGTACTCGAGGTGTGTCTTCTGTGTGGGCTGAAGTACACCCTCCTTTTGTAGTTGAGGCTTGGTTGCTGTTGGCAGATCAATGTGGCAGATTTGCCCAGGCCAGTGAACTGCAAGGATTAGCTCTGACCAATTACCAGGAACATCGCACTCCCTGGAGCATGGTGGTGGTGCTCCAATATGGTCTGTAGCTGTCCACTGTGTGCACTGGCCCTAGGGTCAGCCCCACTTGTGTCTTGCCCAGGGCCACACTGCCTGAGCTATAACGCAATCTAAGATGGCTGCTACTAGTGCTATGCTAGATTCACAGTGAAGCCACACTGTGAATCTAGGCTGGCTGCTGCTGGTGTCAGGACTATGGCTCACTGAGGCCAGCTGTTGCTTGTTTGAAAGGATTTAGGAAGTTGTGAAGCATGAGCCAAGACCAGCTACTCATATGGAAAAGCAGCTTGGGTGGGTCTGTAAGTTGGGTTGGGCAGAGTCTCTCGGGATTTCCAAGATGGGGCAAACAGTGTTAGCCAGGTTGATGGAGTCTCAGACAAAATACCAGCTTGCCAGCTTCATGACTCTGTGGTGGGATTACCCAGAAATGGGACAATGGTCTTTGTTTGACTTGATGCCAGACACCTCAGTCTGTCCTAGCATGCCACTGGTGTCTTCCAAGCTGCCACTCTAGTGCTGGAGTTCAGAGGGAATGAGTTTGCATAAATCTGTCTGTAGGTTCTTTAAGAGGAGCTGCTTGGGGCTTCAGCAGTTTCTTCCACCAATTCCATTCCCTCTGGTTTTTGCAGCCAGAAGTTGTGGAGACTTATCTTTCTGACACTGGAACCCTGGCCTGAGGGAGGGTCCTGGTGTGGGACTTGAACTCCTCACTGCCAAGATATCCCCCCTGAATATTATTCACCACATATAGATTTGACACAAGCCCATTCTGTTTCTGCACCCCTCCTACTAGTCTGGATATATGTGGTTCCTTTAATTTGTAGTTTTCAGACTTATATTCAACTCTATTTCTGAGAGTTCTGCGTGATGGTTGTTCTATATTTTAGTTATAATTATGATGTGATTGTATGAAGAGCTGAGCATTGTCTGCCTATACTGACATCTTTCCCAGAAATTGGCACCGGCTTCTTTTTTTTTTAAGTCAGTTTGGGGCACAAAGCATAGGTAATTACTAATATTATTCTTTTTGTAAATTAATCAAAATTATACCTATTTTTTGTCAGATTGACAAATAATATAATTTTTGGTGTGCAACAGAATTTTAGTAATTAATTTATGTGTACCACTAGGTAAAAAAGGTTGAAAATTGCTGTTTTAGGTAGTATAAAGTGAAGTTTAGTTAGATATACTCAAATTAATTAATTTTCATTTCAAAAATATCTGTTGAACACTTGACATACCAGGCACTGTCCTAACCACTGGATGCCAAGATTTTGTGTTTTTAACACTCTTTAATATATAGTCAAGCCACAGCTCATGATAAAAAAAATATGCCTTCGCTTCTTTCAGCAAATCCTTGAGAATATATTATTTGGAAGAGTTATTGCATTGTTAAGTTTTTCTCCTTAAGTGTGTATTCCACAATTCTTTAACAGGAGAGACTAGACATAAACCCATGTAGGGTAGTTTATTGATATGTGCTAATGAATTGTAAAGAAAAAAAAATTGATAATGTTTGTAAAATCAAGGTGATTCCTGTTGATTCTAGTAGCTCCAGCCTTTAACACTTCAGTACAGGCTGAACATGAATACACATGAATGGAACTCAAATTTAAAGACCCTGCACTGTATGCAGCAGTGAAGAGAGCGAATGGGTTCGGTTCACAGGCATGGCCATTGTCAAAGCTGTCCATAGTGCTTGCAGCTCTCATTGCTGTCTCCACAGAGCACAGACTAATTTTGAGGTAGCAGCAATCATTAGTCATTCTACTTGTAAACTAATGTATTGGATTTAAGCAAAAATTACCATAATGCATAGTTCTGAAAAGCAATATTCTTCCAATCAGTCTTCATGTAAATATGAGTGGTGCTGATTAAACACTGAGCATAAAAGTCTGTTATTGCCTGAGTATAAAATTCACAGAGAGGTTGGTAAGACTGCCATCAGCCAGCTAATATAATTAAGCAGTACAGAAAATGTAGACGCAGACACACCATGAAAGCCATAATTATATTTTGCTTTTAATTTAGTTAACAAGAAGCAGTAAATAGTTTCCTGATTTGTCAGGAAGGGAAGTTGCACTTTCTGCTCTGCTTAATTTGTGTTCTGCTGATGACCTTTAATTTACATGCTTAGTACATCACCTCCAACTTCTTCTCCTTTCGTTTTCCTTCACTAATAATCTCTTGCAACACAGCTGTTATCTTATAAATTACACAAGATTATAATTTGATGTCTTTTAGATTTTTGTAGATGTCTTAAATACTAAGAAAGTGTCAGAATCTTTCTGGACTATGTTTAATAACTGATAAAATATTCTGGTCACTTTTCGTGCATCCAGATTCAATAGTCTTAGTTTACTGACTAATTTTAATAGGACTCATAAAGTATCAACCATACTTTTACCTATATCACAACCAAAATGATGTATTTATACATGTGTATATCCATATATACCCATATATATTATAAGCATGCATATAATTTAAAGTTATTTTAAACATTTAAAGAGTTATTCAAATATAAATACATTTTTCTTGTTCTCTCCTACCACCTAATCTACTCCAGGACTCTATCTTACTGACGAACCAAGAGAAAAATACTTTTTGTGTTCTGTATATTTATTTTTCTACCCAGAATTACATAAAATTCATAGAGAAAATAATTTTCCTGTAACAACATTTTCTATTCCATATACAGACAGGCTTATAGAAAATCCCATTTTATTTATTTTTATAGTTTTAATTTGAGAAAAACAAACAAATAAAAAATCGAGTTAAGCAATTATAAAGCAAAAATGTTCTTTTCTCACTCAATAAAAATTAGATCCCAAATTAGTGTATGGAATAGGAGGAAGTTTAATGGCCAGCTTTGGTGACTGTAAGCTTGTATATTTATTACAGATTCAAGTGGGCTATATATAACTCCACAGAGATACCAAATGTGAAATCTGAAAGGGAAATCAGTTAAGTGTGTAATATTAGCAAGATTATTATTTTTAGCTGTGAATATTTTAAAGATATAGACATAAAGAGTAAAGCAAGTATATTAGCTTCAGTAAAGACTGATCAAATGACTCAGCAATGCTGCTGAGTTCGACTTTCATTCTGCCCTAACTGCGCCTCCCTACACAGATCTCACACCATGTGTTTTTCATTAAATCTACATGTACATACTTTCTTGTTCATGTCCAGCAAGACAGAGAAAGAATGTTTGTCTTCACATTGCCTTCAATAATCATATGGTTGGCTAGTCCAGAGTGAACTGTCCTGTGTACTATAAAATTATCATTAGCCAGCATAATGGATTTATTTTGATTTATTTTGTCTCAAGTCCCTTCTTTGCTACTAGAATTGGCAAGTGAGGACTGTTTCCCCTAGAACCACATGAGAACTTAAGTGGATATTGGCGTTGGTAGAAAGAAGAAGCGGAGCATGAGTGCAACACAATTTTGCTACAGTAGACACTATTTAACAAGACATATATTATTATGGCCATGCTCACATATAAAAACCAAAACACCTTTCATTCATAAAACAGATACACAATACACCAATTCATTGTGTACTATCCAATACAGTGCAGCCCAGGTTATAGGGTTTGACAATACCTCAGGGATCATCTAAGCCAGAACAAAGAGGATGGCAGATCGGAACCTAGGTAAATTCATTCCCAGTTCAATACTCTTTATATTAATTATTTATTGTCTCTTGAGAATTAAGTGGAAACAGTGAATCCAAGATAGAAAACTTATTCTGTTATAATTAGTAAGAACAAAAGCACTCATATCTGCCCATTGCTAATTGGAACTGGAGTTTCAAAGGATAAGCCCCTCACCTAATGGTTTCCGAGCTTGGAAATAGCTCTAAGTAGAACTTTTCAAGTTAAGAGCATTCCATTAAAAATAATGAAACCAGATGGACTTTTTAAAAGAAATCCAAGCAGTTATTATGAAAACACATTGTTCTGTACTTAGAAGTTAACTCGTGTTCGTAGGAGTTCCATTATGAAAACACATTCTTTACCTGAGGATTAACCAGTGAACAGAAAAGGAAGAATGTTCCATTAAACTGCTGTCTTTGAAAACTAAGTGTAAGAGCATCATTTTCGGACAGACATACACTATTTCAAAGCACAGAAACAGTTGGTTAATGAATGATCTTAAGCACTGATTCCAAACCTTTATGGAGTTGGCTGAATATAATTTATTATAATTTGTCTGATTTTGAGATTTCCTCTAGTCTTTTTTTCAGGTGCAGCTGAAATTCAACTTCCCTCTGAAGTTTCTTTACAATTTTATTTTAACTGACAATTAGAACCCCCCTAATCACTTATAGAACTAAACATTGATTATACTTGGAGATATCACCACACTTCTTGACATTTATATGTTTTATATTGATCTTAGAGGACAAAGTCTTAGTTCCAAAGTACAATCATAAGCTACTTCATTTTAGAGAAATTAAATTACAAGTCTTTTCAAACCAACAGCTCTGAGACTTGTGCAATGTTTAAAACAAAAAATATAATTAATACATGGTGAATGATAAATTAAATGTAGAGAAAAAAATAAGTTTTTAGCAAAAAATAATTATTTTGTTATACTTATTTATTTTAAGACTTTTGTGACCTGAGATAAAAGAATACATTCAACAAGTTGCCACAAAACTGGATGAGGCTTTTCAACTACAAAAATCTGGAAATGTCTTCTGGGTATGTATGTATCCATATACTTAAAGTATTTTTTAAATTATGAAATACAATGTACATGTAGAAATGTGCATAAAATATAGAGTATGTATTAATTAATCATTTAAAACAAAACACTTGAGTAACAGTCTCCGCTGAAAAGAAAGAAAATATTTTTAACATCACAAACCGTCTCTTCCTACTAACTTTAAAATTCTTCCTACCCTTATTTTTTCTTTATTTTTGCCCCATAATTATGCATTACGGAACACTGACAGCATGCATTGTTTTCTGTCTCTCTTCTTTTGATCCACATTATGTTTGTGAAAGAAAATCACAACTTTTATGTCACTGTGGTTTATTCATTTTTGGGGTGTATAGAGTAACGTAAGTACCTATATACTACAATTTATTGACCTATTCCACAGTCATTAGAATTTGGATTACTTCCAAATTTTGTCTATTACAAATATTCAACATTCTTCACATTTATCCCAGATTATCGTCGTCGGCAGCCGTCCGTCTCGAGAGACGATGGTGTAGCTTCTCAAGAGTCTATCTGCACCGCCGAGAATGGCTGTGCAGTCCGACTCGGGAGTGACACGGTATCTGTCTCCTCCCGTGTTGAATCGACATCTTGCGATGACGCTGGAGTGTCCTCTCCAGTGAAGCTGAAGCTACAGAGCCTGGGCAGGGTGATATGGAGGGTCTGCTGTTGCCCATGCAGCAGACCCCCCCTCTCTTCGCAGCTGAAGGGTCCAAGGGAAAGACGGAGTCAATACAGCTTGGCTTCAGGTGCGCCGCAGGAGTTGCCGGTGTTGACTACAACGTCAAACCGCCTTAGGGACTCCGGCTCCGGATTTTCTGTCGGGGTTTACTCCCTTAGCCTTTCCCCTGAAGAGGTATGCCGCAAGGCAGCGGAGGTTTTTTGGAGTCAGAGTTTTCCTTCTCTGATCCCAGATTATATGTACGTGTAATTTAGTAGGTTTCCTACTTGGGACAACTTTTCTCAATGGAGGCACATTGGACATTTTGGGTTAAATATTTCTGTTTTCTGGTGGACTATCAATGGACTAGCAAGTGAATTACAGAACATTTAGCTTCATCTGTGACCTCTATTCACTGGATGTCAATCTCACTACCATACCCTCAACTCCATCTACATTGTGAACAATCACAAATGTCTTCAGATATTGGCACATGTCCCAGTGGGTGAGACATTTGCATAGGCTTAAGAAACACTGATCTAAGAGTGTATACAATTTTTGTAAATAATAACCAACATTTCTTCAAAGCATAATTTCCCATTTTTTACTTCCACCTTAGACTTCTAAGATTGTCTTAACAAAATCACAAACTGGGTAAATTAAACAACAAAAATTTATTTTCTTAGGTTCTGGGAGTTGAAAGTCCAATACTAAGTAGTAGGCAGGTTTTGTTCTTCTGAAGTTTCCTTTCCTGGCTTTCAGATGGCTGATTGCTCATTATGTTATCATATGGCTTTTCTTTTCTGTGCAGAAGTACCTCTTCCTCTGCTTATAAGGACACAACTCCTATTTGATTAGGACCCTACTATTATGACATACTTTAACCTCGATTGCATCTTTAAAAGTCCTATATGCAAATATCATCACATTTGGGGTTAGAGCTTAAAAGTAGGAATTTTTAGGAGGACATAATGCAGTCCACAACTTGGTATTATCAGTTTTTCAATCTTTGCAACAGTTCTGGAGCTGTGTCTTGTATCCTTGGTATTTTCCATCTGCATTTTCTTAATAATTAGTGACATTGACACCTTACCAAATGTCAATTGGCCATGGAAATCCTCAAGGTATTAGATTTCTGCTCAAGTTTTTTAATAGGTTTTTCTTATTGATTCATAAAAGTTGCTTAAATATTCCTTTTGCAAATTATCAATATTGCAGGTGCCTTCCCCTACTATGTGGTTTTGATTTTTACTCTCTTAATGATATAATTGATTAAGTGAAGTTTGTAGTTTTAATGTAGTTTAATCCATCAATCGTTGTTATCCTGATCTGTGATTTGTGTGTGTGGCACATAGTCTGAAGTTGGGGTTGTTTTAATTTTTCTTTATAGATGTCAAATTGACTAACATTATTTAGTAAAAGATCATCTTAGCACCTTGTTCTGTTGTGCCAACTTTATCATAACTGAAATTACTCTGTGTCCTATTTCATAAATATACTATGTATTAAATTCTAATTTCTAGGAGTATGGAGCATTTCTTTAATTTGCCTTGAATAACATTCAGTACATAGTTGTGCAGAATTGTTTTAGGCAGCACAATTAGGATGAGGAATATGATAAATTAAACTGAGATATTTTGTTACTCTTTTACATGTTCAGTTTCTGAACCCAGGTTTCTGATTTATTTTAACAACATTGAATTCAAGTTAAAGTCCTAACAATTAGAAACTGTAGAGAAATTCCATCTCCAGAGATTGAATTATCATAGGTGAACTTACATGTCACAGAAGGGCTTGAGTGGGAAATATCAGGAGCTCACATTATGTCATATACTTAAAAAGTAAAAATGATTTAAAATAATGTTAATATTTACTAAACACCTATTTGGTGTCAACCCAGTAAGTCAGGCCATGTTATTGTCTCTACCAATTTGATAAGAAAGCTGTATGCCTAAAGTTTCCCGTGTAGTAATGCTAATGTCGGGATCTGAATTATTTTTCATCAAAATCCAGAGTTTGCACGTTTGAACATTAGTCACGATGTATATGGCTGGATGGAAAAAAGTATAGAGAAAGCCACATTAAGTGTGTCAGTATTTGAAGTTTTATCAATGGTAAGCAAAAGACAGATAAGTATTGTAGTCTCCAAGAGTTAAAGACCAACTATTAAGAATTTTAGGTGTCATAATATTTTTTTCTATTTTGGAAAACA
The DNA here is from genome assembly GCF_987537825.1 of Furipterus horrens. Classification (NCBI taxonomy): domain Eukaryota; kingdom Metazoa; phylum Chordata; class Mammalia; order Chiroptera; family Furipteridae; genus Furipterus; species Furipterus horrens. The sequence continues at coordinate 197,488,647 of NW_028327173.1, read as the reverse complement.
TTCACACTTAAATGAACAATAATTATTCTGAAAAAAATAAATAAACATCTCCTTTGGGACTCAAGAATTTTCTAGCACTAGTGGCATTTAAATTAAAAAACTAAGAGAAGGTTCTGTATTGGACAGGATATTGGAGTAGAAGACTTTTCAATACCCCTCCAGATAAAAGATATTGCCACTTATATTACTAAATATTTATTTTATTATTATATTTTACTTAACTTACTTTTGTATATAAGGATTGTGTAAAAGAAAGATAAGATGATATTTACCTTCTTAGCTTATAATATAGAATTAACAAATATAAGCAGTAAATTATAAATTTAATGTGAAACATTTAAAAATATCTGCTCTACTTAACTTCCCTTATTAAAGATATTTTAAAAATTATGTCTTTATGTGAAAGAGCAATTATAGACTCTCTGTTCTTCAGTTTATGCAATTACAATATATTTACTGTTTAAAATAAAAACCTAAAACCTACATCATTATTTTTACACTTATAAAACTAGAAAGTTCATTTTGATTAAGAAAGTAATCAACCATAGATCTTATATAAAAAAGAATTCTGATTCAAAAGGAATACAACAAGTAAACAGCCCCAAACAAACAGGTTTTCTCTAACCCCTGAGTCCATAAGGATGACGAATATGACACTAATAAAAGTTTAAATGCTCAAGCACTTCTGACACTTGGTGATATTGTCCTGAGTTTTTAACAATTATATTCTACACATTTAGACCACTTGGTTATTCCATAAGCTATTTCAATTGTTCAGAAGGACAGTAATAGGATTAGGATAGACCACACTGTTGTAACAACTGCAGAATCCAGGTATCTTTATAAAAATATATCACTTACACAGTATTTTGTAGATTGGGCTTTCTCTAAGAGACAGTTCTCCATTTTGCAGGAACTAGACCATTGAGTCAGTTTCATATTTTCGGTTTCATTACCTCAAACATGGTCATGGGTACAGTGATAGATGAGTGTCAATTACTATTACACATTCAGTTCAATAATTAATGCCAAATCCTGATAAAAAGGAACATTTTACAAAAAAAGGATGCATTTATTTCATATTAAATTGTTAAAATGTAGTTACAATTAGGAATTTTCACTCTTTTAAGTTTGACAATAAATTTTTATCAGTATCTTGTGTATGGTACTTGAACATTAAGAGAAATAGAAGAATCCTTAACAATTAAGTTTTGTGCATTAAGAAGGAGTTGGCCATAATAGCAGCTGTAAGCATTAAACATGAAATGCATTCATTAAATCTTACGAGAGATATACTCTTTAAGGTTATGTTCAGTGAATTGTACTTATCATAGGTAAAAATGACATTCATTAAGGTCAGAACAATTAGATGAAATGTGTGGAAGTTTCACAACAAATTCAATTTTTCATCAAAGTTCAGTTAAACGCTCACTCAGTATTTTTCAAATATTCTACTGAGTGTTCAGTAATACAACATAAATGCAATTTAGCTACTTTTTATTGTTTGTTATAAAAAAACTTGTTTTTATTTAAGACATAAAATAAAATGTGCCACCATATGAGATAATTATGAGAAATTATTTTAATAAAGGAAGTAACAGTTCAGTAAAGTAAAATCTAATGAGGGAGAGATCCAATAAAATACTTGTCCACAATCCCACTCTGGAAGTCAGACCTGATATGTTTCAGGATTTAGAGGGTTTTTTTTTTTTTTACTAATTTGAGAAAGATGATATAGTATAGAACTCAATGACCAAACACCTCAAAATTTCTCCAGTAAAAATAAGAATATTCCAACTAAATATTATACATAAAGAATACACACTGAGTAACTGGCAGTCAAGATGGAGGCATAGGTAGACACGCTTTGCCTCCTCATGCAATCATAGAAAGAATTATAACCATATCTCAAAACTAATAACACTCAGAACCATCAGAATATCAAGCTGTATGTAAGTCTGACAACCAAGGATTTAAAGACACATTAATGCAGACAGGTAGGAGGGGTGGAGTCAAGGAGATGGACAAAGAGGTGGCATGACACAGAAAGGTGGAGGTGGCAGTGGCAGCAGCAGAATGTATGGGACCAAGCAATCCCAACCCCAGAGCAGACTGCATAACCCAGTGTTCCATCACTGGGAAGACAGACACCTCCCCGCCCCCCATACACATTACCTCTGGCTGCAACAACCAGTGGGGATTGGGGTTGCAGAAGAAACTGCTGGCTTTCCACCACTTAAAGGGCCAGCATGGTCTCAGCACATACATAAACCCACCCACTCCAGGATTCACCACTGGGGCTGCTTTAGAATGGTGCCAGTGGCACACAGGAAGGGGGTGCAATGACTGGAAAAGGGATGAGCATTGGGTGAACCACGGGAACCCAGGTGGTAATACCATACCCTCTCTCTGAGTCTTTGCCTCACAGCCACAAAGAAATTAAGAGGCTTGCCCCACTCTTGCAATTACCTAAGTCTCCACTCCACGTAATTCACAGATGCCTTTTCAACATAAGATCCACACTACTAAGACAAGGAGTAAAAGCAGCTTTCCCTAATACACAGAAACAAACACAGGAAGGCTGCCAAATTGAAGAGACAAAGAAATATGGCCCAAATGAAAGAACAGAACAAAGCCCCAGAAAAAGAACTAAATGAAATAGAGATAGCCAACCTATCAGATGCAGAGATGCAGGATTCTCAGAGAACTCATTGAGTATGACAAAAAATAAAGGAAGAAATGAATGATATACTAAATAAAATAAAGAATAATCCACAGGAAACCAACAAAGAAGGGAAAGAAGCTGAGATTCACACCTATACTTTGGAACATAATGAAGAGATGAGCATTCAACCAGAACAAAAAAAAGAAAAGAAAAGAAACAAGGAAAAGAAAAAAAAAAGGATAGGTTTAGGAACCTCTGGAGTATCTCCAGAAGTGCCAACATCTGAATGATAAGGGTGTCAGAAGGAAAACAGAAAAAGCAACAATTTGAAAACTTACTTGAAAAAATAATGAAAGAAAACTTCCCTATTTTGGCAAAGGAAAAGATTTACAAGTCTAGGAAGCACAGAGAGTCCCAAAGAAGCTACACTTAAAATGGACCACACCAAGACACAGCATAATTAAACTTCCAAAGGTTAAAGATAAAGATAGAATCTTAAAAGCAGCAAGAGAAAAGCAGAGAGTTACCTACAAAGGAGTTTCCATAAGACTATCAGCTTATTTCTCTAAAGAAACTTTGCAGGCAAGAAGGGGCTGGCAAGAAGTATCCAAAGTGATGACAAGCAAGGACCTACAACCAAGATTAATCTATCTAGCAAAGCTCTCATTTAGAATGGAAAAGCAGATAGTTTTTCCCAGACAAGATAAAGCTAAAGGAGTTCATCATCACCAAGCCATTATTATACGAATTTAAGAAAAAGATCAAAACTATGAACATTAAAATGACAACAAACTCACAACTATCAACAACTGAATTAAAAAAAAAAACTAAGCAAACAACTAGAACAGGAACAGAATCGCAGAAAGGGAGATGATTTTGGAGGGTTATTAGCTGGGAGGAGGAAGAGAGAGAATGAGGGAAAAGGTACAGGGATTAAGAAGCTAAATAGACAATGTGATGTTAAGAATAGTATAGGAAATGGAGAAACCAAAGAACTTATATGTACAACCCATGGACATGAACTAAGGGAGGGAATTGCTGGAGGGAAGGGAGGTACCAGGTGGAGGGGGGCAAAGAAGGGAAAATTGGGACAATTGTAATAGCATAATCAATAAAATATACTTAAAAATATAAAAGGGCTTTCACTAGAAAATGTTTGGGCTTTGTTGTTTTTGTTTTGTTTTTATCTGAGGTTAGGGAATAAACTACAAATTATATTTCAATAATATTTTAGCAGAGGTTTAAAGCCTAGTTAAAACCAGCTAGTACCCTTTGAAATAAACACTAATCAAGCAACCAAAAGCTAAATGTCTAGCTTGTCAACTTAAAACAATGACCTTATTCCAAGCAACAAGATGACCTTTGGAACTGGAGTCTTTTAAACATCCTGCCACCAAAGTATTCTAAGATAAATCAGTAGCTTTTCAAATGTCATGTCACTCTGGAAGCTTCAATCAATTGGTATGGTTACCAATTAAATTGGTACTTAAAGTGATAACACTAAAATTTATTCTGTATTCCAAGCACCTTCTTTTTTTTTTTATGTTGAGTTGATCTTGTGTTTCAGGGGGAAAAAGAAACAAATAAAAATATATCTTAATATTTTAGGGTTAAATAGTATAAAACAAAAGGAAGCTGCCTAAAATAACTTATTTCTATTGTATTATGTTTACAGTGCTGGTTAAGTAAGAGTTGGCAGTCAACACTCTTTGAGAGTTTAATTGCATACCAGACTTTGAGTTATCTTTTTCCTGAGATGAACTAAGTGAAAGTCATAACTTGAAAAATTCAGAAGAGTTAAACAAAAACAATGCTAAGTTCAAATGAGAATTTATATTTTTAAGTAGTGGTATCATATATAATACAAAAATATATAAGAAAGTAGTTGGTTTTTTTTTTTTCCAATAACAAATGGTTTTCTTTGGAAGGGTATTTTTCAAGGGGACTGACTTGTGCAGAAAATAACTTTTCTCAGGATTTGACTTAGATAAGCTTATCACAGATGGGGGAAAAAAACAGGAAGTAAAAGATGGGATATTGGCAAAATATAGATTTTATCAAGTTTATTTCTAGCTGAAAAATAACATTTTTCTCAAGATAATTTAATAAATTTAGCATTGAGTATATACTGACAACAATATCTGAATATAAATTTCTGCTTCAGGCTGGGCCCTGTGATACTGTGAGAAGACCTTCGATGGTGGCATTTTGCTCTCAAGAAAATGTTCCTTTTTTTAGTCACCTAAACTCAGTATGTTTTTTATTTTCTATATGAAAAATGTTTCTAGATATCTGCTTTATAAAGATTGAGTTGACACCTTCTTGTTAACTCTTTCAAAGAAATAATAACGGTAATAAAATATGGCAGTATGAACAGGAAAAACACAGACAGATAGCACCAAACTATCTTACATTTCTAAAATTACTAATTTTTACTTTTTAATGCGTTATAGTAAAGATGAATAGACAAATAAAATAATATTTAAAAACCACTTTATTGAAAATAAATCTCAGTTATTCTAATGCCATATAAAATGCTTTTATATCACTATGGATGTCAAAACTGAACTTGATATTTATTACCTGCTATGAACAGGGCAGGCATTAATTACTTTTTCCATTTTTTTGTAATATTCCTGGACTATTAGCCTATGAAGGATCAACATTCAATAAATAGCTAATTGGAGTAAAGATTCATTTCATAGAAAAAAATTCATGTACTTTCTGTATACTAAGTTGTTTCATATACAATCATTCTAATCAGCTGAGCTATTTTAGGCATAAAGTTTAAATAAAAAAATAAAGTAAGTTATTTTTTCTAATAAACATGTATTGAGTCACTGACTGTAAGGACTCCTCACATACGTGATAAATTGGTATGGTTCTGTGTATCATATTTGAACTAACTTTTGCAGAGACTTGAGAGAGTGAGAGACAGAGACAGAGACAGAGACAGAAAGAGAGAGACTATGAGAAAGAATGAGACCACAATAGCTCACGCAGCCAAACAGAGACAGAGCAGGGATGCTACTAATAGAAAATTATAGAAATAGGAACTGGGTGCCCTCAGGACTCTTTCTTTGGTGTCTGCTTCTCTCTATGGATGAATTTCATTTTTATATATATTTAAATATGGAAAGGGAACATTGAACATTTTTGCCTTGTTATTAATTAATTGAGAATTTGTACAACTGTAACGTAGTCCTCTCCAGTTAAATTGTCAATTACTTAACTTAGAAGAAGGAATTTGTATTTCTTGTTTATCACAATTTAACTATCTTTAAAGAAAGCAGAAAAGTCAAAAATAAATTAACAGGCTAAATAATACAATTTTATATCTTTCCCTAGTTAAAAAGAATAATCCAGAAGTTCTTGGTAAAGGGTTGGTATGATCAATCCACAATCATTAAAACTAGCTCCTGCTCCAGAGAGGCCAGTGGATGTCTCACCACAAAATCTGTATCTGTGTTAGCAGGGTGGAAGCACCAGAAAAAGAGCAAACCACATTTTGATGGAGAATTCAGAGAAACTCCATAGAGCCTATCTGCCAGCTCTTGTAGCTGCAAGGGAGCCTGATGAGTACAATGTTTTACCTGGAGAGCAGTGGAGTACTTTTACATCAATGCTCTGATGCTAAGGAAGAAAAACTAAATAAATGTTGTGGTATCAATGAGTAATCACTATAATGAGAAAGTATTGTGTATGCGTGCATTTTTAAAAATGCATATCTTATTTTAAAAGTTGTAAGGGGAATGTGGAGTTTAATTTTCAGGGGCATTTACTCTGAAATTTTAAGTAAAGTAACTCTGTAAAGCATTTTTTTAGGAGGCAAACCACTGAGTCTTTCTTTAGTTTAGCTTAGTTAGAAAAAATGTTTAAATATATTTATATTTTAGTTACCATAAAGTTTAAGTTAAATCTCTCTCTCTCTCTCTCTCTCTCTCTCTCTCTCTCTCTATATATATATATATATATATATATACATATGTGTGTATATATATATATGTGTGTGTGTGTGTGCGTGTGTGTATTCTTATTAGATTTTATTAATGTTTTCTTAAATGTGCAATATATCTTCAATAAAAATAAAAAATAAATGAAGAATAAAAGGAACTCACTGCTAAACTCAGTAAAGTTCATCTACAAAATAATATTTGTAGCTAACATCTTACTACTAAGCTGAATGTTTTTCCCTTAACATCAAGAACAAGATGAAGATGCATATTCTTGCTATAGTCCCTAATCTATGAGTGATTCTAGGAATCATGAAAAGGCAAGAAAAATAAATAAATAAAGAGCTAATAACTGAGTTTATTAAGATCCAGGATCAGTATAAAGAATTACTACATAACAATAGACTTGCAACTGACCAAATACATAAAATTTAAAATTTGAATTTAAAAAGCCGTGCAAAATAGAATCAAGCTATAAAACTCTAAGACATATACCTGAACATGGATGTACAAGAGATATGCATTGAAAACTACAAAATTTGCGAAGAGAAATTAAGAATAACTAACTAAATAAATAAATGGATTGAAATACTGTGTTCCTGGGTCAAAAAAAAAAGAGCATTGTTAACATGGGAATTCTTAAACTAATCAACAGATTCAACAGAATTTCAATAAAAATCCCAGGATTTTTGTTGTGTAAATGGTAGGCTGATTCTAAATTCATATGAAAATCTAAAGAACTGGAAAGAAAGGACAATTTTTCATGACTTATACTACTTGAATTTAACTCATTACGAACCTACAGTATTCAAGAGAGTATGAAATAGTGTCAATTTAGAGAAATTGATCAATGAAACAGAACTCAGAAATAGAGTCTAGAATTATACCTACACATATATGATTATTTTTTAACTCAGCTGGAAAAATTAACTATCAATATGTAAAAATATAAATGTGGATCCATGCTTCACAGTATTTTAAAAATAAACTCGAAAGAGATCATAGAATTTTATGTAAAATATATAAATATAAACCTGTAAACAGTAGAAAAGAAAGTATTTTGAACCTCAGCTTCTTATGTCTGACAAAGAAAACAATGCATTACAAAAAAACTATGGCTTGAATTTCTCAAATTTAAGCATGTCTGTTCTTCAAAAGACACTGGTAACTGAATGAATTGACAATCTTCATACTGGCAGAAAATATTTCTAAATTATATATCTAATAAAATTATGTAATTCAGAATACATAAATACAAAATAATAAAAATATCACAATACATTTCCATATGATTTAAACAGTTAATAAGGGAAGATAATAGAAAGGCAAATAAACACTCAAAAAAATGAAGTTTGACATCATTAGTCATTAAAAAAATGCCAATTGAATACTACAAAGAGTTACTACTATATTCTTATTAAAATGCCTAAATTTGAATAGACTAAATGTGTCAAGTGTTGACAAGGAAATTTAAGAATAGAATATTTCTATTACTTATGGGAAAGTAAAGCCTCTCTGGAAAAGAGTTTGGCAGCATAAAAATGGCAAAGACTTCATTTCTGATGTTTGATCCCTGACAGCTTTTAGGTATGCCTGTTTTTTCCCTTTTTGCCCCACAACTGGGCAAGACAGTAAGAAAAGCTACCTGCCTCCTTCCTTGGGCACCCAAAATGTTCAAGCCATGCAGAAACTGCCAATGGAAACCCTCACCGTAACCAAGTCTCTTTGATGCTAGAAAAGCCGAGGCACTCACCTACTTTGCTGCAGAATAAACAGAGACCTCCTTGTGGAAACATCCTGTTATTTGTTGTATGTTTTTCATATTAATTGGTGTCTATGTATGTATTGATCTTTTGGCTAAATTCCTGGAGCAGGGAGTGGTGTTTAGTGACCAGAAGGGGGCAATAGTTGACCAGTTTAAAAAAATTACAGAGAGTTTCTTTAAAAGGTACACACAGGGTATCATTTCATAGGTACTCATTTTCCCCAGGGAAAATAACAGCACAAATCTATACAAAGACTTGGACATGAATATTCATAGCAGCTTAATTTGTAACAGCCTCAAACTAGAAATAACCATCAAAATGTGGATGGATAAACCAACTGTAGAACTATATTGTGATAATTACGTTGAGTGAAATAAGCATACTAAAGAAGGTTACATACTGCATGATTTCATTCATTTAAAGCTCTAAAAATGCAAGTAAATTTATAGTAACAGAAAGTAGATCAGTAGTTACCTGGGGAATGGGTGGGTGGGTGGGTGGGGAAGGGATTGCATAAGCGTTATGATTATATTCATCTTCTTGATTTTGGCCATGGTTTCACAGGTAACACATATGTTTAAATATATAGAATTGCAGAATTTAAATATGTAAACCTTATTATATTCATGTCTCAAAGTGCTTTTAAGAAAGTTCTCTTTGTATGCACTTTCTCCCTGCCTCAATCATTTTTGTTTCATTTTTGCTCATGAAGTATAGTTATTTATATTTTATATACTATGCATGATAAAACAATATGCATCATTCTATACTCATAGTTCTCTGCTTCCTTTAGCTCTCCTCATGGTACATCAATACCAAATTGCTTTGAATTCACATATCTTGAACTCTTCAGAGTTCTTCGCTGTGGTGTTTCTTCTGTCATTAATGCTCACCCACCCTTATTTTTCTGTAGCTAATGCACAGGTTTTGTTTTCCTGCAAGACTTAAATTATTCGTCTCCTACTCCTTTATCCAGGCCTCATTTTTAGGTGATCTTCATCTGTGCCCTGATAGTATTCCTTGCATGTTTATAGCAAGGTGTCTAAAGGCTGTGTATGTCTCCTCTGCTGCACTGCTGGCTTCTGCAAGTGGGGGCCTTGGATTCCGTAGCTGCTAGCAGAGGGAAAGAGGCAAAGGAGGCATCATCTCAACAGTTGCTGAGCTGAGCGGAGCTCCGCTTCCTCCGTGCATTGCTCTGGTGCTCAGGAGAGCCACTAAAATTGATGTGAATCATTTTTTAATGCATTGAATCATTACATATGTAATTATATGTACATCTCCAGGCTCTTGTTTCAATAAAGAACTGAGAATTGGCTTATACATAAAAATAATATGCTATTTAAAGCCAAACCAGACCTTGTGAAGGAAGCAGTCGCTTTGGGTAAGCCACACAGGATTCAGGAAACATATTTTACTCTCAAATGGAGTGATAAAAGAAGCATGATAGCCAAATAGTATTTTGATGATAAAAATATCAAATATTCATAAGCAAATATTTCCTATTATATTTTATTATTACATATAAATTAGTACTTATGTATTAATGTTAATTAATGCTAATTAACACATAAATAATACTTGAAATTATATTTAACCAATACTATAAACATTTTTAAACTATTTAAAATAATTCAACATATATTGATTATTTTTGCCTTTAGGAAATGCATTACATTGTGGAAAACATAGGTAAATCAAAATATCTCTTCTATTGGATTGCTTTTATATTGCTTATAGTGATGGAAAATTAGACTGAATCATAACTTTATTTTTGGTGATATTTTATTTGTAAAGTATATATATCTATATTTTCAAAACTACTTAAAATATTTTAGTGAATTTTTTTAATGAAGTAGTTGAATGTTTATATTGGTCAGGCAATAAGATGAAACATGCCTATTTGTTAGCAAGATCATTCAGAACCAACTCGATTGGCAATTTTCTTTGAAAAAAGGTTGACTATCAATCACACATCATTAATTCCAGCTCAAGTCACATTGTTCTACAGCAAGTACACATTAGAACATACTTGTTAGATATTAGAATTTAATAACTTTGTCTAATAATAATTTATTTCTAAAGGGATAGCATCTTGTCATTTTGATTTCACTTTAGTCATTACTAAACTATTACTACTTTTAATTTTATTTAAAATATGACTTGAACAAGGAACAGCTAGAGAGAGGCAACTAAAAATATAAGGTGAAATAAAGTAGGTTTAGAGTGGTGAGTATGCAAAACACAGTTTATTCTTGTATTATTATTTATAAATTATTATATTATTTTTCTTACAAACAATTGTAAACCTACAATATTTTTGCCCCACTCTGTAGGTAAGCCAACAAAAACAGTCTGATTATCCTCCAAAATAATCACTCTTTTAACTTGAATTAAAAACCATTTGTTTTCATGATCTATCCTTTTTAAATACCAATTTCTTCATAATTTTAGAAATTTGTTTTTTTAAAAAAGCATTTGCCATAACACTATAGAAAACCTCAACTATTTCATTAGAATAATTAATGTAATCTTTGAAGTTAAATACTTTCTTATTATTTAAATTATGCCACCTTAACCCACCCCCTTCTTTGTCCGAGGCCTTCCATGATATCCTAAGAGGACACTGCACAGAGAGTGAAAGCAAGGAAGGCCATCCATAAGAGCAGCAGCTCCATTTGTCTTGGCATTGGGCTGCAGAAATCTTCAATGATGACGAGAAAAACAAAGCAAAGCAAAACAAACAAACAACAAGAACAACAAAAGAATCACAGTTATGCTTGGTTACTGGTTCAGTGCTATCTCCACAGAGTGAAATAGTTTACAATGATTGTCAGTAAGATCAATCTACTCTGGATAGACATATGTTCTCGTTGTTGGTCTATATTAATACTCCTTGGAACGGATCCACCTGAGAGCTCAAAGTCAATGTAAGAACCTTATTTGGCTGGTAAGAAATAGGCAAAATTTAGTATACATCTGAACCAGAAATCAGAAATTAATGGAATGTAAAATAATGTTCTATTAATTACTAAAGAAATAATATATTGTTCCCAAGGGCATGAACTGGTTTTCATCTGAGACCAAAAAGAATGTGAAGAAAATGAAACCTGTAGCAGAAAATTTGAATCTAAAATGTAGAATTCATTTTTTAGAAGTGCTTATATCTTTTTAAATACTAAAGAAAATAACTTATAAGTATTTTTCCATTACCATTTATCCCCCTTAGACCCTCTTTCACCTAATCCCCTCTTTAATCACCATACTGTGGTCTATGTCCATGAGTTATTTTTCTTTTTTTTTTGCTCGATCCAAATAAAACACAACACAAGAAAAAATAAAAAAGAAGAGCCCTGGAAACTAAATAGAAAATATGAAAAAAAAAATTCAGCAGTTAGCAGAAATAAATGCACTCAACATTAAACCCATGTGCCATTTTCATAGAAATTCCTTAAATATATGTATATACTTTTATGATTGATCAATTTATCACACTGGAGAAAAGTATGACTTGCTACATATGCTATTTATTTGTGATTTCATAATTAGTCATTTGCAATGAATTATTCCAATCAGAGAAATCTGGACCACACTGGAGGCTGAGGAAACTGCAGTCGCTTCTACCTCCCCAGAGCAATTCTAGCAACTAACGTGCTATCCAGGGAATGACGTTTTCATGTTCCACTAGTGATAAGTGTTATTTTTATGCCTCTCATGATCATTTCTCACTGTGTTTATGTGTGTGCCTTAATCTACTCTCCTCTCCCAGCCCCATTCCAATTATTTCCAATTTCAAAAATTTTGAAATACATCTCAAGAAGATCGAGGGTGGTTGTGGAGTTAAAAATACTACAATGTGGAGACTGTGATTTCACAGATGTAAAATAATAGGTGATCATTAGCCTTTAATATTATCCCTGCCTTTTGTGAAGAGTCTTAATAGAGAAGTCAGTTTTTATTTTCAAGACATGCTAGGCCCCCATTATTGTCCTGAAAATTAGTTGCAAATATAGAATGATTTAGGGGTGTAAATAATAAATTTTTTCATATCAAGTGTGTCTTAAAATATCAAATGAATCTTAAAATATTAAGAATAAAGTAAGTGGTGCCCTAAGTAGAACTTAAGTGAAATAAAAGAAACCGCAATTTTTAGATATCTACAATAGCTCAGGCTTGTGGCAATAGGAATGATCTTCCTGAGTCTGTGCAACATAGTGGCTTTGCATATACACAATTGTTTATTAGACTTCTACACCTAAATATACCATAGAAAACCCAACTCAGCATATCCCATATCACATTCATCATTACTATCCTCAAATACATTCTTCACATTCTGCTTAACTTACTATAGGCTTACCACCAATCATCCACTTGTCCAAGGCAACAGACCTGCCCAAAGTAAAGGTGTTTCTGCACTTCTTCCCCTTGTCCCCATAGATATTCTCTTACTCTTACTGATTTTGCCTTATTAAAAATATTATTGATATAATGAACAGACGCTGTACTAGATGTGTATATTATTCTATTAAATTCTGATAATGATTATATAAAGTAGCCATCATTATTAATTTTATTTTAGATAAAGAAAGTGATATGTACAAAAATTAATTACCTGGCCCCGTATCATATACCTAACAATCGTGAAGCCAGAATTTTAACTGAGTCCACCTGACTGCAAATCACATGTACTTTCCTACTGAGTAAAGAAGGTTCAGAACTTGTTAATAAATTTTGTTGGTGACTGTGGTTCAGAGGGAACTCAAAAATACCTTCACAACTTTTCCTTGAATGACTGAATAGACTTACTGAGATGGCAACAGTTAGGAGGGTATGTTTGGGGGGTAAGTAAAGTCAAGTGTAAAATTTGACATCTTTGTTAGGTAACCATATGGATATGCTAAGAAGACCATTGGCTGTATGAGTGTGAAGTCAGAAGAGGTTGGGGCTAGAGATAGCTACTTGGTAGCAATTTAGATAAAAATGGATTTAAATCTGTGGACCTCAATGAAAGCTTTAGTTAGTGAAAATAAAAACAACCTTTGTATCTTAGTATTTATTCAGTTTCTAAATCACAATAGGTGTTTCACAAATATTTGTTGAAGAAATAGAATCCAATTATATGTCAGGTACTAGACCCACATTGACACATGAGGAGCAACTGAGGATTGCTCGTACTTTTAGCTGCTTCCATATCTGTTTATAAGCTAACGGAGTGATATAACGTATGTTATAAAGTAAAATAAAAAGAGCCAAACTGCAGAGTTATAAAATTCTAGTTTAGGGTTCATATTTGACAATTTGATTGTACACAAGTCACTAAACCAAACCCCTGGTTTTGTTTAATAAATTGATCTGGATGTTCTTTCTAACTTTAAACTTATAACAAAGAAGGGACTAGAAAATGTAAACAATCTAAATTGAAATACTGCAAATACGTCTAAGCACTCAATAACAGAAAGCAAGAAAGTGAGTCAGATTTAGTTGAGATTTTTAGAGAAATGAAATTAAGAAACATAAATTTTCATTTATATGAGATAAAGGACAAGAATTTCAGAAGACTAGAGGGAGTTATTTGTTGCAGTCTTGCCTGTTTCTCTGTCTTCCTTCTAGAAAAGCATGCCAATGAACAATGTTGTTTAGCTTTAATCATTGGCAAGGAACACTGTTATTATGGAGACATGCATACATCTGCTGAAGGAAGTTTCCTTAATGCACAGCCACCATCTTTGCCTCCATGGTTCTTAGATTTATGCACCAAGAGAGTTCTTAAAAGGAGTTAGCATTCTCTATGCTGAATGACATCATTATTATCAATTTCCTCTCTGTGTAACCAGGGGAGAACATAAGATTAGCTTGTATTTACTTTCCAAACAGGTTTTTTTTGGGGGGGGGGGGGTAAATGCCAGCAATTAGTAACATGTGATGTGACAATTATTTATTTGCTAACAAATATTATCTGTTCTTTCTTATATTTAGCTCACATTTACAGTAGCAGAATTACATCAGTCTCTGGGAAAAAAATATCCTCTGCCCCCATGTAAATGGCCCACATCAACTGTACCTCTCCCACCTACAATGTAGAAGAAAAAGGAAGAATAGGTGGTTGCAGTTGTTTTTTGTAAGCTGTGTCTTTTTTCTGTTTGGATAATTTTTAAACTACTGTTATACTTTATTGAAAATGTAAGATAATTACCTAAGGAACAACAAAGTATCAATTCAAAAATGTTTCTCACATACCAACTTTGAGAACGTATCTGTGATGTATGTCTCTATTTTTTTAAATTTATTTTTATTGTATTTTTCCATTACCATTTGTTCCCCTTATTATCCCCTCCCCACCAATCACCACACTGTTGTTTACGTCCATGAGTCTCTCTCTTCTCCTTTTTGCTTGACCCCTCCACCCCCTCCCCACCCTGCCTCAGAGCTGTCAGCCTGATCTCCATCCATGACTCTGTCTCTAATTTGCTTGTGAGTTCAGTTTGTTCATTAGATTCCACATGAGTAAAATGATATGGTACACTGTATTTGTCTTTCTCTGTGTGGCTTATTTCACTTAGCATAATGCTCTCCAGGTCCTCTATTCTTTTTATTAAGACTATCATTTAATAACAATTTTAAATGAGGAAAACTCCAGCCAGATATAATATTTGACTCCAAAGTATTCACTTAGCGAGACCAGCTGTCAAATTGATCATAAATCTAAACTGTGTTACTTCTAATAATGCAATTTTGGTTTAATTATTCTTCCAACATTAATAAGTGGTTGTTAAGATCTGTCTTATGATTTTTATTAATGTTGGCTAGGTATAATTAGATGTTAATGGTGTTAACCACAGTAACTATACCTTAAATTTATTGTATGTATTTAAAAAGTGAATGGTTAGGGGAAAATAAACAAAACTCTGAAGATCAGGTAAGTATTAAAAGATTCTTGTTTGCTCTTCTCTGAGTTCTAGAATGACTTTGGGAATCAGTGATGCATACAGACACAACTGGATTCTTCTGTATTTAATTATCATATATACCAATTCTTCAAATGGCAGTCTGTAGGCTAAGGAGTGATTGAAATACAGTTTTTGTGCACAGAGTTCACAAACTTCTCAGATTTGGGAAAACTGATTTTCCATTGCCTTAACATTACAAACTTCTCTTCTTTCAAAATACTGTGGTTTTCTTTTAAGACTAGGATTCATTAATGAAATAAAATAATATGCTGATATGAATAAAGTTGTGTGACTGATCTAAGTAGGAAGAGTCACCAGCTCTGCAGGAGTGAAGCACTTCTAGGCTCAAACAGCCTTATCTGTGTCTGCTCAGATTTGGGGGAGAAAATAATATTTACATAGATGAGGCAAAGAAAAGAAAATATACCACACCATGAAAGAGAAACTTCACTGGCAAGATGTATGTTGATAGTTTGTCTGGCAAATTTATTTACCTGGTTATATTTATTCTTGAGAACCTTGGCAATTCTTAGACGTCAGTGTCATTTGCATAGCGTTTCTTGGTTTAAACATAATTATCATAACTGCCAGGATATCACATTTCCTGTAGGTTATTTCAAGTTAAGCAAATTTTCCCATTATACTATCAGATTTTATCTCTTATTTTTCTTACAAATTTTGATAAATGCTTTATTCTGAATTCTGCAGGATCTTTATTTTTCTTCTTTATTCTGTTTATGTAGTGAAATTTAGTAATTATTTTTCTAATGTTGACACAACATTACATTGATGGAATAAACACAGTTGGTCATGATTTTTTTCTTTGCTTATACATTGCTGGATTTGGTCTCTCATTATAATAGCTTCTATTAACATTTTACTGGTATATACATATATACATATATATATGTGTATATATGTGTGTGTGTGTATATATATAAAACACACGTACATATATATACACATACATACATACAAGTTGTAATTAACCTTATAAGTTGGTGAGCATTTAAACATCATTTAAAAAATACCTGTATATTTCTTTTTAATTCAACATTTTTGGGTGTGCTGCATATTCCAGTTTTTCTGAAAATCTATTTAACTCTAGGGTATGAAAAAATAATTTTCTCATTTATCATTTCTATCTTTGAATTTCAATTACTTGCCTGCTTAACTTTTGATGTTCAACTATATTCTGAATAGTTGAGATAGCCATGCAATACAATTCTAGAGATGTGAACTGTTATTTTTAAAAAATTTAAGATGTTTTTCTTTCTTTTTTCAGTTTGTGTTGTTTCCAAAGTATCTTGAAAGAAACCCAAAGAATCTTTTGTCAGATATTACAAATCTACCTAATTAATTTTGTCTGTCATTAAGCTTTCCAATCTTCTAAAAACACTCATGTGTATTTTCTCTGGAAACTAAGGTTGTACTTCATATCAGAGAAAAAAAGTCAGCAGAGAGGAATCAGGACTCAAGTTTGAATGGGAAAAAACAGGCTAATAGAATATTAGAATAAAGGTGAGAATGTCTGGGTCTTTTTGAAGAGTTGTGTATCTATTCAAGGTCTAATATATTAATAATAACAATTACCTTATCCAAGTCAAGCACTTGACATACATGGTATCATTCAACTCATGAGCAACCCTATGAGACAATATTACTGTCATTAAAAAAGGAGAATTTATTATTGTTATCCAAAAAAAGTCAGAAATTATTTTTATGCTGAATCATAAGCATAAAAGTAAAAAACACAAAACCCTTAGATAGAGGGAAAAAATGCAAGTTTAGTGGGAAATTAATATTACTCTCACAAAAAGTTATAAAATTCAGGAGTCACAAAATCATGTACACTGAGTAGACTTATAGGCATAATAGGTAAATGAGTGGTAATAATTCCAGGTTTGAGAAGGAGACATTTTGTAAACTGGATACCATGTGTCCTCTCAGTGGGACAACCACAGCTGAAAGCCAATGGTATTGCCTTTAGGGTGGGTGGGGCTGGTCTGGGAAGAAAACAAAACACACAAGTGAGCCAAAGAAAGAGAGCTGTCATTTGCTCTGATGCTACTACTCTTGTGGTACTGAAGTCATTTTCTGTGATGGTTAATTGCATGTGTTAACTCAACTGACCACGGAGTGCCCACACTAAACATTGTTCCTGGGTTTGTGTGTGAGTGGTTTCTGGATGAAATTAGGATTTAAATTAGTAGATTCTGTAAAGGGGACTGCCCACCCCAATATAGTGGCCACCATGCAATCCATTGACGGTTTCCATAGAACCAAGGGCAGAAGAAAATATTTGCCCCTATTGTCTGCCTCACTACTGAAGCTGAGACATCTCATCCTATCTTCTCTTGCCCTCAGGCTGGAATTTACACCATTGTCTCTCTTTTGGAATCAGACATTCTGGGATCTCTAGCTTGCAAGCAGCAGACTGTGAGCCTTCTCAGTCTCCATAATCATGTGATTTAACCCCTCAAAATAAATTTCCTTTTACATTGGTTCTGTTTCACTGCATAACATTAATACACTTCTCCAACCTAAAAGGCACATTGAATACTTTGATAAAATTATGATTTCCTTCCAGAAAGGTGTAATATCTTAGTCATCACTATGATCCTTGATAGACAATAGGTTCTTATCACCAATTTTCTAGAATGTTCATGATCTTTGAGGAGGTTGGAAATATTTTCCTCATATTGCCATATATATAATGGGGATTCTCCGTCTGTGATCTTTGTCCATCAGTACTGGCTAGATTTTCTAGTGAGACAAAATTTTCCCATTTTTTGACTTTCCCTTGATCTCTATTCTGACATGTACCCAGAGAATTAGTCAAATGATTCAAGAAAGAATGACTTCCCCAAATCATTTTCACTTTATTGTCTTAGTATCTCATGAATGCTCCTAATTTAGCCCTTACCTCAGAATGACTATGGTCCCAGCTTTTGGGGAAACATTACTCTCTCTTTTCTACCCATATTTCTTAACATTCTGGACTTTTTAAATATTTTTCTATCTTTCTGCCATTATAAAATCAAAGTTGTATATAACTTGAGAGGTTAGTGGGAGCAAGTTATGGGGTGGAGAACTTTCTTTGTTTCAATTTCATGCAACTAGTTTTAGTTTCTGAGAAAATTATCACCAATATGCAAAATGTGAACCTTTTCAGTCATTGAGAAGGTGATCAGCAGTTCCTTAAAACATTACTGACAGCTTTGATTACAGACCTTACATTTGATATAGGAGGGTGTCATATTATTGATATGTTTAAAAAGTTGGCACTACATCTAAGATTGTTCTCATTTTTCCTAGGAGAAAATACTGGAGCTATTCAACATGTGGTATAAAATATAAATGAAGTTATTTATTAGGTACTGTAAGTCAAACTTTACCTCAGGTCAGTACTATAAATGAAATCTATGCTTTGCAGACCTCCTTAAATCAGCAAAATAAAAATAATTGGATCACACTTTATCTGAAAATGATGCTAACTTTCTTTATCGAACTTTAAAAGTAATCATTTTGCTCCTATAGCAATATATGCTAATCCTTAATTATAAATATGTTATGGATGAAAATGTTTAAAGTTTGGAAAATAAAACATTTGTAGTTAATGGCTAATATACTATATAAGCATGCTTCTGGTGAAATTAGCATTTGAATTGAGTTTTTAAAGCAGTTTTTGGTCTTTTTTACATCTTATTTTTGTATTTTTGTGAAAAATAGTATCCATATAAACAGTCCAAATAAGGTGTTTATCAAGGTCTTTGAGTAACTGATAAAAGTTTAGAAATGAAAAGTAAAAATGGATCCATGCAATGCTCAGTTTAAATCTGATACCCTTTGAAAGTTACTTTACCTCAATGTATTTATATTTAAATTGAATTTGAACTACTTCCAAATAAGAATTGCCTACTGACTTGATGAAAACCAGAACAAAATAATAAAACTATACTTATTCACATTTTTGTTCTTTTAGTGGTTGCAGCTTCATTTGTATATATTTTAGCAAAATGGTAAACCACAGTAATTATATAAATACTTGCTATATACACCAATATCTATGTTTAAAACTAGATACTCTAGTTAGATTTAACAACCTAAGTACACTATACCTGACAAAAGTTCCTTCAGAAATTTGAGTCAAATCAAAGCAGAAGCAAATTGACTTTTTCGCATTCTTTAATTATGTCTCTTAGTATAAAATGCTTGCTGTGTGCCAAGCACAGTGATAGGTACCAAAGATTCCATAGGGAATGAGACATAGTTCCCAGAATTCATATTATTACATGGTTGCAAAAAGTAAACTATTGCAAAAAAAAACCCCTGCATATTTCAATAAGTGCTAAATTTAAACCATGTACATATGGTAGAGCCAGAGAGTGAAGAGAAGATGCACACAGTAGAGAATAACTCCAGGTAACTTCAGGATTTAGAATGTAAGTCCCATGAAGGTAGGGACTCGGCATGCCTGATGTACCATCATATCCCTAAAGTTTTGCAGAGTATATGACCCAGAGTAGCACTCAGTTAATATTTGTGAACTGAATGAATGAATGACTAGCATGTTTTTTCTACAGTGCCAATCCGTATTTTTTCTAATTACATCACTTAAGTATAGATTTGAAAGAAGAGGGGGATTCTATAATACCACAACAAGAATGGGAATTATTTATTTTTCAGAAAGAAGAAAGACTAGTAGGTAAAATAGTTAAATGTTGGAAAAACTGCAAAACTGAAAGGCTAATGAGGCTTTAGCAACATTATCAGCAGGAGTTATGGTGGAGTTATTAACACAATCTACTTTATATGTAATATTGTAGGTCATACAAAGCTGAATATTTTTCCCAAAGTTATCAAATGGGAGTAAAATTCTATGAAAGGTTTTTAACAATTCTAAACTAATTCAATGGATTACAAAAGGGGGTGTTATTACATGCCTTGAGTTACAATCCACCTTCAATATTTCTTGCTATACACATCTACTGACTACCTTTATTCGGACAGTATACATTTAGATACTAAGATTGGATTAAGAAATATAAAACATTATTTAAATATATATATATTTTTATTCCTTAGAGTTTTAGATAGCAAGCAGTGAGCCCTCAGTAAAGATAGTGTATAAACATATATCCAAATCTGCTGATTAATGAATTCAAGTACTGAGAATTTAAATAACAAAATTTGGGATGATAAGGATTGTCTGACTATAATTTAGAGACATAAGACCTTTCATGTAGGAAGGTGCTGTATCATTGAAAAATGTGGAAGTATCATTAAACCAGACACCGTATTTCAGGAGACTGCAAAAAAGTTTACATTTTAAAAAGATAAAGAAAGGAACAATGGATTTTATATATCAATACTAATGGAAGTTGCAAACTGGTGGCTGTTGAGCCAAATCTTCCTGCAATTTTTTAAAGAATTAGACCACCCATGCCCTATATTATCATAAGCTCCAACACATTTATTATATCATTTCAGCTGTATATGTGTAAGTAATTTCATGAGGACTGCAAGCATTTAAGTTTATAATCCTCAAAAAGGAACTGAAAAGAAAAAGGAATAGAAATCATTCAAATTCATGTTGTGTAGCAAACTAACTAAAAAGGCACAATTTCTAAATATCAACATTTTATTCTTACAAATAATCTAAACTGATGGCCACATTGTACCTTCTGTGTGTTTTTTAAATAAAGTTTTATTGAGACATAGCCATACATATGCAGTTGCATGTAATCAGTTGTTGTTTCCATACTATCATGGTAAAAACCATATGGCCTGTAGAGTCAAAAGTATTATTATTTACCACTTAAAGAAAATGTTTGAGACTCCCTGGTCTAGTTAAAATAACAATGGAGAGTAAGCTTTAAAATTATATATAGATTCTATCACATCAATATACATGGTATATAAGGACTTACTATGTAGTTTGCCTTATTAATACTGGCACAGATCCTTTGTGTTATAACTTGTCCAAAGATGTCCTGCATGAATCCACATGCAGAAATGAAACCCATTTGTTCATTTATCAACAAAACATTATTAGCTTAATTTAGTGAAATCTAAAGAGATTATTATATAGGTGATCAAGTTTCCCACCAATCATCATAAAACAACACCACTTGCACTGAAAAATAAATGAAGTAAATACCTAAAGTTCAATATCAATAAGAAAGCTGAATCTTTAAGTAAAGTAAAAAAAATAATGGTAACAAAAGTATGGCATGAAAGTAAAATAGATTTTAAAAATAAAGCTAAATGCACATTCTGACCTTGATTATATCTCCTGAAAATACTGCCAAGTAGAAGGAAAGACGAATAAATTCTATCATCATTAATCCAATTTTATTTTCAGTGTCTGTCTGTCTGTCCATTTGGCTTTTAAACTAAAGTGCAGACACAAGTTTTAAAGCACCCCACACATGATTAATAAGGGCAGCATAGTAAAGAAACATAAAACTGCCCTGTCTCCTTCATCTGTTCTTCTGGAGCAGTGATTAACCTTTGAGTTTATGAGTATTTTTGCACTTGCTTCAGATAAAGTATTTTATGAGTTCCTCCCTTCCAGGCAACTTGGATTAAACTTATCAGGCCCGGGAAGATAGTGACCCATAATGGCTGTTTCTTTTGAAATCTAATCTTCCTTCTTATCTGAGCATTCTATGCACAAATCAGATGAAAACATCAAGGCAGAGACAAGACAACTTGTTAAGGTCATATTTTACACCATATACATCATTCATGCTTAATTTATTTGCAGACCCACCTAAAGACAGATTGCCATACATTATAAATGCTGAGAATATGAAAATATCATTTTTGCTCCCCATTAATTCCCATTTGGAATGGCTCCTGACTTTACAAAACTTTTTGGCAGCACACTCACTGATGACTAATCACTTCTTTTCAGTGTAGAAATAGGGCAGAAGCAGGAAGATTTATTTTTCAGTAAATTCCTCATGAAATAACAAGGTATGTTGGGGCAACTCCAGCTCCCAGTACCATCCCACCCTCCAAAACAGAGCCAGTAAAAATTTCTGACATCATCAATATTTTGAGACTGTACAGACATCTCATTTGAAGAGGTACTTAACTCAATTTCAGAGACGGCACCCAGTCCATGATAAAGGAATCAGGTTACTACTTCTCTTTCCACATTCTGGCACCTCACATCTTGATCCATGTCAGAAAAATATATCATCCTGTTACCCCTCCGAACATGGGTGTTCACACATCATGTACAGTGTAAATTTGATCTGGTGTAAGTCAAGACCTCCTTCTCATTACAGGGTACCCCATTTTGATTGTCACCATTTCTTGTTTCAAATTAGGATAAAAAAACACTACTAGCAGAAAAACAAACATAAGAAAAGAGCATTTTTTGTCCACGATCTTCTACTGTAATCTATGTTTCCTGATGAAGCAGTGTTCCAGATAAAAGGAGAGACTGAGACAGACGCAGTGAGTCAAGTGTAGATGGGGTTTAAAATAATATATTCTAGGACATGTGCTAGCATTAGGAAGAAAAATCACAGAGAGGATTCCCTGGTAACACACTGTATCTTTAGAAAGGTCTTCAGTTGCTAAAACAAAACAATATACACACATCAAAATGATAATAATAATTTCTTACAAGCAATTTATTATATTAAGGGGAGATGTGTGAATGAGCCAAAAGATGGGTCCGAGCCAGAGATTCAGAAGCTGAGAACATAACAGAGGGCACATGGGTAACATCATGAGCTGCTTTACAAGATAATGACGTGACCCATTTCCAGCGGGGCTGCGACTGATACTCATGACGGCGCTTGCATCCACCATATGGTATCATACACTTATTGTTGTGTGATAGTGTTTCCTGATAATTCAACCTCTTCTCAAACATTTTTTAAAGAAACTTATAAATAAGAAGCACACATCTCTAACTGGAAAAGGTATAGTCTCAGGTTTCTGATAAAAGTTCTAGTTAAGAATTATTGGCGTCTCCATGAAAAAAGAAAATCTGAATTCTGCTCTCTAAATCATGACTCACAGAGAAACAAAACAAAACATTGAAGATAAATTTTGGGGCTAATTGAAGATGAATTCTGGGGCTAATTTTCAACCTGCTTCTCAAAATTTCAATATTTGTTTCCCTGCGGAAGATATCAAACCAGTGGTTCTGACAAGAAGTCTATAGTGCCAAGTTTTTTTTCTGCTAGTGTCAATGCCACATTTACCTACCCATTCCCATGAATGCTCGTTTGTTATTAGAATGGCAATCATGATGGCTGGTATGGAAGGAGAAATACAAAAAGATGAAGAAGGAACTCCCCGAACGAAGCATGACCACTTTTCTGCTGGCCGGTGAGCTTACCTGGGCAGAAAACAAGAGCAGGTCAGTGCTGTCTGAGGAGCATGTCCTCTGCAGATGCTGTGCCTCTATCAGCTGAGTCAGACAGGATGACTGCTGTATGCCCCTGACAGTATAACTTCCACAAAACAATTTCAGAGTCACCGCTTTGCTCTGCCTTAGGATCATCAGCATAATTATTTCTTTCCTTTATCCATGTACCTACCCATCACCTTAAAAACACCCAGGCTACTCACATAATGATGTCAACCAGCAGTCCCTATAATTTCTATAATTCCGTACATTCCATCTTGCATTGTTTCCTAACTCTGGCACTCCCTCTTCTGTGCTCTCTGAGAGTCATTGTCAGTCACCAGCAACATCCTTTGCAACCAAGGGAATTGATCTGAAAGTTTTCTGTGTCATCTTTCTCAAGTGGAAAATTGAGACTCTGAGGTACATCTTCTCTATATGAAGGATGTTTTTCTTTGGACTTTACTCCTGCTGCATTGTCTTAAGAAATAATAGCAACCTTTCCTACTCACAGGCACTAACTTCTTTCTCCATAAGAATACAAATTTTTGAATGTCATGGCATCGGGCTAAAACACATTAACACCCCTTCTTATAGAAGTCATCCACCAGGTCTCGGGACACTTCTCTCCTCCCATTTTAAATATTTTACCTCCAGGCTCACTATTCTTTTAATTCACATTTCTTCCACATAGTGATTTCAACATCTTTGTTGATGAAACTTTCAGCAAACTGGACACTCTGTTCAGTGATTTTCTTGTCTCTTATCCTATCAAAACTGCTCAATAACATAATGATACTCTGGTTACACTTGTCCCCATTCATAACTTCAGCCCACCTTAATCTCAATTTCAAAAATTCCATTCTCCAACAAAGCAATAATTTCCATCTTTCTATCTTACTTCATTAACTTGTTTTGTGTCCAATGATTTTTGCAGTAACTGACACCTGTAGCGCTGCAATTCATTTCACCTGCTCTCCATGGTTACGTCATCATTATCTCTTATTCAGCATAAATTCATCAGTCAATTACACTCAACACTTTTCTTCTGACATCTTTAAATTCCTTGCTCTATTTCCCTCTTTCCCTCCTTCTCTCTCCCCATTCCGCCTCTCTCCCACCCCGCTCTCTCTCTCTCTCTCTCTCTCTCTCTCTCTCTCTCTCTCTCTCTCTCACACACACACACACACACACACACACACACACACTTACAACCTTGATTTTGCCTAGTTTTTAAACACTGTTTCTATATTGGTGGCAAGCAAATAAGTGATAGAAGACGCAGCTAAGTCTTCTAAATATATATTTCATAATTCCCTCATATCGAACTCAAACTGTTTTAAGACCTTTCCTGTATTCATTTTCATAGTTGGCTGCCTTGCTTCCTGTTGCACTGAAGAAACAGAAAACAATTTTTATAAGTGTCCACCACACATGCAGCTATCTACATGCATCTATATCTATGTGCTCTGTCTTTTCTTTAGTTTCTATATAAGACATACCTGGGATCCTAGTAAAAGTAAACCTGTTACCTGTGCACTAGATTCCATCCCCTCTTACACATTCAAGGACACCACATCATCAATTTTTTTTCTCACTTGTTTCATCACTTCATTCTGTCCATCAGTATAAAATTACTTGTATTTATCTTATTAAAAAAGATCTTAAACTTTACCTCTCCATATTTTGCTCAATTGTCTCCATCCCTTTATGGCAACATTTTCAGAAAGAAAATATTTTACTTACTTTCTCTTCAGTTTCCTAAAATTTTACCATTGCCATGCTCCAGGACTCAGTCCTCATGCTTCTCTGCTTTTCTATTCTTGGATATCTCATCTTAAGTTTTTGTTTTAATTGAGATCCATATGCTGATAACTAAGAAATATATAACCTTGATCATTTCGCCCTTAAATTATAGATTTCTATACCAATCTTCTACTTGATGATAATCTTCACTTAATTGTCTAATGGTTGTCTTGACCTTTACAAGTTCAAAATTCAAATCTGCTCATCTTCTTTAAATATATTCCTTCTGTACTTTTTACTATCTCAATTTTGGGCAACTCCTTCTTTCTAGTTGTTCAAGTCAAAAACTGAAATTATTTTTCTTTCCTTCTTTCCTTCCTTCTTTCCCTATTCCATATCCAATCAATTAGTATATATTGTGCAATGTTTATTTAAAATATGCCCCCAATCTTATTATCCTTTACCCTTTCTAAGATTATTGGACTGTTCCCATG
Source organism: Furipterus horrens (assembly GCF_987537825.1). NCBI lineage: Eukaryota > Metazoa > Chordata > Mammalia > Chiroptera > Furipteridae > Furipterus > Furipterus horrens. The sequence continues at coordinate 197,462,699 of NW_028327173.1, read as the reverse complement.
AACTATGATCTTTTGCTCAATTTTTTCTTATAGCTTCCAAATGTATGGCTGTGTTTTTCCCCTTGAGTACCTTAGTCTGGTCTCAATATTGCAGCTAGAATGATCCTATTAAGCCTAGGTAAGATTTTATTGCCTCTCTGCTCAAAGCCTTCCAATTGTTCTTTATCCTACTAGGAAAAAAAAGCATAGTCTTTACAATGGCATGCGAAGCCTTCCATCCAGGGCTTGACCTCTGTTCCTGTCTGACTCACATCCTACTACCACCTTTCTTCTTCTCTTTTCTTTGAACATGACAGGGCGCTTCAGTCTCAAAGCCATTGCACCCCACTCTTCTCTCTGCCTGGAGTGTTCTTCCCCTACTTAGCTACTTCACTGGCTTCCTCATGCTTTCTTGGTTTCTGTGCCAATAACACTTGCTCTTAAGGACCTGTTTTATCCTCTACATAAAACTAGACCCCAGGCAATCCCTAGCATAGTCATTGATTTGTCTTCATAGCAACTCATACTCATCTCAATCTGCTATACTCTAAATCTTATTACTTTTTTTTCTATGTTAACTGTTCCCTATATTAATGTGAATTTTATGAGGACAGGGATTTTAGACTCTTCTGATCCCCCCTGTATCTTGCTGCCCACCCATAGCCTCACCTAGAGCTGTGCCTGGTTCTTAGTAGAGTCTCAATAAATATTATCTAGATGAATGAGTGTATAAATAGAAATAGTATTTGTCCTTCACTCAGTTCCTGTCCACATTTGAGTCTCATGGAAAAAGAAAAATAGACACAATTTTCAACTTAATATAAATTTTGTTAAACATTTACTAGAGCACACTCAAAGAGTTACAGGACCCACATGTCAATATGTAACACATTAGAAAGGAAGTCCCTTCTTCCCAATTCTCTGAAGATCCCACTATTTATCTGGCAATGGAAATCATCGACATTATTTTGAAAATGACATTTCTGTTGGACAGAGCTCATCAAAAGCAAAAGCTTTTTGCTTTAGATTGAAGAGCAGAGAATGTGACTTTTCATGAAAGAGAAAAAGGTACGAAAACAGTGCGTGAGGCCTGCCAATGACAAGCTGTATGTGAACACACATAAAACACAAACTGGGAAGTCTTAGAAACAACTGGTAACTTTCTGAGGGGTAGCTGGTCTCCAACAATACAGTTTGTGGGAGTTCATTCCCATTTATGAATGAGCAGCCTGTGTGTTCTTATTTCGTAGAGATGGGAAGTTTGAGCTAGTGAAAATTGCTTCACACACTATGTAAACTCACTGAAATCTTATCCTTCTATAAGTAGGTTAAAGGTTTTAGTTGAGACATAAGTGATGTTATTACTCAAGGTACTCAGACATTTTGCCCCATTGGCAAGGGTGACACATACAAGTTGGCACTGAGATTTTGGAGATGCCTGTCTCATCAAAGTATAATGAGTTTTCAAAATGCCTGGATTAGTTGGAAAATCATCATTTCCACAACCATACATTGTTTAAGAAATATAGAACTTATAAGAATTTATTTTAGAATTGTAGTTCATAATTACAGAATATTTACTTTATAAAGACTTGTTTTGTAGCCTTGTTCTGCACAAGGTTTCTTCCTTCACAGATGTAATAAAACCAATACTAAATCCAGTCTGTTCTTATGACATACTTCCAAAGGTGAACTTTTTTACTTTCTGAGGACTGTTTAGTTTCCTTGTGTAGAATTTGTGTTCTTACTGTAGTTACAGGTATCAATAATATCATTTATATATAGTAGTGTTTATTAGTAGACCTCTCTTCTCTTAGAAGTGGGACAAAATAAACTTTAGGGGAAGAAGGTCAATCCCATTTTTATATCCTGAATACATTTTATAGTAGGTGTCACTTAGTAAGCTCTTGTTTGAAAGTTATAGATTGTTTAAAAATTATTTTACTTGTTTTTTACTACAAAAGCTTAGTTTATATCATGCCACTATGGTCATATGAAGTGAACTCATAGGTTCTACAATTATGCTGTGTGGGTTTTGTTCATTGGGAGCAGTGTCTCCATTTAAAATAAGGGTCATTACTAATTAGAGTTGTGAACACCATCTTAATAATGATTTTACATTTATTACTAACAATTAAAATGGTAATTCTGTACACAAAATGAGTAATTTTTGAAATAATCTAAGATTGCATTTAGTAAATAAAGGGCATTAAACATCAGGAAGACCCAGGTGCCCTCCTTAGAAGAAAACACTTTTTAATTCAAGGTTATTTTCATTAACAGAGAAGGAAAACTCTGATTCCAAAAAACCTCCGCTGCCTTGCGGCATACCTCTTCAGGGGAAAGGCTAAGGGAGTAAACCCCGACAGAAAATCCGGAGCCGGAGTCCCTAAGGCGGTTTGACGTTGTAGTCAACACCGGCAACTCCTGCGGCACACCTGAAGCCAAGCTGTATTGACTCCGTCTTTCCCTTGGACCCTTCAGCTGCGAAGAGAGGGGGGGTCTGCTGCATGGGCAACAGCAGACCCTCCATATCACCCTGCCCAGGCTCTGTAGCTTCAGCTCCACTGGAGAGGACACTCCAGCGTCATCGCAAGATGTCGATTCAACACGGGAGGAGACAGATACCGTGTCACTCCCGAGTTGGACTGCACAACCATTCTCGGCGGTGCAGAGAGACTCTTAAGAAGCTACACCATCGTCTCTCGAGACGGACGGCTGCCGCCACCGCCGCCGCCGACGATTTTCATTAACAAAGACATCGTCAAAATCAAGGTTATTTCTTTAAAGTGTATTTTTTAAAACACACTTTTTTAAGGTAATGGGCCTGTTGAGACTAGGAACTGTACTTTATTCATCATGGTTTATCCCACTGACCAAAAGAGACCTTGGCTAAGAGTATGCATACAGGAAGGAAATTGCTATCAGTGCTATGAATCTGAATGGAATGACAGTTCATACAATCAGGCGAGGAGAGCGAGGGGTCCAAGTCAGCATGTTTATGTCACCAGGGCAACCTGTTCTATTACATTCCTTCTTTTCCGAAAATGTGAACCACATGTTCTTTGACCATGTGAGACCAGGACTCTGCATCCAGAAGAAACCCTTGCCTTTTGTTTGTCTCTGTTGCTAACACCTGCCTCATTACCTTTAACTCTCCCAAGAGCCTTCTATGTGGTGTTCAGAAAAAAAAAAAAAAAAAAAAAAGCAGAAAAACTGATTAGGAATCTGGGAGAAGGGAACTTGCCATTCTGCTGCATTTCTGGCCATGACAGAGATTAGATGCTCAGCCCCTCCACCCCCAGAGAGAGGCAACCGTGACAAGGGTAGAACTTGTAATGCAAACTAGAGTTTATTTATTGAGCTCCAACATTTATAAGCTTTCACTGCTTCCTGGCACAATGTCCTCTTTTCCTCCCCACCTTGCTCAAAGGAGCTGTCAGGTCAGGAAAGGGGAAAAATAAAACAAATGCTTTTTCTCTTTCAATGTCCCAGTGGGGGAGCCCTGTGAAATGCCAGGCGTGCCCTGCTGGGTTCTGCATCAACAGATGGCAGATGGCGGCTTTCCTTGTGTTTGTTTCCCATTCAGCAAATTGCAGGTCACATCTGGTCTAGTCTCTGCTTGGTCTGAGAAGATGGAGTTCACATTCTTTATAGGTGGCTGGCTTAAAAAAATAACAAAAAAAATATGTGTGAAAGAGGAAGGCGAACAGAAATAAAATAGAAAGACAGATAAGCCTGTAAAAGGGAGACACGGAAATATGAACAGCTGGTATGATTTCAGTATCAGCAAACTACGTAGTTAGATTCCAGCCAACAATGAATGGAACAAAAATCACAGAGACAGACAAACAATCCAGGATAGTGAAGAATAAGCTTCCAGATGTAGCAGAGAAGATACACACACAATTCAGGTTACCCTGCAGAGATGCTGTGCTCGACCTTGTTTTTCAACTCTTGATTTTTAAAAATAAATTTTAGGAAAATTATTTATGCTTTAGAGTTTTAAAATACAGTTCTACTATACTGTTCTAAAGAACCCCAGCTCCCATGGGAAGATGGGTAAAATTGAACGAAAGTCAGCTAAATGGCCATCCGGGCAACACCGTTGCCCGAGGAATCATAATTATGTGCTTTGTGGGCAGTAAGAGTATTTCTGAGCTAAACTCTCTTCTTGTGGATACAGAGGACTGACAGCTGTTAGAAGGGAGCTGGGGGTTGGGTGACAAGGGTGGAGATATTAAGCAAAGAAAAAAAGGAAGACTCATGGATACAGACACAGTATGATGATTGCCAGAGGGAAAGGGGGAGGGAGGGAGGTAGAAGAAGGTAAAGGGGGGATAAATGGTGATGAAAGGGTGTTTGGTTTGGGGTGGTGAACACACAATACAACATACAGATGATGTACTGTAGAACTGTATACCTGAAACCTGTACACTTTTGATAACCAATGTCACCCCCAATAAATTTAATTTTAAAAAGTCATTTCTCTCATAAAAAAATAAGTGGAACTCAAATGCCCATGATAGTTATCAGTCGTGATTTTAAATATGTAGACATCAGAGCCCCAGCCTCAGCTATTCTGATTCAGTGAGTCTAAAACAATGCATCTCAAACTTACCAGGCATAAAATTAACTTGCCTATTTGTTAGATACATAGTTCCAGGACTTTACCTATACTTCTGCTGATTCTAATTTGGCAGTTTTGAAGAAATACTTGATAATGTACATTTTTAATAAACATTCCATGTTTTTTCATGCCAACAGATTTTGAAGGGCACTGGTGTAAAAAAACTTGAAGATCTTTCTATTTAAAGGCCACACAGATAGTTCCTGTGTTAAGAGAGGCTTGTGAATATCTAATTTATGTGTGAATGTTTGGCAGTAGCATCTAGCTTGTACAGCGTTAAACCTAATATAGATATTTTATCATTGAAAATATTACTGTTTAATGCTGGTCATCCTCAGACCCCTTGAACACTCCCAACAAAGAAACAAGGAGCAGAAGATGACCTTTAGTAAATAAGTGACTTTTGTGTAAGAAAGAGGGAGATAAGAATGCGTATTTATATTCACATTGGCTCGTACAGTCAGTTGTAGTCTAATATTTGCTTTGAAAAGGTGAATTTATTCCAATGTCTTTCATATATTAGGGAACAATTCGAGCTGAACGTGAATTTCATATTTGCTTACATATTATTTTTTCTGCAAGACACACCAGGAAAACACAGAAAACTGCATCTAGCTGAACTAAGTAATGTGCAGGAGCCCACACACAATCACACACACACACAACCACACACACTTCAAACAACTATCAGGTATGTTACCTGACCTCTTTTGTTAGGAACCACATCTATAACTTTCACTCGTATTTCAGATGGCTCACCTTCTACAAAGTCACAGTAATTCATAAATAAAACCCTTCAGACCTAGCCCCATGTTCTCTCCTCTTTTAAGTTTGTTTTCTTTATTTCAACCTACATTATTCTCTCTTCACTTATATTTTTGTCTCTCAGTTTTCACACTGTATGTCTATCTCTACTTTGTCCTTTCCCTGGGGACACAGAGTGGCAGGCATGAGAGACAAGTGGGCAGGCCAGTGAGAGAAAGGGTGTCTGTTTACATAAGGAAAATAGGTCTTTTTCAGGTAAAGGGTAATTTATTGTAGTATGTGGCATCTTAGCCATTTAACATACTATTTATATTAGTTACCTAACTTTTTGTGTGTTACTGTCAACATTTGTAATATTGCATCGCTAATACCTTAAGTCCTGTTTATTTTTAAGTTTTATTTCTGAACAGTTTTAGATTGACAGATATTATGAAGAAAGTAGAGAGTATTCCCATGTACACCAAACTCAATTTCCCTTATTACTTACATCTTTCATTAGTGATGTATATCTGTCACATAGTTAAGCCAGTGTTGCTATATTAGTATTAAGTAAAGTCCACACTTCATTTAGATTTCCTGTTTTTCCTAATATTTTTTTCTGTTTTAATTCCCCCATCTAGAAGACCACTTTCCTTTTAATTGGCATGTGTCCTTAGGTCTCTGTTGTCTATTCCTTAGACTTTTGTTGTGTTTTACATCTTTTACAGTGGAGAGGAGAATTGGTGAAGTGTTTTTCTAGAATATCCTTCAATTGAGATGTATCTGATGTTTCCCCAAGATGAGATTAGGGGAATGAGTCTTGAGGAGGAAGGCCACACAGTTAAAATGTCATTTCATCCAATTATGGCAAGGGTGCCTGGTATTGACACAATTTGAAACTAGGTTAACCTTGATCACCTGGATGAGGTTGGGCTTATCAGTTTTTTCCCAATGTAAAGTTACTCTTGTATCTCTTTTGATACTGTGCTCATCAGAAGGAACTTACTATGTGCATACTAAGTGCACCGCACTCTAAGGGAGTGAACAGCTCTACCTCCTTAAGGGGCAAAGTATCTATATAGATTGTATGGAATTCTGCACAAGAGATTATTGGTTATTTATTTATTTGTTTATTATTTTTCTTTGTGTGTATCTGTGTGTGCTTATTCCATCTCTTTACTTTCTGGCACTAAGGTGCTCCAGGCTCATCTTGTATATTTCCTCCCTTGTACTAGAATTAGTCACTTCTCCAAGGAGACCCTATGTCCTTTTATAAAAGGATGGTATTAAAAACAAGACCTGGGTGTTAGGTGTGCTTGTTGCTACTAGGGTGTCCTTGTTTCTAAGCCCTCCCAGGGGAGAGAGAAAGAAAAGTTATGAGTGTATACTCACCTGTGTGTGTGCACATATCTATAAATATGACTATGTGTAAATATATATGTCTAAGAAAAACGTGGTTTCATAATGATCTCAATTATAATGCTTTATACCAGTACAGTAGTAAGAAATTGGGTTTCTGTCATCTCATATTCATTTACTTAACTGTTCATTTCCAGCATATATGTACAGCAGAATCAGAATTATTAACTCAATATATGCATGAGTAATAATTTTATCAACTAGATTACAGTCCTTCTGTATACTCCTTTTTTCCTTTATTCTTACAAACTTCATTTATTTCCAGAGTTACTTGAGTCAGGAACTATTTTTTCCACTGCCTTTAGTTAAATTGTTTTGTACATTGCAATGCAATTAGACTGTTTTGTCATACTTTGAATTCCATTTTGCAGTCCCAAAACCCCTAAATAAAATTTTTAAATGTTTACTTAGATTGAAATTCACTGTACACGCCATAAAGTTCTATGGCTTTTGACAAATGCATAGTTTCACATATCAGTAATTACAGTCTCATTCTTAGTTTCACCAGATTAACAAACCTCCTGCTCCTCCATTTAACACTACCCTTGTCTCCCCTGGCAACTACTGGTATTTTTACTGTACTATAGTCTCACCCTTTCCAGAGTATCATTTAATAGAAAATGTATATTTTGCAACCTTTCAGATGACAGATGGAATTCTTACATGTAGTATTATGCATTTAAGATTCATCTCTAGTTAGTATTTTTTTATAATATATTCTGTATTTAATTTTTGGTTTTTCAAAGTTTCTAAAATAAACAAGTTTACCTTTTTAATATCAAATAAAGTTACAAAATCTTCAAAAAATAGATTCATCTTTGTCTTTTGAGGCTTGTTGTCTCACAGTTTAAATAACTGAAAAAATATGATCTTGTAGGTATGTACAAGTTATATACCCACTTATCAAAGATAACTTGGTTATTTCCATTTTTATCAATCATCAATAAAATTGCAACAAACATTCACACACAGGTTTTTGTATGAACACACATTTTGAAATCAGTTTGGTAAATACCTAGGCATGCGATTACAGGATAAAATAAAGTTTTATTTATTCTTTCTCAATATTTCTTACCTGTTATTTTATTTTCTTGTTTTATTCTACCCAGTATAACCTTCAGTACCCCTGGCTGGTTTGGCTCAGTGGATTGAGCATCGGCCTGCGAGCTAAGTGTCGCTGGTTTGATCTTCCAGTCAGGGCACATCAGAGAAGGAAAACTCTGACTCCAAAAAACCTCCGCTGCCTTGCGGCATACCTCTTCAGGGGAAAGGCTAAGGGAGTAAACCCCGACAGAAAATCCGGAGCCGGAGTCCCTAAGGCGGTTTGACGTTGTAGTCAACACCGGCAACTCCTGCGGCGCACCTGAAGCCAAGCTGTATTGACTCCGTCTTTCCCTTGGACCCTTCAGCTGCGAAGAGAGGGGGGGTCTGCTGCATGGGCAACAGCAGACCCTCCATATCACCCTGCCCAGGCTCTGTAGCTTCAGCTTCACTGGAGAGGACACTCCAGCGTCATCACAAGAGGTCGATTCAACACGGGAGGAGACAGATACCATGTCACTCCCGAGTCGGACTGCACAGCCATTCTCGGCGGTGCAGATAGACTCTTAAGAAGCTACACCATCGTCTCTCGAGGCTCTGTAGCTTCAGCTTCACTGGAGAGGACACTCCAGCGTCATCACAAGAGGTCGATTCAACACGGGAGGAGACAGATACCGTGTCACTCCCGAGTCGGACTGCACAGCCATTCTCGGCGGTGCAAATAGACTCTTAAGAAGCTACACCATCGTCTCTCGAGACGGACGGCTGCCGACGATAACTTTCAGTATGAAGTTGAATTAGAGGGTTAAGAGAGACTGTCTTTGCTTTCTCTCCAACACAGGAATAAAGCATCAAGTCACTTACTAGCTGTCAGTCTTTTGTAGATATTCATCATCCAGCTTAGTAAGTTCTCTTGTCTTTCTCTTTGGAGTTTTCATTATGAAGGGGTGTTGAACGTTTTCAAGGTTTTTTTTTTTTTTTTTTTTTTTTGCATCAGTTGACATAATTTATGATTTTTTTCATTAAATCCTTGGTGTGGTAGAATGCATTGATTTTCAAATGTTGAACTAAACTCGCACATATGGAATAAATCTACTTGAACATGGCATATTATTCATTTTATACATTATTGCAACTCTGGGAGACACACCCTACAGTTGCCCATATAAAACCAAGGGAGTTATTATACTGATCACAATGTCTTAGGGCTTTCCCTGGGGGCACCATTTCCTTTTCCTATGTGCCTGCCACATGATGCACATGTTAAGAAAGAGCCTTCAGAAACAGAGCAAACCAAGTCCCAGGTATTAGCTGTGAGATACATCTGCTCTTACTGGAATTGAGCTTGGACTGAATATAAGTGGGGCACCAGCAGCCCCTGATATAGTTATGGTCTTCTATGCTATGCATACAAGTACATAGTATTCTAACCAACTGGAATATCTTTCTTATTTCTTATTTAACTATTACACTTCAACTTATGCTTTGTAACTCATCTAAAGAGATACCTCTTTTGGAAGTCTTCATGGTATAATAATGTCCAATATAAGTGTCTTGATTTTTCAGAATAAGATGGAGTGTGGGCATCCTAACACCCTGGGATTTCTTCTATAACAATGTTTAAATGACTGGATTTCAACAATCCATTGGCTTTTCTCCTAGCAAACTTGACTCTAAGTTCCTTAAAGGCAGGAACACCATTGTTGTTTCCCCAGAGTTTTTCATGGTATTTGACACATAGTTTCTTCTCAACAACCGCTAGTTAAAGATGTCTTTATTTTTAACTGCTTAATCTTTAAAACCTTTGAGCACAATCAGGACTGGTTAAAATGATATTCACTGAATGCCTAATAAAAATACATATTCTAAGTCAGCATGTTTGCCTTTGTTCACAAATGAGCTTATATGCACTCCAATAAAATGTTTTTCCCCTTTGTGATTATTTTTAACAATCATAAAAATGACTCTTTTAATGAAAAAAAGGAAGCTTCTCAGCAATATAAAAGGGATAATTTGTTTCTTCTCCTCTATCATTCTCTATGTTACTCTCCATTCCAAGAGTATACACCCCTGTGTAATTTTATTCTATATTATGCCATTTGCAAAAGTTGAGATTAGTTCCTGCTAAGCATTCTTCGGTGTGCACAGGAGTAAAGAGTGGCATGAAAGCTTCAACCCAGCTATCATCTTAGGTTCTGTTCTAAAGTATAGAACCACTCTCCATTTCATCAGTGCAAATGTTATAGAAAAAGGTGTGATTATTATCACTCTAGCATTTAATAGCTTTTTGTACAAACCACTCTAAAATAAAATAGCAATCTTCCTAGAAGAGCAAAGAAAAATGTAGCTATAGATGACACATATCCTTTGCCTGTTTAATGACAACACCTTCAGAGATGAGTGGAAAAACAAGCTATAGATAGATAGATGGATAAATAGACAGATATTAATTTACGCAATTGAAATGTTCTACACTTTTTGATTTTTAAATTAACTGTGTTAAAACTAAAATAATATTTTTAGAGCCCTTAAATATACTTGTCAAAGGTATCAAAAGAACAATTATAACAGGAATGGACATCAATATATATATCTTTATCAAGTTTAATGTTCATGTTTCTTTTTTTTAATACAGTCAGAATTATCTTTCTTTGTGTTGTGGGAATAAAACTTTTAGAACATTGAGAAAGGTTTACAAAATATTGATGAGAGATAGACTTAGATATTTTCTTCATATCCTTGAAGTTTATTTTACTTAGAATTACTTAATGCTAGTGATCTATTTCCATCTAAATGTTTACAATTATCTAATAAAGCTTAAATTTAGTACCATATGAAGAGAAAAGCCAAATGGCATCCGCCGGGGGGCTTGCATGCCAGCACTACCCCTCAGGTGGTCTGTGACTCAGCCTGTGAGAACTTGCAAGCGAGTCTCACTGATGCCAGCAGCTGCATGCGGCTCCTGGTGGCCAGGTCACAAGCCCCTGGGAACAAAGGATTCCTAAGGGACAGTGTCTCCTTTCCCATAGTGATAAACATCTGAGGTGGAACAGACCCTTGTCACTTATTACCTTACTTTGTAGTTTTATAGATAAAATGTAGTTTAGTATTGTAGGCCTAATAGTTTAATCTCTAACCTATCCGCAGAAGCTATGGTGCACCATAATCACGTAAGGAAAGTACATGTATACCCTATCGATTCTATTTTTAGCAACTTTTGTAACCCAATAAAAGGAACAGTTGGACTGCTAGTCTTTGCTGATGGCCTGAGCAAGCTACAGCCTTCCATCCGTTGCTGATCATTCTGCCTGCCAGAATTTCCTCTGCGTCTCTGATCCATAAATTATGGTAACAACCATGCTTCAACACTAGTAGTCACTTATGATGTTGCAAAATCCTTCAAAATCAGTAAATAAATGAAGTGTAGCATTAATTATGTATTTAGTTCATACCTTCTGTTTCAAAAATAAAAAATGATACTTTGTATATTCTTACAGAAAAAAAGATTCTTCTGTAAATATTTAGCTCTCATTTCTGACCTCTTATATTTTCCAAAACTAAGAATTCTAAAAGTATTATAACTATGAATTCTATTAGAAATTAAAGGTTACAAAACAACTATACATTAAATTTTGTCCAATTTTTTTTTTTTTACTAGGTGGAAAATTAGTAGGTCTACTTATAATAATAAATTTGTTAACATGTAAAAATAAATGACGTCATTCAAGATTGAGTAGATTGTTTACAAAGATGGCCACCAAAATCCTTTCCATCTCTGTGTTTTATACCTCTTCTTTCATCAGAGGTCAAAGAATACCCGCACCAGTTCAACCTGGGCTGGCCTTATGCCTTGCTTTGACCATCAGGATATAGTAGAAATGGTGAACTGTGAGTGTCAGAAACTAGGTCTGAGAGACCTGGTCACTTCACTTTTGTTCTCTGAAACTCAGAAAATATCCAGTAAGAAAGCTTGTCTAGATCTCTGAAGGATGTAAATCCACGTGAAATATAAATGAGATGTCTCAGCCAATAACCATCATATTTTCTAGGCATGAAAATAAGACCATTTTAAGATTGCCAGGACCAGCTGCTCCCATGGACAACTTCACAAACGAGCACAAGAGACCAACAAGAGTCCCTGCTGAGACCAGTCAATCATCAGAGCCATAAAAAAACACAAATTGGCTTGCTTTAAGCCACTTTATTTTATGATAACTTGTTTTGAAGTAACACATAACTGGTACAAAGATGAAGGAGAAAAAAAATCTAAAATTAACTCATTCTACTTCATAGGAAGCATCACAGATTTTAGATTATGTTCTCTTACATGGTTTTCTATTTATATGTTCCCCTAATTAAGTATTAAATAATTTTTTTTTGCAAAACAAAACCTAGCTTTGAAAGTAACTGGTAAAGTCTATATATGTGAAAGGATTTTGAAAATAATGTAGAATATATACAAAAGTAAAAATACATTGGTAAAGCCTATGGCAATATTTTTTCTGTGCTATTTACAACAAAGGCCTGTGTAACACTGACCTCAGTGATAAACTGTGGATTGAATGTCTTCTGATCACACTCCTAGAAACATGTTTCTATCACAGGAATTTGTATTAGGGAGAGGAGACATCCCATATCTTTAAAACCTCATTGAGAGGCATTATATCGTTAAAGTACTATCTTTATCAAATATCAAAATAAAGTAAAATTTACAGTAAAATTTTGTCACTCCTGATCTGTCAAAACAATCCGTGATGGGTTGTATTATATTAGTCAAGATGAGCACTTTGACTAAAAGTTGTTTCATTTCATAATACTATTAACTATGAAATGGAGACATATTGGTTTATAATTTAAAAATTGAACAGAAAATTTCAAACCTGTTCAGATCTTTGGGCATATGCTGCCTGTCCTTTTCAAATCTGGAGGTTCATCAGAGTTTATTAAAGAAGAATACTTTCTGTCAGGTACTCTGATGTGCCCTCAGGTTTAACCCACTGTCTTACATAATGAGTATTACTTCACTGATACAATCATTTGTGTGGATCCTGGGTAATAATGTGAACTATGCAGCCTCTTTACACCTTGGCAGCCATTTGCTGCATCCCGGCCTTCACTGGATAATGTCATACAGTGCCTCCTTCCACCCCAGAATGTCTCTCATTGTAATCCTTGGACCAACTGCATCTGACTTCCCTGCTGTCTTTGCAAAAATTTACATTTTCAAGCTACTTCCATGAGAATCTGAGAACCTGTGTTTTAAACAAGCACCGTTGCTTGTCTTTTACTTTTCCCTCAATGAAATTGTCAACCAAGACTACTGTTTGAGCCATGCATTTTATCAGAGCTAATCTGTATATTACATTCGAGCTTAGGTGTTGCTGAAGGAGAAACACTGAATATGAAAAGCCTTCCCAATATTATTTACTTTTCAATGATACCCTTCAGTGGCTTACCATTGTCGTGGTAAATTTTCACTCCCCTGATTATGGAGATTTGAGGCTGGGTGTTGATTTTTAATTTCCCTTCTACTTCCATATTAGAGCATGCAGGCCGCTCCTAGAGAAGCTGGACTCGGCGTTAGTAAAGAAGAAATCCTCCACTGATGATTTCTAACTGTGCAGAGGACAGTGATTTGTATTAAAGATAAACACTTATGATGTGTAAGACTGCATTCCGAAATATGCCACGTTGTATACCCACTCTGTGCAGCCTAGGGGTTTATTGCAGAAACAATGATGCTGCTGGTTTGATTAAGCTGACAGCACCAGGGTATGAGAATATATGATGTGATGATTTTTTAATACTTTGTCAGTCAAACATAAAGACAAATTGTATTAAACTAGCAGCCTTCCAGCTGAAGAGTGTTTAAATGGTTAGTTTGAAGATGGAATTTAATAATACCAGACTCAGAGCTATGTTTTATTGTTGGCGATAGAGTATGGGTGGATATATTTTAACCACTGCATTTAAACTCTCTTACATTATATTATGCACGAGATAGAATGAAATGGGAGAAAAATTATATCAATAGGGTAATGTAAAAATAAAAGTGATAATAAAACCCAAAACATCACAACCGTTAGCTTCTTTATGGGAAAACAGGTACATCTGCCTTTTACATCAGAGCATGAAGTTGGAAAAATAATTTGTATATCATCGTGTCTTAGCCTTTACTTCTGGATATGAGATGAGGAAACTAAGAATGCTGACTTCTCTCTCAGATTTTGCCATTACTTTTCCATGGGATCCTGGGCAATCAAGAACCTATTAACTGCAGTTTCTTTTTATGTAAATTTAGGTCATTTAATAAGATTAGTAGCAAATTTTTAATTTTGGAGAACTTTGTTGATATTCTATGGAGATTTAGTGTGTATAAATAAGCTGCTTATAGATAACTAAATTATATGCTCACAACATTTAAGATACAAAAATTTTTATACCAGGTCAATAAATGATTAATTTTATTGAGAGCTTTCAACTTGCCAGTCACTATGTTAAGCTACTAATATGCATTTTCAATTTTTAAACATTAATTGCAACATTTAGTTATGGGACTATTATTTTTCCATTATAACAGAGTGGATCTAAGGCTTAGAGAGTATTACTTGCCCAATATTTCACAACTGGTAAAAGTTGAATCTTAGGTACCCCAGGGATTGTGTCTACGGATGCTGTGGTCTTGACAATTGTGCCATGATAACAATATCAGTACCATATATATATATATATATATATATATATATATCGTCGTCGGCAGCCATCCGTCTCGAGAGACGATGGTGTAGCTTCTTAAGAGTCTATCTGCACCGCCGAGAATGGCTGTGCAGTCCGACTCGGGAGTGACACGGTATCTGTCTCCTCCCGTGTTGAATCGACATCTTGTGATGACGCTGGAGTGTCCTCTCCAGTGAAGCTGAAGCTACAGAGCCTGGGCAGGGTGATATGGAGGGTCTGCTGTTGCCCATGCAGCAGAACCCCCCTCTCTTCGCAGCTGAAGGGTCCAAGGGAAAGACGGAGTCAATACAGCTTGGCTTCAGGTGCGCCGCAGGAGTTGCCGGTGTTGACTACAACGTCAAACCGCCTTAGGGACTCCGGCTCCGGATTTTCTGTCGGGGTTTACTCCCTTAGCCTTTCCCCTGAAGAGGTATGCCGCAAGGCAGCGGAGGTTTTTTGGAGTCAGAGTTTTCCTTCTCTGATGTGCCCTGACTGGAAGATCGAACCAGCGACACTTAGCTCGCAGACCGACCCTCAATCCACTGAGCCAAACCAGCCAGGACATATATATATATATATATATATATATATATATATATATATATATATATATATAGAGAGAGAGAGAGAGAGAGAGAGAGAGAGAGAGAGAGAGAGAGAGAGAGAGAGAGAGAGAGAGAGAGGGAGGGAAGGAGGGAGAGAGAAAGAATTGCAGTATCAAAAAAGTAGAATCATCTGTAGTATTTTTAGTAAATGATTGTTGGAATAGATTCCAAGTCACAACAATTTTCTCTTCTTTGCTACCTGCACATATTCAAAGGTTAATGTCTGGCAGGCATGACTTGAAAATGAAAGTAATGAAAAGGATTTAACCCTGCCAGATATGTAAACATTCTGTAAAGCTCCTAAAATTAATAGTGTAGAATTATATGAACAGGCAGGACAACAACAGAATAAAAAACTCATAAAGAGATCCAAAAATATTTCAAAATTTTATATAAGAAAAAGCATCTCAAAATTTACTCTAATATCTGAAGTATTTAAATGATAAGATTTCAATTACTGCAAAATAAATGTTTCAGTAAATGTTATGGGGACCATTGCGTAGACCTTCAAGCCAAAAGAAAAAAAATGGAACATTAACACACTATGCAATTTCAGTGGTCTAAATGTAAAAATAAAATCATACATGCATGACAGAATTCACTTGTTACCTGGGATTGGCATCAACTTTTCTAAATTTGTCAAATATTCATAAAAAATAAAAGATTGATAAGTCAGTTCTTTCAAATAAAATAAAGTTTGCATGCATGAAGCAACAGAGGAAAAATCAATAACAAACTAGCAGAAAATATCTTTAATTTTGTCTCACATAAAGGAATCATAAAAGCAAGAAAAAGGCATTGGCACAATCCAAAATCTTGTCAATACTCTTTCTTTAAAGTGATGAGAAAAAAGAACTGACAACCTCAAAACTGTTTATAGCAATGGAAAATGAATCATATCTCATGAAGATGAATTTAGAAATATTTAACAAATATTAATTGCCTTTTATTCTTTTATCCAGAAATCGCACTTTTAAGATGATATCATGAAAATATTGTTCAAAAGATGCAAACAACCTGTATATCATGTTATTTGTAAAAGCACATTAATGAAATAAAAACAAACATACATACACAAGAGATTTTTTGAATATACTCCAATACATACACACGATTAAATACTAACAAATCATTTTTGTTTCAAATGGATCTGGAAGGTTTATAATTCTTTAATTGTGTGAGTAACCATACTATTCCTTACCCTTCAATAATATACATTTTAATTATTATACCAGAAAGAAAAAGAAGTAAACTTTATAATTTTTCAAATGTAAGTCCTCCTCTTTGTTTATGATGTATTTCCTTTACACCTGATGAAAAATCCAGGAAAAAAAGAGTGAAACAACAAAGAAAGCTACTCTGTGCATATGTATGAGGAGCATGGAAAAAACAATTACATTACAATAAATCTCAGTAGAAAGTCAAATTTAAAAAATAATGACTAGTGACACATATATGTAGAAAGTTGCATGCAAGTCTTCTAAATTGTGATTTTGTAGATTTTTTATAAACTAAATTAATACCGCCTATGTCTACAATTTTACAATACTTCAAAAAACTCTCTTATCTTTGTTCAGGCTTCTATTATTTTGCCTTTTTAGATATACCATAATTGTTCAGAGTACGCACTAGATATAATAAATATAGAGGCAATTTTAACATTATATAACAAATATGTAATAATTATTCACCAGAAGAAATGAAAAGAAATTTTAATACACTAGAATTTAAACTGGTTTTTAAAAATCACAGAAATACAATACATTCTATTTGAATAAAAATTATATCACACTGATTAAGTAAGGAACTTCAAAATGCATCACCTCTATAAAAGTAACTAAAACAGTGAAAGAAAACAATTAATTAACTTTCTGGAACTCCGGAAATCACCAAAGAGTAACTCAGAGAACACTTAGTCAACAAAAAATGACTGAATCATACTAAAACAGCAAATGCTATATTATTTTAATTTGCCTTTATTAAATTTCCACTCCCCAACTCAGTGGTATCTTTGAAAATAGACCACATTATTGGTACTGGTACAGAAAATTTTTTAGAAACTTATACTTAACCAAAATAGACACAGATAGAAATAGAAAGTCAGAATAGACCTATAATAAGTAAAAATATTGATTCAGTAATTTAAAAAAAAAAAAAAAACACCTTAACAAACAACAAAGCCAGGACCAGATGGCTTCAGTGATAAAGTCTACTAACTATTTTTAAAAAGTTAACATTAATGCTTCACAAACTCATCAAAAGAATAGTAAAGGAGGTGGTCACACTTTTTAATTCAATTAGTGAGGTCAACATTAACCAGAAACCAAAGTCAGACAAAGACATCATACACAAAAAAATGAAAACAAAAGACCAATACAACTGATGGATATAGATGTATTAATTATCAACAGAATACCACAATTTAATTCAAAAACACATTAAAATGATTATACACCATGACCAAGAGCAATTTATCATAGGAATTCAAAGTTGGTTCAATATACAAAAATAAGTCAGTGTACAATGGAACAGAACTGAGAGCCCATAAATAAAGCCAAATGTATATAGGAAACTAATTTTCAACAAAGCAGCTAAAAGTATACCATGGAGAAAAGAAAGTCTATTCAATAAATAGTGTTAAGAAATTGGAAAGCCACATGAATAAAAGTGAACCTAGACCACTATTTGACAACATAGACAAACATTAACTCAGAAGGAATCAAGACCTAAATGTAAGACCTGAAACAACTATATAGAAGACAATATAGGTACTAAACGTATGGACCTTGACCTGAGAGAGGATTTTATGTATTTGACCCCAAGGCAAGGGTAGTAACATCAGAGATAAAATAATGAAACTATGTAAAACTAAAAATCTTCTGCACGACAAAAGGAACTATCAACAAAAGAAGAGGACAACCAACCAAATGAGAGAAGATGTTTATAAGCAACACCTCTAATAAGGAGCTAGTAACCAAAATACATGAAGAGCTTATACCACTCAAGAACATAAAATCAAACAATCCAGGTAAAATAAAAATAGGCAGAGGGTCTGAATAATTTTTCCAAGAATAGATACAAATGGTGAAAATACATAAGGAAAGATGCTAAATTTCTGTAAATATAAGAGAAATATAAATCAAACCATAACAAGGTACCACCTTACACCTGTTAGGATGGCCATTATCAATAAGACAAGACATAACTGAGGTTGTGGAAAAAGGAACCCTCATACACTGCTGATGGAAATGTGAATTGAAGTAGCTGCTGAGGAAAACAGTGTAAACATTTCTCCAAAAATAAGAATAGAGTTACCATATGACCCAGAAATTCCTCTTCTGGGTCTTTATCTGAAAATTTTGAAAACATTTATTCATAAAGATATAGTAAAAACCCTTAGGTTTATTACAGCATTATTCATGATGGCTTTTCCTGGCTGGTTTGGCTCAGTGGATTGAACGTCGGCCTGCGAGCTAAGTGTCGCTGGTTCGATCTTCCAGTCAGGGCACATCAGAGAAGGAAAACTCTGACTCCAAAAAACCTCCGCTGCCTTGCGGCATACCTCTTCAGGGGAAAGGCTAAGGGAGTAAACCCCGACAGAAAATCCGGAGCCGGAGTCCCTAAGGCGGTTTGACGTTGTAGTCAACACCGGCAACTCCTGCGGCGCACCTGAAGCCAAGCTGTATCGACTCCGTCTTTCCCTTGGACCCTTCAGCTGCGAAGAGAGAGGGGGGGGTCTGCTGCATGGGCAACAGCAGACCCTCCATATCACCCTGCCCAGGCTCTGTAGCTTCAGCTTCACTGGAGAGGACACTCCAGCGTCATCACAAGATGTCGATTCAACACGGGAGGAGACAGATACCGTGTCACTCCCGCGTCGGACTGCACAGCCATTCTCGGCGGTGCAGATAGACTCTTAGGAAGCTACACCATCGTCTCTCGAGACGGACGGCTGCCGAATGAATTCATGATGGCAAAGATATGGAATCAACCCAAGTGCCCTCTGAGTATGACTCTAAGTGTGCCCTGTCTAATACTGTAGTCACTAGCCGTATATGATCCTTTAAATTGAAATTGAGTAAATTCAAATAAATTTGCAGTTCAATTTGTCAGTCACACTACCTCAGTAGCCATAGTTATTTGGCTGTCATGTCAGACAGTGCAGATAAAAGAATATTTCCATCACTGCAGAAATTTCTATTGAATGGTACTACTATAGTTCATCTAACCCATAAAAATATAATGATAGTATAAAAATAATCAGTAGCCACATTTAAAAGTAAAAGAAAACTGATATAATTATTTTAATAAAATAATTTATTTGATCCAGAATATCCATTTTAACAGGTTATCAATGTGAAAAAATTATAGAGTTTTTATTCTTTTTTCATAATTCTTCAAAATCTGGTATGTATTTTACACTTAAACATACCTCAGTTGGGATCATCCACACATTTCAATTGTTTAATAATGACATGTGATCAGTGGTTACCATATTAGATAGTGTAGGTCTAGGCCTCAGAAAAGAATTTCTCAAACTTAGCACTACTGATGCTGAGTGATGGATAAGTCTTTTTCTTGGGAGCTAACTTGTGGGTTGTAAGATGGCTAGAAGCATCCCTTTCCCTGGCCTCTACCCACTAGATGTCAGTAGTTTTGCCCCTTGGATATAATAAACACTATATGCACAAACATTTCAAAATG
Organism: Furipterus horrens; assembly: GCF_987537825.1. Classification (NCBI taxonomy): domain Eukaryota; kingdom Metazoa; phylum Chordata; class Mammalia; order Chiroptera; family Furipteridae; genus Furipterus; species Furipterus horrens. The sequence continues at coordinate 197,442,860 of NW_028327173.1, read as the reverse complement.
TTCCCTCAGGAGCAGAATTACTCTCATCAAGAAACACCATTCTGAAGGAGAAACTGTTATTTCTTCTTGGTCTGCTGGCCACCAGAATGACATAAGACTACAGCCACTGGGACTACCAAGTGGAAGTTGAAAATGAAATCAATACAACAGGAGACAGAGCACAACAATGGGAAGATCTGGGCCAAGTATATGAGTTCACTCATTTGATCAAGGCTAACCTGCACGCTATTGTACTTCTGGACATCATAGTGACAGCCAATAAAATTATTTTCTAGACCTAAGAGAGTTGGATTGGGTTTTCTCTAACTTACAACTGAAATAACTCTAAAAAGGTGTCATTACAATATAAGTTCATAAATGGACCCATTAATTACTATTTCTACTTCAAGAAGTAAAGATGATTAATTCTTCTTTCTATATGACTTGATAGTTTTCAATTCCCTTCTAAGAGTTGCTCCTTACAGAAGTAAAACTATTTTGCATGCTTTATGTTTCAGATAAATGTATGCAATTCCAACCTCCTCTTTATAACTCTTCACTAAGATATCTGCATAACTATTTTCATTGTTAATAAAATCAACTTATCAAAACTCAATGACAAAATGGGTTGCTCATATAACCTTAATTTGCTATTGCTTTATTTTGATGCCCATAATTTTAAAAAGATGAAAATTATGTGGCCAATATGACAGTTCCCACTAGAAGTAAAACTATAGTATTCTTCATGTGATTTGGTTCAGAGTCATTCCCAACAATCACGTCACACTTGCATGGTGCTAAAAAATAGATATGTATAAAGTGGGAATAATAATAACGTCTGCCTCAGAAGGTTGTTTTGTGGGTGGTACTAAGTAAATAGCTTTTAGCAACCACTCAACACAGCTTCAATTATCACTTTTTTTTTTATTGTTGCTTGTATGGTGAATCTTTTGTCCAGAATCACTCTTCTGAACGTTTTAAGAGAGCTAGACAATGACCAGAGGGGAGGGAGGAAGGTGGAAAGGGGGGAAAGAAAGGAAAGGGTCTAGTCAAGGAACTAATATAAATGACCCATGTGCATGGGTGGGGATTGACTGAGGGATAGTGGGGAGGTGCGTGGAATACGGGAGAGCAAAGGGGGACAAATGGGACAACTGTAATAGAAAGAAAAACTATTTAAAAAATGAATAAATAAAGAGAGAGAGAGACAGAGAGAGAGAGAGATTGACCAACTATATATTTTTCCCAGGACTGAGAGGTTTCCTGGGATGCATGACTTTCAGTACTAAAACCAAAACAGTCCCAGGCAAATTGGGTGGCTTGGTCCCTCTAAAAGCAGACTTTTTTGCAGCTCTTCAAGTACTTACTTACATATATCATTTTTACTGGTAAACAGTAGCTAAAGCCTCAGAGGCTTCACTACTGCAACAAGGTATAATTGCTGAAAGTTCTCTGACAGCCTGCATATCTATTACTTACTCCAGTTAAAATGTCTGACTTGGGTGACTTGACAGAGTGCTTGGGAGGAAGAACATTTCTAGGCTCCCTGGAGTCCTCTATATCTGGAATGTGCTTAGCTTTACTGTGTGTATTTCTTAACTGGGTGTCATATTTCTTTTATAAAAATGTAGGTATATATTAATAAGGCTGGAGTAGTCTAAAGATGCTATTTGGTGCTTCAATAATAGCTGAATGAATGAGTGACTACCAATAGTAAAAAATAGATATGTAATCTGAATAAGATTTAATCATAGTGTGACTAGGTGTCGCTTTCTTGGTAAGGTGTTCTAGGAAACATGCTGTGAATTTTTTTAAAGGATCTATCAGCTTGATTGCAATTAAAAAGTGAAAACACTTTTTTGAAATAGATGTATATAAAGAAATAATTATTTCAGGGAGTTGGATTTATACAAAGAATATTTTACCTTATGTCAATTAACGAAGTCATATGATTTTCACTAAACATAAATAAACTCTGAAAGCAATTGCATGTAACATACCTCTCAACATATAAAATTAGAAACCACTTTTAAAAGATACATTAGATAGAAGTAGTTGAGAGTATTTTTAAATAAGAAGTATAATGAGCATCATTTTTTTTCTTTAACTTGATGTATCTGCCGAGAGGCCAAGTACACTGCATCTTTAATTTGATATATCTGCACAACACAAGGCCAGACACTTCATTTGTTTTCTCATGTTCTTACCCCTTTCACAGAAGAAAATGACTATGTAAAGAATCTTTATAGAAGTATGAGCAGAAATATTACCTTAGCTCAAGTCGCGGTCCCGAAATAACTGATAATGGACAAAACAAAATCAGTAGAACATACTTTGCCACGGAATACTCACAATAATTCTCTGTTAAATAAAATTATGCTATTGTAGAGAATTTCACTTTGGTTAAAAAATAATTGGTTATTTTATTCTAAAACTTGAACTGCTATTGGAAATGTCTTCATGAAAATAAACAGGATATATCTTTAAAAAAATATTTTTTGTGTGTTTAGTAATAACTGAAATAAAAATGGTTCCATATTACAAGTCTACAGAATTTCCTTTCTTATTACAATATCATTTAACAATGTGGTAAACTACATATAACATAAAATTTGTTAACTTAAGCATTTTTAATGCACTGAATTTAGTGGTATTCAATGCATTCATATCATTATGCCATCATCAACACCACCTACCAACAGAACCTTTCACTTACAAATCTCAAATTCTATACCCGTTAACTAACTCACCATTCCTCCCTTCTCCCAAACCCTTTTTGCCACCATTCCACTTTCCATGTCTATAAAGTTTTCTATTCTAGGTACTTCATATAAGTGGAATTAGACAGTATGTCTTCTTGTGATTGGCTTATTTCACTAAAAATGAACTCAAATGTTACAAATTTAAAATATTTTATGTGGCCTTACTGTGTATATTAATGCTATGTTAAGCATCATGTAACGGGTATTTAAAATATTTTTTAAATTTCTTAGATTTGTTAACAGAATAATCAAGATCATAGGTTGAATAAATTTAAAAGCTTAAGGAGGATCCAAGGATAAGTACCTCCTCATTATTTGATATAATACAATATAGCTCTTAACAGTTTCCTTTTGAAGAATTTTTAAAATTTGGTAAAGTAAATTATTCAGTAAAAAATTTTTAAGTAGTAAGGCTATATAATTTTAAGTATACTGGATATGTACTCGCATAATCTCTGAGATACACAGAGAGAAAAAAAATTGAATCATTTATGTACACTGAATAGTTGCAGTTTTATTTCATGGGTGGTGAGCCGATTTTATTTTACTCTTAGTCTAAATTTCCTGACTTAATGAAAATATATGTGAATGCAGGCAAAATATTTTCTGTTCAAATATAGGCAAGTTCTGGTTATGTGCAATATCTTGTGTACTGATTCTCTCAGTGACAAAGAAGAAAACCTACGAGCTTGTCATGAGGGCAGTTAGTACTTTCTGCATGTAGTTGTAATAATTAATGCTGTCCTCATGATTAGCATCCTGTCTCACGGGACTTCAAGGATCATAGTTTCACATGCCAGACCCTTCTTGGCAGTTTGAAAAACTGAACACATAAACAAAACACCTTTTTCAGGTAGGTATTTCATTTTACCTGTAGTTTTTCTCCTAAGATGACATACCTGTGTCTGTAGTATACATTTTCTTAGGTATACGCCAAACTCTAAAAAGCAAACATATGCACAAATGCTCAACCTCTAAAACTCGTAGAGAAACCAAAAGCCTGAAAAGGCACAAAAGCTTAGCCAAATTCCTGGCTCATGCTCAGCAATTTTTCCCTGGGTATCATAATCCAAATTGTATTTCCCTCTGGCCTGCTTGCTAGGGGCTTCCTCCAAAAGGCTGGAGGCTTCTGGATTTTTCTCCTTGCTGTTTTCATTGTCAGCCAGATTTTTGAACAAGGTCACGTGCAATGTATAAGATTAATCTTTTTGTGAATGTAGCATTTTGCTAGCAGTGGCTAATCCATGAAAGACTGGAAATTAAAGGAAGTCTTTTCACTTCAAGTAACATAAAGCAGGGATTTGAGATGGGGTGCCAGTCTCTTGCTTTGCCTTTGATATTCAGATCCCTTTCTGAGACCACTTAGCCATTTGCTAGACCTCCAGGTATGAAGGATGCAGTTTTATTTTGACATCAAAGTTCAAGAGAGTGTAGAATGCTAACAAGCACTGTGAGCTCCAAAGGACATGATTAAACTATAATTGGTAAGCAGGTGCCGTTCAATGAATAAAATCCATAGGAGAAAACACTCAAGTAGAAAAAACAAAAATATCATCTGATTGACTTTTCCTCCTTTTTAAAAAACATAATAATTATAGCGTACAGAGCTAATAACAGGAGATGGCGAGTCATAGATTTTTTTGTGTGGAGGTTACTAATTGAGGTGATAACCATGGCAAGTTGAACAAACTAAATTTGCATCACAAGAAACTGGATTAAAATCCCACAGGCCCTGAAACAGAGATATTTCCAGTTTGGTTACAGCCAAGTAGAATATGTTGTGACCCATTATCCTTACTCTCCTCATGAACTACTTGTCCCTACAGCTGATACAGTGAAGCATGTCTTTTGAAGTCTGTTGGTTTCCCTTCAATGCCAAGCAAATGATGTCCATCCTGCTGGAGGGTGTCTTCTCCGAAAAGAGAAGCTATTTTTCTGGGCAGTCACTCAACAGAAACTTAATGGGAAGAGAATCTGATTGCTGGCACTGAATTTGCTTCATAACGAATGAAGCAAATGTGAGGAGCTGGGAAGAGATTGGCACCCAGGTAGTGGGAGGGATTAAGCACTGTATTGAACTACTGGGTTGTAGATGGATCTACTAAGCAGTTATCAGTCCAGAGCGTTGAGAGTTGCACTCAATTTTTGACAACTAAAATTATGCTTTTTCATAAAACAGCTGTTTCTCACTGTCAGAAAAAAGGTGCTCTTACTATTAAAACAATAGCATTTTTTAAATACAAAAAAATGTTCTAAAATAACTCTGTTGACGGTTTTATATATTAGAGAGTAACATAGGTGTGTTTTGTTATTTATTTTATTTTATTTTATTTCACACAATAATCTAAGCTTCATTCTGAAAAAAAAAAAAAAAACTGCATAATGTAGCAGCCATGTGAGAAGCAGCAAGCAGTTATGCAGTTCGTAAGGATGATTTGGCCATGTGGCCTGGGCTAGTAAGAAAGCAGGCAGGCTGCTGCGTTGATTGTGCCAGCTCTAGCAGTCTCTGAAGCCACCAAAGATTCTGCCTTGCAGACCCGACTCTATCTGGACGCTGGGAACTTGGGACGTTCCAAGACGACACTCTCTTAAGTGTCCCTTTCTTGGATGTCACCATGATCCAGTATAATATGGCACAGGCTTTCCTGGACTATATTATAAGGAGGCTGAAGACAACATACCCCAGATCCTGAAGGAGAGAACTGACAGATAAGAGATGGGGAACTATTGGGCTTGGTTTTGGCTTATAGCCTTTTGGGGAGCAAGGGAAGTGCTGGGTCTTGTGGGAGAACAGGGCTCTGAGCTGAAGTGCTCCCACCATCCCCTGCCCCAGCCAAGGTTGGAATATTGTAAATAAAGACCTGTTTCTCTCAGCAGTAATTGTTGGGTCATGCATCATGGTGCCACAAGGACAGGCCACAGTTTGTTGGTTATAGATATGTATATATTATATATATCCATTTTTAAATATAAACTATATAGAGATGGAAAGGAAAGGACTGAATTATTCTTGTACTATCAGTATTCGCCAATTATTAATAAAGGAAAGAGAGCAAAGGGACTTAGACATTAAGCTTAATAAATTGAGGAGCTTAGGTCAGTTTGTTTCACCAGGAAGCTACAGTTTCACATCCCAGGGGATTACAGCATTGGTCCATTGAGGGGATTAACATTTCTTTCTATCCTCTTTCAGACAAGATTGCTGGGGGAACAGGAGGAAGCAGGCACATGAGCAATAGGTGTCAAAATGGCGCAGGGGGCAGTGCTTGATCAAAGTGATCTGTCAGTGTAACTAGGAGATGGACCTATCAAAAGTCCATGAAAACTTGGTAAATTGATGGATCATTTTGAAAAAAAAAAACACTGGTCCACCCTACACCCAAGCTAACATAATCCCAGGGGAACAAAGAGGCTCTCTCTTTCTCTCTCTCAAGAACCCAAACTCTCCCCTTGCATTTATGGGTCCTTTCTTTAAAGTCATGTGGATATAGTAGCCATGTCGCTGATGGCTGTGAAGACTCCAGGTGGGAGCACGAGTCCCTCGGCACAGCGGCAGAGTGTAGCTAGGAGCACAGGCAAAGCCAGCCGGATGATGAGAAAGACTGAGCGATCTACCCTTGGCATGGCACAGGATCTTTGGACATTGAGTCTATTTCTGGCCCTGATTTTCCATGGCAGGATGAAGGTGGATGAGAAATTGGAAACACAGCAGCAACTTCTGTTTATACCCAAATAAACCGTTTGGCCACATAGCAATCTCCTGTGTGTGGGTCCTGGGACTGCTTTCCTCGCAATCCCATAAAGAAGCCTAATGTCCACCACCACCAAGTCCATTGTCTGATAGAAATAATTAACATTCCAATTATTAGTACTCCTTTCAGACACATGGCAAATACAGTCTGTACGAAAGTGGTGAGAGGTATGTCTGTGCGAGCATATGTGTGGATGCATACATTTTTAAATAATGTTCAGTAATAATGATGTATTTATTTTTCTTCTGTGTCCTTTTGGGTACTTCTTATTTTAATTGTACAAATTATAAGATAAACCATATGCAAATGTAAATTTCTTTACATATTCTCATATATTTCCTTATGTTAATTTTAAGAACTGAAATAATTAGGACAGTTTTTATTTTCCTTGGACATCAAATATTTCACAGAACTGCTATTTAAGAATTTATCTTCTTAAATTACCATAGGTATGGTGAACCCATTGATGTGCAGATGTAAGTCTCAAGCTCTGTAATAATTTTCCCCTATTATACTTTCCAGATCTTTTTATTCTTTTCTAGAGCTCAAAAATACTATGCACATATGCATATATAAACATAGTATACATAACATATGCATACACATGCATGCACACAAATATCATATGGATAAATTCTTCACAGATAGCACTTTTGCTCTCATTAATTTAATCTCTTTGGCTTTTTTTTCCCTTGGGGATTCTCTCCATCATTGCATACATGACTCATTCCCTGATTGTCTAAACCATTTTTAATTACCTATTCACATTTCAAATTGAAAAGTACCTTGTTCTATTTCTGCCCCTGGATATGATGTGCTATTAGAGGTGTAGCCTTTAAACACATTTTGATATATGAGATAGACCACAGGGCAGTAGAATAAGTAGGGATCGGAAATGCCTATGGCCACCTGGAAGCAGATTTTTGACGGTTGCAATGTGCATTTCAGTTGTAAAGTGATAAAGAATAAATCAAATGCAGTAGCTGACTGCATTAATCTGAAATCCTTTCACAGATGACTTCATCTTATTGAATATTCTGTTAGGAGGAATTTGGGGACCTATTTCCATATGGCAACAATTAAACAGAAGAGTGCAAAGTCTTTAGTGATGTACCCAAAGTCACCCAAAGTTGGTGACCCAACTAATAGGGCATTTTTGCTGAACTTATTTTAGCATAAGCTAATTTGGTAGAAAACAGAAGACGAATCCTAGTATTTTTCATGCATTTTATTTCCCATTGGCAAATTATCTCATATCAGGTTGTATAACATCATGTCACATAGTTACGTTTAATGTGCAAGTAAAACCAAATTGTGGGCATAGTTGTCAAAATATTAATTTTGTTTTATACAGTTATGAGTTTTGAGCACTTTTAAGGTTTTTCAATTTGTTTCTAAGAATATCATGCCAGCCTTTAAAGTTTAGATGTCTATGAGTGGTTGTTACTAAGACCAAGGTACGATACTTCATTTGTTTATGAAATAAGTAACATTCATAATCACAGTCGTACTTCCAGTTCTCAACAGTGGTCTCATTACTCCAAGCTCAGAAATGTATTATCTTAATTACAGAGAGGAAAAAAGAGACGTAGCTGCTGATTAAAAGCCAGCACTTGGTATTTGTTTTTGATCTACAATTACTTTGTGTGCTGCTTTATTATATATAGTTACCTGAAGAGCCACTTATATATGCTTAATTACATTACTTTCATCCATTATAATCATAATATCTTTAAATAAACATTTTTAAAGAATTTTCTCTCTTGGAGGAATGCAGCTTTTCTTTCTTTCTCATACTGTAATATTTTGTTGCTTGCTTGCTTTAAATCCAATTATACTTTTGGAAAGGGTTTAATTATAATTAATCTTTGAACTTGCTGGACCTTATAATTGCATTTTAATCATTATTTCAGTAAAAATACATTGTTCATTTAAATATTTATTAAATAGGTATAAATCTAGGTATTGACATGTATGTATATATATGTGTGTGTGTGTGTGTGTGTGTGTAGAGAGAGAGAGAGAGATTAGATATAGATCATGCCTACAATGTGCCAGGCACTGCTATCAAATTTGAGATAAAAATGGTCTGATAAAGTGTTATCTCAGCATATTACAAATTCTATGATATTGAAAATCAAACTTATTTCTAGCTAAATGTCTGTATTTTATAAACAATGTGCACTGTATCTAAATACCACTTAGTATCTGTTGTTACATGAAAATATTTATAATAAGTGGGGAGTTTTATTTGTCCATTTAGTTTATTTGTTCACATAATTGGAGTAGAAATGGACTCATTACATTGAACAATTGTTCACTATTGATCATTCAAAGTAAATGTATTATCATTTCAAAAAATAATCACTGGATCTATATGGCTATGATTATGAATAAATAAGAATAAATTTTAAAATTTTACACAAACTTTAAAGTGATTTGAGACAATTTTATAAATTGGTTTTGTTGTATATCCTTTGTTAATTCATTGAAAAAGTATATATTAGCACCTATTATATGCCAACAATGTATTATATTCTGGGGTTAAAATAAAGCCAAAAACATATATGATCTATGATTTCACAGAAAATTCATCCTACTGAGAAATTTTAATATTGATATCATCAAAGAAAAACATAATTAATTATGAAATATTTTGTTTTATGCAAGATAGGTATGTAGGGCCATGAAAATGTAAATATATATATGCATGTATGTTTGTATCATATATTAAACAATATGTATGCATTATATGTATTTGATATGGGAAAAGAATGAAAGGCCAAGGATTAAACTTTGTTTCTTGGCTGCATACGTAGCTGAAACATTCTCATAAAGAAATCTTAAGAGATCATTATGTTGAATGAATTCATAGGGTAACATTTACAGGTGTGCAATGAAGATCATTAACTTTGGTTTTGGACATGTCGAGCTGGATTTTCTCTTGAAATATCCAAGACAGATTAACAACTGGGATATGTTTATTGTAAACTCAGAGAAAATGTTTGGGGAGGTGAAATAAATTTATAAATTATATGGACTACAGAGAACAAATAAAGCCATGCGATTGCAGATAAAACATTAAAATGAGAAAAGAATAGCACATTTGAAACCAAAATATTTTGTAGTCTAAAAGTTGTGCTGAGAAAGGAACAGAATAAGGAAGATCAATCATATCAACAGAATAAAAATAAAGCATGCTATTAAATTGATAGGATAATTACTTCACAATTTATACATATAAAAAATCATCACATTGTACACCTTAAATAAACTATACAATTTTTATTTGCCAGTGATATCTCAATGGAGCTATTCTTAATCTGGTTTAGCTAAGCTTTCTTTGCTAAAGACAGGCTTACATAGTGAGGAGTATAATAAGTCAGTGTATCTCTAATAGATGAGTTAGGCTTGATATCACATTGTCTCTATCAGGGTTTCACTTGAATAAACTACATTTCAAATTTAGTGCATTCGAAACAACCACTTGCTGTTTAAACCTCACCCTCACAAACTATTGTTTTCTGTACCTCCTTTATTTTTACCATCTTTAATTTGTTTTTAGCTCATCTTCAAATCCTGCAACTCTCTCTCAAAACTCTCTGGATTTTTCCACTGCTCTGTCTGCTTTGTGACCATCATAAACTGAGCCATCACTCTGTACTTTGACACCTGTAGCAAGAACTCATCTGGTCTTTCCCTAAATAAACCTTGCCCCCTACCCTCAACTCCCACGCCACATTCATAATAAATGCTGGATACTCAGCTTCCAAAAATTTTTACTTTGACTAGGTCAAGCCATTCTTTTCCTGCCCATCTCCAAGTCACAGCATCTTAACTTCCCATCATAATTAAAATAAAATCTAAATTCAAACTTCAAATTTTAATGCAACTATCATATATTCCACTAAACTCCTGCCTAACTCAAAATACTGTCTTCGATTTGTTAAAAAAATGCATTTTTAACTTGTTTCACTGCCTCATATGATCTCTTCGCTTTTCATTGTTGGATCCCCCTGCTTCCTTTATAGGTATTAAAGAGAACTGAACAAATGTTGCCCACAAACACAGGCTTGTTTATGTGGTGCCTTGGTATATGACCCAAAAATTAGTGCTGAGAAAAACAGGTCTTTATTTACAATATTCCAACTTTGGGTGTGGGAGGCTTGGAAGCACTTCAGCTCAGAGCCTTGTTCTCCCACAAGACCCAGCACTTCCCTTGCTCCCCAAAAGGCTAGAAGCCAATACCAGGCCCAATAGTTCCCCATGCCTTATCTGTCAGCTCTCTCCTTCAGGATCTGGGGCACGATGTTATCAGCCTCCCATTTAATAGTCCAGGAAAACATGTGCTGTGTTACACTGGATCATGGTGAAGTCCTCTCCATATGTCCTGAATTCCAAGAGCCCAGATAGAGTCTGCACCTTCAAGGCAGAGTAGTTCGTGGCTTTGGAGTCAGCTAGAGCTGGTACGATCAAAGCAGCATGCCTGCTTTCTTACTGGCCCAGGCTGCATGGTCAATACTGACTACAAACTGCCTACCTGCTTGCTGCTTCCGCAATTGCTACAACATCCTCCTACATCATGGCAGCCACTTCATGCTTCTCCTGACACGCTCCTTCCCTCTAGATTGCCAGCCCTTCCTTTTAAACCCTGACAATCACCTGTACCTTTTGCCCTAGGGTGGTAGCACAGCTATTATCTAGCTACCATCTTGCCAAAAATATACATACTACCTTAAAAGCTGTATTGTTTCTTCCCCCCTCCCCAAAACCATTGGCTGTGGGGCAGATCTGTACCTGGTTCACAGACTCTAAGTAAAGTGGAGCCCTGTTTTTGCCCAAACCATAATGTGTTTATTGATCTTACTGTATAATGATTTCTAATGATTTTTCTTTTTTTTTTTCTTTTTTGTCCGACACCCTTCACAAGTTTAAGCTGTGTGAACAAGGAATGAGGTCAATTTTCTTCTCTATTTTACCTGTGCATTTAGCCACATGACTAGTACATTGCAGAAGATAAATATTAGTTGAAAAAATGGATGACAATCTTATTACTTCAGTTTATTAATCTATAAATATATAAGAATAGGGCTACATAATCAATATTGTCCTTTTTCACAATAATACAATAATATAGTATAGTTGAATAAAATAATTTGACAAGTCTAATCATTTCACCTAAATTGATTATCTACAACATTGTATTTGATTCATAGTTAACGAATGCATTTGTTGGGCCAATGGGGTAGGTTAGGGCAAATGTAATAATTCCCTGCCAAATCAATTACTATATTGCTTTTATAAAAAAGAGAGCTAGTTCAAGGAGCATTTTATTCTCACCATTTTTCATTTCATAATCTTTATACTGACAGTTTTAAAACTAAAATGCTGATACACTATTTTCAGTTCATTCAAAAGCAGGAAACAACAAAAATATCACAAGGTGAGGAGTACATACTTTTATGAGGTTCTGGTTTGCTTTTGCTGACTCCATATTTTAGAGGTTTCTGATTGGAAGTAGTCTATATTTTTATGCAAGTAATCACCAACTGAAGCATAAACCCTAGTATCTAGATCCTACAAAAATGGAACTAATTCAAAATATCAAATAGATAATCTTTATGGGTCAGGTCATGATCTCCAAGGCCCCTCCTTCAGTACAAAGCACTCATGTACTAAGCTGCTAGAAATGTTGGCTTCAGAGTGCTCAGGGCTGAATGCCCTTCCAGGAATTCCTCTATATCCTCTTTGAAAGCTATCACTTTACCAATATTACATTCTCTTCCCAGGGTAGACCTATATCAAATTACTGTTTGATGGAAGGTAAAAAAGCCTGACCTTGCCTTGAATAGGAGCCCCTCTGAGGATCTACAGCAGCTGTAGAATTAATATATCCAATGCTATATCTTCATCACAGTTTAATGTTCTTTTCTCTGTCTAGTCTATTTCTTTCATTCCCTTAATTGTGTCATTCATAAGAGTACTCTATTAATTTTTCTTTATGCAAATCTCTGTCTCAGGGTTTGATTCTTGAGGAAACTGACTCAAACACTGTGCATTCTAAAATAGATTTTGTTCATGCCCATGATAAAAAATAAATAAAAAGTGCTTCAGTGAGACAGCATCATCAGCACCATCTAGGTGATTGTTAGGAGTGCAGAGACTCAAACCTGACACCAGTCCCACTGACACAAAAATCTCTAGAAATGGAACCCAAGAATATGTATTGAACTCATCTCACTGAGTGAATCTTAAGCATATTTGAGTTTGAAAAGCATTGCAAATATTGAATATTGTTGAAAAAATAATAGATAATACAATTACATAATTATACTAAAAATAACAAGCTGTCATTTAATCCAATTATTAATTAAACTGACATAAAACAATATTAAAGATTTACATATTGTTTGTTACTGCCTCATGCTTTATAAATAAAATATGTGCAGCAGTTATAGAGTAACATAAGTGGGTAGATTTCCATTCTGATTTGTGGCTTCATATATTCTTCCAGCTCATTTCTTCAGTCAAAGCTTAATAATTTAAATTTTCTATTTTTTTCTATGGAACCATTGTTATGTTTCTAAAAATCAAGTCATCAAAAGTCTTTTAGCAAGCCTAACAATAGAGAGTATAGGGTTCCTCCTACACAGTTTAAAAATTGCTTTCACATGTCATATGTCATTTGATGCTAACAAAAATCATGTGTCAGATTTTATATTAATTAATAGATGAGAATGTTTGCATTAATTGAGACCAAGTAGCTTGCTCAAGACAAGCTTGTAACTGATAGAATAAGATTAAGATTCAGGTTGTCTGAGTCCATATCCTGCCCCTGTTAATGGGAGTTAATTGAAAGGATCTATCTGTTATCATCTTTCTTTCTGTCTATGGTGACTCTTCCTGATGCTAATAGAATCACTTTAATGTGTAATCTCCTCAAATTAAGAGAACACAACACAAATTTAGGTCAAATGTACACTCTCCATGAAGTCTACTTCCCTGTTGCCTTCTGGGTCTGTGCCATGCATACATATCACATGCCCTTATGTTCCAGAAGTAATTGAAGGAGAAATTCAAGTATCTGAAAATCTGGAATTATTTTCCTGTTGATATCCAGTTCAGTGTGTCTGACATTTGACAAAATCTTAGATAATATAAATGACCTTTATTAATTTTTAACAAGCTTACACAATTTATTGTGTGCCTGCTGTATGCCAGTCATTTTTGTTGGGTACAAAGTAAAAAGAGATGAGAGAAATAGTCCCTGCTCTCCTGGAGAATATTACCTAATGACATGGAAACCTGATGACAAGTGCACAAATACATAATAAAATAATTACAAAGTGCAAAGTGTGTGAAGAAAACAACCCCAAAACCGGGGCAGAGAAACTGCATAACCTAAATATATTATACCTATTAATACTGATAATACTGGCTACTATTAGTATTAATAATACTACTCTTAGTCCTACATATTCAAACTATAATAACCTATTTTTCTAAGATATTAAAATATTTTCAGTTAAAAGTCCATTTGAAGGAAAATATTATGTAGTTCACATATTTTGTTACAAACATGCCTTCAGGTTTCGAAAGTTACAAATTTAAATGCACTCTCCATTTTCTAATTTTCTAGATTGATATATTTCCAGTGAAATCATAAAATATATCCCGTTTCACTTCTATCCAATAACACTTAAACAACGAGATTTCACTGACCTTCATTTATTCCTTTTAGGCAAAGGCTGAAAGGCTTTGCCACATACACACACACACACACACACACACACACACACACACAAGGTTTCTGGTCACCGTTTAATTTTCTGTGGATTGGAATGGGGCTTGGGGATGGTGCTGAGTGCAGTGGGTGGTTTTACACCATTGAAGAGCAGGCAGACGGTGGCAGCAGATGGGACATATTTATAATCCTAAGCATCCCTGGTGGAGCAGTCATTTAAACATCTGGGTATCAGAAAGGGTCACCACTGCTGGACTGAGTTCAAATGTGTTCTAACTTGCTTCACCTACACCATCATGTACATAATGATGGTTAGCAATTCTCCCAAGCATCAGGCTGTTTGATTTTTTTTCTCCTGTTTCTTCCATTCTGTATATTTTTACTCTGAATCAAGATAGTCTCATTCAAAGAAAAAACACAGCAACAACCCAAGATTATACACTTAGTGAAGCCATAAAAGCAACAGCCCACCTGATGCACACTTAATAATTCTAGTATACTATTATTACTAAAGTATATGCCAGACTTTGTGATAACCATTTTTCCTCCATTATCACATTTAGTTCACTAAACCATTGCATGAACTAAACATTATCATTATTCCATTGCTTAAATTCTTTAGAGTAAAAAAAAGATATAAAAATAACCCAATAGCCCTGGCTGCTGTGGCTCAGTGGATTGAGCATCGGCCTGTGAGCCAAGTGTCGCCGGTTTGATACCTAGTCAGGGCACATGCCTGGGTTGCACGTCAGGTCCCCAGTTGGGGGCGTGAGTAAGAGGCAACCACACAGTGATGTTTCTCTCCCTCTTTTTCTCCTTTCCCCTCTCTCTAAAAATAAACAAATAAATTATAAATAAAAAATAACCCAATAATTTTGTGATAAGGTGAATACAGATTTTCTCTGATCTCTGATTCTTCTCCACTGGGATACTGTAAGATTTTTCAACTTTCATAATCAATGTTACAACTGGGGCAGTTGGAAGCACCGTAGAAGAATTTCCTACCTAAAAATAATCCCTCTGTCACCATGAAAATAGTGTGCTTAGATATTGAGAGGAAATTATTTCTAAAGATTGTCATTCTAGATTCAAGCAGTAAATGCCCCTTTAGTTTTTCTGCTGTTTATCTCCCCATGCCATAAAAAAGCCTAGCACCACACACACACACACGTGCACACACGCACGCACACACGCACACACACACAAGCACGCACACACGCGCGCACGCACACACACACACATGCACTTGGGGAGAGGGGAGAATAATAATTCACCTTTTCAAAGTCTTAAGAAGACTGCGTATTTGAATCATGCTATTAAATAAAACCAAAACTACACAAAAGTCTCAAGGATGTAAAAACTTCTTTAAAATCAAGTAACTACAATAGGTCTAGCTATTATCTCAAGCTGCTGGCCTTCTATATTTATATATCTTATTGATTTTGGGGTAGGATTACTATAATAGAGGAGTGAGGAAAACAAATAAATATGCATTTATCACGAATACTAAATTGAATGGCTAACTACTTTATAAAACATCACTGCCTAACCTTGAAAGTGGGTGGGTTACGTGAGATGAAATCTAAGCGATACGAGGACAGAAGCATCTCTTATAGATACCCTAAGAGTTAATTTCCTCCAGTTGAGGGCTTTTTATTATACAGGTGTCATCTTAGAGACATCCTTCTCTTGCCCTCTTGTACCTGAGTTAGCTGCTTCTGCCAAGACCTTTCTCAATTTGCTTTGCTGTCTTCTGTAACAGCAACTCAACATAGTGCATAGTGTGGACATGATATTGCCAACAGTTGAACTGGACGTCAATTCTGCTTTTCGTTTTCCATGATATACATGGGTGGGCAAAAGTAGATCTCTAGATATGATAAACACAGAGTTTATACTTGTATTTTTATTTATTCATTATTGTATTATTTAGTTATATTGCAACTGTAATATGTGATATACTCTATATATTCTTACAACCATTTATATAATTTTTCTTAATTGAGTTCTGGGTTTACTCACATGACCACTGGGACCCTAATAAATTTTTAGAAATTAGTCTAATAGAACCATTGGACAATCCATTTAATCAACAGTTGCTTGCACCTCTGAATAGTCTGTTATGTTGTGTGCTACTATGATGCAATGATGAACGTTGAACAGAGTCTACTGGAAAATATATACACACACAAACGGGTAACAAAAATATAACATGAAGTAATTTTAAAATATAGACTGTACTACACACTATCTGCAGTAAGTAACTACTGAGGTAAAATTAATTCAAAAGGTTTGCCAGAGAGATAGGGGGGTCAAGAGAAATTTTAGAAAACAGGGACAATGTTTAAGTGAGAGTTCATGGAAAAGAGAACTTTCTTAATGTCCTAGCAAGAAAAGCGTTGTGGCAGGGAAAGCAGAGTTAGTAAAAGAATGGGAGAGGGAAAGGTAGGGAGAAGTTTTCCTGGAGACCTATGCAAAAATAAATAGCTCCTCAAAATCCTTTAATATTGTAAAACCCCTTGACATTAACCAAAATAAGTCAGGTTAAATCAGTAAAGAATGGGAAATTATAACTGTAACTATTTCAATATAACAAATATAATAATCATTTATTTTATTGACTCTCAGCTGTAACTAAAAGATATTTATGGGTTATCAATATCATATTTGAATACTTCTTTCAAAGTAATTAAAATCAATGACAAAAGATATCAGGATTATGAACAAATGATCCATTTGTCAATATACGTACTTAATTTTCACTGCCATATGTTTTACCTTTCAGAAAGTTAATTTTGATTTATTATCACTTTAAGATTTGACAATGACCATGAATTGGTCTCAGTGATTAGTCTCTACCTTCTGCTCATTGCCACTGAAGACTAGTTTATCCCTTCCAGAGGAAGGAATCATATTCCATGGTGATTTTTGAAAGAAGCTAATGAGATTTCTTGTGATGATTCTCTCTGACTGATATAAAAGAGGAAAAGATGAGAGTTGTTCAAATAAAACTCAAATTAAAACTCAGTAAGCTAACTGCACACATTTAGAAAAATATTGTCTTATCTAGATATTTGTCCAAGCATATTGATTATCATAGGGATCTATGAATTTCCTCTCAAATAATTTTTCTATCATGAAGCTTAAAAACTAAAATATACAAACTTTACCGGTAAGTTAATTGCACATGGATTGGTTAATTTGGAGATAATCAAGGTTTTCCTCTTAATAGAAGTTGGTCCTTCCCAATTCATGCTCTCTCCATAGAAGTCATGTATACAAATTTTTACCTGAAATTTGGAAATCTACAAACATCTGAAAACCACTTATTATATAATTTGGAACAAACTAATTTTTAGGCTAAACTTTATTTGGACCACTGTGAGCCTATTTATTATCTTTATTTATCCACTTAATATGAAAATGTATACACATCTCTTGAAAAATATAAAACCTAGGATACTCCCCTAGATTATTTTTGAAACACAATGGAACTAAAGATTTTGAATACATGACTAAGGCCCTTGACTCTTGCAGCAAAAAGGAACATATTTCTCCCTCAAGTATAGCCCTCTTTATCTCAATATATTCAAGTAATTAATCCCCATTCTTTTGGAAAATGATGGTTATCTATTTGTGAACATTTTATGATAAGAATAATTATTTTCTTTCTCTTTAGATGAGAAAACAGAGCATAAAGAGGAAAAGTAATGAGGCCATAACAGCACAACTAGAAATTAGTGGAAGCAAAATTCACGCCCCAGCAGTCTGAAGACAGAGCGTGCATTCTTTACCTGTTTTCTGACTTTTACTTCTTACTTTCTAACTCCCAGAGGTGATTTAGAGAAAGAAATATATTTTTTACAAATCTGATATTCTGGAACATATTTTTAACCTATTTTATTGTCAGTTTTTAAAAACTTACATCCCTTATTGTGAAAAGAGAGTGAGACTTTATTTTGGGTGAACATTTCAATGACAGTTACATGGACAATAATCTCCATCCTGCATGCCCCTCCCTCAGTTATTAACACTCTCTTTTTATTATTTTCTACTTTGTAACTCTGAAGCATTTGCATTTTCATCAGGGTCTAACTGCTCTGGTAAACAATATTTTAATCATTTTCCTTTTGCTATTTAGGTGGGATAAATGTCACACCTGGCACATCAAATCAATAGTCATTGACTTGTTTTTACAGGTTGCCTTCTGATATTCTCGGCCTCATGCAATTATCAAGCAGTGTTCTCAATAAGACACCCCTCATTTATCTCGAGCTTTTATAAAAAAATGAAATGATGAAATAAATAGATCCTTGACTACAGTATATGCTCAACAACTCCATATGTAAATGCAAATTTCAGGTCCCTACATTTTATAAGTGTCTAAGAGAGATCAAAATAATCAATCTTTAGTATTTGAAAGAAAAAAATTGTAAAAGAAAAATATTTTAGCCTAGACATCTGACCATTTGATAAATATGACATACAGCTAAAATTATTTTGTCATGATTTCACCAGATATTGATTTATAGATATTTTAGTGTCACTGGCATGGGCAAAGTCATAATTTTTTAAATGCTTACTTTCCTAAGGTGAATATAGATCATTCATTATGGGTGCTAAGGGTCCAAAGGGAAGCATCATGAAACAGATAAATTCTACACATTAGCACTAAAGTGAGGGCTGGGGCCATATATATATATACATATATATATATGACATTTGGGCCTTGGGCAATAATTTGGGGCCACTGGATTTGATTAGTTCAAAGCAAACTAATGTCAGGATAATCTTCAATGTAACTTTTGTCCTCCTTCCCCACAATTGCCCAGGTCTCCTTCTCTCTCCTTAGGGAAAACAGCTGTTAGCATTCAGGCCAGTGAACCAGCCTTCAAACAGTCTGTTTCTTTGGAAGCTCTTACAGCACTGGCTAAACACTTCAGTTAATATTATGACCTGAAGAAAAAGAGCAACTGAATCTCCTAAATCAGAAGCAGGAGCACCAGATTAATATACCAACCACTCTGATAGATTTGGGGGGAATTTAAAACCTGACATGGGCTTGTTGAACTTCACCTCTTGTTCTAACCCTCTGTCCTGAATGCATGGATTCTAGATCTAGTTGTTTAGAGCCAACTTGAAAAAAGAACTCTGGGTTATGTGAGGCTTCTTTGGATTGACATGTAACTGACAAGGGAATTGACATGAAGCGGGTCTAGACACACGGTTTGTTACTGCACAAAAGCCATGAAAACTGGAGGTATCCACTGTAATTATTAGTCATCTGGGAGACCTGTGGATGAAAGTAATGGGACTGGAGGGTCAAAGATCAACATTAGATTCATCATCAGCTTTCATCGCCACGTCATTCATCAGTTGGAATCAAATTAATTGTGCTTATATAACTTCTAATAGGTAGTCTTTCGTATCTCTGTGAATGAACAGTTGTGATATGAAATGGCAGCTTTGTTTGCTTCTTGTTTACTTTAGTGTTGGATGAACACGTTAGAGTATAAGAGAGAATTTATTGCTGTAATCTCTGATTTGGTGTTCTAAGCCTATTCTATGACAATATATGAAGTCATAAATATTTTTTTAATTTTGTTTTTTAAAATAAGTGTTTTTAGTTTCCAAAAAAGTAAAAGTTTCCAGATACTAATAAGTAAGCAACAAAAATGATCAAGTGTAAAAATATCCATGGATAGTCAGACAATAGTAAAACTATAGCTGTTTTTTGATTTCCAAAATTTAGAAAGTGATTTTATTTCTTATCCTAGGTAAATAATCTAAGTACATAAAAATATGTATTATATACTAACTATAGTTTTAAATTTTAGAAATACTTCATCTTATAGTAAAGAAAAAAGCAAATAATTTGTATATTTATGTGATGGATTATGTTGCTAATTTAAAAATTATGTATCTATAGATATAGTATGAAAACATAATATGCTGCAATACAACATTATAAAATTTCCATAATTATTTTAATCACATTTATATAGAAATGATGTAAAGCAAAAAATGAAGAACAGAAACAAAATGAACATATCAGTAATATATAAGCATAAACTTACACAGAAATAGTTGTAAAAACCAAAACTAATTAGAACATTTGAAGTGAAGATGTTCCTGCTTTTTTTTTCTGTAGATAGATAATGGATAGATAAATATATAACAAAATGCTTATGTGACTGTAATATGTTTTTTAAATCTTTGTGTATGTGTGCTAATGTGATGAAATAAGTGTTTTAATGTCTGACACCCTTTGTATCTCTCTATATTTTTGTCAAATGCATATGCATGTATATATGTATACATATATCCAAAAAACCTCCGCTGCCTTGCGGCATACCTCTTCAGGGGAAAGGCTAAGGGAGTAAACCCCGACAGAAAATCCGGAGCCGGAGTCCCTAAGGCGGTTTGACGCTGTAGTCAACACCGGCAACTCCTGCGGCGCACCTGAAGCCAAGCTGTATTGACTCCGTCTTTCCCTTGGACCCTTCAGCTGCGAAGAGAGGGGGTTCTGCTGCATGGGCAACAGCAGACCCTCCATATTACCCTGCCCAGGCTCTGTAGCTTCAGCTTCACTGGAGAGGACACTCCAGCGTCATCGTAAGATGTTGATTCAACACGGGAGGAGACAGATACCGTGTCACTCTCGAGTCGGACTGCACAGCCATTCTCGGCGGTGCAGATAGACACTTAAGAAGCTACACCATCGTCTCTCGAGACGGACGGCTGCCGACGACGACGATACACATACATATGCATACACACATATATGCATATATACATATGTGTGAGCATGTGTGTGTGTGTATAGTCTTAAATGTAACAGAATGCATCTCCAAGTCAAGAAAATACTAATTATAATCAAATATAACCCATGGAAACAATAAATGTTGATCAACAACAATAATGGTAATTATGAACCATTGCCCATAAAAGTATTTTAAGAAAAGTGTTTCTCTGCACATTTTTATTTTATGGTTTTCAAAAACAAAGTCCTTTGACAAAGATAAATACATAATTAATACAGTTTCATAAAACCAGAACCCTACTAACAGAAAGCCTTAATTGAGTTGTTTTGTCTATAGTTCAATTTTTGCACAATGTGCAAGATAATAAATAAACAAATATCAATATTTTCATCTAAGAACTTGGAGGTTTAGCTTATAGAACTCTAAGAATTCATAAATTCTTACTCCAACAAAAAACACATAATTTTGACTCATGTTCAAAACAAATGCCAAAGATTTTCAAGAATTTGTAAAAATCTAAATGATAGAAACCATACCTTACTTCTTTATTTATCTTCATATTTTTTCATCATATAAAAGTTAACCAAAAAATTCTGATTTACATTGAAATGATATGAATGTGTAGTAAGTCTAATAAAACTAAAAAGTTTTTAGTGTGTTGGCCATAATATTATAATCTAGACTAAAGTAATTATCTTTTCTAAATCAAGGTTTATTAGACATTTAAAAATAACTTTATGTTACAAAATTACTATTTCTTCAGTTATTAGTTGTAATATAATATACCATTGTGATCCATATATTTGTGTTATATGTGGTGTGTGTTTTGGTGTGTATAAGTATACACTCACATATACCATTTATATATATGCATTAAAATTATATATCAATATAGTTTAAAATAACTGGGTTAAAATAAAAAACAATAAAAATAGAGATTTTATTTGTAGGGTAATTTTTAGTTAATGTAATATTTTCTGCTCAATAGTTTTTTTTTATCAGAAATTTGTTAGAAAGAAATGCAATATAATTTCGAAAGAATTATCTACAGTGCACATACATTTAGTTCCTCCTTGATCACCCATCAGCATTTTGCATAATATTTAGAACCAGTAGTTCTATCAAATAATTACATTCTGTCCAATTAATTGGCATGAGTATCAAAAATAATATAATTACAGAGGAAAAAGCAGTTTTCTAGTTAACCTGAAATATAAGAAACATGGTATTCTGCAATTAAACTAAAACACTAGAGAAATATAGCATTTCCATTAATCACTGTTTTATTTTATTTTGCTTCTGATAATTGTATATGCCAGCTACAAAAAGAAGCACCTTGATTTCTTCTGTCTTCAAATTTACTTGAATATCAAATTATATAATAAAAAAGGTCTTAAAAGTGCCACAAAAACTAATGAATTAAATATAACACTTTCTTTTTTACATTCGCAAAATAACGTATGCACTTTAAAAATTAAAATAACATTTTTACCTATATGAAACTGCTAATTAACTATAGGTGTTCTTAAAATTTTATTCCACTTGTAAGTTTAATTATTATTTAATAGCCAGCTAGATTTATGAACCTTTTCTTAGTTCTTTTAAATCAGGACAATTTCTCTAAAGCTTTATTTCTTGTTGGTTCATGGCTTACAAAAGTATTAACTTATTATGTTTTTTATTGCAATAGTTAACTGCTGTTAATTCACTATGTAATAGGTGTCTGAAAAGCACTTGTGCTAAGCTTTTTACTTATAGTTCTTCATTTGCTCTTAATGCTCTTAAACTTATTCATACAGAAACTAAACATAAAAGAAGACGAGTAAGCTGTCCAAAGACATGGAGCCAAAAAGCGGAGGTGATATTCAAATTCAAGTACATCTGACTTCAAAGCACAGGTTTTTAGTCACTACTCTACCACTTCACACTTTGTAGTTTATTAAAGATTAATCCATGGACCCATGGAAGAGATGCTTAGACATTTTTAAAATACAGGCATGTTGCTAATGATGTAAGCTGCTCTTTCCTGGTAAATAAGCAAGAATTCTTACTTAAAATTATTCAAAATCCTCAAATTGTCTGAGCTATATAGACAAATCCAGTGGGCAGTAATACACAGACATTTCTTCTCTGAAAATTCTATTGATATGCTAATTTCTGACAAAGTAGGTCTTTAAATTTTTGGCAGAGCTTGGTTTATTCTTCTGTCTCTCTCTCTCTCTCCCCCCCTCTGCTCCCTCCCTCCCTCCCCCACCTTTTTCCTGAAGAAACACTAGGTATTTCATTGCACTATGGCCCCCAAAAGGTTATCATAGAAAATTCCTGTAATATTAACTGAAACATTACAACCAATAGACTAAAAGAGGGGAGGGATTTTGTGGATGGAAAAATAAATCCCTGAGTCATAAAGTTATGTGATGCCAATTAAAATGTTCTCCCAGGCTGCGAAGCAGCTGCTGAACTGCAGAATTTTTTCAGAAAATAACACTGGAGAGGGTCTACATGTCACAAGAGCTTTTAGCATTCACCCTTAGACTATTTCATCCACAAATATAACTCCATGAAAAAGCAAAGAAAGTTTGCCAAGCACAGAATTTCATTTATCACCCTGGTAGTTTACTTAATTAGAATAAACTCAGACTTCCTTAAGACTCTATTGTAAGTCTAAACCTCATCACCACAAGCTGACTTTTTAATTATGTGGTTCTTAAGAGCCTTTAGGCATGTAATAGGACAGACTGTAAATACAGCCATTCACACCACACACACACACACACACACACACACACACATACATGTACACACACAGGCTTTTGGAGAATCTAGAAGTAGGTACCAAAGCTATTCATGTTACTTTCTCATATTATGAATTTTCAAAAGATAAATATTAACCTCTACAAGGCTCATTTTCTTATCCACAATATATAAATCAAATAATTGCTGCTTCATAGCTACTATTTTGCTTTCAAGATTAAATAAGATAATATTTGCAAAGTGCATAGTACACTGCTTATGTGATACATTTAAGAAACCAATATTTAAGCTAATATTGGTGAAAAAAAGGATCTATGGAAATCAAAAGTCTTAAGCCAGAGTCCTTTCATTAATGACTTCATAATGAAGTCATTAGCTAGATGTATGATCTTAGAAAATCTCATTACAATAATTGTCTTCAGTCTCCCTATATGTAGCACAAGAATGCATTCAGGATCAAAAAGTCTAAATTTTATTACCATCTGGCTATGATTCGATCTATTGCAAATTCTCAGCAACTAATATAACTAAAGTTATATAAGACTTTGCATTAAGCTGTTTTTTAAATTTTCCATTTGAGAGAGGTTGTACATAATGAGAACATTTTATTAGTTTATGAGAAGATGTCAAGAATAAGTAAATTATAATCCTATAATGGATTATTCAAAAGAGTAACACTACTCAGTTACTCCTTCTTGTTTGCAGGCAACATAACTAATAAAATGTGTAAGCACCCATCCCAATAAAAAGCATTAAAATCATGAAAAACTGGGGGGGTCTAAAAAGGCACCCTTTAAATTGTATCAATGATGAGGAATGATAATGAAAAATTCATAGAGAACAACTATAAAGTGAGGGCAGAAACCCTAGACATTTAGTACCAAAGAAAAATTGTGCTATGGAAGATTTTAATCAAACCGGAAAAATTTGTATGAAATAAGTAATGGGTCTAGAGTATCTCCAGATAAGAAATCAAATGAAAATTACGTACATTGCATAGTTCCAAATTCTGTGAAGAAAGAAGTTAAATAAATTTCCAGGAAAAAGAAAGCAACAAAGAAACAAAGTTTTGGAACAAAGTGGAAAAAATCTGTTTTGGTAATAGATAACACAAAGCTGACACTCATACAAAGACTTACAGTCCAAAACATAACACAAAGAGATTTTACTTATTATAAGTGAATTATAGCTAAAAAACTGTACATAAAAAGTGTGGAGTCTTGCACATTTTATGTGTAATTACTCAATTCACATTTTAACCATGAAAACATGGGTTATTACAAAACCACAGTTGAAAAGTTTTATCCCTTGTGATTGTGTTACAAAAGCACCGAAGTCTAAATTTGGCAAGTTTCCAAGGGATTTAAACTGTCCCTAATTAATCCATAAATAGGAGTTTTTCAGTTGAAGAGTGATGGTGTTTCAGATCCCACTATACATTTGTTTGCAGTTTATCTCATTTTTTAGGAAAATTAAGTTGTCAAAAAAACATACTTATTTGAACAAAAAAACTGACTCACTGACCAAGTGTTTCTCTTTCATTTGGGAGGAGCCAATTGTAGAGACTGCAAATGACATCATCAGTCATTGTAATTGATGGAGCTGCTAAGATAACATTCTTCACCCCAGTGTAAACACTGATAGATCCTTCGAGAGATGCCTTACATTGCAAGTCTGGGATTTAGTTTATGGGTCTGACAAGTGTGACCTTTAAAATAATGCATTTGCTATAAAAGAGAAAAGAAAACTCTTTATAAATAAAATATATGGCCTGCCCATTTACTTTCCAGCAAGTAGTCTGATTACAATCAAAATAACACACCAAAATGAAACAGTTTACCTGTGATCAATTTAATGTGGTTATAAAATGCTAATTATGAGAGAAAACACATTCAAGGTTTGTGGTACCTACGCCTATAAAACTTGCAGAAAATCTAGCATTCAGTGATGTGTAGCACATATGGGTAAGCAGATGGCCGAAGTATTATTTTTAAAAACAGGACTTTTGCTGACAAAATACAGAATAGGAATGGTGTGATTGGAAAGCTAAGAGGATGTTATTTACGAGGTAGTAAACTCATGCTCAGTAATTGGATTCTTGCTAAATGGCAGATAAAAAGAACTTGATGGGGAGTAAGCAAGTGTTTGCAGCGATAGAAGTGAATGAGAAACTCACCTCACGTTATACATACCTGTAATTTTCATCCTAGCTCATCACTTTCACTTCTCTGGCTTGGAGAAAGCAGTAAGAGAAGGAGGTTTACCTTACCACATCGAGCATAATTAATGTGAAGTGTTAACTTATCTCTTCTCTTTTTGATACAGTCTTAGGGGACAAAAACATAGAACATAATTCTGAATGTGAACAGATACAAATTAGATATAAAAAAGTTTTAAAATTTCCATACAATGAGACTACATAACAAAAAACATATCACAATGCTACTTAACTTGGTCAAAGGATTCAAACTTTCAGTAATAAGATATGAAAGTTCTAGAATATGAAAGTACAACTTAATGACTTTAATTAATAATATTTTATATGCAAAACTGCTAAGACAGCACATCTTAAGTGTTGATAAACAGTATTCTATATGCAAAATTCGTAAGACATCTTAAGATAACCATGTTTGGAGATAAATATGGTAATTATTTAATAATGTATACATATATCAAATCATCACATTGTATACCTTAAATATATACACTTTTTATTTGTCAATGATACCTCCATAAAGCTGCAAAGAAATAAATTGCTAATTTTGATATCTTCTCTTTTAACTACTTTATTTACATTTCCAATACTCATCATATTCAACTAAGATTTTTCTGGGAACCTATATGCTTTCTTGAATTCTTTCACTTTTTGAAAGCAGGGATTGTCTCTTGTACATAGTATTTTATTTCCCTAACCAAGTACTAAGCTTCACCAACAGTAAATAGTAATATTTTATTGAATAAATACATTAAAAACTTTCACTCACTTAATAAAAATTAACCCACCATATTTAAAACTGCAGCAGTTTTTTGGGGTGGAAGTTTAAGTTTTCTTTAATAATAACCTTTTAGGAAAACAGGTTTTAATATTCTATGATAAAACTTAACTTAAATCTCAAACTTCCTGCCTGTAAAGGAATTAGATATATATTAACATGTAACTATGAGGTATAAATTGTATTTAAAACATCTCAAGACTAAGTACAGAATTTACATGGTAACCTTTCCAAACATTTATAACTGTTTTTCTCATATTTTAATTCAAAACATTTGAAGATATTCAATTCAGTTTTATAACCAGCTTTTGACATATATTATATACACATATAAGCAGATAATAGATAAGATATTATCTATCTACATATAATCATTATATATTGAATATATTATTTATATATAATCTTGTTATAGCTAAATTATATCTTCAAATATATATTTCCATACTGAAAGCTTGGTTAATAGGAAAATATGTAAATGGTATTCAATATGTAGTTTTTTGGGGGGAAGAAGCAACGTTGTATTGTGCTCTTCCCACCCCTCAGAAATACTTTTCATCAGTTCTTCGCTTTGCTGTGGGCATCACAGACACGGGGTGTGGCCAGCACTCCCTGTACTGCCAGCCATAGCACCACCTCAGGAGAGGCAGGTTCTTCTGGACAAGCTTCTACATAGAGGATTGGAGCCACAAGACCAGTTTCAGCCAGGCCTTGGCACAGGCCAAGTTATCCAATAACGACCCCAGCAGTATAGTGTATTCAAGTCTCTGAAAACATACACACACACGCAAACACACACACGCGCGCGCGCGTGCGCGAAATAAAACAACTATGAAACCTCAGTAGTGTCTTAGTATCCAATTTAAATATATTAGAAAAGGATCATAATAGAAGAGTTTAAAAGACAACGAAACCAACAAGGCCACCTGCAGCTGGTGGTCTGGGGCTGAGGTGCCAGCCCCGCCCCCGCGCGGACCGGCAGCGCCTCCCCGGAGGAGGTGGAGCCTTCCGTTGAGCGCAGCACCAGCGGCAGCACCATGGACAGGGGCTGCACCCGCTTGCCCCCTGCTTCGCGGCACTTCTCCCAGCGCTGCAGACAGGTCTGTTCCTGGTGCTGCAAAGGATCAACTGCCCCAGGCATTAGACGTTGCGTGTGCTGGGACGCAAGGTGGAGCATTATTGCATTAACCTGGCCCGTGCCAAGGTACCAGGCCAGCAAGCTCGGCAACGACGAGGTGCCCTTCGAGAACTTCATGCTGCAGGAGGGCACTACACTGATTGATGCTGTACTAGGTCATGGAAAGCACAGTGGAAGCTCTTCAGAAGCTGGAAGCTGAACAAGAGGGACTTGAAACTACATCAGACCAACGAGAGAAGGAAATTTGAAGACTTGATGCTGGGCAGTGATCTCTCCCTTTCTGACTGAAGCCTTGACCATGACACAACATTGGCACAGCAGCCAGACAAAACTTCTGGGTGTAATGGCGGAGGAAAAAAAAGCAGACTCTGTGTCATCCCTGAGTACATGACCAAGGACAGTGTGGTGAGTTTTCTGTGTTGGCACATTCGATTGATGCTGAACCAAGACTGCCTCTTCAAATTTTCACTAGACCTCTTCAAGGTCATGGACTACCTGGAGGACAACAACCTCTGGACTGAGACCAGGCTGTCTGGAATGTAGTGGTGTCTGTCTGAAGACAGCGTGGCCAAGGTCAGCAACTTCGACCTCATCAAGGGGGCCTCTAGCACTGGGACACATGCAAGCTGCGCGTCGCGTGGACAACACCCAAGGCCCTGAGAGAGGGGTAGTTCAGAAACGTTATTCAGGAAATCTACTCATTTGTGCCAATTCCTTATCCAAGACTAACCCTGGAGGACATTGTCCTTTAGGTGAAGAAGAGCTATAAGGCAGATACCCTGATGTTGCCTACCTGCAAGCTAGGAGTTCCTAAGGACTGCTGGCATCTGGAAGCCACCATATAGCTCTCTGTCCTGCAGCAGGAGCATTTCAAAACCCATGAACTACATGTATGACTGCCAGTTCACAGACCATAGGCGTGTCGGGGTTGAACCAGAGTAGATTGAGAGCCTCATACCCTCGCTCAATGGGCTAAAACTTGGGCTGACCTCAGTGGGCATTTTTCTTCTGTCCCAAGGTGTCCCCCTTCTGACTTCCCAGGGACCCTGCCCAGGCCAGGCACCTTCTCTCATGCACTCACCAATAGCCTTCGGTATCCCTACTGAAAGGACCAAATAGACAAGAGGCTGAAAAGCAGGAAGTGGATACCCTACCAAGTAAGACTCCCATCTCTCACCCTCTTAGGGTTTTACTAACCCCCCCTTTTATATATATATATATATATATATATATATATATATATATATATATATATATATATATATATATATTTCCAATGCATTCATTTCCCATTATTTTCCAAGAAAGTACCCAGAAGTGAACATTTATTTGTTTCTGTCCTGAGTTAGGGTTAGGAAGACCAGGCCCTTCTCTAGGGACCCATCACCCCAACTTTGTTTCCCATTCTCTGTCCCACATCACCTTAGTAGTCGGTAGCTGCCTGTATGCACTTGACCATGTTGTCATGGGCATGTGCCTGAGGCAGATATCTGTTACAGTCTTGAAGTTCATATGCTGCTGTCACCTACGTGCCTGTCCTGTCACATGGAATCATAATAAAGTGCCCCATGAAGGAAAAAAGGCATACACATTTAGTATTAGGAAAAGGACTGATTAATATCAATTAGCATGCAAAACATTATTTGTGGACATTATTATATCAAGCAAATAGATAAAGATTAACAATAATAATTTCATTATCTTGGAGACCTTTGGCCTCTATTAGACAAACCAAGCATGTATGTTTACAATTACTCATTTTCTGACACGTTCTTCTTGAAAACAGAGGCATCTGCATTTGCATGAGCAAGCAGGAGAGCAGGGGAATGTTTTGGTGGAGGCTGTGGTCTGAGAAAGAATGAAGAATAAAGCACCAGTGTTGACACAAAGAACTTTGGAATCAAAAAACCTGGGGTTTGAGTCTTATTTTAGCCTCTGGCTAGATTGTACTTCAGCTGTTAGCTAAATTTATCTAAAGTCCAGTTTCCTCACATGTAAGAGAGGCAACTGATATTACCTGTTTCATGACAGTCTTAGCACTGTGACAGAATGGGCTATGCTCTTAAATTAGTGCCTAGCACAAGTGACTTCTCTGTAACTGTAGTTATTAAGTCACCGATACAATTGTGTTTTACAAAG
Organism: Furipterus horrens; assembly: GCF_987537825.1. NCBI lineage: Eukaryota > Metazoa > Chordata > Mammalia > Chiroptera > Furipteridae > Furipterus > Furipterus horrens. Next base: position 197,412,835 of record NW_028327173.1, on the reverse strand, counting down.
CTGCTCTAAGAAACCTGTTTGGAGATCAAATCAGACACTACACCATACATATCACAGACAAATTAAAATGTACATTATCACAGAAGATAAATGATTAAGAACATATATTTAAACACATGTGCATGCATGTACACAGATGTAATATATATTTTAGCTCAGCAAAGCTATTGGAGGAATCCCCAACTGGAAACCACCAAGCTGGACTAAGCAAGTGCTTAAGTGAAGGCAGGTCCAGCCCTGTGGGGACAACAGACAGCTCCATGTGTCCACAGAACTCTAAGCAGCCAGCATTCGCTAGAATAGCAGATGGAGATATTTCAATCTTGAAATCTAACTCAGGAATAAACACAAAGAAAAATAATAACAATAACTTCAAATATATTTTTCTATTTTAGACAACCAATACTTCACTTGCCATCCTTATGCAGATAACTCAAAGATGTATATATATATATATATATATATATATATATATATATATATATATATATATATCTATCAGAGAAGGAAAACTCTGATTCCAAAAAACCTCCGCTGCCTTGCGGCATACCTCTTCAGGGGAAAGGCTAAGGGAGTAAACCCCGACAGAAAATCCGGAGCCGGAGTCCCTAAGGCGGTTTGACGTTGTAGTCAATACCGGCAACTCCTGCGGCGCACCTGAAGCCAAGCTGTATTGACTCCGTCTTTCCCTTGGACCCTTCAGCTGCGAAGAGAGGGGGGGTCTGCTGCATGGGCAACAGCTGGCCCTCCATATCACCCTGCCCAGGCTCTGTAGCTTCAGCTTCACTGGAGAGGACACTCCAGCGTCATCGCAAGATGTCGATTCAACACGGGAGGAGACAGATACCGTGTCACTCCCGAGTTGGACTGCACAGCCATTCTCGGCGGTGCAGATAGACTCTTAAGAAGCTACACCATCGTCTCTCGAGACGGACGGCTGCCGACGACGATATATATATATATGTTCTAAAATTGCATTTCAATTTTTTTACTTTATCTTTCCATTTTGTATTTTGATGACACCTGCAAGTCATCATTTTTCTGCCTGATGCTTTTTTGTCTAATTGTGTTCTCTTTGCCTGGAAACCACATCACAGTTCTCCCAAGCATACATGGAAAAAATATCAGAATTCAGTGAGAAATAAACAGTAATGAAGGAGGGAATAACAGGGAAAGTTAATGATTTGGACAATGTGGATATTGATGTCAACATATATTAAACACAGATATACTTATAAATATTACATATAAGATGAACACTGGCCCATTTTGCTTTATGCATTACTCTGTTCCTGTGCAGTAGATAATTAATTCAGCAGGATTGCGTGTCCAAGACATGCACACTCCATGAAAAGTCTGGCCCTGCCTGACTCCTAGAGATAACCTATAAGCCCTGCATGATAAGAGTGTCTTTGTTTTACCCAGGGAGTTGGGTAATGCCATATTATTTACACTCACAACATGATTTATGGTAGGGGCTTGGGCCATGTGATATCAGTTTGACCTTTGGCAGGGCTGTAGACTGAGACTAATATCAGCCACAAGCACAGTCAGCCATACCTATTTGAAAACCCCAATAAAAACCCAACATACATAGGCTAATATAACTTCTTTGGTTGGCAATAATTCACGGGTGGCATGGTATATCACTGCTGAAATGACTTAGGAATTGTTCATATGACCCCACTGGGAGAGGACAACAGGAAACTCACACCTGGTTTCTCCCTCTGTGTCTTGTGACTTTGCTGGTATTAATCTGTATCTTTGTTTTTACTGTAATTATAACAACTGTTTGAGCCCTTTTTGTCCTTCTAGCAAAGCACTGAACCTAAGGGTGATCTTGGAGAGCTGCAAACACAGTCTCTAACCAGTATATCTGAAAAATGTAAAACTAACCTTACTGATTTTTAGAAGACACTCGTGTCTTCAGGGACAAAACTTAGACCTGAATTTATCTTATTTTTGTAACAGATAAAATAAGACTCTAATTAGTTCACATATTCTTATTTCTAAAAATGTTATAAAGTATCTGAAAAATTGACACTCTGTTTCTGAAAGTGATGGTTGAATGAATATTTAAAGAGTGAGTCATATTGCATTGATACAATTTGCAAATATTTTTCAACTATAGCACTGCTATCATGAATAGCACGAGTACAGGCTTTCAGGAGAGTAGCCCAACTAAGGCAAATCTGTATTGGTTTCTGGGTGAGAATCATCCATCCACTAAATCAGTGATGCTCAGACCTAGAAGGAAAGACCATCTTGGAACCCATAGATTAATTAGGGGTTGAAGTAGCAACCTGGGTAAGTAAAATTCTCAGGGGTTACAAGATCTAAATTCACAGTCAGAAATGTGTTCAAAATCTTTGGTTAAATTAAGTTTCCAAACCTCAGTTTCCTAGTCCAAACACAGTCATTTATTTTGCATTTGAATCAATATGTATCAAGTTCTTATCATGTGCCAGATATTTTACTGGTCCTTAGATCCAAAAATCTCCTGTAACTATTTATTTTCTTAATACTCTTGTAAACACTTAAGTTGCGTCTGCATCACTGTGTCAGAAATAGTTACAAGTAAATAATTCCACTCATTTTGGGACATTAGGATTATTCTGGGGGTTCCTCATTGCTGTGGTCGTCAGCATTCCGTCACTTGAGGAAAGACACTGGAAAAGATGTTGCATTTTTATTGACCTACAAAGCCAGACATTGTGCTAGGTTGTTTAAATGTATTTATTTTATGTTAACTGCAACCTCCTAAGGTATGTGAACCTATATGTTATGCAAAGCAAGCCTTCTCTTTCTGAAAAAAGAAATGTTCACATTCTATTTTACTTACTGACAAAATGTCATTGCTTTCCCAAACATTTCTGTGACAATTCATCATGTTCATCTTTACTATGATTTTCTATTTTTATTAAATCCTTTTGGAAATTCTAATTTGGCCTCCTCCTTTCTTACTTCTTTTTGAGATCTAAAATTATAACCTAGTGTACTTTGTAATATTTTACCCCAGGTATCACACAAATAGTAGATATATATATATATATTACTAAAGATTTGGCTCTAAATCAACATACAATTACAAAATAAGGAAGAAAAGATTCTCTAAGCAAGAAAGAGACAATATCAAGTGGGATGTTGTGTGATTGAAGACTCTACAGACATCTATTTCCCTCGACCAACTCAAAGACTTTCTCATCAGGAAGTAGTAAGGAACATTGTATATTTTGTTCAATTCTACTTTCTCATTGCTGATATTTGTGCCTAGTATGTGGTATGTGCTCAATACCTGATGAAAAATGGGTAGATTTTATACTTAAACTCTATACCTCCTACTGTTACATGCCTCCAGTACTCAAAATTCTTTCTAAATATCTCTCTCCTTTATTCACATTTCTCTTCATTAAAATCTCCAATTCCCACTTTATTTCATACAGCAAATTAGCTCTTGCTTTGTCTGCTCCATTTCATTCCAGTTGTGCATTGAAAGCCAAACTCCCAAAACCAAAATGACCCATGAGAGGTTTCTTTCAGTTAAACAAATATGATCCTCCGCTCCTTCTCTGCTTGCACTGTGTGTACGTGTGTGCACACATTTATACTCTCTCTCTCTCTCTCTCTCTCTCTCTCTCTCTCTCTCTCTCTCTCTCTCTCTCAACATTACTAGGCCCATTCTACAGAACAAAGCTTTCGATATTATCAGCTGTCTAGAAATATTTCCTACTTTCTCAATACCATATGTTGCTTGATTTGAATATGTTTATATTTTAAAATTGGACATGATACGTATAGACATTCAATATTTTTAAAAGCATTCTGCAAGAATATATTAGATTTGCTTACATGGGATTATTTGCTTAAACAATCTAAATCTAAAGAGCAATTTTCCAATAGAAGTTATTTGTTATCCATAGTTCCCTATGTCTTTTGGTCTGTTGTGTGTAGTGTTTATCACATGTAACACATTTTTTAAAACTTTTTAAAAATATTTTATTTATTTATTTATGTATTTATATTTTTAGAGAGAGGGAGAGGGAGGGAGAAAGGGAGGGAAAGAAATATTAATGTGTGAGAGAAACATCTATAGGTTGCCTCTGGCACGGAGACCAAACCCGCAACCCAGGCATGTGCCCTGACTAGAAATTTAACTGGTGATGCCCTACCTTGCAGGTTAATGCCCAACCAACTGAACCATATTGGACAGAGCAATTTTTTGAAACTTTTAATAAAGATCCACAGATTTAGTTATTATTCCCAGGCTTGTCAACACTGTTTATACTGTAAAGCAGTTGAATCTCATTGGGGTTCAGACTCTTACATACTCTGAGATACTTATCTCTCAGATATAAAATTTCCTCATCTGTGAAAGGAATTATCATAGTGAGCCCTGCTTACCCATGTTTTGAGGATTAGATGTAGTAATTATTCAAAGTAATTTAAAAAGTTATAATTTATGATATTATTGTTCCCAAAAATCCATTTCACGTATAAATATAATGAAACCATCAGATAATGCTATCAATAAAGACATGAAACATACATTGTGCACTTTTAATAAAGTAAATGAAGAATTTTTTGACAAAATCTAGTATTCCCTATCTCCTGTAGACATTTTTGTGAGAGGAAACGCTAACACAAACTCTCAAGTACACTTCTGAGAAGTATAATAACAGTTTTATAAAATTTATTTGATAACCAATTTATAATTTCAATGTAAGAAATGTCTAAACTAGTAGAAATTTTGTTTTTAGTTTATTTGAACCAAACTGACAATTGCCAGGAAACAAAATCTCAAGGGATTGAGAAAATGCTCCAGAAAATGGCAGTTTAACCACTTATTTCATGCATCAGAATCAGAGGGGAAGATGTAAGCAGGATACATGAAATTCACTGGTGATAGATTAGGGAGAGGGAGGAAGCAAAGCGGGGAAATCTCTGAGACCGGATACAAAGCAAAAGGGGTGAACAGACACACACTTGCCCTGCATTGCTGGGTTTAAGGTAGTTAACAGTTAACAGTTAGCATGGGAACAATACAGTGAGGGGTTCTGTGGTCTGTGCTCCTGTGCAGTGATTGTGCCCTGAGGAGTCTGAGAAAAGGGAATTACTCTGACATTGCAAAGGTGTGTTATCACAGATGCAAAAGCCAATAAATAGACATACTCAGTTAAAGAAAAGGTTGACCTTTATCAAGGAATATACTGGCTTCCGTGACTCATTTTTAGTTAGAAAGTTTTAATTTCAGATCATTTTATGTCTTCACCTTTGCTTTCTGAGTTTGTAAAGCCATCATGCAGGCCTCTCCTGAGCTTGTCAGGTTTAGTATGTGGCTCCCTTTTTTTTTGTCCGCACTAATTATATGATTATATATTGTTAATGGGATACAATTTAAAGGTAAATGCTGATCCACATCTACTAATAGTATTACAAATGGTGGTCTCACATCAGGAGAATATACGTCAATTACACATAAAACATTTTCAAACATAGGAGTGGTTTTCTAACTAATTCAATTCTGCGGTTCCTATAAAGCTAAATGGAGAAGAAACAAACACATAGATGTCATAAAAGTAAATTACATTTATGCCATGTTATTTCAAATAAAATAAGATTATTATACTAAGAGTACAAACAGAAACATCATTTTAAAAAATGAGTTGAAAAATGTCTAACTTCTACTTCATACTTGACAAATAAGCATTTTTTGTCAACCTGGTTTACGTTTTTTTCGTAATGATTACAGGTTCTGGAGTAGTTTTATATAAGAAGTGCTGTGCTTCTTTTTTGAACATAATTGTCAGTTATGATATTAACTTTTTTTTTTTAAATATAAATGCCTATTGACAGTTAGTCATAGTTTAGCCTTCTTCTCCCAAAGCTACTCTACTGCCCATAAATCATCCACAGTCCTTGCCAAGTCATTTTGGTAAAAGAGTCTGGCTTTATACAACAGTGGATTTATTTTAATCTAAATAAATGATTTATGTATCTTATAAATCTTCAATTAAAGATGTTTAATATTTCTTTATCTTATTTCATTTAATATTCTGAGATATTTTACCTTAGAGGAAATTCCTAACTTCAAAATTTAGGGAAACAAATAAGACTAAAAAATGAGTAAAGAATGTTTTAATAATCATTTTTGCATTTTACAACACAAGACTTCATTCCTTAAGCAGCAAACAAAATATTGAGACTATAACACAGAGACAATCCCCTCATCCCAATCACATTCTGGAAAGAAAAGGTGAATGCCACAAAAAGCTGAGTCAAAATGTCACCTAAAAGAAAATCTCTTAGGCATACTGAGAGAGATAAACTAGATTTTAAAAAATAGAGGTTGAGGCAGGATAGTCAAAGTGCATCTGCTTTTGAAAAACATCTGGAAACCTTACAATCAATCTGTCCTAAAACTTAAACTCACCTTTTTAATCTATATGTCCTCCTCTTTCAACTAGTCCAGAACACAGACCTGAGAAAAGTGGGATAAGACCTTTCCCCAAGACCAGCTTTAGATGTTCACTTTATTTTTCATTAGATTTACCGGGGTGACATTGCTTAATAAGTTTATATAGGTTTCAAGAATGATACGTGATACGTATATTGCATGGTGTGCCCACCATTTTACAATGGTGTATGTGTAACAGAAGCTTCCTAGATTTGACTGAGAACTGCTATCATAGGTAATCAAAATATTGGTGTACAGTCTATCCTAGAATAGTCACTTTCCCAAGCTGCTGCATAATGGCCTTAATTACAAAGATGCTTCTATTCAGGACACTGAGATTCTATAACACCCTGTACACAAATTGCTCCAAAGTTGTCCACTATTTATTCTCTGTCCCATCAGACTAAGCTTTCCAGGTCTACCCTTGTGTGTGGTATATAGTTAGCATCCAACAAATACTGGTAGAATAAATGAATAAGTGAATTATTAATGTTACTATTATGACTGACTATATTGCTATATCTTGCTTCAAATCCTCTATATTTTTCATTGAAAATGTACACTGAGTTTATACAATGTCCTTATGGATCTCTTAAGTTCAATACTTTGTGTTTCTTTTTTAAAAATACTTAAGCAGTTGTTGGGGAAAGATAGATCCCTGGGTTCTTTTCGGCAATCTACAAAAGTTTATGTTTATTAAAACTTGGGGGTTGGAGTGAGCTGTTATTGTTATCTAACAGGTAGAGACCAGGGATGCTCCAAACATTTGACTGTGCACAGGAAAGTCCCACAACAACACTGTGTTGGCTTAGAATTTCAAGTGTTGAAATTACAAAAGCATGCCTTAAAAAATTCTTTTCACTGCTGTGTGTTTGTTAGGCTGCCTTGGGTTTTGTTGCTGTTGTCTTCCTCTGAGTTGAAGATGTGATGTCTGCACACTCTGGTCCACAGGACGGATATTGTCCATTCTCCTTCCTATCACCATTTCTGCCTGTTTCCACCTGCTCAGATAATTGCTGTAGCCAAAGTTGCAACCTGGAGCAAATCAGCACATAACCCAAGGTTGTCCACGTTCACCTTCTAGACTTCATCCCAAGGGAAAATGTGGCTTGAAGAAAGAGCCCCTCAACCCACCATATTTTCCCTTTAGCAAGGGCAAGTTGCCTCTGATTATTGTTTTAAAAATAAGGTTTGAAAATGCAAAGGTACTCATTATACTGTTGTCTGTGTAGGAGCTTTGTTTGTTCTTGTTTGTTCATTTGTTTCTTTCAGTTTTACATATGAGTAAAACCATATAGTTCTTCACATATTTTATGTGACTTATTTGGCTTAGCGTGGTATTCTCAAGGTCTCTCCATGTCATAGCAAATGGCAGTGTTTCATCTTTTCTTATGTCTGAGTAATATTTCATTGTATATATGTACCACATCTTCTTTATCCAACCATCTATTGAAAGACTGTAGTGAACACAGGGGTGCATATATCTTTGTGAATAGTTGTTTTCACCTTTTTCAGGTAGACACCCAGAAGAGGGGTTGCTGGGTCATATGGTAACTCTGATCCACCAAGCCATAAAGGTGGGTGCACACAGCATTACTCCAACATCAAATGCACATAATACTTAGCTGATCAGGCCTGAGCAGCCCCTGAAGACACAAGGAAATTATGTAAAAAGTGGCCCAATAACTCATGGTTCCCATTCCTGCCTGCCTTTTCCCTTTCTGCATTTACTTATGGTCTGCTGGGAGTTTCCTATGGTCCCTTGACAGAGGAAGAGAAAGCTCAGGCCTATATAACAAATAGTCCTGCTATGTGGGAATGCCTTAAAAGCAGACAGCTACAGCACTATATCCCCTTTCTGTGATACCCCTGGAAGACAGTGGTAAAGAAAAATTCTCCCAGTTGGCAGAATTTTGAGCAGTGTACATGGTTGTTCACTTTGCTTGGAGGAGAAATAGCCAAATGTTTGATTATATACTACTATATAAGCTATGAACAATGGTTTGGCTGAATGATCAGGGACTTGAAAAGAAGATGATTGGAGAATTAATGACAAGCAATATTGTCAGAAGTGGTATGTGAGTGAACCTCTCTGAATAACCAAAAAACATGAAGACATTAGGGCCCCACTGAAATTCTCACTAAAGAACCTTAGTAGGGGAGGATATTAATAACCAAATAGATTGAGTGACCCGTTCTCTGGCTGCTAGGCAGCCTGTTACCTGAGTTAGTATTATTAACACCCAACAGGCTCATGAACAAAGTGGTCATGGTGGTGGGAATGAAGCTTATACATGAATTCCACAGCACAGACTTCCACTCACCAAAGGCAACCTGGCTACATCCAGTGACCAACATGCCAGTGTTAGAGACAACATTGAATCCCCAGTACAGCACAATTTCCTTGGGTGATCAGCCACATACTTGGTGGCAGGTTGATTACATATACATTATTAAACATATATTTCTTTGATACTTTCATAACCATATATGAAGAAATGTTTAACTTGAAGGTATCTTCTCTTAAAAGTTGTTCTATGCTATTGAAGGAAGTACCATGTATTACAATAGTTAATATTTTGGAGGCTAGTGACCTGGGGTTAAACTGCTTATTTCCATTCACAAGCTTTGAAATCTTTGGTCTTTTACTTAACCTCTACAAATGTCAGTTTTCTAAACTACAAAATGGAGATAAAAGTGGAAATTCTATCACATTATTTCAATAATTAAATATAATAATGAAGTCCAAGTACTTAATACAGTGCAGGGCCTAGAGTCCATGAGCTATACATGGTAGCTATCATGCTTAAAAAATTACTTAAAACAACCTTTGGCTTTTGAAACAAAAGGATATTTTACATTTTTGCAGTTGTTTATGTACCTATATTTTATACATGATAAAGATTTCATACATGTTATTTTAATAAGTAGCTTATGTTATTTTCAACTTGGCATTTAATCAATAATAAGTATAATTCATTTCGTCATTTAGTGCTTCTTTATAAATTGATTTTTCTTCCATTGTATTTCTCATCTTTTATTCTTAGCTATTTTACCAGTTTTAAGATACAGCTACTAATTGTTTGATGCTACTCCCCTCTTCTTAACTACCTGGGAAGTCGTGTAACTACTTCAATTAAAATATTATTGAAGTGTTGCTAAGTGTCTTGTTCTCGGTGAAAGTTCATCTTGATTTTTTGTGGACCTCCAGGTAACAATTTTAATTACCCTGATGCCACCACCATGCTGGAGTTTTCTTTGACAGTCCCAGATGAGTCACTATTCAGCCATTGCCATCAAGGTGTCAGATATGCAAGTAAAGCATGGGCAGCCCAGTCGTAAACCAGATAAAACCAAGTAACCATCATTGGTGCCATGTGGAATAGGACGATTGAATAACTTATTCCTGGCAAATTCCTGAGCCACACAATCATGATATTTAATACGTAGTTGTCATCTAAGTTTGGATAGTTTGCAATGCAGCAGCAATAGATAACTAGAATGAGTACATTCTTAGAGTCTGCCATTTACACATTCACCATTTTGACCCTAAAATCTTTTGCACTTGCCAAGTTGAGGCTGAAAATAATGAACCTTGTAATGAGGTAATTGCACATACAATTGGAGAGAAGTATGTTCATTTTACGGAACAGGTAACAAAGTTATTACCGAAGGAACCCATTACAAGTGCAATTACTTGCAGGCTAATTTCTGCCCCTATGGCTAATTGTAGGCAGAAGAATTTGAATGAAAAATTAAACGTCTACTAGAAACTCCTTAGAAATTTATTTCTTTATTATTCTGTACAGGTTTTTGGTGACCTGTGGCCATTAAACATCACAAGACATTACTCAGAATTGAAATGGTGCTCCTGATACTCTTGTCTAAGCTAAAATTGTGTCTTTAAGTAATCTTTGCCTAAAATTCTTCATATTTTTGTATTACATTTTTCCTTAATCATTATAAAGTACTAGTATAAACTTTAACCTCTTGAATGTGTCCTATTGTGAAAACTCCATTATATTGTGTAAAAAAATAACACTGGCCTATTCATGGAATTCTAAATTAAATACAAGTAATATAGGCGCATTCTTTAAAATCTACATTGCATATTTCTAAAAATAAATAGAAAATTAATATAGCCTGAAAGAAAGTATAATAATTTGAATTACTATACCAAGAAACAAGAAAATAAATACCTCTATAAACTTATTAAAAATATGTATATTATATCCTCTTGTAACATATTAACAAATGATTCATTTCTACATATAATCTTTAGTTACATAACAATATATATGAACTTTATGCATGCTAAACAAAGATATTGTCATACTTTTTAATCTTTGTGTATTATTTCACTTCTTAACTTACTTGACTATCTGCTACTATTATATATCCATATATTTTTCAATTTTTTAGTAATATAAACAGTGCATTGAAGACTATCATGTTGATATTTGTGCATTTGTCCAGGTATTTTTAAGGATATATTTTAGAAGTCTTATTCAGAGTTGAAAATGTATAGATGCATTTGTTGAGCACTATGCGATGCGCCTCTTGCTACATGTGTACTAAGCTGTTTCTAAATAGTCAATATGGTTAGTAAAAAAAAAATACCATGCTTGAATTTCACAGATGGAAGCACGCAGTGCTACCTGTAAGAAGGTAACTTCCTGATGTAATACAATTTTGTTTGAAATAAAGTCGTTGAATATCTATTCTGATTAATCATGGTAAGTGTTTTAGTTGGAACTGGAGAAAAGTCAGTAGTACAGTCAGCAGTATTTGGAAATCATGGAGCACAAAAAGCTGGGACTTGCACCATTCATCTTTAGAGTTCTGGAGATAATTATCCGGATTTCATTTTCAGTAGATTTTGCTACTATTCAATGAAATCAAACAAAAAAATGCAGATCCTTGGGCATGGGAAGATGGTGGTGTGTGTAGTTGTGGGGACAGTTTCTGTGCATTGCATAGTGTTGTTAGACACAATTTTATTACCCAATCTTATATTTATTCTAAAATGTATGTGATATAGGATATGGAAATTTGACACAGCATGCTCAGTAGCGGTAGCTTTGATCTTTTTGTCTCAGAAGCTAAAGTAGGTGAAGTCACTAATCAGAAGAAAGAATACATGATGGGGAGATAGTTGTTATCTCTTTAGAGGAGACAGAAGAATGTAAAAATCAACTAAAGGTAAGAGAAATATATAATATAATCCTGAAGGCATTGTGAAGACAATACTTAGAAGCACACAGACTGGTCATAGACTATTTTTCAGACTATATTTGCCGATTCAATGATGTTTAACTATTTACATATGTATTTATCTGTGTTGAAATATTTATTTTGGTTTTCTACCTTTTATCAATGTGAAGAAGTAATATTTATACTTTAATCCTATTATAAATGGCATCATATAATTCTCTCAAGGTGGTTTAATCAGAAAATATATGAGAATGATGTCTTAGGTTATGCCCTCAATTATTCTTGAAGAATATCAAGCAGTGCTTTGTTATCAAGCAAAGACAAATTTGACACATGCCCTCTTTTTAAAATAAATAATTTTTGATCATGTATATCATTCACATTTATAATTTTAATTTTATAACCTTCCTAAAGAAAATGATATAGAATTAAAATATACTTTGATTGATTATTTTACTCATGAATTCTTCCCCTGCCCAACATAATTCCATACATTAAACGTGATATGTTTTTGTCTGGGGTTTTTGGATTTTACATTATTTATCATTCCTTTAATCCCTAGTATATTGAAATTTTTTAAGCTTTACACAATTTTAGTTCAAAGAATATTTTGATATTTTGTTACTTTTTTTACTTTATTCCTATCAAATCTACAGTTCATATTAAAATTTTATCAATTATTTCATAAGTGATTATTATAGTTATTTTTCCCAAGTCCAATAAATAGTCTAAGCTTACATGTTACATTTTATTGTATTGTCTTAAGCTTCTTTCTGTCTGGAATAGTTCCTCCATGTTGTCTTTTTTTATTATTTTATTTTTGATTTGTTTGCAGTTAACACTATCTTGTTTTAGTTTCAGGTGTACAGTGCAACAGATATAGCTAATTAATCTATGACAAAGAAAACAACAACTGACAATGGGGAAAAGACAGTTTATTCAATAAAGTGTGTTGAAAAAACTGGACAAATACATGCAAAAATATTAAACTAGACTACTTTCTTACTCAATATACAAAAATAGATAAACACAACATGGATTAAAAACTTAAATGTAAGACCTGAAACCATAAAATTCCTGTAAGAAAATATAGGCAGTAAAATCTCAGACATTTCTTTGAGCAATATATTTTTTCCTGACATATTTCCTGGAATAAGAAAAACAAAAGGAAAAAAATGTGGGGCTACATAAAACTAACAAGTTTTTGCACAACAAAGAAAAACATCAACAAAATGAAAAGACAACCCACTGGATGGGAAAAATATATTCATCAGAGATACATCCAATAAGGGGTTAATATCCACAATTTGAAGAATGCAGACAATTGAACATCAAAACTAACAACCAAATAAAAAATGGCAGAGGACCTTAACAGACTCTTCTCTAAAGAGAGAACAGGTGATAGACATATAAAAAGATACTCAACATCACTAATCATCAAAGAAATACAAATTAAAACCACAATGAGATACCACTTCACATCTGTCAGGAGGGCTATCAAAATAAATTAACAAACAATAAGTTTTGGTGAGGATATAGAGAAAATAGAACCCTAGTGTATTCTTGATGGAAAGGCAGACTGGTGCAAGCACTGGGGAAAACAGTGTGAAGTTCCTCAAAAAATGAAAAATGGAATCACCTTTTGACCTCAAGATATCGCGTTTTATAGGATTTAATCCATTCCTCACAGTTTTGTACACTCTGCCTTAGTGATGCATCTAGTGTCATTATTTCAGCTTGTCATCCTAGGTCTCATGGCCTGACATGTCCACTAAGCTCTGAATTTGCAGATCTATTTTTGCTTGAGGATCTCTTCAGCTGCTCAATCTAAACTCAATTCAATGCCCCTTCCTCGTTCTCCCCTTGTGTAGTCTATTTAAGGTTTTAGCAACTATATGTGATAATAGCTTCCTTCAGAATGTTTTGATTAGCAAAGCGCAAGGTCCTATTGTTTTCACTAACTCTAGCAAATCAGAATATTCACTTAAGCATCTTTTTGAGCACCACCTCATTTTCCTAGCTCATTTCTTCTGGAATACCTTCTCCAACACTTTAATAATCATTGGGATCTCTAACACCTAAGAGTTATCTGAGGGAAATTAGTTGATTGAAGAATGTCCGAGAAACATGGGTGTGTGAGGGCACTGGAAGTATCTATCTACTATAATATGTTATAACTGCCCCTCACATCAGACATGTTTAAACTCATTGATTCTTATCAATGAAACAAATCCTCGCCCTAGATCTCTTATGTGTTATAGAATCATACATAAAATTACTAAGTTCTCATATGTAGTTTATATTAAATGATTTAAAATACAGATAAGTATATAAAACAAGGTTGAATGAGTGATAGAAATATTTTGACGGAAATAAATATTAAGAAGACACTAATAACAATAAAACTATTCATTAGTATGTTACCTCCTAATATGTGATGCACACTGTGAGCTGCTTTACATTTCTTGGATCTTTAATCCCTAAAATTATGATTCAAAGTATTTGTTTTCCCCAGCCTAAAATTAGAAACTGAGGGCCAAATAGATAAAGTAATTTTTTCATAGACAGAGTCAAGAATCAACAGCAAGGCTTTCTGTCATTAATGTCATAATTTAGCCTTGACTTTATCTGTGCATCATTAGCTCCTACGCTTTCATATTCTCTTCCCCTCCCCATTAATCTTTCATTATTATGAGTTCTGTTTGCTCATCAGCGTTACTTTCATGATGTAACTAAAATATCTCATTCTTAATTTTTCAAATTTAACTTGAATATTGACACATATGAAGTCTGTCTGGAAAAACCCCAGCCTTTGTTAATATAACAAGAATGATTGGTGCAACATTGGTATAATCTGGTAGCCAAGGAGAGTGGACTGGAACATGCGTGCATGAACAATGACAACATCACTGGATTAGCCGGAGGAGGAAGTAGCTGCCCTTAGGTGAGTACGTGTACTGCATAGCCATTGAATTAAAAATGACTGAGTAAAGTAACAAATCTGCACCAAATTTTGGGTTAATTTTGAACATTCCTACGTGGAAACTATTCAGATGATTCAGAAGGCCACAGCCATGGGCAACTGGTGACTGGCAGCTTCATCACAACAACACGCCTGCTCCTGCATCACATCTTGTATAGAATTTTTTGGCAAAACATCAGATCACCCATGTGACTCAGTCCCCCTACAGCTCAGATTTGATGCCATTTGACTTACGTCTTTTCCTAAAATTAAAATCACCTTTGAAAAGGACGCTATTTCAGACCATTAATGGGATTCAGGAAAATACAATGGGGAAGCTGATGACAATTACAACTGTGTGAGGTCCCAAGGTGCCTACTTTGAAGGGAACTGAAGCACCATTGTCCTATGTACAATGTTTCTTGTATTTTGTATCTTCTTCAATAGATGTCTCTTTTTCATAGTATATGACTGGATACTTTCTGGACAGACCTTGTATGTATGAAAAAATGAAAAAAAATGACCCATTTTACTCCTTTACTTGGTAGACATCCTTTGAGAATAAATGTTATATATATATATATATATATATATATATAGAGAGAGAGAGAGAGAGAGAGAGAGAGAGAGATATGTCTCTATTTCTAGTGCATATTTGCTAACATACTTTTGAAAACCATTGATTCTGCCACTCTACTTTCAAAGTTATGAAATTTTGCAATTCATTCAAGATGCTAGACAAATGATATGTTAACTGCCATTTCTATTACATGCCTGCAAAACATAACTGAGAAGTCATAAATAGTCACATGCCAAATAATAAATGTTTGTTTTCAAAATAAAGTTCTGACTGCTTGGGTTAAAAATGTGAAATGAGATATTAAAGCATAAAAGGCTGAAACCTTTTGAGAGATGTGGTAGTATCATGTGTCTTCATGAACCTGAATGCAGGTTGAGTTTTCTTAATTTTAATTAAAATGCCATCATCCTGGAAATATCTATTTAGTTGTATCAGGTGCCACAATTTTTCATTCTTATTCATGATTTTAATTGCAAACAAAAAATTAAAATATCAATCTTAAAATTATTTATACTATTTGTTTTTATCACCTTCTACCTTAGAAAATCTATTAGTTTGCAATTACTAATTGAAGACACAAAATAAAACATTTCCTTTTTGTTTATTATTTATACTTGGTGAGCATGTCCTGGAATTTACAGTACTTCAAAACTGCTGTCACAGAATAGAACAGAAAAATTAATTTCAGTTACTAATGCACACCCTGACTGAACCTCATACCAAGAGCTATAGGACCCTTAAGTATGATAAATAGATTTTTGGTCTATTACAAAACATAAAATAAAAACCAATCATAGTTATGATCCTTGGAAGTACTTAGTTCTTCTTATAGTAGTCAGAATTGTTGAATATGAAAATATTTAGTGCCAAGATTGATAGAAGCATTAGGCTAGATCTAGTTTGGCAGAATAAGTAGAGTTGTACTAATTGTCTCTATGTCATTCCTGATAATTTGAGAAAAGAAAATTTGAAGGCAAAATTAGCACTGAAGATCAGGTTTCTTCTATTTATATTTTTGATAATGTTTATCTTTAATATGTTGCAATTTCTTCACCTCCTTACTTACTGTTTGGCCTGGTGTAAGTCACTGTACAATGTGACTTTGTATTTCTTCCTTGGAAGAAATGTTAGATGTGACTCATTGCCTTTAAATAGCAAATGTCAATCCAGCTCCAAATGACAAGAATCTTTAAGAATTCTTTCAGAATTTATTTTCCTCAATCTATTTAGTGTTCATTTGTTGACACAGGTAAAAATAACTTATTGTGCAGATGACTTTTTCCTGATTACATGCTGACATTAATTAAATTTTTTTTCTCAAACTCTGTCTAATATGCTAAAAACAAAAACTAAACAAAACCAAAACCAAAACCAAAAGCATTTCCTAAAACCCTTTTTCTAGACCCATTTTCTTTCCTTTCAACAAGTCAATAATCTCCTTTCAAAGAAAAATGACTAAAATCAGACCCAGTGCTCTAAACTAAGGCTGGAGGAAGACCAGCAAAGGCAGAAAACTTTAAGGTACAAATAAAAATATTTTTTTGGTGGCCAAGTTCTTATTTAAACCAATGAACCTCCATATGACAAATGAACTTGAAGATAAGAAGTTCTCCACCTAGAGTTGTGAGTCATTGGCAATGGCCTTGGCCAATTCCCAACCATCTACATGAATTCAGTTGTTCTTTAGTGATACACCCTCTCACTCCCATTTATGTGAGGCATTGCTCAAAAGGGTCAGATTTTCTGAAGGACAGTCCCACCAATTCTGGATAAGAGTTTATTCATCTCTTTTTTCTCTTTATGCCTCTTCCAAAGCTACATCACTTACTTATTATACTTGAGGAAGGATGAGGAAAAGATTTCATACCAAGTAGTTATCATACTGAGAGTAGCTTTATTTTAATAGGAAGAAAATAAAAAACAAGAGGAACCTAAAACCCTCAAGAAAAGATTTAGATAGAATTTGCAGTAAATGAACTAGTATATCTCAAGTCCTAATGTATTCCTTTGATATAAGTGACTCTTGCTATTTTTTTTATTGCCTTTCTTCACTAGTGATAGAAACTACCTTACTTTATAAATGATTGTTGTTTTACTTAATAAAGTGTAATTTATAAAGTATAATAATACTTTGATATTTAACTTGCAAGTATTCATAGTAAAAATAAGAGTAATAAAAGTAAATTTTTAATGTGAAATTATTTATGAAATATTTCCCCATGTGGAGTGAACACACATCAAACATTTAACTTATTAATAAAGAAAACAGCAGCATGCTAAAGAGTCAGAACTGAAAAATGAATAGGCACTTAAAAATGGTGAAATAAGATTACTAATTAAACATCAATTGGGCTAAGGTCTTAAAGAGCCAAATGTCATAACTACTTAAGTATCTTCCCTACTGGTCAGAAATAATTTGTATCTTTATGTTAACATGTAACTTCACAGAATTTGGGGGCCCTAATGAAAAATTAATATTGAATCAAACAAAAACATATGTGTCCTAGAAAATCAACTATCTTTGGATGGGACTACTAGGCAATGCTCCAAGTGAGAACAAAACACGTGTATGTATTTTGGGCTTATTTTCAATTTTTTAATAATTTTTTAACAACCTCAATACTGTTACAATTTTCTCCTTGTAAAAAGTAAACAAAAAGAACAGAAGCCAAGAAATAAAACAAGAAAAGACGTCTTACTACTACATTGTCAGTTTGCATTGTTTCCTTTTAAGGTTATATCAATTGTCTTTGTACTTTTTTAGTGATACACTCAAAGGTTCTGAACCACACAGTTAAAATAATTTTCTATAAATAGCTTGTTTATTTTGTGGATTTCTGTCTAGTTTTATGAGTTTACCAACCATTGTTCTCACAAACAAGTATACTCATTAATTGGAATTGTCAGAAGACCATAAAAATGTAAACTTTTATTACAAAATATTTTGGTGTAGGCGGGAAAAGCCCAAATCAATAAGATGAGATAAAATATGCTGGTGTGAATTTAAAGAAAATAAATTGAAAAATATTAATAAACAACTGATTATTAAATCACATGAAGTATCCTGATAAATTTTTAGAGTGATAATTAATTTTTAAAAAAGTTATATGTGTGATGGATTGGCTAATAATTTGCCTGGTAGTTTTTAAAGGGCTGATTTCCATATCATTTTGTAAAGATTTAACTGAAGGTTAGAGCAAGCACAGCCTCTTGGCAATATACAAATGTGTATATCCTCACTTAAATTAAATTATTAACCTGATGATATTATCTTCACTCCCAAAAGGAGAATACCAGTAATTGTTTCTTTAGATGTTTTTACATATTAATTCTTTCTATTTGATATTTACCACTGTGTCGTTAGAAAGGAAATGATTGCAAGGCATTAATGAAATAAAATCATAGGCATATTTGAAGTCGATGTGTAATGCTTTTCAGTTGCCATGTCTGATTTCACGAAAGGCTTTGGGTTCAGTAAAAAATTAGGAATGTTGCAAGAGTCACTGAAAATGCATCAGAAAAAGAAGATATTTTGTAGCTATAAACCCGATTACTTACTTTTCGAGAAATTAGCAGGGTTTAAGTTGATTTGCTTCTGGCTGGGGAGCTGTGACTGACTGTTTATGTCTTAAGAACATTCTCAGTTTCACTCTGTTTCTTCTGCAGTCTGGAGAGGAGAGTGACTGGCTAGGTGCCTTCAGAAACAGGGATCACAGAGAAAGTTAGCTTAATGATAGAAAAAATGTGGTAGACCATTCTTGCTCAGTGGTATTTGTTTTGTTTTGTTTTGTTTTTTTAGTAGACCTTGTAACCTAGCACTTTGCATGCTATTTTTTCCTCCTTTAACTCTCAAAATGGTCCCAGGTAAAAACTGATTATACCCATTTTGTAGGTTTGAAAATTGAGATGTAGCAGGAATTTGAAAACTTCAGAGGTCACAAACAACTCTTCTACATTGCCATTACTAGATTAAATGATCCAGGCATTTGCTCAGTTGAAAAATAATTAAGTCTTCAACTATGTGAAACAATTAAAATCTCTGAGTTTCTTTTTATTTTTTTATTTAGGTGCAAAATAAAGACTTTAAAATCAGTTACACAGAAGATACCATTTTCTTTTATGATTTTAGGTAAGATATTATGCTATGTTTCCAAAGCAAAAGACATACATATCCTAGAGTTACTTAAAATTTAATATATTACTATGCAGATTCTTTATGCTCAGTGTGATTATTTCTTCATAACACGAAAAACATGTGGACTCCTACTTGACAACTTTTTTTTACAATTCCTTAATTAATGGCACAGCACTATAATGCAATTAAAAATACTTACTAAATTTTATCTTTAAATCAGTGTATCATCTACATACATTTGGAATTTTTGAATATTATTGTGCACAAAAATTATTCATTCACTCTAAGATTATTGTTTGTTAAACAACTGAATTTAAAAATTCACTATATTAAATTTTCAGTCACCTGCTCTATGACCCATGATTCTGTATCACTGAAACAGAAAAGCGGATTATTAAGATTTCTAAACAGATATTTTTTCTAAAACACTAACAAAGAAATTATTTAGGTAATATTTAATATTTAATATCAGATTTATAATTGTGCCTTCACTGGGTGCATGTATCAGATAAACAATATAACTTGTGATTTTTTTCTAAAGGTGCATTAAGTGTTTGGGGTATATATTAGTTTTTTAGTGATGTCATAACAAGGTAGCACAGACTAGGTGTCTAAACAACAGAATATCATTTTCTCACAATTCTGGAAGCTAGAAGCTCAAGATCAAAACATCAGCAGAGCTCATTTCTCCTGAATTCTTTCTTCCTGGCTTCTTACGGGGTCCTCACGCTGACTTTCCTCTGTGTGTGTCCTCATCTCCATTTATAAGTTTACAAGTTACATTGAATGGGGCCCACCCTAAAGAACACATCAAATACTCTATTTACAAATACAGTTACATTTGGAGGTACTGGGGTTAGGATTTCATCATATGAATTTGGGGGACACAATTTTGCTACAACTAACCCACATTATGGGGGTTTGCACAACCTACCTAACAATACCTCTTTACCTATGCTTTGTAAAAGTATATTTATGGACTATGCTATTTTAACTTATCTCTACAAAAAGAGAGGTAAGTTAAAAGAATTATTTCCAAAAACATGAAATAAAAATAAGAATATAGTGTCAGTTGAAGCAGAAAGCAGAACATGCAGAGTTGACTAATCACCTCCTGGAATCAGCTTTTTCTCAGGTATGCAATGAGGTCAAAGCAATGAGATATATTAAAAGAGGTGCAAGGATAACTCACAGGTTTCTTTTCTCCTGTTATTAATATATCCCCTGCTCAGTTATTGTTTCCTACCTCTGCTCTAATTATATTCTGCTTAGCATTTTGCTGGAAAAATGAGCAAGAGGGAAGTTATAGCATTAACCACAGGGGTGTGAGAGAAAATACTGACATTAGGGGTCCCTAAGATTACCTTCAAGTTCCATAATTCACTAGAAGGACCTGCAGGACTCAAAAGTTTTCATATTCACAGTTGCAGTTTATCACAGTCTAAGAAGACAGAGAAAAATCTTCAAAGGGTAAAAGCCTTATGGAGCAAAAACCAGAACAAACCAGACCTAAGTTTCTAAGCATCCCTCCCAGTGGAGTAGCATAGAATGACTTTAAGGCCTCCCATAATGATGTTCAGTAGCAAGTGTCAAGTGTTGTCAACTAGGAAAGTTCAGCTGAGCCTGACTGTCCTGGATTTATTGGGGGACAGTCATAGTCATGCAGTCTTGCAGTACATGTGTGACTTCAGTTACTAAAGCCCGAGACCAATAGCAGGTGTTCACCGTAAATAATATTATTAACATAAACTATTTGGATAAACTGGTACAGCATGTCACATGGCCTCAAGCACATGTGAGACAGGACAGTCTAAGTGCCCAGTTATAGTCATTTTCAAGCTTTTCTTGTCTTGAATGTTCAGAGGTAGAGGAGCAGAGTCCTGATGAGTTCACTTTTTCCTACTCCAGAGCCCATATTATGGAGAATGGGTCCAAGCACTAGTCCTAGCAATAGTTCAGAGTGAATCAGGAAAGTAAGTGAGGTGAATCATTCTGAAGATTGAATTAGGTCTATAAGTAGAAATAAGGCTTAGAAGCTGGAAAAACTGGGAGCACAGCAAACAACCGGGGAAGAATAAGTTATTGAAGGTCCACAAAAATGAGAAAATACTGGAGACCATTGTTATCTGACACCGGTCACATGACATCAGGAACGTATGAAATGATTTATCCAGATCACACACGTCCAGGGGCTTGCAGCAAACTCTAAGCTAGAGAGCACAGGCTCAAACCTATTTCTCAGTGTGTGCACAAATAGATATTTAGACACATCACATTAATAATAATATACAAGAACATATCATCTAAACTATTTCTCATATTGGTTTCATTATATTCAGTGATTGAAATAATTAGCAAATTTCAACTCAGATTTTACTCATGGAAAAGTTACTACACTAAGTGTGATCTTGCCTCTAATTACAAATGTATTAAATTGCATTTGGATTTTTAAAATAAACTGTAATATCATTGTCTTTGGTGAGAGACAAATTCTCTGCCCAAGGATACCTAGATTCTTCTGTGGAAGATATGATAAAAAATGAGATCTTTAATTCTATGCAGTTAAATATTCTTTATATTTTTAATCCCATCTTTATTTAAGTTAGAAGAATGCAAATTATTTTATCATTATTTCTGTTTAGGCCTCTTTATTTCTTAATCTCTCTCTGCTTATGAGGTCTGCTTATTTCCCATGCACATACTAATTTAACTCCTTGAAGCCTTTCCTTTCTTGCATTAATTTTCTGTGGCTTCTTTAACAAATGATCGCAAACTGTATAGTTTAAAACAATATAAATTTATGTTGGAGATCGCAAGTCTGAAATGGGTTTCACTAGGATGAAATTAAGGTCTCAGAAAGGTCATGGTCTCTGAAGAAACTCTAGGGGAAAATTCATTTTCTTGTCCTTTCCAGCTTGTGTACGTGCTCATTTCCTTGGCTCATGGCCCCATATGATGTGACCCTTTCTGGCCCTGCTTCCACGATCACATCACCTTTGTCCTCTGTCTGTCAAATCTCCCCCTAACTCCCTGTGATAAAGATACTTTTGATTGCATTTAGGGTCTATCCTGATAACGTAGGGTAATCTCTCAATTTTACATGCCTTAACTTAATCACATTTGCAAAGTCCATTTTGCTATATAAAGAAACATACACAAACTAAAAATATGAGAAGCTGCCTTCCTTTGCTGGCCATGATTTGGTCTACCATATGTCTATAGAGCATATGCCTACTCTGATCTTTCCTTTGGTCAATAACTATTATTTTAAAAATGCATATTGCTTCATCTTTATATTTCCTTAATGTTTAAAAAATTATTGGGTGAAGAATACATAATTCTGTCCAGTCAGCTTAATTAATCATCAGATGGTAGCTCAGCAAAGGAACTCATTTTTTTTTTTTTTTTGGTTTTTCAATTACTGTTGTCCCATTTTTCTCCCATTGCTCCCCCCCACTCAGCCCATCCCTTCTCCCCCAATCATATCCCTCCCCGTTGTCCATGTCCATGAGTCATTTATACATGTTCCTTGACTAGACCCTTCCCTTACTTAAAGCACAGAGTTATCAGGTAATGCTATGTGCTTTTCAAATTGAAGAAAACCTCCTATTTGTGGCATTGCAGAAAAAAATTTCATGAGGTTTGAGATAACCACATTAGACAAGATTATACAACAACTTCTTACTTCAAAATTTTTGGTAAATGATAGATGGCTATTTTAGGTTTATAAAAAATAAACAGAATTATTCCCCTAGAAGAATATCTAGTTTGTGCATATCTGTTTTGCAAATTAAGTTTAATTTGATCTGATATGTTATAAATGATTTTTTTTCATTCTTGGAAGCAGTTTATAAGTAAAGATTTAACTAGAGCAGAATATATAATTGGAAAAGTACAAAAATTATAAATATAAGACTTACTGAACTTTTCCAGAGGTGGACACACACATGTAACCATCATGCACAACAAAAAATGGAAGTTAACATTGAATCAAAATTTACTTGAAATAGAATCAATATGAGAAATATGGGAATTAAAACCTATTGTGTGATTATACTTTTCATATGAGTGGGAGGAGCTGGGATAATGAAAGGCTGGAATAAAGAGTAAATGATCATAGAAAGAGTTACTAGTCAACCTGGCTAAGACACTAGTGAGAATAGATAACTTGGAGTTTTCCAGGAAATACTAATTTTAAAGACCATCATCTCCTGCTGCCAAAGTGAAATTGTGAATTGGGATCTTGTAAAGAGGATTTTGAGATACAGTTGCTTGAAAATAGCTACAACCATATGATCTATAACCAAGTATCTGGCAGTGAACCTAGAGTCTCTGTTCGTTTTTATGGCTAAGCGATCAGAAAAATGAGCTGAATATGGAGTAGGTGAAAGAAAACAAACCTAAGGCCCATAGGGCACCATGTGTCTGTCTATTCCCATATCTAACTGTTATGACTTAACAAGAATAAAGGTGACTGACTGCTGGTGTAGGTTACTCTTCTGTTTAAATTTAACTTGGAAACATACCAAAAGGGGGTAGAAGTATACTTCCGTGGTTCAGTCAAGTTAATAGTGTACAATACAATAAATGAACATCTCAGAAGCTCTCCTCACCCTGCAGTCACTACACCTTCCATGGGTAACCACTCTGTTAACACTCTCTGTGTACTTTGTATTCTGTAAATGGGCTCATAACATGTACATCTGTGTCTGATTTCTTTATTCTATAGCAACTCCCATGAGAGCCACCCATGTTATGTGTACACTTGCAGCTCCATTACTCTCATTGCTGTATTTCATCACATGAATTGTTCATAAGGTATTTTTCTTTTCTACCGATAGTGAACATTTGCTTTGTTTTCATTTTGGGGCTGTGACTAACAGTGTTGTAGGAATATGTGTATATTTATATAGAGAGTTGTACATCATTGCTTGGTATCTTCTTAAGCATGACATTTCTGGGCCAAGAGATATTTCTATGTTTAATTTGATTAGATAATGCCAAATAGTTTTACAAAGTGAGTAGTTGATTAATCTCTCCAACCTTTTTGCTTACAAATGAGGGTATTTCCAATCTAGTAGGTTTATTATGAATGTGAAATCACATAATTCACTTGTGTGTCTTGTACATAATGAGTGCTCAACAAATAATGGCTCATGACTATTTATTTTACCTTTATAACTTGATGACCACAAAGAAGGCAAGATTATTTATTCAGGCAAAATTTCTTAATTGCATGCATCATGACCAACAATGTGTTAATGATAAATAACACCCAGACTTGGTGAATTTCAGCCCTACTATCTAGATGCTGACTTCTTATCTAGTAGATGTGAATTTTGGCTAGAAGCCCAAATTCAGTTTTCAATACTGGTATTCTAAAATTTTACCATATATCACAATTAATGTAAGAATTGTACAAATTAGCATAATGATATTAGTGTAGGAATTAAGGCTTCCATTTATTCATTCAACAAGTATTTAATGAGCACCTAGAAATTAGTTTTTTTTTTAAATAAAAACACTTAACCTTCAAAAATTTTGCAAATAACTTGAAAAACAATGGTCAACAAACAAATAATATATTATATTGGATAAGAACAAACTCTCTAAATAATAATAAAGTCAAAGAAAGCAGAAGGGGAGACAGAACTTGCCCAGCAGTGCTATATTAGATAATTTGGTTAAGGAAACATTTGAGACCACCTTTGACACCATGTACATGTACATCATCAAAAGGACAACAAACTTTATTTCAGGCACTGTTTTTGGCATAAGCATACATTATTATAAAATATGTTAGACTATTGCCTGTATTTGACAATTAAATGAAGCACTGATTTAGAGAGAAGATACAGTATTTGCCAGAATTTGACAAATTTCAGAGAATAATTATTGACAATTAAAAGCTGACTAAAGAAAATTTAGCTCTGACAGTTGACTTTTATTTTTTTTCATAATATTACAATTACAGTTATGAGTTAGCAAAGAGATTAGATAACTTTAAGTCATTAGAACTACTAGAGAGAGGAAATGCCAGTATAGGTTTTTGTTTTTATTCTTGCTGACTTATTTCCACACCACAATTTCTTGACTTTAAGGACAAAAATTCCTTTAACGCCAGGTCCACCTGCTACAGAGAATTCAGCTTGGAACCCTCTCTCTGGCACAATGACAGACTTCTAGATGAATAAAGACATCGCTGCTCTGATGATGTAATTGCTTAGGTTTCCTTTCCCTGGATATATGTGATGTATCATTTTCTCAGTTATGTCATGACTCTCAGACATGTCATTGTCTCTATATCCCTCCTCTGTTATTCATATCTTTTTTAAGTCATTATTTTTCATGAATTTTTATCATGAAATTGGTAGGAAGGAACAATATAAAGTGAAATGATGTGAGGAAACAATCTAGTCCCTCTGCTTGTTATGTGTAAGATCTTGGCCTTTTCATTTAACTCATTTAAGACTTATTTATAATAGCTCCATTATATGCTTAACATCTCAAGATGTTTTATTTTTAAAATAAATACAAATATATCATCCAGTGTGGAATTTTCTTTAAATTATATTATTTTTTTTAATTTCAGGGTTGTATTTCTTATCTGGGAAACATTATAATATTAACTAACACATGGGCATCGAATGGATTAAGTAAGATATTAAATCATAAGTCCTAAATGTTAGGACTTTTGTATTGAACAGACTGAGTGTGTGAATTGTAAGTAGTTTTTAAAACTCAGTTAATCCATGTGTAACTGCAGTGTTTTTCTGATACAGACAAGTTACATAAATATATAAATATTTGGAGTTGTATCTAATTCTGTAATAAATTATATATTCAATAAATTGTGGCAATTTTTCTTTGTGAAGTCATCTCTAAGAAACCACCAATATACTAGGTGTAGTCTCTAGCTGAAATGCATTGGCTGAATTCTAGATTCCAATATATAACAATACTAGAAAGTTCTTCTTAGGTGTTTCATATTGTTCTCAAGCTTAGTATCACCAATACTGGATATTTTGTGGTAGATATCTTAAGTTGTCTATGACCTAGAATCACTCTCTACACTTTATGACCCTGCCCGTGTGCCAAACAGTTCACATATATGAACTGGAAGCCTCGACAAGCTCTCTAGTTTCTAGTGAATTTCAACCTATGTGGGAACCTGGGAACCATGAGCAAAAAAAACCAAAACAAAACAAAGCAAAAGAGATAGGACAGTAAGGTTGAAAAACTCTCTACTTTTTGAAATTGTTGTTTTCTTTCTGTGGGTTTCCCATGGACTGACTTGTTCCTCCCACAAAGGTTGTTCTTGACAGGTGATCCTGTATGCATAGTTTACTCTTTGCTCTATTTCTCCTAAACTTTTCCTTCTTGTGCCTACTAACTCCAAGTTACAGTATTGTTTCTAGCAGTTTTTCTACTCATGGTTCATGCTTTTAAAACACTAAACACTACCCAAAACACTACTGTATTTTCTCTCAGTTTAGCTTTGACCCACGCTCCTTAGAACAGCATATAGCACACAGTTGGCACTCGATAAATACTATTTTCTAATTATCTTATGATCAAAATTAGAATTTGCAAAACATTCTATACTTATTTGTTTATCTCCATCACCATATCACTTACCATAACTAGTGAGAAACAAAGCCTTGTACAATGTTTTCCTCTAACTTCTTAAAAAACGTCTATATTATTCCCCTTATCCACACTTCTACTGTGATTTGCTCTGTTTATGCCTGATCACTCATCGGCTGAAATTTTGCACCATGTCGTTACCTTGTTTCCTTGCCTCAAGGCTGGTCCCTCTGCAGTCTACGTGAAGAGTGTGGCTAGAATAGTTAACAAATACACATATTTGGTTATTTTTTTTATCCTGCTGGAATCTCTCCAATCCATACTCACACCATGTTTAGGATATTACTAATTTTCATTAGCTTCTGTCTGGATTATATTGTCTTCTATTTTCTTACAAACATGCTCTAATATCAGTGATCCCAGCTGACTTGTTCAAGACTTTCTACTTCATTGTTAACAGCCATATTCATACATACTCATTTCTTAAATTTTCAATAAAAATAAGTAAGTACATACATACATACACACATAGCCTTGCTTTGATTCTGTGTTTTGTTTCTAGATATCATAGGTCATTACCCACTTTTTAAAACAGCCTAATTATCTTAAGGTATATTGTTTTTATTTAATGTATTTGCTTTCTCAATTCTTATTCAATACTAAAGTTGCTACCATTTTTATTTTAAAATCATCCATTCATAAAAGTCCTCTCAGAGTTTTTACTGTTCACCTTGATCATGGGCAGTTCTCATTCTTACCTTCGATTACTGTGACCACATTTGACATTTTGAAAACCTCTTTTGAAGCTTTTTTTTTTTTCATGAAATTACACTACTTATGTTCTCTTTCTCATCTATTCCATCTCCTTCTCTCTAATTCATAATTAAATAATAACTTTCCTCAGGCTTGTGCCCTAAATCCTGTTTTCTTCTTATACTATATATCCATCCAGTCAATTTAATTAACTTCCATAGCCTAAAATAACAATAGGTCGTTGTCTACCAAATTATTCTCTTGCTCATAAATCTTCTTTAAAATGCACAGCAATACATCCATTTGTTTCCTGCTTGTTCCAAATGGATATGACTTACATATCTCAAACTCAACCCTTATAATGCTAAACTTAGTTTCCATTAATTCTATTGAAGCTACTTGCTTTTCAAACTCAAAAATTTGAGGATAGTCCTCCACTCCTTCTTCTACTTTATCTTACACAGTCAGTGACTAATCAAGTCCTGTCTTTTATGCATTAAATTTTACTCCACAATCCCCTTCTTGTTCTACTCCCATCAGTTTCATTTATTCCTTTCATGCACCACTGCGATAACCTTCTAATTTATCTTCTTACCTCTGTTCTCATTCCTACTGAATTCATTCTGCACAATTTTAGGACAGTCTTTTCTGACACGAAGTGGTTAACACCTTACAATGTTATAAAATAATATGTGTTACAAGCTGTTGAGTTGGTTCTGACTCCTGGAGACCCTGTGAATGAGTGATGTCCACAATGTCATATCCCTGAGAGCCCTGCTCAACACCGGTACACACACGTCTATGGCTTCTTTTATGGAGTCAGTCCATCTCATATTTGATCTTTCTTTTCACTGTTGCCTGTTAGTATTTCCTCAGCATCACTCTCCCCAAAGAATCCTGCCTTCTCATGATGTGCCTAAAGTAGGACAACTTCAGTTTTGTCATTTTTGTCTCCAGTGATGATTCAGGGTCAATTTGTTTTAGGAGCTTAACATGCCAATTCATAAATTTGACATTCAAAATTTGCTAACATCTGGTCTTGAATGTCTCTCTAGCTGCTTCTTATTAGTTTATTCTGCATGTTCACTGTACCAGTGAGGGATGAGGGACTGCTCTCCATTTCTACACAATTTCACTTACTGTTTTCTATCTATAGAATGCTTGTTCCTCTTCCCTTTCCCTAGATTCATCTTTTATGTTCTTCAACTTTAAGAGTAAGAGTCTTCTCACTATGGAGACCTTTCCTGATCTTATCACTGTGTTAAAAGCTCCCATTAGAAACATATGCTCCCATGACACATTTTGTCATGACAACCTTTGCATTTCACTAGTTACTTCTGTAATCATCTATGCTTTCAGCCAGCTAGTCTACCAGGTTTGAAACTCTTTTTGTTTTCCCAGAAACAAGTACAGTCTACTACACTGTACTCACTCAGTACATATCTACTTAATTAATTTATAAACAAATAATGTCTGACCTATTATACATACTTAATTCTTTTGTTGAATGGGGTAAGGAATGTTGACTTATATTAGCCATAGCTCTATCAAATCACTTTTCTGTTGTGCTTTGAATTGATCCCAGTAGATTTAGAATTACAAAGTAATTATTATAAGCTTATTTTTCTCCTCTGAAATCACAAAACAAGCAATTGTTTTTTTAAATCACTCATCAGGGAAACAATTCTTTGAAAGATTTGTCAATGAACCTTTCTTTCCAAATCAAATGAAAGTTTCAAATGCAAATCATTGTAATATTTAACCTAGATATAACATAGAGACGAAATGAAGGTGTTTTAACTAAATTTACTAATCAATGGAGATCTCAAAGGATTTATATTATATGAATATAATTTCACAGATATGACTGGTTATCTTTTCATAGTAAAGATAATTAAAGAGCACTAATTATATATTTGCATTTGGAACTGAGAGATATTTAAACGGAGGTGACAGGAAGAGCTGAGTGAAGTGTGAATCTGGTGGCAGGCAGTCACAGCATGTTTTTGGAAAGGTTCATGGAAGGACATGGAGGTTTCTTTTAGCTGTCCAGCTAAGCTTTCAGTCAATAAAAATGAAGATGTGCACCTGTTCTCTTTTGCAAAGGCTGGCTTAGCGGGTAGAATCTCCAATTCTTTGAAAAGGCCATTGAGAAATCAGCTGGTTTAGTCATTTGGCTTCAAGGATTTCAACAGCTAAATCACATGAGGAATGTAGGTAACATTTTAAAAAATAGTTTTTACAAATGACAATAATTCTCAGTCAACTTTGAACATGACTGTAAGTCATACATTCAGTTACAAGAGATAAAATAGCAAGATCAATCAGATATAATAGTTTCTAAATACTGGAATTGTCTGGTTTTGAAAAATATTCTTTAATTATAAACGTCTTCTTTCTAAAGATGGAAATAAATTTATCCTGTGAAGAGTAATTTAGGGTGGCATAATATTTTATTTAAAAAAAATAAAGCCTTATGCTTTATCAATGTGAACTTGTAATTGCAAGATAATTTTATTACCTTGAAATCACAAAAATGACTTAATGTTAATCTGTGTGTAGACATTTAAAAAATATAACACAAGAGATCAAACAGAAAAACCAGACACAGAAGAAATGAAGTACAATTTAATTAATTAACCCTTCCTTGTTAGTTTTAAATGAGGAGGGAGTCCCCCAAACCAGAGTTATCTTCTGGAGGCTCCTTGTAGTATAGGCTTCCCCCTCTAGGGAAGTGTCCCAGGAACCAACCTGTATCTGTGTACAGCCGGCATTGTGAGGAGAGTCTGCATTTGGCTTCAGTGAGATATTTGTTTGAAGACTTTCAATGTACCTGCCCATTTCATGATGGGTGATTTGATAAGTGCACCTGTCCACACCAGCTGAGTGTTTAGCAGTTTTTGAACAAAAATGACATGTCCCCTTTGCCTACCCTCCCTATTCACCTGATCTTGTCTCAAGTGACTTTTTTTGGTTTCCCTAGATGAAAAAAAAATCCTCAAAGGGAAATGTTTTGCCTGTGTGGAAGAGGTGAAACAAAAAACAGCAGAAATGCTAAAAGGCATCAGAATTAATGAGTTCAAAACCTGTTTTGAGAGGTGGAAAAAAAATGCCTCAGTAGGTGTATTGCATCAAATGGAGAGTACTTTGAAGGTGACTGAACTTTAAACATCTAAGAATAAATCCACAATTTTTTGTAAATAAATCTGATTTTTTTGGTCCCCTCTCATAAATAATACTTTAAAAGAATGCCTAGAGAAATGCTGAAACTCTTGATGGTTTGGCTTCTAGTCTGAATATAGTCTCTAATTTTTACATAGCATGCTATTGGCTGACAACTATTACATTTTTTATGAGTAACAATGAACAATGTCCCATCTTGAAGTAAAGAATTCTTGTTCAGATAACTGTACTTACTACTTTCTGAGTGGCTGGGCTCCTATTGCCAAGACCTTTTGTTCCAAATGCTTCATTTCCTTCAGGTTATAGGCCATTTATAATTAATAAAGCCAGTCTATTACAAAGAGCATTAAATTAACGGGGAATGTTGGAACTTATTCTTTCAGTATGGTTATGCACATTTTATCTCTCATTTTAATTTCAATCAGAATCCTAAATTGGGAAGACGATCAAAGTCAACATGATTGTTACAGTTGGTCTTCTACTCAATCTTCTGCAGTCAATGGATGTGCTGCTATGAGATCCGGGCAGCTCCATCCTGGGAATGCAGCCTGACTGAAAAAAACAGCTTTCAGTTTGGGAACCAACATGACTGTTATCAAGAATTGCAGATACAAGTAAAAGGCATAATTTCCATCTGAGATCTTCTCACCTCTTTTGAGTTAGTTTGTTTATTTATTTTAAGAAAACTAAAATTAAAATAAGAGCTTTAAATGTTTGTGTATTTTTCTTTTTACTCTAAGCAACATGTGGATTTCATTTGGACAAAAATTAATGTCATTCCCAGGTAATAAACTAAATGAGATACTTTGCTGCACATATAAATAGTGTTATCTTTTTTAACCGTAGTATATGAGGGCATGTTGCAATGTTCCTACTGACATTTCAGGAGTCATACAAACAGTTTTTAACAATTCTTATAATTTTACCAGAAAGGTACTTTTCTAACTCAAACTTTCTAATTTCTACACTCTCTGAGCAAATAATTTTTCTGCCTTGGGACCCAGGACATTTTCTACTGTTATCTGTAGCACCAAACAAAGAACAGATAAACATGTCCACCCGCACCTAGTCCAATGCTGGGCCCATACCAGTGTTCAAATGTAATTGTCAATAAATTAAACATTTATGTTTTTCAAAAAATAATACATATCAAATATTTTATTCTACTCATTAACTAATGAGTGAAGAACTAAAATGTTAAAGCTCATTCAAAGATCATTTGAAAAATCTGTATAACTGTAGGCAATTCATTAATTAATATTAGAATGAAATTGTTGGCTGAGATGCAATACTGGTTACTTGTTATCCTGCAAGGCAATAAAATGTCACCTTTGTAGTTATCTTTTCTACTGAACAGAAAGGAACAGTATCTCATAGATAAAAATCTGCATGTTAACAATGTTGTGAGGTGTCATACCTTTAATCAATGGTAATAATTAGAACAAAGCATATCTTCTTAAATAATTTTCACTTGTGTTTGCTCCCATAGGATCTTGGAAAGATATACTTTCTAACTTTTAGCCTTAATTTTAAGTTTTTATACTTTTCCCTCACAGAAGTCAATAAAATTTGTGTTGAATGAACATTGTAAGTAAAAAAAAAAAAAGCCAGAAAACCTTCACCAAATTAGTATAGCAACAAGCCAAACCCTGTCTTTCATAGCTGCTAAACAACAGACAAAAACTCAAGCTCTTAACTACATAAGATTTCTCAAGCAACTTGTCCATATAAAATTATAAGAATAAAATTATATCATACACAATTCTATGAGTTCTTGAAGGAAGAAGGTGCTTTTTAACATATTATGGTATTTAATTACTATTGTAATCCTCAGGGTTAGGCACTTATAATAATTTTAGAAATAAAAGTACACACACTTTTAAAGGTTAGATAATAAAAAAATATATAAGTGTTCAAATGTGTGGAAAATATGCTTTTACCAGGAGTAGATAGAGTGGAAAAAAGAACGTCCCATTAAAAAGAAAGAAAGAAAGAAAGACAGCATAGTAGATATAATACTTGAATGTTTTTCTTCATGTCTTCCTTTTATTCCCTGAACAAAATCATTTTCTACTGAACTGCAGAGTCTTAAAACAATATAAATCATCACTTATTTGTCAGAAAATTCAATACTCCTTTTCCCCCTCAAGTTTATATTAAGTTTTCTTAAGAAAGTCATGTCAATACTCTGACTGACAGATGATAAGTCCCAACAGAAGCCTTATAGATTAGCAACCATCCATGCATATAACTACCCTAAATTTAAGATGGGATAACTTTATGATCATTGTCAAATACATGTCAATGAATGCTTCATTTCTTGTATCTGCTTAATTGGTTGTATATTACCCAGTCGATTCTTCTCATGATGTGACATGGTATTAAAGATTTTTTGCCTTGATATCCACTTTTTTTTACTTTTTCTTTAGACCCATGCTTTTCAAAAGCTTTCTACATCCCTAAGAGAGCTTTTTATTCCCCCTTAAGAAACTATTCTGAAATTAATAATGCATTTCATTGCAATTGTTCTGTATTAACCAATACCCTGGCTCCCAAATGTTTTTATTTTTGATGAACATATTCAATTTCTATTTCAAAATATTGTGATTCTTAGTGTCTTTATTGTTCACACAGGCACACTTATGAAGGAAACTGTGCCATGAAAGCTAACCCAGACATCATAACTACTGTTCTGAAAAGTTTGGAGAAGAATATTGAATTTTGAAGGCTCAGAGAAATTTTTCTTCATTTTCATTGATGTGAACTAACTATTTTCACTCAACATTTTGCTAGAGTGACTAGTGGAATATTTCAGAGTCTTTCTGAAGATAATAAGACCAGGCAAGGCTGAGTTGTGAAATAGAGAAATTATATTATTAATGACTTTATTCATACTCTTTCCTTTCTAGCTTCTCTTTGACCCTTAAAGATGTTCCTCTTTTCCTCACAAATCACTCATGCATCCTATCTGATAAGTCACTAATACTGTATTAACCTAGCATACAGACCATATAAAAAGGTTTTAATCAAACTATTCTCTTAAATTCATAATAATATATTTAACATTTTGACACACGATGTTGTTTAAAATGATAACAATAATAGCTGAAATGTATTGATCTCCTAGTATAGTCATGTTTAAGTACTTAATTGATCTTATTTAAACTTTAATAACTATGAGATAAATAGTACTATTAAACACATTTTATAGCTGAGATTTAAGAAAGTTAAGCAATTTATTCAACAAATCATACTGTTAAAAGTCATTCTATTTTGAGGGGGAAAAAACAGTGGTAGAAGGATTGCCAGACCTTTTAAAAGCCACAAGCAACTCTAGAACAATGATAGATTAATTGCCTCTTTAGTTGTGAGTGAATTATAGAAAATTCAAATCATTGTCAATAGTTTCTGAAAGACATATGCAGTCCAGGAAAAAGTGAGCAACATGTAAGTTCTGTTACAGTGTTATTGTTCTATTTTATTTTTCTGTCACGTCACCTTTCCTACCTCCTGCTTGCTACCCTAACTCAACTCTCAATACTGGGCATCTGCCTGATACTCCACACCATGTCTTCTCAAGTACTTATAGAATGGAGTCAATTTTAAATAAAATCCTTAACAATTTTATCATAAAAATAAGATCTTTAAGACCAGACCATATTCCAATCGAAATGAACTAAACCTTTGATGCAATTTCAGATATGTATAACATGAGAAAACATAACTATTACCCAAACATAAGTTGTAATTACAACTTGTTGAAAACTACCTACACTAATCATTTATTAAATGTACCTACTTTCTACCATATGCTAAAAGCTAAATAGGCCTACGCATTCCCTGCCCTCTTGGGCGTAATAGTCAATCAGGGAAGTTATACCATTGAAAGCATAGCGATTATAAAAGATGAGGAGTGTTGAAACAGAGAGAGAAAAGAGCTACATTTTCTTTTTCTTTTTTAACTAAAACAAAAAGAAAAGGAGATGAAGCAGGGAGAAACAAAGGGAAAATCTCAGAATACTGAAGTCATTTTGGTGAGTTTCAAAAGCTCTCAACAATCTCAAAACCAAAAGTTCCCTGCCCTTCTCTTCTTTGAAAATAGTGTAAGCATTGAGGCTACATGTTATTATTTTTTTCTGGAGGAGGCTAGACCCATCTATGATGTCTGCTTGTGTAGGTTGAATAATAGTACGAATATCAGAGATTATATAAAGTCAGGGTAGGTAAAACATAAGACAATATATACTTCATAACTGTTCATTTTATTTTCTCTAGAAATGTTTAAATTCCCTCCGAAGCTGAAGTACATTACTGGGGAAAAGAACATGTTTAAAAGCATTGTATTTTCAAAGTCTTAATATTGCATAAAGTAAAAAATATGAAGCAAATAGAATGATTCATAATTCTTCCCCTTCACCTACTTGTAACTGGAAATTTGAAAAGTACAGCATACAAAATAGTTTAGAGGTTTATATCTTTCTTCAAACTTTTCTATTTCATTTGTCTCTTCCTACATATTCTTCAAGCTGAATTTTCCTTTGGTGCTTAAAGGTTCAGTCACTTGGATTTTCAAAAGCACCATACTATTTTCAGCCCTAAAATCTATGTCAATGTGGGAAAATTATCCAAGAAGTGATGACTCAGAAGTAAAGACACTTAAAAGAAAGCTGCTGTTCTACTTAATATGTTGTAAAACAGGCGTCTGTGATGGTCTAATATTGGGTTCAGAAAATACTTCTTTGAAATGAGCTTCGAAGGCTACAATAGAGCATGCAGACTTCCAAACTTGAGAAAATTTCCAAATTTACTACAAGGTTACTCTTTCCTTAGTTTTCTAAGAGAAAGGATCCCAATGCCTTCCATATGAAAACCAGTCCTAAAATTACGTTATTATAATTTGAATAAATCACAGTAAATTATTCAAAATATTTTTTTGTAAACTTTTGTACAAAGGTATTTTAAAGGGTAAACAAATAATAATATTCCTGCCCTAAAGATGTTAACAATATAAACTCACAGTAGTGAGAGTGAGTGATCAAATATAACCACAAACTGAGGCGGCTGGAGTGACTAAATTTCAATTAGGAATTGCCCATTCTCTCTCTGAGTCATCAAAGCAATCCAAAAAATGACAAAAATATATTGTATTGCTTAAAACCTACTAATATGTGCTAGAAAGACTATAATTGTTTCATTATTTTTCCACATGTAAAACTTCAAGTAGAAGGTTATTTTTCTTAACTATTGCCTATTTACTTTTTTGTATAATTTGAATTACTAACCAGTTCTTTAGCAGACATTTGTGAACAAGAATATTATCATAACTTTAGAATGCAGCCATAACAAAGACATATACAAATACTTTGTTATGCTTTTAATATCAATAAAATATACAATTTGTTCAAGTATTTCTCAGGATAATTTATTACTTAGTATAATTGTTCTAGGATAATGTGTAAAGATAAAACAAGTCAGTTGGCAATAAATAGCAGAATCATCTTTCTTTCCTGGTCTAATTACAATCAAGTACTAACATAATTGAGTCATACATAATGATCAACATCCCACAGGAGATTTAAATCCAAATGTCTCTCTGATTGATGTAGCTCAGTTGGTTGGGCATGGTCAAAATCAAAAACCAACCAGTTTGATTCCTGGTCATGGCACATTCCTGGGCTGGAGGTTCAGTCCCCCAATCAGAAAGCATATGAGAGACAACAGATCAAAATTTCTTTTTTACATCCAGGTTTATCTCCCTTTCTTTCTCTCATCTTTTCCTTCTCTCTAAAGGTGAATAAGTAAATTATTTAAAAAGAAAGACAGAATTAAAGAAAGAAAGGAAAGAAAGAAAGAAAGAAAGAAAGAAAGAAAGAAAGAAAGAAAGACAGTAAGAAAGACAGACAGAAAGAAAGAAAGAAAAAAAGAAAGAAAGAAAGAAAGAAAGAAAGAAAGAAATGAAAGAAGGACAGAAAGAAAGAAAGAAAGAAATGAAAGAAGGACAGAAAGAAAGAAAGAAAGAAAGAAAGAAAGAAAGAAAGAAAGAAAGAAAGAAAGAAAGAAAGAAAGAAAGAAAGAAATGAAAGAAGGACAGAAAGAAAGAAAGAAAAAGAAAGAAAGAAAGAAAGAAAGAAAGAAAGAAAGAAAGAAAGAAAGAAAGAAAGAAAGAAAGAAAGAAAGAAAGAAAGAAAGAAATGAAAGAAGGACAGAAAGAAAGAAATGAAAGAAGGACAGAAAGAAAGAAAGAAAGAAAGAAAGAAAGAAAGAAAGAAAGAAAGAAAGAAAGAAAGAAAGAAAGAAAGAAAGAAAGAAAGAAAGAAAGAAAGAAAGAAAGAGAAAGAAAGGAAGGAAAAAAGGAAGGAAGAAAGGGAGAAAGAAAAAAAAGTCCTAATGTCATTCTGAACCTTATTCCAGAGCAGTTACCCAAACTCGAACAGAGTTCAAATTCTTGTGTGCTTGACTCAGAGCAGTATATACCCTCTTTCCCTGCTATAGGGTTTGGAACTGGTTTTTTAAAAAGTAAGTTTTCTATGAGCACAGCTCCCATGTATGGTTATGCTGGCTGGGTATCACTCAATTCTAGGGGTACTAGTTTTAGACTTTTACCCTTTACCTAACCTTTGTAGTTCCCTTTAGATGAAATATATTCTCTATTCTCTTAATTAGAATATCGATCTCACATTTTACTCTTACAGAGGAGAAATGAAAAAAAAAAGGTCTATTTTTATTTTCTATTGTCATTCCTCAGAGTTCAAACATATCCTTAAAATATAAGTTGGTGGCCCTAATGGAGTAGCGCAGTTTGTTAGAGCATTCTCCCAGTATTTCAAGATTGCAGGTTCAACCTCTGGCCAGAGCACAAGAAGAAGAACCCTGTGAATGAATGAATAAGTGGGACAAGTCTCTCTCTCTCTCTTCCTCTCTCTCTCTCTCTCTCTCTCTCAAATTACTCCATAATTACCTTAATTTAACTTCTGTATATTCAAAACATAGACTGTACTCAAAACTCAGAGACAACACATTTTAATTGATAAAAACATTTTTAAAAGAATCAACTGATTCAAGTTTCTAACTGATTTATTTAGTTTATAATATTTCTTAAATATCTTTCAAGCAGTAACAGCTTTTTATATCTTCCCCTAAACTCAAGGTTTCTTGTTGGAACATGAAAAGGAGAGGAAAATTAATAATGATTTTTGGGTTACAGTAAAAATAGAATGCGGTGAAGTTTCTGAAGACTTAAAATTATCTTTCTACTCTACCAATAATTATCATTCTCCAATCACCCAGTAAAAGATACATCACCACAAGAGAAAAATCATCAGGTTTATAAAATTAGGATCTTTATTTCTTAATATACTCCTGAGAGGTCACAATACCATGTTCCTACATCAAAAAGTCTTGATGTTTTTCACCGATATATCTCCTAAAGCAAGGGAAATAAAGGAAAGAATAAACAAATTACTGCATCAAACTAAAGAGTTCCTGCTCAGCAAAAGAAAACAT
This sequence comes from Furipterus horrens, assembly GCF_987537825.1. Classification (NCBI taxonomy): domain Eukaryota; kingdom Metazoa; phylum Chordata; class Mammalia; order Chiroptera; family Furipteridae; genus Furipterus; species Furipterus horrens. The sequence continues at coordinate 197,374,464 of NW_028327173.1, read as the reverse complement.
CAACAATATGAAAAGGGAACCAAACCTGTGGGAAAACATTCATGCCAATGATACCTCAGACAAGGGTTTGATCTCCAAAATATATAAAGAACATATATGTCTCAACACCAAGAAGACAGACAATCCATTAAAAATGGGCAAAGACCTGAATGAACACTTCTCCAAAGAGGACGTACAGAGGGTCCATTGGCATATAAAAGAATGCTCAACACCACTAGCCATCAGAGAAATGCAAATAAAAACCACAGTGAGACACCACCTCACACTGGTCAGAAAGGCCATCATTAACAAAGCAACAAACAAGTGCTGGTGAGGATGTGGAGAAAAAGGACCCTTGTGCATTGTTGGTGGAAATGCCGACTGGTGCAGCCACTGGGGAAAATAGTATAAAATTTCCTCAAAAAAAAACTAAAAATGAAACTACCTTTTGATCCAGCAATTTTGTTTCTAGAAGTATACCTGAAGAATCCTGAAACTCCAATTCAAAAAACAAAAACAAAAAACTATGCACCCCTATGTTCATAGCTGTGCTATTTACAATAGCTAAGTGCTGGAAACAGCCTAAGTGCCCATCTGTAGATGAGAGGATCAAAAAACTTTGCTATATTTACACAGTAGAATACTGTATTGCAGAAATAAAGAAGGTACTCCTACCATTTGCAACAACATGGATAGAACTGGAAAAAATTCTGCTTAACGAAATAAGCCAGGCAATGAAAGACAAATACCATATGATATCCCCTAATATAGGAACCTAGTGAACAAAACAAACAAACAAGCAAAACTGAACCAGAGGCATGTAAACAATGAGCAGAGTAACAGTGACCATGGGGGAGAGGAGACCATGGGGGAGAGGAGTTAGGAGAAGGTTGAAAAGAAAGGGAAGAGTCTAGTCAAGAAGATAGTATAAAGGACCCATGGCCATGGACAGCAGGGTGGGAACTGATGGTGGGAGAAGAGGTGGGGGGACGGGGAGGTCAATGGGGAAAATGTTGGTAAACTGTATTGGAAAAACAATAAATAAATTTTTAAAAATCTTGGTGTGATAAGTAAAGGTGCTCTTCACTATTTTATTCAATATACATAGTAGCATCTGAGATAAGCTTGATATACTAAAAGAAATAATAAAATCATGAATAAAAGGTTAGAAAGACAGAAAGGCATTTACAAATTATAATTATAAATTAGATAATTTAAAGCAATTGTCCTGAAACATAGTTAAAACATCTCAACAAAATATATTTATAATCATCTAAAAGTACAAAGATTGTAAGGTACTGAGGCATAGCTGGTAGAAAAATAGTATATTAAGCCTGATTTTGGAAAAAATAACATTAACACACAGAGCACTTTTTACAACAAAGACATGTTTTGATAAGGGAAAAACAAAGGCTTAAAAACTAAATTGATTTTGAAGGCATCACAGAACAAGAGAACTAAACAAAATCAAGTACCCATTAAACAATAAAGTTAGTATATCAAGGACAAAACCCAAATGATAACAGTCAAAAAGAGTGAAAACAGCCTTTGAGTGAACTTGAAGCTTGGCTTTCTATAACCTTGGTTGTGCAGAAAACTGAAAGCTTTGCATTTTGAGTAAGATGTTCTTCCACTCATGGTACTTGAATTGATCAGAAAAAGTAAACAAAAAGCTTCTCAGAAGCTACTATCACCGTCCTTAGCTTTTTATTATATTTGTAATCAATTTTTCTATTAAAAATAAAGAAGAATATATTATAAGACACAATGAATGAGGGTCAGTAGATGAAACATAAATATAAATAACCCATATGTCTAAGTATATTGTAATTATTAGACACAATATAAAATAACTATAATTATTAGTTCAAAGAAGTTAAAACTGAGTAAAAAAACTGATCAGGTATTTAGAAATTACAAAAGTAACATAGTAGATATAATAAAAATAATACTTTATAACAAGGAAATATAATAATGCTAAATCAGTTGATAAATTTAACTTTATATTATATTAGAGAAGTAGAAAATATAGTTCAGATAGTTACAAAGAATGTGCCACAAAAATGTAAAATTATGGAAGAAAAGAAAAAGCACATAGAGGATACTATATTAAGGTTGAATCTAAGTATACTTGTAATCCCATAGGGAGTAGAAAGAGAAAAAGAAACAAAGACAATTTTAGATAAAATAGTATTCTAAACAGAAAATAATCCATAGACTAAAGAGATCAACACATAATTTGAATAAATCAAAATATTTTCAAGGAAAGAAAATATACCAACATTTTCTTAGAATGTCAAAAATATGTGTGCCAGATAATCCATACAGCCCATAACTAGGTGATTAAACAAGAGAATAAAAAGCATGTATTCACACAAAGACTTGTGCGTGAGTGTTTATGGCATATTAATTTGCAGTAACCAAGACCTCTAAATATAAAAATATTAATCAAGTTGTTAATAAACAAAATCTAATGTAGTAATACAATGGAATACTATTCAACTTTTGCTTGTTTGTATATACTTAATTTAACTGGGATATGATTTATGATTTTCATATCATAAAATCACTCATTGAAAATGGTAGAATGCAAATTTTTTAGTAAATTTATGTACTGTACAAACCATTGGCACAATTTTATACTAGAATAATTCCACAACACAAGTTTTCTCATGCTGGTCTGCAGGTAGCTGCAAGCTACCACATTTTGTGTCTATAGGTTTGCTTTTTTCTAGAAATGTAGCCTTTTACTTGTCTAGAAATTGTGTATAAGTGTAGCCATATAATATGTAGTTTTTTGTGTCTAGCTTCTTTTACTTAAGATATTTTGAGGTTCAAGTATGTTATTCTGTAAGTCAATAATTCATCATTTTATTGTTCTAGCCATCAATAGCCTGTCTGCTGCTCTTACAATGGTCATATTCCTATAGCAGTCCTTCTTATCCACCATGCACCATTTTAATGGTTGATCATTGTTCATGTTTTTTTTTCCATTTTTTAATTATTGTTCTATTACAGTTGCCCCTTTTCTCCCCCATTGCCCTCCCTTGCCCCCCCCTCTTTCCTCCCCTCTCTCCCACAGGCAATTCCCACACTGTTGTTTATATTCACGGATCATTTATACTAGTTCCTTGACTAAGCCCTTCCCCTCTTTTCCTCCTTTTCTCCCTCCCTCCTATCCTCTGGTTACTGTCAGTCTATTCCTTGTTTCCATGCCTCTGGATCTCTTTCGGTCATTTGTTTGTTTTGTTCGTTAGGTGCCTATATTAAGTGAGATCATATATTTTCATTGATGTATCTCCTAGGGCCAGGGAAATAAAGAAAGGAATAAACAAATGAGACTACATCAAACTAAAAAGTTTCTGTGCAGTGAAAAAATAAAAAACATCAGCAAGATGAAAAGGGAGCCAACCATATGGAAAAGCATATTTGTCAATGATACCTTGGACAAAGATTTGATCTCCAAACTACAGTAGTCCCTCTCTATATCATGGTTCACTTATCGTGGCCTCACTGTATCACGGGATTTTTAAAAATATTATATTTAATTATTTATCACGGATTTTCCACTATATCATGGGATTTTGTGGTACTGTATATGTTTGTTGTTAAAGTTACATAGGTTTAACATTGTAGAATATGTTTAAGAACATAAGTAGTGTTTATAAAAGTGTGGAAAAGGTTAATAAGGGAGTGGGAAAGGTTAATAAGGGACTGGGAATGCTTTATAAGTGCGTGGGAAGGGTTTATAAAGCCTTAAAATATATATATAAATACTAAAATAAATGTAAGGTTCCTACTTCATGGATTTTCACCTATTGCGGGGGATGGGGAGTCTAGAATCTAATACCTGTGATAAGTGAGGGAATACTGTATATAAAGAACTCATATGAGTCAACACCAAGACAGACAACCCAATTAAAAAATGTTCATGGTTTCTAACTTAAATTTTCCTGGATCTGGTTTTCATCTTGTTTTGCTGTTTAATTTTCTTTAGTCTCCTTTCTTAAATTTTCTTTTTGTTTGTTTGAGTTATCAATGTCGGGGGCCCATGACTAAATTCTTGACCTCCTCACATTTTTTTCTAACTTACTAAAGTCCCATCACTTAAACATTATCTATAGAGATATTTCAAAAATGTAAATAGTTGTTCATGGTAGAGATGCAACTACTATTTCACAAATTCTACTTATGTCTGAGAAACATTACAAATATAATACATATTACTAAAACATCAATTTTGATGTCTTGTCCCTAAAAAGTTTTTTTATCCAAGCTTCAATGTTTCAGCAAGTGTCACATCCAGAAATGATTCACAATTTCCTATTATAAAATTATGTTTTTCTGAAATATTCCAAATCTATTGCTTTCTGTATATGTGATGCTTCCTCCCATTTCTCCATCTTCCTAGGCACCAATATTTTTTACCTGGCTCTCTAATTATATATCCTGCTTTAAATATGTCTTAAATATAATTGATTCTGCACACAACCCTCCCCAAATTTTTTTAAATGGTTATGTTAATGTTATACTTAAAATCCTTGAGTATCTTCTCATCAGATGGCAGTAAAACTCAGACTGCTTAATTTTCCTTGTAAAAATGTAACTTAGCCCTTGAATACATCTCTATCTTCATCCCTCACACTCTTCCCTGATTTCTGATTGGCAGGCAAGCTCATCACTATCCTCAAGGAATACAGTTATCCAGGTGAAACTTGAATGCAGCAACACCTGGTGAATAAATTAAGTCTCCACATCTTGAAGACTGTATACATTGCCAGCAGGACAAATTGCACTGAAATAAATGTTCGGGGCCTCTAATTTATGCTGGGGGATCCAGCTCTCCCTGTTGTTAAGACCTAAAGCTTTGAAACTGTACAAAAGGAAACATTGCAGAAAATGGTTGCTGTATTCCTCTGTGTGCAAAAGAAAAAAAAAAGGGTAAAATCTGTCTTGAATAATATAAAATATTAAAATACTTCTAAAGTTAGTTATGTTGGGAGCCTAAGGTAAAATGCTACTTTTTTTGTCCCTTGGTAGTGAAAGAGAGAAGAAAAAAAGAGCAGTCTCCGAACAGCTCTCAACATTATCTGAGGATTTGTGATATAAATCTTTCAAGTGAGGATGTCTCCATACCTGTTGCTATCCATCATACACTGCATGAATACACAATCCCTTCAAACGTCCTTGTCCTAAATCTAAAAAAAACATTTGCTGCTGACCCTGGAAATTTCAATCATTTTAACCACTGAGCTATCTGCACACAGAATCTATTGTGAAAGGTTTATTTTATTTCAATGATATAGTCACTTACTCAATAAAATGCATTTTGTAGAAATACTATATATAACATCCCGATAGCTATTATAAGTTCACCATATTCATTTATTTCTCTATCGCTTATTTAAAATCTTCCTAATAATCAGTGTTCGGTTAACAAAAACACCTTTTAAAACTTCAATACATACTTATAACTTTGAATAAAGTATATAAAAATCAGGAAATTTTGAGTTGTTTTCAAATCTTTGAAGAAAGCAAAATCTGATTTAGGGGAAAGAGAGACTGAATTATTTCAACAAAACATTTCTGGAAGAAAAAACTTCAATCTTTTAGATTCTTTACTAATGTGTTATATGTAGGTATAGACATAGAAATCAAAAAAAGAAAATCTCCATGGGTGGTATGAATCATAATTTAATGAGAATATACCAATCATTTATTTATCTATCAATCAACCTACTTATCTATAAGTCGATCTGTATGCCTATCATCTTTTTATACAATATAACACAATAGAAGAAAATTAGCATTTATGGAATGCTTGTTAATTACCAAGCATTTATATATCACTTCACATAGAAAAGGTCATAAATCCATACAAAAATTATACAAAGTAAGAAAAATATATTTGATTTATAGCCAATACTAAGTGATATCGTGGAACAATTCCAGCCTCACTGAGAAAACCAGACTGCGCATCTACCAAGCCTGCGTACTCAGCACTCTCCTCTATGGCAGCGAGACGTGGACCACCTACGCAAGGCACGAAAGGAAACTCAACAGCTTCCACATGAGGTGCCTGCGACGCGTCCTGCATGTCGCCTGGCAGGATAAGGTCCCCAACACCGAGGTGCTGAAGCGAGCCAATATGAGCAGTTTGCATGCAGTTCTTAGCGAGAGACGCCTCAGGTGGCTCGGCCATGTCAAAAGAATGGATGCAGGCCGTATCCCCAAAGACCTCCTCTACGGCGAGCTAGCAGAAGGCAAGAGGATGACAGGGCGCCCAAAACTGCGGTTCAGAGACATCTGCAAAAAGGACATGACACAATGCTCCATCAATCTCAACACATGGGAAGTTCAAGCAGACGACCGCCTAGCCTGGAGGCTCGCGGTCAGACAAGGTACCTCATGCGCGGAGGCTGCGCGCAACGAGGAGGCGGTCCAGAAAAGATCGAGGCGGAAGCAGCGTCAACAGCAGCAACAACGGCCATCTGCCTTCACCTGTAACAAGTGCGGCAGGGAGTGTCACTCCCGAGTCGGACTGCACAGCCATTCTCGGCGGTGCAGATAGACTCTCAAGAAGCTACGCCATCGTCTCTCGAGACGGACGGCTGCCGCCGACGACGACTAAGTGATATAGCTTTATGACTTCAGCAAGTCAACTTCTATTCCTCAGTTTTTGATAGTTAGATAGAGAGATAGATAATGGTCACCTTTATGTGATAGGGGCTTTCAAAAACACTTTTAAAATTTCTGAGTTCTGTGTATTTATTAAAATTTCAAAAAGTATAACTCACTAGAATAATATTGATACATTTTTGATCTTGAGAAAACCCCTTATAGGGAAGTTATGTTCTATCTAGTTATTGAAAAAATAATGATAACTTTCACTGAATGTGAAAAGCATAGTTCTTAAAGATATACAAATATTTATTGTAGCTTTAACACAGAGATATGGTGGGAATGGCAAGATGTGAACTTGGAAATTCAGATTTCCTTTGAGTCCGTCTTACCTTGGGCAAGTTAACGATCTTCAATAAATATCAGTTTCTATAAAACTGAGATAGTATTAGTCAAGTTTGGAATGAGGATTATAACAGTAGTTAATCCTTTCAATGTTTAGTACAAGGTGAAACTCACAAGGTATTTATTATTGTGGTGCTGGTGGTATAATTGTTATCCCTGTACAATTCCACTAACTTTGGCTTTCATTTTCTTTGTGATACTTATAAAAACAAAAGGGTCATATTTGTGTTTTAAGAAGATAACCATTATATTACCAGTAGTTTGAAGGCCATAATGAAAAGAAACTATGATATAAGACAAGAAGGAAGTAGTTGAAGGCATTTATTTTTAATAAATCACTGGAAGAATAAAGAAGTTTTGGAAAATTTATTCCATATTGAAGATGTGAAGTAACACAGATTTTGGAGCAATTAAGTATGTGTATGTGGAGGGATAGAAACAATAAAAAGAGAAGGTAAACAAATATGAGCAGTGCCAGAGGAATAGTGAATCATTCACTTATGAGAATGCTACAATAGAGGAGAAATGTCAGGAGTTAAATAATAATGTTTCATTTGGAATGTCTTAAATGTGGGTATCCATGTTCTACTAACTTGAAAGCATCAAACTTGGATACCTAAAATTAGTCACAGAAATCCCAACAATAATATATTTTGCTCTAATGAAATTTTAGCTATAAATTGACTATATCATATGATTATGCATGAAATAAGACTGTAAAATAATTATTCTGATGATTCGTCGGCAGCCGTCCATCTCGAGAGATGATGGTGTAGCTTCTTAAGAGTCTATCTGCACCGCCGAGAATGGCTGTGCAGTCCGACTCGGGAGTGACACGGTATCTGTCTCCTCCCGTGTTGAATCGACATCTTGCGATGACGCTGGAGTGTCCTCTCCAGTGAAGCTGAAGCTACAGAGCCTGGGCAGGGTGATATGGAGGGTCTGCTGTTGCCCATGCAGCAGACCCCCCCTCTCTTCGCAGCTGAGGGATCCAAGGGAAAGACGGAGTCAATACAGCTTGGCTTCAGGTGCGCCGCAGGAGTTGCCGGTGTTGGCTACAACGTCAAACCGCCTTAGGGACTCCGGCTCCGGATTTTCTGTCAGGGTTTACTCCCTTAGCCTTTCCCCTGAAGAGGTATGCCGCAAGGCAGCGGAGGTTTTTTTGGAATCAGAGTTTTCCTTCTCTGATTCTGATGATTACTACTTGTAAAATTGCTCATTTTACTCCTCATTGACTTTTATTTTATGTGCACTTACTTAGTACCACTTTTGAGCTAATGCTATATGCTACTGATACACCAGAAATATATTTAATTCCAGATATTTATACAGATGTAATTGATATGCATTCCGGCATCAATAATGCAAAGAAAACAGTACTTACCTTGAAGAGACTTTATTTAAACTTTAGATTTCCTATTTCCATATGACTGGGTTAATCACTTACATTATTTAAGCTTAAATTGCCTTATTTAACATGGCAATGCTAATGTCTATTTTAGTCAGTAGATTATATCTTCCAAAAATGGATGAAACAACATTTCCCATCCCATGAGAGATGGGCTCTTTGTCCTCTCTTCTTGGACCTGAGCAGGGTCTTGAGACTACCTGGGCAGAGTAATAGTGGACGTGATAGTATACAACTTCTGAGGGGAAGCCAAACATCCACATGGAAAAACTTATGCAAGTGTCCCAGCTGACAGCCCTGTCCAGCTAGGGTGTCAGCCATCATCCAATATCAATGGCCCCACATTGAAAAAGTGATCCTTCCCAAGATCCCAGCCATTGAAGCCTTTCTAACCAGTCTAGTTGTGGCTCATAAGGTTGACGTGAACTGTTCCCACTGACTTTTGCCCAGATGGTGGATTTGTGAGCTCAAAAATAATTGTTCTTGTTTCAAACTTACTGTTTTTGTACTAATTTGGGAGGAAAGTAGTTACACAATAGTTAATTGGAATACTCGCTTTATTTTTAGGAAGATTCTAACACAATGTTATATAAAAAGATTTTTAGGTCTATAAGTCCTTTACAAAGGGAAAAGATGAGTATTGTATTTCTATAGTTTTAACTTTAAACATTCAGCCTCTGCCAATGTTCACTGGCCACAGTGTTTTGTAAGATGACGAAATAGGCTTTATTTTGGAGTCGAATCTGTAAACTAAATAAACTTTCCAGCTGGAGGGCCATTGATTGGTTGTTTCTCAAACCATCCTTGCTCACTTCATAAAACTAAAATTGCAAATGCCTGTTGACTAAAGATCTGTTTAATATAAAATATAGTAACATGCAGCTAAGAACCAATATACAAGCTCTCCCTCTGGATACTACATTTCCTAGGATTCCAAGAAAATTCATTTGAGTAGATTTTTATCCTTCCTCTTTGGCTGTCTCTTTGTTTTTACTATCAGTCCTAAATCTAGCATTAGTCTAAATCTTTACTGCCTATTTACATTCTCACTTTCAACCTTTCAAATGGCAATTAATGGCATGCATTGATGCATTATATTCTTTAAGACAATGCTGACAGAACAGACAAATACTCAAAGCTTCAGTGGCTTAAACAACACTAATGTATGTTTCATTTATAAATTATATTCTAAGAAGTGATCAGATACCCAAGTTACTTTCAACTTTTGGCTCTGCCATCTTTACTCCATGGCTGCCAGGTCACCACAGAATGGGAAAGATCACCCAGAATCCTGTGGGGAGTGTTGCTTTATGCATAGGTTTTGGTAACATTCAGCACCTCTTCTGTTTACATTCCTCTGATGGGAACCCAGCCCATTGTCTGCATTGCGTCTGACTAATGTACTATACCTCTAGGTTCAAAAACAAAAGAAAGGAGGTTTGATGATTATCTGACAGCTCCTGCCATCTAGCAGTTCCTGCAAGAACACTAATATCTATGGCTCTTCATCTTCAAATTTCCCAGTGTCCAATACATAATTGTTAAATTAGCTTTAGCCATCTTATAACAAATATTGTTTTATCATCTAATACAACCCTCCCCTGGTGAACTATGTTTGTTAGTATTAATTTAATTATGTTTTTTCTAGACATTATGTATGTTCTTGTCTCAGATTTCTATCTACCATGTTTTTTTCTGCCTTGCATAACTTTCTCTGGGTATTCTATCCATCATTAAAGTTCCAATACAATGTTATGCTCTATCTATGAATACTAAAACCATATATCTTTATCTTTGATTTCCCAATGGTTCAATAAATATTTGCTTATTTTGTATTATCTATTCCATGAAAGGTTTTTAAAGTTGCAGTCCACTTAAAAATAATATTTTGTTTTGTTAGAAGGGTAATATGTTACTTTTCAAATTCTTATCTTGATATTATTTCATCTAATTACTTTAATGTATAGATAAACACAAGATGCTAAGGAAATGTATGTAGAGAAAAAATTCAAACATATCACAATATAGTTGATGACAACTTAAGAGCATGAGGCTATATGTCAGTAGAATTATCACCATATACTCAAGAAGGATTAAGGATATGTGTGGGACAGTAACAAAGAGAGTTTTAGTTCATGTAAATACATTCAATCTAATCATTCTCTGTACTGAATAAGATAATATATATCTAATTATGAAAAACTAAGGTTGTTTTCAGTGTATATTAGTAAAGTTATATTTGTTCTTTTTCATTCTTTATATCCTTCTGACTCAAAATAAGTCATTAAAAAATAAAGTTATTATTAAAACAACCTCTGCGTATAATATTGAACTAAATGTAAATGCAACCTTTCCACATTATGGTTTTCTATATATTCACATACTCTATTATTTTCAGAAAGGTTTGAGGTTATGTTTCCTTTTTAATTTAAGAAGAATATTCATATTATTTAAAAATTATCCAAACTCTCTAATCATTTTTGAAAAATACCATCTGGCTTTCTCAGTATATAATCATAAGAATAACTGCATTTAGTATGTCTTCACATTGTTTCTCCTCTATCACCAAGGCTAGAAACTACATTTGAACATCTGATTGCATTTTTAAAAATTTTTCTTCTAGCCTTGCAATTTTACTAAAACATTTGATACTGGCATATTAAAATTTGTTTATTTTAAAGCATATAATTATGACAAGTAAATAAAAACAACTTAAACTCTGTTTTGAATTCATTTCAAATGCATGAAAGGAAGATGTAAAGTCCATACAACCTATGCTTCCTTTTAGTAAAAACTTGAAGAGACTAACAACCCAGAAAAACCAATTAATGGTTGGAAAATACACATATTCTGATATTATACATGTAAGCCTAGAGTCAGAAGGATAAAACAGCTGAGATATTGGAGAGTTTTCTTATTGGCTCACCAATTCTTGCACATTAATGTTTAACACGTGAGCAAAGAAACCATTTGCCAATTGCTGTTAATGGTCTATTCTTGAGACTGAAGGCACCAATTTCATTATTTGGTACAGTCTTATTATTAATCTATTTGCTGAACCAGATCATAATTTAAATCTAGCCTCTCTTATTCTAATATTTTAAAAAATATACAATTTTGAAGGTTCTGAGATGTTTCCAATCTCTATGTGTACAATAATGCTAACTTTCACACTCTAGGGTATCTGAAATCTTTTTTTGCCACTTTATGTTTATTATTACACAAACAAGTCTTTTATCCTAAAAATTTTACACTGTATTTCTATCACTATAGTCATAGTCATAGCCTAATCTGAAAATATTTCATTAAAAAATACTTCTTCCTTGCCATATCCCATGTGTATTTCAGCTTTCAGCTCATCTATCTCTAACATACCTTTGATCTATATTTTCAGTTTCAGCTTAAGAAGAAATATATTATAAAGAGTACACTTGATAGAAACTAAAAATATGTAAAAATCCTGACTCTATTTCTCCTAACACTTTTCTAGTAGTTTCATATTATAAACTTTAATTTTAGTCCCTAGGAAGAATTTTTTAATAGGTATATTCAATTTGATTTCAATCATATATGAAAAATCCATGATCGTCAAAACTAGAGGTACTGTAATGTCAGTGTGATGTGAGAATATTATGATATAAGCATAACAAAGGAAAAAATATTGCAACTAAAATAGTAAGAAAATTATTGTTGCTGTTTCCCTCCAAATGTTGGAGGTTGGAAGTATTTATGGAATGATATTACAGACCCTGTGTATAAAACTGAGCTTCAAAACATTATTGATTTCCTAATTGGATCAACATACTAATGAAATAAATAGATAATAACATAGGAGTAAAAACACATTGATTCTTTTAATCACTCAGATATGAACTGATAAAGTGGATAATTATTTATGAAGTGCATAGTGCTCTGCATTGGGGATATATTAATAAGTGACTGAGCCACAGTCCTGTCCTCATGAATCCAACAGTCTCAGATAAAGAGTTATAAAAAACAAGCAATCATAAGTTTAACCACCTGAAAAGTTGTGATAAAGAGATGTATTTTGATTTAGAAATATCCAGAGCACATTTTTTATGGAACATTAACATTAAAACTGAGACTAAAGAATGTTTGACACTAGTTGTCAAGATTCGTTGAGCATCTACTATGAGCGAGGCTCAGTTATAAGTGTTTTGTTTTTTTTTTCTGTGTTAATGAACTTGATTTTATAACCTTCTGAGATAGGTCCTATAATTGTTCCTATTTTGCAGATGACATAACTGAGACAGTCAGGTTTTAGGAGTTGGTTGTGTAACGCAGGCCACTGCAAAGTCATCACTTGTCCAAGACGTGAGAAAGAGCGTGGTACTTTCAAGGAACCGAAAACTTGGTGGGAATCCAGAGTGCAAGGGACACAACGTGAAAACCAGGCCTTAAAGGACCTTGTAGCCAATATTATCTCTTTCTATTGTCTCTTATTTTTTTCTGCCTGCAACAAAAAGCCTATGATATTAGTATTTTATAAGCGCAGTTACATATTTGAACTTCAGATGGAGAATAAATTGAATGAGAGAAAACAAATACCATAAAATTTGATTTGTTGTTTTTTTTTTTTTTTTAAGTATATAAAACAAAATTTTTGTGAAAAGTTAAAAACATTTATTTTCTTGGTGTTTGATTAAAACTGTTTCTCCACATTACTCATAATAAAAAAAAACTGAATACATTAAAACTTGCAAAGCCAATATTATAAACATTAGTTTTCTCTATCTTCTTTCTTGAGGGCATTTTATTATTTAACAGGTTGTGCCAAAGTGAACCTTGAAAAACAGACCAATTAAGCAACATATTTCAAATCAATTCATTAACTTTTTTCTAATAAATCATGTTAAATGATAAAATAAGAAAAGATGTCAAGTTTGTTGAAAAATTAAGATTTCTTAGTAAAGAATGGGTAACATTTACTTCAGTTTTCCATTTTCTTTAACTTGGAATTGTACTCATCCTCGACCAAAACTCAAAACTTACCCCTTTCATGCAGCTCTCCTCTGTTATAATGCACAAAATAAATGTCTTATTTTTTACTCACAATACACATTACTAGCTGTTACTGCATATGATAAGGGAGAATATTTATTCAATTATTAATTTGATTTTTATTTAACATAACCTTGTTCCATAAGAGGATTTTGATATGACTCACAAAAAGCTGTAAGTTACAAGAAGAAAATATAACATAAGAAAAAATTCTAAAATTAAAAAAAGAGAAATAATTATTTATAGAAGATTGAACAAAAGTATGTGCTACCTGTCTATTCCAAAACCTCCAGGACATGCCTGAAACTGTAGATAGTCCCAAATCCTACATGTGCTACATTTTTTTTCTGTACATACATACCTAGGACTAGGTTTATAAATTTATAAATTAGGCACAGTAAAAAATAACAAGAATAAGAATAAAATAATCAGTTATAACATCAAATTGTAATCAAAGTTATATAAATGAATTTGGGGTCATCATTAAGCAAAACAAGGGTCATTTGAATACAACCACAAAAGAAACATGACAATTGTTCAATCTGATAACCAAGAAGACTAAGTGATGAACAGACAGGTAGCACATATAGTGTGGCTACTTTGGACAAAATGATGATTCACTTCCCGTGCAGCACATAGTAGGGTGGCATGAGATTTCATCATATTGCTCAGAATGGTGTATGATTTAAAACTTGTGAACTGTTTTACTTCTGGAATTTTTTATTTAATATTTGCAGACCATGGTTGATCAGGGTAACTGAAACAGCAGAAAGTGAAAGCCAGGATAAGGTGGGGGGACTACTATATGTAATACATTGGTTTGAAGTTAATTACTTTTGTATCTGTTTCTTCTTCTAGGTTTAAATATTATTGAATACATCTCTGTGCCTGGCTCCTAAGAGACCCCAATAATAAATATTTGTTGACTGCATGTTCATATGAAAGAAAACATGAGTAATGGATCTCTAGTCCTAAAACACTTTAGCAGAAATGAGTGAGCTACAATAATTAGGTATTGTGAAATTAGATTAGAATAAAGGCATTTAACAGCTCTGTCTATAACTCAAGGCTTTGCAATGGAAGATATAAAAGCAGCCATGTAACATCTAAATGAATAGTATCCATCAGATTTGACATTTATTAAGCAATAGCAGCACGCTGGGCACTGTCGTAAACACAAACACTTTTTCCAATGCATTTAGATTTATTTGTGCTGACTTTTTTGCTGAAAGAGATGGATGCAATTTCATAGCAGATGGTAAAAGAAAACAGAAAGATGATTTTAGTTTCCGGCTCTTATAAGTACTGCCTTAAATCAACTCCTTATGCTGGAAATCCATCATGTTACCTGGACTACACATTACAATTCCATTTTCCCCTTCTGAAGAGTGAATAGATTTCTCTGATTAAGAAGTATTCTCTTTCTATCTAGAGTGTCGGTGTTTCTATATGCATTATTGTCATTAAGACTATTGTTTCTTCCACCTTTGAAGTAGCATATAACATTTGTTCTCTATTTATTTTAATATCCCCAGTATAGTAACTCACTTTTACAATATACTATGGGCTATGATGAAAGCACCTACCCTCCAAGTACTCTATGGAAGTAAAGCAAATCTTGATAGAGAATCTCTTTTGGGCAATGGTAGTCATAAAAACTTGTTAAAAGATGAAAGTAATAAGAATACTGGTTAGATATTTTAAATATTAATTTAAAACAAGAGCACATAAAATATTTGCATGATCTCTTATCTACAGATTTTAACCTTGTTGCAGGAACTCAGATTTCTGGGTAGGGACATGTGAACATGCCCCTACATCCAGGTGTCCTGTGACTCAGGAGATGAGCTGGTCTTGTCTTCGCCTGAAGCTTTAGGCTGTTCAGGCCACTGGGTCATGGAATCCTGAGAACAAAGAGGTCTGTTAAGTACTCTATTTGTTTTCTTGTAAATAAAGTCTTTAATTGGAGCCGGCCTTGAGGATTAGTGGGTCTGCTTTGTATTTTTGAGAGGTGCTATTTAAACCATAAGTTACCCTGGCTGTATTTTACATGTTAATGATACATTGTAAAAAAATTTTTTACTGTTGGCTGTAGAGCTCAAGCCCCCCCGTTCTTTTTTTTTTTTTTTTTTTTTTTTTGTAGTTTCTGAAATCCTAATAAAAGGACGGTGAGACTGCTTGCTCTTTGTTGACTGCCAGAGCGTACTGCGACCCCCTCGATTGTCTTATCATTCTGTTTGCTGGAATTATCTCCGTGTCTCTGATCATAATCAACACTACATAACCCTGCATATATATCCATATTACTATAGACTAAATTTTAGTAAAGTTTTATTGTATTGGTAAATTATTATACAAATTTTTAGGTTCTAACATGTTCTAATTTAAACTATATATTTATTTTAAATGCTTTGTTACAATTCTAATTTTTAACTTCTTAAATATTTTTTCTATGATAATTAAGGCTCTTTGGTTCCAATAATTGAATCAGGCACTGACTTGTTTAGAAAAATATATATATTTGTAAATTATGGACTACCTCATGGGAAAGAAGGTTCTGGAGGCAGATGCAAAATGATGTGCAAGACCTAAAAAGTGAATCTTTTCTGTTTCCAGATACATTCTTTATTTTAACAGAAAGATTTTAAGTTTAATTATCTAGAAGCTTATATTTATTTTATCTTCCTATATCCATATGACATGGTAAGATAGCCAGAAATTCTGGAAGAAGAAGTCTTTATTTCCCTTGCTATCAAAAATAGCCCTAGCTGGTGTAGCTCAGTAGATTGAGAGCTGGCCTGAGAACCAAAGGGTCATGGGTCTGATTCCCAATCAGGGCATATACCTGGATTGCAGAACAGGTCCCTTGTTGAGTGTACAAGAGAGGCAATCACACATTGCTGTTTCTCTCCCTCTTTTTCTCCCTTCCTTCCCCTCTCTCAAAAAAGAAAAAAATAAAATTAAAAAAAAACAAACAAAGCTATACACTAGTTCAAGTAGTAAGAACTGATTTTAATCATTAATATACTATTGCAACAGGGAAGAGTCCAGGGTAAACGGAACTCAACTTCAAGTAATATAGAGGGGACGGGGTGTTTTACACAGAGAATTACGAAGTAGGAAAGGGAGCATGCAGGTGCTCAGGAGAATCAGAAAAGTGATAACTTACAAAAAGTCGGTGAGTGATGTGGTCATTCCATGTGAAACTTAGCTAAGTTTGCCAACTGCTGCCCACCTCCCTGAAACCCACACATCCAGAGACTGAACAACAGGGGCCCTGTCTTCAGTGTGGGTTTGGAATCAATGTAAATTCTTTTGGAAGCCTTGAGTTTTCTCAGGCAGGAACTTTTGAGAATCTAGCATCATCTGAGAAATACAGCCTTGAGCTGTTAGAAGCTATATTACTGCTTGTTAATGCATTTATAGGCCAAAGTTGAGGCTTAGTAAAGAAGACTAGAGAAGTTTGGCTAAATTTTGGTAAAGAAGAGAATTGTTGTCACATACAAGCCTTAGCTTTTCCCCTTTTGCCATATGGCAGAAAATGATTTCCAATATCTCCAAAGTTAACATAACCTTTATTTTGTCAATTAACCCATGGATTTCTCTTTTTCTTTCACTTACAAAATTCATAGGTGGTCTTTCTAAGGCTAGGCCCCACTTCTAAACAAATCAACCAGTAAGCGGGGTCACAATAAACAATATTAATTTGTTGGTGGTTGCAGTAACTGTCTAATGTGGAAATTATAATTTTCCCCAAATACTGGCAGAAAAACCAGTATTTGTCAGAGAGTGGTAGTTAACATGTCCCATGTGTGATGAGCAGCTGAGGGGTCGACCCCCTGAACTGTTTTCACTGGGCTAATAAACACAGATCTCATTAACACCACTCCATTTAGACAGAACCAAGGGAGGAGACAAAGATAAACATGATGAGAAATGAAGAAAATCTCTTTTATATAGATTTTGGTTCTCCCACAGGTAAAATTAGATTAGGTAATTTTGGTTGGCTCATTATGGTGCCATTTCTAAATGCACAAAAAGTAGATTTTGATCTGCTATACCTGACTCATTTCTCTGTGACTTGTTAGACTCATCTACTCTTCCATCTTATAAAGATCCTGGGTACTCTGTGCATTTCTTATTTTAAAAAATCTCCTTAAAATAACTGTTGTCCCCATTTTAAGTTTGAACCCTATGTTTTACATTTAAAAGATATGTAATATCTTTTCTGAGCTTGAATTCCTTTTTTTAAGAAAGTGAAATTAAATTATGATAATAAACTATAGAAAGTTAATGTGAAGATAAAATTATATAATATAAAACAAGAAATACCACTGATTAGAGTTTAGAGTTTCACACCCCTTGTTGGCAATCAGAATATGTGAATTCCACATCTTTATTCATTCCAAACACATTCAGAGGGAAAAAATGCTATTCACATTAATCATAGTTATTTTAAAGTCTATGTCTAAATATCTAATAGCTGGATTACCTGCATGTCTATTGTTACTGCCTATTACTTCTCTTGGGATTTTTAAAAAATTAGATTTCATTTCCTGGCACACCATGTAGTGTTTGATAGATACAGTGCATGAAAAACCTGTAGTGGTTCTGAATGATAGCGTTTTCCTAACTTTGAGCTTAAGCATACTTCCAATTAACACATTTTTTAATTCTGACCTCAGCTGATTGTCTGAGTTTGAAACAGGGTTCCTGAGTCTGGACTAGACCTGAATTTCAATTTTTCCGTGTCCAGCACCATGAGACTGCTGCAATGTATGCTTAGCCCTTCAGCAATTAGTAACTTCTTTCTGCTTGATTTCTTAACTTCTTACCTTGGGAAATCTTAGGGTTTAGCAAACATTCTAAGAACAAAATCTGTGAAATTAATTATATGTCCACATTCCTGTTGTTCTATTTTCTCCAGGGTCTTGGCACCTGACTTCCATTTTTGATCTTTCTATATTTATCCACCTCTTATTATTTCTTTATCTGTATATATTAAAGACTATGAATACACATTGATACAAGCAATTTCAATTCGATGACAAATATTTCCTCCTACTTTTCTCTCTTTTCATATTTACAGTTTAATTTACTGACTCCATCAATCTTAACATATTTAATGCCTTCTTCCTCCATGCACAGGCCTTCTGCATCCCCGCTTAGACTTTGACACCAAGAAAACTTTTGCCATCAATGACCCTTCAGTAGAGATCCCTCCTCACCTCACTTGAGTTGTCACCTCTTGCTGGGCCAAAACAACTGCTCCTCCAATGTTGTTTTACATCAAAACTTCAGAACTAAGTTCTAGTTCATAAAGTGTTGGGGTTGGGGAAAGAAATAAGAGAAGGAAAAGAAGAAGAGGTAAATGAACTGTTCAATTCTAATAAAATACAAGATTGCTCCTCTATTTTCTCATAAATAGATCATATCAATCTGTGTAAATCTTATTCAATAATAGAAAATAAATAGCAATACTTTTTGAAGTATTTTGATATCTTTAATTATGACTGAGGTTGAGAATCTTTTAGTCTTGTTTTTTTTTCTGTAAAGAATGCTTTTTTATATTATTTTTCTACTTTGATTTTTAATTCTTTTTCTGGTTGACTAATTCTTTTATAATTAATTCAACAACTAATTTCTCCACATATATATTGATATTTACTGTTTATCTCTAAATAACTATTTTCATTTGTATGAACTTTTTATATGGAATTTTAGTAATGAGCTCCTCAAAGGCAGTAATCAAGCATTATATTTATCCTGGAGTCATTTTATCACATAGTACAACACTAGATATTTATTCAATAGCAAGTTCCTTTATTTATTTATTTAAAAATAATCATTCACATTAGGTTCATGAACATTTATGAACTTGAAAATGTTTGGGTATATAGGTATATGTATATGTCTGTGTGTATTTTTCTTGAGAGCAGGGCTAAAATTTTTGTAGGAACACTGTAATAGTGGCCACAAAACATTATACTAAAATTAGATGATACACTTAGTGTTAACAATAAGTAAAGAATTATTTATATTAGAGGCTATGACTGACCTTAAAATATGTTCAACATAAACTATCTTCTGATCAAGACAATGATCTTTGACTGCAAATCTTTATAATATACAGACTGTTAAAATATTTTCAATGCTGTTCAGTAAGAAATGCATTCCTCCAATGATGAATCACCCCCCAAAATTATGTTTTTATTTAAAGGTATGATTATTTTAGTTCTACAAGAAAACTTCATTTAAAATAAATTAATGACAAAAACTATTTTTCTGCAGCGCTTGGTAAAAAATAATCCTTAAGTTGGATATATTTTCATTAAAACAAATCCCTAACAAGTTTAAATTGCCAATATAAATTAAAATACCTACTCTATTATTTAAACTACATTATTAAAAATTGTGAATAACATTTTATAATAAGGGTAGCAGGGTTAAACTACTTCTAAATTATGTTGATAAAGAATACAATTTCTAAGTTGTAAGCCATGAAATTAATACTTCTAAAGGATAGTGAGGTAATATTCTTGGGTGACTCTAAAAGCATGCTAACTGGTAGTTGACTTATGAACTATGAACTATCTGGAGTATATCAACCTCCAATATAACTAGTAGCAAGTAAGTATTTTTTCAATACATAAATAAGTGTAATAGAAATTTGCATCAATACTTTGTCATTTTTGTTCTATGGTGGGAGCACACAAGTCTATAAGAAATTACTATAAATAATGTTAATATAGTGCCAGTATCATCCTAATGAATGCTTAAGTCTTAGAGCTTTAAAATTATTTAAAATTATTCATCATCATTCACTGTTTTGCAATCAATCTCTTCTTTATATTTTCATTTATGAACATTTACAATGTCTATAATGCTAGAAATTAGGTGTATCATATTAGGAGGTCATGTAGGAGTCCACGTTACCTTGAATGTGAGGATCATGGATATTGAAACAAGATGAGGAGGCCTGAAGAAGGTGGGTTAATATTAAATATTGGTAAGGAGAAGAATTCAGAATCCATACTGCATATCTATGCTGATGCTTCTTTTGGCTTGTTCACTATAGCAGAAAATCCTGCCAGTTAATATATTTTTAATATTCTTGACATGTGAGGCATATTCAAATATCACTAATCTTTCCTTGGGAAAAACTAAAAGTCAAGAAGCTAACATATGGACTGTAAGGTGTACACAAAGAGCTTCAACATAGCTGCATTGTTTTGTTTAGCTGCTACCCCCTCTCCATTGACTCCTGCGAACAAAAGGGTCACCGGTTCAATCCCCAGTCAGGGCAGATGCCTGATTGCAGGCCAGGTTCCCAGTTGGGGGAGTGCAACAGGCAACCACACATTGATGTTTCTCTCCCTCTCTTTCACCCTCTCTTTTCCTCTCTCTATAAATTAATTAATCAATTAATAAATTATTAATTAAATCTAAAAACAAAAACAAACAAACAAAAAACCTCAAGGTCAGATTCTACCCTGACATCTATTTGCTGTTTGAGAGAGGGTCACTTAATTTCTTAGAATTGAGTGCTGTTATATATAAAATGGGTATAAGAATATCTGCACTGA
Source organism: Furipterus horrens (assembly GCF_987537825.1). Lineage (NCBI taxonomy): Eukaryota > Metazoa > Chordata > Mammalia > Chiroptera > Furipteridae > Furipterus > Furipterus horrens. Next base: position 197,353,443 of record NW_028327173.1, on the reverse strand, counting down.
CTTACTGTGACAATTAAATTGTAATGTGTATAAAATACCTTGCAGAGTGTTTGGCTTATAATAAGCATCCATTGGACATTTTAATACCCTGAATATAGTTTTCAACTCTCTATGACTAAGTTGTCTGGATGTTGAGTGTCCTTATATACTCTCAAAATAAATTTTTATCACAAATATAACATGAACCTTTCATATAACTCACTGAAATCTGAAACAGGTTAAACAACCCATAATCTTACAGCGAGCTGACTGAAGAGCATGTATATCATACAGTATTGTAGTTGAACTTGTAGTCAGATGAGGGAATCAATATATACTTCATAAAAGTTCTGTTGATTTTGGTCAAATGTAGCAATGAGTACAAGATTATGCTTATATACTAATTGCTGCAATCACTACTTATTCTATCTGGGAAAACCAGAAGTTCACTTCTCATCAATCTGGTTTGATGGCATGGACATGGTTTAAGACTTTTTGAATGAATTGCAATTTCATAGATCAATAAAAACAAAATTACTTCAGAAAAAGGAAACTCAAGAAGGTTGTACCTACAGAATTATTTATAAATTTAAAAAAATTAAACCCTGTGACTTAAACAAGACATCCAGATAATATCATAATTGAAAACCAATGCACTAAGCAGAAAGCAGATTTTGGGTTTCTAGCTCCTCAACATTAATGCAATTGTCTAGTTGTGAAGTCACGCAAATAACTGTATATTAATTTTTAGTCTCTCTCTGAGACTTTCAGCTAATGATTGATTATAAATCACTTTGTTACCTGAAAAGTAAGACCAGATCTATATTATGTTAACAAATCAAATGCTACATTGCAGATTATCAGTAATAATAATAAGGGATTATTAAACTTGTACTGGGGATGAGTAGTAGTTTGTCCCAATAAACAAACTTAAAACCTGAATTACTAGAATTTTCTAGCTAAGAGGATTTGGCTTTTTTCTTTTGAAATTCAGGTGCACTTTCTATAAAACAGGAAAACCTGTATTACTTCTCACAGCTTACCTCTCTCACAAAGCAAGTTATGATCATATTTATAGAAGTATTTTGTATAGAAAAATGAGATGTTTTTATAACTACATCATAATTCTTTAATAATATAGCTATTAAGTATGTGTTTAGCATTTAATTCTAGAAAACTAATTTAAAATAAATCTGTTGATATATTTATTGGGAAAGATAAAAGCTGGTTAGGGAAAATATCTATTTCTTCATTTAATTCAAATAATCTATGATAGTTATTCAACGATGTTATGTTACTATAGCTTATACAATTGTTTTAATTTTATTTTAATACTACTTTAAAATCTTGAAAGTAACAACTGATTTAAGATAAAAAAACAGAGTAAGTTAAATCACAAAAATGTTTAAATAGTAATATTCTAGAATTTAATATTTAAGGTATTTCTAATTTTTTATTTAGTGAATGGTTGTTGAGAATATTCTATATACTAACTCTTAAGTCATTTTAATGAACCATAGAAGTAAATATTGCCATGTCAGCTTACAGTAAAGAGGCTAAGGTTCAGAGTAGCTTTGCATACCCTAAAGCCACATGGCTAATGCATTAGAGTGCTGTCATTTTATCAATTTTCAAAAAAAGTATGAATCCAGTGCTTTTCTCCTTTATCCTGTATTTTGCCAAATAACCTTAAATTTTAAGTCACCTTTCCACACAAAAGGACAAAATACACAGAATTAAGAAAGGGATATACATATATAATGTTTGGTTATATATTTCTTTACATTATGAACTGCCTGGCTACACAGCCTGTATTCAAGCTTTTATGCAACCCTGAGCTACTTATTTAACTGATATGTACCTCAGATTCCTCATCTGTTCAAAGGTGATAATTACTGCACCTATCTCAAAGGATTCCTGTGATGATTAAAAGTGTTTACAGATAAAAAGTGCTTCAAACAGCTCCTGACACTGAATAAGCACTTGATAAATATTTGCTGTATTGTCTCATTTTTTTTCTGCTATTATCCAGATCACTTTATTCCTACACACCCCCACTTCAAAATCAAAAAAGTTAAATTTTTGATGAAAAAATTTACAATTGACACATTATAATTTATTTGCATTTCACACCTTGTCTCAATTTTAATAGGCTCTGTGGTGTTCTAATCATCATTTTCTCATGATTCATTATCTAAGTTAGTTATAATATCCTTTTTCTGCAGCAAAGCATTCAGAAAAAAACATCTAAAACCTTGCCTTTTATTGCAGAGAGAGAAAAGGCAGGGTATCACTATCCCAGGGAGAATGCCAAGTCCAATTTGAAGGGGAATAAACTGGCAATTCAACCATCACAACAAAATGATAATAATCATATTTCTTAATGATTTAGAAGGAAATACCCTTTTAAAATATGTCAAACTAAGAGTAGGTAAAATTTATTTTTAACAGACCATTACGCCCGAGATTCTGTGCAAAAGACATTATGTATATGGCCTCTAATCCTCAGATAAGCCTTGCATGCAGAAATGATTGTTCCCATTTTACAGATGAGAAAACAAATTCAGAGATTTAATATAATTTTAAAGGATATAAAACACAGGTGTGGCAAGTACAGACTTTATACTTGGACAGACATAAGTTTAAATTGTTTATTTTATCACTATTTAATACATAACATTTCCCTGTCTCATTTTTATGATCTGTGAAGTGCTTTATCATTGTGCAAAGAAATTTTGTGTGATCACGCCCATAAGAACTTTAATATATCATTAGATCCTTGGCAAACATTTATTCATAGTTACTCACATTAGATTACGACAATCCATCAATATTATGTGAATCTATGTTAAAGCACGCATTTGTTTGTCTCCAAAGATCACCATCTTTGATAACCTTGTTTAACTACTTTTGAAAAGATCTTGAAACTGAACATTTTGATCAATCACTTCTTAATTAAGATTTAATTCTCTGGATGTGGAAGTCATATGTGTGTCTGTACATTTGTACCGTAAGGCTAAATTGAGGAGTCTATGAAATACATAATCTTACTCCTTCAGTGTTTCTTGTTGCAAAATAAGAACTTAAATATGTGCCAATGTAATGGTCTTGGCTTTGTTCTCACATGGAGAGCAGGTATCCACAGACCACTTAGGTTTGATGTTTTTATTTCTAGAATACAAATGGCTGGAGAAGAGCTTTGATTGCAATTTTTGATGTGCTATGAAACACTCCTTTATACAGTGGGTAGACTATAACCCCCAGGAGATTAATACATTATAAAACCAAATCAAGAATGACATACTCATTTTCACACCAAAAGCATAGCAGCAGTATTTATCATAAAGAAATGATTGATTTATACTGGATAGAAGCAATTTATTTTTTTTTACACACATGCACTCACTTTCATATAAACTTTCAAAGCTTTAGCATAATTATCTTTGAACACGTTTTTGATGAAAAATATTCTTAAAGAGCAAAAAGTAATAGAGAATGTAACTATAAAATGTTATATTTTGTTCTATTAATGTGTTATAAAAATATTCTTCAAGTGAATTTGTCAAAAGTGATGTTTCCAAGAAATCATTCCATCATCATCTGAAACACTCAAGTCTGCTATGACTCACGCTAACGTTACTCTGAATGTGATGTGCCCAAACCATTTTATTTATAATGGCACATCTCCATGGTTCCTCCCATCAGTGATTTGAATTCCAAACACTCAAACAAGGATTTATGACTCAATACTTTTGTTTTGCAAATTCATTCATCATACATGATATTCTTCCATGAAATAATGTTTTAGTCACAGGTGCACCACCATCCTTTTCAATAACATTCAACCTTTTGAACAATTCAAACATTTTTCTACCACCATTGCTAAATTTTATATCTCCTCTTAAACACTGAAGATTGAAATGATACATAGAAATGAGTGGTATTTTAGACTATCTTTCCTTATTTATTAGCATTTTTTACATGTGACAGAAGAACAAGTTATAATCAGAAACACTTTAAAAAATTCAATTAATGTTTTCACATTTCAAGTATTATATTATGTGTTGGAAATTTCAAAATAAATAATCTATTGTTTTTAACTCTAACTTTTATATTTAAATAAGGTATAACAACAAAGTATATATTTACATCAAAATCTAAGTATATGAATGCATAGTTTCCAATTAAGTAAATTACATTATTTACTTAAAATAATTTAGCGAGAGAAGTAGAAAGAAAGAAGGGCAAATGCTCAAATTCTTTTGCTCACCTGCAAGTGATAGCAAGATCCCAAATCAAGTTACTGCTGCAAAATGTGTGTCCATCATAGACCAAACAGAAAAATTAATTTTTATAAACATAAAAGGCAGATATTTTATTTAAAGTTTCAAAATATTTTGAAATATTGACTTGATTTGTCAACTGTCTTAAATTATTGCACTTAATTCCACAGCTTCCTTGACTCTACTTATTTACCTCATAATTTGCATTTTGAATTTTCTCTTGGTATTGAAAAGATCAAAGGATAATGAAAAGTACAATGGGTATACATGTTTCTCAATTAAGAACATCGAAAATACAAGCATGACCTCAAAGTAAATGTTGGGAAGAGAAATAAGAAGACAATATTCACTTGAGATTTTGAAGCACTAATCACTAGGAAATACCTAAGGGATTTCACAGCCATATCCAGGAAATTAAGCCATGATATTTGTTCTCGGGTAGCTCATTTGCAGTTAAAATGTCAAGGAGATTTTTCTATTAAAAGACAAAATGTTAATAGTAGAGAAATAAAAGGAGAAAACATCTAACCCTAGTTGCTTAGAACTAAAATAATTTAGTTTTTGAAAAAGACAGCCTTATAACTAAAAAAAGTATAAATAATGTTTCAAATCAAATTGAAAAATAATGGAAATATACATAGTTTTAGCAAAAACTTTAACATTTCCAATGAACCAATCAACTGTGGGTAGGGAAAAGATATCCTCCATGATGAAAGGGCCCAAACTAATACTGAAAAAATGTAGTCTCTTAAATGTCTTTGCTGAGACATATAATCTTTCAAGTCAGTAAATAAAACAGATCAATCTGAAATAATGTAAAGCTTTATTTGAATGACATTTTTCCTCAAATTGTTCAATGTTTAATATACCATAGCAATGCACTCATAGCTCTCAAGTAGTTTTCTAATTTAAAACTCTAAAAAAGGAATCTAATATTCAGATGCATTTAAGAATATTGAATGTCCTCTACCCTTTGGAAGAAGTACATTTCACATTATCAGTTTATAGATCTGAGTGGCCCAGTTATATGGACATATCTTTAACTGCACTTGATATCATCGTATTTGACTACTTGAATATTCTTCAAGTTAAATGATCAACATACTATAGAAACTGCATACAATGTAACAATTCTGAGAAATGGTGTTGCAAATACAACCATTCCACTGGTAGAAAGAGGTGTACTATGTTTGATATGCAGATTCTCCCTTTCAGTTTGGCACCCTTGTTTTCACACCACTTCCCTAAGTGGCTGACAGGCTCTTCACAAAAAAAAGCTTTCTACCTTCTGACTATAGGTTAGCCCATAGTTGACCTAAAGTAGAATTCCGAGAATGGGAGAAAGGTCCAGTGCTTAACCTGCCTGTCTACTATATGAAAGGGTGAAACAGGAGAGCTTGTATGTACAAACCATGGGTATGGACTTGGGTGGGGGGGGGATTGCTGGGGAAGGGGTGTGCTGGGTGGAGGGGAGTGAAGGGGAGGAAATTGGAACTATTGTAACAATATAATCAATAAAATACATTAAAAAAAAAAAAAAAAAAAAAAAAAGATCACTGCGAGTTGGTTGTGTTCCTTTACCAAAGACCAAAACTCCTTTCAGGTGGCATTTCCCTACAGGTATTCTCCCTGGATTATCATAATCTCACTCCCTAATCCCCTTTAGACCTATGAGTAGTAACATTTGTCCACTGTTGCTAGACTTAAGGTGCCTCACCACTATTTCTGTAAAACCTGTTCAATTCAAACATTTGTAAATAGTTCCCTTTGACTAGGTCATCTCTTTTCCATCATATCCATGAGTAGCCCTAGGAAACAGACATTCAAAATAAGACCCTCGGATTAAGTTTTTCACATATTAAGGAGAGGAGTCTATGAATATTCCTTTACAGATGAGATATAGGACACTGGTATCCTCTGCCAGCTCACGGTATCACAATTACTGACATCACCACAAACTTCACAATGCAATTCATTGGGTAAAAGTTCAGGCTAAGTTGGAAGATCAGTTGTGTATGATCTTCAGGCACCATGGAATGCAAATCTGATTATTTATTTCTCTGCTTAAACTTCTTGATATTCCAGTCCCCCGCACTCTGGTTCAGGGCGAACTACAAGATCCTCAGTTAATGTACAAGGATTGCAGTCTATGTCACTTTCCTAAATCTGCACTTGAAAATGCCACCTTATTATTTTCCAATACATGATTCACACATGGCCTGCCCTGTCTAGACTGTCCTTCCGTTTGGTATTCAGTCTAGCAATTTGTGTTTGTTCCACAGGATGCCACTGTCTCTTCTTGGCATTGGATTTAATAACTTAAAATATATAAAGAAGCGCACATACAAAGAAGGACCCTGCACATCTCTATTCTTCTTCACTCCTCAAAGTTAACTTACATTAACAATAGAGTGAGCTTTTGTCTAATATGATTTTGAGGAAATTGTATACCAAACAAATTAGAATGTGTTATTATAAGGAAAATACTTTAGGCATTTTTTACTTGGCTGACAGAAAATCATGGGCATATTAACATTAATTGTGCTTTGGAGTTTAACATTGTCATAGGCCATATCTTTCTTAACCACAACTGACTGAAAATATGTATGAGATAAACAATTCCCGTTAAGCTTTGGCTACCTGGTTGTATGCTCTATTTGTTTTGTGGTTAATTCTAGATGTGGTATGGTTTTTGGTACATTACTGCATTTGGTGCCTCTCCCTACCTGGGAATCTGACAGGCTGTTCTAAAAGCAGGTGTTCCACATTTCCCTCGTTCTCTAAAAATATATCCTTCAATTTAAAAACTACTACATGTAAGCATATTTTCATATATTTGTGAGTGGCTAAAAGTATTGTAAAAGCCAAATAAAAAGTTTAAGTCTCTAAAAGTACAGTAGATAAATACGTAGATATCGCAAGTCATGTTTCTTGGTTTGCTCACTATGCCACATATTAAATATGAAAAGGGGGGAGCTAGATTGCCAAGGTGTTTTGAATTTATTGTTAATGGGGCACTTTAATGCACATTTTGCTGTATTAAAAAAGAATATGTATGCCAAGCAGGAATTTGGCATACTTGTGTTTGAATATTGTGATTGGCGCTGTTAGCTTAATGGAGACCAAGGGGACAGCTCTATTAACTACTATGTCCTGAAATTCTGATTTACGTTTCATTCTCTAATTTAAGTCCAAGAACCCTAAAGCTGAGATATATTACGTATAAATTTACTTCAGCAACGAGATGTCTGTTAGATGATGTAAATGTCACGATGAAATTGGAAGACTTTTCCTTCGATATGAAGAACACAAATAAGCTTTGGCACATTGAGTACAAAACTGTTTTCAAAGGTCACATAGAAAGGCCTAAGAATCCAGAGCAGGTTATATAGGAGCTCGTGCCTTGTCTTATGCCTTGTTATTATGTAAAGGGCCAGCAAAAAAATGTAAACTTTCTCCCTCAAGTCCTAGTTAGGAAAAAGAGGCAAGCTAATGTTCTAGTGATAATACATTGGCTTCATTAAAATCCTCAGAACAGAATCCACTTTAATTCAACGTACTCACCAACTCTGCTGCTGTATTTAACAATGTAGTTAGCACTATACATTACTTGATGTTTAAGTAAAGGTATTCAGCTAAGTCTTTAAGTGGGAAAGTAAAGAAGTGTAAGTAACAGAGAAAGTATTTTTTAAACTAAATTCTAAACTCCAAACTCTAAGTATTTCTAACGGAGAATGAGGACAATAACCCTCGTTACTTTAAAGCAGCAATCCCAATTCTCTTTTCTTAAGGATCCTCACAAGGTGGTTGGCTCTGATTATATACGGCAATATAAAGGGAGAAGGAAAGTCAAAGGGGAACTCAAGAGCAAAGAGAAATTATGTGGTAACCAAAATAGCAGGCTTGTCTCCATACCTACACCCCTTTTGTACAAATTGTATATCACTCACCAATCATGCACCACAAAACATCTCAGCCCGCAATGGATCACATACAGCGCGATGGTCCCATAAGCTTACAACAAAGCCAAAAATTCCTATCACCTAAATTGCAGCACAGGACATGAAACACGTGTTTGCGTAGATGATGGTTTAAACAAACTTACTGCTCTGCCAGACATATAAAAGTAAAGCACGTACAATTAAGTACAGTACATAATGTTTGAAAATGATAATAAAGAACCATGTTACTGGCTTATGTATTTACTATATGTTTTATTGTTATTTTAAGTATATTCTTTCAAAGCCAAAAATAAAATTGCTGTAAAATGCTATACCCAGTTATGCCAGCAGCAGCCTTGTCATCTCATGTCTCCCACATCTTGATTATATCATTTTTTTTCTCAGGGTGATTAATCTCATGTATAGTAACACTTTGTTCAGGCATTTAGCTTAGAAGCATTAGGCTATACCAAATGTCCTAGATATGTTGTAAGCCATATTGTCTATATTTGTGTAAGCTCATTCTATGATGTACACATGGTGAAATTTCCAAATGATGCATTTCTCAGAAAGTATCCCTGTAGTTAAGTGATACATGGGTTTATTAGGCTCTACTTTCTGAGTGTAATACTAATGGGAACCTGAGAGATTACTGTTATATTCACTAATGAAATGGATTGCTTTTCTGCCATCTTAAAATGATATTTATTAAATACATAGGTAGTGAATAAACTAATATACAAATGATAAACATAATATATAAATATATGTAATAGTATTTTATTTATTCAACCTCTTTGAAAGAAGTAGACATGGGAAGAATAAACCTCTGAAAGGCAAGAAATCAAAAAAGACACCATAAAGGTTACTTACCAAAACTTATAAATAGCCTGTCAGGAGAATTGCTTAGATCCTTCTCAGAGAATTTTATTTTGCACATGCGTCTTACATGTAGTAGAGGTTTAGTAAACAGTAATTAAGAAATAAAGAAATGAATTACAGATTCATTTACATCTTGATTGCAACTTTTTTTGTTGCAATGAACTTTAGGCTACTTTATGTTTACTAGACTGCTTAGCATGCTGTGTTATACAGAGCTATTATGACTAGCCTTTGTTGGAAATTTACTATTTCAAAAACAATTTTGCTTCATCTACATTATCACATATGACTTGCACTATGTGGTGAGTTAGTCAACATCACTCCATTTCCAGAAGGAAGATTTAGGGAAAGACTAAAAGTATATGAGATCAGAACACATGAAGTTTCCAGGTTAAAAAGGCTACCATGTATGTAGGTAGATATTTTGAATTTCACATTGAATGCCTTAGAGAATCATTGCAGAATTCTAAACAAGGAAGAAGAAAGATCAAATATTTCACTTTAGAAAGATAATTCTAAGAGCTGTGTGAATTATTAATTTATATTAGAATTGTTTGGGGTAAGGGAAGTAGACAGCAGGAAGTCATAGTAATAATCTACATGCACAAGGGACCAGCTTCCACTAAAATAAGACTAATACAAACTGAGACAAGTCGCTGGCATCAGAATTATTTGAGGTATTAGAAATAGAATTTGATGACTGGTCACATGATGATGGTGAGCCAAAAGAAGGACTTTTTTGGCTTTGATGAAACAGGGAATCTGGGAATAACAGTAACAGACATAAATATAGAAAACAAAGGTGAAGTAAGAGGTTCAAAAAAAACTAGACATCAATTTTGAGGAGCATATTTATATTCAGCTTGTTAACTTTCTCAATTTCTACTTTCTATTCTATTGATTTCTACAGTTACTGTTATTATTTCCTTTCTCCTTGTTTGCACTGGGTTTAGTATTTTTTTAATTCCAAAACTTGTTAATGCTGGGATGAGATGTATAGGGAATATTATTCGCTTTGAGTGGACAATGCATTAGGAAATATAGTAGACCTAAAAGGAGTTTGAGGTTAGTTGTAATAGATAATATAACAAAAATGAGTATAAATATAGGTAACGGCTCATATGAGCAAAAGTTAACCCATGTCATCTTGGGTCATAACAAATATGAACATTAAGGTAATCATGTATTATTGACAGTGTCTGGGTATACCATTTTGCTTTTACAGGCCCTTCTTTACATTTTAGTATAAAACCATTAAACCCAAAAACATGGGTTTTTATATATTTTATCACATTCCAGAACTACATTAAATAGTTACCAAAGCCATCTCAAGGGTTTAAGCTTTTAACTTTTCAGACAACAGTACAAATGTAGAAGATTTGGTTGAATACCTCAATTTGACCATAATGTATAATATCTGAATCTTTTCACATAGCAAAATTAACACTTTGGCCCCTGGAGTATACTGTTTGGCACGACCTTACATTGAAAGAATTATCTGAGTAGATTACTGGAGGGATTTTGATATTTGTGAGTAAGAAACTGTATGTGTGCTTAATTCAAGCCACAGTGATTAAGATTATAAGAGGGGGAACCTAAAAAGAATACCCTGGGAATTATTTATTAAAATAAAATACTGTGTATTTATTCTTCCATGTTTAAACTTCAGTCACCTTTCAAGTATCCTCCAGGTGATGCAAATCACCTCTCAGGACTTTTGTCTACTGCTCAAAACAATTTCTGAACTTGTTGACTTTGATGCTTTGTAGTGATTCTGTTGTTTTTTGTTTTGTTTTATTTTACCTCATCCATATCAGCAAAACGTTTCCATTTCAGGACTTTTTTCAGCCGGGGAAGCAATAGAAAAAGTTTGTTGGGGCAAAATCAGGTGAATAGGGAGATTGGGCATGGGAGTCATGCCATTTTTGGTCAAAAATTGCTGAACATTCACCGTGGTGTGGGCAGGTGCACTCGTAAATCACCCATCATGAAATGGGCAAATGCATTGAAAGAGTCTTCAAAAAAATTAACTGAAGCCAAACACATCCTCTCCCAACAACATCAGCTGGTACACTGATACAGATGGGTTCCTAGAACCCCAACCAAGTGGGCAAAGCCTGTACTACCAGGAGCCTGTCCTTTATAACAATTCCAATTTTGGAAGGTTCCCCAAATGTTATGGAGATATGTATCTTGCTGAGTCCAGAGTCTTCAGTAACTTTCTGAAATGTCTCTAACTCAGCAGTTTAGAGATTTCTTGATAAGAATACTGTTCTTCATAAAACAGACCCATAACTCATTTGTCCCTTTTTATTTGAAACCCTATAAAAAAAATACATGGATAAAAACATTCGCAAATATCCATGTAAGACAATTAAGAATTAATTCAATTACATATCCCACATTCCAGAATAAAGCTTCTAAAATACATCTGTGACCTCACCCCAAAGGTCTGCCTGGAATGTAACAAGATAAAATCTACTATAAAATACCCAATGAATTGAATAGGAGAAAAATAAATCCTACCTAAACTAGTTATATTTCCCAAAGACATCAGTACAGAACTCTTTCAAATGTAAAGCAGTTCCATTTTAGACCTGATTACTCCTTTGGGAAGCTAGTAATCATATGAATAGGAGCTATTGCTTCTTATTAATGACCATTGGAGGTCTCTTGTTCAGTTCTTCTTTTCTCAAACACAATGTGCAAAATGTCAAGGTTGACTGTTTCATGAATAATTCAAAATGATCAATTCCTGAATCGGTCCAGGGGTAGGTTACCATTCAAACTAGTTCAGTGAGTAGCTCACCAGAATACATCTGAAAGTGAGCCAAGATTCTGCGTTTGTTTCATTCTTTTTTTTCTCTCTCTCTCTCTAACAGTGACATTGTAAAAAAGAAAAGGAAAGACTAGGCTCAAAATAGATGAGTTTTATTATGAAGAAAGCTTTCAACCACTAAGAGCATAAAGCGGTGCACATGGATTTTTATATAAACAATCCCACTGCACCGTAGTCATGTTTTCCTCCCCATATTCCTTCCTATGAAAAATTCCCTGGCAGTCTCTGCGTGACCATTTTCTCAACCATAGATCTGTAACTACAAGTCCAGGCTCAGCAACTGAAAAAAAAGAAAAGAAAAAAAAGCACTTACTGAAAAAGAAACCATTTCCAATAAAAGCAACAGAGTCTGAGTGGACTGGCCAAGCCAATTTCTGTTTTGTATAACTGCTCGGGTTCAAACAGTTCTTTTTAATGTTTTTTTTCCTAATAGAGTAAAAGGCTCCTTTTTATTGCTGAGCTATAGCAATGCAATCCAGTAAAAATAGGCAAGTATCTTTCTGTACCAGCTTGTAATTTCCTCTCCTCACAGGTTATTTTGGAAATAAAGTTATTAATCAAAGAAAACTATAGTGTCTTCTTCCCTCATCCCCTTCAACCCTAGTTATTCTCATAGCCTTAAGTTCAAGCAATTTGATAAAATTCAAATTATAAAAACTTTTATACCTGGGACTTAAATAAGCATAAAATATAGTCTTTCATACATAGATTTAAAAAAAAAAATCAGTACTTCAGGAAAACAAATCAATTCAATTAGACTACAACAAATGTAAAATTAAAATGAGAAAACTTGAACCCAATAGGATCAGGAAACAAAGGTATCACAGACTACGAGGCTGAGTTTAAAAGGGAAGTCCCTTGAAGACTAATAATAATAATAAAATAATAATAATGTCCTGAGAAATTTAAATGTTCTTGAAACTTTATTTCTTCTCCCTGCTTCTCTATGCTAATATTTTTGTCTTTTTTTTTTTTTTTTTGCAGACCATCCTCTTTTGAAAGGCTGAAAACATTGTCGTGACACCTGTTCAGATTTACCTGTAAGGCTTCAGTGTTCCCAGGTGTCGTGCCAAATGAATGCAGATTCCCTTTTGTCCTGCAATTGGTTGGATAAACGAGGCAAGGTTGGACTCTCTGACAGCTTCTGTGCTACAGACATTGCAGCATCTCTCTTGCACCTCCACAGTTCACTCGTTCGGTGCTCGGTGCCCACCTCTGCTCAGAGCCTCCCCTCCGTTTGCTCACTGACCCAAAACTTGTTCCTTGCTGCGCCCTCTCACAAGCACTCTCCTGGGGGTTCTACCTCTTTTACATTATGTATAGATAAAGCTGGCCACTAACCAAAATATGACTTCAATGCTTATATAACTGCGAATGCACTGCGCAAGCCTATCCAGTGTTATCTCTAGGAGCCCATGCCTGGGCATCTGGGTGAGAAAGCCTGACTAGATTCCATTGTCCTTACACCAGGGAAGGAATTGATTGGCTTTTCTATGATAAGGTGCCTTTAAAAATTAAGTCAGGAAACAGTAATTAAGCAAAAACAACATAGCTCCTATAAGGAAGTGATGGTTGACAGTAAAAAGTGAGGTTTCCTTACTGGGGGAAGCATTTTCAGTTGCCTAGACAGCTATAGCACAAAGTAATAGGTGCTCATGACCAGTTAAAAGGTTAGTAGCCCAGCTTAAGATCTATTTAAAATATAAACTAAAATTAGGTTCAGTTGAAAAAGGTTTGCAGAATCAATCAAAGCAACAATCAAGGATGACTTACCCTTAAAGAGCCTAACCTTGTCATAACAATATGCTTTACAGTACTGATGATAATTATTACTGTTATGGATATTAAAGGTATTGGGTTTCATACTTTGCATAATATCAACACATGTAGCAAATGTGTTCATGAGATATATAAGCAGAATAAGGCATTCCCAAGTATGTGATAGAGTTGTTATACCTATACTTTAATAAGTAATATAAACAAGCAACGATGCAATCATAATATAATAATTACTTCTAATGCAGCGATAAACCAGCTTACTACCAGAACACAAATAAGGGGGTGCATAGTAGTCTGGGCTAATGGTGAACAATAGTTATCTTTCCTTTATGCTACACATTATTAAAAAAGCAATTTGTTGCACATTGTAATCATTCTCTGGAGATTTCAAATAATTTAACCACCAGAGTAATATCACTTCCTTTAAAAGGTAGCCCCTAGTTTCAGGATAAAGTTCACAGCCTTGATGACAAGTAGATGATAACAAACCTACCTGGCACATTTTTTGATGAATATAAATAAAATTTTGTTTCCTAAATAATTATGTTCAAGAACCAACTTTGCTAACATTTTACCACTCAAGTTTAAGAATGAACAGAGAAGATCAAGGGGTGTAAGGACTCAAAGACTGAATCTCTGGATCACAAGTTTCAATTTAGCATTTCTTTTAAGAGCTACTGTTGTGAATAAGTTTAGTACATGTGCTCAATTCAAATGTGGCAATCACAATAGAGATAGTCTTATTTTATGTTGAATTCAATTAGAAAATATGAAAATATAAGTAACAGCTGGGAAATTGAATACAGCCATTTTTGTTTCTTATTTTTATTAGCTTGACCTTATAAAGGCTTACAAAGGACATATTGTTTGTTAATTATATGCATATGAGTTATTACAGATTTATTTACTTAAGTTTAAGAGGTTACTATCTTGTTTTGTAATTGCTTACTCTTCAAACATATGTTTTAGATAATGAGTATATAACATTACATGTCTTATGATAGTGTCTCTTATTTAACTATAGTTGTTGACTAAATAACATTTATGAGAAACATATTCAATAAATTAGATCCTTCTCATTTGAATGACTATTTACAATGGAGATGTAAGATCATTTGACATTTTTCTTTTTGGAAATATAGGGCATATTCATATCACCTTGCTTATTTTATTACATCTTAATAAATCTCACTTCAGAAATCTCTACCACCAGAAATCAAAATTAAATAAATGACTAAATCTGAGCTGTCTTTTACAGACAGACATTCTCATCGCCTGAAACCTGACCTTGGTTCTGTTTATAATCGAGATGTCACTTCTATTTTGTGACATTTCTGATTTCCTTCATTACCACTGACTGGAGCCTAAACTCTTGAAGGACATATATGTGTTGTCTTTTCAAAGGACTTAGAATAGTGCTTCAGTGAGTAATCACTTACTATGTGCTTACTGAAACGAATACCTGATTTTTCTCACTATCCCACTTACTATTTAGATAGGTAGTTGAATGAAATATAAAAAAGAAAAACAACTACCATTATCAGGTTGGTATAACATAGTTAAGCAAAGTTAGGGAGAGGATAGACTGGGAAACAGTAACTTAAATAATGATTCGAAGAGTTTAAAGTAGGATTATAGTGCATGTTTTGTTTTAAAATTATAACTTTGGCTGTGTAGATAGTAAATAGTTTAGGGGAGTGGCAAGAGTAAAATAATTATAAGCAGTCTTTTAGATGACCCCATAACTTTTGCCCCTTGGTCATTATTACTCTGATTATGCTCTTACGTGGCAATATTCCCACTTGTGATTGAAGTTGCTAATAAACTTTTTTAAACATAAGGACATTAACTGGGTGAGCCTAATATATTCACAAGAACACTTTAAAAACAAGAGTTTTCTCTGGTTTGCCACAAAACACCAATTTATAGCTATATAAAGTATTAGAAGGATTTGACCAGTCATTGCTGGAATAAAGATGAAGGTGACCATGTAACAAGTGATACAGATGAGTTTCTAGAATCTGAGAGCAGCCCATGACTGACAGCCAGCAAGAAAACAAGGACTTCAGTCTTAAAACTACAAGGAACTGAATTCTGTGAACAACCTGCATGTGCTTAAGCGTGCATTCTTCCCCAGAGCCTTCAGGTGAGAGTTCAATTGGACAGGCACTTTAGCCTTGCCTGCACATCTGACCTACAGAACTCATAGCTAATTAATGGGAGTTGTTTTAAACCATTAAGTTAATGTTATTTGTTATAGCAGAGTTAGAAAATAAAATGGAAAAAAAAACCCAGAAAGACCAATTACCGTCAATTACAGTAATCATGGACAATTACGATCATAGTTTGAATAAAAAATATGGCAGTAGCACTGAAAATGAAGTATTAAGGTTTGTGATACATTCTGAAAACAAAAATTAAATTGATTTGTTGATGAATTGAGTATGTGCAATAAGTTGAAGAGAAGAATCAAGGAAGACACTTGGAAATAATGGATTCTGCATTGCTTTGGGGTCATGTGCAGTTTTAAATATCTATTGTTATTTAAGTAGAAATAATAAGCAATCAATTGGGTACTCCAGTCTGGAACCCAAAGGTGATGTCTGCTTAGGGAGGTAAATTTCTAGTGATCAGTTTATAAATAGTTTTTAGAGGGGTTAGTCAAATAACGTGGATGAATGACCCATGAACGCCCACACTGGTGTGGGGATTCACTGTGGGAGTGAGGGGCAGGCTGGGTGGAGGAGAGCAAAGGGAGAAAAATTGGGAAAACTGTAATAGAATAACAATACAATTTTTAAATTAAAATAAAAAATCTAGTCCTGGATGAGTTCACCTAAGGACATAAAATAAATGGGAAAAATATTTATAAGTCAAAAGCCTGTGTCATCAAACATCTGAAGGTTTGGTGGAGAAAGCAGAAACAATAGTTTTCATAAGATTAAAAAGAAGCTTAAAAAAATAAGTGAAGTAAAATGTGATGTCATCTAATCATAGAACAAAGAATGTTTCAAGATATGAGAAATTATAAATAAGGACCAATAATGATTTATTGTATTTGAACATAAAAAGGCATTCAAAAACTTTTTTAATAGAGAGATAGGCAATGAAGGCAACTTGAAGAGTGAATAGAAGTAAGTAAGTATAGGCTGATTGGTAACTGATTACTTAAAAAATAACTCTTGGAAGGTTTCATATATGTGGTATTAAATCATACTCAACAAAGGGGTTTTGCTTATTTTTGTTCAGAATGCTAGTTTTTTAATTTTTACATATCTGACAATACTTTTTGAGCCATTATCTAAAAGATTTGACATAGCAGAACCAACACTAAAAAAGACAATGCCAGGTTTGAATTTCTGTACAGCCATTTAGCCTGTGCTATTTTTCAAATTACTGAAAAAGTGTGTGATAAGGATAATACTGACCTCAAAACATTGCTGTGGGATTAAAGTTTGACTACTGCAGAACATAGCAAATAGCAGATACTCAGTAAAATGTCAATTTTATTCATATACAAAGCACATCATATTTAATTTTAAAAACTTGAGAGAAACTAACTTCAATTAAAAACAAAACACTGTTTCTAACATTGAAGTGCATGTCCTTTTTAGACTTATGCATACACATTCTAAGTCATTCCAAAATTCAGAGAGAGTGTTTTATATTTTTTTTAAATATTGTAAAGGCAATTTTTAAACAAAATTTAAATCTCTATGGTCTTTTTTTCCATTACCATTTATTCCCCTTATATCCTCCCAACAATAATCACACTTTTGTCCATGTGCATGAGTCCTTTTTCCTTTTTACTTAGTCCATGTATGCTCTCACTGACCCCTCCCCTCCCACAAGCTGTCATCCTGCTCTTCATCTATGCATCTGTCCCCATTTTCCTTTTTAGTTCAGTTTCTTCATAAGATTCCACATATGAGTGAAATTATATGGTAATTGTCTTTCTCTGGCTGGCTTATTTCACTCAGCACAATGTTCTCCAGGTTCATCCATGTGCTGTCACAAAGGGTAAAATTTCCTTCTTTTCTATGGCCGAGTAATATTCTATTTTGTAAATCTCTCATAGATTTTTTATAAAGGCAATTTATAAATATTATAAAGGCAATTTAGAAATGAGAAATCTTGTATGGATCATCACAAGAATACTTTTGTTAGCAACAAAAAAAGTTGGTTTAGCCCCGCACACCCCTCTGGATCTATTGCTTCTGAAAATTTTAAAGAATAACGTTGTGAAGCCCTCAAGATGACTAGGAAATTCTTCATAAAACATGACAGAACTAAATCTTCTGAAAGAGTAGAATCACAGTTAAAACATTTATACATGCATTAGAAAAACTCAAAAAGCTAAGCACTCCTAATATACATTTTTTAAAAGATTCTTGGATTAAAACACATACAGGAGAGTACTAAAATTACAGTTTAGTATTTTCCTATGATTCTTAATAAATTCATGCCCCAAGTTTGAGAGGAAGAAAAAAAGAAAATTGGTGATGTCAATTTTACATTACTAAAGGAACATAATTATTATCTTCCTTTTCTCTACATGACATCTTTTGTTTCATTGATTTCTGTGTCTGTTTTTTCTGCCAATTCCAGCTGTTTTGATAACTTTGCTGTATAGTTTGGAATTGGGAAGTGTGATATGTGTGGCTTTTTAAATTTTTTCCTCAACATTACTTTGGCTCTTCAGGGTCCTCGTGGTTCCATACAAACTTCAAGATTTTTACTCTATTTATGTGAAAAATGTCTTTCAGATTTTGATAGGAATTACATTGAATCTGGGGATTGATTTAGGTAAAATGGGCATTTTAACAATGTTAATCCTTCCATTTCGTCACCACAAGATACCTTTCCATTTCTTTGTGTCTTCTTTGATTTCTTTCAAAAGTGTCTTATAGTTCTCAGTATACAGGTTTTTCACTTCTTCTGTTAGGTTTATTCTTAAGTATTTTATTGTTTTTGTTGCAATTATAAATGGGATTGTTACCTTAATTTCTCTTTCTGATAGTTTTTTGTCAGTATATAGAAATTAAAACAGATTTTTATAGATTGATTGTATATCCATAAACTTTACTCTAACTGTTTATTACTTCTAATAGTTTTTTTATAGAGTCTTCAGGACTTTCTATGTATAAAATCATGTCTACAAATACTGACAGGTTTTTTTTTTTAATTCTTGTATTTATTTATTTATTTTTAAGTATATTTTATTGATTATATTGTTACGATAGTTCCAATCAAATAGTCAAATAGTGACAGTTTTAATGTTTCTTTTCCAATTTAGATGCCTTGTATTTCTTTTTACTTTTCTAATTACTCTGACTAGGACTCTCATACTATGTTGAACAACAATGGTAACAGTGCACATCCTTGTCTTGTTCCCAATCTTAGAGAAAAAGCTTTCAATTTTTCATCAAGTATGATGTTAGTTGATCGTTTTTCTTATACTGTCTTTATTATATTGTGGTACTTTCCTTCTATCCCTACCTAATTGTTTTTATCATAAATGTATGTTGTATCTCACTAAATTACTTTTCTACATCTATCAAAATTATGTGATTTTCATCTTTCATTTTGTTAACATAGTGTGTCATGTTGATGTGTGGGTGTTGAAACATTTGCATCTTTAGAACAAATTGCCAATGATTGTGGAGTATCATCCTTTTAATGTATTGTTATATTCAGTTTCCTAATATGTTATGGAGAATTTTTGCATATATGTTCTTTTAGAGATAGTGACAAATAACTTTTGGGGATGTGTATCATGTCCTTATCTGGTTTGGTATTAGAGAAATGTGAGTATCTATTAAAAATTTTGCTGGACTTATAGCTTAGTTGGGGAAAATTTATATCCAATTATCAATGTTGTATAGCTACATTTTGGAACAAAATTTATTTTAGATTTTTCTGTAATTATTGGTAATTTTCTCCAATAAGTTCTTATATTTTATTTTATACTTTATTCCTGAGTACCTAATTAACTTATAGGGTTTTATATCAATTATACTTTCTACTTTTTACTGCCAGTATAGATGGATACTATGAATCTTTGTTGATCTTGATTTTAGGATAATTGGTAATTTTTAAAAATAATTTTCATAGTTAGTTTATTGATTCTCCTGGATTTTTTATATAACTCATGAATAGGAACGATTCCTATATTTACACATTTCTGTCTTTTAATCTCTATAATGCACCATCTAAGATTTCTCATTACAAGGATGTATAAAATCTAGTTTCTGATTTGGATCATCAAATATGTTGTTCAGTATAGCTGTTTTGATAGATGCCCTGCAGATGGTTAAGAAATCTCCTTTACTGTTGAAAATCACTTGAGTTTCCATTATGAGTTAGTATTGAATTTTACTGAACGCTTCATCTGCTTCTTTTGAGTTCATATTTTTCCTCTTTAAACTCTATGAATAGTGGTAGTTTTATCTAAAAGTGCCATTGTTTCACATTCCTGGGGGGAGGACTAATTTGTTAGGTATAGTTTATATATGTGCTCATAAGCATGCCTGCATATGTGCATATTGCATGTTTATATTTCTAAACTCACTTTGCTAATATTTTTATTTTGGATTTTTGCATGTGAGTTTTTCAGGGAAACACCTTTTTTGTTTTCTTTTTTCTTTTCTTTTTTTTTTTTTTTTTTTTTGCTGTTCTTGTCTTTTTTTATTGAGCTTATATTAGCCTTATGAACTTAAACCAAATCCTTACTTAAAATTTATTGTCTAAAATTGTATAAAATCAAGAACATCTGTTCTTTGAAGATAAAGTCTTGGGTTGAGTTTGAATTTTGTAAGTAAAAAGGCTATAATTACAGATTCAATTTTAGTTCACATTATTTTTGGACTACTCAGTTTTTAGTTATTTTCCATACATTTTCATAATATCTGTATTTTTTCAATATTCCATTAATTGCTTTATTTACATTGTTAAAATACTTAACCTATTTATTCAAAAATAATCTTACCATTTTTCTAAATAGTACTATATCTAAATTTATGCATGTCTACTTTGTGTTTCAAATTTATTTGTAGTTTTTATTCCCTGATTAGTACTGATAAAATAATGAATATTTTGAACATTCCTTTTCTAATCTTCCGCTATTATTTAAGTTACTACTGTTGCTATTATTATTTCCAGGTTTCTAGGACAAAGGTAGTTTTTTGGTTTTTTTCTCAAACTTCTCTTAGGTTTGTTTTTCAATATTAAAAAACAAATAAATCTTTTAAAATTATAAATATAGCACTGATTACTATATTAACTGTTTTCACAAATTTTGATGTATTACATTTTAGTATATATATACATATATATATTTATATATTATCAACTGTCATTATAGTTTCTTTTTTTAAGAATATTTTATTGATTATCCTATTACAGTTGTTCCAGTTTTTTCCCCTTTGGCTCCTTCTGCCTGGTACCTCCCTTTCCTCCAGCAATCCCCCCTTAGTTTATATCCATGGGTCATGCATGTAAGTTCTTTGGCATCTCCATTTCCTATACTGTTCTTAATATCCTCCTGTGTATTTTGTTCTCACCAATTATGCTTCTTAATTCTTGAACCATTTCCCCCATTCTTCTCCTTTCTCTTCCCAACTGATAACTCTCCAAGTGATCCCCATACCTATCATTCTGTTCCCGTTCTGGTTGTTTGCTTAGTTTTTTTTGTTTGTGTGTTTGTTTGTTTTTGTTTTTAGATAAAATTGTTGATAGTTGTGAATTTGTTACCTTTTTAATGTTCATGGTTTTGATCTTCTTTTTCTTAAATAAGTCCTTTTAACATTTCATGTAATAATGACTTGGTGGTGATAAACTCCTTTAGCTTTATATTGTATGGGAAGCACTTTATCTGCCCTTCCATTCTAAATGATAGCTTGTAGATCTTGGCTTTTCATCATTTGAATACTTTTTGCCAGTCCCTTCTTGCCTGCAAAGTCTCTTTTGAGAAAGTTGATGGTCTTATGGGAACCCCTTTGTAGGTAACTCTGCTTTTCTCTTGCTGTTTTTAAGATTATCTCTTTATTTTTAACCTTTGGCTTTTTAATTATGATGTGTCTTGGTGTGGTCCTTTTTGGGTCTAGCTTGTTTGCGACTCTCTGTGCTTCCTAGACTTGTATGTCTATTTCCTTGACTAAAAATAAGGGATTTTTCTTTCCTTATTTTTTTTAAGTAAGTTTTCAATTTCTTGCTCTTCTTCTTCTCATTCTGGCACCCCTATGATTCAGATATTGGTACATTTAAAACTGTGCCAGATATACCTAAACCTGTCCTCATTTTTTTTTTTTAATTCTTATATCTTCTTTCTGTTCTAGTTGAATATTTATTCCTTCCTTTTGCTCCAAATTATTGATTTGTATCCCAGCTTCCTCCCCTTCTTTATTTCACTTATGTAAACTTCACATCTTCCTTCATGTTGCTGTCGTACTCAATGAGTTCTTTGCATGCCCTGATCACCAGTGTTTTTAACTCTACATCTGATAGGTTGGTTATCTCTGTTTCATTTAGTTCTTTTTCTGGGGTTTTGTTCTGTTCTTTCATTTGGGCCATATTTCTTTGCCTCTTCAATTTGGCAGTCACCTTGTGTTTGTTTTTGTGTATTAAGTAGAGCTACTTTTACCCCCTGTCGTAGTAGTGTGACCTATTTAGCAAAAGCACCTGTCAATTATGTGGGGCAGAGCCTTAAGAAATTTCCAGGGTATGGCCACCTGCTTCACCTTTTCGTGGCTCTCTGTGGAGGGAGGGCTCAGAGAGAGGACAATGTTGCTGCCTGGTGCTTGATGTTTGCCTGGCACAAATCATATTTCCAGTCACTTCACCTACTTCATATATGTGACTGGCACCCTTCCAGCTGCTGCCCTAGTGGTGAAAGCCAGAGAAGGTGGTTTTGCATATGTTCTAAGTCCATACAGGCCCCTTAAGCAGTGAAAATCTGGAAATTTCTTCCACAGCCCCAAACCCCTCTGATTTTTTCAGCCTGAGGTAACAGGAATTTATCTTCCCAGTGCTAGAACACTGGGCTCTGTGGTCTGGACTGGGGTTGGGTTTGCTCACTCCCAAGCTATCCCTCCTGATTTTTTCCCATCACACAAGAATGTGGGACCATCTTCTCCACAGCTGCTGCCACCTGTCTGCACCACACTGCCACTCTGCCTGTCTCCATGACTTCTCTTCTCCCACCCATCTGGATGAAAGTGACTTCTTTAAATCCTTGGTTGTCAGACTTCCGCACAGCTACATTTTCTTTTTTTTTTTTTTTTTTTTTTTTTCATTTGAAAATACGGTAAGATTTATTGAGGAAAATAGAAAAGGGTAGAATTATTGCCATCCATTTGTCCTGTCTTAACATGTGATCTTTTTTTTTTTTTCCAGATTTAATGTGTTTTATTGATTAAAATATTACATTTGTGCCACTTTCCCTTCCCTCTGCTCCCCTCCACCCGGTGGCCCCCTCCTTCCAGTTGTCCCCCCCTTTTAGATTATGTCCATTAGTTGTGCATACAGTTCCTCCCAACCTCTCTCCGTCTATTCCATTCCCTCCTACCATGATCCCCAATTCCTATATCATCTCCCTCCCTCTCCCCACTCCCCCTCCCTGTTGACCTCCCCCCACTATGCTTCCCTTACCCACAGTTCCTTTTCCACTCTCGTTGCCTGTTTCGTTTGCCTTTGTTTCATCTCCCTAGCTTCTGTTTTTTAAACCAGTCCCTTTAACTTCTCATATAACAGTGGTTTGGATCTAATGAACTCTTTCAGTTTTATTTTGTCCTGGAAACACTTTCTCTGTCCTTCTATTCTGAATGACAATTTCGCTGGATAGAGTATTCGTGGTTGTAGGTTTTGGATTTTCATTACTTTGAATATTTCTTGCCAGTCCCTTCTTGCTTGTAGGGTTTCCCTTGAGAAGTCAGCTGATAGTCTAATTGGGACCCCTTTGTACATAATTCTTTTCTTCTCTCTTGCTGCTTTTAAGATTCTCTCTTTATCTTTAATTTTTGACATTTTGATTATAATGTGTCTTGGAGTGGTTCTCCCTGGGTCCAGTTTTTTTGGAACTCTCTGTGCTTCCTGGATCTGTAAGTCTATTTCCTTCCCCAAGTCTGGGAAGTTCTCCTTTATTATATTTTCACTCAATTTTTCAAGTTCTAGTTCATCTTCCTCATTCTCTGGCAAACCAATGATTCTTATGTTGGGCCTTTTATAGCTGTCCCAGAGGTTTCTGATCCTCTCATTGTTGCTTCCTATTTCCTCTCGCTGCATTGGTTGACTGCTTGTTCCTTCTCCATATTCCAGTTTGTTGAAATGAACTCTGGATTCCTCACCATCTGTCTCGTACGTGGTTTTGTTCCTTTCGTTATGAAAGTTTTTCGCTTCTTTCATATGTTTTTCCAGATCTTTTGTGAATTCTGTAAGCCACCTGATAACAATGGCCCAGAACTGAGCCTCTGACAGGTTTCTTATCTGTTCATCTGTCAGGTTCTCTATCTGCTGCCTGGTGAGCTGCACCACCGGGATCTCTATATTTGTCTGCCACATTTTGACAGATGCGTTTTGTTTTCTTGGGCTGGCTGTAGGGGGCGGTGCCTGTGTAAGCGTCACAAATCAGCGACCTGCCGGCGCCTGCCTGTCCGCGACCTATTTCGCAGCCCTGTGGTGCTTTCTGTGGGGGCGGGGGTCCAAGATGGATTCACACAGTTATTCAGCTAGGAGACCGGGATCCGTCCTCCCGCCCCCCTGGGCCTCACTGTTCAAGGCGATGCTGCGGCTGCTCCCCAGCGCACACCAGGGGCTTGATTGGAGTCGCGCCAGGGGCTTGATTGCCTCCGGGCTTTTTCGCCGCCCCGCCCCGCCGCTCCGCAAACAGCTTTGCCTTCTTTAACTCTTACCTGCCCAAATGGCACCGCTGGTTTATAACTTCATATGTTGGGCTTCCGTGTAGCTTTATTTTCTGGAATTTCTAGTTATCCTTTGTTTTGAAGTAGTTGTATTCCTCTCTGGTTGTAGAGGGAGACCTAGCGTGTCCGTCTAAGCCTCCATCTTGGCCGGAAGTCCGCACAGCTACATTTTCTAAGGTTCTGGGTGTTATTTGTTTTGAGATCTGGTTGTAATTCTTTCTATGGTTGGGTGAAAAGGTGAAGCATGTTTTTCCAAACTTCCATCTTGACTAGAAGTTTCCTCATTGTAGTTTCTTTACCACCCTTAGAATATTTAGTATGCATTTGTGTCTCCAAACATAGTTTTGAGGTTGTTGTTTATATTTAATGTTATTGCATTGAGTTTCAATTATAAGAGTTATATTGATACTTATTTTGTAAGTACACACAAAATAATACAAGGTCTTTAGTATAATACTACTCATTTTGGAGGGCCAAATTCTATACAAACCATTATGGATTTTAAGTGTACTGTAGTTTTCTATAAAATTTTCTCAATATTTGCTGACTACTGTTTCTGGCTGACTTATTGATAGTTAATGAATATGTACTAAAATTTTTCTTATAATTTTTAATTTCTTAATTGTTTCTTGAAAAAAATTTACCTTATCCTTCATGTATTTAAAAGCTGTAATGTTAAGTAATTATATATGCATAGTTTGTATATCTTCTTCAAGATATGTTTTTCTTTTAATATTATGATGTCTTCTTTCTCACAGATTTTGTTATATAGCTTAATTTTATACAATGCTAAACACAAAATAATCATTATTAATATTTAGCAGTGAATCTTAATGAAGTTAGCTGGTATATACTTTCTATGCTGTACCAGGTTTTTGTATAATTTTTTCTCTCTGTTTTCATCTTGTATTAATTCTTTCAGTTTGGGTCAGAGTGTTAACTCTCTTATCTTTGTGCCTTTCAATATTTTGCTCTGTCTTGAGTAGCAGATTGAAATGTTACATAATTCTGGAGTTATGTTCTCTTAGTTTTTCTAGGATATTTATCCTTTATCTTCTGTTTGTGAAAAATCTCTGCTCAGCCTCATTTAATTCTTTTGTACATAATCTCTTTTATCTTTATGACAGATTGAACAGTTTATAAGAGATAACATTCAAGATTACTATAAAATGTATGATTATAAATCTAAATTTGTTTCTCACACTATTCAATCTATTGTCTTTCTTAAATTCTGCATGTATTCTTTCTATAGAAGTATGGCACCATTTTATTTGTTATACAAATTATATTTTTGATACAAAAATTGCTACCTTCTACAAGGTGGAGCAAAAGTAAGTTTCCAGTTGTGAGTATGCAAGACACAGTTTATTCTTGTATTATTATTTACTATTTATTGCATTATATTCCATACAAACAACTGTAAAACTACTCTTGCACCACCCAGAATACAACTCTTACTTTTGATTTTCTTCCTAATTTTAATTAGAGTATCAAAGTCTCACCCTTTTAATTTTTTTAAATATCACTGAATAATTTGGGGGCAGGGTGGAAATGGGTACAGCAAATAATTTCTTGAGATTCATTTATCCCTTCACTGTGTTCAAGCTAATTTATTCCACACCCATGTGCCTCTCTGTGTTATGAATTTATTAGAATGGGTTTATTTAGAGTTCTAGATAGTTATTTCTTATTTAGATTAACTTTATGTTCTAATCATTGATTCTGTAGGCTGTTTTTGTTAACATTAGATCCACTTATGAAGTTTGGGATTTTGGTTTTAAGCTCAGTATAAGTGGAATTTTTCTGGTTAGTTTATATGTTTTGGTTTTTGGTCTGTTTGTTTTTAATCTCATTTGCTTGACTAAATGTTGAAGGTGCCTCAGGCTGGATAATTGATTTCTGAGTACAGAGATAGGTTATATGATGGCCTTTAAAATTTTGCCCCTGCCAGTGTAGCTCAGTTGGTTGGCCTTCATCCTACAAATTGAAAGGTCACTGGTTCAATGTTTGGTCAGGGCACATGCTTGGGTTGCAGGTTTGGGCCTTGGTCAGCGCATGTACGGAAGACAACCAATTGATGTTTCTCTCTCACATTGATGCTTCTAGCCC
The DNA here is from genome assembly GCF_987537825.1 of Furipterus horrens. Classification (NCBI taxonomy): domain Eukaryota; kingdom Metazoa; phylum Chordata; class Mammalia; order Chiroptera; family Furipteridae; genus Furipterus; species Furipterus horrens. Next base: position 197,326,715 of record NW_028327173.1, on the reverse strand, counting down.
CCTCCCCCTTTACTCTAAATAATCCTTAAATTCTGTGGTAACAATAAGTGCAGGAGAAGAATCCATGTAATTGGATTCCTTTGGGTTCTTTCCCAAGCAATGATGCCAGAATAGAGGAGAGATCACATGAGATCACATGATCCAGTTCCTATCATTGATTGCAACCATTTAGTGAAAGAACAAATTGAGCAGCAGCAGTATGAAATAGGTTCAGATTAACCCGTTGTGGCCTTTTAATAGTTTTTGTGGGAAACACAAATCCTCTTAATGTCCTCTTTAGATTTTCTCCCTCAAGGCAAAAGAGATCAGATTAAGTGCTAATTACTGTTTATTTACATTATTGCCTTTTTTTTTCTCATGTGATTTTATTAACAAAAGCTAGGGTCATAGAGTAAAAATGAAATGTAATATTGATTAAAATTGACTTGTGTAGTTCTGATTAAAACAAAAAGTTTGCTCCTCATATTCTCATTATGCTTTCAGATTTCTTCAGCTTTAGGTAAAAATAATGTGAACTATTTCATGGTTTTACTTGGGGTCTCTTTGGTTGGTAGTGGTTGATTGGTGTACCCCCATTTTTTCTTTCTCATCATGAGATGCTGCTGACTGGAACTTCTCCCGTCTTGAACCACCTTAAATTCTTTCAGAAATAGTAGTTAACCTACTACCTTTCCCTCCTATTTACTCTAAACAATTCCTATGACCAGTATTTCCTACTCCAAAGATAATATTGAGACTATCACAGGTCCATTAAATAACTAGGGGAGTACTTGGATTGATTTTTTTGTTTGTTTGTTTGCATCAGGTCGTGTACTGGCCCCCCCCCCCCCCTTTTCTCAATGTTCTCAGTTGACTGAAAGTTAATACCCAGTGAGCAGCCATTTTTTTCAGCTTCAGGCAACTTGCTTAGAAGTCTCACATAAACCACTGGCTTCAAGCTTTGTGACTTGAAGAGTCTTTCATTTTCTACTACCTCCACTATTTTTATCCCCACGAACATTGAGGGAGCTTCTAGCCACCTCCTCCAAAGTTCAATAGACCCTTAATTTTATTCCAGCGCCCTAATTTGCATTTCTAATCCACAGAGACATGAATCTAATTGGGAAAACTTTCTCTTTTGGCCTTTGTCATTGCATGTCTTTGAGAGTGAATAGGCTGTGCTGAAGTTTGAGCCAACTTCCCATAATTGCCCAATACGTTATTTAGCTCTTATCATTACTTGGTATTATTATTTGTTTTGTATTATGCCTTTTTCTGTCCTCTGTCCAGTTTGCTGTCTTAAGACATTTCTCATAGTCTATCTTTATATTAGGGCATCCTTTCTTTGACTATAAGTTCTATATAAAACGCTTCCCTTATATTTCCTACTTTTGCCTGTAATTCTTGCTTTCCTTATTCCTTAGATTTTGGCTTTATGATTGAAGGTTTAATTTAGTCACAATGCAATGCATTTGCATGCATCTATAATTTATATCACACATAATGTACATGTACTGTTCAAGGTCTTATGTAATTTAACTGTGTAAAATATTTTTGAAATGTAGTTTATATGAAATATGTTATATATAAAATAAAGTTATCTTGTTTGGTATATAGCCAAGGAATTTTTTATTTGATTAATCATTTTAACTATAGAATTTAACTCATCTGGGCTCATAAATATTTGTTCTCATAAAAATAGTTTTTTCATTTATCTATAAAATTTTAGCCCATAAGTATAGTATGTTTCTTGTAAGGTCTTTGCTGTTATTGATTTTGGCAAGTGATCTTTTTTTAAAAGAAAGTTAACTTTACATTTTTTTTCTAAGAAAGGAAAACTTTAAGAAGAACACCAATATTTGACAGGACACTGTGAATAAAGTTTAGAGTACTCACTGTTATTTAAAAAATTGTGAAAAATCTAATTTTTGGTTTAGAACTTTTACCATTACCTTCTAAAACATTTTATAAATGCCCCTCTTACTGATATCATCTCTCACTAGCTATTTTAAACAATATTTTAAAAACAATCAAGTGTGTATAAGTTCATAACCAGATCTATAGACAACCTAAATAAATGCAGTATTTTCTCTTTAAAAATTTAATCAGTGTTGCCTCCTTCTGCTCTTCAGAGATGTACCCATGTGTCATCGTCTTCTGGGATAATTTTGTCTTTTCTACAGTGTGAAACTCCCCATTGCATTTAAAATTTAAAGACCAAAATATAAGACAATTTAATGTAGTTATTCTTTGTCCACCTATATTTTAAAAAATACTTTAAAATAAACATTCAGGGTAGTAAATCATTATATTTTATTTTGGTAAGGCCTGTATTTAACTGCTAAAACATAATTTACAAAATTTTTCTAAACTAGTAATTGTACCTCATTAAAATTATATACACATATATTATAAATTCATGAGTTATTCTAGTCTTCTAATATACTCATTATTTATCCATGCCCCTGATGAAAATGTGGAATCTAGAACTTTGCATGTCATATAAAGCTGCAACTCTAATTTGAGTGTAGAATTGTTTCTGAAAACAATACAGTTTACTTGGAGTGGAGAATGTACAATATAAAATACAGATGATGTATTATTGAAACCTATATAATTTTGCTCACCAATGTTACCCCAATAAATTTAATCAAATTGCTTTTGATTTTATAAAGTGATATGAAATTCTGTTATAAGGAAGAGTAAAATAGTAGTCAAAACCATCTCTTTAAATGCATCCCTTCCTGCTAAGATCTTTCAATGACTTCAAGCACACTTGATAATAAAATCCAAGCACCTCATCTGAACCATCTGTCTGTGCACTTCCTGTCCTCATCATTTTTACTCTCCCACTATATCAGTGGTCTGAGGTCACATTGCCCAACTGATGTCGCATACATCTTCCTCCTGTATGAATGCTGTTTCCTCCGTCTAGAAAGCTTTCTTACAGGGTTTTCAATCACTTCTTCATTCCCTTCATTTAGGTCTTTATGTCATTATTAGTTTCCCAGGGAGTTTGTCCATGATCATTCCATCACCTCTGTCATTATCATAATCTACCCCATCATTGTATTTTATTTTATAACATCTATTACTATAAGAAAATTTAATATGTATTCTATTATTGAAGTGTTGACTGTATATCTTCCTCACTAGAATATAAAATAACAGATATTTAGTCTGTTTGAGTAACTGCAATAACCTCTAAAATAATGGTTGACCAATAGTGGTATTTGGAAATAATCTGAAAGGAATACTGACTATTCCCAAGGAAATTATACCCAAGTTTCCTACTGGTTAATTCTCTTGCTAACCTTGTAATTTTGGTTAAGTCTCATAGGCTTTCTATTCCCAAAATTGCTTTTCCATACAAAAATAAAGATATAGAGATAAAGCCTGTACTATTTATTTATTATAGTGAGAATATAATGGGATAATTTGGGAAAAGTAGTTGAGGACTGTAAAACATTATAGATACTTAAATTGCCATTGTTGTCTTTATTTCCCATCAACTTGCTACATTTTCTGCAAACATTCCCAGAATCCACATTTACACAATTTTAGGCCTGTGAATGCCATAGAAGTCCCTGGCTCTTGAAGGACTTATAAATCCAACCATTATTACTAAATCTTACTTTTCTGTATCTGGCTAGTTTTATATTAGAAGCTAATGTGCAAACAATTAGCCTTAACAATAACAGGAAAAATATGAGAAAACTGGGGGCTATGGAAGAGCAGCTGTGGATTTTTACATTTGATCAGCAGAGCATTTATGTACCCCAGAGGTACTGGTAATATATCTAACATGCAAGTTTATAAAAGAGAGTATATGATATATTTAACAAGCACTCTCCCTTAGGAGCAGGTAAATAATTTAAAAATTGTGGTCATTTGGATATAATATATCTGCCAACATTTAAGGGAGGAGAACTATAAGAGAATGTATTAACATGCTGAGTTTTATCAAGCCATTATTTCCTTGAATATACAATGATAACTGTATTAGATTTAATTTATTATGACTTGATCAGTTATATTCTAAAATACTCTACCTACTCATATTTTTCTATATCTTACATGATAGTATTACTAAACTGAAAAAATTATAATTTCAAAATAACTACTGGTCACAATAGCAATGGAAATACCATGTGCATTGTTCATTATTTCAGTATGAATGACTTGTTGGACTCATTGAACCTTAAGATTATCTAATGGTACCACATTTTTATTTATTTATTGTTGTTTTTATTTTTTATTTAACCTTTATAGTATTCTTTCCATTGTCATTTAGTCCCTTTGTTTTAAAGGATAAAATTTTCACTGACAAATTAAACAAAAATTAACTGTTTTCTTCCTTCAAGCAAAATAATTTAACTTCTTACACTAAGTATTTTATTTTATATGATTCTTTAGCTATCTATTATTTTTAATTTATTTTTACCTCATGCAGTGCCAAGAACTCATCCCTGTATCTAACCAGAAAAAATAATGCATTCTACATTCTACCAATAACTAAAAAGAGGTTAGAGATATTTGTTTGGCCTCACTTTGGAGGAGGTCGGGCACTGATTTTCTGCTTCAGGGAAACACTGCCACATGATCTTGCTCTCTGCTCAAAGGTTTCCCATTATACCACCCACGTCAAACCTTAAGTAATTATTTTTCTGTTTGTATGTATTATTTTATAGAACTATCTCTTCCCAACTAAAACCTCAGTGGTACTTTTATGTACCACAGATATGCTTTCTTGTCTCCAAAGCTATATCTATGCTGTGGGGAGTCCTCATCTTGAGTAACAAATAGTATTTTTTTTAATCCCTTAAAAAGGGTAATGTAAAAGCAAATTTCAAGCTTTTGAAGTGTGATGTTTAATTTTTTGTGTCAACTTGACTAAGCAAAGGGGTGCCTAGATAGATGATAAAACATGCCTTGTGGGTGTGGTGCTGAGCGTTTCTACAAGAGATTGGCATTTGAATCGGTAGGCTGAATAATGATCAACTTCACCAACTCCAGTGAACATCAACCAATCCATTGAGGGCCTGAAGAGAACAAAGATGGAGGACGATGGAACTGCTCTCTGCTTGTGCTGTGACATTCATCCTCCCTGCCCTCTAATATTAGCGCTCCTGGTTTTCAGGCCCTGGGCTTTAGAGAACAACACTTGCTTTCCTTGGCATTCAAGTGCAGACAGAAAATCACAGAACTTATCAGCCTCTATAATCCCATGAGCCAATTCTTCATAATAAGTTATTCTATATATCCATATCTATATTCTTCTAAGTTTGTTTCTCTGGGCAATCCTGACTAATATACTATCTTTTATGAATCTCATTTTTTTCAAAATAAATCACCATCTCCCTTGGTTTGTTCTCCTGATGATAGATATTGATTGATAGCTTTCTAGTTACTAAATTACATGTTCTTAGTCCTTTCTTATTATCAAATAAAAGTTCAAATTTCTAATGCAGTGGTATCTGCTGCTAAGGGGTTTACAATGAACAAATGTAAATTTAAACTCAGTAAGTTCTAAATTTTTGTAGAAGTAATGTTTTCTGTGGAATGAATGGGGTTTCATCAATTACTTAACTATATTATTAAGGCAAATCCATCTCTAATAATGCCAGTTTAGATCTAGAAAATACTGTGAAAAGTTTAGTCTTCAAACATTAGATCAGAGTCACCAGGATCTAAAGAAGTGGTTGAGGCTTCACTGATGTATCAGGCCATAAACACCTCTATCATGGGGAAAAACGACTCATAACCCCATCATCTGCTGTGCTCTAAGCACCAATCTGCATTCCCAGAGCTAACGTCTACAGTCATGTATAAGTTGCCTACTAAGGTGATTGTACTAAATGAAGGACTGCTGGAGGGAGGCAAAGTAGAGATTGTAGGAGGAAAACGTGACTTTTACAAGAACAAAGACATTAAAGGCTTTGCGTTTCTTTGGGAAAGAGACGTATTTGGGAAACAAAAATAAAGTAAATATCTTACCAAGATGCAAATGGAGGAAATTCCACAAGCATGAAATGTATATCTCAGGGAAGGGGTGGGTGGAGGTATAAGAGGGTATGGGGAGGGGGGTAAGTGGTAATGTAAAAAAATTCAATAAAATTTTAAAAAATGTATTGTAAATGTCATGAATTTTGTCTCTCTCTAGCATTTTCATTTTGACAGTGATATATTTTTGGAATACATGCCTTTATGTTAACTCTTGTATTGTGTTTATGTTTATTCTAATATATTTACATTTTATAACCTGAAATATTAATGCTATGTGTCATATTAAGCTAACTCTAAGTAAAGAATAACAGATGAGTAGGAAAATATTGGCTGCATTCCATATTTTAAAACACCCAGTGTCTAATTATCTTCATCTTAATACATACTGTCAATACCATTAAATGTTTTTCCTAATTTAATTATACTCTTACAAAGTAATTAATATTGCTTTTCTTTTATATTACTTAAAATCACAAAGTTAAATATAAAAGGTATTAAGAAGTAAAAGGCAATTGCACATTAACAAGCATTCCACATATTGTTTTAAACTCAGAAGTTTTGAAAGGCCAGCGAGTTACAGAAATAGGCCACAGTAGCTGACTAAGGGAAAAGCTTGACACCAGTCAATGACAGCCCTCTAATTTACTTTACTTAAGAACATCATCTATTTAATTCTTAATTTCATATGTTTCATTTTACAATGCTCAATTTTTTATTTGCTGTTTTTTTTTTTTCCATAATGTCCTAACCTCTGCATATTTGAAATAAATGCACTTGCTCTAATCAGTTCAGCCTGCTATCAATTTAGGGAACAAGGTAAGAAGATGATAAGAAAGCTTTTTCTTTGTTTAGAAATCTTCATTTTGCCATTTGTATTGTGGTTATAGTAATTATATTTTTAAACCTGTTCCATTACTGCAAATCTGTGTAATAAATGGGTTGGATTTTATATATTTTACTCTCTTCTTGGTACCCTCACTTTTTGTGATATGCTTGGTTAGTCTTGATGGAACGCTAGATTCTATGTGTCAAAAAGTGAAACATCTCTGAGTGATACTATCTTTCTTTGAAAGTATGCTTCTTCAAAGCGGGAATAGAGAAAATTACCTGAATTTAACAACTACTGAGTTTATTCGAGTCTAGCTGTATTCTCTGTAATGTAGGTTAACCTGTGTATTGCTGCTGAATTGGAGTCTACAAGGCCTCTCAGTTGAGAGACTAAGAAGTATACTAAGACTCTTATCTTCCTGTGAGCTCCTGAACTGCAAATTAGTGTAAGTCTAAACCATGAAACAGTAGAAAACCTGTCTGTGTATCCAATGCCTTTTTGGTTGACTTCTTAGCCCCTTGTTTTGTGAAGCTTAAGAATTTACCGGTCTTCGAGCGGAAGAAGAGTTGAATCCATTGTGCACTTGGCTGTAGTTCTTGTCTCCCCAGAATGACAGCCGCTTATTTAGTGTATAACTTGACATTTCAAAATTTCTGTTTTCTGTAGGCCAGGTCAACAGCAGAGAGGAAAATTCTACTGGATCCTTCCATTGTGCCTGGATTCTTAAATGTTAGCCCCACACCAAGTATTACCAATGTCGCAATGAGAAAAACAGTTAAAGAATATGGACTCATCTCTTTCATTATCTTCTCTCTGTGATCTTGTGCTCCAAACCCTGGCTGCCTCAGTTGCCCTCAGATGCCTTCAAACAGATTTTTCTCACACATCATCCAGCTTTCCTAGTTGTTCCTAAAGGGATTTTTGGTCTTACTACTCTGTCATAGATACAAACAAAAGTTCCTAAATCAACTTAAACTATTATATTTTCATGTCTCTGGAGATGCCAAAGGGAGTTAGAAAGAGGATTAATGATTTATGAGAATCTGAAATGGATCCTGTTGTATATCCCATTTCATCCTACTTCATCTTTAATCAAACCCTTTTAAAAATAATTACTGCTCATATTTTACAGTTAAAATAATGACACATATTCAATATTTGTCTTTCCAGAGTTCACTCAGCTAGTAAGTAGCAGGGACTATATTGCAACCAAATCTGTCTGACTTGGCCCTACATGACATGTACCCCATTAGGATTTTAAATTTAACTACACTGGCAGCACTGATCCCAATGAATGTGCTCCATCTGCTCCTGCAGCATTGAATGACCTTAGAATGACTTTTATTCTCATGGAGGGCAAAAGGGCATTTGCTAAATATGTTAATCTCATTTAAATATGATTTGTTTAATTTAAACTTTGTTGCTCTGTCTCTCTTCCATTTGTTAATAAAGAAGCAGTATAAAATATACCTCTTTTAATGTTCCTTACTACTTTTCAGTCACCTCTTTATTTTGTAAAATAAAATACCCTGGCTGTGGCCTATGTGGTACAGTGGTTGGAGCATCATCCTGTAAGCAAAAGGTTGTGGGTTTGATTACTGGTCAGGACATAAACCTAGGTTGTGGATTTGATTCCCGGTCCAGACACATATGGGAGGCAACCAATCGATCCTTCTCTCTCGCATCAATGTTTTTCTCTTTCCTTTCCTCTCTCTCTAAAAACAATAAGAAAAAATGTCCTCAGTGAGGATAAAAAAAGAAAACATGCTTTAACTGCTCTAAATACTACTTTCCTTGCTGGCTAATTTTCTGCGCATCACCATTATTATTGCTTTCCTTCTTCATCAGTATGTTTTTTAACCATAAAAAATGACATTAGCTCACTTTATGCATTGAAAGATTACTATAAGCTCTTATTAAAGAATTCAGATGTATACCCTAAGACTAGACAAAAATAAACAGCATTTTAAAATGTATTTGCTATAGGTCTAGATTCTGTTTAAGAAGCAATTAAAATTTGTCAAAATGACAGTTAAAAAATTATAGTAATCTTTTTGGATTTCTTCAAATTCATACTACTTATGTCTTTATGCTCAAGTTATAAATGAAATGCAAGAATATCTATCCATTGTTTTGCAATAATACCTGAGATATGATTTAAGCAAAATTATAAGCTATATTATTGAAACTATACTACTACTTTTTACATTCGTTTTAATTACTCATTATACTTGGCTAGTTTTTTCATTCCTTTTTATTAGGAGCCAGTTTATTGAGAACAGCATGTTTTGATAAATAAATATGTCTTTAATTGACTTAAAATAGTCTGAAGACATATAGGTGCTTTGTAAATTCCCTTTCAAGTATATACCACAGTTTTTTCTTCAATTAAGTCAAACTATAAATTTTAAATGTCAGTTGACTTTTTTAACTCGATATGTTTTCTTTCCCTACTCATTGTCATAGCATGAATGTCTTATATCCAAGTAATGGAGTCTATCACTGCACCTTGGTCAGTGCAGGGCACAATTAACCTGTTGGGAATAAACAAATGCAAGTATTTCCTTTTCACATTCTCATCCCAAAAGGAAATTCTCTCTTTTTTTTTTTTTTTGCCAAAATAAAGTTATGTAATCTCTCACTTCTTTATATTATCATATCCCACCTCAAATAGAGGTAATCATAGAAGAAAAAAATCAGAAGATACATCAAGTTGGAGACTGATTCACACATCATTTATGCAATTATCTGAAATCACAAGTAAATCCTTCTTTAAAAATATGAAGGCTTTGCCCAATTTTTGAGTGCTTTATTTTCACTGTTCACTATACACAAAGTGGTAATTAAAACCAACCATTTTATATTACTGCATTTTTTGTTACAGAAGCCTTAAATAATTACTAGTTGGGAAAATAAATGAGTTTGAAATCTGAGATAGAAGACTAATAAGCATTTATATAGTGCTTTCTTGTTTCAAGTTTTTAAAGACTTTAAAGAAAAAAAGAGAAGAGTTAGAAGGGACTATCCATTTATAGGCACCCATAAATTAGTCAAAGAAACAGACTGAAAACCACAATACCATGTGATGAATGCTGCAATATTTATGTACCAAGTGCAATGGGAACATTGGGGAGTGAGATTACTCCATTTGGGGAAGTTGAGGAAGACTTCAAAGAAGATATGATATTTGAGAGACATGAGAATAAGCGTAGAGGTTTCTCACATAGCAAATAAAGAGACAGAGGGAGCGAGGAAGAGGATGTGATTGAGGAAAGGAAAAGAACTTATTTCATTCAGCAGGGTATCAACAGAAATGATCCTTATTACATACATTTTATGGTACGTCAGGATGGGTAGAAAGAGGAATTGTGGAATGTCCTGGTCACATCAAACCTGCTTTCCAATATAAGGCTATTGCAAATATAAAATCCATCAAAACTATTGCCTTGCACATTTTTATGTTTCAAAGGTTTGAGAAACAAGATGATGTCTAGAGAACTGACTTGAAGAATAATGAAAATAAGCAACTTCCATAGCTGATAAAATATCTTAACTATTATTCTCACACTTGCACCTTGTATTTATAACCTTAATGACCAAAGAGAGTGTCATGCAAGGTATTATTAACAAAATCTAGGACACAGATATCACCATTGCTGACCTCCTCACTGTATCTTTGTCTTTGAAATGTTGTTCAACACATTTTTGATTCATTAAGGTAGAGAACTTTTTCAGTCTATAATAATAGAGCTCTCAGTTTTTAACCAATCTAAAGATAGACCATATAGGCAAGCAGAAAGCTATTAAATGGATGGTAGTGAGTATGTATACAATTATGTTGTTCCTCTGTAACTAGTGTTATGCATGTTTAACCATGTCTTGAAAACATCAATTTCAGGTCATTTTTAGAAAGAAAGGTAATAAGTTGAAACATTTCCAAATAAGAAAATGTGTGTATTTTATAGCAGGTTAGCAGATTTCACAGCATGCTAGGTGATTAACAGCATGTGACATAATGAGGTAAGTGTCATGAATGTGTTTACATTCTGCAGTGTCAATATTCTATATTGCTGGTGCTTGAACAAAGAAAGCAAGTTTACAGAGGACGTTTGGACTGTGTCCATTCTCATTTTCAATTAGTTTTACTATTCATTATATTTTCAATAAAACCATAATTTAAAATTCAGTCAGCCTAAGTAATTTCAAATTAAACACATTTATAGGTAGGGCGCCATGTTGTGTTTATATTTAATGCATCTGTTGATATAAATATTTGTGATGAAGTAATCATGGAAAATTTATGATCTCTATATTCATTACTTCCAATTTAGGGAAAGAAAATAGCATTATTATCTTTTTTTGTCCCATTTCTTTTTTTTTTTTCTTTTCTTTAATCACTTCAGAGAAATTTCATTCTCCAATACTCTGCTTTCTCTTTCTTTCACTTTTTATTAAAAAAAAAAGTCTTCCTTTGTTCCCTTTGACTCTAAAATTTGGATCTTAAAATCATCAATGATAGATGATCAGAGGTGTGTGCTAAGATACTAGGCATTTGTTGGATAGAGGGGAGTGTGAAGAGGATAACGGTCAACTAAGTTTATTGTTTGTCCATGACTCTGCATAAGGGCCATTGTCCTTAGTGCGCCTATTTTATCTAGTTGTCCTATCACTGAGATTGATCAGACTATTTTCCCTCTGTATAGCAGACGGCCAGATGATGATGACAGTGTGCTTATGTTTTCTTCTAATATTTTATTTTTCTGAATCTCTTGGGAAAGGAATCTTCCAGAATAAGTACAGTCTGGCTAGTGACTATTCCAAGTTATTATCACCATCTATTTTTTTTTTTTTTTCAGACTGGAACTAAAGAGCTTCTCTCTGCCAAAAGAGTTTCATCTTTATGTTTGAATGATCTTGGAATTCCAGAAATAAGCATTCCCAATAGATCCAGCTAATAATAACAGTGGGAAATGTGCTGTTTATGCCAAGTTAACCTAGAATGTGACCTGATTTTAATTCCTTACAGTCTCAGAATGATTCAAACTAGTAGCATAACTATGAAAACTTCAACTCTTTTTAGTTTTCCCAAAAGCTTAGTTTCTGGGAAAAAGATGAGTCTGAGAGGATGGCAACCCAATTCAAAGGCATTTCTTCTAATGGTTTGGGAAGAATGGGTCTCTCATATTCTAATAAATGCAAAGACATATTAGGAGCTCAGAAAATAAAGAATAAATTGAATTCAACAAGTACAATCAATTGAGTAGCAAAGGTTCTTTGCCAGCATCACTTTGCAATTATGCTCACATGGAGTGTTGTAAGGAACTATAAAATGTGAACTCTTAGAGCGCCAAAATCCTTCATATATTATTAAAATTTATATATATACATATATAAATTTTACAATAAAATTAAAATAAGGTGACATATGCATATACACATGCATCAGTAATTTTATAATAGTATATTTCTTGTTATTACATTTTCTTCAGAAATTGTTCACTTGTAGAATATTATGCTGCATTTTCAATATGGAAAATAGTTCACTCTCCCCCTGTAATAAACTGAAATTTTTGGACTTCAGAAGTGAGTAAATTATAACCTCCAAGAGAACATTATATTTTAAAATATTGTGATAAGAATAGATATTCTACAGTAACAAGGGTTTTTCTCCATTAATAACTCATACTTGAGGTTAACAAGATTATTGAGGTGGTTTCCTTTATGTGTTTTATTTTATACAAAACTTTTGTTTTTATTTTTGTGCCTTAAATATTTGCTGAAATGCATTACTTAGTTCACAAATTTCACACAGCCTCTGCCAAGGGATAATTCGCTCACATTTGTATCCTTAACTGCTGTGGAAACTCTAGTTCTCTGGCTGCCTTTCGAAGAGTTTATGAGTGTTTTATGATGTTTCCTGGTCATACTGTATTTTTACAACTGTTGCATGTAGACACAAATGTCATAAGTTACTGAAAAAAGTTATCCTCGACCCCTCTGAGTTTAATGAGGAACAGTTACAGAAAAGGGAAGTTTGCAAGTGCCACTACAGTCAGCCTGATGGGTTCCACATGTAAAAGAAGTTCAGACCTTTGAGTCAGATTTGGTAAATTTCAAATGCACTCCTGCTTCCTTTCTCCTCTCTAACGCCGTTTGAAATGCGCCCTTAATTCAGGATAAATTGACTATTTGCTAATGAAGACAGATATTTGTTTCAAGTAAATAGTCCAAAATATCTGTTTTTCCAGATGCATGTACATTATGTCCACCACCAAATAAAATCATTTATATAATACATTTCTAGAGATTCCCTATAACTAACATTTTTAAAACTTATTTGCATTTTGAGCGATGTATTTGAGACACTGTATAAACTTAATGCTCAATCTAAAATGTTATATTATCATTACACATTTATTACTATAATCACATACCTGTCATTCATAACAAATATTTATTTAGTGCCAAATATATGCCTGGAATGGTAAAACGTACCATTGATTCAAAAAGGTAAAAAGTGAAAATTAAAACAGTGAAAGACACATTTGAAACTAGCAATGAGGAATAAACCTAAATACTTAATGTATGCTACTGAGAATAAAGGTAACAGTGTCATGGACGAAAACAGGCTAGCAAGAAAAATATTTTTGAGGAAGAAAGAAATTGAACTGTGAAGTTTATCAAAATGGAATCCTAAAAAACAATTCACAGGTGTATAACCTATACCAGGATATACAAAACGATAGACAACTTAGTGATTACATGACAAACTCAAAGGAACAAGGAAGAAATCACCAAACTTTCCAGTATTCAAAGAAGCTTAATGTATTTAACATTACTCGAGTCCTTAATAAATGTGGTATTAAGCAGGGAAACTAATTGGTTAACATGCCCAAGTTAGAAAAATAATTTAAAATGAAGGCTGGAGTATAGCGTGGTAGACTAGATAGTACAAAATACATAACTATTTGCTTAAGTAATTGAATGTTAACTGTGACATGAAAGCAAATACATTGTGTTGCCTCAGATTAATTTTATCAGACCAATATAATACAACCTAATAATATAGATCATAATACAGATCGTACTATTATTCTAGATTTTTTAATTAAACACTTCCTGGACATCTAAGAGTTACTAAAGTGATGGAGAACAACTTTGAACCAATGATCTCTGACTCCAGGACCCACGTTTAAGCAAATATACTAACTTTGACCTTTCTATACACTCACACATTCTCTCTCTCTCCCTCACGCTCTCTTATACTAATTCTTAGTGAAAATATCACACAGTAAATGTAATCAAGGATTAATGATATTCTTAATGAAGTCTAATATCTAAGATCATCATATAGAATAACTTTCAAAAGGCATCACGATTTTTCTTACATCAAATGCTTCCAATATTTTGATAGTTACCTCAAGTAAACTTTTGGACTAAGTCAATTGGCTTGTTCATCTAACACCATTATAACATGTATTTGTGTTTTAAGGGGATTATCATAGGAAAGAAATTCTTAATTTTTACGCAACATAAGGCTTTGAAGCATTAAATCAACTTAATATGAAAACTACTTTTCAGATATATTATTTTACTAGAAATTTAAAAAGATATATTTCTCTGAACTTCTTTCTACTCACTGAACATTTTTTAATTTTCAAGTACATACACTTGTCTTCCTCCACAATTAAAAATAAGTGGACATAACTCATGCACTAATATTTTTTTCTACACTTGGTACAATAAATAAAAATAATATCTGAGTTTAGAAAAGTTAGAACTTTTACACAGAATGCAAATGGCACAAACACACATCACTGAAATTAGTCTGTATTTTAATTTGTTCAAGAAAAACTATAAAGATGCCTAAGGGGAAATGCAGTTTGTGTCTTCTTTGCTCCTACCATAATTGTGCTTTTTGTTCTATCGCTGCACGTATTACCATTATCAAACTACTGTGTATTTGATTGTTGCCTATAGCAATGCAGTGGCCCCATCTAATAGAAGACCGAACAGCATCAGGTCTACATTAGGAAAGGAATGTTTCATTTAAGGACTCGGCTGGTAACTCACTACCATATTTCCCTTTATAATTTGCTCACTCTAATTGTTAAAACATTTCCTGCTATTTCAGAAGAGCAGAGACCACAAAAGCTTACAGAGGAAGCACTACCAGGTTTACACTAAAGGAACACATTTGTTTTGTGCCCTACATGAACAAGTATTTTAAACATCTTGAATGAATCCTTTCTTCCTTGTCTCTATTAGTTGCTCAGAATTGAACATCAGAACTTCTTTAGGCTCTGAAACAAGTAATTATTGAGGCATCTGTGTTTTGAAGCTCAGAGTGAAAGTCGGTGACATAGAACACAGACAAATGACCGTAGAGGCTCACGTGCGGTGTGAACACTTTCTGATTCAAAAGTAGGTTTGAGGTTATTAAACTATTTTCTCCCCATTTAGAGTTTATTCTAAAGAGTAAATGTTGTACCACTGTTAAATTGTGGAATTTATTATTGTTAAAAAATAGAGGTATTTCTTAAAGCAATTATGTAATTTTTAAGAACCAATTGGGAAAAATTAGAAATGTACTAGTTAATTATAAAGATGAATAACAATGTTCCATTATAGTGTTAAAGGTTTCAAATAACTAAGTGACCTTTGAAATATTAAAAGATTTCTAGTGGATATATGAGACATTATTCTTCATTTCTGAAAATTATTACTAGTGTCAACTTAAGGCCTAGATAAATGATCTACCTGCCCTGTGAACTCTTCTTGTTCAGAACATTGTGTTCTTCTCACAACCCTCACATGATAGGTGGAACATGTAAATAAACCAATACATCGACCAAGTAAACATATTTAATCAATAAAATATGCATATTCATTTCTGAATTCCTGTTAATTATTATCCATGTATTCAATATCATCAAAGCATCAAATAATTTTTAAGGCTTATAATTTCACTTGAAGCATAACCTCTACTATAATAAAGGTTTAAATCAGCATCTTTGCAACATAATGATCACTCACTAAGTCAAGGTTACTGTGGGTGAATACTAAGAGTACACCCCTTTAATGTTTTCCAAGGTGATTGTTCTGAGCTTTAAAATGGGTGTATTACTGGTTCTAACACTCTCTACCTAAACAATTAAACTTGACCAAACAGCCTGCCCACATAATGTTTTCTTTGCTTCTCTTTTTTTCATTCTTCTTCCTTCCTTCCTTCCTTTTCCTTTCTTTCTTTCTTGTTCTCTTTCTTTCTTTCTTTCTTTCTTTCTTTCTTTCTTTCTTTCTTTCTTTCTTTCTTTCTTTCTTTCTTTCTTTCTTCTTTCTTTCTTTCCTTCCTTCCTTCCTTCCTTCCTTCCTTTCTTTCTTTGTTTCTTTCTTTTTTTTCTGCCTTTTATTTTTATTTTTTTGTTTCTGTGATGCCAAGTCACCTGCTTGACCAAAGTATGCTCTTCATAACTGTGATTTTCAAATTTGATTATGCATCGAAATCTCCTAGTGACCCAATCACAAAGTTTTTACCTTTCTGTGTATATAAAAATGTTCTATCACACACAAAAAAAATAGCTTTATTCCCCTTCCAATCACCCCTTCTCTGCCAGAGGCATCCACTATTAGTTTTACCTGTTTCTTAACTTTATCAAAATGAAATTTCATCCCATACATTGGTTTAGACAATATCAGAGGAAAACAGTTCTTTAGCTCCCACATAGATTTTGTAGTGTTTCAAAATCAGGTCACCATCTATCATGGGAGTTTTAAAAATAAATGTGTCTAACATATAATTTCTATTAATTGGCATTAATTTCTTGTAGTCAAGAATTAAGATCTATTTTGATAAGTTGATCATAAATCTGAATCTTCTCCACTTAAGAAACATTTTGTAGGAGAAGGGAAGTATCCTTGAGAAAAATATTTGTCAATTTAAAACCTCTATTAAAATGGTCTTCTAACCAATACACATTCCCAAGGTAGTAGTTACCCTCTTACTGTCTAACCACATGAAAATTATTCAAAGTTTTTAGAATCCCTTGGTACAGCTAAATTCAGTGGACCCTTTACATCTTGTATCCTTTATGTTGCAAATTGCAACTACTAGAGAGAAAGAAAAGAATATCTCTTGCCTACCTATTTAATCTCACCTCTGGGTCTTATCTCATTTCCTCTCTAGGTTTTAGATCCAGTGGTTTTTAATCACGTGAACCAATCCCGGCCTTTCTGGTCCAGGATCTTAATACATACCGACCTGCCTTGAGATTTTCTGTCTCTGCTTTTCTAAAAACTAACATCTCAGTCTTCTATTATCTATATACATAACTCTTCAGACAAGCATCTCCTTGTCATTCTTACCACTGCTCTGGTTTTCTCAGAGCATGTGTGATATAATTCATTAAATACATTGCAATATTTCCTCACTGATTCCACTCACTAGATCGTAAACTCAAAGAGGCTGCTGATACCAGACATCCTGTTCAGTTTTGTATATCCATAGCCTAATATTTTGCCAGAAATATTAAGGATCCTCAAGGAAATAAAAGCTTTCCCTTTCTAAATAAGAATACAGTGGCCCTTACTTATTAAATGGAACATCATCGCCCTGGCGTCAGCATTCCCAGGCTCTTCTTTCATGCATAATTTCTTCTTGGTTTCGTCCTACTGGGTCTCTCTGGAAAAAGGAAACTGCTTCTTGAAGCATCCTTTATACAAGAGCTCTACTGTTATAAAACTGGTGATCTCCAGATTAGTATTTATACTTGACATGCTATTAGGGAGCTGAGAAAATATTTTCTGATTTGTCCTTTCAAATAAAATAACTTTGGCAATATTGTGTTATCATGCATACATTAGCCTCCTTACGTTTAATTTTGTTCTGAAGCTGTCAGCTCTCCATATTTCTCAGATGCCCTGCCTCACTCAACTCAATTGTTCTGAGTAATAGAGAAAAAGAGACTCTTGTTCTTTTAAGAGCACTGAGAAAGAAAACTAAAAAGTGTTCAAAATCATCTTAAAATCAATTCTATAATATGTTGTTTGCCTTCAAAAATCTATATCTTGGGTGAGCAGAAAATCCATATCTTGACCAACTTTCAATTTTGCTGGTTAGCCCACATGTTATAAGATTTCTATAACAGAGCTGGCAGAATCAGGGACCAACTAAAGGAGGATGTTTCTCACAAGCATTGATCATTTTTCTTTCCATGCTGATAGTAGACAATCAAATGTTATGATACACTTTACTAAAAACATAAGATGGAGCCCATGTCTGTAAAAGACAGTTTTGCATAATTCCTCACAAATTAGAAAAGAAACATATTTGACCCTTTTTAATCAATGAGAAGATTATTCTTTCAATGAGCGTTGTGATTCTTAGACCAAGAGTACTACAGTCAATAGTGGTGTTACTTCTGCTGGCTTAGTCATAAAGTGCCCATGCAAACTCCAGATGTTGCCTGTGAAGCCAGTGTTAATGAGGCAAGAGAGGATTCATTCCGTGCCCATTTTCTACTTTGGTGCTGAAATGCGAGCTCGTCCATGGTCTAGATCCCACCCACACGTCGATATGCACCTGCAAAAGTCTTCAGTTTGGGGATTTTAAATCACAAACAGACCCTCTAATTCAGGCTAACATATTAAAAATTCCAGAGTAGGGAAAGATACTCTAAAAACGCAAAGCCCTAATTCCTTAATGAATTATGGACGTGGTGCAAGATACACAGACAGACAGAACTTGATTCCCTGTTCCAAATATCGGTGAGCATATTGCCATGTGGCCCACGTCCATTTCAGGGTAGTGTTTCAGTCTCACTTGTGAGTAAAACAGAATGTTATCAAGATTTGCTTTAATTGAGGAAACTGGGAATTCCAAAGTACGCATACAATATAACTGACAGCATTCAAACTCAAGAAGTAAATGGAGTCTACTTTCCACACATTAACGCGATAGTCTTTGGAGACATATTGCATATGAATGGACAGCCACAGACAGAAGCCCATTTTGTGCATATTCTGCAAGGGCTTTCTTCTCATTCATAGAGGCATGCCCCCTGCAATGGCCAAGTTTCGTTTTAGACTCCCAGTGAACCAGAAACTCAAAGCTAAAGTCATCTACAGTCACCAGCTTTCTTATGCTTTTCACCTGGAGTCATAAATCTTTTTTTAAAATATCCTTTGGGAAGGAGGGAGTTCTCCTGGAAACTTGGGCCATGTTCACCTGACACTTCTCATGAGTCCCATTTTGGGTTTACATAGAAAAAAAGTCAAATCAAAATAATATTTTACCCGTTTTAGATTTCATTTAAAAAACACACAGACACATGTGTAATGTCCCAAGTCAGTTATTTTAATAGTAATCTAAAAGACAGAAATGGTATCAGTTTAGACTGATAGGGACTAACCTGAGAAACATGCCAAAGATTCAAATCGGTTCTCCCTAGCCCTAGGTTATCTCTGAAAATGAGGCCAAAAGAAGTTTCAGGGTGGAAGTTAAAAGCATGTGTGGACACTTAATAGTCAATCATGTCATTGTGAGTCAAGCTGATGTAAATGCTCTTAAACCTGATATTGTCAGTTCATATAAATGTGAAAAAAGTTAATGTCATGTTTATTGGACGCTATTATCCAAAACTGGTTCCAAGGTACCAAATCTTTTAGACAAGTGAAAGCACAGTCCTGAGGGTTGGGATTTGGTCATGACCTTCCAGTAGAGGGCCCCAAAGGCAGTATTGTCTAAGAAATGTTCATCTGAATTTAGTTTTTAGAGAGTCATTATCATTGTTCTCAGTTTACATCTCCACTCACATTGGTAAAGAAATTGTAAAAGATAGAATTGAATAGCTCTCTTTATCACATATATTGCAAGAAGTCAGGATAGCTTTGAGGAGAAAGATTTAGTAACTAGGCAGGGAAATGAGGGAAACTTCTAGAGTTCTGATAATATTTTATTTCCTGATATGATTAGTAGCCATGTAGGGTATTTTATTTGAGATATGGTATCAAGTTGTAAATTGGTTCTATGTGCTCTTATAAGTCTATAACAATTTTAAAACATTTACTGAAAAAAGTATTGTTCTGATGTGTTCTAAGATATATATATATATATATATATACTTTTTTTAAAGTAACACAAAATAGTGAGCAAGGTTGAATCTTCAGGCTTGTTATAGTCTAGATGTGGAAGCTCATAAAGTAGGACATGAATTAGACTGTGATCAATTAAGAAATAAAAAGTAGCCTGTGAAAATAAAGAAACCAACCAGATCCATGATTACTGTATTAAATTTAGGAACTAAGAAAAGGCTCAAAAAGCTGTTACTTCTCTCTGGAGCCTCAGTCTACTTAACCCTCCATACCCAGGGAGGCAAGAAGAAACAGATAATGCCTCGTAGCCACCTCCTACACCAGAGGATTTCATATCTCAAAGATTAAACCTCCCGTAATCCAAATAACACCAATGTGCAGGTATCCTAAGGTACTATTATAAAATCTCAATCTGGATTTTAAATTCCATCTTGGAGCAACAGATGGTTTTAGACAGTCAGATGAAAATAAACCAAAAAGAAAATTAACCTTTAAAACAAGCAACCAACCAACCAACAACTCACTCAAAGCAGACAGATATTGATTAAAAGCAAATAAACACATCATCCACACCTATTCTTCTCTTAATGAAATGTTAGGCAGAGGGAAAAGATGAATTGCATACAAATGAGCAATAATTAGACCAAGCTTTTTTCACCAGAAACAAGACATGTCAGAAGATAGAGAACATCCTTTCAAGGTGTTTATAGAAAACTGCCATCACAAAAGAATATACTACAAATGGTTAGCTAAATATTTTTAATTGTACCCACATACAAAGAGGAATTTTTAAAGACTGGACAAATGTTCAAGAACTATATATAAGCAAGAACTTAGTGAATCTTAATAAAACAAATGCAAAGCAAAAAAAAATGGGTGTTCAGAAAATAGCAAAATATTTATCTCTTTAAATTAAATATAAAATACGTGTAAACTAGAAACCAAAATTAAAACTAATTTTTACCTAATAAAAAGGTTGAAATTAAGTTTCCAGAGGACATTAATAAGGAAAATAGTGGACACAATTTTCATAAATTGTTAAATTAAAAAAAAGTCTTACTTTATTTGTGAGGACAGGTAGACTGAATAACTTTAAACTTTGTTAGAAAAAAAGTCTCTCCCTTTATTCAACATGTATGTACTAACGGCTAGTCTGGTTCTGGGAGTTTGCTTGGATGTTTGGAGAAACAGAAGGCCACTGTGAGTGAAGCAGAGTGGATGATGGGGGAAGGTGGTGGGAGTTACTCGGGGCTGTTAGCAGCAAGCCATACCCTGTAGGATGTCCTAGGTCATGGTAAAGAGATCGTGCCATGCTTTTAGTAAGATGATGTAATGAAGAATACAACTCCATGTTTTTGATGTGTGACAGCTGAGAGCTTTTAAGCCTCACTCCTCCCTCTTCCCCGTGTGCTACACATCTGGGCAAGCTGATAACAATTCTGTGCTTTCTTCTTTGGTACCAGCAGGAGTTCAGACTACCCAAGCTTCTATCTGCAAGCAGAAAACCTCAGACAAGTGCTAATACCTGGCCACTGCAAAAACCTCAAGCCAGTCTCCTTTCTCTGCTCTTTTAAGACATTTTTAGAGTCCCTTGAGAGTGGTCCTATTATTCCCAGAAAACCTCCTTATGGGAGTAACATACCTTTTCAGATCCTTCTGGTATGTGTGGGAACATCAGTGTATATATAAGAACCAAATTTTGAGTAGCCATAACAGATGGTAAGCCATTGAGTTTTTGAGCAGGTGTAGACATTCTGTGACATAATTTTGAAAAATCACTTATTTTCTCTGTGAGAAATACACTGAAGGAGGGCAGAAGGAAGAACGGGAAAACTGCGGCAGGTCATTGCAATAGTCTAAACCCAATTCCATTCAATCTTTTCCATTCTAAGAAGCCCACACAGACATTTAAAATGTCTGCATGGTACCCAAGGAAAATAAGAGGTGGGTCAAGGCCACATTGTTCTTTCATAGCTACTCTCATGCCTTCAGGCCTCATTGAATGTGAGAGGAGTTGTTTTCTTTGGTACATTTAAAACATATTAGGTAACAGTGCTGGAAAAGCAGGTGTGAGATGAGGATGGCTTGGACTCCAATGCAGAAGAAGTAGTGAAAAGGAGTGATATTAGAAGTACACATTCTGGATTTGATTATGTTGTGGGAGGGAGAGAAAGGGAGACATCATGATAAGTCCAAGGATTTTGATATGAGCAAATGTAAGGATAGACTTGTCAATTACAGTGATGGGAAGAAGGTGTGAAGAGCTAGTTTAATAGATAAAAATGAAAAGTTATGTTTTAAGCCCAATAATTGTTTTACCAAAAATGCATTAACAACCACTAACAAAAAGAATTATTCAGGACCAGTCTCGTCATTTTGTCAGGTTTGCTACTTAGAATGTTAGTACCAAATGGAGAACTGTACTATAATTTTTCTTTTTTGTGTGATGAAAAATAACCCAACATAATATTGAATCTGAACATTTCTTTATTTCACCATTATTCTTGAAGGACATTGTCTCCAGAAATTATAATGGATTTTTTTTTTCAGTACTTCAAAAAAGGTGCGCCATTTTTTTCTGACCTCCAACGTTTCAGATGCAAAATCTGGTGTCCTCTGAACTGGTGTTTCTTTAGCTGTACTATATTGATTATCTATGGCTGCTTTTAAGATTTTGTTTTTGTTTGTTTTTAGTTTCTTAAGTTTGATTATGATGTGTTTTTCTGTGGGTTATTTTGGATAGATCCTATTTGGACTCACTCAGCACTTTGAATCTGTAGGGGTTTTTGTGTTGCTATATTTGGAAAGTTTTAGCCATTAATCTTTTGAATGCTTGCTCAGTTCTACCCTCTTCATTCTCCCCTTCTGGGTCTCTAATTAAAACAATATAAACTCTTTTGTTGTTTTTCCACTGGTCCCTGAAAATCTATTGTTTTTTTTAGACTACTTTCAAATATTCAGATGAAACAAATTCTATTACTTTGAGCCCTGAACTATTGAGTCAGTTGGCTGGAGCATTGTCCCATGCACCAAAGAGTTGTAGGTTTGTTCTCCAGTTGGGGCACATACCTAGGTTGTGAGTTTGATCCCTCGTTGGGACACCTATGGGAGGCAACCAATCACCATTTGTCTCTCACATTGATGTTTCTATCTCCCCCCGCCACACACACACCTTCCTCTCTCTCTAAAATCAATAAGCATATCCTCAGGAGAGGATTCAATTTTTTTAAAAATTCTATTACACTGTCCTCAAGTTCATTTATTACATCTTTGGTCATCACCACAGTCCATTAGTGGTTTTTATCCCTTTTTAGTGATTGCTTATTCAATTTTATATACTTTATTTTGTTTATTTTTTAAAGAAATTTTACTTCTTTGCTGAGATTTTCTAGTTCTTATTTATTTCAAGGGAATTTAAATTTCTCATTGAAGCATGTTTATTGATGGCTCTTTAAAAATAGCTGTCATAAAATTCTAACGTCTGATTTGTCTGTCTATCTTAGTCTGTTGATCTGTTTTCTCACTTGTGTTGTGATTTTTGTAATTTTCGATATAAATATTTTTGAATTATATTCTGAACATGCAGGATATTAGATTATGGGACTCCGGATCTTATTTCATCTGTTTTGTGAAGCACGGTTTCCCTGTGGAGGGGTAACGGGTGGATGACATCGGTGCATTTGGTTAGAGTCTCACTATGCATCCACACACCACAAAAAAAGTAGAGCGTTGGCCCACACTGTCTTTCTACAGACAGATATGGTGAAATTTCACCTCCCCCACAGCCCTGTTGACATTTTGCCAGAGAAAGTGGAGAACCAGTTTACAACACCTCATTTCATACAGGCTGAGGTGTAAGCTCAGCTTCACATTGGGCACACCAACACCAGGGAGAGAGCAAGTAAATTGCAAGTACTCATTGTTTTGTTGCTACTGTATTGACGGAAAAACTCAAGACTACTGGGCCCCACTGACACCAGAGGTGAACTAAAGAAGAGTGTAAAGGAGGAGACAAGCGGAGTGCCAACAACATTCACCTTGAACACCTCATTTCACCTTTGATACTGGGTTTGGTGAAGTAATACTGTCAACCGGGGCAAGTTAACACCGGGGAAAGGGACAGCAGAGCGCTGGCTAGTCCATGTTGCAACAGCTAACCCTGCTTCACTGTGGTCTGGTGTCTGTGGAGGCTCAGCTCCCTGCTGGACCCTTCTATTTATTTTTACACCAACTTTACAAAAAACTACACTAATAAAAGCAACCACAATATTTAATAATGAAAATACATACAATTTAAAAACTAATAGTTCAACCTCACAATAGTATTTGTTTTGTTATTTCCCATCTTTTCTACATGTATTTGTATTTTACAACTACAATAATAGTAAATGCTCTTTTGAATTCTTTTTTATACCTTTATTTTTATTTTTCATATTTCTCATGTCCCATGATTATCATTCTATTGCACACACAATATTTTATAATAAAATGTTATATTTTTAAAAAATTTTGTTCACATTAAAAATATTTTTTAATTATTTTAATAATTAAGTATAGTCACTTGTCTCCAAAAGTATTTGTTCAGTAATTAGTGTATTTATTTTTGTAAATGACTATATGAGTTTTCATATGGCTGCTATAACAAATTAATATGTATTGGATTAAGGTAGCAGAAATAGAAATTTATTGTCTTATAGTTTTGGAGGTTGAAGTCTATATGGATCTTACAGACTATAATAAGGTTGTTGTCAGAGGTACGTTCCAAGTTGGAGAATCTAGGGGATAATTCCTTTTTTTCTTTTTATTTTTGTTGTTGTTGTTGTTTGTTTGTTTGTTTTTGCTTTTTCCACTTTCTAGAGGCCATCCACCCTCCTTGGCTCATGGTTTCCTTTCTTCTTCAAAGACAGCAATTGCTTTCAACTCTTTTTCATATTTTGCTACTTTTACACTGACTCTTCTGTGTCTCTCTTCCACGTTTGAAAGCACTTGTGATCACACTGTGCCCACCCAGCTAATTCAGGATAATCTCCATATTTTAATGTCACCTGCTTAGCAGTTTAATTCCATCTACAACCTTAATTTCTCTTTGTCATGTAACATACAAGTCACAGATTCTGGGGATTATTTGTGGGCATCTTTATAAGGCCATTATTCTGTTTACACTCGTGACAATGTTATTTGGGTTTGCATTTCATTTAAATGAGACATGACATGTCCAGAAGCAGTAAGCTGAGGTTTATGTTACTGACATATAATTTATATTTTCAACACCATTATGAACAGAGGTTAAAAAATTAAAGTGGATTCTAAATAAATGTGGCTTTTAAAGTATGGGTTAGAACTTAAATTATTCCTAAACCTTGGAGAAAATTATAACATTCATTTCTGAAGTCTTGAATTCCTTAGGACACTCTTAAAATAGAAATTTGTGAGGAGTGGTGTATCAGCTACAATCAGACTTGATCCATTTTTGAAGGTATAAAGATATGAATGGAACAGTTGAAAATTTCACAGTAGAAAAATCAACACTAAGAATCTAGAAGAACATCATCTCTTTACAAAAGGGATGAAACAGAAACTCAGAGCCCTAAAGTAACTATTCTATAGTTTCACATCCAATAAATGGGATTGGGAGAGTAAGAGTTAGTGATCAGTTCTTCTGAGCTCCAATCCATGAGTGTTCCATTTCATTACAACATCCATTGAAAAGAAGTATTCATGATAACTTATTAAAATTAAAATGTATTCACGATGAGCAACATATGATAAGAACACCAAAACACCAACAGAAAAATGTGTTGCAATAACAAATTATGTGTAATAAACAAAAAAGCACCAGAGTTAATATCAAAGTCTTGACAAGTAATCATTCTAGATTTGTAATAAGATGAAATTACTCTCTCCTGTCTTTCATTTTATAATCTCTGGATGGCTATAAACAGTCACATTGTGAGTAAGTCTATAAATAAAATATTTCTTCTAATCAAAAAATTATTATATATTATACCAAGTAAAATAGCACAGATATTTATTATATAAACAAAATATTTGAACACATAACAACCTACTTTATAGAGGTTCTTCTTAACTACATGCTTGAAATAAATTTATTACTGAGAATATAAGAAATCTATACTTTGAATTTCATCAACATAATAAAAATGCTGGCAATTTTTAGGCCATGGAAATTGAAATAACCATAAAATGTATTAATTTTCTAACAAGATGTCTTCTTCAGTTTAATTCAGGTCAAAATGACCAACTAACACAACCTAGAAGCCAAGGGCTCTTGATTAAAGTCTTGAGTGAGCCAGCTATAACTGGTGATATTACATGTCATTGGAATCAAAAGCTGTAAACTTGAACCTATGAAATATATAATTTAGTTATGGGTAACAGGGGAAAATAAGAATAGTTTGTTAATATTTTTTCTTCTATCAGTACAGTCATCAAATGTTACTGCCATCACCATCTCCACTACAGAAATTAACTACTACTAAAAGATTGTTTTGGAATACATTATACAAACCATTAAACCATTAAATATCTCTCAAGATAATAGCAAACCTTAAGTTCAAATATAAGATTATCCATAAACACTTACTGAATGTTTTGGTAGAAAGTTCAAATATTTTTTACTAACCAATCTATATCAGAAGTTTTAAATTTGCAAAAGCCTTTGAATTATAAATCTCTGAATTTTGGTACAAATTTATGAAGAAATGTTGGGAAAATATAGAAAATATGCATTAGTGCAGGAAATAAGAGATATTTTCAATGTTTTGTCCTGTTTCTGTTTGTTTGTTTGTTTGTGAACATTAAACCTAGGCTTGCTATTTCAGGACACTGGTTATGCAATTACTTTGTGCCTAACATTTTCATAGCATGATACTTGCACAGGTGAGTTAAGAAGCCAATGTTGTAAAGTAGAAAAATGTCATGTCACTATATTGTACATTTGAACTAATATAATGCTGTATGTTAACTATATTTAAATCAAAAAGAAATGAGAAAGTGGAAGAAAAAAAAGTCAAGTAGCTGCTCATATGAAGTGTAGTGTTTAATATTTAGATAATGAGACTGTGTTATTATTTGAAAACACAGATTACAAAATATGAAATACTGGTAAACTTTATTTAAGAACAAGGTAAAAAAATTATTAATGACAGTATAACCAAATAATGTATCATGAAAACTGGGATAATTTAGACCAAAGTAAGAGACATAAACTGGATTTGTTCAAAGTGATTCAAGAAGTATAAGCATGTTAATGATCAATATTGAACCAGAAAAATAAAGAGCTTAGAAGACATTTTATACAGACCTGGATTCAAGCCATGGCTGTGCCACTTATTCTGTTTTAATTAGGATATAATTTAAGACATTATAAACTAATGTCATTATTGTAAAATAAAATCATAATAACACCTTTCTCTCAAACTTACACAATAAGATATTGAAAACAGATAACAGGGCTATTGATACAAAATGTTCAGAAAAGGCTTGTTATATATGTGTACTGATACTCAAAAGTTATTAAGAAACAAAAAAAGTAAGCAGAAGAAAGATGAGGCCAATAGTCTGTATCAGAAGATTTTGGGAAGCACCTTGCTAGTACTATAAAATATCTATGCCATCTGAATGTTAGAAGTCTTAATTTTAAACATTTATCTATTTATCCTTTTATATTCTTCTTCTTTTAAATGCAAATAATTCTATGAAGAATACATATTTTAAGTATTTAATAGGTCTCCACATTATTTATTACAAATTAATTACTACATAAAACAATAGATTATATTTTGCTTAGAGCTCTATTGTTTTCACAGCGGTTTTGCACATTATATCACACCTGAATTTCTTCATGTCAGCAAGTACTGTAATTACCCTTGCTTTCCAGATAAGAAAACAATAATATATTTAAGCCTAAATAGTGAGAGGTAAAATTTGACTTGAATGCAGGTTGCAGGTTTTGATATCTAGAACTCTAATTCAGGAGGATTAGCTAAGAACATGTTTTCACATTGCAGAAGCTGGAAGAGAAAAGCTGTTGTCAGAAAAAGAGAAATTTAAAAAGCTATAGCAGCGCTGGCTGGTGTAGCTCAGTGGATTGAGGGCTGGTCTGTGAGCCAAAACATCACTGGTTCTGCTCTCTCTGGCAGATGACAATGGCAATGGGTAGAAGAAAGAATGGAGAGGGAAGAATACAAGGAGTTGTGATCAGAAAGATGGATGGAAGACCTAATGGACAACTCTTTTGTGCCATTTCAAGTCCTTTTTGCCCCACCTCCTGTATCAGCCAGCACTGCAGTGAGCGGTTTCATGTGAGCCCTGTGCAATGTGAAAGCTCCTTACTTCTTACTCCCAGGTTTCTCTGAAGCCATACGTGAGATGCCCACTGAAACCCCCTCAGCCTTTAAACATGTGAAACTCATAAGTTCAAGGAAGTTCAAACTAATGAAGCCATCATTCACACATCTGGGAAGAAGTCATTTATTTTTTTGAGAGCAAAGGTCTGAGAAGCATTTCATAAATCTCCTCCAATGATGACAAACGACCGAGCAAAATTTGGTGTTTCCTTTCTGTTTGACTCCCTTTGTCTTCCACTCTTGTTTTAAGAGACCAAGGCTCGGTGCAGTCCAGCAGGAAAATACAGTCTTTGCTCTGACAGGAAGTTGTTTGTATATGAAGAAATCAGAAGGTCAACAATAGGTGCCAGAAAGAAACGAAGAAAAATACGGAATAGGTCTCATGGGTATTAGTACAGTGGGTGCAAGTAAAGGAGAGTTGTGTTGACCTAGAAGCCCTCAAAACCTGTCTTTGATAAAATAATTTCTTTGCAGCTTGGATGTAATAACCATCTAGATAGTCACTTAAAGGGTCATCTACAGACCAATAACATGATTATTACCCAGGGGCATATTAGAAAGAAATAGGAATTTTTACATCTCATCAGATGTACTAAACCAGAATTTGTAGTTTATCAAACCTCAAGTAATTTGTATCATTTTTAAGTTCAAGAACCATTACCCCATAGTAGACAAAATGGAGATGGCTTAACGAAGTATTGACAAAAGACTTAGAAGGCTCAAGAAAATAAAAATGTCTCCTTTGGGAGGAAACAGAGAATAGTCTCTTTGCCAAAGCATTAAGAATTATGTGGGTGAAGGGAACTGTCATCTTTAAAAAGCTTGATGGAGTCACTCTTCCTCAGGTCAAGGGTAAATGTAGGTGTACACTGATTGAGTAGAACTGGAGGTGGTAGACTCTGAAACAGCAGAGACTAGGTGGCAGCACCCCATGGGGCAAGATGAACTAATGACCATAATGGATCACATGGTCAGATGGTAATTGGGTTTTTGTAACCTTCAGAGATCTATGAAGATGATTAATAGATCCTGGTGTTTCCCAAGTGTCAGAGAGGTAGAGAGCTAAATAGGTGCTACTTGACTTGAATAGGGAAAAAATGAGAGCTAGTGAGTAGAAAGCTGGCATATGACATCAGTGATCGTGGTGAAAAACAGCCACCCCCAACCAGTTTGTAAGTGTAAGTTCCTTTGCTTCCCAAGCCCAATGGCCTATGGGGAAGTTGAGTTGTTGGAGGAAAAGCCTTGCAATATATTGGGTGAAAGTGAAATACCAAATTCTGAAGACTGTTGAACATGGAGTCTGAATTGGCACTGATACCAAGGGACTAAAAGTGTTATTGTCTTTTTCCAGATAGAATGCAGATTTAAGGAGTACAGGTTATAAATGGAGTCTGGCTCAAGTCCATCATACAGTGGCTCTAATGTATTTATGGACTAACCATGTGGCTATTTTCTGTACAAAGGATATAATTGATGTAGCTACCTTTAGTAACTTGGAAAACTACCACATTGATTTTGGCAGAAATGCCTAAGTAGAGGAACTAAAACCAACTCGTCCAGCTCCTTGATATGAGCATCAATTAGAAACCATTCTCTCTCCCAGGGGGAATTATAAAATTATCAATACCATTTAAATTTTGTAAAATATGGAGATTTAGGTGCCTATCAAGTTCTTATTCAAGCCCCAAGCATCTGTAGGGGGGTGGTATTGAAGTAAATTCATAAGCCTTTTCAATGTATAACTGGGTAATGTGAGGGGGTCAACATCCATCAACCAATGGGAGATAAATTTGATAAAAATGCTTCCATTGTTTTTATTCCACTGGAAGAGAGTTTTGAGAAGCATAATGTATGATGAGAGAGAGAGAGAGAGAGAGAGAGAGAGAGAGAGAGAGAGAGAGAGAGAGAGAATTGTTTTAATAAATGAAATAGCACACTATTGGTAAGCTACGAACCTAAAATGTGGTAGATTCAAGGTGCATATATGAAGCAAAAGAAAGAAAGAAACTAGGTCTTGATTAGAAAGTAGTAGCCAGCCCCACTGTACCCCTCAGACGTGCCTCGCCATCAGGGTCATGCCCCTCTTCAGAACCCTAACTCCGTAGGTTCCTTCATCTGAGTTACTGAGACACCAGCCAGCCCCAGTTAGGTATTTCCCCTTTGTGGAAGTCTGTGTCTCATTTCCAGGGAATCTACCCTCAGTGCCTCTGGGTTGTGATATCTTTACCTTCTTCTCCTTTATCCCACCATCCATCGCCCTAGAGAGGGAGATGAAGGGTTAGGGGTGCGTGTTGCTTCCTGAGATTACTATCTCTGTAGTATCTCAATATTCCATTCTCTTTGCCTTTTCAGGTCCCTGACATTTTTTGATGAAACTCTTGTCTTAAATTTTCTCTGTTGAAATACAGTATAACTTCTGTTTTTTGGAACCACACTCTAACTCATACAATCAGTATAATTTATCTTTATCTGAGATTGTGGTAACATCCTTCCAATGGTTTTCAAGCCACTGGTGTCACTCCTTTTCCAACAAGTCTCCATGCAGCTGCCACTCAAAACTTGGAAATCCATTTCTGTCTAAATTATTCAAAGGCTTAAATGCCTTTGATGCATCATAAAGGGCATGCCAATTTCTCTTTACCTTATTTTTATGAATAAATTTTCTAACTTAGGCTAGGCAATATTTTGTTTTCTGCGAAGGACCAGCTAGCAAATATTTAATGCTTTCAGGGCCATATGTTCTTTGTTTTGACTATTATCTCTGCCTTTGTAACAAGAAAGCAGCCATAGAAATATTAATGGAATGGACGTGGTTATATTCCAAGAAATATAAAAATTAGCAGTGGTCTGAATTCAGACAGTGCCATGTAGTTTTCTGACCCTTGCTCTAGCAAAAGTTTAAAATAGTATTATTTCCTTTATCATGCTATTTTACTTCATGCTTCTAGTTTTATTCATATATCTTGTCTCTAAATAAATATCTTCATGGTTTGTTTGGCTGGTGAACATCTAGTCAGCATTTGAAACATTATCAAAGACTCAATGAAAGAATTACCTCTGAAGTGAAATCTTGTTATCATGATCTTATCAGCAGGGTCTTCATCAATATGTTCTTCATTCTCTCATTTTACCTTGTGATTACCTTTCTCTTAATGGATATAACAAATTATTGACAGTCTGCATATTATTTTTCTCTACAGGAAGGTAATTTCCTTTGGAGAAAGGTGATTTCATCTTTTGAATTCCGCTCCTATCATATGTTTGTTGAACGATTGAATGTATGAATGCATAAATGAAATATGTGTCATGCTTTTTGGGAAGTTTGGTTTTTCTGGTTTCTGTTTTTGGAGGAAAAGTTTCCACTAAAGACTCTGGCAAAAATAAACAAACAACAACAAATACATATATATTTATTTATGTATTTATGTATTTATTTATTTATTTATATACACATATTTGCCTGTGATTAACTATTAATTTGTTGATATTCTCTACTAAAACTTGAAGCTGTAAGATGTCTCATTAAGAGAAACAACCAGATTTACATTTAAGATTATGAGAAGAGAAATAATGAAGAAAATCTGAAAGTATTTTCTTATTTTATACAGACTTACACTTTCAAAATAAATATCTGATTAAAACAAATAACTCTGAAAACCAATTCAATCCGTAGGGTAACATATTATTTTCATTCCATTAAGATCTCACTGTAAGACTCTCCTCTTGAAAAGAAAATCTGATAATAAAATGTTTTTAATCTTCTTTTACAGCTTCTTCTGCCTTTGTCATCACTACTAATAATATTAAAATACTAGAATTAAAATCACCTTATACCATTAGCAAGGTTTATAATTTCAAGTCTTGCATTTTTTTCAGGTATGAAATATTTTATATTTGGAGGGGTATTTCTCTACTAGATGCATCAACCTCATATATCATCCTGGTGCTTTTCACTGCAGCTAGGTCACAGCTGTCAATAGCTTTAAAAATCCTTAGGAAAAGTAAAACTTGTCACGGGAAAACTTAAAAAAAGTAACTGAAAATTCTGTCAAAACATTCAGGTTTGTTGCAGGTCATAGTTCTTAAGAAAACAGATTTCAGAATTGAAAAAATAGTCAAACTCTGAATGACGAGTCTGAACATTGCATAGTAAACCAAAAACCCAGATATTTCCAGGTTTATGTCTGAAAATCTGGAAAGAGGAATGATTTATGTATTTTCATTTTTATGGTGGGGAGAGTGAAGTGAATTGTTCTGTAAGTAACAGGTCATGAGATGTGGGAACATATGTTGAAAAGCTCAGTGACTTGGATGCCAAAATCAGCTACTTTGCACTGTCTTCACAGCTAAATATATTTTATTTCTAGTTCTTACATTTCTGCTGCTTCAATATGATTTTTATTACTTTATGGAGAAAATAAAGATGTGACAAAAATATCTGACCATTTTAAGTATTGAGAAGAAATTTATGAATTTTTCCTAGTTGAAAATATAGAGTATACAGATAAAATAAAATCAATAATATATCATTTTAAAATAAGCTTTCAGAAATCTATTTAAACTATTCATAAACAAAGTTAAATACAATGCAATGAAATCCTTCACATTTTCCTAATTTCTACATCTATATTCTACAGTCTTAAAAATATATAAGTACATCCTTAAGCCTACACTCCTGACACCTGTTATATCAGGATATTTTAAAATATATTAATTATGGATCATATCATTGACCAATAAATATTGCTGCAATTTATAATCATAAAAGCAGTTATATTCCTTTTAATATGATTGAAAGGTGTTTAGATTAACACATTTACTAAATCTCAGAATTACTTGTCCTACTTTCCTGCCTCTTTCCCTCATGCCCAAGATACCAGAAAACAGGCCAGCTGCTTACATTACCGCTACAGTTCTTTCAAACACACCTGAAAATTCATTAGATCTAAAGCACTCTTTGATATGAGTGATAGTTCTACCATTTCAGTTAATATTTATGGAAGCAAACACATACTAATTGTTCAGTGTGGTTGACATAATAGGCATACAATATTTTCAGTAGGGGATACACAAATCTGCAGAAAATTGCCAAGATTCTACCTTCAGTCTCTTCTCACTATATACTATTCCTAATGTTATACTGAGAAAAACGGGTTGTTTTATTTTTATTTATCTTTTTGCATATTAAATTCCCATTTGTGCTAGTCAGAGTTTAATTAGGAGATACAAACTATGTCAATTATTTTTACAGAGAGAAATGAAGGAATTTGCTGACTAGACATAAAGTGAACTAGGTTACTCAACAGGTAAAATGAAAGCAGGAAGGTGTCATTGAAATAAAAATGAAGTAACAATTTCAGGAGCAGCTCTCTACCAGGACCTAAAATCTCAAATGCCTCAAAAATGGAAAAACTCTCAGTGATCTTCTATCACTTTGCAATGGTTTTACTCTTTCTGGAAGGTAGCTCATCCAGAGAACTTGACACTTTTAAATTGGTATGTACATCAAATCTATCCAGGTTTTTTCTAGTCAATGTGGCAAATGCATTAGCCTACTATGATCTATTACATTCTCAAACTGGAAGCTTCTGACAGTATATTTTTCTAAATTGAAATGTTACCTAACATACTTAGGATAAATCAAATGCAATTATTTTAATATCTCTGGTACAACTTTTCAAGGGAAAACATACTTTTAAGTAGTTTTGAATACTCATACCTAGCTTTGAGTATATGGAGTTACGTTTATGTTTTTTTTTTTTTAATTAGAAATGCATATCTTCCACAGCATATATTTGGTAAAGTAAATAGGTCCATGTATGAAATCTAAATATAGATATATGATAAATTATAGTTCTCACATATACTTATGTATTAACTAATGTTTTTATAATAGTAAAATAAGCATATGTATTTTAAACTATTTCCATATAGACTAGTGTTCTGTGAATTTGGTTCCAAATATAACTTTTCAATAACAAGCAACACTTTTTATAAGGTATAGAACTATGGCATATTAGACATGTATTATCATACATAATAACCCATTAAACACTATAATCTTGCCTTAAGAATATCAGACACTAAGAACTATATAAAATTAGCTATTGATTCATTTGTCAGATGAGAAAATTATACTGAGAAAAACGGGTTGTTTTATTTTTATTTATCTTTTTGCTCTTAATTGCACCTCTTAGCATACAATAGGTATACTCACCAAAGGAGTTTGATATTATCTGTTAAGTATATTTCTGGTCACATGCATTTACATTAACTCCCTGTGAGTGTTTCGTTCTATAATTATTTTCTGTGTTCTGAATAACATATCTAACTGACAAAGCCCATATCTCTATTTGGATACCTCAAAGGTATCAAAAATGCAGCAATTCCAAACTCTCTCCTACAGCTTTATCCACTCAAAATGCCCCATTTTTCATAAGATAAAGGCAAAACTCCTCAGCATGTCATATAAGCCTGCATTAGTGCTCTCTCCTTCACCTCATGACTCATCACCCCTTCCTCTGTGACATCCACCCTGACACTCAGAATTTGAAGTGTGACTTTTTACGGCTGCTTCAAGGGCTCTGCATTTTCCAGTTTATCTTCCTGGATTGTCACCATGTCCACCCACACACCATTTCCCGAGTTGATCATGTTTCCACAGGAAAGTTTTTTTTTGTTTTTTGTTTTAATGTCTTCAAAAGTTAGGACATGTCTTTTTATGCACTTACTTGACATAACCAGCTACAGATTACACTTTGTAATTTATTTTTTAATTTTAAATCACCACCTGCTTCCTCCATTAGGCTGAGCTTTTGTTTTGTGAAAGCAGGTACATCAATTTTTGTTTTTTGTATTGATATTACTGTCCTATACTATTACTTTTAAAAATGCTTTGCCCATCATTGGCATGCAATACATTTCTTTAAAAAAAGTACAAAGAGGAGGAGGGAAGGAGGAAGGGAGGAAGAAACAGATTAATGGATTATCAAATAAATGTTTATTTTTACTGGAAAACATCTCAAATTTTGAATCAAATCAATTTCAAAGTCTGCACCCATCAAAAGAAACTGTAACCTAAAACACTCTATCATGTTTTAATAGCTATTATAAAGAGCACTGTTCTGATGAACATTGAATGAAATAGTGCATGGAAATCATGAATGTCAAGATATCTTCTATGGAGACATTCTAAAAGAAGTAAATTCCCTCCCACCCTAAGCAAAATAACAATGAAATAACTAAATTTATAGTGGTTTTCTGAATGTTTCGGATATTTGTAATTTGTAACAAAAGTTTTTCATAGCATGTTGATAAATCTTTAGAAATTGTAGAATATGACTAGTATTTTTGTGAATTTAAATCTCATTTTTAAAACCCCAAAAAGCAATAGATTACTTCAAGGTTAATTAGATTAATCTACTTAACCTGAAATTTCTTAAAATTCACGTCATTAAAGAAAAATAATATAGCATTTAACACTTACACCAAGTTTACATATTATTGTGTATCCCTATAATTCATATGTTGAAACTTCATTCCCAATGATGGTATTTGAAAGTGGGGCCTTTGGAAGGGGATTAGATCATGAGGGTGGAGCCCTCATGAATGACATTAGTGTCCTTATAAAAGAGGCCCCAGGGAGTGCCCTTGACCTTGTCATGGGAGCCTACAGCAAGAAAATGGCAGTTTATAAGCCAAGGAGCCAGCTCTCACCATGCACTGAATCTAAGGCACCTTTATCTTCAGACTCTCAACAAAATTCCATTATTTATATGCCACTCAGTCTATGGCCTTTTGGTATAGCGCAATACCACATATTTTTTCAAGGTGTATAAGTAATTTGGCTATTCACCTTCTCTTTGCAGATACATAAATCTGCCTCTAAACAGTCATAGCACTACATTTTCTGTAAACAAACCTCACAGCAGTAGGAACAGAACTTATATATTGACCATAGATCCTTTCAGTTGATGAGAGATATTTTGTTTTTCGCAGCTCTTCTCATATATCGTCGTCGTCGGCAGCCGTCCGTCTCGAGAGACGATGGTGTAGCTTCTTAAGAGCTGAAGCTACAGAGCCTGGGCAGGGTGATATGGAGGGTCTGCTGTTGCCCATGCAGCAGACCCCCCCTCTCTTCGCAGCTGAAGGGTCCAAGGGAAAGACGGAGTCAATACAGCTTGGCTTCAGGTGCGCCGCAGGAGTTGCCGGTGTTGACTACAACGTCAAACCGCCTTAGGGACTCCGGCTCCGGATTTTCTGTCGGGGTTTACTCCCTTAGCCTTTCCCCCGAAGAGGTATGCCGCAAGGCAGCGGAGGTTTTTTGGAATCAGAGTTTTCCTTCTCTGTCTTCTCATATATACCTTTTATAAATGTTATCAATAAAATTTTTAAAAAATTAACATTTTTAATGAAACGAGGCAATTCATACTATAGTTTATCAGCCCTGTCTAAGAAAAGGCATGTTTAAATTATAGCATTTTTTCTTTATAAAATAGATTACCTATACTGTCATGAAAACCATGGTCCATTATGCTGTAAAAATCCTTTTTGATTCTATAACAGAAAATTTACAATTTTTAAAGATGATACAGCAAGTTACTTATCTAAAAATAACAATTATAAAATCAATCTGTAAGAGCTAAAATGCTTTATAAAATTACCCAAGACTGCTTTCACATTTAATCTGATTAACCTCATTAGATTTTCTGTTTTTAACTTCATTGTCTTATATCAGCAGAATGTTACCTTCTAAAACAATCGTGGTCAACCAGCAAGATAGCTGTGTTATCCATGAATGGCAAATGGAACTGTCAACTATTCCAATTGGACCTTTTCTTTTTTCCTCAAAGACCTGGATAATTGATCAAATAATTGGTGTATGATTAAACTATGTAAAGATGTGATATATTTAGGTGTTAAGAGCCTATTAATAGCCACAGTCCTATTATTAAAATTGAAGCTACAATAGTGCATGTAGAATGAGTGGAATATTAAGTAACAGGTAAACCACTTCCCATAGACCTGCCCATGAGTTTCCCTCTTCTGCTCTGTCAGCGGAAAGAGCCTGATTTCTCAGATGGTCTTGTTAGTGTCTACCTGCATCTTCCTTCAACTCTTCCTCCAGCCCTTCACTTCTGCAGATCTTTTTATAATTGTGCAAGATCTAATTTGCACACTAAATTCCTTATCAATAACATTCATTGTGGCTTATACATACAGTGACTCACAATGGTCATTACATAAATATCTGATGACTAAGTGAATGGTGATTTCACTGGAAGAGATCATTTACTAAGTGACTGGGAAATTATATCTTCTAAATATTAAGCACTTCCTTTTCACTGATGGAATTATTTTTAATAATAAGCAGTAAAGGTGTTCCCTTAAACTTAGAGATCCTTACGATGTTTAGAATTCAGGGCAATATTTTTTTAAATTTAGAAAAGAATTTAGGGCATAGAGATAGAATATTTACATTCTCCACATGTTCAATTGATAATTCAGATTGATCAAGTACTCAACGTTCAAATTACCTGCCTGACTGAAGCATAAATAGGATAAGTATGTCCAAAGAAAAAATGGCTCAGTGACTTTGAAAATACACTGAACTGTATTGAACTTTCTTGCTAAACAAAAGAAATACACGTCTAGATAAGCATCCAGGAAGCATTAAGTAATTTGTGGTTAATTTTACAAACTGCAATGCAAAATTAAGCCTTGAAAATTATTAGTATTTAAGTTCTGTACTTATGTAGAACATTTAAAGTGTCATTTATCAAAATTAACAAAAAAGGGATTTAATAAGAATAGCTAAAAATTATATCTTGCCTCAAGTAGCCATGATGTTTCATCACAGAAAATTTTAAAAATAAATTTAAAAAGAGGGGGATTCCAGGATTTATTGTTATATATTTTAAAAATTCAATGAAACTAAAAATAATAAAAACTAATATTTTCATGCAAATTATTTATATATTAATTTATATATATAATTTATCAGAGAAAGAAAACTCTGATTCCAAAAAACCTCCGCTGCCTTGCGGCATACCTCTTCAGGGGAAAGGCTAGGGGAGTAAACCCCGACAGAAAATCCGGAGCCGGAGTCCCTAAAGCGGTTTGACGTTGTAGTCAACACCGGCAACTCCTGCGGCGCACCTGAAGCCAAGCTGTATTGACTCCGTCTTTCCCTTGGATCCTTCAGCTGCGGAGAGAGGGGGGGTCTGCTGCATGGGCAACAGCAGACCCTCCATATCACCCTGCCCAGGCTCTGTAGCTTCAGCTTCACTGGAGAGGACACTCCAGCGTCATCGCAAGATGTCCATTCAACACGGGAGGAGACAGATACCGTGTCACTCCCGAGTCGGACTGC
The DNA here is from genome assembly GCF_987537825.1 of Furipterus horrens. Classification (NCBI taxonomy): domain Eukaryota; kingdom Metazoa; phylum Chordata; class Mammalia; order Chiroptera; family Furipteridae; genus Furipterus; species Furipterus horrens. The sequence goes on along the minus strand of NW_028327173.1, from coordinate 197,288,071 downwards.
ACAGCCATTCTCGGCGGTGCAGATAGACTCTTAAGAAGCTACACCATCGTCTCTCGAGACGGACGGCTGCCGACGATATAATTTATATATAAATTATTTATATATTAATTGTTAATATTGCTCTCATTCATTTTCACAGTGCTCAATAAGTGACAATAGGAGCATAAATATGCTTTCATTCAAGATAGTATTTATTCTGCAATTTGGATTAAATTGTAAACTTTTTTTATTAGTTCATTCTCATGTCCAATAATGCTACTTGTATTTCTTTTTTTAGAAAGAAAAATTATAGTAAAGAATTACCTTTTACTCTTAACTTACTCAAGATTGCATGTGGAAAAGATTCAATTGTGTTTACATGTTATATATATGCAGGTAATTCTTATATGATGCCAGTATTTAAAACCACTTTCTGTTTACTATATAGAGTTTTGCAGATATGATAGGTATAAATAAATATTTGTCTCATAAGTACTTTGTGGGAAGTAAAGACTATTTCAGAGTTAAGCAATATTTAGTAATACCATTTTTGACACTAAGTAAATTGTGGAAAATCCCAGCTCTACTATGTATTAGCAGTTGACCCTAAACTTACTTCCTTGTCTGAGATGTTTCCATATTTGTAAACAAAGAGAAACTAGCCACCAAGGCTACCTTACAGAATACTACTGACATTCAAAGGAATTAATGAATGCACAACAGTGCTTTGTAAACTCAAAACAGTGCACGGTCTAGGAAACAAAAACAAAGTGTTGTAAATTATGTTAAGGATGCATTTTAATCAACCTTTATTTTTCACCACATCTTAAAAACTTTTTTATACCAACATCAAGATTGGTGTTTCACCAAGCAATGAATTGTCATAGACCAGTTGACACATAAGACAGACCTTCAGTAAACAGAAAACAGTCACAGTCATGAAAAGGTATGGATGAACACCAAGGACCATTTAAAAATAAAGAAGTTCACAAACAAAAAAAAAAAATATTTAAATGGCTACATAAGGAAACATTGTTCATATTTTTAATGTTTAAGGGTATTAAAAACAAAAGCGTAACATCATCATTTAAAAATAATAAGTACATATATATTGATGACAGTTTAGTGGTTTCTTACAAAACTAAACATACTCTTACCATATAATCCCACAGTTGTGTTCCTTGGTATTTACCCAAAGGAGCTGGATACGTGTCCATAGAGAAACCTGCACAGGGATGTTCACAGCAGGTTTATTGATACTTATCAGAATTATTTAATAGTAAAAAAAAAGGATCTATCAAGCCATGAAATGTTATGAATGAACTTTCGATGCATATAACTAAGTGAAAGAAGCTGGGCTGAGGGAGTGATGAAATAAGTGGAGCATGGAGGACTTTTAGGGCAATGAACATACCATGTATGACACTAAAGTAATGAATACAAATCACTCGTTTACATCTGTCCAAACCCATAGAACGTACAACACCAAGAGCGAACCCTAAAGCAAACTGTAGACTTTGGGTGATTATGATGGGTCAATGTAAGCTCATCAGTTGTAATAAATATAATACTCTCACGGGCATATTGATAATAGGGAAGGCTATGCATTTGTGTGAGCATGGGGTTATAGGAAAAACCTCTGTACCTTCCTTTTTGTTTTACTATGAACCAAAAATTGTTGTAAAAATCCCTTTAAAAAAGTGACAGACATTGTCTTTTGTTAAAACTGAATGACTGAAATTAAGATGGATGAGATTGCCAGCCAGGGCCCAGAAAACATCACACTCTAAACTGTTCATATCAACACTACAGAATTTCTGCAACACTGGGCGTTACCTCAGATCTCTTCCATGAGGACTCCGTCATCATTAGGAGGAGAGGTCTTAGGATAAGAGAGTTGGGGGGAGAAGACCTCTAGATACTCTCCAGTGAGAAGCTGAAAATTGTGGCATAAACTAAAACTTTTTAAAAAAAATTAATAACTTTAAAAAGGCTATTTGGAAATATTACTAGTAACATATACTTGAAGAAGTTTACAAACCTGTCCAGTGAAATATAGACCCTATAATGGCTCAGGTTAATAGTTCAGAATAAGAAAATATTAAGAATTTATTTGTTAATTGAAACATCAATTTTTAGAACTTGGGACTTGTAACAGTGTCTCCTATAGAAAGGCACCCCTATTTATTTATCATAAACACTCTAATAAATGTAAATTATCTTTCCTCAGAAAGTTAGAATAGAACTATATTATTTATATTAATCGTCTCATTTGCATTTTACATTAAAAATGTTAAGATGTGATAGAGAATTTCTTACAGTACTGTTTTGGATCTGCTATGGAGGAAAGGGGGAAAGAAAAATTAAGTTTGACCTAAAGATTATTTTTAATTTTCAACGTAAAAAATATACTTATAAAATTATTCTAAAGCTTTTCTAGCTCTCAGATTTAACAGATATTATTTGTGTCATTTATTCATCAGCAAATTTGGAACAAATTTCTACTCTTAAAGATTTAGTGTTAAATGAGGATTGAAGTCTTAAAGCTGTGGGTACTGTTTTACATATTATATGTGTCGATATCAGAAAGAATGAAGTAAGTGGAAAATGCTAGTTGCTAGCAGGAAATTAAAATAAAAGAAGGGGGGAAAAGCACCATCCTTAAATCGGCACTGTCGGGAATTCAGCAGACCACTTTTTCTTCTCCCCGTGGCTTTGCTGCGCAGATGAACTCCAAGTTGCATTTGTGTCATAAGGTTTCACTTAAATAAGGAAAGAAACGATCTTGGAGCACAAATCAAAAAATGGGGTTCAGTTTAACAACTAGGGCATGAATGAATGAATAATAAAGGTTCTGGCCTAGCTTTCATTAGATTCATCACTTCGTTATAATTTCTCTTTACCTGTGAGTTCATGTTTAACCCTCTGAAGGGTTTTAAACTATAGTTTATAAAAAATAACAAAGAAATCCAATTCCAATCAAGATGAAACAAAGGTACTTCTCCCGATCCCTTTCTCCATTTCATATGCTTGATCGCAACCACTTGTCAAAAATTTCAAAATCAATGTGATTGAAAAATATCAGTGATGTCTTCTGGTACAGTTGCCCTTATCACATCAGAAATACCTGTGCAAGGATATGTCATCTTCATTTCTGCTGTATAGTTTTTACAAAAGACCAACAAGGTGTAGTTTTTCTTCAAGGAGGGGGAGTTTAGAATTCTTAAAACTTACGGTGGTCCTAAGACCTTTCCAGATATTCAAAACAGTAACTCCATTTTATTACAACAGTTAAAAGTACTATCATTCACATAAATTTGAAGGAATTCCAATATCCTGCCATGGAAGGAAGATGATTCAATACATACAAATAACATACCCAAATTATTTCACATTTAATAAAAAGAAGTCCATTTTGAAAAGTTTCACATGTGCAGTTTTGACACTTGTCCACAAGTTTCTTCACTCCCTTGTTCTTCATTTGCTTTTCTTTCACTATTTTCTCATCCATCTTCCTTTTCCTTTATTTCTCTACACCATTACATTTTCCCTTACATTCTTGGTATTTTTTTCTTGTTGTGAGGGTATAAGTTAATTTTTTATTTCTTTTCTTCATAATCTATATATTCTGACTTTGAAAAAAATCAAAATGTAGTGTTTGGAGGTGGCAAACATTTTTTAAAAAATCCTACTCACATAAGAATATTTTTATTTTTTCTATATCTTTATTCTTTAATTTTTTTTCTTATTTTACTGGGTCACACTATTTTCAAATACATAGAGTAAAACCAAGATATACATTAAGCAATTATATACATAAAGTTTTTCCCCCACAAGAACTCCTTGAAGGAGGAAAGAATTAATAATGTGTGTGAACAAAAGAAAATAACAACTTTATTTAGTGGCAGATATTAAAATATCTAATAAAATATTAGATTGTCTCATGTAAAATTATAATAATTTAAATAAAAATTTACAAGCACATTTAACTCACGTTTCACATAGAAATATTGAGCTCCTATGTACCAGTAATTACCATTAGAAAATATGAAATAAAAGATAACTATTTTCAATTGCAATAGAAGTATAATATTAATAGAAGTGCCTATAATAAAACTGCAAATTATTGGCAAAATATTTATAAAACAATGGAAGGGCACAAAAAAAGCTGTGAAAAAATGAAGACATATATTATGTTGTGAATCTGACATTTCTATACACATTAATCTGTGCATTTACTACGACGCCAATAAAATAATACATTATTTTTCTTGGAACTCAACAAGATATTCTTCAAATTTATATGAAATGCAAAGTGCCAAAAATAGTCAAGATAATTTTGAAGAATAAGTGAAGTTATGTCGTTTGTATTATTAGCTATCAAGACTTAAACTATAACAACATTATAATTGAAGCAGTTTAGAACTGACTCTTAAGAGACACAAGGAGTCACAGAGCCTGAATTATGACAGAAGTACCATTGCAAATGCTTGTGAAATTAATGGTTTACTTAACATATGTAAGCCTCCCTTTCATAACAATCAAAAATAAATAAGACTTCTCCAGGTGGAAGAATCCAACATAAAGTAGTTATTTTCTTCTTTCCTCTAGAAAAGCATGCCATAACTAGGAGAATAATTTTTAAAAAAACACACACTCTCACACACACAGCATCTTTGAGAAAACTAGAATCACAATGGCCACTGTGTAGGGTGATGGAAGGAAGGGAAGAGAGAAAACTCAGCTACAGAATTCAGAAAGGGCTGGTAAGGGCTATATAGCCTGATAGACGAAAAGCGAAAATTCTGTCTTTGACTTTCTTTACCATGATAGCTTGATTCATGGGCTGACATTACGAGTTTCTCGGGGTGACTGTGATTTCAAGAAGCAGCTAGAACAGCTGATTTTAGAGTTGCTTGAAGATACAATGCTCTATATAACCTACTGATTGCCACTGCAGTCAAAACCATCGGCCAGGGTTAGTGCTCCTTTTGTACAAAATTTATTAATGTCAGATGCCTTTCAGTCAGAGACATACATTTTGAAGAGTTTCCACATCCCCCTCTGTATCGCAGAATACGCACATGAACCTTGATTCTTCTCCTCTAAGACTCTCACTTGGAGGAGAGAACACTGGGAAGCTTTCCCACACCAATGCCTCTTGCTCAGGTGTCTCCTGGGTGGAGGGTCGGCAGGGAAGCCTGACATACGCATCCCCAGTATAGTTTAGGAACATCCACAGCACTAAATATAATAATTACTGAAGAAATATATTTCCCTTGTCTTCTCTTAATTCCATGTTTGTAGACTCATAGCTTTTCCCCTTGAGAGAAGAGAAGAAAATCTACCAGCCAAAGAATTATTTCTATGAAACATTTTTCTGTCAACACCTTGATTCCAGCAGAGACGGCTCCTGTCACCCAAACTAGCACCAGAGTTTGTAAGACAAACCTAAAATGCAGGACACTCAGGGCTACACATTTTAAAAGAAAATTTTGTCTTTCAAAAAAAAAAGAAAAAAAGAACTAGGAATTCAGAAACGTTTTTATTAGATTTACAGTGTCCCTTTGATTGCTTTATAGCTCATTCTTTTCCCATCGCTCCATTAAGGGTAGTGGAGAAGGCTGAGTGGTGAAGGCTGGGGATGTATCCATAGCTTATATCTATTCTAAAGGGTTGCTTTACCTGACAAAAAGTGTTTCCTTCTGGGGAGGAGGGTGTTTGCATTTTTCCAGATCTCCTTGTAGTCTTTAATGAGGAAAGCGCTATGGATTACAGAACATCTTCTATTTACATGCAACATTGTTGGCTTGTTTCTTTTTTCTGCATTGGGTCTTGTCTTATGATTTGCTGCTGATGAAGAGCTTTTAGTTTTTTAAAGTGGTACTGTTAGGATTCAATACATGTGTGCCATGTTTCTAAAAATATATAATATGTATATTGAAATGAAAGAAAATTCCTGCTATGATTATAAATAAAGCAAGCATACTTTCTGTAGTCTTTTTCATTTATTTACTTCATGGGTAATATTGATCCTTAACTATTCAATTGATTGTAAACTATAATGTGTGAGTTGACATTTTTGCTATTTAAGTGTATAATAGTTTGGTAATAAGAAAAATATAAAATATATATCACTATAAGGTCAACATGATAAGCATAGGATAAGTGCTAAATCTAGAAAGGCAAACTGCTGTTGGAAATACACATTTCATAGACCACATTTCATCTGGGTGGATGTGGTTAAAGGATATTATCAGATGATGATATACACAAACATATAAATGCATATTTGGAAAATGTCGATAAAAACAAGTTGATAAAAATTAGTAGAAATCTGGAAACAAGTTCAAAATAAAGTCATAATTATAATCAAAATCACAGTTATGAACATTGTAAATTAATAACACTGCATGGCTGCATCATATTTTATAGATTATAGGATTTTATTTTCCTTTATTAGACCATGGCAGGCACTACTAGTTGGCTGACAAAATATTCACTCCGAAAGCCCTAATTCTTTCCCTCCATCCACCACAGAGATGTGGGAAAGATGCTTACATTCTCGGCAACCAAGAATGGCTACGAGAAACAGTTCTCACCCAACAAAAGTTAACATAAGTCTGCTGGTCTGCAAGGTAAGGAAAAACATTAGCTTTCCAGATAAAAAGAGTCAGGTACAAGTGCAATTTACCTCTATTTTAAATATGTTCTCACTCAGAGGTGGGCTTGGTGCTTGATGGTAGTGTGAGAGCAAATGCAAGTGACTCTTAGAGCCACCAAACCTAAATGACAGAGTCAAACTGCAGAACCAATGCAAGCAGCAGCCTATAGGTTTCAACTACTGTAAGTTATTGGTTTCAATTTTTGTGAGTTATTGGTGTCAACTACTATAAATTATGTTTTGAGAGCAGTAATTCTTAATTGGTGTGCGTATGGGGTAGGGTGGTTTTTGCCTTCAACAGGACATTTGGCATTGTCTAGAGACATTTTTGGTTGTCACAATGGAGTACTACTAGCATATGGTGGGTAGAGTTCAGCAATGCTGTTAAACATTCTAGGATTATACCCTAAGAATCTTGAAACACCAATTCAAAAGAACTTCTGCACAGTTAAGTGCCCATCTGTAGATGAGTGGATCAAAAAACTGTGGTACATTTACACAATGGAATACTATGCAGCAGAAAGAAAGAAGGAACTCCTGCCATTTGCAACAACATGGATGGAACTAGAGAGAATTATGCTTAGTGAAATAAGCCAGGCAAAGAAACAAAAATACCATATGATATCACCTAATACAGGAAACTAAAGAGCAACACAAACAAATGAACTAAATAGAACAAAGAGCAGAATAGCAGTCAATGGGGGGAGGGAGAAGGGAGAGAAGGGGGATAAGTAAGGGAGGGGTTTGTCAAAGAACATGTATAAATGACTCATGGACATGGACAATGGGGAGGGATATGATTGTGGGAGAAGGGATGGGCTCGGAGGAGGGGGAGCAACGGGGGAAAAATGGGACAACTGTAATTGAAAAACCAAAAACAAAAAATTTAAATAACTAAATAAATAAAAATAAAAATAAAATAAAAATAAAAGAAATGAACTATTGTAACCTATGTAATTTTACCAATGTTACTCCAACAAATTTAATAAAAAAATTTAAAAAGAAAAAAAAAAAAACATTCTACATAAGCTCCACAAAAACGACTATCTGGTTTCAAATTTCAATAGTGCCAAGATTGAGCAACAATGACTAAAAGAGTTTCCCAGATAGCCGGCCCAAGAAAACAAAACGCATCTGTGAAAATGAGGCAGACAACTATAGAAATCCCGGTGGCACAGCTCACCAGGCAACAGATGAGGAATCTGACAGATGAACAAGTAAGAAACCTGTCAGAGGCTCAGTTCAGGGCCATTGTTATCAGGTGGCTTACAGAATTAACAAAAGATCTGGAAAAAGATGAGAAAGAATTGAAAAACACTCATACTGAAAGGAACAAAACCTCATACGAGACAGATGGTGAGGAAATAAAATCCAGAGTTCAAATCAACAAACCGGAACACAAAGAAGGAACAAACAGTCAACCAGTGCAGAGAGAAAAAACGGGAAGCAAGGAAAATGATGAGAAGATCAGAAACCTCTGGGACAGCTATAAAAGGCGCAACATAAGAATCATTGGTTTGCCAGAGGGCGAAGAAGATGAACTAGAAATTGAAAAATTAAGTGAAAATATAATAAAGCAGAACTTCCCAAACTTGGGGAAGGAAATAGACTTACAGGTCCAAGAAGCACAGAGAGTTCCAAAAAAACTGGACCCAGGGAAAACCACTCCAAGACACATTATAATCAAAATGTCAAAAGCTAAAGATAAAGAGAGAATCTTAAAAGCAGCAAGAGAGAAGAAAAGAATCATGTACAAAGGGGTCCCAGTTAGACTATCAGCTGACTTCTCAAGAGAGACCCTGCAGGCAAGAAGGGACTGGCAAGAAATATTCAAAGTAATGAAAATCCAAAACCTACAACCACGAATACTTTATCCAGCGAAGCTGTCATTCAGAATAGAAGGGCAGAGAAAGTGTTTCCAGGACAAAATAAAACTGAAAGAGTTCATTAGATCCAAACCACTGTTATATGAGATGTTAAAGAGACTGGTTTAGAAAAAGGAGGATCAAAACTATGAAATCTAAAATGAAAACTGCATCACAAGAACCAACAACAGAAGCTAGGGAACTGAAGCAAAGGCAAACTAAACAGGCAACGAGAGTGGAAAAGAACTATAGGTATGGGGAACATATTGGGGGGAGGTCAGCAGGGAGGGGGAAGGGAGAGAGGGAGGGAGATGATATAGGAATTAAGGAGCATAGTAGGAGGGAATGGAATAGACAGAGAGAGGTTGAGAAGAACTTTATGCACAACTAATGGACATGGTCTAAAAGGGGGGGGGACAACTGGAGGGAGGGGAGCCACTGGGTGGAGGGGAGAAGAGGGAAGGGAAATTGGGACAAATGTAACATTATAATCAATAAAACACATTTAAAAAAAAAGAAAATGAAAAAAAAAAAAAAGAGTTTCCCAAAACCAGGGCTGAAGTCTGAATATTTGTATCCTCACCAAAATTTATATGCTGAAATCTTAATCCCCAAACATGACAGCATTGGGAGGTAAGCCTTTGGGAGATGTTTAGATTCTGAGGGTGAAGCTCTCATGAGTAGGATTAGTGCTTTATAAAAGAGACCCCACAGAGATCTGTCACTCCTCCCACCATATGAGGACACAGTGAGAAAACCCCATCTATGAACTAGGAAGCAAGCCCTCACCAGCCACCACACTGAATCTGCCAACACCTTGATCTTGAATATCCCAGACTCCAGACCTATGAGATACAGATTTCTGTGGTATAGTCTTACAGCCATTTGAAGGTGTTATCAGTGGAAATCAGGCTCTTCCACAATATTGACAGGAAAGTGTTCTGAGGACCCATGCACAAGAGAGACTATGGTGTGGCAAGATGGTTTATTTGTGTGGAAGTCTGTCCCTTTGTCCCCTCTCCATTCATCCCTCCATGAAAAAAAGTCCAACCTTGTCTTCAGCAAGATCAAAACACAAAAGCCAGTGTTCAAAGTTTCTGCTTCGTTTTAAAGCTTACTCCTTCAGAGCCTACATTATCTACTGAGACCCTGGTGGCTGCTAGACCCACATGGTCCCATGATCCCAGGCAAGAGAGCACACACACACACACACACAAAATGGGCAAGTACAGCTCAATATGAGAGAGAGAAAAACAGAGACACAGAAAGACAGAGAGAGATGTGGAGAGAGAGAGCTTTGTTCCTCTAGGGTAATATTAGCTTGGATTAGGCACAGACCAAGTGCTTTTTCAAAACAACCAATGAACTTCTGAAGATTTTGCAGGGTTTTTGATGGGTCTATCTCCAAGTGAGACTTACAAGTCTCTGTGGGCAAGCACATCCTGTTGTCCTCACCATGAAGACCCAAAGATCCAATACCAGATGGGGGAAGGAGGAGTGTTAATCCCCTCGGCAGAGTGATGCTATCACCCCCTGGGTAGGAAGCTGTAGCTTCCTGGTGAAGCAAACAGGTTTATGTTTTCCATTCCATTAAACTCAATTTCTAATCTCTTTGTTCCCCTTTCTTATTAATGACTAGTTAACTACCTACAATAACAAATGGAATAAGACGAGCAGTTAGCAAAGCATCCCTAACTGATAATCAGAGCATTTCTCCATTTTACCCAAAAAGAATAACTAGTACACTTTCACATTACCCCACACTTACCACAGCATGAGCCAATCAGTCCCTTCTATTATACTTCTTTATGGCTGCGATATTTCTGTTTAACACCTGCTGCTTGAAACACTTGAGAGTTATAAAGTTCGTAATTCTGTGTTTCTGTTGGCTTACTTGTTGGCATGAACGTTGGCACAGTGTCCAGAGCTGTGTGCATCCAGCACAGTGTCTAATGTGTCAAAATAAAACTATGAGTGAATGAAGCTTTGATTCCAAATTCTTAGTAGACTGAAAAATAATCTGTATGTACCTTAATCATAAAAATACATTGAATAGATTTTGATAAAATATAATTGTACTCTTTCACATAGTTCATGAAGTTCGAGGTAAATTTTGCTTCTTCTGAACTTAAATATAAATAGTTTCCTTTATGATAATGGTTGAATCAAAATATTCTAGCATTTTCTCTTATTGTTCTATTTTTGAAAATAAATAACTAGAATGAAAAATAGTTCTGGTCAGACAATGCTGTTATCAAGTGACATAGTAACTCTAAAAAACAATTGAGTATATATACTGGCTCCATCACTAACTATCTGTATTATCTTACTCTTTTTACAGCTGAAATATTGCATGATGTCAAAATATATGATCTAAAAAAGGCAGAAATAATATTCTGGGAATCAGATGAAAAGGGCGGGCCCCACGTGCTCTCAGCATCTGGCTTGCTTCCCAAAGCCAAAACCAGTTGCAGTTTGAGAACCATTTTTCCTGAAAAAAACATGACATTACTCTTTTTCTCTCTATATAATACAATAGCCACATGTTATACTGTAGTTTATTTACTACTAAGTACATATAATAAATACAAATGTATTTGCATTTACTTATTTTAGTAATGTGAATGCTACATCTTTGACCTTGAAGAAACATACCAAATAGATAGGAATTGTGCACTTGGATTCACCAGGTCATGTAAATCTTGACATTCACTGGCTAAGTGAAGCTATGATAAAACTGAGACAGCTCACCTATAAAATGTAGAGATTATCCCCTTCCTCAAATATTTGTGTTATTTGTATGTGAAGATCCTAGAATATGGCCAGGGTCATAGTTACTGATAATGACAGCTATTTTATTATATTTTCAGTAAGTTAATAATTATTAATGTTCAGTTTCATCGTAGTATTAATGTTACACTTACTACCTTCCACTTGTTTCAAAATTTTACTATGTAATAGATTTTATTCTTCAGATCATGTGTTTAGTTACATGACCCATCATGTGACCCATGTCTGTCAGAAATATCAGTGCACTTATTGGAGTATTTACTACATTTATAGCTTAGCTGCAGCTGACCATATTGAATCTGAAAGAAAAACTAGAAGCTACATGGGATGTTTACATTATTATTTGCTATGCTAAATTTTAATTTTATTAAATAAGGTTTTCCTTTTTCAAAAGTTATTTATATCTATCAAGTCATATTCCATGTAATACAGATCTTCCAAATGTTTTGCATGAGAAAATCACAACAAAAAACAAAATGTATAATAATCTTAAAAATTAGTTCTTTTGCGACAGGAATTTATTGCATGAAATAATCTTATAAAGTTGACTATAAAACAGACTACCTGCTCTTTTAGCTTAACTATGTGACTAATGAGGCAAATTCATAGGTTTAATTTCATTAAAGGTCAATCAGCTTTGTTTTGATCCAAGCAAACAGACTGCATTCCAAACACCACCTAGCTTCATCACAAATGGATGAAAATAATCATCACAAGAAATTACAAGATGTTGAAGCATTTAGTGAAATTTCAACATCACAACTAGGTAAAGTCTTTTGAATCATAAATTGATACCATTAAAACAATACCAAAATACATTTTTCAAGTAGTTATAAATATAAAAGTTTCAATTCCTTTTTTTACTAGGATGCTCAAAAAATTTACTCTTCAATGCGATTCTACTAATATATATAAAACTTTTTATTACACATAATATGCAATGTAAATACCTCAACCTTGTATCCAAAGTCCACTCGAAATGTATGTTCTACATTTCAAAGGCTCCTCTCCCAATTTTTAATTATGTTCCTTTTATGACCATCCTTAAACAGGTGATACTGTTTGTGACTTTACTTTCTGTCATTTTGTTTTGTCACTCTCCTTTCCTCTAAAGCTAATACTTTTATTTTTTAATGCATAGGCAATAAAGTTATTACCAGTGACTGTACCTTTTTTATTTTAAATTTAAACTATAGGGTAATTATGTTAGATAAATATACAGGCTAACTTAGTTTAGATATTGTGTATACATATATATTTGACATCACTAGAGTGATATTAAACTCCAGTCTAGTTTATATGTTTCTAGAAAGGGCCAGATATTTTATTATTACTCATTTGTTTGATATATTAAGCATGGTAAAGTTAATCACATTTTTAAAAAAAGTAATCAGTGTCTTCCCACAGTAATCTCTTTTCTTAAGGATATTTAAGAAAATACCCTCTATCATGGCTTATAAAATTAAGTTTACCTTAAGATGAGACTAAATAGTTTGATATAGATGCAGTTTCTAAATATGTCTGATAACTTTTGTGAATTTGACAACAAGAGAAGAATTATTTTAAACATTATTCACTGCATAGAGTGCATAGATAAAACATTAATTTACATGATTATATAAAGCACAGCTAGTTAATTTACAAAATAACTCTGTTGATGAACTTTGTTCAGGTTGGATAATATTAAATGACAGAATTTTTCTCAGTGAACTCATTACAATAAAATGTCTTTACAAAATATCCAGTGATGCCTATTAAGAAATAAAAAAGCTTCCAATCCTGATCATGTTTAATCATAAGAATGTGTCTACTACCTAACAAGTGAAAAATAATGCAACTTTATGAGCTCAGAATATAATTTAAAATAAATGTTTTTTTTTTTAATGGAAGACAGTATTTTCTCATTCATGAAAACCAAAAGAAGAAAACAATAAATTGTCTTTATGTTAAGTCTCTGAACTTGAATTACAAAAAGTTAAAATATGCACTACCATTCTTACTTTAGTTTATATATCTCTGTATCTTATATCATATTTAGAGGATCAGAATTTTGTGCAGGCTAAAGTACAAGTTTTGTAGCGACATTATCTGAATTAAAGTTATGACTCGGTATTAGGACAATAGAGTCTGTCAGGCTCCCTCACCCTGGATATCTAGGCGTGGACTGCTTAGAGACAATAATTAGATTGTCATGCACAGTTCACTTGCAGTTATATAAGCATTGATATTATATTTTGGCTAGTAGAAGGCTTTGTCTATGCATAATATATGAGGCTGAACCCCCATGGGGGTGCGGCAGTGAGCAGTGAAGGGAGTGCAGCAACTGGTAGGAGCATGGGGGTCTGGGCAGCAGAAGAAACAAGAAACCACCAGTCTCTCAGAAGAGTCTATTTAAAGAGCCCAGAACCCACACAGTTCTAGAATGTGTGCAAACCCACCCACTCTGGGAACCACCACCAGGGCAACAGCAGAAAGGGCACCAGCTGCACATGGGAAATGGGTATAGTGATTGGAAATGGGGTGAGAGCTGAGTTAGCCTCCAGAGATCAGGCAGCAGAACAGTCCCCTCTTCAAGGCCCTACTCCACACAGAGCCACAATGCAGTGAGGCAGGTTGTCTGCCTTGGCAATTTCCTAAGGCTCCGCCCCACACAATTTATAGGTGTCTTTGCTACATAGGCCAGAAAAATAGCTAAACAAAATGAAGTTAACCAATCTATTAGATGCTGAGTTCAAAACACTGATTATCAGGATGTTCAGGATATGGCAAAGGATAAGGGTAGAAATGAAGTTTGCACTAAGTAAAATAAAGACAAATCCACAAGGAACCAATGAAAGGGAAGGAAACCAGGATTCAAATCAATTTTTTGGAAAAAAGGAAGAAATAAACATTCAACCAGAACAGAAATAAGAAACAAGAATTCAGAAAAATGAGGAGAGGCTTAGGAACCTCTGACAATTTTAAATGTGTTGATACCTGAATAATAAAGATGCTATAAGATGAAGAGAGAGAGCAAGAAATTAAAAACTTGTTTGAAAAAAATAATGAAAAAAAATTCCCTAATTTGTCAAAGAAAATAGACATACAAGTCCAGGAAACACAGAGAGTCCCAAACAAGTTGGACCCAAAGAGGACCACACCAAGACACACCATAATTAAAATACCAAAAGTTAAAGTAAAGAGAGAATCTTAAAAGCAGCAAAAGAAAAGCAGAGAGTTGCCTACAAAGGAGTTCCCATAAAACTATCAGAGGATTTCTCAAAAGAAACTGCAGACCAGAAGGGACTGGCGAGAAGTATTAAAAATGAAAAGCAAGAACATACACCCTAGATTACTCTATCCAGAAAAGCTATTATCTAGAATGGAAGGGCAAACAAAGTGCTTCCAAGACAAGTTAAAGTTAAAGGAATTCATCATCACCAAGCCTTCATTATATGAAATGTTAAAAGATCCATTTAAGAAAGAGAAGATCAAAACTATGAACATTAAAATGACAACAAACTCACAACTATCAAAAATTGAATCTAAAAAACAAAATCAAAACAAACTAAACAAACAACTGAAATAGGAATGGGATCATAGGTATAGAGTTCATTTGAAGGGTTATCAGTGGGGAGGGGGAAGGGTGAGAATGCAGGAAAAGGTGCAGATATTAAGAAGCACATTCAGTAGGTACAAAATAGACAGGGGGATCTTAAGAATAGTAAAGAATATGGAGAAGCAAAAAAACATATGCATGGCCCATGGACATGAACTAACAGGGAGACTGCTGGAAGGAAGGAGGGTACCAGGCAAAGAGGGTCTAAGGGGGAAAAATTGGGACAACTGTAACAGCACAATCCATAAAATATACTTTAAAATACAAGACATTGTTAAAATGGTTTTATATCTAGGTTTGCTTGCATAATTATTTCTTATGTTGCTTCGTATTCTGTCTTTTCTTTATGATGAAGAACATCTTTCAGTATTTCTTTTATTTTAATTATATTGTGGTGGGTCATCTCAGTATATTTAAAATTCTTAAAATATTTTTATTTTACTTTATTTTTTATTTTTGTGTAAAATCTTAATTTCACCAGTGATAGATTTTGGGCATGTGTACACTTATGTAACCACCATCCCAATTGGACATAAAGCATTTCCAACACCCCCGAAGGTTCCGTTTGCCTTCTTACCATCCTTGGAAAACAATTTTCTGATTTATATTGTCACGCACTAGTTCTATGTATTCTTATCTTTGTAATAATACCATCATAGAATATATGCTCTTTTGGTCCAGTTTCTGTCACTTAATATATGCAGGATGTTTTATATAGATAGATAAACATAAAAGTAAAATGTTATTTTTTGTGATATTTTTAAAAATTTATATCCAACACTTTCAGAGCATTTTAATCATATAATTTTTGAAATAATTATACACTAATGGTAAGTTACCATCACTTAACTCTATAATTAGTAATATTTTGTTTTATTTGTTTTATTGCATATATATGCTTCTCTCTAGCCACCCATCAGTATGCCTTTTATGTTTTCAACAACTGTACGCCTCACTCCAAAATGCCTCAGTATTTATAATATTAATTCGAGTTTAATATGTGTTTACAGTTCTTTTGAAGATAAATTTTACATACAGTGAAATATACGAATTTAAGGTATACAAAATTAATTAGTTTAATAATAAATATAACTATTTGCTTATCTATTTTTATACTGGTGGATAGTTGGGTTGTTTCTAGTTTAGGGTTTTGTAAGTAAGCCATTATAAAGATCACTATATAAATATCTTTGTGGCCATCTCTGTTAATTTCTGTTGGACAAGTGCCTGCAATTGGAATTTCTGGTTTCAAGTATAAGTATGTTGCCATTTATTTTTTTAAATAGCAGGGTTGTGTAGACTCAAATATTATACCTTTGTATCTCTCTCTTTATCTTGTATATGCATATGTATAAACACACACCACATATGTCCAAACACACATAGAGACACAGGTTTTATAATACATTACTATTAGCAAGACTGAAGTGGAATATTGTAATCCATCACAATTTTCTATCTTTCCTGGAACTCAACATTATCTTGAATTTGCAAATACTAAATTTTATTTTAGGTCCCTTACTATCATGTTTATAACCTGATTTTATGTTTTCCCCTAGAGTAGAATAATACCGCTCTTTGAAAACTAAACTACTTAATTTGATATTTGTACATTTCTTAGAAGTATAATGCTTTGATTTTTCATCATTTAAACATATTGATTTTTCTAATGATTTCCTGTCATCTCCCATTTCAGTTTCTAAACCACTCTTTCCTCCCTTATGACTTACACTTTTACCGTGATTATGTCCAATATTAAGGTTATGGAGAAAACTTCTTCACAATAGGCTTATTTTCTTTTAACATTGAATGTATTGTTACCTTAAATGCTTCAGAAAGAATATATTAATAATTTACTTTAAAAAATAAACACTCAAAATGATCTGTGGAGGTCTAGACCAATAAATGTAATGTGAAACAGAATAATTAAAGATGAAAACAGAACTAAGACAGTAAAAAGGCACAAAAGAATAAGTGTTATCAGCAATCTGGATCTTAATTTGCTATTAATTGTCTCCTGGAGATTAAAGGATGGTTGGAAAACATGCAGGTAACATAATTAGCTACCAACAGCAAAAAAAAGCTAAAGCTGTCTACCAAACAATGTCTTATCATGTACATGTTTGCTGTGCAGATAGTAGCGATTGGAGGAAGCTCCAGTTTCATACTTGAAATCTCAGGTATTAAAGAGAATAACATTACTCAGTTCTCAATGGTTTTCAGTCAGACTTGACTTCTTGCGCTAAAGAGATTTAGCTCATGGGTGAGTAATAAAAGAGGCTTACATATTGAGATAATAGTTTTCTTATAAAATATGTTAGCACCTGTCAATTACAAAGAAAAACTCTACCTTCTTTGATATTCACTATTAAATAAGAAACTTAAATTGAAAATATTCATGAAACTTACAAGTAACTGAAATCCTCATTATCTTGGATCCCATTCTGTATAGGTCCTCTTCCTTTAGTTTCAGAGCATCTTGATAGACCTGCTGGGAAATTTTTGCTACCATGAACACAGTTGAACATTTGTTTTGTCATTGGGAGGTATTTGGGAATGTTGAAGTGTATACAGGAAAGTGTTTCTTTAAGATAGAAGTTTACATGTACATACTTTTATAAACTGGTGTTCCTGAGGAAAAAAATTAATGGATTCGTCTATATCTTAAATTACTCCTGGTCATAGGTAGTACCTAAAAATAGGTTTTCTGAATTTGACAACTTGCAAAGCATATTACAGGACAATATATACTAAATGCTGTCTAAATTTCAGACAGAATCATAACCAATAGAATAAGCAAAGATAATTTGGCTAATTCAAGCAAAACATTTAACTAACATTGTCACACAATTTTGGTGTAGAGATGGAAAAAGTCACTTCAATTCTTCAATCTTTTAATAACTAATACACAGATGGATAAATAATTCTAAATAAAACAGTATTTCAGAGAAAAAAGCTAAAACTCCAATGAAAGCCCACCAAAAAATAACTAAATAAAATGCATACAATATAGCATGTGCATTGCAGTCTTTTCCATTATCAGGTTATGGTAGGGTCTGATAAATGCTATATCCTTCTATTCCCTCATGACTTGTAATTTATCACAGAGAGCTTGGGCAGACATTTTCTCCCCTAAACGTTGCAAATATCGAATCTCGAATAGACATACTATAAATCCATATTGTTAAATAAAACCTATCTATTGCTGCCCATTTCCTGCATCCTTTTAGGTAATGGCACTCGGTGGATATCTGAACAGAGACAGCACCCTGTGTACATTCAGCTCTTCCCCTGTAGGTGATCTGATCTAAAACTCCATGTGTGGGGGTTATATCACCTATAAAAGGGAGAAAATATAGAAGAAAGAAAACAATTCTTTATCCGTGTCTAGTTTCCTATAAAGTAATTTTACGCTAATGTGATATTTCAACAGAAATATAAGAAAGGCAGGGATAACGTAGATGAGAACAGAGTTGCTGAGTAGTCCCTAAGTGATTTCCTGATGTCAATTAAATATGAATTTGTACAAACAAGCCATTTCAAAATTATGTTTCTAGAAGTTTAATCCAATTTCTGGTAAATTCTAAAATAACTTAACCTAATTTTTCCTTGACAAAGAACTGAATTATAAAAGTCAGTTTTGCATAAGTGGGTGGAAAAATGCAAATATATAGTTTACATGCCTGAACATTATATTTTAACATAGTCTCGAATAAATAGGATGTCTCAGAAGAGTTTTTAAGGCTATTCTTCTTAAAAGTGTTATCTTATGGCTTTATAAATATTAGCTTTAAAAATATTAATTACAATAAGATCAGAGGTAGAAATAACAAGGTATAAATGACTAAGTTAGTGTTATATGACTTTTAACAAGGTATTTTAAAATCAGAAATAGCAGTATAATTGGAGAAATAAAATAATTTCAGTTTTCTCAATCTGTTTATGTATATAAACTATACTACCTGTAGTTACTAATTGAGTCATAAAATAAAAGAATCAAACTGGAAAGTCAGTGATTCTTATCATACCGATCTTCCAATCTCTCTCTCTTCTATTAGCTAAGAAATTTTCATGTTGTTTCTTGAGTTATCCAAGTATTTTCTTACAGTTCCACTTTCTTTATTTACTAAATATAATATTGACAATTCAATTACATGGCAATTTATCAGAGAAAAAAACCAAGCAGGAAAAATGATTATGATTTCAAGATATAAATATAGATATTTATGGTAGATATATAGATATACATAAATGCAAAATAAAATATAAACAAATGAATTTCACAATTTAATATGTAATATTGTCATTGCTATCTAATGAAGCAAAAGTAATAAAATAATTTTCAGAAATTCAGTGTAACTTGGATATACATCTTTATTATTTGTGACTAAGAAGCATATGGATTTTTTCATATATTTTATGACTTTACTTTTTTCAGCAATTATTGCCTGATACCTAATTGTCAATGCAAATAAAACCATCATGATTTCAAATAAAACTTTAATTTTATAATTGTTAATTTGTGTCATATACAATGTATACAGACAAATATATTTATATTAAATAAGCATATGAGTAAAGACTCAATTATATATGTATACCCATACTAACTTACCTATTTACATTTACATGTGTATTTTAAAATAAACGATTTCCTAAACACATATATGAATGTATACACAAAAGTAACATGTTATTAAATATTTTAAATCAATCAAGTGAGGTGACAAGAAGAAAAGTGATAGCTACTGTAATCTATTACAATAATGCCATTATGACTAATAATAATTTATAAATAAAATAATTTATCAACAAACAGTATCAACACAATATATGACACACTGAAAGACTTTATTATACAGTTCATCATGCATAGCATCAGTTTTCTAAGAACCAATCATTTACATGTCCAAAATGCATCTATTGAACTGAAATATTAAATAATACCTAGACATATTGAGACATACCTTATGCATCCTACAAATTGTCCTTATACAACAACATTTACTAAATGGAAGAACAGATTAGTAGGCAAGGTAATGGCCTTCCATACAGATGCTATAACTTTAAAAGCAAACTTAATATCCTTTAAAATTTCATGAAATTAAATATATTGATACTATTTTCATTCACATATATTTCTAGTAGGTACTAACAGCTGCACAAAAATAACTGATTCATTATATTTTGGATGTTCTGAATTTTAAATGTCAGTTTTGCAGAAAAGGGTGGAGGGGCCATCACCCTATGGTTTGGAATTTATGTTAATGCCATACCTCAAGTATATCACCTTTCCTCCTCTCAAATTTCATATGCACTATTTAATATGTATGTTCTATATAATTTTCCCCAGTAAGTTGATAAATAAACTTTAATGGTATGTATAACAAAACATATGATGTACATTACCTTCTACCTTCTGTTTAAATAAACAGGTGACCTACAGCCAGACATTGTCTCCCTCAATATCCCAGTTCCTGCTATCAATGCACCACTTAATTGTGGATAAAATGTACTACATAAAATAAATATCTTCAAAACTAATAAAAATATTTAAATATATTACATATAAATTTAATTTTATATGTTGTATATAAATATATTGATGTCAATCACCACAATTGTACAAAATCTTATTTCAAATGTGAGAATTAGTCATCTCTACCCATAAATAAAATATTTTTGTCATTTAAGATGTATTACTATTAAAAGTTCTTCTATTTCAGTTATTTACCAATATTTGTTAAGTGAATAAATAAATGAATGAATGTTTTAAAATTAAACTCCATTGGGGAAGGAAATGTTTCTCTTTTTTATTCAGTGACCAACACTTTTTAATACTTGATAGGATTTTTGGAATAAATAAATTGGATATAGCATTTTTAATCTGCTACTATTCAATATGTTTATAAATTAATGAGACTATGTTTAAAAACACAACAATTAGATCTAAAAAACAAAATAAACAAACAAGCAAAATAGAAACAGAATCATAGTTACAGAGAACATTTTGATGGTTGCCAGATGGGAGGGGTTTGGGGAATGGGTAGAAGAGGTGAGGGGATTAAGAAGTACAAATTGGTAGTTAACAGAACAGTCATGGGGATGCAAAGTACAGCATAAGAAATAGGGTAGCCGAAGAACACACATGCGTGACCCATGGACACAGACAACAGGCAGCAGTGTGGTGATAGCTTGAGGGGAGAGGGTGGTGCCGAGTGGAGGGGAGCAGGGGGGAAATTGGGATGATTGCAAATAACATAATCAAGAAAACATGATTTAAAAATTTTAATGAAAAAAGTATACATTTAATATAGAAGTAATAAATTCTGCAATACCTGACATAATTCCTTAACAGAAATACTAACGTATAATGACTGCTTAGTAAATATTTGTTAAACATAACTATTGCTGTTACAAGTAATACATTTGTCTCACTAGTAATGTTTTTTAAAAAATAAATTGTCACTTTTATTTGAAATTATTATTAGAACTATATTATTCCCAAGATTTGATTTCTTTGATTACATGACTATTTACAGAACACAAGATTATTTTACTACCATAATATAATGCCATGAGAAATGCTTAACTGGAAATATACTTCATTATGTCTTATGTGTCAAAGTCAATAGGTGAGTAGACCAGATTTGACATAATTTATTGAATTTTCTATAAAAATTTTAAAATACTTGGAGGCATGTTGTAATGGGGTGCAGAACATACGTCTCCTGAAAACAGGAAACAGCCCCTACAACCTTTGATCGGAGGAAAGGGAATAGATGATAAGAAATTTAAGATTCATTGCATTGCAACAGCCTTGCATTCATGAAGGAAAGAGTGTTGCTTCCCAGGGCGAATTGTATACGTGACTGAGAATATTCAGGGACTTGTGACAAAGCCAAGGGAGCTTATACAGCACCTGTGAGAAAGGCAGAGGGCAGATGCCTACCCCGGGTGTCCTTGCATTTCTGGGAACTTTTGCCCTAACTAAAGATGGCAGCCAAAATAAGGTAAAAGGTACAGAGGAACTGGCAAAATGGCAAACACTAACACATCATAGGAGTGGCGGGATATGAGGTCACGCAAGAAGTTCCAGGTAGAGCATTTAAATGAGGGTGGACTGAAAGAGAAGGGGGTCCATCACTAGGTCTGGAGTGTAAGAGAGGAAGTCCGCTGGGAGAGAAGAGAAAGAGCCACACAGTCTGGAGTAGGAGAAGGGGAGAAGCCACTCGTTCTAAAGTTAAAAAGGAGAACGTGGTGGCAGAGCTGAGGGAGCTGAGTGGGAACTTCGTAGCCACCTGGATTCGTGAGAGATGCTTGGAGTTGAACTGCAGCCAGGAATACTGAACTGCAGACTTCTGCTTTTCTGAAAAATGGTACCTCTGATTGACGTGTTCTGAAGCTGGCCTTGTTTGGCAAAGGAAGGCAGGGCTATGTGTTCTTGGATGGTTTGAAAGGAAGTGAGACTTAATGACAGAAATCTGCCATTTTCTAAATCTGGATAACCTTTAAATAAACAATCCCTTTCCCTTTTCACCAAATTCTTGGATTGGGAGTCATGTTTCTTGGTGGAGGGCAAACAAACCCCACAACTGTTCTAGAATAACATTGGCAGGATTCTGAAAAATTTTGACATGAGATTTAATTATAATATCCATATAATTTGAAAAGCTCAAATTTTGTATTAGAATGATAGCATCAGCTGAGATACAATTCTATGACAGGATGAATATAAACAGAAAAAATAAATATAAACAAAAAATTTAATAATGTATACATACATATATATATATATATATATATATATAAAGATTCACTCATCACTCTATTTCAGAAAATTATCTTTGAAGTCTTAGATAATTAAGGGAAGTATATATGCCATATTTTATATATAGGCACATTTAACATTCAAAATGAAAATATCATTATACAAATTTAAAAAGTAAGTATAATGTTCCCACATTTAGAAGTAATTATTAGATATCTAAAATTATTGGACAGTATTGGCTATCTTAGGAGAAAAACCAATGAGATTAAGTACTAATGACTACTTGATTCAACATCTGAGCAATATTTATGTTCTATTGATTTTCCTAAATTAGAGAAGAGTGACAGAGAAAAATAGAGTGATATTTACAAGTCTTTTTAAAAAGGTCATGTTTACTGAGCTTTGTTAGTTATATTTTTATGATTTATTGCAAAAATATAAGGTAGGCTTTTAAAATGTCAAAATCTGAAGCTTCTTTAAAACCATGGTAAGTACCCTTTTTACTGTCCATCATCTGACGTTGCCCCTGGGTGTGTCAAATAGATAAAAATTTGCTTCTATTTTTCACCAGAAACTTGAATTTTTATTAAATTGATTATTTTATGACCATTTACTCTTTATGGCAGAAAAATAAGACTATCTCTACAGCATAGAGAAAAAGAAAAAGAACTTGATTCAAAGGAAACTGATTTTTGAAAATCATTTTGTCTATTGAATGTAATCATTGAAAAAGTGATTAAACTCAGTGTCCATTTATATCAAGGACACTGTGTCTGTTTCAAATACGTACCCTTGCTTTGGGTGACAAAGACTTTGAGTAAAATGATTGTGCCTGAGAAAGAAATCTAGGGAGAGTTAACCATTGACTAATCTATTGAACAATATGATTTCAAGTATAAATTATATTGGTTGATCAAGAACCCCTTAAAATATATTTGCCAAATTTAGAATTACATATTGTATAGTCATATACAGGTTCACAATTAACTTGAATTATATATAAAATCTTGAAATAAAAAATATTACAAGCTTAGTTTGTGCTACTGATGTGACATTATAAAGAAGATGACAGTAACTTACCCACTAGGAAAAAGTATATATCTCCATCCTACTTTTGTGTAGTATGGGTTTGGATGAGCTATTGTTTGCTTAGTGTACTTGATGACTTTGGCCTAAGTGAACATCCCTAAAGTTTACTATTGACATAATAATTCCTTTACTAATCCTTCTCTGTTTACATATCCTTTTTAGGCAATGTTTTTATAACCAAAACTTTATTATTGAAATTTGTTTTACTTACAGGTAACAAATTTTCTCTGAAAACAAAGTTCTACATGATCTCTCTCTAGTATCTGTAATCTGCTGAAATTATCTGCTGTTAATGTGGCTATTTTTAATATTTGTTTTGCTTTTTCATTATATTAACTTCTTTTTCAATTGACACTTACAAATTGTTATTGTTTTACACCCTCTACCACTCTTGACATTAATTCTAGGTAGAATGAATGAAGCTATTAATTTCACATCTGAACATTAATTATTTTGGAAGAAAACACACTTTACAGTATGATTATCCTGAAAAGTTTTTATTTCAGTAATCAAAAATACATATAACATGGTATTTACTCATTCAATCTTCATATCAAGCCGATATATATATATACATATATATATGTATATATATATGTATATATATATATATATATATATATATATATACACACACACACATATCCAGAAGGTATCCAGCCATGTTAATATGAAAAATGTAGATATTTATTGAAGAAGTATAAGAAACATTGTACATAGGACAATGGCACCTCAGCTTTCTTCAAGAGAAGCAACTTGCAACCTCACACAGTTCTCCCCATTGCCATCTGCTGCCCCATAATATTTTCCTGAATCTCATTGATGGTCTGAGATCTCTTTCTTTTCAAAGGTAATTTTAGTTTGGGGAAAAGCGAGAAGTTGCAGGGTGCCAAATCTGGACTGTAGGGGAGCTGAGTCACCTGGGTGATTTGATGTTTCACAAAAAAACTCTGCACAAGACATGATGCATAAGTAGGCATGTTGTTGTGATGAAGCTGCCAATCACCAGTTGCCCATAGCTGTTGCCTTTAGAACCATCCAAAGGAATATTCAAACTTAACAAAATATTTGATGGAAATTTGTTGCTCTACTTGCTCAGTCATTTTGAATGCAATGGCCACACAGCGCAATGCTCTCTTAATGGCCTCTACCACCCCCACTGACTAGTACAGTGAAGTCTTCATTGTTCATGCATGTGCATTCCAGTCCACTCCCCTTGGCAACCAGGTCAATCAATTTCTTGCAAACTTCTCTTGTTATACAATGGCTGAACTTTTTCCAGAGAGACATAATGTATATTTACATATATTTATTATTCATTTTTCTGATGAGACAACTGCAACTCAGAAAGGTTGCATATATTACTCAAGATAACACAGCTAGGAAATAGAAGAGCTGTGATTTTATCTTAGGAATACAGAACACGTGTTCTTAAGCACAATGAAATACACATCCTCTCAGTTAAATAAAAAACTTATTTTATCTAATTTCATAAAGCAAATGTACAATTTATGAATACCTGCTTACAATGCTGTAGTATTATTTTATCAGAAATATTTGCAGTCAACTATACTTTTGGAAACTATTTGTTAATTTATATGTGCTCAATGACATACAAATTACATAAACATAGAAGCTTAACACAACACATTATTTTTTTTTTCACATTTCTGTGGGTCAGAAGTTCAGGAACAATTTATTTGGATCCTCTGCTCAGGGTCTCACCAAGGTACAATCAAGGTGTTAGCTTGGCTACATGCTCATCTGGGTGCTCAAATTGGGAAGAATTGCTTCAGGTTCCCTCAGGTTGTGGCAAAATTGCAACTATAGTACTGAACTCTCCACATTTTTGCTAGCTGTGAGCTCCTTTATGCTGCCTCTGTTCCTTGTCATGTAACTCTCCCCATAGGCAATTCATGACAGTTGCTACTTTAGGATGAGAAAATGTCACTACATTATGCCAAGACAGAGAGTCTTACATATTGTAAAGTAACAATGAGGTGACATCCCATCACATTTGCCATTTTAGTTAGAAGCAATTTGCTGGTCCCACCTGTAGTCCAGAAGAGATTATACGAGTTCCTGGATACCAGAAAGTGGGAACTTTTTGTGGGAGTCTTCTCAAGATCTGTGTATCACAATTATTATGGTCAGTTTAAATACAAATACCAAGCTTTACAATTTGGTTTGAATTAAGATGGAGAAACTGGTGTATATTTACCTTCTTGCTTTGATACCTTTTGAATCTAAGAAACTAAATTTTTGGCATTCTGCAGACAGGTCAACATTATAACTTTGGATGTTAATATACATCATTGGTATAGGATTGATAAGATTTTGTCACTCTTGCTCCTCTAAAGCTCAAGCACTCACCAGCCAGTTATCTCAAAAAAGAGCGCATTTCCTAAAGAAGCTCTGTTTTCTCTGCCTTCCTTCCAATATAGATTACCCATAGACATGGACAACAGGGTGGGGATTGACTATGGGAGTGGGGTGAGGTGGGCAGAGCAGAAAAAAAACAATGAGGGAAAGTTGGGACAACTGTAATAGAACAACAATAAAAATGGAAAAAAAAGAAGAAAAATATAGTTGTTTTATTGTCATACAGGTGGATAATTATTCTAAGCATATCGTTTTTTGATATTTATTAAAAAAACCAGAAAACTAAAGCACAGAGTGACAGTCTAGTAATATAACCTGAACACAGTATTTTTTTTCCTAAATTCCAATGAAAGATACAAAAGAATACATGCTATGGGAAAGAAGTCGTCAGAGCAACACTCCTGAGTGTTACAAAACTAGCCTATTGGTAGTATAAGAAAACTCTTGAAAATTACTATTGTACATTTAAAGTAAGACATTCTCTTGAAAACTTAAATTGATGTGAACAAAACCAGTGTCATGGAGGGATGGAATAGTTTTACTTAAAATATGGTTATAAACAAAAATAATTATGCTATTTAATTTACTACTGTTTTGAAAGTTTTAAATATATGTATAACTATGTAAGAACAACTGTTACCCTATTTGTTGATGCTGAACATATTTTTAACAGCATTTCTTTAGTTCTGAGTCCTCATTGAAATATGTGTAACAGTTATCAAGATTCCTTATCTTTAACTTGGCTATAAGATGTATAAATTTTAATAGTAAAATATAGTTTTAGAGTTATAGGATATTTTTTGAATTAACAGCACTTGCCTTAACATTGATTTAATTTGCATTTGTTGGATATGTGATTTATTATTTAGCCTCTGGAAATAGATGCATAATGGGAGAAAGTCACAGAACAAATCTAGGTGGCTTGAGATAGTAATTTCAGTTTATTTCATTAATCTACATCGCCTGCTAAAGTTTACTAAGCAGAAGACAATATGAGGTTTTCAGTTCTCTTTTTGACATTAATTTATCAAATAGTGCAAGTATTTAGGCTATGCCTAAAAATTGTATTTTGTATATATATTGTGAATGTAGTAATTAATAATATGCAGTCTCAGCCATGAAGTAGGTTAGACCTTTAGGGACAGAGAGAAGAGTCAACAGGCAATTTAAAAACCAAGCATAATGGAGATAAAAGGTGTTAGGAAGTTTCAACAGCACAAGGACAAATTTTTTGTTGTGGGTTGAGGCGTTTTTTGAAGGTACTGTCGTTGAATATAGCCATACTGAGTGAGTTAGATTTTGACCATTAAAGAAACTGAGGTATGGGCAAAATGTTTCACTTGCTGGTAACTAAAGAGAAAAAGTAAAGAAAAAAATAATATGAGTGCTCTTGAGGGAAAGAGTTGTAGTCTAGGCAGTAGGAATATGAAATACATGAAAGCAGATTTTTGAGAGGAAAGGTTATAAAAGCTGATTTAAGTCCATGGGCTCTTGGCCTTTAAATGCTTAGCTGACAAGCTGTTAAAGATTAGAAGAGTATTAAAGATCCTTGAGCAGTAAAGTGGCGTAATCAATAGTATGCTTTTGGAAAATTAGTGCAGGGCTTTGGCGAGGGGCAGTTGAACAATACAATGAAGTCTAGTAGTACTAGAAAGTCAAGCAAAAACTGTCTAATCAAGAGATCACGTGACCTTGATTGTTACAATATAAGAAAACAAAAGGTACTGTATGTTGAGTGAGGTAGAGTTGAGGGTAATTGAATAAATAGAACAAACAAGGAACTGGATCTAATTAGGCAAGAGAAGAGAGAGAGTGGGGATGCCTAGGAGTCACATCAAAGTTTTGAGTTGAAGAATTTGAAAGTTGACATTTATTTCATTAAAAGTCAGGAGGCTGGAAATTTTGATGGTTTATTGGGAAGGTAGATGACTTTGTTCTGGATATGTTGAGGTGTTGATAGGTAGGAATTTATCAGGAGACTATCATGAATGCCCATTGTGTTTCAAATACTATAATAGGCAAATACTATAATAGACAATAGTTTTAGTAAATGGGGATGATAGACTCAGTTTGTGCCACAAGGAAGTTAGAAACTAGTGGATAGAATAAAAAAATAAATATATGTGATTGATTTAAAAACAATCACAAGTTTGTCCCTTCCCATCTGAAGGTAGAGTACAGTCCAAAGTCTCTTAATATAGGCTGGCCATGTGAGTCATTTTGACCAATGTGTCATTAGCAAACATAATGAAAATGGAGACTTGTAAATATATGTGCATTGTGCACTCTTGTTTTTGAAACCTTAATATTGACATGTGAAAATTTTAGGGCTATTCTACAAAAGGACAAGAGACATGTGACTGAATTACTCCTAATGTATTGGCTGACAGCCGGAATGATAGTAAGGCCATCCTAGATCATTTATTTGCCTGCTGACCCTTCAGCTGACAACAAACGCATAAGAATGCTCAGCAGGTTTCAGCTAAATAAGCTCACACTAAAAAGATAGTTCATCTAACCCACAGAATCATGAGCTAAGCAATTTTTTTTATTTTTCAATCTACTGAATTTTGAGGTACACAATTAAATGTAACTTATAGAAAAAATACATACATGCATACCCGCCTACCTACATACACACACACACAAAGGTTGTGTTTTTTTTTTGTCCTTCAATGACCCTGTCTTGAACTCAGTTTCTTGGAATCTACTCTCGGAAAAAACATTTCTTATTTTTCTGTCTCAAGCCCTCTAGTTCCTTGTCTCCAAAAGTCCTATAGTTCACCATGATCTATAATTAATTTATCTGATCTTCTTTTCATGATACCTCACCTCCCTAATGTTCTTTTTTGCATTTCTATCTGAGATAAATTCCATGTCCAGTCCTTAAGAGCTCTTTTTTGGTGCACATTCTTGTGTCCTTCATTTCATCCATGTTCTGTCATTTTTCATTGACAAAAACAAAACTGGTTAAATCTAAGTCTTTGTCCAGTCCTTGTATCCACCCATGTAGATACAAAAACACACAAGCATGATACTGGTCTCTATATCTATGAGCACCGACCTTGACCTCCAGTTCCATCATCCCAAAAATCTTTCTGAATCCTATTTTAGAGCTCTAACTGGCAAAGCTGTTGATCTCTTGATATTTACATGTTCCTTTACAAATCAAAGTATTAGTTTAACTTAAAACATTGGAGAATAACCTCTTTTTGCACTTTATAATGCCAACAACAGGTTATTGCCTCTTAATACCATCACCATATATCCGTCGTCGGCAGCCGTCCGTCTCGAGAGACGATGGTGTAGCTTCTTAAGAGTCTATCTGCACCGCCGAGAATGGCTGTGCAGTCCGACTCGGGAGTGACACGGTATCTGTCTCCTCCCATGTTGAATCGACATCTTGCGATGACGCTGGAGTGTCCTCTCCAGTGAAGCTGAAGCTACAGAGCCTGGGCAGGGTGATATGGAGGGTCTGCTGTTGCCCATGCAGCAGACCCCCCCCCCCTCTCTTTGCAGCTGAAGGGTCCAAGGGAAAGACGGAGTCAATACAGCTTGGCTTCGGGTGCGCCGCAGGAGTTGCCGGTGTTGACTACAACGTCAAACCGCCTTAGGGACTCCGGCTCCGGATTTTCTGTCGGGGTTTACTCCCTTAGCCTTTCCCCTGAAGAGGTATGCCGCAAGGCAGCGGAGGTTTTTTGGAGTCAGAGTTTTCCTTCTCTGATGTGCCCTGACTGGAAGATCGAACCAGCGACACTTAGCTCGCAGGACGACGCTCAATCCACTGAGCCAAACCAGCCAGGGTACCATCACCATATATAATGTGAATGTAATTAGAGGAGATCCCTGACCATTTGTTTAGCAGTGCACCTATTGCTTGGTCTTTGAAAAGGCACTATGCATTTTTAAAAGTCTGTTTAATTAAGCAATGTAATTTATTTAATAATGTTTTAAAGACACACATGAATCTCTCTTTTCAGAAGGCAGTGCATTGTCTGTAACAGCAATTATACCTAAGACAAGTTTCTACAACTGAACTGGAAGCACTTTGCTTGCAAGAGTTCATCAGAAAATCTAGTTATAGGCTTCACGAAAGAGAGAGAACCATTCTACTCAAAATAAAGTGCAGTGTCTGCTTTTAAGCCATTAACACATTTATAGAGTCAACAAATTGACAGAGTTTGTTCCAGTTCCAAATACATTCATAGTAGGTCACAGCTGAGAATCTCCAGAAAGATGGAGGTGTTTTGAGACTAGATATGAAGCAGTACTTCAAGTCTGGAAAGATCACATTGGCCTTGGTAGCACACTGTGTGTGCAAATAGGTTTTTGTTCAGACTTTTGCAACAAACTGTGGCAAAGCCTCCCTGCAAAGTTGTCTGTAATAAGACAGCTTAAATGTGTTGCCACATGGGTATTTCTCATCTGGCTTTACAAGCTCTCCAAAGGATGCTGCATAAAGAATCAAAGAATCTGCCAGCAGTTTAGATACAACCCCAGGAAATATTAAAGGCAGATTTCAGCCTACTGTTCTGGTGAAACAGGGACATAAACAGAGAAGCTAAATTCATGTGTGTTGACCCTCTGACGCACTTGGTTATGTGCTTAAGGGAGAGACAAGTGACCAAAATCCTAGGGCTTTTCTTTTACAGCAAGTGTCTGTCTTTTCAGTATTCTTCCAGGCCTAATGACTGGTTTTTGAGCAGAGCTCCACACCATAAATCTTGCCCAGGGTCTTCTGGCCACACAATATCCCCAGAGAAAAGCAGAGCCAGAGACAAACTCTTATATACACCCTCCACTCACTAACACTAACATTTTTTTTCCAGGAGAAATTAAAGCAACATTAAGTAGGGAAAAAAGTGACATAATTGTCTGATCATCAGAATGTGTTTCAAAATAGGACAGGACAGACTCGTGTGCTTTTTAAAAAGTAACCCTGGAAAATTGAGGTTTAGGGAATGGGTGAGAAGCTGTGAGCTCATGATGTGTCTGCAATCTTTAGGTTTTTATTTCTTTCCATATCATCATACAGGCTGTTTACCCACTTGATTGGGAAGCTTCCCAAGATACTCAGGTAGCCACACTGAGTTTGAATTCTGCAGTAACTGGCTAAATTCTTGTCCAAAGAAATATCTGTGGCAGTTGGCTTTAAATGGAGATGATCTAATATTCATAGCAATTAGCATATGAGGCAAGACTTAGTATAATGCAGAGGTGTTATTTTATTACACTTTAATTACATAAAATGAAGTTAGCCTTTGTAGGGGACTGCTCCTTGTGGTTTTGGGAATTGTAGCCCAAGCCAAGAGCCAGCCCTCCCAGCCAGCCCTCTCCCTTCTGCTCCCCCCCCCGCCCCCCGCCCTCATGGGAAGGCCTCGAAGTCTCAGCAGAAAAGAAAGGCTGTGTGACAGACAAGACCAAAGGCCCTGGGCTTTAGAGCTTTAGAGCTTTCTCTGCTTTTCTTATCTCTTAGTTAACTATAAACAATCTGTAGCTAAAAATGTATGAAGCCTTGCACCTGATGTCAGCATCGCATCAGGATGTTTAGCAGACCCTGACACAGAATGGTCACTGTGTTCTCTATATTGATATCTGTAATCAGTAACTGTCAACTGTAACCCAAGTGTTTGAAAGCTTATTGATGATTCATAAGTCTTGACCTTGTATCTCCCTAATCCCCTCCTCAATGAAAAGCACTAGAGAGATTAGCCACCTCCCATTCCTTCCAGACAAAATACAGTGTCCTGGATAAATTTGTTCGGCTGTGGTCCTGAAACCTCTCCTGGACAGGGAGTTTCCAACCGAGCCGGGGCGTTGGAGGCAGCTCCGCCTCAACCCTTAACTGACATCAGTGAGGCATATATTCCTACCTTCCACAAGCAGCCGTTCAACGCAAAGCAAAAGGGAAGATTGCATTTTTAAAAACTTAGCGAAATTACCTAATCACCTTCCTTACAAATAATTTCAAAACATGAATTCTCATACAAAACCAAATCTCTATTTTACCAGTATAATGGCTAATTTTGAAGAGTAGGACACCCTCACTCCATGGATGGTCATTTCCTCTCTGGTGTGAGATTCATTCTGGTCTCTTTCAAGCTTATCCTGCCAATATCTCACTTTGGAGTCTCTTAATTCTATGTGTTTATAATTTTGTATATATTATATAGCCATACACTTTAATACAGTATATTGATACCTGCTATCTATACATTGTCAACTTTTCTTTAATGTTGACCACAGCTTGCAAGGGATATAGAAAGGCATTGGTTGGATCCTGGATAAGGTGTTTGCCTGTTGGGTTTCTCTGGGAAAGTCATTTAAATGTCCAGAGCTTTAGACTCTTTGTCTATGTAATAAAGGGACTGAGATAGATGGGGTCTCACATTGCTTCCTAACAGAATATTTTATTATTCTGTGATCATGTCTAGTCTAAAGTTCCCTATAAGAATAGAGTGGGTATTTGAAGATGGGCTTTTGATCGTGTTATAGAAATCTGAGTCATCACATCGTTGCTTTACACTTAGATAGCACTAAACATTTTTTATTAACTGTTTTCAAATATGATTTTTTTATAATAGACCCTGAATGGAACATAAAAGAACTTTTACTGTGATTAGTATTTTTAAGGAAAAGATAAATGGAAAGTTAAGAATTTTTAATCTTGTATCGGGTGTTCTGTGCATACTTGCTGTACTCCCACTCTGCTTTAAGTATGTAAACAAAAGCTCATTGTTGTTAGAAATAAACACAAATCATTGCTAGAATCATCGTTTATCATTTTTTTTTCAGCTATACAGGATATTTTAGTGTCTTGGGCAAATTATTAAGAGCAACTCATCGACTGTATAAGCGACATAGTTTCTGTGTTGTTTTTTTTCCTTCAAAATGAACTTCAAAAGCTTTGTGAATTATAAAGAAATGCCAGGAATGTGTTTAACACTTATATACATTATGTTAGGCTACTATGCTAATTTCAGGAAGCCACGCTATGTTTCAGTAATAAACTTAGAAATCTCATTGTTTTATGTTTCAGGTCCGTCAGTGGGAGACTACGGACTGTTTCTCAGCACCTTCAATCAGACACCTGCAATTTTGTTATAGCTTCTGTATAAATGATATCTACAATCATGGGAGAAATCTGAGGGTAAAGAAAAGTATACACTGTCTCTTAACATTTCTGCCAAAAAGTGATAATCACTCTTTTGCTTACACTTAACCAAATCATATGGCCATGCTTGATTTCAATGGAATTGTGTTCTGTAGTCAACCTAACAGGATGAATAAAAATATGGTAAAGATTAAAAGAGTCTATCATAGCTATTTTCCAAAATAAGATATTTTAAAGATTACTGAAGCAATGAGTTATTTATATATGATTTAAATAATAAAGGAGTTAAATTACAAGCACCAGATGTCAAACATTAGATTAAGGACCTCCAAAAATCTGTTCTTCCATAAAAGTATTGAGAATACTTGCCAAAATTATTCAAAATCAATCTTTTGAAACTCTGGAAATAAACCAAAAGCTTCTAATTATCAAAAAAAGTTTATTCAATAAAAATGGCTAAATGTCAGTAAAAGAGCAAATTTTGTGGCATTTTAATTTGTCACAAATATTTCCATTCTTCTCTTGAAATATTTGGTACTCTTGAAAATCAACAGCCTTGCAATTACAGTAACTATAAACCACCTAGCAGCTTTTAGGAGTCACTG
This sequence comes from Furipterus horrens, assembly GCF_987537825.1. Classification (NCBI taxonomy): domain Eukaryota; kingdom Metazoa; phylum Chordata; class Mammalia; order Chiroptera; family Furipteridae; genus Furipterus; species Furipterus horrens. Next base: position 197,254,214 of record NW_028327173.1, on the reverse strand, counting down.
AAGAGGACAGACCAGAGTTGTAAGTACTCAAAAGTCCCATGTTCAGGGAAGAGTTATCATTTATCATGTCTACACAGTCCCTGAAAATCTCTTTCTAAAGCTTGCCTATACCGACATGACTCAGTAACATGGTCTCAATAAAAAGGACACGTGTCAAAAAACTGGCCATCACAACTGCTTAAAACAGCAACACCAGTTGGGAATAAGAGACTCACCAAAACTCTGAAGGACAAATTGGGAAAGAGATGTCCATAATGAACTTTGAAAAACTCAAATATATTTCTCCAAATGTTGAAGGCCACATATATATGCAGGACATGTGGTCGCCGAGAACATACATAAAAAGACCCTAATCTCTCATATCTGGCTGACCTTGAGGGTCTGCATGAACTGAAAGAGAAGCCTAACGCAGAGTTGTTTGGTCTGTTCTCAAGATGGTTCAACACATTTAATGAAATCTCTGTCCAATCAAACTAACTACTAAGTTAACTGGACATAGAGTTCAGTAGCTACACATGACAAATAGCACAAGCATTATAAAAATAGTCCTAACAATTGAAGACAGCACACATCAGCCAAAGCAATCCATGAGGAGGTGACTAATCTAATTTTCAGAGATGTCACAGTATATTATTTAAAATGTACAGTTCTACACACACACATACAAATTATGAGATGTACAAAGAAGTAGGAGAATACAGCTCATGCACAGAAAATGCTGCTGTTCAGAGAAACTAGAATTTTCATCATGATCACTTCATTAGGTATATATTTGAACAAGTATGTTGTACACCTAAAACTAATGGGATATTGTGTGTTAAATATAATTTAAACAAAAATAAAGCAAAATAGTCATTAATAGAAACAAATAAGCACCTAATTTTATTGTGAAATAGTATTGACTCGATCTAACATATATCCTGCAAGTGTACCTTGATAACTGCTGTTTTGTATCTTCCAAGTTTGTTAGTTTTGTTTTGAAAATTCTGATTAGCATTCCTTTCCAGTGAGTTTTCTCTCATTAAATCAGACCATTTAAGTACATTTTCACATCATAGTGGTATTAATTCTTCAAGGAAGAATTCTCAGGGATATCCAGTGAACATTCTCTATCATTTTTGTCCTACTTTCAAAAACTTAATTTTCTTTGCTACAAATCTAGATTAACTAAAAAATGTAGACTATATTCAGAAAGATCAGAGAATATATGTATATTATGGCTCTACAACCATAAGAAATATTACTTTGTCTAAATTTCAAATCCCTTTATTAGATGCAAAAGGCCTGATAGACTTTCAACAGGTCCATTGAAAATCCAGAGTGAATAATCAGTCTTTTTGCAAATAAAAAGCATTGGCTAAATTTTACCTATTTAAATTGTATTCATTTGCTTAATTTTATTTTTCATGTCCAAAAACTCTTGTGATATTTACGAACACTAATTTTGACTTGTGTATAGAAAAATTACCTAAATTGCTTTAAAATGTTGACCTGTTTTATACCTCTTTTAACAGTGCTAATTCTGAGCTCTCATTCACACTTGATTTGGATTATTATATTAAAGAGTTTTTAAGGCATTGCCATCCCCACAGTGACTTGATATTTATTAATGTATTAGGATAATTTGTTCGTGCTAAAGGTCTTGTTAAACTGAAATATTTGTTGTCTATTGTTAAAATTAAAATTTGAGATAAAATTAAAATTTATTGTAAAAAAAGTGTATCTTTTCACTCGAAATCACTTTCATGAATAATTATTTCTTAAACTACATCTCTATCTTTGATTAAGACAATCTACAACGTAATTAGAAACTGGTCATTAATATGGACATTTAATGGTAGTTTTATGATTAACTGCAACGTGATTCTGCCAGCTCTTCCCTTGAGCAAAGTCATAGGACTATCATGAATCAAGGACTAATAAAGCATTTCATTTTTCAGATCTTATGAAACTTTTAAAAATTGCTGATTAACCACAAATAAATTTAATGCTAGGAATTGTTTGCATTAAACTACCTTACCCATTCTTTACTTTCTGGACAATCCAAAATTGCCAGAAGGTGATTGTACATTGTGGAAAGTCATCAACTTTCCTCACCCTCCCTGTTTAAGAGAAAAATGCTTAGTTTAGTTTTCAATTTTCAATAGCTGCTTTGTTTGATTTTATTTTTCCTTTTAATAAAAATTTAAAGATTTTATATATAATATATATTGACATGTAAATTATTATGTAATTGAAATATAATTATCTTAATATATTATATAATATATATATATTCACACATAGAATTTTAAAGGGTTTTTAATATAAATTCCTGGTTTTATAATCTCTGTATATGCTCTAGAAAATTTACAAGAATTGTTTTAGTTTATGAATAATATCCTATGATGTTACACATGATTGGTTACATGTGGCTTTTTTCTGTAAAGTTTAGAATTAGATTAAATCAGATTATCTCTGATTGTTTCATAAAAAGACTTTAGACAGCTAAATGAAGTATATTAGACTTACCATTACTTACTTAATTGAAGATTCTGGGAAATAGTAAAAGGAAGAGGAGCATATAAATATCATTTAACTTCTTAATGTTGCAATGGTGTATTTCTGCAGATAATTAATAAGGTCATTAGGTTGGATATTGTTTCCATTATAATAGAAATAATTTTCTAAAGTAATAAACTTCTTGATGGAAATCCAAAAATTAATTTCTTTATTCAGAAGTATTTTAACCAGTTGAGATATTTAACATAATAAACACAGGTAATTTATATTGTAATTGTGTCTAATGTGAACATAAGGTGTTTCTCAAGGGAAATTTTGGTTTCAATTATCATAAACCTCCTCAAAATCTTAAGAATGAAGGGGTAGGAGTTTATAAAATATACAGGGATATCTCCTAAAATGGAAGACCATAAATTATATTTGAAATTTATAAGAACAAAAATTATGAAGTTTTCAAGAACCAAGGTATTTATAGTCAATATCTCTCTTAAAACTATTTTAAGAATAACATAATGTCATAAGCAACGAGGTCTTAATTTAAAACTGGAACCTAAAAAAGAAAAAGAATATATTTGAATGAGAGAAACAGGAATAAACTGAAACCAGTGAGTAGAGAAAATCTGAAATAACTTTGATATTCTTATCTCAGGATCTGTCTCCAAGACTGGAAGTGGTATCTTGAGTTTGCGTGATTTGTTTATAGTACTTCAATAATTTCTATGTGAATGTAATAATATTGATGTAAAAAATAAGAGGACATACTCTGAGTAGAGAAAAACTTAACTCTTACCATCATGGAGGAGATATTCTGCCATTAAGAGAGACTTTAACTGAGTACTACAGCTTCAACCTGAGCTACTCATCTATTAGTAGGGGATTTATTTTAACATACAAAATATCGGGGCCCATGATCATTTAAAAATTGTATAAATCTATTTGTATATATGTGATAAGGGGGTATACACCTTAGTTTCATCATAATTAGAGTAACCAATTTTTTGTCCTTTCTAAAATACATTTTTGAGAATTTGATGCAACACTTCACACTTTAAATTATTATCATGATTGATAGAAGTTATATATGTCATCCTGTGTCTCCTTAAGAAAGACCCTTAATCAAACCTAGAGCAGTTTAATTCAAATAAGTTGGAATTAGTAGGGCCTCATCTATCTCTGGGTAATCCTGACACCAGAAGTTTTATAGGCCATTTCTTTCTTGCCCTCAGACTTTTTAAAAGAGCTAATATCACTGGGCCTTTAAAATCGAATCACTGTTATATATGATTCCTTCTCCATCCATTTACAAATGTCATTTTTAATTTATTTTTAGATTGCACTTAATTGAGAATAAAACTCAGACCATGACTATCATAAGAGGCACATTAATTTTAAAGTTCACTTATATAGAAGATTTGTTTTTAATCACAGTGATTTTTCTTTTTCATCTCCATTTACATTATGGCTAGGCAAAAGGGCGAAAAGAATTATTGAGTCCATCTAACTTTTATTGATTAAGATAATGTGAACAACTAACTGACTTTCATTAATTATCTAAACTGCCTACTCAGTGCCCAGAAAGCTGGGCAATTAATGATGGCATTCCATTGCATGAAACATCAGAATCATCTATAGTGTTTTTATCATTATAGATGCATAATGGTGTGTGATATCCTAAAATTATCATGGCCCTTGCCACGTATTTGTTGTAGATGCTTTTAATGTTGGGATGAGGAAAAGCATTGCCATATCTGAATGGAGAATAGGGGAGCATAAAAAGAAACAGTTTAACTAAATCATAAGTCTAAGCTATCTCAATCCTGGGTAGTAAAACCCCTTGATGGCTTCCAAATGGCCCTAACAAATGTAAAAATTCTTCATCGCCCAACTTAAAGTTATTGCTGGTTCTATACTCTTTCCAGTTCTCTAGCTTCATTTTACACTATTTTCTATATCACTCTGAAGATTCCAGCCATATAAGAATACTTTCAATTCTCAATTTCTCCAAGCTCTTAACCAACATAAATTATTCACAAATACTTTCCCATTACCAGAAACACTTCCCTTGCCTTGTTCATTTCACCACAACATCCCATTTCACTTGGCTATCTCTTCTGTCTCCTGCCATACCAGTTGTTTTAACTCCCAGTCCTACTTCTTCAGATTAGACTGGATGGCTTTCCGGATATACTTCTATAGCACCAGCAAATGATACCCTGGCAGCAACATCTTCATAGAGCCATGGCTTTGGAGTTTTCTAAGTTTTGATTACCAATCTTCTGGGAATTATTTTTATAGAAGTAGATGACAGTATACATTTTTATTTCTGCTGTAACAAATTACCACAAACTTGGTGGCTTAAACAGCATACTTTCCTATTGCATATCTCTAGAAATCGCAAGTGGGGGATGAGTCCTATAGGACTAGAGTCAGGGTGTTAGCAGAACTGCTTTCCTCCTGGAGGCTCTGAGGGAGAACCTATTCCCTGACGATTCCAGCTTCTAATGGCTGCCTGCATCACGTGACTCTTGCTGTCATGCTCTAAAATCTGCTTCTATCATTGCATCACCTTCCCTGACTCTATACTCTTCTGCCTCTGTCCTCTAAGCATCTTTGTGATTACTTGAGCTCACTGGAGTGATATAAGATAATCCTCCTGTCTCAAGATTCTTAAGGTAATCATTTCTGCAAAATCCGTTTTGCCCTGTAAGAAGACACAGTCACATCACAAGAATTAGAACTGAATGGACATCTTTGGAGGAGGTAGTGCATTATTGTACTTAACACAATCAGAATATTTTAAAAGCTATCACATAAGTTGTCTTTTTCAGAACTTAGCAATATTTATTTCATTGACTCTTTTAACATATTTCATGGAATCCTCACTGCATGCAAAAAATTATAGCAAAACAAAGATGAGCCAATGACAAAGCATCAATAGCATCTCAGGACAACTGCGCAGTAAGATGACAGTTTGTGGTTCCCCATTTCTCACAGAAAGAAAAAACAAAGATGAAGATTTATGATGAAAATGATACTTTATAAATGTGAACACCAATTCAAAAGTAGTTTTATTGTAGTTGAGCAAACTGGGTCTCGGACACTTGGTACCTTGACACATGACTCAACAATTAGTGTTGAAGAAAACAGGTTTTTATTTACAGGATTTCAAAGTTGGGGGTGTTGAGAGCACTCCTGTTTAGAACCCTCTTCTTCCAGGAGACTTAGCGCTTCTTTTGCTCCCCAACAGGCTATCAGCCAAAACCATGACCAAAAGTTCCCCATATTCTTAAGCCAGCTCCACAAACAGATCTCCACCCCCTTTGGAATATGCATTTGTGGGTTTTAGAATCACCATCCTCTCTCAGCAGCTCTTTCAGGATCTGGGGTATGTTGTTCTCAGCCTCCATGTAGTGGTTCATGGAAACATGTGCCGTGTTACACTGGATCATGCTGGAGTCCTGGGAGGCACACGTCCCAAGGGAGTGGCTTCTCCATACGTCCTTCAGAAGTCTGTGCACTCTCCATAGGTCCTTCAGAAGTCCGCGCACAGTATTCGCAGTCACAGTTCAGCTCCAAGCATCCCCCCCAAATCCAGGCTTGGTTGAGCGGGTCCCCACACAGCTCTATCTGTTCTGCTGCTGTGTCTTCTTCTTGCTGCAAACCTCATAGCTGACTCAAGTCTACACACTTTCAGACCATGTGGCTCCTTCTTACACCCTTTCAGCCTGTATGGTTTCTACTTACACACGAGACTCGATGGCTTACGAGGTGCCTTCTCTTTCAGCCTGCCTTTATTTAAGTGCTCAACCCAGAACTTCCTATGTGACCTCATATCTGGCCCCTCCTATGATGTGCTACTTTTTGCCAGTTCCCTCATATCTTTTACCTTCTCTCAGCTGCTGTCTTCAGTCAGGGCAAGAGTTCCCCATGACACAGAAACATCAAGGTGGGCATCCACCTCCCCTGGTTATGATACAAATCACTGTATTCTCTTAAGGTCTCATACATCTTTCCTATACCTTTCACCATGGATGCAGTCCTCCCACTTCAAGAAAAATAGGGCTATTAACTTGCCATTGCTGTGCAAAGTATCATAAATGCCACATCATCCACTTCCTCCTCCTTCCAATCAAGGTTTGTGGAGGTTTTCTCCTATTTTTAGGGGACCCTCGTTCTGTACCCCATTATAATATGGGTTAATATAACATATTTTAGAAACTGGAAACACTCCACATGACTATTTTTTAAGTAACTTTTTAGTAGTATTTGCCTATATGTTATGCACAAATTGCCACCAAAACACAGGGAAGCCCATTTTTTATTTGAAGTATGTTTCCTTGGCCAAGTTTCAATAAAAGCCTTTCCAAAAGAAAAACAAAACATGGATATCAATTGTGTGGTCTGTGGCACAAAATAAGAAGTTCTGTTTTAGAACTAGAATAAAGAATTAACTCCTTTTCTACTTGAATGAAACAGCTTGCATTATTCAGACCATTTTATCAAGAAGCAAACCTATGTTATACTTTACTCTCAAGGATTGAAAAAGTGGAATACAAACAAATGCTTAAACCCAAGATACATTGAAAAGGAAACAAATGTTCCCTTTATTTGAGAATCTGATGGTAGTTAAATATTTTACTTTATTTCAAGTTATAAATGATTAAGATAGCTCTTTAAAATTAGGTCTCCAATTAGGCAATGGTTGTAAACTGTCCATCAGCTAGCTCATTTATATAACAGAGATAACATCATCTTTAAGTTTGAAAAACCCTAGGTTTTAAAACTTTTCCTTTCTACCCAAATTCTTGTAATTTTAATGAAGCACAATGCTATTTTATTTCACTTTCTGTATCTTTTGTTGCTGAATTATTTACAACTAAACATATATTATGTAATATCATTAAATTGGTTTTTGATAATGAACTTCAGTCCATTGAGGGGAACAGTTCTACTGGGCTTAACAAAGAGACTGTAAGTCACCTTTTTCTTGCTACATTTTTTTAAATGCATGATTATATAAAATAGCAAGCATTTTAAATAGTTTCTATTTACTCCCTTTTCCTTTCAGTGCAGTTGTTATAGAATAAACTGAAATTTACTTTCTACACCACCCTTCTTTACCATGGACATGATTGCAGATGAATAGAGTATAGTTTCTATTTGGCAGGATGGACTACTAGCTGAATGGTCTAGATACTAAAAGGTAATTTTGAGAGAATGTTTCTGAATAAATGGAGAGATAAATGAGTTGAAAAAGGAGAACTTTGAGTTCTTTTAAGAATTTGACGACATTTCATTAAAAATGATGAGTTGTAAAATTTGTGTCTCATCTCCTTACTAAAATGACCATGATTTTTTATGAGTTGGGCAACTTGATGGCTAGAACAGCAGTCTTCTGCTTTAAAATCAATGAATATTATAACAGCAGTCCTGAGAAGTCCTGCTACTCCTATATTCTGCTGTTCAAAGTAACAAGATAATACCTTTCAAATTGTAACTGTATAATATAAAGATTTTTTTAAATTTTCATTTGTTTACTGTTTTTTTCTTTCTTCATACTATCAGAGTCAGTAGAATGGTTGGAAGAAGATTAAAATATATTAAGAACAAGTTATGTTAACAGAATCCTCAGACCCTTTACATGCAAAATCAAGGAATGTTTCCCATAGGCATAAACAGACTGAAAACTCACAGTATCTTAAAGAAGTAAATGCTTTATTTCATCATATAAGAATTCTAGAGGCAGTAACCCAAGGTTAGTTCAAATATTCAAAGATGTTAATTTGGAAATATATTTTTGACTCTTTTACCCCCACTATTTATAGCACATAGCTTTCCTTCTCCTGATTGCAAGATGATTCCTTCAATTACAGTCATTGTTTTTACATTCTGGGCAGGAACAACAAAAATAAATATGCCAGATAACCCTTTTTCATAAATGAAACATTCCCAGAAGCATTTTGCAGAGACTTGGTTTATATCCGGATAGCTAGAAGTTGTAACATGTCCACACCTAGATGCAAAAAAAAAAAAAAAGTCTGTGAATGTTAGTGATTTGAGTTTTCGACCACCATAAAATAGAAAAGCAGAAAAAAAGGCATAAGTAGTAGCTCATATGCAACTTAATGTTAGGGTATGCCACAAATATTATTATGTTAATCTTAACAAAAAAACCTATATGATAACAGTAATTTCTAATTTACAGAAAATAAAACTGAAACTCAGAAGGTTAAGTCCTCAAATTCATGATCTTGAATAGCAGAACTAAGAAAAAAGCCCACCTTTGTTCTATACCAAAAAGAAAGCTTGTGAGTACTCTTAAACAATACATGAATAATATTTTATTAGAATATAAATAAGGACAGGTGGGCTTAATCATAACTGTTCAGTAAATACTATGTTAGTGGGTATAATAAAACTGTCCTTACACACATATACAGAGAAAGAGAGAGAGGAGAATCTACAGTTGATATTGTTACTAAACAAAAGTGGGGTTTGACTGCTCACTGCCACCTAAAGGCAAACTCTGGAGGCAAAGACTGTTGAGAACATAAAAAGGTTTTTATTCAGATGCTGGACAAGCCTGGAGAATGCGGGACTCGATGTCTCGAAGTCCATCTCTTCCACAAAATCCAGACAAAATCCAGCTTTCCTGAGCGAGACTAAAACAAAAGGCAGTGCCCAGAATTCCTGCCTCATTTGAAAGCACCATCCTGTGCGACCTGGGGCAGCTGCTGAGCGGTCATCCAGGGAGCTTAGCTTGTCCCCAGCTGTAGTCCAGCTTCAGGCCCCCCCCCCTGGGGACTGCATGTGGAGCCTGCCCCTCCACTGGCCATTCAGCTTCTAGGGCTGCAAGCCCTGTGTTCCCAGGCCAGAGAGCGGGCGAATGCACTAGTGAGAAGGAGCTGGAGAGAGAGAGGGAGCGCGGGAGTGGGACAAGCGGGGGGGGGGGGGGGGGGAGGGGGGGGAGGGCGAGGGAGAGAGACAAACTACCTCTTGGAGTCCATGGTCCAAATGAGGGCTAAGGTCACAGGGCCCACGGAGAGGGCAGGCCAGTCCGCTGTCCTAGTACAGATCCCAAGCAGCTAGTGATGATTAAGAGAGAGTATTTCAATGTTCCCCTGGGTTTATATTAGTTTTGGCTGTGGGATGGAAAAGTGCTTTATCAGAATGACCAATTAGCTTCCTAAACTTTTGTGCGCTTTGGGCGGGTACAGCTGCCAACCAATCACTATTTTCCCCTGCTAGACTGACAGGCCCTTTCCATCCAGCACCTCCCCTGCTGCCATTGCAACTTCTTTTGCACATGTACCTGCCTTTCCTTAGTCTCACCCCCAATCTGGTACAGGAGGTGGGGAGGAGGCCTTTTTCCCTGTTATCCAGTTATGTTGCTAGCCTTGCATGTGCTCAGTGTATGAACACCCCCACTGCTGCCACCTTGCGTGGGGTTACGGGAGACTCTCGCGGCCCTCCATTAGCCCTATGCCTCACATTCTATTCCCTGGTCCCTGTACGAGGTGAGCTGCCAACACTCAGGGCCCATTGGGAGAGAGTGACCAAAGCTGAAGCATAAATAAAGGAACCCTGGAAACCCCACATGGCCTCTCAGGCTTCAGCCAAGGACAACCTCAGCCACAGGGGCGGGGTTTCTGCAGCCAGGAGCAATTCCCCGACACTGGGAACAGGGCACCCGCAGGCACGAGCTCCATGCAGTGAGGCCTCACAGTACTGTGGAAGTACTGCGAAACTCAGTGTCCTTGACCTGGCCTACGGGGGCTCAAGGAAGTATTCCCTGGCTGCCGGCCAGGCCCTCAGTACCCAAACCTCCAGCTTCCATCCCCAAGGGCTGTGACTCAGAGCACAAGTGGTTCCCAGGCTTCATCTTCCCCAGCAGTCCCTCCTGTTCCCTGCCCTCGGCTCACTCCCAGCAGTCTGGTCAGGCTATCAGTATCAATATCACATATTAGTTTTGTAAGAACATAAGGACAAGTGTTTAAATACACATGTTTCAGAATATATATGGTGATATGGAAAAAAAGGAATAAGTTTTATTTTCAATTTCATCAGGTAGTCGGCCTCTCATACTTGCCCTAATTTAAGTCCAAAAAACAGATTATTGCCGAAAATACAATGGTCTGATTGGAAACTCATATCTGAATCTTTAGAAAATCTATCTTTAAATTCTGTCCACTAGACAAAGTGATATTACTAGTGTATTATATTTCTCTGTAAAGATTTCCAAACCATTTAGACTCATTTTGTCAACTGAAAACACCCTCTCTTAAGAGTCTAAAGATTATGATGAGCTTCAAAATCAGAAATGTAACATCCAAAATGGCCTATAACTTTTCTATAGCATATATTTGGAGGAAAGAGGATTTTAAAGTGATATAATAGGTTAAAAGTTATGATTGTTTGACTTTACTATGATTTATCTTACAAAATAAAGTGTAAAAAAAGCATTGCATTATACATAAAGACTTTCTATAAATTCATGTTAAAAGCCCATGTTGCTACTATTTCCCCCCAAATATACCAAAAATATATCCAAAAATCATTGAATAAGAAATGTATTTCTTATGATCATATAAAAGACTTTCCAAATACTTTATGGTAGCAAACATAAGGGAATTGCTGCCACGGATTTTGCAAAATGTTTTTCATTCTATTTTCTACATTGTTTCTAAATGATCTGCTGAATATGTCAACTTAGTCATATTAATGTTTAAATATGCTATCTTCGCTAAAAGAAAATTTAAAATCTTCCTTTTCTGATATTACTCCTGTTGCATTTGCCTGTTTCTGAATTTTTGCTTTATATAAATTCATATATAAATGAGTTTTCACACTCACATTTCTAGTTCTTTCCACATCATCAACCAATCTTACTATGTTTATCATGATCTAGTCCTTCAGAAGTACCTCATATTTTACTGTCAGCTCTGGAGTTTATAGAGCTTTCTTTCAATAGAGCTATACGTCCCGAAGACATAAATGCTAAAAATACATAATCGTGATCTTTTTTGGAAATGATTTGATATCTATATTGAAATGATTCTCTACTTTGCAATGGTTTTTGTAATAGAATCATATAGTATCTAGTAGGATATTCTTTTGTTCACACAGTGCACACATATACACACCATCCAAAAAATATAGTCTTCACTATTATTTTCCTCTTTCATCAAGTTTTAATGATAAATATTTATCACTAGATACTTTTCCATTTTTAAAACATTTCAACATTATTTGGTATTTTACTTACCTTTTTTACTTTAAAGTAAGACTCTTTGAGGTCATATGTACTATTTTTAATCTTATCTTATTTCCTTTTTTTGAAAGACTATCCTGTATTTTCTCTCTAGGTAATAACTCCACTTTTTTTTATTAGATAGATTTTATTTTATTTTATTTTATTTCTCTTACCAGATACAATTTCTCTTTTTAAAAGTGGCTCCGAAGTCATTGATTCTCTTTCCAAATACATTCTTATTAGGTCATTTACTTATTCTACTGATAAGCTAGAAATCATAAACATTACTACCTTTCTATCCTTTGTTTGACTTCTTTCTACTATAAACCTAACAGGGTGAAATGATATGATGTCTGTGTGTTCTTTCAAAGTTATTAAAACATTTCAGATTTCTTCATGACTAACCATCTGACAGTCCTAAATAAGTGACATAAGCCTGCTGGTTCAGGGCTATTAGCACAGCCTTCAGAGTATTTCTAATATACCATCTAAGAGGACAATTCTCTCAGTTAAATAAGCCACACTTCCCGTAAGTTTTGCACTTACTTGCACAAGGAGTGTCACCTAATACTACTATGTATAAATTCATTGAAATAAGTTGTGTGATTTTACTTTAAAAATTATTTAAGCAGAAGACACAATGTTAAATTTAAAAGACCTTTAATACCAACTATGTAGATTCTTATAGCTTTCTCTCAAATTTTTACATTGGAATTACTTGCCTATGGCAAAGTTAATTCTATGAAAGACTTATAAAGTAATAACATGAACTCTAGAGGTCCCAGTCAGAGAGTTACTTAAAACCTAAGGGACAAATTGAGTATCAAAGGAGTGAATAAGGATAATATTAGCATTTAAAATATCTTTCAGAGAAGTAATGAATGGTAGTTTCTGCCTATAATCCCAGAATTCATAACTTATAAGATGAACACCTATCTACATCACAGACTCATGTCCACTCAAGTTCACATTATTTTTGAATTGAATTTGTTATGCCATTCAGATAAATCTCATCCTGATCACATGTACAATTAAGAGGAAAGGAGAGAGAGAGATAGTTCACCTCAGTTTTAAAACAATATTGACTTAGCCTAAAGAAAAGAGAAAATGCTTCTTATCATGAATAAGAGCATCCTCTTAATTGTCTCAGTTTTGCTATCAAGATAAAAAAAGTAAGCTTCATTTTCAGCATCATCAATTTTTAAATATGTATCTTTTTGTACTTCCCAAATTACTTATTGTCTAGTAACCTGGAAATCAAAATTTCAAATTAGTCTACCATTTAAAAAAATCGATATTTACATTCGTCGGTGGCGGCAGCAGCCGTCCGTCTCGAGAGATGATGGTGTAGCTTCTTAAGAGTCTATCTGCACTGCCGAGAATGGCTGTGCAGTCCGACTCGGGAGTGACACGGTATCTGTCTCCTCCCGTGTTGAATCGACATCTTGTGATGACGCTGGAGTGTCCTCTCCAGTGAAGCTGAAGCTACAGAGCCTGGGCAGAGTGATATGGAGGGTCTGCTGTTGCCCATGCAGCAGACCCCCCCTCTCTTTGCAGCTGAAGGGTCCAAGGGAAAGACGGAGTCAATACAGCTTGGCTTCAGGTGCGCCGCAGGAGTTGCCGGTGTTGACTACAACGTCAAACCGCCTTAGGGACTCCGGCTCCGGATTTTCTGTCGGGGTTTACTCCCTTAGCCTTTCCCCTGAAGAGGTATGCCGCAAGGCAGCAGAGGTTTTTTGGAGTCAGAGTTTTCCTTCTCTGATGTGCCCTGACTGGAAGATCGAACCAGCGACACTTAGCTCGCAGGCCAACGCTCAATCCACTGAGCCAAACCAGCCAGGGTAGGATATTTACATTAATCAGCATAATATGAACATTTATTAGTTTTAGATTAATTTATTATATTAATTAAATTAAAACATATATATTGTGCATCAGCCATAAATAGGCACTAAAACAAACACAATTAAATATTCAGACATGTTTATCCTTTAACACAAAGTAGTTTTTCTTTTCTGTATTCTCTTCAAGGGATCTGCATTTACTATTAAGGACTATTTTTCTACATATTGCCTGGCCTGGAACTATTTCCTTATTTACTGATTGATTGCTTTGTCAGTGTTCTTAATGCAAAAATAGTATCTCAATTTATTCAATGAGAGATTTACAGTACTTCATCAAATCAAAGACAAAATTTTCCTAAATTTTAACATCTCTGTAATTGGTATATAACTTACAGTTGATGGTATTCTAATAATTTCATTGGCTATGGTGTATGTTTTTGCTTGACTTTTCTTCTTAATTTCTTTTTTTCATTCTGAGTGATACATAGAATAATGGTGGATCTTGGGATTGAGATAATCTTAGACTGATGAAACATGATGTTTTCTTCAACCCCAACAACATAATGTTGAAATGTGCTTATTTATTTATCCATATGAGCTTATTGTCAATGAAAATTAGGCTTTTCAATGGGATCACAAGAAAGCATTTCAAGGACCCATACCCAGGAGATTATGGACTGACATAGTTTATTTAGGTGGAAATAGAAGCTGACCCCTGGGTTTCCAACATCCCATTTCCATCTCCCCACCATAGAAAAAGTCCAGCCGTGTGTTCAGAAGGCAAAAACAAAGCCAATGTCCAGAGTTTCTGCTTCATATTGACGCTTGGCTCTTTTGGAGCCCGTGCCATCTGCTGTAGGCCCTGGTGAATGCTAGGCCCACATGGTCACATGCTCCCAGGCAAGAGAGAATGTGTGAATGCAAACACACAAGGCAAGTGCTGGTTGATGGACCAGGTGCTTTTTAAAAAGAATCAATCAACTTCCTAGGATTTTGTGGCTTTTTGATAGACCTACCCCCTCGAAAGACTGACAGACCTCTTTGGTCAAGCACCTTCCTATGTGCCTCCCACCCCCAACTATCTGATAACAGATGGGGCAAGGGAGGGGTGTTAATCCCTGTGACACTGAAATGTTATGATCCCTTGGGGACTGAAGCTGTAGCTTCCTAGTGAAGCAAACAGGCTTATATTCCCCAGTTTAAGATCAATGTCAAATTCCCTTTGTTCTCCTTTTTTTAGTAAAAATTAGCTAACTACCTATGATAATAGTCTGACAAGATGGTCAGGATCATCCTGACCACACAATTTTTTTTCTTTTTTTTTTACCTCTGCTGTAAGAATATTCTGAGTCCAGCCTCTATCTGCCATGCAGCCAAATATAGAAAATAAGATAGTGCCCAAAGGTGATTTACAGAAGTATCCAAACCACCACCAGGCAGAAATGGTTCTCCTCAAGGTTAACTATGAATAGAAATCTTGCCAAATCCAGTAGTCAATTTCACAGCAGAATTTATCAGAGTTGACCTTACAATTTAATTCCCCTTGAAATATTTTCTAGACATGAAAATATAAAATATATACTATATATGGCTTATATGATACATCTTCTACTGCATTTCTTCTTACGTTATTACTCTCTCTAAGTCAATTTAAAGGATAGATTGAGTTTCAAAATTTCAAATTAAATGTCTGTCTTAATTTCTTTTTAGGCACTTCCTGTACTGCCTGTGCTACCTAACTTGATGATCTTTAACAAAGACTTATGAACATTTAAGCATAGAGTTTGAAAATAATATAGATTTAGATGTAGTGATAGATTCTATATCTTTAGCCCTAGATATTTCTCCTTATATTTCTTTGTTGACATAAGATTTATTTATAACACTATGTTATAAATATGAATGCTTTTATTTTCTATTAACTAGAAATTAATTATAATTAAAATTTTTAATATGGTATTTTCATATATTTTTATATATTGTTGTTATACCTAGCATAATGGCTAAAATCTTATTAGTTATACAAATTTGTCCGTTAACTATTTTCTATTTGCTAAATTCACTCTATACCTTCAAAAGATAACGAAAATATTTCTTCTTTTTAAATGTTTTAATCTTAATATTTTGGCTTAATGCTTTCTAAATAAGAAACTCCAAACCTCCAGTATAATAATTAGTGTTGGCCATCCAATATGTTATTATTTTGACTTATAAAAAACATTTCTAAACATGTAACATAAAGTATGATGTTTGCTGTGGGTGTTTGGCGTGTACCATTTATCTGTCTAAGAAAGTCTTCTCATGTGCTTTAAAAAAAAAAAAGCCTATAGTGTAAATGACTGGATACAAAAAATTTACTCTCTGCACCTATTTTTAAAATGTTGTTGTTTTCTTTTTTTCCCATTAATGTGTTGGACTATCCTAATTGATTCTTTCATCTGCAACTCTTAGGAGGAAACATTGTTTAAAAGTTACTTTTAAATGCTCGATAATCTGTTTATATTTTATTTAACACATTTATGTTTTTGCTTATGAATGACATTGATTTTTACTCTTCTTTCATGTAGTATAATTACCTGGTTTTCATATCAGGGTTACATTGGATTCAAATAATGGGTTAGGAATCTCTTGCATAAGGTGAGAAGAATCTGTACTTTGTTCCAGTTAATATAACATATGAAAAAAAGTGTAGGAAAATTTTGCAGAACTTTTAATCTGCAAAGAAAACCTTAGTAAAATTCTAAAAAATATAAATGTTTACACAGAAATATCCCTAATAATTAGACATTTAAGAAGATGAGTATTTGATTTGGTTCTTGGAGATATTCAGGGCAGAAACATCATCTTTCTTTTCCTCAGTAATTCTCATTTAGAAAACAGAAAATTTTAAAAGTAGAGGGAGACAAAGAAAGAAAGAATCAGTGGGCCAGAAAAATAGACAGCTGGTAAAAGAACAAATGAAGCCACTGCATAAACCTCCAGGAAAAAAGCAATTCCTTCCAAGGTGGTTCAGTAGAAGATGAAAGGTTAATGTTAAAATACAGTTTTTAAACTAGAGTAAGCACTAGGTCTCAGGTGATTAATTATTGTCCTACAATTAAAACAGTGTGGGGAGTTGGCTCCTTGCATAATTGGCAATAATAGTTGTTGGCCAGGATATAGAGAATCAGGAATTCTCATTCATTGCTAATGGAAATTCAAACTAGTACAGCGATGTGGCAGACAGTTGGCAGGTTCTTTTGTAAAGTAAATATGGTTTGTTATATAATCCAGCAACCACTCTCCTCTTTACTTATCCAACTGACTTTAAAGCTTATGTCCACACAAAAACCCAAACGCAAGTGTTTATAGCCGTGTTATTTATAATCATCAACCAAATGAAAGAGCCATTGCTGCAACAATTTGAACAATAAAATAAAGTAGTAATGAATTATACCCCAATGCATAAAGTAAATAGCTATGAGTTTGTATTGATATAAATAAACGAGTGAATAAATAAAATGGAGGGAAAACACAAATCTTCCATTCAGAAGAATTCCAAACAATTTATGTATATACTTTGCCATCAGGAAATGAAACAAAATTCCCGCTGCATAAATGTGGGTTATGTAGTGACTCTCTTCTGAACTATATCGAATGGAAGGGAAAAAAAAAAAAAAACAGTAACTTTGCAGTGGATTAAGTCTGACAAACACTACTAGGTCAGATTATCAAGGTCAATTTCAATGGTAATAAAATAATGTTGATAGTGTATGCCCTTGATGTGATGTGATGTAGCAGCACTTTATCTACTGCTTCTTAACCCCCACCTAACAACGTGAGAGAATCAGAGAAATTCTAATTGGGGGGATATTTTACAAAATACATAACCAGGATTCCTCCAAGCTCTGAAGGTCGTCAAACACAAGGAAACGTAAGGGGGAATTACAATGAAATATAATGTGGTATCCTAAAAGAGATCCCGGAACAGAAAAAGAACATTAAGTTATTAAAAAGTAAAGAAATCTGAACAAATTAAGATGAATTTCAGTTAATAATAATGAGTAATATAAAAGGTGAGAGATTTTACACCAAATTCTGTCATTTGTCTTTCATGTGAGTATACCTGCATGGAAAAAATCTGAAATCTAGCTACTGTACAGTTTTTTTTCTTTTTTTTCTTTTCAACCAGTAGGCTTTCAGGAATGGCTTGATTTACAAACAAGTAAAATAGTCTGTTGCTTTCGTTTCTAGTTTTTCTTACATTATCCAGCTAGTAATCTAAAAAATAAAGATGGGTTTACTAGAAAACTATTTATAAAAATGGGATTTGTAGAAAATAGTCAGTTGGGAGATATTTAAATGTTATGTGATAACATCCTTATCTTCCATAATAAGAAGCTAACAATTATAGTCTAAATAAAAATTTTTACAAAAATTACACATTTAAAGAATTTATACTTATTGATTTGAGAGCGAGAGAGGGAGGAAGGGAAAAAGAGAGTGAGAAAAAGAAACATCAGTTTTTGATCCACTTATTTGTGTATTCATTGGTTTATGTGACCTGACTGGGGACAGAACCTGCAACCTTGATATATATCAGGATGACACTCTAAATAACTGAGATACATGACCAGGGCCAAACAAGTATACATTTTAATAGATTTAATATCAGATAGAAAATAATTAGAAGCAATTTTTATTAAAAAACACAAGGATTTCAAGTATTCTTTCTCATTTAGCAACTTGGTCACTAGGTTCTTTAGGGCAAGGACTGAGAAAAAAACACAAAAAATTCAAAACACAAAATCAACATTGTAAGCTATTAATGCAATATATTAGTTTGATATGTGGTGTTTCCATAAGGTAAATTAACATTATTTTTTCCCAGTTTCCTTCTTCCTTTTATTACTGCAAATGTGTGTACAAATTTTTACGTTTTCTCTGTGACTGAGAAAAAGAAAAACATCTATAACATTACTAAAAACAAATTCAATGTATTATTGCTTTAAATTCATCTATCCCCACTTTCTTTGAAGTTACATATTTTTTATTCTTGTCTGCCTTCTTGAAATAAGCTGCTTTCTTCCATGTCTTTTTAAACCATGGTCAAACAATGTGTATATCTTCTTTAACTCAAAAATAGAACAACATGAAGTTTGTCACAGTTCCACACTGTCTATTCCTGAATCTAGTGTGTATATGTTCATTCATCATATCATAAAATAGTATGAAGTATCTTATTATAAATTTGATTTGCATTTCCCTAATGGTTAGTGAGGTTGAGCATCTTTTCATGTGCTTATTGGCCATTTGTATGTCTTTTTGGAAAAATGTCTATCTGTTTAAGAAAAACTGTCAACTTTCTGATGAAAATTCTTTTTATCCAATAAATTCATATGTTTTTCAACATTGAAAATTTCCAATTTTTAGGATTTCTTTTTATTTATAGAATTGTATTTTAGTTACTTTATTAATTTGCTATTATAAAAATTTTTGTCTTCTATTATATGTTCTTTCTACTTTTTGTTTATATATATAAATGCTCTTGACTTTTATATGCTTACTTTACTACCCACTACAAATGATATGCTGATTTGCTACATTTGCTAAATTTTGTAGAATAAATAGATCAGCTGTGGCCAATTATAAAGTCTCAAATGTTCATCCTCTGGTTTGCAAAATTCCTGAACTATTAACAATCTGCTTTAAATGCCAGCCTAAACTGGCTCCAGCATAACACTTCTTTTTACTTTAATACATTATTTATTAATTTTTAATAGTTTTTTCATTGATCTTTTGGTTTTCTGAATGTATAATTATATCATTGCAGTTAGAGATATACATTTTCTACTTTATAAAAATTTAATTATTTCCTGTTTCTAATAGCATTAGTTAATATTTCCTACAAACATTAAATGTTCCTAGAAATAGTCTCTATCCCTACCTCATTTATAATTTTAAAAGAGAAGTTTCTAGTGTTTCTCATTATTAAAGAAGCTTCTGCTCTTGACCTTTATATTGATATTTTTGTTTTGTGTATCTCTGTATGTGTACATGTCAATTATCTATCTAGAAATGGTTATTTTACTGAATGTAACATAAATTAATGTTCACATTATTTTTTGTCTGATGCTTTTTTCTGCATCTATACTGAATCTGTGCAGGTAATCATATAACCATTTTCTTAAGTTCCACTAATATGGGATTGCATTCATACATTTCTTAGTAATGAAATTCCATTTCTATTTCTGTAATAAAATCTCCTTCATGACCTTGTCTTTTATATTCTATTTTATTGAAATGTTGTATTCTATTACACCCTATTATTTAAAATATTTACAAAATATGTATAAATGTGATTGGTCTATACTTCTCTTTTTTTAGTGTATAATTTTATCAGGCTATGAAAACATTACAGAATTCTGAAAGTGTTAGCATTATAGATTTTGAAATTACCAAGCAAGACGGACAATCTAACCTAACTTTATTCTTCTTTTTAAAATAGATTGTTAAAATACATATTTAAATATAAGAATTCTCTACATGGAAATAGCACACTATAAGTGATGTGAACTATATGTGATTATATTCTACATATACCTTTGATATCAGTTACAAGAGTTATATTATTTCTATTTTACGCATGAGAAAAATGGGTTACTAAATTGAAGTTTTAAATTGATTGATTAGCAGTAATAAATCCCAACTTAATCCTCTTGATGTAAGATAAAAATTTCTTATAAGTTTCTGCCACCTCCCCTTCTAGTGAAGCGAGCAGTGAGCACTCAGCCATCTGTTCTCACGCTTTCAGTCTTTCCTGTTGCCAGTGGTTTGGTAGCAAAATCTATAATAATGGGAAATTATTGTTGTGTCTGAATAACAACTAGATATCAATGTCACAAAAGTTTTACCAATAATCTTGATAATGTAGAGTCATTAACTCAATGAATGAACTGCTGACTTTTTCATCTTTCAAGGGGTATGTTATAGTCTTTTTCTACCATGATAATTTATAATGTGTATTTATTGGAATTTAGGAGGAAAAAGAAAAGTGTGAAGAACAATAGTATCCAGGATAATACAATAACAAGTGTTTCTCATTTGATAAAAGTTAGCTCTTTAAAGGAAAAATTAATAATTAAATTTGTTATAATTCTGTCATCAGAATGCAATAAAAAGCCAGGTAATTTTAAAAGCCTATAGATTAGCATACCTTTAAGAAAATGGAACTAAGCCTTAAATAATGTCTTTAATTATGACTATTAATAATGTCAATTAATAAAACATTCTCTCAAATTTCATTTTTAAGTTAATGGCCTTAAATTGCCTTAACCAGAATTATTATAATACAGAAACTCCTGTGAATATACTAAATAGTTATAATAAACCCCATAATTTACTTAATAAAATAAACTTTGTAAGAGGTTGAATTAGAAAGAAAAAGACAAAAGCAATAGCTATAGACAAACAAAGGCGTTCTCTTCTCTCCCACCTTGCATTTTATTGAGGGAAATATGGGAAGGCAGAATAATGATTACTTTTACTTTAAACGTTTTTTGTACAGAAGAGAAAGAAACATTGACTCTTCCCCCTCTAATTAGAAGGCAGAATGTACTCCAAGCAGAGGGACATTAAAGAATGTGATCATAGAAAGTGGCAAAGGTTAATTCCATGAGTACCTCTGATCCCATCTCTTTCTGGATTATTTTGTGACCCCAGTGCTCTGTTTTTCTTCTCAATTGTCTCCTGATTTACTGCTTCTATTTACTTTCCCTGACATACTTTCTTTCTCACAAGTGGAGGCTGATTAGTTTTTGTTATGATTATATGACTTAATCTCTGTGGAGAATTTGGCGAGGAGCAGTGAGAGGTGCATAATAAAAAGATATGTTGCTTCTACTGAGATTACAGAATCAAATGTAATGCAAAGTTTATGCAAAAAGAAATGCAATAACAGTACTTTGGATGGTTATGAAGTTAGTCTAAATTAAAATGTATACTGAAATTAATTTTATCTTCTTGAATAGCAGAATAATCCCGTTTCCTCTCCTTGTGTTGACTTAGAGTTGAATAATGCCCTCAATTTCAAATTCATGTGTCACCAACCAAAACAATCTCCCAAGGAAATCTGTTAGGCAAATGAGTTTTCCCAAATTGCCAGAGTTGCCTACTGAGTAAAATGAGTGAGCAAACTTCTGAGGATTCACCACTTATGGGTATTAAAGTTCATGTTTGGCAAGAATTATAAAGTGCATTCAATCTTTACTCACAGACGGATAAACTAATTTGATTAACTGAAGCCTAGAAGAAATTGAGGTCAAATGGAGTGTTAGCAGGTAAACTATGAAAATTAGTGTTAAAAATATTGTTAGTTTTAGTACAGCACAGCACTGTGTTAAGTAATGAATACAAAAACTTCATTCAAGTGTTGAGGTTTTTTTAGAAGTATTTCTTAACCAAGGTAATCTGGTAGATACCTTATTTCATCTTCATTCTTATAATAATTAATATCATTGCACATAACTTGAAAAGTAATACCTAATCTATCATTTATACTGTGTAGTTTTATATAGTATTTAATTTTTAAAATTATATTTATATTTCTCATATTTCCAGTTTTATTATAACTTTCTAGAGGGCTAAGGGTGTTTTTTAAACTTCATATCTATGAAGCCTCCTTACACATACTAAGCATTTAGTATATTTTATAGAAAATCAATTGACTTGATGAATTCTCCAAATTATAGCTAATCTTTAGTGCAGCTAAAAATAACCTGCATAAAATATCAAACTTTTCACTGTCAAGAACCATTTCTACTCCCAATTTGAAATTTGATTTTACTAGATATGGGTTCAAATTTAGACTTTCATATACATGGACAACCACTGCATGAGATAGGTACTATTATTCCATTAAAAAATGTGTTAATTATCAGTTAAAAGGCTGATAATTGAATGTGGCAGAAGTATACAAAAATTAAGTATCCTTGCATTTGTCCCAACTATCCCAGAAAAAACAAGCAAATTTATTATTTCTGTACTGAAATGTTTCCACCTTTGGCTTCTTCTCTGCCACTGCAGCTATGTTCCTGGTTGCAGTTCCTATTTTCATCTTCACATCATGTGTATGACTCCCTGTAGAGAATGTAGCTAGTCTTGTGCTATAATTTTAGTAGAGACATTATTTCCTAGTTGGTTACCTTAGGTTATAATCTATGTTTCTAGTTTTTTTGTTATTCATTTTTGTGATCCTTCAAATAACGGTTGTAGAAATTAGAAAGGTAAAATAATTAAAAACAAATATATACAAATTCATTTGTTACCTAGTGGCCTTCTATCCACACTTAATAATTCCACCAGTGGCAGCTGTTTCACTGAAAGTGTCTTCCATGACAATCCTCAGAGGGGAGAGTTTAGAGAGCCGTGTCAAAAGGCATACTAAATAACCTATTCACATAACTATCACAAATCAATCTCTTGGTAGGAAATAGAAACCAGGTACAAAAATAGGATTATATTTTTAAATCACTTCTGGGGATCCCAGCTGTCATTTTAAACCACTTCTCTTTGGCTGCCTAGTTTTTAATTTGTATCCCTGTCTTGACTCAACTAGAAAACATTTATCCAGGGCCAAAAAGCAAAAGCCAACATGTTATTGGTTGAAAAAATACTCATTTTCACAAAGAATTACAACCAGATCAAGGACTTCAAAAGTTTATTGATTCATAGGAGAACACACAGTAATAAGAAAGACTAATTGCAAATTGTATGTATATAATTATTAACACATTCTGACTGTGCTTTAGAATACAGAATGTTTTATTTTTTATTATCTATTTTATTTTTATTTTTTCTAACTGCTGTATTGGTGTAAGTGTGTGATTGCTGTGAGTTGCTGGTCACTGAGACATTGTTCATCTTTTTCTCTTTCTTGTTTTCCCCTGCAAGATTGATAATTGCTTTGTTAGTGCTGAAAGAGCTGCTTGGTTGTCTTTGATTCATTTCTCCAGCATCTACTTAGAATTCTAGCTGATTCAAACTATTACAATCTTTAGAAAATAACATGTAGCTGAGCAAAATCAATTTAATTTTGTCTTTAAAAGATTATTATTTATTTTGCCATAGCTTTGTAACAAACTTTGTGACTTCCTTTTAGAAGTAAAGGATTGTAGCACACCTTTCTTTCAAAATTTGCAAATGTAAGACAAAGTGCAACCAAGTGCTTATGCTGAGAACATTAACTATATATCTGAGACTGATGAGGTCCTTACTGCCCTTAGAGAGGAGATGGCATTATGCCTTTCTTATTTTCTTTATTGTTTTTCTATTACAGCTGTCCTACCTTTCCCCCCATTGCTCCCCCTCCACCCTGATCACTCTCCCTCCCAAATTCAATCTCCACCCCGTTGTCCATGTCCATGGGTTATTTATACTAGTTCCTTTATTAAACCCCTTCTCTACTCCCCCCCCCCTTTTCTCTCTCCCCTTTCCCCCCTTACCAGTGTCAGTCTGTTCCTTGTTTACTTGCCTCTGGTTCAATTTTGTTCATTTGTTTGTGTTGTTCATTAGTTTCCTGTATTAGGTGATATCATATGGTATTTGTTTTTCATTGCCTGGTTTATTTTGCTAAGCATAATTCTCTGTATTTTTTTAAAGCATTGAATGTTGGTCTCCTATATTCTAATTCTCTAATTTAAATTAATATACTATTTTTTGTAGAAATAAATAATATTTTTTCTGGATTCTTTTAAGATCTATCTTAGGCTCTTCAGCTGCTATAACAGAATATAATAAACTGGGTGATTTATAATTTAGGCCACATTTGTTTATCTTGTTCTTTTAATTTTCTATAACACTATGAATTACTTTTGTTTGTTTTGTTTACTCAAAGAGTAATCTCGCTTTGATTACAAGTCAATATTCGCTTTATAGATTTTAAGCTACATTAATAGGTGGATATTTGGAATAGTTTTTTTCATTCGGGTTAATTACATTTTTAGTTATTTTGAGCTCTCATTTGTTTCTGGTTATAATGTTTTCATTAAGGTACCAATATTTTGACTTATTTTGGTTTAATGTTTATATGTTATATATTTTTGAACCCTTTCACTTTAAATTTTTTTCTATTGTTTTAAGTTTTGGGGAAAGGTAGATACTTATTTTTTTTTCCTAGTTCAATCATATTTTTAAAAATGTTACTACCCAGGCTTTATATTAAATTAGTTCATGTAAGTGTGCATTTTTCTTACTCTGTGCTTTCTATTTTCCATATTTCTTCCGTTTCTTTTCTTTACGTACTTCAACTGATTACTTTTTACCTCATTTTTTTCTGAATTGACTCAATGATTTTACTTTACTCTCTATTAGGGCTTATTCTTGAGGTTGCAAGATGAATTCTTGACTTGCCAAGCCTAATATAATTTAGAACATTTGTCTCCTTCTGGAAAATACAAGACTATAAAACATTTTAAATCCACTTATTTTCCCCTAATATTTGTTATTAAAATTGTGGTTATATATTTACCACTGGGATTTGCCAGGAGATCTTTTACAACATGGCAAGGCTTGGGCTCCATATTTTTCCCTCTAACCATCCCCACCCTAACCTTCCCAAACTTTCAAACTCCTGTTCAATCACCCAGTCTTCCAGCCATGTCTCCGGGTATCACCATACACTTCTAGGGAAAAGAATCACCCAATGCTTTCACCTCTCAGAGCTTCCTTTATTAGTAGACATTTGTCCTGTGTCTTTTCACTACCTCACCGGTTTTCCATGGTTTTCCTCTATAGAAGTTCTCCCCTAACATCCATATACCAGCCAAAATTTCATAGATGGGCTTGAGAGATTGAATGAACTGTGTACAAAAAATTAGCTTAAAATATTTATTTTCAATGCGAGACTCTTCATGTAAAACTGACTTTATCACAAATATATAAGACAGCTTAATCTTTTTGTTTTGATTTTATTAAAAAATATATATTTTATGAGCCGTAATGAACACAGTGATTTCTGAGTTGTAACTGTCCTGGGTGTGGATGCATCAAATATTTAGAGCAAAATAAAAAACAACTTTCCCTCTTTCAACCATGACCCTGCATTTTACAGTGTCAGCTTTTTTTTATTTTTTCTCTTCGTATTTTAATTAAAAGCTATGCTGAGGTAAGTTGATACTTCAGGCTTTGCCTGTAGACTAGACCTGGCCAAAAGTCTTTTTTTTTTTTTTCCTTTATTAAAAAAGCCTTATTGACTCAAGGCCACTGCTGGTTGAGCAAGGTAGACATTGTAATAGTCCATTTTAATTATGTGACTTGGATGACATTTACATTTTGATTCCTGTACACCAAGATGTGATAGAAAAGGGTTCATGAATGAAAAAAGTTGAAAAGGGAAGTCCAGTGGAATAAGATTTATAGGTAAAATGTATCTCCTTTTTGGCTGTGAAAAGCATTGGCAGAGCTATGCTCTGCACAATAGCAAAAGGTAATCAGAAAGAATACTCCTGGATAAGAAACAAGGCATATACATAGTTGAAACATTTAATATGATAGGTTTCATACAACTGAAAATCATAGGCTTTTCTCATTACGCAATCACACTGACTCTGTTACATAAAGTGCATTGTAGGGAAAGAGCTTACGTAGAGAGCCGCTCATCAACACGCTCTGGGGGGGGGAAAAGCAAGGAAGAAACAAATTTTATATGCCAGCCAAAGTTCTTCTAAACATAGCCCACAGGTTTCAGAATTTAAGATACTATTTGTCAACTTTCTCCCAAAGAGAGCAAAAGAAAGCATAATGTTATACATTCAGAATTGTGTAGCTTTTGTTGCAATCTATCCTTGAACAGAGTATATGTCTCTATTCCAGTAATAACATATAGAACAAGTGACTTTCTCTTCTCACCGAAATAAATATACACCAGTTTTTGTCCTAAGCCTTGCAGCCATACTCTGTTATTCCCTGCTGATATCCAGATATCTCTCAGAATATTTTAACAACAGTAAAGAAGCAGTTGCTCCGAGGTGTATGTTCTTTTATTCCAACAGATTTTGAGAGGCTGCGGTATTTCTTTTACAGTCATAGAGCTTTATCTGAATTTCCTTCACTTACTAAAAAAAAGTACAATTGCCATTGCTGCTGAAAGAAAGAATAATTAATTACCTGAAGACAAAGCTTGAGGTGAGAAAATCTGAGTCCTAGATTCTTGGTTCAATAGAACGATATTAATTAAATGAGATTCTTCATGCTCTCTTATCCTCCATTTCAAAAATGTCAATATATTGAGGTAATGAATATAGGATTTATTAAAGTACAAAAAAAATAAGAAGAAAAAAGAAGAGGAAGAAGCAGAAGAAAAGATAAAAGAGGAAGATTAAGGACAAGAAAACCCTGTTTCTTTAACATTTACTTTTTGCAGAGTATTGCACTAAGTGGAATGTACTAAGATATGCGTAATCGCATTAAACATTCACAGTCTCATTTGCATACTTGTCGTTAATGTAAGAATTACGGTGAAGACTAATATTATCACCATTTTCCAGACCAGAAGACTGTGGCTTAGACAGAACATGTGTCTCGTTCAGTGCTGTAGTTATAAGAGGATACAAAACCAGGTCTGACTGCAGAGTATATAGGAGTGACTTCTGTTACGCACTCCCTTCCCCTTGAGACAAAAGTGCTAAGCCACGGGACTGATCTAATTCAGGTTCCAATAAAGGTCTGCACTTATTTTATAAAATTCACTTTTGTACTAGATAAAATAAGAAACTCAATTCTAATCTCTCTAGGTCAGAAATTAGGATGACAAATCACTGAGGGAGCCAAGAATGAATTTATTCTGAAAACAAGCTATTTTTTCTTCCCTTATGCAGAAGCCTCATAGGTGGGCTTTCTTCCTTGTATCTCCGGTCTGCAGAACAAACCACGACAAATCAGGAAGCAGATTAACCTGGCACACATTTCAACCAATCAATTTCTTCCAAGGATATTGTCGTCACTTTTAACAAGAAAAGCTAATTTGAGTGCTTCGAGGAAAAGGGAATAAAGAAGACTGAATGGGCCTGGCACAAACATCAGTGGTAGGCAAACGCAAACCTCAAAACCAAGGAAACAGGTTTCCTGTGTTCACAAAGAGCCCTACCCAGGGGGTAGAGCTGGTGTTACCTCTGAAGGTTATTATGGCCCACAAAGCACAATTAGAGAAAGGAAATTTCTACTTGTTAATTCTTTAATTTCTTAAACCAGACTCAGATGCTATTACATTATAGCTTCTCCCTTCTTCTGTCATAATATCTAGATTTAGGAATCATTCAACACAGTCACTTTAGGTAGGAAATGAGCAATTAGAAGACCAAAGACCCCCCCCCCAATAAGTTATCTTTCCCTGTTGGATCACAATAAAGCTCCTTAAACCAGCAAAGAAATGACAATGCTCGAAATGACGCAATAACCTCTCTCCTTCTCTTTAGGAAGAATATTCTTTGGCCCCTCCTCCATCCTACTTCTGCCAGAGCCTGCCTTCCCCAAGAGCCTCTTTTGGCTGGATTCCACTCTTTCAGGACACCTTTTATCAGCTCCAGCTGTCCAAGGTAAGCTTTGTTCTTTATTTCACAGAGAGTTTTCAGAATAGAGAAACTATAATTACAACCCTCTCGACAGTCAACTGAGTTATTTAGAATTGTTGTCTGGATCCTCTAATTTTGTTCAACTTTACCTTTGGGGCTAGTTAACTGTAGTGGAAAAAGCAGGTGCTTTAAATCAAACCAATTTTTTTTTATAAAAATACCTCCTGTACCATTAAAAAGCTGGTGATCATGCGTGAGAGGCATATCACCTACCATCATTTAAAAACTGGAGACCATAATTCCCATGATACAAGGCTATGAGGAAATCATGTACAGGGTGCATCTCGTATAATCTCAGCACATATTGGGAGAAGTTTGGGGGGAAAGAAGGTTAAACCTTTGGGGGCTAGACAGGGGGTTAGAAGCTGTGGAAAAGAAGAGAGGTGAGGAGTAAAGAAGATGTATCAATCTTAATGAGAAGAAAACATGACAAGCAGAGTGAGCGTGGGATCAATTGAGGGATCGGAGTGTGTTGATGTCTGGGGAAGTTTTCTTAGACCCTCTGTCCTGCCATACAAATGTCACTGTGATCACATTCCTCAAACTATAAATCAGTCTTCACTACCTCTCTTGGTATTTTACCCTGCAAGAAAACCCTCAGGTGGAGGATAAACATAAAGTATTTAGGGACAGGTGAAGCACCATCTCCACTTCAATTCCCAGAACTCTGCTTTCCCCCCAAAAGTCTCAAGCAAGTCACATCATATTTCACTTTTATAACACTTATGGCTTCATACCTAGTGAAGGAGGACAACTTAGAGTGTGTTCCCTGCAGTGTATTTGGAAATGAAATGTGGAGTTAGGAGGACTAGATGTCCCACTATCACTCAACCACACTGTGATAAAGGTTCTGGTCAGTATCAGTGTCAAGTTGGCCTTCTCTGACAGATTGTCTGAATCCCATGGCTAAATACCCTTTGTGACAGAGAAATGCATTACTCTATTGCCTTGTATTCATATTGTTTGAGAGAAGTATGAACCTAGTATATAGCACTGCAAATTTAATAGTAATAATAATAATTATTATTTTAATGATAAAATTATCATTGTTAAGTAGCTACAAGGTAACACCTCTCATATGATTAAGTTAAAAGCATTATTTTCATTTTTATAAAAAAAGTATGTGTTATTCTTATTTTACAAGCGAGATGACCAAGGCTTATATTGATCAAGTGTTATGCACAGATTCATACAATTACCTAAACTACTTGGTGGCATAGCTTAGATTCTAAAAAAGAGACAATTCCTTCAATATCATCCTAACAAATGGAACAGAGACAAGATTTATGGAACCAACATCCTAAATACTACAGCCATGTAAAGGGGTGAGGACTAGGCTAACTCAGTTCTCAATGGATTCAAGAATTTTCTTTGATATGTGTATAGTTATGTCTGTGTATTTTCTATATTTTGGACACCATGCAACCATGAAAATACTAAAATGAAGATATCATTATATCTAAGTTACTAATGAACTATCCGGAACTCAGAAAAATTAATTTCTTTAAGATTACCTCCATTACAGGCATAAGACATAAAATCCAAATTAAGTCCAGGTCTCCTTGGGTTTCATCACATTTCTTCTATGGCTAATCGGAAGTTACTTTGTAAAAAGATGAATTATATTTTATATTTCTTAAAACCTGAAAAGATGACAAATCACAATTAATATTTTTGTTATATTTCATTCCATTTAGTCATTATTTGGTAATAGCCAATCAAAGCTGGGAATGTGAAAATACTAGTGTGTTTATTAGATGAACAGAGCATTCAACTGACAAAATTGTCTTGGACCCAGGTAAAAATTTGAGAGTCTTCTGCAGTTCACCCTTGGGACTTAGGGAAAAGAGTAACGCTGATAAGTGCTTAACAACTGGGTTTCTGGAAGTGTGGAAGCCCCGATTTGTAATGTATGCTAACTTTTATGGTGTAAATACTCTAACTATGGTCAGTTTCAAGCTATAACATAATGTGGCTCAATATGGAATTAGGAAAAATATACATAATGCACTAACAAGATGTCGCTAGCCAGCCCAGCACAAGACCAAAGGTTATTCCACAAAAACCACACGTTAATCTGAACACGAAGGAGGTAATTAAATTGTGAAGTGATGCTGCCTAGAAGTGAAGAACAGCCAAATATTGTTTCAAAAGGAAAAAGTCAAATTATCCTGTGGATATCTTGACATTGGACAGTACTGACATTATGTTACATCCAACGCAGTTCAGATTTTGAACACTTCAACCTCAGTTTGTTCCTTCCATGGCCACATTTCTAAGGTATTTTACAATTTCCTTCCCTATAAAATTCAATAAATGATACCAATGCTAAAGTAGACTTCTTACAGAAACATAAGTCACTCTCATCAAAAATGATGGGTTATATTGAGCAGGTAAACATTCCTTTCTTTCATTGTCTCAATAAATCATTTACTTATGGAAAAGGATTTAAAGAACAATGTAATAATTTCACTTCCACAAACTCCAATAGTATCAAATCCTCAACACTGAAGGCATTAAGAGGATACTCTATGATAAATAACACTCCAAAACCAAGAATGGTTTTTAAGCCATCCAGAAGAAGATTTAAAGAGGGCAGGTGTCACTGGGCTTCAAAACAAATTACTCAGACTCCATTGAAGAGCCTAATAATTCTGGATTGTTGAACCATCATGGGAAACAATTAATTGGGTTAAAAATAAGTTTTGGTAACATCATTTTGAGGTTATATTCATAAATATTCATTAGGTTGAGCTTTATGTAAGGCTTGTATGTGATGTAAAAGAAATAAGAAAATTATGATTACATTGATTTGACAAAATTTGCACACAAAAGGTAACAGTTACACCAAGGAGATATATATTTTAGGATCTAGAGGAGTACACAGAAGTGATAGGATTTTATGAACTGATGTAGTCTAAGGAGGGTACATAAGGCTAGCAGATTGCAAGTCATAGTTTAAAACTGTAGCAGACATAGAGATGAAAGATCATCCACTAGAAACATGGAAATAAGAGGGAGATTTGATTATTGCATCCGGAGAATAAATTGAGTCAGTTCCAAAAATTAACACAGCTTATCAGCAGTGGAAAGGGAGAGCTCCTTAAGAAAAAATGTTACAGGACAGCAGTCTTACACTTAGACATCTTCAGCTTGGTGGAGCAGGCTATACAGACTAACAAAGTGGGCCCAGTGTAAGAGGAAGAGAAAGACTTGAATTTTGTAGCAATATCATTTTTTACCATTTAAACTCTGTTGAACTTCTAACTCTTTTTTTCAGCTAAAATTTTATCATTCCCATATTGCCCTGACTAAATATCATTGATCTTCCAAATCTCTGGTTTTATGTTGTCTTAAGTTAGTCATTCTCACAAAGATGTCTCACAAAGAAATGCACACTCCCTCTTCTAGACAACCATGACTTTCGTATTTATTTTTTGTCTTTGGAACTTTTATAGATACTTAGGTACAGAATAATGGAAATATTTAAATATGAGAAATTTAAAAAGCTTTACATGTGGACTTTTTTGAGACTGCTCAAATCACTAAATGGTGTTGAGTGTATTTAAATGAATCAACCATGTTTCAATAATTTATTTCTGTGTAGGATAGATAGACTGGTACTTAAAAGTTTAAAAACTTTGAATATAAATGGATAAAGAGATGAGTGATTAATATAGAACAAAAAATATTACCCAGTAGAGAATAGTATTCCTGGAAATGTATTTTGCAGCTCAAAGAACAAGTTTCATGATTAAACATGGTATAGTGGTAAAGTGTGTTGGTTGAGCTTAATTATACATTGTAAGTTTACTATAGATCATTCTACTTATGTTCTGGATATTACATACTATGAAGACTCTATATAGGATGATAATCAAGAAAACTTATCTGCTCATGTGGATAGGCAAACCTGAAGACAGAAAATGCTCCACACCTTCATCAACATGAAGTATTTTAACACTTTTTATTTATAGCCTCTGTAGGCATATTTGATTGTAATTTTAATTTGAAATTCCTGGATGACTAACGAGGTTGAGTATGTTTTTAAGTATTTATGTCCATTTGAAAATCCTCTTTCTTGAATTTGTTGTTCAAGTCTTTTAGTCAAATTTTCATTTGGGTTTTCTTCTTTTTCTTTATTAATTTATATGAATTTTTAAATATATCCTGGAAACAAGTATTTTGTTAATTACATGTATTGCAAATATACCATTTTATGGCTGTCCTTTTCACTGCAGCATTGTATATTGACAAGCAGAGTCTCAATATTCATATAGAATTTATAAATCTTTTCTTTATAGAGGGTATTGTGTTTATTCTCTCTTTAATTTTTATAATATTTGCATACCCCACTCTAATGAAAATATTCTCTGTAGTATCCTTTGAATGTTTTCTTTTTAATTTTCACATAAAAATCTAGTCCACGTGAAATTGATTATTTGCTTTTTATTTAAATGGCTGTCTTCTTTTTAGCCTTCTGTTGTGACTTCTTTGACATTAATCAAAGACCATGTTCGGGTCTGTTTCTAAACCCTCTGTTCTGTTCTCTTGGGTCATTTGTCTAAACTAGCATCAATAAAACACTATCTTATTTACTTTAATTTTTAAATAAGTCTTGATAGCTGGGAATCTTGGTCCTCGTATTTTAATCTCTTTCTTCAAGATTTCATTGGCTATTCTTGGCCTTTTGAATGTTGATATGAATTTTACATTCAGTTTTTAAATTTCAGCCAAAAAATATCTGTTGGTATTTTTGGTGAGAGAATTTCATTACATTTGCAGATAAATTTGAAATTGATTGGTTACTGAACATGCTAAGCCCTCTATCCCATAAATATTTTTCATTCCTCTAGGCTATATTGATCCTTGCAGAATAATTTTTTTAAGACTTTGTTTATTTTTAGAGGAAGGGGAAGGGAGGGGGAGAAACATCAGTGTCAGAGAAACATGGATTAGTTGCCTTTCAAGGGTGCCCGACCTAGGACCAAACCCGCATGAACCTTGGCCAGGAATTGAACTGGACACCCTTTGCTTCATGGGACGATGCCCAAACAACTGAGCCACACTAGTCAGGGTCTCCAATAATTTTTTATAACTTACTCGGTATAAGTTTATCTTTTTTTGTTACAGTTATCCTAGATATTTGAGTCATTTGGATGATTTGTTTATTTTATATGCATTGAAGATTTACCTATAAAAAGCATTTTAAAACTTTTGAAGGAAATTTAGAATATCTTCATTACTAAAAGTCTAAAATTATTTTGTTATGTGTGACAAAAATTACAAACTATAATTAAAAATTGAAAAATATAAAAACATTAAAAGAAATACCATTTTTAAAAGACACTAGAAAATGAGTAAAAAATTGAGTCACTGAAGATATTAGCAATATGTTTAACTGAAAAATGTAAAGAACTCATATATTAATTAGAAAGAGACAGTTATCTCAATTTTAAAATACACTAAAGTTATGAATAAGCATTTAACATAAAAAATCTTACATACATGATTCTTATTAATAATTAATAATTATTTTTGTTATTGATTAATAATTAAAATGCACATTACAACAAAATTAGATATAATTATGCACCAATTGTTTCTAAGTTTTAAATGTCTAATAAAAACAAGTGGCAATGAAGGTATATATAGCCAGAGAAACATGCATATAATCCTTGTGAAAAAGAGAATAGTAAATAACTGATAAATTACTTTATTAAATTATTATATTTTAAGGTTGGATGTAATCCAGCAATCACCCTTTCAGTTGTATGACTTAACTCATAGTTTGTTTGCTTTTTTGTTTGCTTAACTTGAAGGTTACTACGCTTTAGGTTGTAAAATCATTTTCATCAGCCATACACATTTTCAAAAATGAAAAGAAATAGAAAATAAAAGATTCATATTCACCCAACATGTTAAGGATATGGGCTTCAGTCATACACATATTTGCTGGTAGAGGCAATCCACCACGGGCCCTGGTGGCCTGCATATTTCTGTTGTGTGTGCCAAGAACGTAAAGCTCTGCCCACTCTTTGCCCAGGGCAGTAGTCAGGGTTGTGTTTGCAGTGAACAGCCTTGTGGGATGAGGTAATGTCTCCCCTCACACACAGAGCAAGTGGACTGTGGAAAAGGAAGATCCCCCAGCTGAGCGTTTCTCTCCTGTAACAGCCCACCACATGTTCAGGCATCTGTCACGAACACTTTGTGTCACACCTGTGGGACTCGGGGACACGGGAAAGTGATACCAGCAAACATGAAGCTCTGGCTACTGTTTTTCCACACGCACTGAGATCGTCTGTTTCTGACTCAAGCGTTTTGTGTCTTCTGCCAGCGTCCATGAAAGAATAACAGGCTCATTTATTAGCTTGCAGGTGAGATAATATCCCACGTTTCACAGAGTTATTCACAAAACTTTCCTAGTCACAATGTGAACTATTTTCTAGTTGTGAATCACTCTCAAAAATGTTAAGAGAGTTATTTGACAAACCAAGGAACATGTAAAATACAATTTACTGCAGTAGTATTTGTAGTAACCAAAATAAAACAAACAAAATCTGAAAATAGCACAAATGCTAATCATCTGGGTAACAGATAAATAAAAATTCTAGGATAGCTACTCAAAAGCAATATATACAGCAGTAAAAATAAGTAATCTATAGCAACATGCAACAACACGGATGCATCATAGAAACAATGTTGGGCAAAAATCAGCCCAACTACAAAGGAATATCTGCAATATGACAACATTTTTTATGAACTTTAAAAATAAAACTAATTAAGAAACATATTAGTTAGGAATAAATACATCTGTGATGAAATTATGATTTATAAAACAGAAAGAAAATTATAAACATAAAACAAAATAGTGGTTAGCTGGGGAAAAGTGTCAGGGTCATGAAATTAGATTAAAGACAGGGGTAGCTTAAATGAAGAGTATACACACAGGAGTTCATTAATGGTTCATAATGTAAACATATAAATTAATTAATTTCATGTGCAAAATCTTTCTAGATAATTTTAAAAATATGACTAAATTCCTGAAATAATGTAGTCCAGAGTTGAAAAAGGAGAATGAGCCAACTATTCATGCTAACATTACCAAAAGCTACTTATTTTAGTCTTTAATACTATTGCCACCAATGGAGATAAAATACTTTAATTTTAAACCACAGAAGTTTTTAGTGTTTGGAGCACAGACCATGGAGTTTTAAAATATGTCCTTTAAACAACCAGTGTTATATTAAAGTCCATTTTATTTCATATAAATGGAAAATTGAAAATACCAGTAAATTCAGATTTAAAGCTAATATTTTGTTTGAAATTCGGTGTTTAATATGGAACACCCCCACCACCACATTTTTCCACTGAAAAGAAGCTCAAGTAGTATTATCCCTGAGTCTTTGTCCATAGTTTAAGATATCCAAACACAAGAATATAGAGTAAATGTTTGCGAAGCTGAAAGTTAAATGGATCACTCTCTCTATATATATACATGCTGAGTGAAACACAAAATTAAATTAAATTCACAAAGAAAAATGCCAGCTTCAAATGTTGCTAGTTCTCCTCAGCACTAATCCTGCAAATAGAGATTAAAAAATTACATTGAGTTATGAATGCACGCATTGTCTTGATGATAAAAGAGAATTTCAAAATATAGTATCATATGACCAGTGAACTGTTTAAAGGAGGGGGGAATCTTTAAAATCATTATTCAAGCATAATGCTTATTTTGTAACCTATATGTGTTAGTCTTAAGTGCAAAGAATACCATTTACTCATCTTTATGTAAAAATGAAATAAATAAATAGAAGTAATATAAGGTAAATGCTCTTATGCTTCTTTTCCTGTGCCATCATACCGGGTTTATTCCTGATTTTGTTTGTATGTGTGGTGCAAATGGAGTCTTATTAAATTTATGGCTCCTAGTCTCATGATTACTTCTCCACAATTTATTCCATATGCGATACAGCCTTTATAACCCTTATTCCATTAAAAGCCTTTATTTTTCTGGCTTTTCAAAGACCCCATTACTTTCCAGGGAACCGGAGCCCATTTGGTTTTCAGAAGTGTCATCTCAGCAGAAATCTCTGGAACAAAGCTATCTGTCTGGTCCACGAGTTGTATGGTCATGGCTGGGTTCCTGCATCTTTGTAGTCAGCAGTAACTCACCTTCCGCTGCCCAAACCCTCTCCTGGCTTCCTCATTATACATTTGGCCAGTCATTCTTGCTGTGGAGAGAAGAGTATGCCATAGCTACTTTACAGCCAGCAATGAGACTTAGGGTTTCAGATATTTAATTCTTCCTTTAAAAAAAGCAATAGTACCCCCAGAAAGGTATGGAGAAATTGTTTAAAAGAGCAGGAGCCAGTGTGAATGCATTATAGTCCTAAATTGATGCTGGGTTTGGCTCCCAACTGTGGAGGGAATTTAAGGCTTTTCAAGACCTGGACATAATGTAGCAGAAATAGAACAAAAGCAAAAAGAGCTAGAATCCAGATGGTAATGTTGAAATAGATCTGAATAGAAGAGTCCATCATCTCTAGGCTTTCTTGATTCCCCTCACTAATATGACCATCACTCAAATGATGAAGTATGTGATTTTGAGAGAAAGAAGCAGCTTACGCATTAAGTATTGACCATGGTAGATGGAAACATATTCTCCTACTTATAATATGTTAATAAAATCTGTAACACAAAATGCTTTCAGATCATGCACAGATTTTGGTGATGACACAGTAAGTTTGATGCAACCTGTGGTTTTCCAATTCTGCTTCTCATCCCTTCCTATGGAGAAGGTCACTTGGATTTCTCTGTTTACATTCTTTTGTCATTTTCACCCCTTCTACAAGGAAACATCCAAGGATGGTCATACTAAACACTATCCTAAATCACTGGTATTTTCTGTGGTCTTACTTTTATATCATCTGAGCGTGCCTCTGAAGGGTAGCAGAATATGTCGACCCCTAACATGTTGCTTTGGCATATTAACTATTTTGATCTGTGGGACTTGAAAAACAGCAAATGCAAGGAGAGACTTTCTCTGAACCCCTAACATCTACCTAAAGACAGATCCTCCAAAAAAAGTTTTAATTGTTACAAATCCTCCCCCAAACCTGCCAGCAGTTTCACCAACCAGAGAGGACTGACTCATCCCAGGAGAGAAGAGCAGAAGTCAGTACCACACCCGGACAAACTCTTTCACAAACTATGGTAGTTGCCATCTGTTTTTCTAAAGATATATAAGGCCATCTGTTCTTTATCTTTCCTAAACAGTATTTCCTCTCCCCTAAGAGGTCTGTCTGTGGCACTCCTTACCTTTCCCCTATTAAGGTAGTTTACAAGCCTGAACTGTAAGCTAACTCCAGAAGCTACTCTTTTTCTCCAGGTATCTTTTATAGGTACATGAGATACACATGTTAATAAACTTCTGTTTATTTTTCTCTTTTTAATCTGTCTTTTATTTTACAGTTCTCAGCTAAGACTCACAAGAGAGAAGAGAACTTAATTCTTCCTCTCTTACATCTCTATCGTCAAGGTCCTAAACCAGAAAGCCTGTCAGCCTATGTGACATCTTAATGACTGCCTTGCCTCGGCTCCTCAGTGTTGACTTTCTTCTCTTCTCTCTTCATTGAAAGGCTAGAGACTGAGAGAGAGGGATTTGGACGAACTAGGCTGAAACCCCAATACAACTGTTTATCAGCTATAATGTGACCCTCGGTCAGAGAGTGAATGTCTCTGAGACTTAGTTTTCATCTCGGAAAAACACCTGCCTCTTCTTCTGGTGGTGTAGATCGACAGAAAGGACATATGGAGAATATCGGTGACTGCTCACAGTACTGACCTGATTCACGGTACTGATGAAGGTGGAAAGCAGGAGGAGGCAGAAGATAAGAACACTCATAAGCATCATTACATAATTAAATGAATTTAAAGATCCCTCAGTATCAGACCACTTCCTATCTGGCATAAGAATACCCAGAAAGTGACCTATAAAAATGATAAAATATACAAACATAACACTAGAAGGTAGGAAGTATGAAACTTATAATCATGAAATGTATTTCAATGATTTTTTTCTAGCCACATGTTCTTTTAAAGCCCTCTTTAAAGATGAAAATACACATAGACTAATGTGAAGTCACTCTTAAACTATTCCCTAAAGCACCTGGACTGCTCACTTATGAATTCTGGAGTTTTCTGAAGGTTCAGTCAAAGTCATGTGATGTTTAATTTTTAATCAGTTATTCAGGGAAGATTAATAGTTTTCAGAATCTATACCTAGCATTTCTACTGGAAGTTCTATCTGTGTTTTCTGCAAATCTTCTCCATCACTCTCTTTTATTATCCTGAAGAGAAAGTATTATTTTTGATTTTATGCCAGCACAGCTGCCTCTATCATGAAAAAAAATCTTTGTCATTCTTCACTACCTATCTCCTTTTTTTCCTGATCTCCCGCTTCCTCTGAACCAGAAAAATTTATTAGATTTATGGACATTTCTTGCACAATGTTCTTTTCAGTTTGTTGCTTAGATCTTTACTTATTTTCGTTCTAGTTTCTTTAGCTCCATTTTGGATTTTTTCCAATTTCCCACTCTTTGATGTTTCAGGCTGTCTATTAGTCTTTTTTTCTATTTGTGCTCTTTATTCACTCATAGACTAGTCTGACTCATTCATTTTTTTTCCTAAGCAGAGAGAATTCTCCCGTTGAATAAATGATGTTTTTCTTCAGTCTGTTTTTCCCATATAGCCCTCCAATACTAATATATTATACATAATATATTATATGTAAGTATATATATAATAAGAATATACTATATATATATATATATATATATATATATATATATATATACACACACACAAACAAGATTAATTAATTCTCACAGCAACTATAAAATTGATTGAGTTCTACAACTGAGTGAATAGAATCTCTGGTGAATTAAGAGGCAAATGTTTATACAACAGGATTTGATTCCAAATTTCAGTCACTAGACCAGATGTTAGTATAGAATAAGGCCATTGATATCATGCCCTCATGAGACATTTTGAGGCACATTATCTGTATATAAGTATATGTATAACCATACATAAAATAATATACATTTTAAACATATAAGTAAATATAAGGCATGATACGCAATGGAGGGAATGAATATGTCTTTTGCTAGGATATGACTAGGTGTGAGGTGGTTGGAATAACACTCACTGGAGAGACGGCATTTTAACAGAGATGAGAAGTGAGACAAAAAGAGCATCCCAAGCTGGGAAGTAGGAAGAAGGCAAAGATATATGGTAGTAAAAGTTGTAGGTGTGTTCAAGAAAAACCAATATCCAATTTTGCCAGAATCTAAGCAGTGTAAGACGAGATAAAGGGTGAGGACTCTTGTGCTCCTGAGAGCATTTTCTTTCACCTTTCTCTCTCAGAGGCCAGTGTCATTTTCTTGACACAATTAAAATAACACTTAATACCCCATGACATTTATGGACACTTGTTATTATACCAACACTGAAGTGTCTTAGGTCTCAGCCCTGGTTACTCTTGTCTGACTCCATTCACTCCCTTTGTGAGCTCATTAAGTCTCAAGGCTTTAAATCCGCATGTATCCTGATGACTCCCCAACATACCTGCAGCCTTGATCTTTCTGCTGAACCCCAGAACTGTATATCCTAGTAGGCACTAGACATCCCCATCTGGATGTTTAATAACAGCTGTAGACTTCTTATGGGGTCTGGAATTTGATTCTATCCTCATTTATGAGTTACGAAGAAACTTGTACTGTTTCATAGATGCTGGTAGAAGACACTAAACTCCTGGACCAGGGACAAAAGACATTATTAGTCATGACACCACAAATAACATGAGCATCAGCACTGCTGTGTTCCCTGCCCCCAAGTCCCATGATGTGGAGGGGCAAGAGAGATGTTACCCACACAGTAGATTTTAATGCTGCCAAGTAACTCTGACTTTGCATAATGCACCGCTTTTGTTGCAAGCAGTCGGCAAACTTGTTCTCTGTAACTTTAGCAGATGTTAACTTATCATCCAAGACTACTTTCTACAAACATAACCCTGCGCAATGGCCTAGGTAAAGAGCATTCAATATCTGGCATTCTTGACGCACTTAGCGTGATAAGAAAGTTCAAGGAATGTATGGAGGATTGTATCACTCAATACTTCCATAAAACGGGTATGAGATAGTTAGTTTCATGATGGCATGTGGAGAAGGGCATAGTTTTGCAGGCCACTGTGATAGCCCTTGACAATAAGGGAGGTTTTATGGCACTTGTGTCCAGGTCAAATGTGTCAGCAGTGACCTTTGTTGGATTTACTTCTTCATCTCAGCCCTGGTAAGCTGATGGTTTCCTTGGGATCGAAAGACTTAGGTGCCTGGACCAACATCTCGGAAGCTCTCAGTTTTCTACCTGCCTCCCCCAAGAATAACCCATTAATGCTGGATCCTCTCTAAAACAGCTATTTCTTGGTGTCCACCTCACTTCAAAAGAAAAAAGAAAAAGAAAGAAAGGAAGGAAGGAAGAAAGAGAGAGAAGGAGAGAGAGAGAGAGAGAGAGAGAGAGAGAGAGAGAGAGAGAGAGAGAGAGGGAGAGAGAGAGAGAGAGAGAGAGAGAGAGAGAGAAAGAAAGAAAGGAAGGAAGGAAGGAAGGAAGGAAGGAAGGAAGGAAGGAAGGAAGGAAGGAAGGAAGGAAGGAAGGAAGGAAGGAAGAAAGGAAGGAAGGAAGGAAGGAAGGAAGGAAGGAAGGAAGGAAGAAAGAAAGAAAGAGAAAGGAAGGAAGGGAGGAAGAAAGAAAGGGAGAGAGAAAGAAAAGGGGGGAAGAGAAGGGAAAGGAAGGGAAAGGAAGGAAATGAAAGAAAGGAGAAAGAAAGTGAGAAAGAAAGAGAAAGAGAAAGGAAAGGCGATAATGGACACCATTGCCTAGGCCACCATCACAAGAATGCAGGCTTCCCTACTTTGATTCGGTCTTCAGGTAGCCTCCTTTTATGGATGGACATTCATCTGGAAACAGAATAGTAGCTTCTTACTGCTGCCACAACCCAATCTGGAACAATATCAGCTTCTGCATCCTCTCTTCTTCTGAAAATAGAAAGTTTACAGGCCCCATTTTGTCTCCCTTAAGACTACCTTGTGAACAAGGAATCCTTTGTGCTATCACTCCAGTTGAAGACTCTGCACCCATTTCCACTGTCAAATCATGTAACAAGGCCCAAGATATGAGTGCCAGAAAGGGTTCTTCCTGTCTGTCCGTGGCCAAGTTGTAGAGATCCCTAGCTACTGTGACACACAGGTCCCCCTGTCATCAGCCAGTCCATGCCCTGCTCTCTGTACCTGCCTTTACTTGCAGACTCCACCACCACTATTGCCACTGGCCCCAGCTTGGGACACGAGCCTACTAGTTTCCTCTTGTTTCCCACCACACTGCAGGCGGCCCCTAATATGCTACTATTTATTTAGTTAGTTTGCTTGTTGTCCGTCTCTCCCACTAGAAGAAAAGCTCTCTGCAGGAGAACATTTTATATTTATATTCATTCATTTCTGTAGCACCTAGGACAGTGCTTTTAAAATAATTGATATTTAAATTTTATCATCTTGAATGAATGGATATATGTCAGTATTGCTCACTAGCTGCCTAATTTACCATGGGAATGTTTCTTCTGTTGGAGTAAGCAATTGAGTTAGTCTCTTAATTGCTGGATTCTTTATGTTTAAGACAGTGGCAAATCATAGATTTTTCCACAAATGTATAATGAATAAATATTAAATGGCCAAATGAAGTTAATTCTAACTAAATTATTTCTTTACATCATGAAATGTAATGGTTAATTTTTATGTAGGCATTTTCCTAGTCACTTAAAAAATTAAGTTTGTTTATTTGCAAGATGTGTCTCATTTGTTGACTCTCAAGGACTGATTGAACACTTATTATTTGCAGTCCTTATAGTAAGAGTTTATTCCTCACAGTGCTTAGCAGAGAATGTTAATAAATAAAGTTAAAGAATACCTACTGAGTAGCGCATTGACTGTTGTCAACTTGCCAAAAGCCATAGCTTCTCCCTAGGCTCATCCGTGCCACACACCAAGTCTCAGAAATTAGGAGGCACCGCAAGTGTTTTCTAACCAGAGGCAAGCAGACGGGAGGAATATGGAATATGGGTTACTTATAGGTTTGGCCTATAAAATCCTCCTACAGGCAACCCCATTCTGGTTTTACCCTCTGGCTATCAGGGAGGAGGTAACCTCCGGGGCATTTCAGAAACTGCACCTGAAAGAAGACAGAGCCTCGGTCAGATTTGGGCTTTGGAGGATCACCTGGGAGAGAGCTGTTTGGCCAAATTGCGCTTCTCTTAGAGCTGTTCTTAGAATCTGTTTAGTTCAGACCAATAGATCTCTGGGGGGGGGGGGGGGAGTCATTTACAAAAACACTTTGCATACCTTAACTTGTTCAAGAAGTTGGTTTTATTTACTTACTTAAAAAACAAATACTCTTAAAGTATTTTGCTTTCTAAATAAGAGTGACAACGTGATATTTCTTCTCTTTTGTTTTCCAAGGCCATACTAAAGGTGGATGCGTTTAGCATAATTAAAATTATTCTGTTGCATTTTCCCCCACAAATTACTTAAAATATTCTCACAGAACTTCTGTGCAATTTCACTGTTTTTTGGAGGCCCTCCAGGGGTCACGCCCCCTCCCCATGATAAGTTGGGTTGGTTCTATCACGTGCTGACTCTCACTTCCTTCCCCCATTTTTTAGTTAACATATGGGCTGTGGAGAGACGACTCCACAGTCCCCGATCTTGTGAAGGATTCTTCACAGAAGTCTCTGGGACCTGCACTGAGACATTCCACCAGGGGCATCCAGGTGCTCCCAGAACTCTCGAGACAAAGCTACCAGCATTCAAGGCACACCCTGTGCCTCAGGGGAACAAGCACACACTTTCCTTCCCAGGTGTTGGGAGAAGGCAAGTCACTCCTTTTTCTGATATTTTGCACTTCTGAGTGAGAATAATTTATTAATCTTTCCCTAACATTGTTTCCTCCCTTTTGTCTTCCCAGACGTGGTCCCAGATGTGATTCCCCCTCCTTTGGGGATGGGGCTGGAGAACATCAAATTGAATGCTCTGTTCCAAATCTCTTTTCACACTGATAATAGAGCCCTGACACTCACTTGAGCTTCTTTGTCTGTTCCTCTTTTTCCTTCAGATGGTTCTCAACTAGTTTGTCATGCAAGTAAGTTCTTAATTAACCAAACAGGCACACTAGTGCACCAGAAAAGACAAGAGAAGTTTGACTCCCCAAACTGAACAGAGCTCAAGGTTCAGGCTTAGTCCTGTTACCTGAATCAGCAGTTACTTTATGGCCAGTTCATTGCTTGTCACTACAGCATACACCAAATATTGCAGGGTTGGCAAAAGTAGGTTTACAGTTGTGAGTATGGGAAACATAGCTTCCTTTTGTGTTATTATTTATTAATTATTTTATTATTTTCTCTACAAACAATTATAAACCTACTTTTGCCCCCACCCTGTGTATGGTGAGAAATTTGTGGAAGAAAAGTGAAGAGCAAAAATTTGGGGTTTTCGATGTTTATTTTGTCTTGTATCAGTTGTGTGTACATGTGTGTGTGCGCATGTGTGTGTGAGTGTGGGAGTATATGTGTGAGTCTATGTTTCTTTTTTTATTGGAAATAATGTTACCCACTTCTAACTGCTTTACATAATTAATATATATGTGCATTTTCATTTAATTATGACTATACAGACATCTATATGTTTTCACTTTAATAAAAGACATATGGTAAATAAAATTTCTATTAACCACTTTTAGGTATAA
Source organism: Furipterus horrens (assembly GCF_987537825.1). Classification (NCBI taxonomy): domain Eukaryota; kingdom Metazoa; phylum Chordata; class Mammalia; order Chiroptera; family Furipteridae; genus Furipterus; species Furipterus horrens. Next base: position 197,210,157 of record NW_028327173.1, on the reverse strand, counting down.
ATTCACTCTGAATCAGCCATATCGCCTCCTGTGAAGTTAGTACTGATAATTATATAGAACAGAAGAAGAGCAAATATGCTCATTTAAGTCACCTGTTATTAATACCTAACCTCTGGATTTAGTTTCTCAATTCATAAGTAGAATATTACTAATTTCTGTAGTAGTATCATGAAGCTTAGAAATAATATATGCAAAGTGATACTCTTGTTAGGTACTCAATAAATAAAAGCTTCTTTAGCACATAGAAAACGTATTTGGACTCTGCTTTGGCAAATAGTTTCACCCTCTAATTGCTGATTGACCCCTCTCTAAAATTGGGAGAAAAATTAAACTGCCCTTATAAATTTGTGATGAGGCATGAATTCAAATTCACTGGTTTTATGATAGTAATTAAATTATATAATCAGTATCATTACTAGAAACTAATTAATTTTTCTGAACATACCTTTAAAATCCATCATCTTTAGCTTTAAGAATTTTTCTAATTTTTTTCACTCTTTAATTGTTTAGATAAACACTAAATAATAACAAAATGCTTGTATCTTTGAATATTTTTTAACTTTTTAAAAGTTATTTTATACTTACAGAAAAGTTTCAAAATAATAGTTTTAGTGTATCATTTACTAAGTGTCCCCTAAACCTAACATCTTATATAACCATAGTCGTTGGCAGCCGTCCGTCTCGAGAGACGATGGTGTAGCTTCTTAAGAGCTGAAGCTACAGAGCCTGGGCAGGGTGATATGGAGGGTCTGCTGTTGCCCATGCAGCAGACCCCCCCTCTCTTCGCAGCTGAAGGGTCCAAGGGAAAGACGGAGTCAATACAGCTTGGCTTCAGGTGCGCCGCAGGAGTTGCCGGTGTTGACTACAACGTCAAACCGCCTTAGGGACTCCGGCTCCGGATTTTCTGTCGGGGTTTACTCCCTTAGCCTTTCCCCTGAAGAGGTATGCCGCAAGGCAGCGGAGGTTTTTTGGAGTCAGAGTTTTCCTTCTCTGATGTGCCCTGACTGGAAGATCGAACCAGCGACACTTAGCTCGCAGGCCGACGCTCAATCCACTGAGCCAAACCAGCCAGGGTGATAACCATAGTACATCATCAAAAACAGAAAATTCATGTTGATATACTCCCTAATCTAGAGATTTGAATTTCTTGAGTTGTCACATAACATTGTTTTTCTGTATCCAATCCAGGATCACATGTTGCACTTAAGTGTTGTATCTTTTCATACCTTAAGAGTTTTTTATATCTTTTATAACTTTAACATTTTCGAAGAGCATTGGTCAGCTGTTTCACATAATGTCATTCATGTTGTGTTTGCCCAAGCTTTTCTCATGATTAAAACTGAAGTTTTTCATATTTGGCAAAAAATAGCACTGAGATGATGATGTTTGATCTTTATTACATTGTTACAGAACCCCGCCAATGTTGTTCTGGAAGAGCTGTAGTGTTCAATCGCCTGCTGCCAACATGCTTGACTACCCAATGCAAAACTTGGGTGAAAAAGGAAAGGGGTTGTTTAAATAAAGGTTATACAGATTTAGAATAAAGGCAGGCTTCTGCCGTTTAGTCCCACTACCTTTAAAAACCATGAAAAACACATAGTCCTGCCTCCCTTTGCAAAACCAGGCCAGTTTCAGAACAGAGATATTATCTCTCAGAAAAGCAGAAGTCTGCATCTCAGCATTCCAGGTCACGGTTCAGCTCCAAGCATCTCTCACAAATCTGGGTGGCCAGGCAGGTCCCACGCAACTCCATCAGCTCTGCTGCAGTCTTCTCCAGGCAGATTTTAACCTGGGTAGTGGGGAAGGTCCCCATTGCACTGCCAGCTCCAGTGACTCACTAGACTTCTGGCTTTCAGACCTCCTCTCTCTTACTCCAGACTGCATGGTTTCTTCCTCTTCCCTTTCAACACAGCCTCACTTAAATGCTCTGCCAGGGACCTCATATCTGGCCCCTCATATCTGACCTCATATCTGGCCCCCCTATGACGTGTTAGCATCACCATTTTTGCCAGTTCCCTAGCATCTCTTACCTTCTTTTTGCTGCCACCTTTAGTCAGGGCAAAAGTTCCCAGCGATGCATGGACATCTAGGACAGGCACCCACCCCTTGCCTCTTGTAAAGGTGTTATATCCTGGCTCTATCGTGAGTGCCTGAATGTTCTGTCATGTCCACAATTCACCCTGGGCAGCATCAGCTCTCTTCCCTTCAGGAATGTATGGCTTTTAACTTGCCATTGTTAAGCAGTGTATCTTAAATGCCTTGTCATCCACTCCCCTTCCCTCCAATCAAGGGTTGTGGGGGATATGCTCTCCGATTTTTAGGAGACCCTTGCTCTGCACCCCATTACAATATCATATCAGAGGGAACTTCATGTCAAAATATCTTTGGTGATGTTAACTTTGATCACTTGGTGGATGCCACTTTTCTGCATTGTAAAGTTGCTAGATTCCCCTTTGTCATCAATAACTATCCAATACAAAATTTCTACTAAATACAGATCTGTAGAGAGTCACAATTTTGCCTTAAGGGATAAAGAAAGGCTACAATATATTTGATCTTTTATTAAGGTATATTTTAATGAGATAACAGAGTAGGTGGCTTATGAACAGCAGAAATTAATTTCTCACAGTTCTGGAGGCCGAAAATCCAGGATCAGGAGGCCAGGATGAAGAATGAGGCTCCTGTTCAGAGTCAATTTTCTCATTGCGTCCTCACATGGTGGAAGGGGAAGGGATTCCTCAGGCATCCTTTTTATGAGGGTATTAATCCTATTTATGAGGAAACCATCTTCATGACTTAAGTACCTCCCAAAGATCCCATTCCCTAATAGCATCAGATATAGCATCAGAACTTCAGCATGTGACTTTGTTGAGAACAAAAACATTCAGACCACAGCACTAATCTTCTAACACAGTAAAAGTATGATACTTGTCATTAAGTTAAGAAGAGAGCAAGGTTATCTACCTAGCAGCTCATGGAACTTCCATTTATTGTAAATTTATTTATATAACCATTTTTTCTCTATTCTCTATTCTTTTACAGAATATTCTTTAGTTTTTTATAATATCTGTGGCAGTACAAAGATTGGTATGGAACTTCTACCAGTAGCAGAAGTAGTAATTTCTATTGAATATTTAAACATGCCATGCATTCCACTACATATAGTAATTCATTTAACCCCCTACCATCCCACTGAGGGGGGTATCATTATTATCCCTATTTTATAGGTTAAAAATGTGGCACAGCTAATAAGTAGAGTTGAGTTTGAATCTGATAGTCTTTTTTTTTATTTTTGGAATTCACGATATATTGAGCAAGAGTCATTAACTGATAAATTTAAAGTGATAAGAATAAGGATTCGTATCTATATATTTCCTAAGAGCTTATGTGCACCAATAACTGGGGTAAAATAATACGCCTCCAACCTCACAGTTCTCAAAACATCATTATGAGAGCACTACATGATCGTCACCATTGCCTCAAATCACCCGACTCAAGAGTATAAGAAGATGTGGTCCAGGGACATCCTGTCCCGTAGACTGCCACGGTGACTTCCAAGGCATTAGACATGGATTATAACTCTAATTGTCTGTCTTTACACTTTTTAGCACTTAGTACTAGATAAATGGTTTATGCACACAGCATTTGATATGCCCTTTATAACTTTGAGATCATAGCTGTTCAGTCCAGGTAATTGTACTTGCTTTTCCCAAGAACATTGAATCTCAGGAAGGTGTAGTGAATGGTTTGTGGCCCCAGAAAAATATATTGTGATCCTGGGGTTGAAAATTTGAGTTGAGGGTAAAAATTCCAAAATTAAGATAATCTGCTTAAGGAGCCTTATATCATTTTTGAAAGGAATATTATGTGTGCTTTTATTATTTGATAAAAACGCTCCTGCAGAATATTTTCATTTATTTAAACACCTAAAATAGGAATCAAGAGATCTATCGCCAGCCCTGGTTTCACTAATTACCAGATATGTGACATTTAGAAATCCATTTACATGTTAGTTTTAATGGGAGCTTTTGTTTTAGCATACACACACTTTTTGAGAGATATACAGTGAACTGAGGGCCCCATAAAGGGTAGTTGTTCAATTGCATTCAACTGCCTTTCCGGAAATCCCCAGGGAAAAAAATCCGTGTAAATATTAACCCTGTCCTGTAAAAGGTACCTAAGGATACGGAGCTAAACAACACCTTGACTTACTTTTTTTTTTTTTTTAATTGCATTTGACCTCCTCTTTGACTGAACCTGAATTTCTTCTTGGAGAAGAAAAATAAGTGCTAAAATTAGGCACTTAATTTACATACAGAGCAGGACCAATAAAATGTCATTGGTCCGTTCTGGATAGCATAGAGTATATAAAAGAGTCACCCATGTCAACCAAAATGGTTGTCAGTCAGCCACGGCACTTTGGTTCAGCAGGGAAACCACCTGGGTCAGAGCAGACACATCTGGCAAGGAGACACACCTAGATATCTGCACATGTGATCAAAGCAGCCATATCTATAGAGCAGGACCACCCATAAATAGGCTCCTGGGGGAATTCCACACTTGCCATCAAGGGTGTCAAACAGAACAGCCATGTACCACCCATAGGCTCCTGAGTAAATTCCCCACCCGGCATCAGAGGTGCCAAGACATTTACCAAAAGACCCAGAAGTTATACTTTCAAAGTATAACTGAGGCAGGTTTCAGACCACTGCTGAGACGCCAAGGTCCACACACCAGAACGCCGCTCCATGCCATGCTGACCTCCCTTACCATCAGCCACTGGAGGCGCTGCCCTCCTGCACTGAGGACCTCGTCTGCCCTGCTGCCCACCTGGCCCTGGAGATCCTTCCTTACAAGACCCTGACAACTCTCCTGCCCACGAGGCTGTCTCCCAGACCTGCAGACTGAGACTGTGGGACTTGGGTTTGTTATCCTCATTGGTTGCTCTCTCTCTCTCTCTCTCTCTCTCTCTCTCTCTCTCTCTCTCTCTCTCTCTCTCTCTCTCTCTGTTATATTTCTCTTAGATTTTTAGAGTGGGAGTAGAATATTAATGTATGTTGATGTTCCACTTTGAATGAACCTGAATTCAATAAAAGCTGATTGAATAGTATAGTTGCTGTGTGTGATCCTTGTGATTCTTGTCTATTCCTTGGTGCCAGGCTGTTTAGCAGGCAGCTAGCTGACAAGCTGCCCAGCTGACTTATAGGAAAGACTGTATCATGAACCCACACTCATGACAATTTATTTTGCAAGCCACATATGCTCTCTTTCATTTTACTAACTTGTGATAAGTGAATATTCTAATCTCATCATTCATATCCTTTTCTTAGTGGCAGGATTTTAAAAAAGAAAATAAGAAAGAAAAACTTGTAGAGAAAAATATAATAAAGTCCTCTGTTTCCCTCAGAAGGAACTTTTTATTTGTTAATGTGACTTTACATCGTCCCACTGAATAATGCAAAATGTGTTTGGTTGTACCTTGCAGGGAAGGTTCTAGGGCCCGGAAGTCAGGGGCAGCAGCAGTACTGAGCTGGCACAAGGTAGCAGAAATGTCATTTTTTAATTATGTGGTTCTAAGGGGAATCTATTATTCACTGCTGAGATGTTGAAATCAGACAATTTATCTCCAAGGCAGCTCTGTCTACAATCTAGAATATATATCTCTTGTCACTGCAGGAAATAGAACAAAAAGGATGCTTTTATTTCTGGTGCCCTATGTTTGTAAATGTATTCCTTTAAGGTTTACCAGTGAAAGGAAATAACGTCCTTAGGAATTGCTTGGTTCCACTCTGCCGTCTTCCTGAAGGGTGTTCAAGTCTCCCTCCAGGCTCTTTTCTTCCCCAGTTGGTATGAAACTTTCTAGGTCTTACATTCAAGAAGTCTTTATACAACCTCTCTCTTGTCTCATGTTTCAAATGCCCATTGCCAAGGTAAATAGAAACTAATCTTTAAGAAGAACCAAGCAAACAAGAGGCATCCACTTAAATTAACATACAGTAAATTGCTCTTTTGCATTCAAACGAGATGCTGGAAACTATTTTAAACATATCCTTTTTTCTTCTCTCAAGAGCTATTTTTCATTTAAATGTAAACTAATACTTATACCTACCAGCTTGTTCATAATGGTTTTCCATTATTTCTGATTTTTTCCCCTTAAGGTATGAAAGCAAATGAAAGAATTTAGTTCATATTCGTCTATCCCCCACTTCTTTAAAAATCTGCCAAATTCATTATGTTCACTACTCTGTGTGTATCAGGGCTCCGAGCAATTCACATCTATTAACCATCAGGTACAAGCTAAGTGCTTTTAAAACAAACCCATGCAGTTGATTTTAAATTAATGTATGCTTTTTATATTCCATAATAACATCAGGAAATTTGATCAAAACCTGGCATGTCAGAATGATAATAACTGCACTGCCCTCTAATGGAATATTATAAGTATAACATATATATATATATATATATATATATATATATATATATATATATATGTATATATATATTATATTAAATGCAAAGGATTTTTTGTTGTTGCACATGATGGTCTGTGTGTGTCTAGGTCTAGATTTTCAGAATTAAAAGAGAGTGAAATTCGTCTTCTAGTCTATGAAAGGGTTTTACTCTGAAATACAAAATTCTCAAAGACTGTCAGTTGGCTTCCTAATGGCTAAGCATATATCACTAAGGTATTTTCAGCTGCACTTTGGCAACATGAGCCAGGGTAAAATGTGACGTTCTTCACTATAAACTTCATGGCTGCAGATATTATAGTATGGACTTTCCAATCACAACTGTCATATACCCTGTGTGTTCTTTTATAAACATATGTAACTCAGTTTAGAGAAGAAATATGCTTCAACATAGAATCATCTGTACTTCGGTGATCATAAAAGAACTTGTCAAACAAAAAGAAAATCATATTTAGGAAGATGTACCCATAGGTAATTCACAGTTATTTATCATTTAAAAATGGCTACTTCTACATCTAGCTATGTTAGATTCAGTTGGGGATTTTATTTTTAGTCTATCAAAGGAAGTATTCCTTGAAAGCTTTTCCAGACCGTGGCCAGGAATGCTTGGGAATTTTGATATACTGGAGAAGTGTGCATGGACGCACACACATACACACAGATATAAACTTTTAGGGTCAGTGAAATTATTTTTCCAGCTGTTTTGGGACTTGAATCATAATATAAATACATAAACATGACAAACTTTCACCCCTGACCTGCCTTTACTTCATGCAAATTACCTTCAACTTCATAACTTCTTAAACATAGAGCGATCCTAAGCTGTGTCTGTGATATTTCAGTTTTATCAGTTCTCATTTTCTAGGCTCTGATGCAGACAACTAGACACTTAATATTGATTTTTCTGACTCACTGGACAGCAATAAGAGCCAATTCCAGAAGCAGACATCATGTGTTCAAATCCTCTATCTAGCACAACTTTGCTACTTCTGGTAAGTTACAACAATCTAAACTTCAGTTTTTTATCTTTGAAATGTAGATAATAATAACACCTACCTCATAGAGTTTCATGAAAATTAAATGAGCTAGGACATGCATGTCAATCAGCATATTATCTGCTCTACATGTATATATCTACTCAAAAAGTTATTAGCCATATAAATACCATTAAAACTTCAAAGCATGAACCAAGATGTTATTACCACTGCCAATTCAGATAAAGTCCTCAAAACTGATGGCAAGGGAGAGAGTGTAGGACTCTAGGAATTGAAGTCACTTGTGTGTGTGATCAAGAGCAGTATTAACATTTCCTGAACTGCTCTTCATTACAGTTATTAAAAATAACAAAACAGGGTGGCCTACGGATGGAATGTCTCATTTAAGACATACAACAATTGGCTAGAGGTCCCCTGGAAAAACTGTCTGTAATATATTAATAGATGTGACAAGAAGGCCACATATATAAGGCAATTGACTGGCTCTGTCTGAATCTCCACAGTCGTCTCTCCTTGGAGTTTTAGAACACATATGGAGAGGAAAGGACCTTCTCTGCTTCTTTCAGTACTTCCAAAGGGAAGGAAACACCCCAACTTATTAGGGCATTAATGTCAAAAACTATTGTATAGCCTGGAAAAAGAAAGAGATGTTATGATTCACATTCTTGTCTCTCAGTGTAGGTAGTCAGATCCTAAATCTTTTGGAAATATAGACACTCATTTCTCAGGCTATTAGAGTCCTGATTTGAAGAAAAGAGTATTTAAATTTCTCCTGGTTAGAAAGTTCTCATATAATTCTATTACTTGGTTTTGTCTTAATTGATGAAATAAAATCTCATTTAGAAAGCTGATTTTATCTACTAATTTAAATGTATATATATCGTCGTCGTCGGCAGCCGTCCGTCTCGAGAGACGATGGTGTAGCTTCTTAAGAGTCTATCTGCACCGCCGAGAATGGTTGTGCAGTCCGACTCGGGAGTGACACGGTATCTGTCTCCTCCCGTGTTGAATCGACATCTTGCGATGACGCTGGAGTGTCCTCTCCAGTGAAGCTGAAGCTACAGAGCCTGGGCAGGGTGATATGGAGGGTCTGCTGTTGCCCATGCAGCAGACCCCCCTCTCATGTATACATATCCATATATGTATACATAAAATCATTATGTATTATACATATGCATACAGGTAAGACAAAAGAAGATTTACCATTGCGAGTGTGAGAGACAGTATATTCTTGTATTATTATTTATTAATTATTATATTATTTTCTATATGGACAACTATAAACCTACTTTTGCCCTGCCCTGTGTATCACAAACTTCAGGGGAAATATAAAGGAATTCAATTTAAAAATAAATTGAAAATATGATACAAAAATGTTTAGAGCATTATAAAGTTAGTAAAAAGTTAAAATAAAATTTCAAGAGATAGTTTTAACAACCCAGTTACTACACTGAAGTGAAGCTGTATACTTCAGTTTTCCAAATTCAATAGTAAATACAAAACCATTGTCAAATCTGTTATGTTCAAGAGAGTGAAAGAAAAAAAACAAATCCAGAGTGTCATGAGTCAGAAAGATGTGGATAAGTTGTATGCAATCATGTCACAGAAATATGGAGGGGCCAGATCACATAGGCTTTGTGCAAGACTTTGGGGTTTTATTCAAGGTATAATTGCAAGTCATTAGAACGTTTTAAAGAAGGTAGTGGATATGATTTGATTGAACTTTGAGCATAAATATTACTTACATGTTTTGGGGAGAACAAATGGAATATGCATGGTGTTAAAAGGTAGGTTTGAAGCGAGGATACAGTTTGGGAAGTTGTGAGATAAGCAGCTCACTGAAGATGATAGTGACGTGGTCTAGGGTTTTAGCACTGAAGACAAGGAAGTGTTTTCTGACTCAAGATTTATACTGGAGGTTGGATGTAAAACAGAATGTAAAAAGAAAAACAATAACCCATTCTTTCTAGTGTTCTGACTTAAGCAAATAGATATGTTTCATCAATTATTGAGATGGGGAAGAGACGCGAAGAAAAAGGAAAAGGAAAAAATAAGAAATTTGATTTAGATATGTTAATTTTGATACACATATTAGGTATTAACTTGAATTTGAATAAGCGGGTGGTTAAATGAGGCAGTTTAGAGTCAAGGAGACGAGTGAGGATAGAATGACATATGGGAATACTTCGCATGGAAAGAACCTGTAAAGCCATTTGACTTTATTACACCAGCCAAGGAAAGATTACAGTTCAATGAAAGAAATAACCAAGGATACGGGGTTCTCTACTATACAGAGAGATTTGAGCAAAAGTCAAAGATCCAGCAAAAAAAGACTAAGAAAGGTTAGCCCATGAAGAAAAAAATGAAAACCATGAGGACTTGGTATCACTACATCTACAGAATAAATTATTTCAAAGGGCATGATTTACCTCTTCAAAAGTCTCCGAGAAGATGGGGGCGGGGGAAGTCAATCACTGAATCTGGCAAGATAAAATATTTGAATCTCTTCTGTGGAGTTCAGTGGGAAAAAGTCCAAATTGGAATAAGGCAAGAATGAGACAAGGGGGAGTTATAACAATAAATATTGCCAATATTTTCAGAGAGTTTTGTCGTGAAGTACAGCAGAGAAAACGGACAGCACCTAGAGACAGCGGTGTTGAAGAAGGATTTTTCCACCCTGTACTTTTGTGTATTAGAATTTTAAGAAACTGTAACTAGTATGTAACTTCACTGTTAAATCAGTCTTCACATTTAACCTATTATATTTATGTAAGTATATTTACATCTATACATATATAAATACATTATTAACTTCATTGCTTTAGCATTTGTGACATTTCACTACGATGAGCCTCTGCCCTATTTTAATTTCTGTTAATGATTCTCAAGACAAATGAAATTATATTAATCTCTCTGCTCCAGTGTCTAGGGAGTTGCTAGCATGAAATAAGCACTAGTTTCTTAGTGAATGGGTAAATGAATGAATTATTAGTAGAGTTCCAGAATAATGCATCCACTGAAATTTATTGTAGAAACCCCTTGTTAGGACTAGGGTAACACCATAATAATACCAATTCATATTTATCAAAAGGATCCTCAGGTGAAAAACAAATGATCCCACTAACAGAGAACATATTCAAACTTATGTTTATGTCTATTCTATCTTCTAAAGATACATACTCCTTGAAGTAATATTCTATGTATGTTTTCTAATTTGTTGACTCTAACAGAGGTCTAACCCAAAGTCTATCAATTCTAATGAATTAAAGATTATCATCTGAGTTCTACTGCTGAAACTCTATTTGTTTAGAATATAATTCATATTCTTCTGAAAGGAATAACCACCTTGACAACTTTTATGTAAATATAGAAATGCATTTAAATGCAAAATTCTAGGTTGAATAAAATCAAATTTATTTTTAACAGCTCCCTGACATGTTATGAAAATTAATACTCCATGAAAATTAAAACTTCCAAGCATCTGAATGTTTTTCTCTTGTTTATATTAATCTTTATTTTAATGGGAGGACTGGGTTGCAATTTTTCTTCCTCTTCTCAGTATCAATACCTGTTTTTCATGTACTGTGTAATGCAAGATATCAAAACCTGTCACTAAGATTCATATTGAATCCTGGATCACAACAAGAATCATAGCTTTTCCCTATAATGTCCAGTCATTATTGATACTGTGTCATATCTTATCCTGTTTCAAATCTAATGAATCATTCTTAAAAATTGTATCTTATTAGGAGAATTGCTGCAAGGCAGAGAGTACACTCGAGCTGGAAGTTGTTATTCCAGCAAATCATGTAAAATAAAAACCCGTAGGCAAATCTAAATCTTTTTGCCTGACTTGTTTTACCAACAACAGCTTCATCTACCTCAACGATCAGTCTGAAAAGTCAAATGTTTTATATTGAAATTGCACTGGAAAAATTAGTTTGTATAATGTACAGTGGCTACTACTTAAACTAAAAGCTAATTTTGAACTCCTTTTAAAATTTTAGTTATTTCTATAGTTGCAGTCTATTTTTTATTGGGATATCATCCTTCCTCATATGCTGAGGTAATTTTGCAAGAACAGAGTTCTAAAAAATACAAATAATAAAAACAAATAAAATTATTTAAGTTCACTAAGTTTAATTAAGAAAAATAATAATGTAAAAAATCCCTAGGTTATATCATATATAAATAAGTGTCTTATTCCTATAGGAATGCCAGTTCTATTTAAGTCTAAAGTGATTGCTAGAATGATGTTAGATTAATTTTATTCAAAAGAGTAAGAACATGAAGTGACAACCATATTTAAAGGCAAAACATCTTCACGTCTATAAAATATGTTGATTTTTTAATATGTTTTATTGATTATACTGTTACAGTTGTCCCAATTTCTCTTCCCTCTGCTCCCCTCCACCCAGTGGTCCCCCTTCCTCCAGTTGTTCCCCCTTTTAGTCCATGTCCATTGGTTGTGCATATAGTTCTTCTCAACCTCTTCCTGTCTACTCCACTCCCTCCTCCTATGCTTCTTAATTCCTATACCATCTCCCTCCCTTTGCCCCCTCTCCACTGACCTCCCCCCAATTTGTTCCCCATACCTATAGTTCTTTTTCCACTCTCGTTGCCTATTTAGTTTGCCTTTGTTTCAATTCCCTAGCTTCTATTGTTGGTTCTTGTGTTGCAGTTTTCTAAAATGTGTTCATAGTTTTGATCCTCTTTCTTCTAAACAAGTCCCTTTAACATTTCATATAACAGTGGTTTGGATCTGATGAGCTCCTTCAGTTTTACTTTGTCCTGGAAGCACTTTCTCTGCCCTTCTATTCTGAATGACAATTTCGCTGGATAGAGTATTTGTGGTTGTAGGTTTTGGATTTTCATTACTTTGAATATTTCTTGCCAGTCCCTTCTTGCCTGCAGGGACTCCCTTGAGAAGTCAGCTGATAGTCTAATTGGGACCCCTTTGTACATGATTCTTTTCTTCTCTCTTGCTACTTTTAAGATTCTCTCTTTATCTTTAACTTTTGACATTTTGATTATAATGTGTCTTGGAGTGGTTCTTCCTGGGTCCAGTTTTTCTGGAACTCTCTGTGCTTCCTGGACCTGTAAGTCTATTTCCTTCCCCAAGTTTGGGAAGTTCTGCTTTATTATATTTTCACTTAATTTTTCAATTTCTACTTCTTCTTCTTCGCCCTCTGGCAATCCTATAATCCGTATGTTCAATCTCTTAAAGCTGTCCCAGGGGTTTCTGATCCTCTTCTCACTTTCCTTGCTTCCTGTTTCCTCTCTCCGCACTGGTTGACTGTTTGTTCCTTCACTATGTTCTGGTTTGTTGATTTGAACTCTGGATTTTATTTCCTCACCATTTCTCTCGTATGTGTTTTTGTTTTTTTCCGTATGAGTGGTTTTCAATCCTTTCTCATCTTTTTCCAGATCTTTTGTTAATTCTGTAAGCCACCTAATCACAATGGCTCTGAACTGAGCTTCTGACAGGTTTCTTATTTGTTCATCTGTCAGATTCTTCATCTGTTGCCTGGTGAGCTGTGCCACTGGGATTTCTATAGTTGTCTGCCTCATTTTGACAGATTTGAGTTTTGCTTTCTTGGACCGGCTATAGGGGGTGGAGCCTGTGTACTCATCACAACTCAGTGACCCACGGTGATCCACAACCTATTTCGCGGTGCTGTGGCGCTTTGTGTGGGGGCGGGGGTCCAGGGTGGATTCCTGCGATTGTTCTCCACTGGGAGACCCGGATCCATCCTCCCGTCCTCTGGGCCTCACCGTCCGGGGCAATGCGGTGGCTGCTTTTCCCAGCGTTGGGGTCGGGAGCTGCTGGGGCTCGACTGCAGCCAGGACTGTTCTCCCTGCCGCTGTCCCTAGTGCTACCACAAACAGTACCGCCCACTTTTGCTCTTCTTACCTGCCCGACGAGCACCGCTGGTTTATAACTTCATATGTTGGGCTTCCGTGTAGTTTTATTTTCTGGAATTTCTAGTTATCTTACATTTTGAGGTAGGTAGTTGTATTCCTTTCTAGTTGCAGAGGGAAACTGAGCGTGTCCGTCTAAGACTCCATCTTGGCTGGAAGATGATTTTTTTTAATATAAGAGATATTTCACTGGAACTTCAAAGATGAGGAGATGACAGAATCCATGCAAACATGTCAGATACAAAAGGTGTGTTATATATATATATATATATATATATATATATATACATATATATATATATTTTTTTTTTCACTTGAACACCAGTGGGAAAGTTTCTGACTTTTCAGGAGAGATAACTTCATTACATATGGCAACATATTATCCATGGTGGACATTGCTAACTATATTTAAGCAGTTTCATTTAAGCAATTTAACTCTGTAAATTAAGGTTTGCTATTTATACCTCATGGTCCATCATTTTCAAGTTCATACTTGGAATAGCAGGTATTTAACAAGAATAACTTTCAACGATTATTTCTTTCTGTGTTTCCTGGATAGAACTCTTCTTCAAACCCTTGCCTCATAGATTCTCCTCAATTTCTGCTGTATTCAAAGTTGTCAATATCTTCTTCATAGATATTTGCCCCTTCTTTCTGTCTCTGTTTCTGTCTCCCTCTTAACCATTTGCCTTACACACACACACACATGAGGCTTTAGATACATAGGAATATTCTCTACCACAGATTCTTCTTGGATCTATGAGGGACAGGATTAATATATATATGAATGTCTTGATATCATCAGTACTATAAGTATTATACATTTAAAAGCAAATTCGGATAAAATAAAAGCAATTTTTGACCCAGAACTTGTCTTTTTGAGGAGTGAAATAAATGTAGTGTCTTACTTATTTCTACTTTGTTCATGTTGTCTCATCTGTCATTTGGTAAAGCGTATACCTTCAAACATTCAAAATAGACAGCTGTAGTTCTATTGTATGATAAATTTGCTCAACATGAGTTGCTGGCCTTTGCATCCTAAATATTTAAACTATTAGAAGGTCATCACCAAAAACAATGTGTATATTAATTTGTGAGGGTAACACCGAAATGGTTGGTTGCATTTGAGAGTTTCCCCTGATACTCTGTAAAAATACTTTTCTATCATTATCATCATCAACCTTTAGATATGGACAGGAACTTGAACTTTATAGCATTTTTGCAGTTAATTAAACAAATTGTTTTTCAACAAATGTAAAGACAGTATCTCTTGTAGTCATGGATGTCTATGCTTGGAAAATGAGTAACCAAATACTTAAAATATTAGCATATAAAGTCCATCTTCCTGAAATTATTACAGTATTTACCCAATTTATAAGTAGCTATTATCTTCTGTTACTATAGTAACCAATGGTCTTTTTTGAATTGAGGAAAATAGATGATAATAACAATTAATGCTTGAAACCAGTTATTCCTAGAAAGGCTAACCTTTGGCTGCCACAACTTGGTGGCTCCCTGAGACTGTTAATTAATAGCTAGTCATTAACTGCACTGCATTTTTTTTTCAGCAGGGAGTTTCATGTTTCCTTTCCTGAATTCTTTTGTACATAAATATCACCTGCCTTGTAACACTACTTAAAAACATTGTTGCATGAAGTTTATTGCTTTACATAAGAATAAGAATTCAGAAAAATCTAAGACAAAATCTTTCACATTTAAACCCCAGGTACAAAAAGAAGTAAACATAGATTTCAAAAGCTGAAATAAAAAATAAAAAACCCCAAAGTGGTCCAGTTGTTTGCTAATACATAGCATGATGCTTCTGTGCCACACTGACCTTTCCTCCTCTGATCTGTAGTTGTTATTATGAAAAGGTCAACCCTTGCCCTTGCTATATACCAATTATACATTGCTGGAAACACAGGACAGGGACTAACAATGGTGATGGTTAATGTTATATGTCAACCCAACTGGGCTACAGGATGCCCAGAGGACTGGTAAAACATTATTTCTGGCTGTGTCTGTGAGGGTGCTTCTGGAAGGGATTAGCATCTGACTTAGTGGACTGAGTTAGGAGGCCTGTCCTCACCAACAGTGTAGGCATCAGCCAATCTTTTAGGGGCCAAAATGGCAAAGAAAGGGCAATTTTTTTTTCGCTCTTCTTGAGCTGGCATGTCCATCTTTTCCTGTCCTCATAGAGCTCCTGGTTCTCATGCTTTCTGACTCTGGGACTTATGTCGGTGGCCTCCAATTCTCAGGCTTTTGACCTTGAACTCTGAGTTACACCATTGTTCCCATAATCCTGTGGCCCTCAAACTCCATTGGAACTGCACCACCAGCTTTCCTGGATCTCCAGCATATAGAGAGTGGATTATGGGATTTCTTGGCCTGTATAAACATGTGAGCCAACTCCTATAATAAATATCCACATACTTAATGATTCTGTTTCTCTGGAGAACCCTAATACAGCAACTTAAGAAAAAGACAAGCATACCTGCCCTCGTGTGATTTAGATCAATGAGTGCAGAAAAGAAATCCCTCCCTACTTAATAAAGTTGAAACCTTCCTCCTTCGAATATTGTTCCTCATGAGAAATGTAATATTGATTGGAAGGAGTGTAATTGCTTTGGAGGGAGTATAATTTTGTCGCAGAACACATAATATTGGGGGTTAGATAGACAAATTCTGGGCTTTTATAGAAAGCAAAGCTGTGTGCTCATTAATATTTCACAGGCATTTTCATATTGACCATCATTTTCCTGTTGGCCATTCAGGTTGAATTCAAAACAAGGGATTGCTCTGAATAGCACTCAATATTTACCCTTAACAAAACAAACAGTGAGCAAATTAATATTAAGGAAAAGTAGAGAAAATATTAAACTGTTTATTTTCTTTTATTCAGAAGAAGATGCAAATAAACAACCATAAAAATATAAGAGCAGTTCTTGGCACTGAGTACATACATTACACACACACACACACACACACACACACACACACATATATATATACACACAAACACATACATGTATATATACACATACATATATATATAATCTCATCTGGGGAACATTTACAAATATATATGCATTCTAGGCACTAATTTTGAAGTTTCAATATTAGGTGTTGGTGGTGAGTGTCTGAAACACTATTATATTATAGAGTTTTCTGGATAATCCTGAAGTACATCCTGGGTAATAAGCTATGGATTAGAAAGTGAGAGATAGAGAGCTGAAGCCCTATATTAATAAGTACAATTGTCATGACTTTACAGAATTTATTGCAGGATTCCATATATTTGTAATATTGAGTTTTTAACAAACACAGAATAAATTGACAGTAACATTTTTAGTAAAATAAGGATATAATTTCAAAAGTGTAGCACTGAACACTAGGACATCAGAAGGGACCACAGAGGCAGGAAGAAAAAGAGAAAGAGAAAAAAAGAGACTAAAAGATTAGTTCATCTGTACTTGTCATAGTTTTACATTTCCACTTGGTTGGGCCATAGTCAACAGCATGTGAATCAAACAAGAATGCAGGTGTTTCTGTGAAGATATAATTAATGTTCATAGTCAGTTGAAATTAAATAAAGAAGATTGTCCTTGATGATTTGGGTGAGAATGATTTAAACAGGTGAAAGACTTTAGGAGCAGAAACAAGGTTTCCCAGAAGAAGAAATTCTCTGTGAGAACTTCAGCTTCAACCTCCCCTTCCATTTACTAGCCTGCCCTAGGGTTTTGGTGCTTTTCTAACCAGACTCTACAATTGCAAAGCCAACATATTGCTATAATCCCCTTAGTATGTATCTTCTACTGGATGAGTCACGATTTATGCACTACCGTAGAACTATTCACTCAGCTCTTTTCACATGGAGTTGTCACACGTTTTAAAGAAATCCTTATCCATCAGGACTGCACTCAGTAGTTGTTTCCTCGAGGACCCCATGTACATGGTATATGAGGCCATGCTCCAAAGGGTGAGGTTTTTCATCGAATGTCATGTGAATGAAAGCACCTGGAGTATGCAAATCTATGGTATTTCTCAGTCTTCCTTTAAGTTTGTTGCATATAATTATTTCCAGAAAATAAAGTGAAAATATTTCTTACTTGGAAGGGGGAACATATATATTCTCAGTTGATCACGTTACTATTTCTATAACGGTACACATAAAAGTATTCTTTTAAGTAAAATAATGTGAGATCCCTTACTACTGTATCAGACAAATTACTAATCTTCAAAGCAAACTACTTTTGATAGCACAGAATTTTTTCAAGGCTGATTTCCCTCTAGTTGTGCCCCATGTTACAGAGAGTTGCTAAAAGCTCGGTATAACCCACCAGCTCTCTGGAGATTTCCCCAAGTGTTACCGGTCATTAAGAGAACTCTCTTCTTGAGGGTTTTCATTTTCTCAACCACCTTTTAATATCCTATCCATATTACAAACTCTGGCACTTAGGAGAGGATGCTGTGCTTTCTTCATTTTCATTTGATTTGCATGTATTTTCTCTAATGTTCTTCAAGCTTATGAATCAATCATGTGTCATAACCTTTTATATTCTAGGTTTTGAGCCCACAATACATGATTTGGTTTCCAAGAAAAATATGTTAATGAAATGATATTTACAGCAGAAGTTTAACAGCATCAACAAATAGAACATATAAAATATGTGAAATAATTTCTTAAATACATCAGAGAATATTTAATCATATAGAGGGTCTTAATTATTTGTATCATGTGCAAAATTTTATGGTAATACCAGATATGTATAACTACTTTACTGCTTCATATCTAGCAATAGAGGTAGGAGCAGATATGTTCCTTCTTAGTCACACTGTTTTCATTAAACATTTCCTGTTAGGAAATTTTTTTAGATACAAAATCAATTCTTTACTATGAAACAAGGCAGAAACTATAATCAGGTATTTTCCTAACTGCATGGTGACTTTAATATATTTCAATTCACTCATTCATTTAAGAGATAATATTGAATATGCATGATTTACAAGATATTAATCTAGGTATTCAATACAGACAAAAATCCTTGCCCTTGTTGAGCTAACATTGCAGTGAAGAAAGAGGACACAGTTAATGAAATAAATAAGTAAAATTTAGTTATTAGAAGACCATAAGTGTTGTCAATGAAAATAAGGCAGGAAGGAGGTGAGTGAGAGCAGAAGGCACGGCCAGGGTAGCAATAGAGAGGCAGTGTGCAATTTTAAAGAGAGTAGAGGGAAGGCTTCTCTGAAAAGGTGGTTTGAGCCAAGACATAAAGGAAATGAAGGTGTGAACTATGTAGAAATCTGTGAGAAGAGAGATCCAAACAGAGGACACAAGGTAAGGCGGAGAGGGTGAGGGGCACTCGGGGAAAGAGTGACTGGAAAGTGAGTGACGAGGACGAGTAACAGGAGTTGAAGTTAAGGGGGAGACAGGTGCACTTGTTCTGTAGGGCATTATTGTAGGTCACTGCAAAGACTTTTTGCCTTCAACCATGAACGGGATACAGAACTGTCAAGGGGATTTGAGCTAAGCAGTATCAAAATTGGATTTCGATGTAGGAAGTGTAACGTTGGTGGAGACTATCTTTAGAATAGACAATAGAAGAGCAGGAGTGGAAGGAGAGGGACACCTAGGAGGCTATCACAATACTCCAAGAGGTGGCCTGTGCCCAGGAGGATGGAGGCATGAACATGGTGAGAATGGAAAGATGAGTGTCCAAAAGTAAAGGCATCAGGATTTTCTGAAAGACTGAAAATAAACTGTAAAAAACAAAAAGAATCAAGGAAGGCCGGAACTTCTTTTTATAAATGTGCCATTACATAAAGGGATGTGTTTTGAAGCTACAGTCACCTGTATTGCTGATGCACTAAACTCAACTTGTTATCAGGAAATTTCTCTCTTGTGAGTAACACAAACCTGCTAATGAGTTTCCATTCTATTAATGCCTGCCTGGAACTAAATTTACTTTAACACCTGCCAAAGAAATTTGCTATTAACCAAAAAGCTGTGAACATAAACAAACCTTAAAAATCTCAATGCATCCTTTTAATAAAATAAGCTAAAAGCACTGGTGCATTGGAGCCCATCTGCCCGGGTGGGGAGAGCCCATTGAGCGCTCTCCTTCCCAAATTGGTGTTCATATTAGAGCTTTAACTTGACCCTGCTAGGAATATTTATACCATGGAAATCCTCATAAGCTACAAACTCAGCCTGTTCTTTTCACTTTCTTTCAAATTGGTCGTTAAACATTCACCAGTATAACACTCCTATCAACAACGACAGATTTTAACATAGGATCAAAATCAATCAATCAACGACTGTACTCTTCGCTAAAGTGATCTATCATCCATCTGTGTTACAATAGCCCTTTTACTAATAAATAAATTATTTAAAGCTGTTTCTATTAACACTTTCACAAACTATTTCAGTGAATAGGCGGACTTGAAGAAGGGTGACATGTAGCAAAGAGCATTAGCTTCAAAATCTGAGCAAATAAGACATTGACTATTCTGTGGAACTTAATAATGTCTTACTGAACAGTTTTCTCATTTTTAACGTGGGGAAAGCACCCATGTTAGAGCATCCTTGTGGAAACTGAGTAAATTGGCAAATTCTCTGTCCTGCAGCAGTCACTCAATAAATGATATCTTCTTACCTCTCTTTTCCTTCGACACCCTTCTCCCCAACAATGCATAGTTTACTAACCGTGGCTTGACTCCAGAATAAATTGACCATTCTTCTTATTACTAATAAGTTAATGATTTTACTTTCTTTTACATTTATATTTGAAACAAATGTATTGAATTATAAGCCACATATAACACACTGCACCATTTAAAAGGTAGAATTCAAAGAGTTTGATAAACACACACCTACAAACCCCAGCCAGGGTCGCAAGAGGGAACAACTTCACAGCTCTCCCATATTTCCTGACGCCCTTTGTCATTAAACCCTCCCTTACTCTCAGTTCCCAGGCTGTTGCTGAATTGTGCCTCACCATCTGGCACCCTGTGCCCCACTTACATATTTTTACAAAGTCATAACAGGTGTTTTGTGAATTTATATTTAATAGGAATATTGTTTAAATGTCATTTTGCTACTTGTTTTCCATTTCACCTTCCTTTTCATTGTTTCTCATTTTTCTTTCCTAACTTCATTTTCTGTTGATCAGATGTTTTCTTAGTATTCTGTTTTATTTTCTATTTTTGCATTCTAGCTATATGTCTTTGCCTTACTTTTACAAATTGGAATTAAAGTACATATTTAATGGAACTAGGGATTAAATTACAGGTAGGAGCAAAAGTAGATCTGACAGTTGTGTGTACACAGAAGTTTATTCTTGCATTATTAATTATTACATTACTTATTTCTATTATAACAATAAACTTACTTTAGTACACCTCTATCCACACCTTTAATTTATCTCAATTGACTTACATTTAATATTGAATTAGATCTAGTAATATATAGAAACTTTAATATCTCATAGTTCCATTTACTACCCTACCTTGTACTTCATGTCATTATTGGCAGATATGTGTTATGAATTTCTGAATAGCATCTGACAATTTAGCTTCCAACAGATAAATGTTCTTTAAAGAAAATGTAAAAAAGAAATGCTAAACATTTGAGTGACAAAAGATTATGTTTATCCGCATAGTTGCCATTTCCAGTGCTTATCCCTGCGCTCCATAATCCCATTTGCCTTCTGGCATCACACCCCACACAAGGCCCATCTGCCGGCTCCAGGTCCTCTCAGCATCGTGTGTCTGGCTCTTGCCAGGTTTAGCGTTCTCAGTTAACACATTGTCTCTGTGTGTATATGTGTGCATATGAGTGTGATTCAAATCTGTTGTTCTAATACAGGGTAAAGCAAAGGCAGGTTTACAGTTGTTCGTATGGCAAATAATACAATGATTAATAAATAAAACAAGAATAAACTCTGTGTTCCATGTACTCACAGCTTTAAACCTGCTTTTGCCCCACCTTGTGTTTTCACCTTCAGAGTTTTTTTTTTTGTTTGTTTGTTTGTTTGTTTGTTTTCTATTTGTGACTTTTCGAAAGTGAATTCTCCTCTGGCTCCTGTCATCTTTTGGATACTTTCCAGTTTCTTTAAATGGTGAATTTTAAAAGTTAGTCTGTTCCTTATAATTATTACTTGCAGAAGGTCTTGAACAACCACTTCACTCTGCCAACATGATCAAGTATCTGATAGCTCAACCTTGGTTAATTTTATATTTTGTGCTAACAGGTGACACCTTGTATGTAAAAAAAATTAATGTATAAAGCCTGAGATAATCTAATTCTATGAACTTGGTTCAAATTTTAGATGTAGAAATAATCTGCTTCACTGTCCATAATTTTAAGCCCAGACAGAAATTTAGGACTATAACATGCTCTGCTGCCTTTAATTTCTCTTTGAAGCCATTAGATATTTATATTATATGTGCTTCTCAAGCTAGACATATATCTCACCAAGGAGAAAAATTAAGTGCGGAAGGTGAATGAAGCTTTAGGCAGAGAGTAAAGTCTATATTTGAGAATACATGTTAAGATATGTTAAATTGTTCCTATAAATTTAGAATGTTCTTGTGGTGTTTAAAGTTTAAAGGTCAATATTGATCTGATAACTAGGTAAACCTGGCACTTACCTCTTTGGCAACTGAAGTGTACATCTATTGACAAAATTGAATTTTATGAGTTTGGTGAGGTGATGAGTAAAAAAAAAAAGCTTAAATAAAAGTAACAGTGGGAATAAGCAGAGATTATTTGTTCTTTTAAGGCTTTGAAAGGTTTATATCTAAACCCTTACTCTAAGTGCATCAAACAAAGCCTGATAGCTGTGATAATAGGTATTATCCTGAAGTTACTCTAATTTGGGGGAGGTTGGAAATGATAGTGTTATTTTAGAGAACCAAAGAGTAAAAGAAAAAAATGTCTACAGATGAATAGTTTAAAAAGTAAGACAGGCATCTTTACTCCCAATAAAAGGAATCAGGTTGCATTTCTGTCTTGACTTTTACTTTATTGTAAACATCTAGTTGACCATGGGAACCCCAAACTATATATTTTTTAAAGTATTTGATGAAAGTTACATGGAAACATAATGATTCCCTCTTGTTCTTTTTCTTCTTGAATGTAGCTATTGGAGAACATCTTTAAAACCTGATTTGGCATTCAAAACCTTTTTCTCTAAATTGTATGTTTTGAAAAAATACAGAAGGTTGTGCATCAAAGTATTTTAGTTTTGAAGCATTATGACATCTGGTTGATATTAAGCATAGGAGTGTGTAAAATGAATTTACACATCCTTCCCTTGGGTGGGTGCCTTGTTAGTTCTCTGTCAGTGATTAGCGGCACCAGAGGGCCAGGGTGCATTACAAGAGTCAACCAGCAAGTTCAGTGGCATCAGAGCCAAGAACACAATCTGCATGGACAGGGTCTGTGTACACATAGGTCCTGCAAAGCAGCCAGTCATGCTGAGAGATACTTACAAGAGAGTTTGAGAAACTTAGTAAACATATTGTCATATGTTTTTGTGCTGAGAAAATGGCATCTGAGTAGCTGAGGTCAATCCCACAGACATCATATACTACATGAATGACCTCCAATAAAAACTTTGGACATCAAAGTTCATGTAGGCTCCCCTTGCTGACAACACATCGCATTCCTCTCTTCTCTTGATTTTAACCAATTCCATTTCATTCTTTGATTATTTTCATCGCTCTCTTTAATGTTGGTTCCCTCCCCAAATGCACAGTGATCATTGCTCTTCACTCACATTTCAAAGTAAAACATTCAAAAGGTTCTTGCATCTCAGATTGTTGTGAGCTGGTTTTGGGTTGGAGTCTGATGAATGTCCTGCAATGTGAGGAAGCAACGAGCCAGTGTTGGGAGAGAACAGTGGGTGCTGTGGAGGTCCTCAGACTTGGTTTATAAACACTATGGTTGATACGCTTCAGTTTGTTTTAAAACCATTCTGATGACCCTGCGCCTACCTCCACCAGCCTGGTATTCCCAAGACCATGCAAAAACTTTTGGAAGAAATGTTTAGATATGACATGGTGTTGGTGGGTAGGTTGACTTAAACTGTCACAGGGTCAAAGAGGAGTCCAGAAGTCTAACTGTTCCAGAGTTTAAACCAAGCTGCATAGTCTAAGATTGCCTTCATCTTTTTCTCCAGTGTTTGTCCAAGCCTTGAGGGTCTCCAGTGCCCCACAGCGTAACTCAGCTGCTTTCTTATAATTATCTTACTTTGTGGGCATTTATTTCCAACTCTCTTCCTCTAATGAATCCATTGCTTTTGGACTTTCAAGTTGTTGCTGAGAAATAGCTCTCCACTGTTATTTTCTTTTTTTAATTTTTTTGCCTTTGTTCATTTATAAGCAACCAGTCTTTTAAGTTCATTTTGATGAGCGGAGACCTAATGCATGACTTTTGTCAGATGAAATAAACATACCAAATAATAAACAAAAGCACAATTTCCAAAATTGTTTTCATTACTCCTTTACAGATTATTATGTTTCAAGCAAACATAATAAATGGAATTTTTATTGTATTGTTTAATTTACTTAATTGCTTATAGTACCGATTTTAGAAAAGGTTCTTTATTACGATAGGGAAGAACCATTTCAAATGCTTTGCTGAACAAACCTGTAGTTTTATTATCATCATCTTTTACTATTCTAACCTAATTTGAAGAGAAAAAAAGCAACAATCACTTTTCTAATGTCCTGAAGTCAGAGGTAAAACTTTAAAAAGTCTTGGATCTGGCTTCATTGAGCTTGTCCTGTAATTTCCCTATTTCTTCAATGACTGTTGAACTGTATCATCATACAATATATTATGCTGGTCACTAAAGAGATGTAATAATATTGTTACCAATGAGCTCCCGACTCTCAAGAAACTAACCATGGCATTGTATAGAAATTTACAAATTTCCAAGTGTTAACGAAATAAATAAATATATATATATATTTATATATATATATCCCAAAATAATTATAAAATGTCATAATACAGTATGTAATATATTACATTAATAGAACCAAAAGTAAACAGTTTAATTTCACAAGATACGTTATTTTGGGTTAAAATTGTTCCCAAAAATTCTAAAAAGAAGTGAGAATTTTAAGAGGGATCTTAAATACCATCACAAGATTCAACGAGGGCAGTTTAAAAGATGTATGGGAATGGAAAGACTAATTTTCAGGTTCTGTTCATTCTTTAACGACAAATATTTAGTTTTTCATAATATGTCTGTCACTATTCTAGGTGGGGACACTGATCATTTCAATGTGAAGTCATCAAGCTAACTAAGTCAAAAGATCCTCTGAGAGTCATAGGGGACCGAGGTTAACAAAGCAGATTGAGAATAAGACTAAGCTCCAGAGTTAGTGGAATCTTCTCTTCCTTTCCCACGCTCCACTATTTCCTTTATTATTTTACCTACAAATATCTTGTGTGTGAAAGACTCAAAGCCATATATACATTCACTACTTTTAATGCCCTTTTTTACCTTCTGTACCCCAACAGCTGATATTCATTTAGTTCTTTCCTTTTCTGCTTCACATGTCTCCTCTCTTATTTAATTCAAATCAATCTAATCGATATCTAGCTGCAGAATGTAAACGCAGTTATTCTAATGTTGAACATCACGATGCCATACCTTCTTAACTTTTATTCTTAGTCCCAGTACAGTCACCTTTGACATGGAGGTTAATTTAGCTTTTGGCTGTTTGATTGTAAATAACTGAGGTGATCTTTTCCCTTTTGCTTCTAAAATGTCTTGCCTCAGGTAGAGGCAAGCAACCAGTTCACATCAGACACCTGAAGACATGTTTCTTTTTTTCCCTGGGAGAATGATTTGTCCTGTTACAGCAACATTCCTGGGTAGTGATGTCTGTTGCTCTGAAAGATTGTCCACTCCACTGGGGGTGATGAAGAAAATCAAACTTAGATACACTTTTCTGCTTTCAGGCACATTATTACATACTTCTGCATTCTTTGAAATAGGAATCTCTTGTATTAATTAAATTGGCAAACTGGAAGAAGCAATGTGAATCTCCAATTCCTGGATTAACAAATCCTATGTCAGCACACACCAATAAGAAATCCCTGCTAGCTTCATCAACATTGCTTAGCAACAAAATACAAATGCTCAAAGGCGATGAGAACAGGCACTTTGAATAGGTGGAGTGGCAAATATATGGATACGAGCAAAAATAAATAAAAATGGTGGCACTGAGTTGATTTTGTCACTCTATTCTTCCTTCACTCTGTAGAGATTTTTTTTTTTTTTTTTTTTTTTTTGGAGAAACTATATCTCTCATAATGCTATAAGATTTCCCTTGGAAGAAACCACTTACTATATCTTTTCATTTAATTATTACAGAAGACGAGTAAGTTTAAATGTCGATTATTTTGTTTTGTTTACCCCTAGTTTGAACAAAGCTAACACAGCGGATTTTGAGGAATAAGTGATCTCCCTCCCCCAGCACTCTGCTTTCCTCCAGGATGACACTTCTGTCTGACAATTTCCACCATGTGTGTCTGCCTAGCTCTTCAGCTGTGCCCTAGTCAGCACTTCTTCTCACTTTTCATCTGAATCACATTTAACAGCTGCCCTTTGATGATCAGATGAGGCTATTAGCCTCTCATGGGTGCCTCCTTCACCAGCCTCCCTGGCACTGAGCTCACATTGTGACCGGCATTAATATTGATGGTATTAGTGCTTCCAACCTCTGCTCTCCCGTCACAGCAATCTGTCCTCATTCCTGTCCCCTTCCCTTGTAGCAATAACTGTCACCATGGCTGCTCATCAGCTCTCCTTGGTCATTAAGCTGCAAATGAGCAGGCATGCCACCTGCAGCTAAGACTCCCTAAATCCTTTACACAAGCCAGAATCACATCACTTGGTTGATAGAAGTCTTACCTGCTTTACTTTGGAATTCACTGTAGCCACGCGCAGAGAATTTCAAATGCATGAATTAAGAGAAGACGTATACGTCATGGATTAAGACTGTAGTCCTTGAAGTCAGACAAATGTGCTTTTTATTCCAGTATCTGCTATGAAGTCTTGGAGAGCCACACTTCTTTGTATATCTGTTCTTTGGCATTATAAGAAGATTAAGAGCTCCTTACTCATACATTTTGGGATCAGAATAAAGAAGGCACAAAAAAGAAAAAAAAATTAAGAATTAATCACAGAGTTATTTGGTAGTCGTGGACTAACAAACATTAGCTTTGCTTTTTAATAGTAACAGTGTAACCATGCAGCATGGGGTTTGGCTACTTCTCACTTTGATACATGATTTAAGATTTGTGGGGAAGGAAACTGGTTTTTTCAATAGGGTTCCAAATGGGGGGATGCTGAGAGCACTCATGCTCTGATCCCCTCTCTCCCACAAGACCCAGAAATGCTCTTGCTCCTCAAAAGATTACAAGCCAAAACCACACCCAGAAGTTCCCCATTTCCTTACCTGCCCTTTTTGGAGCTTTAGCTGGCTGTACAAACAGACCTCAAACGGGCCTTGATCCTCTCTGGAACGTGCACTCGTGGGTTTCAGAGTTGCCATCTTCTTGCAGCAGCTCTCCTTCAGGATTTGAGGTGCGCTTCTCTCAGTCTCCACGTAGCAATCCAGGACCCGCGGGCCATGCTGCACTGGATCCTAGTGTCCCAGATGCTAGAACCCAGCAAGGCACGCATCCCGGTGTGGGGCCTTGCCTCCAGGAGCAAGCAGGCTTCCAACCAGGCGGGGTCTAAGTCCCTGGTGGGTCCAGCATGTGCCAGTCCCACACGTGTTCCCATCCATGCGGGAGCAAGGGCCAGAGAACTAGAGCCTCCAAGTGCACCTGCAATCAAGAAGTCCCAGGCCAAAGTTCCGCTAGCCAAGAACTAAAATTAAGCCAAGAGCCTGTACCCGGCGTCAAAAGCCAGAGAGAGCGTCTTCCTGCCTCCTGTTTGAAAAGTCCTCTCTCTTGGAATCCCATGTGCTCAGAAGCCAGTGGGAGTATCAAGCTTTTTAACCAATGGCCATGTTTGTCTTTGCCCCTTTTTGTAGGCATGGGCAGAAGTCTCCAGTCACTCCGGGCGGGGTGTCCAGCCAGCACACCCCGCACAGCTCAGGCAAGTGCTGTGGACACTGAGTCATGAGCTAGTAGGCCCAACGCTGTGGGCTATTCTCTGATTTCAATCTGGAGCTCTCTGCCTTTCCTCCTGCTGAGTTATGTTGTTGCTAGCTTCTTGCCTGGGGCAATTCCCCTTTTTCAGGCAGAGCCTCCTTTTGCAGAAAGAAGGCTGCTTTAATCTGCAGCCTCAGCACCCTTTCCCACACCTCTGCCCTCCCTGGCAGGACAGGGCACAATCTCTGTGCTGGATTTGGGGGTCCCCTGTCCAAAGTGCGGTCCCTTGCTTCCCAGTGATTTCTTCTTGGACCTACTCTGTTAAAAAGGTTTTGGCAAAAATGATACTTTACCTTTGGACTAAAAATAATATATTTTTATAAATACATGTATTATTGATCTGTGTCTTCCACAATATATTTAATTGATATTCATTTTATTGTCTGTCAGTCGACTTGGAGGTCAACCGGAGAATCGCCAGGGCAGCCACAGTTATGGCCAGACTGAACCGGCGAGCGTGGAACAATTCCAGCCTCACTGAGAAAACCAGACTGCGCATCTACCAAGCCTGCGTACTCAGCACTCTCCTCTATGGCAGCGAGACGTGGACCACCTACGCAAGGCACGAAAGGAAACTCAACAGCTTCCACATGAGGTGCCTGCGACGCGTCCTGCATGTCGCCTGGCAGGATAAGGTCCCCAACACCGAGGTGCTGAAGCGAGCCAACATGAGCAGTTTGCATGCAGTTCTTAGCGAGAGACGCCTCAGGTGGCTCGGCCATGTCAAAAGAATGGATGCAGGCCGTATCCCCAAAGACCTCCTCTACGGCGAGCTAGCAGAAGGCAAGAGGATGACAGGGCGCCCAAAACTGCGGTTCAAAGACATCTGCAAAAAGGACATGACACAATGCTCCATCAATCTCAACACATGGGAAGTTCAAGCAGACGACCGCCTAGCCTGGAGGCTCGCGGTCAGGCAAGGTACGTCACGCGCGGAGGCTGCGCGCAACGAGGAGGCGGTCCAGAAAAGATCGAGGCGGAAGCAGCGTCAGCAGCAGCAACAACAGCCATCTGCCTTCACCTGTACCAAGTGCGGCAGGGATTGTCACTCCCGAGTCGGACTGCACAGCCATTCTCAGCGGTGCAGATAGACTCTCAGGAAGCTACGCCATCGTCTCTCAAGACGGACGGCTGCCGACGACGACGAGAGGTCTGTAAATTATTCAGTGTATTGCATTTATTAAACATGGTTGGGAAGTTGAATTATACCAGATAGAAAAATTCTAGTGCCACTGACATTTTATATTTGCTTCAGTTCGATTCCTTATAATTCGTTGCCATAATTAATATAATTCTGTTACCCTCCACCTTCA
The DNA here is from genome assembly GCF_987537825.1 of Furipterus horrens. NCBI lineage: Eukaryota > Metazoa > Chordata > Mammalia > Chiroptera > Furipteridae > Furipterus > Furipterus horrens. Next base: position 197,181,269 of record NW_028327173.1, on the reverse strand, counting down.
ACTCCAATCTACTCTTGATATTATTCTCAGAGTGGATTACAATTCATAACATATCAGTTCCCTACATTAAAGCCTTTCTTTGTTAGCCTTCTGTAACTTCTAGGATAAATCTGATCTCTTTAAACATGGGACACAACGTGCTCCATGACAGGTCCTCACCTATCTGCTGTGCCTCGCAACCATATTCAAACCAGGAAGAAGCATTTGAAGTTCCCAGAGACCACCGGGTTCTCTCAAAGATCTGAGCCTTTGCAGGCTTGGCTCTCTGTAACACCACAAGAGTGAATTCTGGGAACCAGTTCTAACATAGCCCTGGGAAGTTTTCTCTGATCCTACTCCATCCCACTGAGCCCTCTCAATGTACCAGAAGCATTACTTACATTGGGTGCATTGTCTGATTTCTTTGAAGACTGTCTTTGAGATCTACAATGTTGAACTATTTCACTTTATAGTTATAGAAATTAGCTTAATAGTTAGCACTTGGTATTACTTATTAATAGTATTCATTAATAAAATATACATTTTTTAGAATATTATCTTATTTTATGCCATTATTTTTACCTAGAAATTTCAACCTTAAGTTTATTGCAACTCAACTGATAAGAATTAAGAAAAATCTCCCTCTCCTTGTTGACTTTGATTCTAAAAAAGTTGATGATCTATGTTATAGTAAAGTTAAAAAACTTCTTTAAGCTTAGCGTTGCTGATTTTGCAATTTTAGTAAAGACGTTTGGAACTTGTTAGCGAGTTTTGCAATATGTCTCGCTCATTAAACTAATATTGATGCCTGAAAAATTAAGATATTAGTATTTTAGTTCCCCTAAGAGAAACAACAGAGAGAGTGTTACTCAAATCGTAATAGAGGGCATAAAATTCAATGCTTTCTGCCTGAAGCAGGTGTTGAAATATCTGCCTCTTGCAGCCAAGAATCTGCTTTTATCTATTGCTGAAAATCTGTTTTATGCTACTAGCAATTTATATCACATTGTTTTAGGAAAGTCATTAAGAGAAAAAAGGCAGCAAAAAATTATGTGTTCTAACAGTCTACAATAACTTTTTTATGTGTCAATAAAGGTAAACTTCAACACTTGCCACAGTGAATTCACGAAAAAAATAAAAAACTTTTAATGTAAAGTGTGTTTGGTTTTCTTTTCATATTGTAATGCTTATAATCACCAATGAAACACTCTCTTGTTTTTACTGACTTTACTGCAGACTTCTTTTTGATTTATTTGTTCCCTTTTAATAGGCAGTACTGATGAATATACATCATGTCCATCAAGATTTCATAACCACGTTTATTTTTCATTCAATCATCATTTGTTTATAAGGTGGATGAGCTCTGCACTAAATGTTAAGCCCTCTGTAGCAAGTTAGAAGGGGATTGGGAAGAAAGGAATGTGAATAGTGTGTGTTTGTGTTTCCACTGCCCAACTAGGGTCTCACTCTGATGGTGGACCACACCCAAGACAATGAAGGTGCCTGGTCAGTGATTCTGAGGTGAAAGTTTTGGGGTGCTACCCATCCTGAGTCAGAGCTCTTGACCTACTAGATTATAAAACAATTCCTGATTTGGGTGAATTACAGATTTATTGTCATTAGAAACCAAAAGTGTGGATTGCTCTAAGCAACTCAAGAAGACCCCTCTGTCTCTGACTATATTGGTTACTCCTATGTTTTGTAAGCTCTCTAACATGAAAGGATTGATAAAGAATAAGTCAATTAAACACCAGCCTCAAAAGTGTAATGTGTTTGCTTGTAATGTGTAACGTAATATAGCAAATAATTTATGGACACCATTTTGTTAATTTGCCTTAAAGAGTTACAAAAGGAACTGTTGCCCTAATTTTATGTATGAAAATACTGAAATTTAGGTTAGTTCGTAGCATGTTTAAGACAACAGTTCATTTATTTTGCAGGTTAAGAAATTTCTATCAACATCTTCCAAATTTATATTTCCATGTTCCAGGAAGCAAGGGAGATCAAATTTTGACTCTCTTACTTCCATTTCCAAATTTCTAGAGGAACAAATAGAATATATTGCACTTTGGTCAAGAACCATGCCTTGGTCCAATCTCCAATGTCTTATTACATTGTGCCTCTATTATGTCTTTTTGGTACTCCAGATGTGTGTGTGTGTGTGTTTAAGTTTTACTGGAAGATAATCTGGGAGCTCAAATTTCCCTTCTTTTTGTCTTATTACAATTTAGTCATTCTCATTTTAGCTTTTCTAAAATTATTCATTTAACCACTCCATGGATCTCTTAATATTGTTGACACAATTTTCACTTCTAAGCATTTTACTTTTAGAACAGTTGCCATAGTCAGTAGGAGTGCTGGAGAGGCTCCCCTATTGGCCAAGATGGCACCTGGGGAAGGTTCTTACACTGAGCATGCCAAAAGCTAGAATTATGAGTGAATGGTGCCCTGGCAGTCTGAAAGCTTTTAATAGAAAGATAACAGGATAGAAAAAAAAAAAAAAAAAAGCCCTTCCTTCCCTATCCCTATAAGAAACTGGGGCTTGAGCAGGAAGATGAGATGATCTTTGAGACAGGAGTCCACCATTCTCCAGGTTGTACAGCACCTGAATAAAATCAATTTTCTTCTATAGCAGCTCCTGACTCAAGAGTTTGGCTTTTGTGGTGGCAAGCAACCTAACCTCCATTTTGTTCAGTCACAGAACCATTTCTGAAAGTGAATTATTTTTCTAATTTGCCTGGCCATTGTGTACAGTATTTTATTCCTTAATCATATTTTGATTTCAATTTTTAAACATATTAGACACACTTATTTTATAGTCTGTATTTGGTTATTCCAATATATCAGATTTGGCAGGGATGTAATTCTTCATTACTAGTCCTTCTCGATAGTGGCGTGTTCTCTCTGGTAGAGCAGTATTTAATTTTGAGCTCCTGGCCTATGAAATCTTTTCCTTAAGCACCTCTTTAAGCCTCAACATAAGGCGCTTCCTGCATAAAGACCATGAGCTTTGACTCCGCTCTGTCCCTCGTGAGCACAGGCAATTCTAAACCAATTTTAAATATCAGCGTAGATATTTGGGCCACACAAGTAGTATGAATCCTGCCTTCCAAACCTTTATGAGGATCAGCTTATAGTTAGCAATTCTCAGCAAAGACACTCTCTGCTCTGTGTGATATAACACAGAGGCATGAAAATTTTGTACAGACTCTCCGGCAAGGTGTGGCATGAGAATCTCACCCTGTGCATTGACCTTTAAATGGAGATGTTTATCTTAATATCTTTTCTAATAAGGGACCTCAGCTTTGTCCCTGTTCTGTGTGTACAATCCACGAAACTTTTGCTGTCGGCCACTGGGGACCAGCCTTCAAGTCAGCTACTAAGAGAAGTTTTCACTAATTAACCTGATTTCATGACCTGTAGTCAATCTAGCTTTGGGGCTTTTTCTTACTTTGTTGCCAGTTCTGTTATGCTCATCATTGTACGTATTTTACATTTGTTGTAGGAGGGCAGTTCAGTATCTTCCTAATTGTCCATTTTATAATAATGTTTAAAAGTATTTTGCTGTGTTTCTGAACCAGTTGATTGTCATCTACTTCAACTGAGAGAACTGCACAACATTTATAGTGCAAAGATATTTACTCCCACACCATCTCTAGGCAGGAAAAAGTGGAAACACCAATGTAAAGGTGGAGGTAGGTAAATGATGGCTCAGACTAAAAAGGAAAGTTCCATCTCCTTCTTTAAAAAAGGTTTGCTAAGAATATTTATTTCCAGATGTATGCAGAAGCTTATAAAAAGAAAAATGTAGGCTATATATTTATATTTTTATACCAGTTTAGAACACACATACAGGGAGGTACATTAAGATGTGAACAGCAATTTTATTTGGATGTTGAGAATATGATTGCTGTGACCCCTTCAAGATGTGTGAAATTATAAAACTAATTTAACTTCTCTGAAGCTCAGGATAATTATACCAACACTGGAGGTCTTATTTTTAAATAAAGACTGAGGTCACATATGTAAAAACTTTAGTAAAGCTCAGTAAAATTATTATGATAAACTTCATACATTCCTATGGTTTTAAAATTCTTGTAAGAAATTTAAAAATATGTTAACTATATTCACAATAATAAAAATTACATTACTGTTACTCAGAAAAACAGAAAACATTTGCCTTTAATGTACTAAAATCGTTTTAAAGCATATAATTAATTTAGGGCTTAAAAACCTTCCAGTTTCAGTCCTATTATTTGAAGCCATGTGGAAAGACCTGCTTGCAGGTGATCCTAAAAGAAAAGATCACAAATGTGAGGTAAGAAAATACCTGTTTTTAAATATCATTTTGAATATAAACTCTAGTCCCGTAATTTATCTAACTTCTTACATCTGAAAGGGAGTGTCGCACATGCAATTTCTGAAAACTAATGATCCCAGAGGAAATAACTAAACAGCAAATTACTATGGATTATTTTTGATTTGTATGGAATAAATAACAGAGGTCATCAGATTCCTTTTTCTTCAATTATTGTCTCCCTCATTTTTATCAGCTATGCTAAGGCTCCCTTGACAGATTCAACTTTAATGTAGAGGAAAATATATTAAAAATAATATAAGGAATCAAACTAATTTTCTTTTAATGCATTCTGTGTAAGAGATAGTGTTACTGATACCCTCCTTTCTTCTTACTTCTTTAAGGTAATGTATACCAGTCTACTTTTCACCTTGATTTATATATCTGAAAAGATCAGTAGAATGTTGCAAATTAGACATTACCTTTTATACCAGCTCTTCCAAACACAGCGATGCAAGCATTTCCAATGTAAAACCTAAGGTATGTAGCTCAGCACAGTCCATGATGTCGTCGTCGGCAGCCGTCCGTCTCGAGAGACGATGGCGTAGCTTCTTAAGAGTCTATCTGCACCGCCGAGAATGGCTGTGCAGTCCGACTCGGGAGTGACACGGTATCCGTCTCCTCCCGTGTTGAATCGACATCTTGCGATGACACTGGGGTGTCCTCTCCAGTGAAGCTGAAGCTACAGAGCCTGGGCAGGGTGATATGGAGGGTCTGCTGTTGCCCATGCAGCAGACCCCCCCTCTCTTCGCAGCTGAAGGGTCCAAGGGAAAGACGGAGTCAATACAGCTTGGCTTCAGGTGCGCCGCAGGAGTTGCCGGTGTTGACTACAACGTCAAACCGCCTTAGGGACTCCGGCTCCGGATTTTCTGTCGGGGTTTACTCCCTTAGCCTTTCCCCTGAAGAGGTATGCCGCAAGGCAGCGGAGGTTTTTTGGAGTCAGAGTTTTCCTTCCATGATGTACAGTAATCAAATACAGAACGTTTGGCTACTTCTAAAACCCAACACTATGTATTGCAGATGTAACTTGGCCCAACAGCTTCACTGTCGTTGAAAATGCACATTCTTAGTATGTGGAAAAATAAGTTCCCCACTGGAATTCTAAGCCTTAGAAATAAGACAAAGGAATCAGAAGCTTAAGAGATTTACTCCTGTATTGTTAGATGGCCAGTAGGAGATGTAGCTTATTTGAGAGCAGAAAAGGGTTTTCAAGTTCCCCATATCTTACTCCCCTGTTCAGACCTTGCAAACCTCTCACTTGTGAAAAAGTTTGGTTTTGTAAAGCAAACACAGTTCACAGGTACTGAGGTTGCTGTCTCTCACTTGAGAAAAAAACAGACCTCCATTAAACTAATTCAATCCCTTCCAGGGATGTGCATCAGTAGTTGACATCCACAGCCAGGTCAGCTTCTCCCTCTTGACCTCAGGAGGCACACAAGAAGCCTTCAGGATTAAGGAGAAATCCCTTTTCATGGAGAGCAGAAATGTAGGGTACGTGCTTTTCCTTTAATATCACACATGACCTGAACGTGGAGAAAGCATCTGGGGATGAGCCCTGTTTACCAGTGACAGCTTATTGCTCTCATCCGCCTGATTCAAGGAGACCTCCAGAAAGCATCTCAGAAGAAACTGCAGAGTGAAAACGGAAAGATCAGCCACTTTTAGGGATGGGTAAACATTTCCTGCTACAATCTTCTTTCAAGACTCACCCAAATTCTTAGAATAATGTCTAGCAAAAGAAATGTTTTAAAGATGAAAAAGTACTTGAATGAATGAATGAATGTCTAAGAAAGCTTATCTCCTTTTCTGAAAACATTTGTATTGAATTGTATGTGGAATACCATAGAAAAAAAAGGCCACAGAATATTGTTTTATGTTTTCTTAGAAAAGTGGATTTCTGAACAATAGTTAACCTCAACTAAAAATAACTAGATTTGATTTTTGGTCTTTTGAGATATATGGACTGAACAAATTAGCTTGACGTTATTACCTAAAAAGCCAACTCAGACACCTTTAAGAGGTGTAATGAAGTATGGACAAGACCACTAGAGGAAAGAGGCCAGAGAAAAGACTACTTGAAGATCATCTCTTTCATTATCCAGTTCTGTAACTTTGGACAAATGTCTCCAAATGTTTATGACTTAATCCTGGTCTATAAAATTATTTGCAGAAAGCGTATTTGTTGGTTTCTCCTGCTTAGGTCAGTATACACAAATACATTAAAATTTTTCTTTGCAGACGTTCTTACCCATAGCCTCACCTACAGAACTGCTTGCATTTTGTCCGATTGTTTGGGGTCATGCTTCCTACAATGCTATATATGTGCCAGAGCATGTCAGAACAGTGGGAACATTATTCCTCCCATTTTACTTCATTCCCCCCCCCAAAAAAAAAAACCACTTGTTTGGGATTACAAGCAACAGAAACAGACTCTAGCTAATGTAAGGAAAGAAAAAAAAAAAAAAAGAAAAAGGAATCGCTTACCAGTATTTGAAATTTACAAGGTACTTCACAACAAAATTGAACAACCACAGATTGCAAAAATTACTAGCTGGGCAGTAAGAAAACTCAAAAGACTTCTCTCTAAGGGGGTTTGGGGAGCAGAGGAAGATAGGGAAGCCAAGTCTTTTTTTTTTTTTATTATGTATTTATTTAATTTAATCTTTATTGTAATTTTTTCTATTACCATTTAGTCCCCTTACACCCCTCTCCCTCAGTAATCGCCACACTATCGTCCATGTCAAAAAGTCCTTCTTCCCTTTTGCTCACTCCTTCCACCCCCTAACCCACCCCCCACTAGCTATCATCCTGCTCACCAGCTATGAGCCTGTCCCCATTTTCCTAGTTCAGTATGTTCATCAGATTCCACACACGAGTGAAATCAGATGTTATTTGTCTTTCTCTGACTGCCTTATTTCATTTACTATAATGTTCTCCAGAGAAGGAAAACTCTGATTCCAAAAAACCTCCGCTGCCTTGCGGCATACCTCTTCAGGGGAAAGGCTAAGGGAGTAAACCCCGACAGAAAATCCGGAGCCGGAGTCCCTAAGGTGGTTTGACGTTGTAGTCAACACCGGCAACTCCTGCGGCGCACCTGAAGCCAAGCTGTATTGACTCCGTCTTTCCCTTGGACCCTTCAGCTGCGAAGAGAGGGGGGGTCTGCTGCATGGGCAACAGCAGACCCTCCATATCACTCTGCCCAGGCTCTGTAGCTTCAGTGCAAGATGTCAATTCAACACGGGAGGAGACAGATACCGTGTCACTCCCGAGTCGGACTGCACAACCATTCTCGGCGGTGCAGATAGACTCTTAAGAAGCTACACCATCGTCTCTCGAGACGGACGGCTGCCGACGAATGTTCTCCAGGTCCATCCATACTGTCGCAAAGGGTAAAATTTTCTTCTTTTTTACAACGGAGTAGTATTCCATCGTGTAAATGTCCCATAGTTGTTTTATCCACTCATCTGCTGATGGGCACTTGGGCTGCTTCCATATCTTGGCGATTGTAAATAACACTGCAACGAACAAGGTGTTTATGTTCTTTTGAATTAATGTTTTGGGTTCCTTCAGATATATTCCCAGAAGCAGAATCACTGGGTTGAAAAAATAGATCAATTTTTAATTTTTTGAAGTATCTCCATACTGCCTTCCACAGTGGCTGCACCAAGCTGCATTCCCACCAACAGTATAAAAGGGTCCTCTTTCTCCATACCCTGGCCAGCACTTGTTGTTTGTTGATTTGTTGATGATGGCCATTCTGACAGGTGATATCTCATTGTGGTTTTAATTTACATTTTGCTGATGGTTAGTGACATTGAGCATCTTTTCATGTACCCATTGACTATCTGTATGTGCTCTTTGTCTGAGAAATGTCTGTTCAGGTCTTTTTTCCATTTTTTAACTGGGTTGTTTGTTTTTTTGGTGCTGAATTTTGTATGTTCTTCATAAATTTTGGATATTAACACCTTGTCAGATGTATTGGTGAATATGTTCTCCCATTCCGTGGGTTCTTTTATTTTGTTGATATTTTCCTTTGCTGTGCAAAAAACTTTTTAGTTTGATGCAGTCCCATTTGTTCATTTTTCCTTTTGTTTCCTTTGTCTTGGGAGATATATCTGATAAAATATTTCTACAAGCAATGTCTGTGGTTTTACTGCCTATGTTTTCTATGATTTTCATGGTTTCAGGTCTAACTTTTAAGTCTTTAATCAATTTTGAATTTATTCTTGTGTGTGATGTAAGAAGGTAGTCTAGTTTAATTTTCCTGCACATATCTGCCCAATATTACCAACACCAGTTATTGAGTAAACTTCTTTTTTATCCTGTGAAACTTGACTCAAGTCTCAGATTCTAGGAAGAAAAATCATTTACAAATTTTCATCAAATCCCTATGGAACATTCCCACCCCAAGCAAATCAAAAGAATCCCAAGGGTGTGGGTCGTATTAAGAAGAAGATTCCTCACGTGTTTTTAGATATTGTTGTCAATGAGTTGCAGGCTTGATATGTCCCCACGTGCTTGGGTTTGTACCGATTTTCATTGGTTGTTCCAGTTTAAATATTAACAATGTCCCTTTAATTATCAAAATAGTTCCAGTTTGAATAGCACACTACATGCTTAGTGTGCAGCGTGGCAAGGCTGACTCCTCCCACCTGGCACAAGTTCACTGTGTGCAGCTCTTTCGAATGTCCATTCAGTGACATCATGTTAATAACGTGAAATCACCAATAGAGGGTGGAAAGTGACAAACACTCCAAATCAGGCCTTTAACCTCCATCCTCCCATCTGCTGCCCATCCCCAAGAGATGGCCTGGCAGCACATCAATGTGTTCAGGCTAAATATGTTGCACTGGTTAAGATCATGGGCTTTGATCTCTGCTGCTCATAGCAAACAGACTTTCTTTTTACTAATGAAAAATGTAAAACAAAATTGCCCTACAGGCTAACCTTTAGTGGAGGGACAAATAGAGATATCTCTAGATATTGGTTTGTTTTGTGTTTTCTGGGACTAAGTAAACAGGCTTAGCAGATGGGATTTAACTCAGGGAAAAACCAATGTATAAACCAGGCTATGGAGGATTTCCTTTTTAAGTCATTCCCTTCTTGGGCCAGAAAGTTTCATTGCCTTCTTTTCTCTATAAACGATAACGGTGCTACAGACCTGGCAAATTTCTCTCCTGAAGTCCTTCCATGATAACTTATGTCAACTTAGGTGTTACCCAGAGATGTTTTCTATTGGTTGCAGATTTCTCTGGAGCCATCTGTGCTCAGGGACTTCTATGACATTTTTTTCCCCGAAAGCATATTTTATAATGTTAATAATATGTTGCATCTATGTTCATTTGCATATCATAACTTTTTATAAAACGATACACAATAAAGCAAATGTTGTATATACTCTGGTATAGTTGACCCTTGAAAATAAGGGTTTAAATTGCATGGGTCCACATGTATGTGGATTTTTTTCAGTATATTGCATTCATTGTTTAAAGTGGAAAAGCATAATAATCACTCTTAACTATTAACTGCCTGATATGTGCTGTAAATATTCCAGGCAATCAACTTATATACACAATCTCATTTCAGTTTTATAAACATATATATATAGTCACCCAATAGATGAAAGCAAAACCCTCCATAGTCTTCCTTGAAAAAACATTTTCAAAAGTTCACTTGGAGCTCAGGTGAAGGACTTTGCCAAGATTGTATACGTGCTAATTTGTAACGTGAAATAAATTAAACAAAATATTCTCTAAGGACCTTGAAAATGTTTCTTTTTGAATAATAATAATGTGCAATATATTACATCAAGTATGTTACAAAGAGTTGCCTGAGCTGAGAGTCAGAAAAACTATATCTGAGTTCTAGATCTGTTATAGCTCATCAAGTAATTTTAAAAAATCTTGACCAATTTACTTATACTGTTTTTCCATCTGCAAAATGGTAGTCATTAAAACCTTCACAATTTCAGACCATATTTGTGAAGATAAAAATAGATATTCTGAAACATCTTTGAATGTTGTTTTTTATACATATGTATTGTATTATTAGCTTAGATTATGACACAAAAGTAAATAAAATGCAAATGACTGTTTAGTTATATGTTTCAGCTCAGCCTTGAAGACTGATTTCAATTTACATTTTCTTATATCACAAAATATATTAAAAATATTCCAAATAATTTTTAAATTATTTTTATTGATTATGCTATTACAGTTGTCCTGATTTTTCTCTGTTACCCACCTCCACCCAACACCCCTACTTTCTCAGACAATTCCTTTATCATTGTTTATGTCCATGGGTAATGTGTATAAGTTCTTTGGCTACTGCATTTCCAATACTGTACTTTACATCCCCATGGCTATTCTGTAATTACCTATTTGTACTTCTTAATCTCCTGACTTCTTCTACCATTCCCCCCACACCCATCCCATCTGGCAACCATCAAAACATTATCCATGTCTATGATTCTGTCTCTGTTTTTCTTGTTTACTTAGTTTGTTTTTTTAGATTCAATGTTAATAGATACGTATTTTTGCTATTTTATTGTTCATTGTTTTGATCTTTTTCTTAAATAAGTTCCTTTAACATTTCATATAATAATGGTTTGATGTTGACGAACTCCTTTAGTATTTTCTTGCCTGGGAAGATCTTTATCTGCACTTTCATTCTAAATTATAACTTTGCTGGGTAAAGCAATCTCATCTGTAGGCCCTTGCTTTTCATGACTTGGAATATTTCTTGCCAATCCAGCCTAGTCTGCAAAGTTTATTTTGAGAAATCAACTGACAGTCTTATGGGTACTCCGCAACAGGTAGCTAACTTCTTTTCTCTTGTTGCTTTTAAGATTCTGTCTTTATCTATAAACTTTGGCATTTTAACCATGATGTGTCTTGGAATGGGCCTCTTTGCACCCATCTTGTTTTGGACTCTTTGTTCTTCCTGGACTTTTATGTCTATTTCCTTCACCAAATTAGGGAAATTTTCTTTCAGTATTAATTTTTTTTTCAAATAGATTTCCAATTTCTTGCTCTTTCTCTTCTCCTGCTGTTAGGACTATGATGTGAATATTGGACTTCTTAAAGTTGCCCCAGAGGCTGCTTATCCTATCCTCGTGTTTTTTTTTTTTTGTTTGTTTTGTTTTTTTTTGCATTCTTTTTTCTTCTTGTTGTTCTGATTGGTTGTTTTTGCTTCCTTATGTTCAAAATCATTTATTTAATCCTTGACTTCATCCACTCTACTGTTGTTTCCATGTAAATTTTTCTTTATTTCAATGAGTGTATCCTTTGTTTCTGACTAGACCTTTTTTGTGCTGGTGAGATCCTCACTAAGTTCCTTGAGCATCCTTATAACCTGTGTATTGTACTCTGCATCTGATAGATTGCTTATCTCCATTTTGTTTAGCTCTTTTTTGGGAGTTTTAATGTGTTCATTCACTTAGGCCATGTTTCTTTGTCTCTTCATTTTGGCAGTATCATGGTGTTTGCTTTTATGTTTTAGATAGAACCTCTTTGACTCGATGTCTTAGTAGTGTGACCTAATGTGATAAATGGTCATACCCAATCTTTGCAGTTGAATGACCTGGGTAAATCCCTTCCACTGATCTGTCAACAGCAACCAAGCCTCAACTACAAGAGGAAGGCGTATTCAGTCCACATGAAGAGTGCATCTCGAGTGCACTGGACCCTACAGGACGCCTACTATATTAAGCCAAGTATATTTCTTTAAATCCCATTGCTAAATGATGATTCTTCATCCAATTTTTAACACCATACTATAGCCTCTTTATCCCCTAAAGTCCTGCAAAGCTTGGAATTCTTCAGCAAATCTGTATTATTTCTCTCGCATCTCACATTTTTTAAATTCATTCAACTATTGACCTAAATTCTCATATTTTCACTTTATATATTAGTTCCTAAAACCAATGGGAAGAGAGAAAGTCCTAAGGCAGAAGCCTTCTTTTCACCTACTTGCACTGGCTGTCCAGCCTACTTCTGTCAGTTACATTGTGGGGGCCTTTGAATTAATTGTTAAGTATTTCTCTTAAACTGTGAATTTTTTGATTCATACTGATCTAGGGGATTTTGAGAGGAACAACAGACCATTATTATAATGTCATTCAGAAATAAAAGAGTTTGTGCCAGAAGAGATCTTATTTTTATCTCAACTAATACAAAAGAACAAAAGTAAAAATTTGAACAAGAAAAATCAAACCTATAGTGAATTCAAATGTTGACTAATTTTTTAAAATTTCATAATATAAAAAACTAAACAAAAAAGTAAGCCATCTCTCTAAAATTCTTAATAGCAGAGATATACACTGCATCTCACGTGTTTTAAAAGCAGATAACATTACCTTGTGGTATCTTATAAAAATATTGTCCAACCAAATTAAATATTTTTTACCCATCTTGGAGGTTTTTCTGGGGCCAATATTTTCACTATTTTAAATGTTAACTTTCTTAATTTTAGTTTTTTTATTTTATTTTATTCTACTTTTGTGTAATTTAATTGTACAACTGGGAATCCCTGAGACAATAAGAAATTTTGTCTGGCATTTTATATTGGCCAAACAATTCTGAGAATAAAATAAATTATGTAGGGAGAATTTTATGAGTATATTGAAATATTTACATTTGTCTACTGTCTCCTTTCAGAAAATGAAAGTTTTGTAATGATAGATGTATAAAAAAAAGAAATCACTGAGATATCTAAGCTGTAAGGAATTATAAACATATTTAAGTCAAAAATAACAGTTTTTCAAACACTTTTAACATCTAATTAATGAAAATATTTCATGTTTTACTATTTCTATTTCTTAGATAGCTTTCAAATACCTAATATTAACTTACAAACTTTAGTATTACTTGATAATAATTTAAATTTCAGGCTTTGTTATAGGTATTTGGAACTTGGTTTTTAAAATCTTCTTTTTAATTATTAATTTTTATTTATGGACTTAATCTAATGATTTCATTTATAAAATATCCAATAATTTTCATTAAAATAGTTTTTAAAAAGCATCACCTGGATGTAAGAATGACATTTAAAAAGTTCAAGAAGAAATAACATGTATACATTTTCCATTCAAACTTTGCATTTTAGGAGTTATGCATAAGAAATATGGTCCAAAGTTATAGATACATGTTTTAGGAGAATCTTCTCTAATTTCCTATAGATATTGTTTGTATCACATATGTAATCTGAGCTCTAGTTTTTGTATTTTATGCTGTTTTAGTTTGTAACTAGCCCTATAGAAATAAGGTGATTAAAACAGGGGGAAATGATAGCAGGGCCCAGGTGTTAGAGTTTAGCCTTAATTGATAGGCTTAAGTAATTGAAGCTGTGACTGGATAGACTTTCTTTATCACCAAACCTTTGCTTCTGGAATTTTGCCTAGAGGGTGGCGGCAGGCAGCAGGACCCCAAATTGCTTTTCGGTAGCATAACTACTATTGAATCAAGATTAAAGCATTTCCATCTCCCTAAAAATTATCCTGTGTCTTGTTGTATCATCCTTTCCTCTAGCCCCATAGCCCAAGGCAACCAGTGATCTACTTTCTGTCTCTATAATTTTGCATTTTCTAGAACTTCATGTAGACTTTTATGCTTTGCTTCTTTCACTTAGCGTAATGCTTTTTGAGATTCATTTGTGTTGTTTTGTGTATCAGTATATTGATCTTTTTTATTGCTGTGGATGTCTGTGATGCGATATTCCAGCGTCCGCATCGTTTAGAGCTGCGACTCAGAACATGGCGCGTTCCTAGAAGCTGCTTTCGGCATCAGTGGGCGGCGGCGCGTGGACTTGCAAGCGTGGGGCGCGGGACCAACCGACGCCACTTCGTGTTGGACAGTGGAAGCTGGAGAGCCGGGCTATTCGGACTGAACCAATTGGTTTCCATGGATCTCAATAGTGCCAGCACTGTTGTTCTTCAAGTCTTAACTCAGGCCACCAGTCAGGATACTGCTGTGTTAAAGCCAGCTGAGGAGCAGTTGAAACAGTGGGAAACACAGCCAGGTTTTTATTCAGTGTTGCTGGTAAGTTGCTTAAAAATAGTTATTATTTTTAATAAAATGAGACACTATTCTATTGTTTTAAAAACCTACTTGTGTTGGTGGTTTACTTAGTGAAACTGATCCAAATGTTTGGCTGCCATTGCACTGCCATTTACTAATTCAAGGCATGGCACTTGGAGGACATTTAAGAGATGTTTATTGTTGGGTGAGTATACCCAAGCAGGGTATTGGTAGTATCTGCTTAGAAGGTTACACTGCCAGTTTTCTATTTTAGCCTGTAAATGCTGCCCTCAAGACTGTAAAGGAGGAAAGAGGAAGGACATCTCTAAAATCAGAGAAGGAAAACTCTGACTCCAAAAAACCTCCGCTGCCTTGCGGCATACCTCTTCAGGGGAAAGGCTAAGGGAGTAAACCCCGACAGAAAATCCGGAGCCGGAGTCCCTAAGGCGGTTTGACATTGTAGTCAACACCGGCAACTCCTGCGGTGCACCTGAAGCCAAGCTGTATTGACTTTGTCTTTCCCTTGGACCCTTCAGCTGCGAAGAGAGGGGGGGTCTGCTGCATGGGCAACAGCTGGCCCTCCATATCACCCTGCCCAGGCTTTGTAGCTTCACTGGAGAGGACACTCCAGCGTCATCGCAAGATGTCGACTCAACACGGGAGGAGACAGATACCGGTTATAAGCTCATCCGATTGGCGAAGGAAACGAGCGCCAGGGGTCTCCTCTGACGGTGGGAGAGGTCATCGCACCTCACTGGACAGCTACCGTCTCGCCATGGCTCGCCTGCCCCACTGGGTGCGTGGGGATCAGAGAGGCGCCTCTCGAAAAGTGGGCCACAAAACACCTGCACCAGTTAATTCCAAGCAAACAACAAGAAAGAAGCCTCCGGTTCTTCGCCTCGCTAGCTGGAACATCAGGACCATGTGCCCCGGACTTACTGCAGACCTTCTGTGGATCAAGGGTGCCAGGAAAACCGCTGTCATCGATAGGGAACTGGCACGACTAAACATCGACATTGCGGCTCTACAGGAGACCCGGTTGGCCGACAACGGAACTATCAGAGAAACCAACTACACCTTCTACTGGCAAGGGAAGTCTCCGGACCAACCAAGACAGCACGGTGTTGGGTTCGCTGTGAAGAACACGCTTGTTAACTCCATAGAGCCACCCACAGGCGGCACAGAGAGATTACTTACCCTCCGATTGTCAACAACTTTCGGCCCAGTCAGCATTCTTAGCGCGTATGCCCCAACCCTCTGCGCCACCACCGAAGAGAAAGAACAGTTCTACCATGCACTGGACGAAGCGTTATCCAAGATTCCCAGAAGTAACGCTCTCTATCTCCTTGGAGACTTCAACGCAAGAGTAGGAGCCGACCACATGGCCTGGCCCACCTGCCTTGGAAACTTTGGGAGAGGAAAGATCAATGAGAATGGTCAGCGACTGCTTGAGCTTTTGTGTCACCACGGCCTGTGCATGACAAACACATTCTTCAAGTGCAAAGAGATCCACCAGGTGTCATGGAGGCACCCCCGCTCCCGTCATTGGCACCAGCTTGACCTCGTCATCACCAGAAGAATGGATATTGGCAGCACCCTCCTCACCCGCAGCTACCACAGTGCAGACTGCGACACGGACCATGCCCTCGTGGTAAGCAAGGTGCGCATAATGCCGAAGAGGTTGCACCACTCCAAGATGAAGGGTCGCCCACGCATCAACACCAGTTGTGCCAGCAACCCAGTTAAGACCCAGCAATTCATCAACAAGATGGAAGATGCACTCGGCGAGGGAGTGGCGGCAGATGACATTATCGAATCCAATTGGCCACGTCTCCGCGACGCCATATACAACTCCGCCATTATTGCTTACGGGAAGAAAGAGCGGAAGAACGCTGACTGGTACGAGGCTCACTGGGAAGAAATGGAACCCGTGATCGAGGCTAAGAGGAAGGCCCTACTGGCTTACAAGGTCACGCCCACTCCCAGTACACTTCAAGCTCTACGGGCTGCCAGGAACAAAGTCCAGAAGACCGCCCGCCACTGTGCCAACACCTATTGGCTAAACCTGTGCAGAAGCATCCAGGAAGCCGCCGATATAGGCAACGCACGAGGAATGTATGAGGGTATCAAGAAGGCAACAGGCCCAATCCCCTCCAAGATCGCCCCCCTTAAGTCCAAGACAGGTGAGGTCATCACTGACCAGGAACAGCAAATGCGGCGGTGGACCGAGCACTACCTCGAGCTGTACGCAACGAAGAACACCGTAACAGACACTGCTCTTAACGCCATCCCAGACCTACCAGTCATGGAGGAGCTAGACACCCCACCTACTGCGGCAGAGCTCAGCAAAGCCATCGACCGCCTTGCTTGCGGGAAAGCACCAGGAAGCGACAGAATCCCTCCAGAAATCCTAAAGAGCGGGAAACCAGTCCTGCTACAGCCGCTCCACCATCTACTCTGTCTCTGCTGGAAGGAGGGTTACATCCCCCAGGATATGAGAGACGCCAACATTATCACCATGTACAAGAACAAAGGAGACCGCAGCAACTGCAACAACTACCGGGGCATCTCTCTCCTCAGCGTCGTCGGCAAAGTATTCGCCCGGGTCGCTCTTGCCCGCCTGCAGACCCTTGCTTCCCGCGTCTACCCAGAGTCCCAGTGTGGCTTCAGAGCTGGCCGATCAACAGTGGACATGATCTTCTCCCTACGCCAGCTGCAGGAGAAGTGTCACGAGCAGCATAAACCACTCTACCTCGCCTTTATTGACCTCACGAAGGCGTTTGATCTGGTCAGTCGAAGCGGACTCTTCAGCTTGCTACGGAAGATTGGCTGTCCACCACATCTGCTTGCTGTGGTCATGTCCTTTCACGACAACATGCACAGCACGGTGTCCTACAACGGCGCAACCTCTGAGGCCTTCCCAGTCAGCAGCGGAGTAAAGCAGGGCTGCGTCCTCGCGCCTACGCTGTTCGGAATCTTCTTCTCCATGCTCCTCCAATACGCCTTTAAGGACTGCAGCGAGGGTGTCTTCATTCACACCAGATCCGATGGCAAGCTCTACAACCTGGCCCGTCTACGAGCCAAGACCAAAGTCAAAGAGGTGCTCATCCGTGAGATGCTCTTCGCCGACGACGCAGCTTTGACATCACACTCCGAAGAGGGACTCCAGCAGCTAGTCACTTGCCTTTCCCACGCATGCAAGGAGTTCGGACTAGCCATCAGCCTGACGAAGACGAATGTTATGGCTCAAGGCACGGGGACTCCCCCATGCATCACCATCGACGGGTACACCCTGGAGGTTGTCAACGACTTCACTTACCTCGGGTCCACCATCTCGAGCTCTCTGTCAGTCGACTTGGAGGTCAACCGGAGAATCGCCAGGGCAGCCACAGTTATGGCCAGACTGAACCGGCGAGCGTGGAACAATTCCAGCCTCACTGAGAAAACCAGACTGCGCATCTACCAAGCCTGCGTACTCAGCACTCTCCTCTATGGCAGCGAGACGTGGACCACCTACGCAAGGCACGAAAGGAAACTCAACAGCTTCCACATGAGGTGCCTGCGACGCGTCCTGCATGTCGCCTGGCAGGATAAGGTCCCCAACACCGAGGTGCTGAAGCGAGCCAATATGAGCAGTTTGCATGCAGTTCTTAGTGAGAGACGCCTCAGGTGGCTCGGCCATGTCAAAAGAATGGATGCAGGCCGTATCCCCAAAGACCTCCTCTACGGCGAGCTAGCAGAAGGCAAGAGGATGACAGGGCGCCCAAAACTGCGGTTCAAAGACATCTGCAAAAAGGACATGACACAATGCTCCATCAATCTCAACACATGGGAAGTTCAAGCAGACGACCGCCTAGCCTGGAGGCTCGCGGTCAGGCAAGGTACGTCACGCGCGGAGGCTGCGCGCAACGAGGAGGCGGTCCAGAAAAGATCGAGGCGGAAGCAGCGTCAACAGCAGCAACAACGGCCATCTGCCTTCACCTGTAACAAGTGCGGCAGGGATTGTCACTCCCGAGTCGGACTGCACAGCCATTCTCGGCGGTGCAGATAGACTCTCGGGAAGCTACGCCATCGTCTCTCGAGACGGACGGCTGCCGACGACGACGAATCTGAGCTCATCCTGCATGCTTGGCTTGTCTAACATGTTGATGGTCAAAAAATTTCAGAACAGTGAGTCTGACATTTTTGTTAAAACATCTAAGTTTAGTCTGGTTAAGTTGACAATTGGGTCCGTTACATAAAACTTAGTTTTTACAACAGTTGAATTCTATGACTACGCAGAACCAGAATTGATAAGAAAGTTATCAGAGAAGCTCACACAGCTTTTTCTTCTGGAAAGCGGACTTCTGTCTGTTCCTCGTATTTCACTGGCCGTAAGTAAACCCCTTTACTTTCTCGTCATTGCCCCAGAACTCTGCCTGGTGGTTATTCTTTTGAAATGGTTACCATAGGCTCTGCTCTCTGTATTTTGTCTTTTTTACCACTTGTCCTGTCTTAGGAGGAAAAAGAAGTTCATTGACTTCCCATCTTTTCTCTTTATCTTTCCCCAGAAAGATACATTTTTAATGTTGAGAATAGTCTCTTTGGGTTTTACTGATGATCACACAGCAATAAAAGTTAAAAAATAAACTTGGCAAGGTTTCAAAGCCTAAGGCTGTTACATATCACACCCCAGTGGATTGTTCTTACTGTTTTCAGGACAAATATTTGGAAGTTGCAATGTATTCCTGCCCTTTGTAATGTTTCCTATAGTAAGAAATTCTCCTTCCTTCTGCAGAATAAGTAAAAATAATAATATTTGGTCTTTGTTCCCTGTCCTGGCACAGAACTCCTAAAACCTATGGAATTGACTGTCATTTGCATGCTAATGAGATAACTTGTGAGGGAGCAGAGTGGGAGTTAGGTAACTTCAGATAGGGGTTGGTCCCCAGGGAAACTAAACCTCGATTAAAGATCTGGGACTCTCAGCTCTATCTTCTGACCTCTGGGGAGGGAATAGAGCCTGGAAATTGAGTTCAAATTCCAATGGCCAATTATATACTCAATAGTGACTAAATAATGAAACCTCCATAAAATCTTTAAAAATGATAGGGCTTAGGTAGTTTCCATGTGGTGCTGGGAAGGTGGCATTCTCAGAACAGGACACGGGAGCTGTGTGCCAACACCACCAGAGGCAGATTAAGGTTGGCTGAGGCCTTGGGCACAGAAGAAAATATTGGGCCCCTTAAAAAAGAGAGAGAGACAGGGAAAATAAAAATACATGTTAACCATATTTTTAAATATATAAAAAATATTATATACTATTAATGTTTTATTTCCAATTAAATTCTAATAAAGCATATGTATAATATAATAATAGCATAATAATCACAAAGTTTTGAACTAATAGTTAAACATATGTAAAAGTATAATTATAATTAATGATAGTACACGTATAATAGAGGTAACAATCAGAAATTTGAACAAAAAAAAATCATAGAATTTTACTTGAAATTAAAGTTACAAATATAAAAATGTGTAAAGTTGGGGTTTTGCAGGGCTTTTCCAGAAGTCGGGGCCCAGAGCCCAGTGCAGCCATTAACTCTGCCTCTGATTACACCACCCCATAGTTTGTCGTATGCATCTCTTTCATTTGGCTGTTCTTGAACTACATGCTTCAAAATAAGTTGGTTAACTTAGGTTAAATGATTTTTTGAGTAAAGTGAATTTCTCTGAGTCATTCTAGGAAATCATAAAAAAATGAGGTAAGGGAGGCAGTTTATGGATACCATCACATTTATAGTTGGTGAATCAAAAGTATGGGAGGCCTCTAGGAGTTGCAACTGATGTCTCAAGTGGGGGTAACCTTGTGGGATTGAGCCTTTAGTCTGTTGGGTCTTGGATAAATTCAGAGGATCTGAACTGAATTAAACCTTGGATATCTTGCTGGTGTTGGAGAATTGCAGAATTGGTTGTTGGTGTGGGGAAAATCACACACATTCTCTGACTTCACTTTTAGAGGATAGTATAGAGATCTTATACTTCACATCCTTTTTTTTTTTTTTTTCTTAAGATGCAACTGAGGGAGAAAAATATGTCCTCAGGAGGACTTTGCCTCATTAAGAACTGCTTAGAAACTAATTGGTAGACCGCAGCCTGGCACACTGGGCACTTTGTTAAGAATGTTACAGATTAATTGATACTTTAATATTTAGTATTTACTGAAAGAAAAGACTGAAAGTCCAAAGCACATACCTACATGACACAAACAACAAAGGTTGGATGCAACACATCTGCATCTGCACTAATCCTTTCCTTGACAGTGTTCTAAGAGGGTCTTCATTGAACTTCAAGCATAAATTGTGGGGGTGAGATGATACTGTCTTTAGGAGGGGGTGAAGAGAAAAGGCTTACAATTATTCGATAACCCAAATGTCAGTAGTTTATGGATGAAAATAAGGATGCATTAATATTAGAGTCATAGTCATTGAGCTATGCTCAGAAGCATTACGAATTGGGGTCTACATTAAATTCAGGAGACCTAGCTATTTCTTACCTGAGGCCTAATTTCTCATAGAAATAGGTCAGACCCGCAGCAAGCAGATATTCAGTGGCTCACAATAGTCATTTTCTTCAAATGCACTAAGATGAATATAAAATTTCAGTATAAGACAAAACTGAAATATTGCAAGATATCTTCAGTTTTCAGAAAATGGGAATCTCTTGGATCTCATTTCATTCGTTCACCAAATAGCATCTGTCTACACTAGACACAATCCAGACTTAAGCTAAAATTCCCACCAGGATTATAATATTCAAAGTTAAGGTAGAAGGTGAAAAGTATATAAAGGTCACTTTTGTATAAAATGAAGTTTGTATTGTCATTTATATTCATAATGTCTTCAAAAATTACAAATAAATAAACAGAAAACCTAAAAAACTTTTCTTCTGAAAGTGTATCTCATTTAAGGGACATTTAAAATTGTACTTGCTAAAGATAAATAAGAATTACGTATATTCCAGCTTTGTTTTTTTTTTTTTTCGCTAAGACTACTAGTTCTAGATTTCCTTCACTAAATGTTTTGGTCTTAGCTCAACATTATTTCAGTCCTTAGGTTCTGAGGAATGACCATAAAAGGTCAGTGTAATCATCACTCTCTTATGTACAACCATGTTTATTTTTAATTTGAGACTGGTAAATAAAGATTTAATGGGATTTTAATGGCTTGTTGGACACACTTCAGTGTCCAGAGATGTGGCATCATATCCAGGAATGTCATTATCGAGATTAATTATCAATAGAGTACAGACATCATTAGAGCAATGTGAAAAAATGAGAGGTTATAAATGAAATCTGCTAGGTAGAGAATCCAGAGGAAAACGACAACTGCTTTTCACTTATTTACTAGCTCTAAGATCTTTCTTGTGTGTTGATGTGTATAATACCAGATATGTATTTTACTACTTAGTTTAATTTCTTAAGTTCAGTTATTCTTTAAAAATCCTGGATATGCATCCATGTTCCCGGTTCTGTGAAAAGAAGAAAGAACACATTCTTCTCAGCACAGAACTTTTTATTCAGAATTTTATTGTGCTCACGCAAAGAAACAGTTGAGGTATATTATAGCTATGCGGAAGATAACTGACAAACTCAAAATATCCAAGTCAATTGTTATTAGTGAAAGTGGAAAACGTGTCTTTTATTTTACTGAAAAAACTAAATGGACTTTTCACCCAAACTAATACTATTTATATGCTATATATATATATATAATATTAAAATATAGTATTAGAGTTTGTGTGTGTGTGTGTGTATATATATATATATATATACATACATATATATATATATATACATAAACATTATTCATCCTTAATAAAGAAGGAAACACTGCCATTTGTGACAACAAGAATGATCCTGGAGAGCTTTATCTTAAGTTAAATAAGCCATTCAGAGAAAGATAAATACTGCATGGTGTTATTTTTGTATGGACTTTTAAAAAAATGCAACTCATAAAACAGAGAAAAGAATGTTGTTTGCCATGGGCAGGGGCCTGGGGAAAACAGGAAGCAGCTGATAAAAAGTATACACAATTTTGTTTATGAGATAAATTAGGCCTGAGGACCTACTGCAAAACACAGTGACTATAGTTGATAACACTGCATTGCTCACTTGGAATTTAATAAGGGAATAGAACTTATGTATCCTCACACAAAAAGTAAATATGTGAGGCGATGGATGTATGAATAACTTGATGATGAGAATCCTTTCACAGTACACACACATATCAAATCATCTCAATACACACTTTAAATATATTGTAATTCTGTCAGTTATGTTTTAATAAAGCTGAAGAAAAAAATGGCAAAAGTTCCAGTTCAATTTGTATGTGTTCAGTAAATTTCACTTTTAATAGCAGAGGTGGCAGCATCAAGCCGTATATACTACAGGGTTTGTCTACCTGTGTTCCAATTCTGCTCTGCAACTTACCAGTTTGTGACCTTGGGCAAGTTGCTTAACCTCAATGTGCTCAACAATGTTATCTCACAAGAGTGTATGAGGATGAAAGTCCTCTCATATGATTCAGGTAAAACCTGTGTCTCGATAAACCAGCTGTGGTCTTTGGTTGTTTTATTACAAAGTGGAGAAAGTTCCCTTTACATAAGATGTCCATCTGGAATGCCCTCCATCAGGTAGAATTCTGCCAGACCTGACAATCCTTATAGAATGAATCTGGCCTTTATTTAATGAGTCTGATCATCTTAAGGACAAAGACATTTTAATTTGTGCGATTTAGTGTGACATTCAAGTAGGCAGCGTGGGTTGCAAATAAATGTACAATTTATGCTAGCTCTAACATCCCTTATTTTCTTTTACTCCTAATGGTAGTCATAGGATGGAAAGATTAATAAAATAATATAAATTGTTTTTAATTTAGAGAATGAATTACCATTTTTTGATAAGACAAAGTACACTTGGATAATTCATAATATAGCCATACTGGTAATATTATGTAATTAAACCATGAGAGCACACTCTGAAGAGTTTCCATTTCATAGTTTGCATTCTTCTGTGTAGAGCACATGATGAAGTGCCCCTGGAAAATTCACTATTTAAGTTCAAGACTACAGATCATTGAATACAGTGCCAAGAAAATTAAATGTGCGCCCAACTCACAAAATGCTGGTAAATGAATTTGAAGCCCTCTACGGAACACATAAGTCAGCGATATGCCATCAACTCTGATCACGTATAGTGTCCCATCCCCTTTATAAGAAAAAATTATAGGGAATCTCAAGGTTAACAAATGATAACTGTACTTCGATAAAAACACTGATCTATTGGGTTTACAAGGTTACCTTATTTGAAAAGTATCTTTTGAATATAAAGAGGTCTAAAATGTATATAAAACTGATACTAGATTTATTCTATCTTCTTGGAACTTGAGTTTCATAGAGTCCATGACCCTCTGAATTATTAAGAAAATAATTTGTGAATATATAATTTCTTCTTAATGACTCTTTAGATTTCATCAGACCCTCAGAGGGAACTTTGAACACAAATGAGAAAATAGTACTTGCTTATAATTTCTACTTCTGTGATATAATTGCCACCTTAAGTATTTTGTTTTACTTACCTTCCTAATGTTATTTTAATCCATATTGCATTGATGAGAGAATTGATGAACAGAGAAAGATAAATAAATTATCCAAAATTCAACTGCTAGTTGGTAGATCCAATAGCTGAGCAGGCAGTTTTTCTCCAGGGGTGATGCATTGAACCTATATATCTGTCATGGCAGACAGGCCTGATATAAAGAAAAGATTTCTGGGCAGGGAATTAGAAAACTATGGGCCTAATTCCAGTTCTAGAGCTTCTATTACTGGTAAGAAGAGTTAGATTATTTTGAGTGCCTGCTATATAGGGTTGCTGGATTTAGCAAGTAAAAATACAGAAAATCCAGTTAATTTTTAATTTCAAATAAGCACATGTTTTCTTTTTTATTATTTTATTGTTGTTCAATTACAGTTGTCCCAGTCCCCCACCCCTTGCTCTCCCCTTCCCTGCAAGTGCTTTCTAGTGTAAATATCCCAAACATTTCATGAAGCATAACAAAAATTATGTTCAGTATCTGCCTGAAACTTAAATTTAACTGGGAGTCCTTTATTTTATCTGGCAACCTTACTACTATGGAGAATACAGAGACACAGATCATCAGAAGACTGATTTGCTGTTTCTTCCAAAAATTTATAATCATAGTGTGAGAGAGATCAGAAATATCAATACAAACACATGTAACATTTTAAGGAAATATTGACCATTGAAGCGGGTTGGTGTGACTCAAAGTCTTTCACCCCGACTTCCCATCTTCTTCTCATTACTGGTTTATTTTACAAATCTGGTACATATGCTTTCTTAGTAAGAAGTAGAGCAATGATGATTTTTTTTTGTATAATTTTTTGATTGAAAAAATATGAAGACCCTCAAAAGCCTGTTTAAACTGGATCTGTCAGAATTCCCCTGTGGTTTAAAAAGATCAAAGATGATTCTGTATAAATGGTCATAAAATACTAAAAGGGAGAAAGGGATGGTCTCCAAAGCAAGACTCAGTGTTTATCAGGCTGCATGTTCTTTGCACTGAGAAATTTAAGGATATATATATATATATGTGTGTGTGTGTGTGTGTGTGTGTGTGTGTGTATCAATTTAAAGGTCACCTAGAGGCAAATTGTGATAGTCAAAACTGTAAACTAATTCTATAGTACCAATAAATGTTTTGTTATCATGTCTCATAAGAATGCTTTTGCTCATCTTCCAAAATAAGTGGCTAAGCAAGTGATCAATGTTTCTTTCATCTCTCTCTCTCTCTCTCTGTCTCTCTCTCTTTCAAATCAATAAGTACGACTTTGGTGAGGAGTAAAAATAAAATAAAATAAAAAGTGGCTAGTACACTAGTGTTTCTCTGCATGTACATGATGAACCTTAGACTGTCTACACAGGTTCATATGAGCATTGGTTGACAACTTTGCAGCTTGCCGGAAGAGATTGTGCATTATTCTCAAATCAGAGATCTAGCTCTCCTTCCAGTGATAGAGGCTGTCAACCCATGAGGGCTAAACATATACTCATGATGGAAGAAATCTGAAACAGTTTTAAAGGAGTCTTAGTTTCAACAAATATGTGTTTGTCTCCCAAAAAGTATGCAAACAGATAGTAAGTAGCATTGGTAAAGGAAAAAATAGCATTTGAGGAAGCATTTAACATGGCCATTACAAAAGCACAAATAATGAAAGCTGGCATTTCACATAGTGCATGGAAGTTTCAAACACTCTATTAAAAACCAGTACACTTCGGTAAATTTTATCAATTAGGATACATTAAACTATGCAATAGTAATATTCTCTAAAACTCAGTGACTTTATACAGTTTAGGATAATGTCTCACTCACGTTTATTGAGAGCCTATTAGAATATCTTCTTGTCATAGACACTCAGGGTCCCAGATGGATAAGGCAGTCACCACCATGATTTTGACCAGTGACCAATGCAAGAAGGACAAAGAGCAGTCTGCACTGAGAGTTATATGTTCTGTTCTACATTACATTCATCATTTCTTCCAAAATTTATTGCCCAGAACTAGTATTAAGGCCTTGTGGAATCACAAGTGGGCAAGACAGAAATATAATTCTGCCTTGGACCTAGAAGTTGCAAAGTGGAAAATATTTGGTTAATAGTAATAATAGAACCACAGTCTCTATGATTACACCCATTTTTTTGGATTTTGTCACAGATGTTGAACAGCTCAGAAGTAAAATCTAGAATGGGTGGAGGTATACATGAAACCAAAGCAACTCAAAAGTAGTCTGCTTCTCCTGTAAGGCCAAAGTTACATGTTTGAAGAGATGTGTAGGAAAAAATATTACAGTGACTTAAAATTTGAAGAACTAAATCCTGTCTGTCAAAAACATATAATAAAATCACATATTATTTAAGGAAGTATTCTAGGCTCTGAGAATACAGCACTGAATATAATAGACACAATCACTGTCTTATGGGATTTGGTCTAGCAAAGCTGAAATATTCTTTCCAGACAAATATATTGTAAATGCAGAATATATAATTTAAGTAGTAGACATGTATGAAAAAATCCTCAAATGTGGGGAAAGAGGTAGATAGAAAAAGGCAAATTTCGGCAACAATAGAGAAATGAAGATAACTGAATCTAAAAATAAAAGATAAAGTGAACAGAAAATAATCACTTGAGCATTTTTTCCCATCCAAACGTTAATACCAGGCAATGATACTCATTTTAATACGTTTAAGTGATTTATCGTATCTCAGTAAAAAGGCAGTGCTCTCCGAGTCAGCAAAATTCAACACATCACTCTTGAACAGAAGTTTGTTTTGTGCAAAATGACATACACTCCCTAATCAAAACCAGTTGTTCAAAAATGAAACATGACCATATGGAAGTGAATAAATATTTTAATATATGTTTAAATTATATCCTGTTTCTAATATCTAACATCTAATTACCATAGTAGCTTCTAATTCCTATCTTTTTTGGTAAAATCAAAATGGTTACCCCTCTTACTTCCAGAAATCAGTTTTAGGCAAGCAGTATAAGGGGCCCCATATGCGATTCCATTTGTTATACCATGATATTTCCCAACTAAAGAAATTCCCTATGTGAATAACAGCAATATTTTGTTCTTAACCATTACTATTCCCTCATAGTAATTATTTTGTAAATTCTAAGAAATCATGAAAAGAGTAACACATTAACCATAACTCCTTTGTGTGATGTTTTTCAGAATTGACTTGTTTGCTAAAAATGTGGACTAGTGAACAACAAATAAGACTCTTAAATATAAGGGGAAAAGGAACCTAAAATGGGGATCTGAATGAAGAAGCTCTTTAATGTACAGTTTTCCTTCTTGCCCAGGCCTGATTCTAATTATAGCTAATGCATTCAGGGAATATCACAGTCAGAAAGAGTCAAGCCTGAAGTGGGAAGTATTTTTTGGAGTGAGGAGTCTTTGGAGATACTCCAAGAATGACAACAATCTACTTGTCTATATTATGTAAACTGCTAATAGCAAAGATAATTACTCACTCTCATTCAGGAAGGTTAAATGTTATCACAAAATAAAAATCTTACATTTCTCAAGTTATAAGGATTAAAAAAAAAAACTATGGTGCAGGTTTTTGACCATTGAAATAATAATTTTAAAAAACTATAAAGAGGTAAGGATAACCAAATTTACCTGGGTGGAGGGAGGTATATGTTTTAGAAGCCAGTTTTGTACAATTGGGCAAAAATAAGCCAAAATGAAAAGAGTCTTGTGAAGAAAAGAAGTGGAACAGGAAGAAAGGAAGAGAAAACATGACAACAGTGGAAACACTGCTGTCAGGAGCTAGGGTCACAGATATATTTTACACCTACTCAAGAATGTCCAGTCTTCAAAATTTTGACGTTGAGTTAAACGGGATGGTTACTAGAGTAAGAGAAGCCTTTCTAAGGCTGTACACTGTCATTTCGTGCAATCAAGCTTAGCACTTATAAGTCAAATACAATCTGTGAGATGTTAAGATTCAGGATCAGGTAATTCAGAATTCTAAGTGAATGGCAGTGCAATTTATTGAAATATAAATTAATGCTTCACTTTTACTGCTACAAAAGAATCAGAAAGAATGACACCTCCATGCTATCCATAAGTTTGGGGCTAAAAAGTTTTCACTCTTTCTACTCAAAAAACCCAAACCATTTTGCCTCTTTCTCCACAATTCAATAAATAGAGTTAGGGCCTAAGTGTTCCTTAAGCTTAGGAGAAGTTGTGAAAAGATAATTTATCCTCCTGTGTTTTTTGAAAGGTAAAGGCCAGTAAAGATGATCACGTTCAGGGTCTTTAGGGGAAGGGGCTTGAAGAAAGATGAATAATTAAACATATTCAAGCCTAGATGATGTTTTAAAGACTGTGGACTCAGCCAATAGTCGAGTTCCATGAGCGATTCCCAATTAGAGATTCAGGTAGGTGGTAAAAACTTAAGAGCAATATCTAAATGATATAATAGGGTCACAGAAGAATAGAAAATAGGCTCATAGTCCAAAAAAATATATAATAAAGTAGATGTATCAGGCTAGGATAAGCTGCAGTAACAAACAATTCTTCAGTCTCAATTACCTATCATAACAATTATGACTAATTCATTGTATATGTTGTACATTCTTATTTCCCACAGATACTCAGAAAATCAAAACAGCTGAAGCTCCTCTATCTCAATATGTTGCTTCATGTTTACCGAGGCAGGGGAAAGGAGGTCATTGAGGGTTAACACCTCTTCTATGCTTTAGCCCAAAGTAATATACGTCTATTATGCTTAGAGCTCTTGGCTGGATTTTATCACAGGGGCTATCTTAACTTTAAGGCAGAGATGAACTGAACTCACGGATAAAAACAGACTGTCACTGAGAATTACTGACTCTGTTACAGATATCCATACATAGTTATAGGGCCCATAGATATTTAGAGCCCACACAAGTTTCTAGAACTCATGCAAGATTAGACAGTGGGAATCTTGACGGTCGCTCCATGGACTGATGATCAGAGGATATCTCTGAATGTTTTCTTCTGGATCAATTACCTAGGACATTTGCAAAGTCCAGAGGATGAAGGTAACCCTAATAATGTCTAAGATTAAAAGGACTTGCCATCCTGTCTGATTAAAGACTTGGAATCAAATTTAATTTTAATAAAATTACAATACAGCATTACTTACAATACAATACTACTTACCTGAAGTTCTGGAGTTATTAACACATACTACTGTCAAAAGCTTCCACAAAAGCTTTAATTTAATTTATTTTTTTACTGAAAAAATTAAAAAGCTACCTGTGCTTAGTCAGATCTGTTCCTCAGTCTGGGAGAAGAAAGGTCTTTTTGTTTATCTCTTGGAAAAAAGTCTTTAATTTTGTTAACTATTCTGAACTTTAGTAATTACATTTGACTGAGTATTATGTGATTATTAGTCGGTAAGTGGATACATTGTTTTGAAAAATGGAGGGAATTTTTTTTTAATCTAAGAGTAATTTAAGAAGCTGTGGGACCTCCCTGTAATTTACCCAGGGTCAAAAAATCCTGTAAGAACAATAAAGTAGCCAAAATAAAGAGAAAACTATTTTAGAAGAGACCATGATTAAGATTTTTTTAGGACTGATAAAAGACATGAATCCACAGATTCAAAACATCAAGCAAAATAAATAAAAGAAACTCTAATCTAGACCAATTCATAGTGAAACTACAAAATACCAAAGAAAAAAGGAACATGGTTTAGGCACAATATAAGGAAACTGATGTAGAATAGAACTAGAATTAATACCCATGAAACAGACTCACACATTTTCAAAATTCTAATGAGGCACTGTAAATCACTGGGGGAAAATGGGATCATTTATTAAAATAGTGTAGGGATGTATAGAAAAAAAAGTAAATCCTTTTCTCACACTGAGACAGGATAGTAAGAATCTAGGAAAATTCTTGAGCAAGTGGAATGGGGAAACTAAGACAAGAAAATAAAACAAAGCCAAACAGTTTGAAGAACTTACAGCCAGCTGGTGAATCACAAGAACTTATTTCCCCTAACCAAGGACATGAGAGCAAATAGCTCATTTCTTTCCTCCTTACATAACTTAAATCTTCCTGGTCTGGGAAATAGAGAACAGAGACCCAATTAGTGTAATTTGTGCCAGCTAAGCCCAAGGATAAATGAAGTCAGGGGAATACATAACAAAAAAACTCATTAAAAGCTAGACAGACGCAAGATAAAAGTAAAACAGAATAGCAGACCAAACAATAGTCCCAAACCCTGCATGCGCTCATTTTGATGCTTCAGCATATTAAAACTGCACGTGGAAAGTTGATGAATATTCTGCTAAAACCCTCCCCTAAGATTCTCACTTGCAGGGGGAAAGAAAAAAAAAAAAAAAGGTTAAAAGCCCTCAGAACAAAGATGCAATATGGGCTCGCCTTCTAGGACACCCATGCCACTACTCAGGCATGAAATTTTTATTTCTTCCTAATATTTAAGGACCTCAAGGAGACTTGCAGCCAGTGACAGCTCAACCCACGTTTATTCCTGATCCTGCCTCCAGGGCTCCATTTTTATCTGACTTCCAGGTGAGCTAACAGCAGCCCGGCCTAGGCTCTGTGATGTTACTTTTTCCACTCTAAGTCCTCTGTCTCTCTAATCTTTACTTCCCAGGTGAGCTAACAGCAGCCCCGCCTTGACTCATTCATTTCCTATTACTTTTCTAGGGAGCAAAAGCAGCCCCAGCCCAGGCTCTCTCTTTTAAAGTTGTTATTAATATATATGAAACATACCCTTCATAATCTTGATTATTAAACTGAAAAATGCCATAAAAATCATGTGCAACAGATTGAACTAAGATTATGCAGGCAAAAACTCAAAGCATGGTGGTAACAAACCAAAGGAGGGACCCAAAGAATCTGATATGTAAACTTATTTTCCACTAACGGGAGTGTGGTTGGAGAATGATTATTTGAAGGAAAGAAGAGAAGACAAGTTGTGGTGATATTCTAGAAAGAGCTGGAGGTAAAGGAAAACAAGAATTATTCTAGGAATGGCTAATAGTTTATGTGTGGCTGAGAGTATAAGGTGGGAGCTGAGAAAGCTGAGAATGATACATATCATAAAAGATTTCTTTATCATGGTTTAACTTCTTATCTATAGGGATTTATTTAACAGGGGAATGGTGATAATATCTTCACTCATGAATCCAGGAAAACCTTAAGCTGTTCAAATAAATAGTCACCAAATAAAGGTCTTTCAACATCAGCAACAGGTGAGAGAAGCAGATGAAATGTCCAATAATTATAGTGGCAAGACTAAAAATGATGAGTGCCTGTGACGTGTGAGCATTCTGATAGTATAGAATAGAGCCCTGTGCCTCTGCTGAACAGACTGCTACTGACCTCAGCTTAGTATGAAAGATCCAGTGAGAAAGCAGCCATGAGACCAGTTAGGCTTCCGTTGCCTCTCAAAAAGAAGGATCAGCGTTGATGAGCTTTTGGACTCTGGGGACCCCTGCCCCGCTTGCTCTGTTACACTGTGTCCAGCTCTTTTGCTCTCTGTCTCTGTCTCTGTCTCTTTCTCTCTCTCTCTCTCTCTCTCTCTCTCTCTCTCTCTCTCTCTCTCTCTCTCTCTCATTTGTATCTCTCTATCTTCTGCCATTGGCAACTTCAAGGCAGATTTCTTTGAGACCTTAACTAAATTAGTCCCTTCCTTTGTCCTCCCTTGGGTACGGGAGGTGATGCGCAGAGCACTGTAGATGTTCGAGTTTCCAACATATTCTTACCGGTCTCTACAGCAGTATGTGCTGTATGTGCCTGGCTTTCTTTTCACTTATAGTGGATTTTTTTTTTTTTAATCCTCACCCAAGGATATGTTTATTGATTTTAGAGAGTGGGAGGAAGGGAGAGAGAGAGGAGAGAAACATCGATGTGAGGCAGAAACATGGATCAGCTGCCTCCGGTATGCACTATGACCAAGGATCAAACCTGCAACCTAGTTACGTGCCCTGACCAGGAATCAAACCCACAGCCTCTTGGTGTACAGGACGAGACGCCAGTCAACTGAGCCACATGGCCAGGGCACTTATGGTAACGTCTATGGTGACTTTTTTTTTTCATTTTCCTCATAATTCATCTTTCTGTCATGGCTGAATTTGGAGACTGTAGTATTAGGGATTTTTCAGGAGCAAACAAATAAATAAATGTATGTGACAGTCTTAAACAAAAAAGAAAAATAAATTTTTCTGGAAGGAAAGGGCACCCCACAATGCTTGGTACATGAAAGATAAATGAAAGGGGGGGGCAGCCGGTCATTGACTCAAACAAAGTTTTGATTTTCTGACAGTTTTAAATGACTTATAAACATCTGGACTTCAATAAACAATTGAAATGGGAACAGGGTTCATCAACCAGAATACTTTGTGATAGTAACTTCTTAAAAATAAAAAAAATTAACTGAAAACAAACTCAAATGGGGGTATAGAAAACATATGTTTTCACACAAACCAACAAGTTTCCTCTATCCATACAATTATCTGTGAAATTAGCCTTGAGTTTCTTCCTAAATGAAAGTTTACTTTTCACAAGTAACTGTGGAGTATTCCTTTACGTGGTATCTTTAATTAAATTATTTTTGATTTTTTTTGTGTTTTTAAACTCATGACCCAAATTAGATACTAAATAGTAGAATTGTCAAATATTTATCAACCATCTTCCAACCAGATAACAGTCTAGTAAATGTATTTTCAACTCCTAGATACCATTCTCACATTTCATATTAGGATTTGGACAAACAACTCCATGCTAAAGGAGCAATGTATTAACAACGTCAGTCTGGATACCGGAATGCATCAGGCAGGTACACAGAAACCACAGTGGTGATTACAGCAGACAGACTACCGTTGGCTTAACAGTCACTGAAAAGCAAAAAGGGAACCTAGAGATAGAAATGAGAGCCAAACCTCTAGCATGAAGTTAAAAGAGGGAGAGGTGGAGTTTTTAATGCTTCGAAGGTAGGAGGAGACACCCCATGAAACTAGACACAGATATCTGAGAAAGGGGGGGGTGCACCAGGGACACTGCTTCCTGTGAGAGGGGTCCTGGAATGGGTAGAAGAAACTAGAAACTGGAACCAACTTTTACTGGTACTAATTGGTGCTGTTGAGTGCAAAACTCTTGCAATGACTATTCTTTCACACAGCAAACAAACCAGAAAGATACACCTCTTCCCCATCCTACCGCTTTCTGGTTCCATCTTGTACCCCTTTGACAACAGCAAAGAAGAAGTCAGTCTACAAGAAAAAAAAAATGTTCGCAGGATCTCAGCCTCAGCATGGCAGAGCTGAGTAGAGGAGGGAGAGTTTGTGGCTGAAAGACAAGTGGCTGATCCATTATAATGGCTTTCTTCATCAGAGCGTGTAGTATCAGCAACTGATTGGTACTATACTAGGTAGTTGTGGAATTTCTTTCTGTTTTTTTTTTTTTTTTTCTTTCGTTCTTTCTGATATGTGGGGCTGCTTCGCTGCCTGAGTAAAAACAAGAATATTGAATATGTAAAGTTTGGTAACACAAGGAGGCAAAAATTAATAAATTCTGAAGCCCCTGGCGTTTGGAAATTTGGAACCATTCATGTAAAGAATCCTAAAAAAATAGGCAAAATCTGCCTTTAGAATAATGAATCATTAAATGTAATATAATGACAAGGGGATCTGAATTATAATATAATCATAGTATATATTACAAATTAGCTGCCAGGAGGCTTCCTCTTTGTCAATCAAACAACTAATATTTAATTGAATTTGCCAATTATTGCTCAAAGCTTGCTAGAGGGACTCTGTATTAAGTTAAATTATGAAATTGCTGTTATTATGGGTCAGAAATGGTGATGTATCAGAAACTTTATATGGTTCTACCCAGTTTCTCAGTTTAACAATAGCCATCAGCCTTACCTCAAATGCAAATCTTATCTTTAGAAAGTGCAGTCGTTTCGTTAGCATCTGAAGAAGCTTGAATTGTAATTAACACTATGAAATATACTTCCTAACCAGTTAATTTTATCTACTAAACCTATTAAAGAGATATAACCTTCAGAAGTCCCAGGTATCATGGGTTAAGAACTCAGATTATGAAGTCAAATAGATATTATGTAAATACCTTCTTTCTATTAAATTGCCATTGCACTTGGGCAAGTTATTCAAATTATTCAAGCCTTAGTGTCCTCATCCATAAAGTAGAAGATGCATTATCTACCAATCAGGGTTGCTGTGGACTTTGAATGGAATATGGAATATTTAAAATGTCTAACATGAACTATCGTATTTTAAACTACAGTAAATGTTATTTTCTCTATATTTATGTATTCTTATTTCTAAAAATAATGTAAATAATACTAGTGCCACCTTGGCCAAGTGGCTCAGCTGGTTGGATAATTTCCCAGTGCACCAAACTGTTGCAGGTTCGACCCCAAGTCAAGGCACATGCCTGGGTTGCAGGTTTGATCCCTGGTGGGGATCTAATGTGTGAGGCAGCTGGTCAATGTTTCTATCTCACATCTGTGTTTCTTAATCTCCCCTCCTCTCTCTGTAGAAATCAATAAACATATCCTTGTGTGAGTATTAAAAATAACAACAATAGTGCTTATAACATAGAGTTGTCATAAGTATCAACATGTGAAACATATATTAAGTATGTACAACAGTTCTCAGAGCATAGTTAATGCTATATGAAAGTATGTTCTTATAAAAATAATACCAATTATTAACATCTTAATGCTGCTACTATTGTTGCTATTTATAGCTATTGCTATTGCTGTTATGTTTATTATTTAGAGGACTTTTTTTCAGCTCCAACTCATAGTTTGTACCTAAATGACAAAATATGATATAGAGCTTTTTGTTTATATACATAAAACTAGATATGTGTGTGTGTGTGTAGAGAATATTTGATGTGCCCAATTAATTTCTTGATGTCAGTTATCATAATTCACCCTATCTTTGATTTTGAAAATCTCTAACTGCAAATACCATATTTAAAAAAAAGAATCTAGACTATATGCTGTATTTTCCTACTCTCAAAAATTATTTAAATCCCTAGTACTATCAGTCTTACAATGATTAGGCAACAATTCTCCATTTATTTGGAGATAGAAAAGCATCAGAGCCAAAAGAAAATAACAAAGTACATCACAATCACACAACTTTGGAGCTGGAAAAGATCTTAGAGATCCAGTGAGGATAGGATTCAGTTTTTACAAATCAGGAAACTGAAGCTGTGAGAGATGAAATTAAGGACTTGGATTAGCTGTTTCTGAAAGAACCTGGGAAGTAAAACACTTCCTGCAAAAATTTCTCAGAGACTAAAAACATCTCCGGTATAAGTTCATTTGCTTGCTTGGAATTGCTTTCTGGAAGAATTCCTTACCTAACAATGCAACCCATTTTATTTTTATATAATTCTCTAAGTGAAATTCCCTTAGACTATACTGAGTGTTCTTTTAAGGTTCTTAAGTGTTTTCTTGGCGATCTTTCCTACATTCTAAAATCAACTTTAATTCCTCTTTATTCATAAGAACTTCTCTAGGCTTATCTGCATTTAAAGACATAATTAGTAAGAGAGATTGTCCTAAAAAGTGTCCCCCTCAAAATCAATCTGGGGTACATATGCCCTATGACACTGCCTTAGACAATGATATTGCTGAAAACCATTCGCCAGTGAGTCAGCGCCATGGCATCTCGTCTACCTATAGTAGTTTCAGTAACATCGGTCTTTTGTCAAAATCTGTTGATAATTCATTGCTGACTTCACTTTGTTCATTATAAACCCCCAAATCCACCTAATGTATTTTCATGCACTTTTTTCAGGTCAAAGTGATTTCAGTCAGCTTCTTTTTTTCTGTCCCCTCCAATCCTAACACCCTTGACTGGATTTATGTATCCATTCAAATATATATTCATATTGATGTTCATCAGGTTTAATAAAAAAAAGCTATTTTCAAGACTATAAACTTAATATATTGTTATATAATTGTCAGTGCTATTAATATGGTCCATGCTTAATGTCACTGATTTTATTGCAACAAACGTAGCTTGAAATATAAAGAATAATATCTGGATGCCAGTGTCTGCATGCGTGTGTGTAACACATTGCCTTCTATATCAATATATCACCGTGTGTGACAGGTTCTGATGAAAAGAAAATAAAAGATACGGAAGGATTTCTACATTACATTTCTCACATTTGTCTTCATCAGTGAATACACTGTTGATGACAGTGTCCAATGACAGCCCTGGGAAATAGCATGAGCATTTTTCAGTCAGTACAGGGAAAAGACGCAGTTGCAAAATGAATGTTTAACTACACAAAGGCCCAAGGATTCATTCTTCTTTCTTCTGGTTGTGGAATATAAGTTTATAAATTATGTACTAATTTATTACTTTCTTTTTTTCTTAAATTTGAAGTTCACATAAAGAGTGGGAAGTGCAAATGTCCTTTTGTGTCTCAAATTTAGACCCACATCATGAAAGCCACAGGATATTCATAATAGAGAAATACATTTGAAAAAATGATTCCTTTTAACTGGAAATTTACTGCTTGATCCCTAAGTACCCTAGTGGGAATCAAAATGGTTCAATGGAGTGAAGAAAGATTGGTAAATTCCCTGTTAGGAGTCATGCAGCACTAAACATACAGTCTCTCTCTCTCTCTCTCTCTCTCTATCTCTCTCTCTCTCTCTCTCCACACACACACACACACACACACACACACACACACATACACACACATTTATATTTAAGGTAATTTAGTCAATTTAGACAGGCAAGATAGATAATTTAAGACCCCTTATCCTGTACCAAATTATGTACTGTTTTTATTATTTACTCTGAATTATTTAGATAGTATATGTGTATATATACATATACATAATTTTATAAAATATTTAACTATATATATTTTTAATGCAGCAACTCCGAATTTTATTTTTCTCCTGCAATGATTAATTTAGCAAAACTACATTTGTCCTATTAGTGTTACCATTACAGAATTTTTTATCTGAAAACATATCCAAAATAGACAGGCAAAAGCACCCTAAAGTATGTTTTCTCCACTTAGCATTCAAAACGTGTGTCGTTGCTGAGTTCCACAGAGAAGCTTGTTTCCAATCCCCTTTTCTACAAAGGATTTGGACTGTTGTTAATATCATTATGTTCAATAACCACAGGGTTTTCATTCCAACACAAGGTGAATTCCTCCTTTTGGAAAAGAAAAATAAATATTATATAAAGAAAGATGCTTTTTGTATTAATTGCTTATCCATAGTAAGCAAACATTAAGTAGCAACAGAGGTCTTTTGCCACACTTCTGTAGGCACTTCTTAAGAAGCTAGAATATGATAAATTTCAAGTTTACCTCACAAATAACATAATTTGTTTTATAGTCTAACAGGCTTAAATTTACCAACTAAATCTGCACTTGTGTTTTTCTTCCCATTATTTTTCAATATATTACTTTGCAACATAAAATACAATGGTTTTATTTTTTTAATGTTAATTAGCTTTTCAGAGGATGAAGATAAGAATACTGAGTCTTTTCCACTGGGGCTAAAATATTTATATGAAAATTATTCACTAGGCTAAATATTTAAAATATATGGTATATACAGAAGTAAAATGCAAACATTAGATAAAAAAATTAGCAAGTTTATCAATAAATAAACAATTGAATTGCTGCAAATTTGGTAGATAACTCAGCATACTCCCCAACATTTTCTTCATGTCCTCTTGGTTAAAATGCACAAAAATACTTCTCTATGTTAATCAAAATGAGGTTGGCCACTCTTGGACAGTTCATTGTATACCTGGCACGTTTGATTAGAAGACATTTTATGAGCGATATAAAATAAACATTATCACTTTAAAAATAACCAGTATATAAGACTTTAGATTTTATTGTGTGGATTTGCATATATTATTAAGAACAGGCAGATTTTGCTGAGTTACTTGTGGTTTGTAGCAAGGCTAACACCTTGAATGACAAAGAGCCTGCCACTACATATTCTCGTTCCCATGAGGGTGTCCTTCTTTGAAGCTGCTAAGGAGCACATTACGAATGAGCTTCTGCAGTTGTAAAGGCCAGTGGAAAGTTGCAAACTGAGAGGTCATACCTGATGTGACTCAGAGAATGAAAATATTCGGTTGTTGCTAGTTATCACTCATCTTACTTTCTAAGCCACTCTCAATTATGCAGCACAGTGTAGTACAGTATCATTAGCTATAGTCAGCAGGAGTTATGGATTTTGTAATTACAAGTTTGTACTTTTTGACTATCTATCCACTGATATTGCCCCTTGGTGATCTGGCAATCAACAATCTGATCTCTGTATTTACAAACTTGTTATCTTTTTTTCTTTGGGGGTCTTTTGTTTTCACTTAAATCTATCCCGCAGCTTGTAGAATCTACTCAGATCTAAACATCTAATGTCTTTAAATTAACTATATCATTTGTCATCTAAAATGGGACCCCTTTGAAAGTAAAAGTAAGGGATTGCAAAAAATAATTAATAACTCTTAACCAATCTATGCTAAGTATAAACTATTATAATATAAACTGTCCCAGGCACACCAGAATGTAAGGTCATGTTTTCTCGGAGGTAAAAAGGAAAATAAAAATGTTCATGTTTGTAATCCATTCAGGTAAGATAGTTTAAAGAAATGATTGAACTCTTCTTCCACCACCTTATCCTAATTATAATTTAAGTGATACGTGTACTAAAAGCAGAGACAAGTACATGTACCAGAGCTTGTGACCATATCCAATTTCCCCATTCCCTTAAAAATGTCAAATAAAAACAAATCCAGACTTACATAAGCCAAGACTTTATTCAGAAATTAGTGCAATAGTGACAACTCTACAGTCTAGGGATCTGCAAGTATCTTAAAGTCAAACAGAAACAAAAGGCTTTTAATGGGAGGGGTACGCGGGACTCGCAAGAATTTTAAAGTGAAACTCGGCAGGTGTGGGGGTGAGCAGACGGGTGTTCTAATAAGAAATCTTCCTGTGGTCAGTCAGTTCTCAGGATGCGCTTAAGGAGCCTATTCTGCATTTTAGTGCTTGCTCAGACTTTGGGGGAACAAAGCTCAGGGGACCCGTGTAGAGGAGAGAAGATAACTGAAGTTTGGTTCAACCATGACAAGATACAGAACCGAGAATCATGAAAACTTGGTCGAACCACAGAAGGGGCGGAGGGGCTGTGCAGCCTCCCCGTTTAGCTTTTTCTCTGTCTCTTTAGTCAATTCTCCTTCCCTTAGTCATAAAATATTTTACTCCTACAGAGAATCCGGGAGACTTAGATGAAAAACAACTCTGTCCCCTCCATCACAGTTAATAAATCTTAATCGGTTGCTATATGTACTTCAAATGCTTTTAGTTTAGTTTAGATTTTTAAGAAAGAAGACCTTATGAATACAATTACAAAGCTCTGAGTACAATCCCCAGTTTAGGTCTGGAAAATGTAACTGCTAATTTGTTGTGTTTTAATCCATAACTGCATATATACAATCAACAATATTACTTGCATGTTTTATACATTTTGTAAATGTTCCCATACTACGGTGGTTATCATTCCACAGCTTGCTTATTTTCACTGCACAATGTTTGATAATTTTATGCATTTAATCATGCAACTCTAGTTCATTAATTTCAACTGCTGATTAGTTATACTTCATGAACATTTCATAATATTTATGAATTCCTCAGTTAGTAGACATTCTGTTTTGGGTCGGATTTCTAATTTCAAGCAATATGAAAATGAACATTCTCTCAGATGCCTCTCTGGGTACTGGTGGAAGAGGTTCTAGAACACTTGCCCCTGCAGTTGTCTTTGATAAATTAGCATATGTGAAAAGAGATCTAATTTTTTAAAACTTGGTTGTTTTGCAGATTTCCACGTCAGATATTTTGCCCCAGATGATCACTTTACTCAACCTTCTCTTTTTGCTATGCAACCATTTTATTAGCATATAATTCTAAATACAGTTAACTTATATATTCATATAGAGAGATAGAGAGATTTACAATCTTTTAACATTTATTTCCTAATTTAATTGCATTGAGGTCGGAGAGCATATTCTGTTGTTCTAATGTCTTTGAAGTTTATTTGAATTTACTCTTTGTTTAGTTTGAAGCCAATGTGTATAACTTTTAATGTAGCCTTTGATTGAATAGTCTAATTGGTTAGGTGAAGGATAATATAAATATATATTAAATCTATTTATCGATCTAACTTATCATGCGTCTATATAAGAAAATGTTTTTAATTTTAGTTATCAAATTTAATTGCACTTTTCGCCTTCTGGGAGAAACAGTGTATCAAAATCTGCTATGTTTACAGATTTTGTTTCTTTTGACCAGTGTAATAATTTTTAAATCATAATTGCTTATTCCTATAGTCTCCTCACCATGGCGACTCTCTCTGCAACATACGCTTCCTAGTATCACCAACGTCACTTAAGTGACTTGATTTACCTAATAAAGTTTTAGTGAAAACAACACCTGTCATCTCTGAGCCAAAGCACAATGGGCCATAAGAGTGAGGTGTTCTAATCTCTTCCTTCACTGTCCTAAGACTAGAGGTGCCTGGTTAGAAGCTCCTCCATCAACTTGAATCACAGAGTGAAAATTGTTTGTAACCAAACCAACGGCAGCCCAGAGTAGACATTTCAATGGCATCGTCGTCGGCAGCCGTCCGTCTCGAGAGACGATGGTGTAGCTTCTTAAGAGTCTATCTGCACCGCCGAGAATGGCTGTGCAGTCCGACTCGGGAGTGACACGGTATCTGTCTCCTCCCGTGTTGAATCGACATCTTGCGATGTCGCTGGAGTGTCCTCTCCAGTGAAGCTGAAGCTACAGAGCCTGGGCAGGGTGATATGGCATAATCTGCTGAAATTTGGGGGTCCCATTTTAGCACAGCAAAACCTTCTTGTAATATGAATAAAACAATGAATTTATGATTCACTATCTTCCCATTTCTTCCATCCTTCGTTTTTATTTTATTTTTTTAATTATCCTATTTACGTTCCCTTGCTGACTGAGAGGATTCCAATTATGTTTATAGCTTTTCCAGTGGCTAGCCTGAAATTTTAAGCCTACAAGGAACTTAACACATATTAACTACCTATTTATCACTCCTCCTCCACAACTGTGGTTTTCCTGTCCTGATTTTTAAATTTACTTTTATTTTAAACCACACATAATAGTCTTTATTTTTTTTACAGTCAATAATTTATTAACCTTACCAATCAGATTTTATTCATTTTTATAATAAGCTTATTGTTTTCACTTTTGATTATCTTTGGCCTCCTGGTTTACTGCTCCAGTGATTTTGTGGTCGTTTGAACCTCACCCTTGGGTCTTCTGTGTAGAACTAAGTCTTACACTAACTGGTTGTGGTTCCTGCCTCTATGCTGACTTTGGAAATATTCAAGTACCAGGCCAAAGGCAGAGCAGGTAGCTTTGCCTCAGGTCCTGATTAACATGTTTTGTTTTCTGTCCTCTACTCATTAAGCTTGTACTTCCACATGAATGTGAACCCCCAAACAGGTTTTGTGGTGCATTTTCCCCAAAGCAGGACCACTGTCAATGCTCTGAATGGTCACAAATTTTGTGCTTGAAACAATCACCTTAAGCCTTGTAACTACTCAGAGAAGAAGATGCTTTTAATTTTTCCCTTATAAGAGGCTCTACCTATCCACCGTCCCCCAACCAAGCTTCCATCTAAGGGAAGAAAACTTTTCTAACTTTCACAATGTTCCAATATAGCTTCGTGGGACCAACTTTCTACCTCCTTTTAGCTATTTTAATTTATGTTATTCTTCAAGAGCTATACTCTCAACTGCCACTCCCTGCAACTCCATTAATCTCTTGGGTTTATTTTTTCCTTGGAAATATAAATCTTTTTGGCCTAGATATGGTTGTTCGGTTTTCTCTTTGTAAATGCTACCTGCCAGTTGTGCTGGAGCAGCATAGCTTTTTCAAAGCTCACACTTGCTGCAGTCATAATGAATGAGATTTGAATCCTCACATTTTCTTTAAAGCAATGTTTCCACCCTCACTGGTTTGATATCTTCCTCCTCCTCCTTTGATCTGATATCCTCTTCCTCCTCCTCCTCCTTTGTGAAACATCAATTCATCACATGTGAAGGAGTCTTGACATTCTCACACTTTTTACAATTTATACATTTAGCTTTCTTTGCTTTAGCCAGATGGTAATAGTTGATTTTATTTACTTTTTTTTTTTAATATTTTTTTACTAAGAGAACTGCTAATTTTGCTTGGGGAAAAGTTGGATTCTGTTCCTTTAAAATAGGGGATATGTCAGAAAATCCAGTTAATTTTATACACCCACCATAATCTAACCTTTTGTTTTCTAAGTTAATTAGGCCAACATCTTTATGCAGTAAAGCATTAATTTTCTTCCAAAGAAAATGGAAACTTCTTAAATGATGGTAGTCTATTACTCGAATTCGCATGCCTGTTTCTCTCTCTGTTTCTCTTTCTCCACCTCACCCACCCTCCTGTGTGAAAGAAAAACAATACTTACATTATTGTGGCTGAGGGAGGATTTCCCTCCTTCGGAGTTTGCTTTCATTCCAAGACTCTATATTATCTAAGAATGGCTTTGGCTGACCCGTGTGAGGCGGATGGCACAGGATATTTGATGGCCGAATGCATCTTGCCCACTGTGGGTGGTGGTCCATATCGCTTCAAAACAGATAAGAACCTACTCTATATGATCTGAATATCCATCTTCCCCACAGTTCTGTCTCATAATAAGTCTCATCTTTACAATTCCTCTGTTTTCTTCATCTTTTTAAATTTATGTTAGAAACTGCTATGATTCCCATGTTCCCAAACTCCTAATAGGTGTTATTTCTTTTACAGATTTATTTTTCAATTACATTTGACTTACAATATTATGTTAGTTTTAGATATACAAAATAGTGATTAGACATTTATATACCTTATAAAGTGATCACCCCAGTAATCTTGCACCTATCAGAAACAATAAATTGGTATTATAGTATTATTAATTATATTTTTTAGGAAATAACATATGTTATTCTAATTGTCTGCTTCAACTAGGCTTAATGCAAACATTGAACTTAATGCAAACTCAATGCTTGCCTTTTGGAAGACATCTGAAAAAAGAAACAAATCAAAAATTTTCTTTAAATCTCTGGAAAATAGATGTTCTCTTTCGACCCCACACATTTTTAGTTTCCGTAAACATTTTAGCTTCAGTCACTTTCTGCCAGCTTCTTCCTTTTACTGGCATAATTGATTGCCCTTACTTTTGATGTTTTAAATATGATCTGAATTTTGATGTCTGCTATACAAGAGCCTCTATCTTGGCCTGTTCCTCTAGCCAGGTGCATGCCAATGCAGAAAATTTGATTCCTTGTTAAGAAGGAAGTACCTCCTCTCTCTGAATAATAGCAATAGTCCAGTCTGAACCAGAAAAATATTGCACTCTGTGAATATCACTCCTGAAGCAAAAACGTAACATTTGACACTTCCCATGACTTATAAGTTAATTCCTGCCATCATGGAAAACCCTGCTCATCAAAGACCAGATTAACCACTGACTTGTATATTTATATCAAATTTATTAATAAGCCCATAACACATTTCTCATAGAGTTGTAAACACACATGGAAAAGGTGATTTTGAGTGCATATTATTTTTTTATTTTTATGTTGCCAATTACCTCACACGCAGAGCAGCTTTAAAGCAGACCCATTTGGTCTTTCTCAGTCTGGTAGGTCAGAAGCCTATGCTGAGGTCCTTAGACAACTGAAATTGACATGCCCTCTAGGTTGGGCTTTAATTGGAAATCTCTGGAGAAGAATTTACTTCCAAGTTTGTTCAAGTTTTTGATGCTGTAAGGTGGGGTCCCCATGGCCTTCTGGCTGCCTACTATGGACCTTGCTCTTCTCTGAAGGGCCAAACTTGCTCCTTCTTACATGGCTTCCTTCATCTTCAAACCAGAAACAAAGTTTCCAAGTCTTTTTCTCTCTTGGACTTCCTCTTCTGCCACAGTACGAGAAAACTCTGCTTTTAAAGGACTTGGTGATTAGATTAGATCTACCATGATATTCTCTTGGGTATCAAAATCAAAATCATCATGGAAGTAACACAAGGGGCAAAGATCCTAAGGGTCATCTTAAAATTTTACTTGACACAGTATGCATTCATTCAGAGAGGATACATTCACTGATTTATCCTCTATGGGTTTTATTCCAGTACTCAGTTAAAGATTCAGGAGAGAAAGGTGAACAAACTGGTTAAAGGGTGTCACAAATCAAGGATTGTGATTAATCACCTTTTGTGCATTGAAAGACCTGATTAACAATATAATAGTAGATCCTGTTTTATTGCCTTTGTATATATACTAAGAAGTTAGATTGCTGGATCACACAGTAGTACTTTTTAAAATATTTTGAGCACTTCCATACTGTGTCGATAACTGCACCAATTTGCATTCCTTCCAACAATGCAAGATGGTTCCCTTTTTCCACATCCTCACCAACACTTGTCACCTCGCCTTTCAGCGAGTCATCCTAACAGGTATGAGCTGTGAGGTGATATCTGCACCTCCGTAGTATTCACTGTAGAATTATTCACAATAGCCATGATATGAACACAAGGTAAATGTTCATCAGTGGATGAGTGGGCAAAG
Source organism: Furipterus horrens (assembly GCF_987537825.1). Taxonomy (NCBI): domain Eukaryota; kingdom Metazoa; phylum Chordata; class Mammalia; order Chiroptera; family Furipteridae; genus Furipterus; species Furipterus horrens. Next base: position 197,136,614 of record NW_028327173.1, on the reverse strand, counting down.
AAGATGTGGCATATATAATAGGATGTCATTCGGCCATGAGAAAGAAGAGGATCCTGCTATTTGTGAAAACCATGAAAAAGGATATTCTTGCCATTTGCAATTACATGGATCAAACTTAAAGGCATTATGCTAAATGAAATATGTCAGATAAAGACAATATTGCATGGTATCACTTATTAAAAAGCCAAATGCATAGAAACACAGACTAGAATGATGATTACCAGGGTCTGAGATTTAGAGAAATAGGGTGATGTTGGTGAAAGAGCACTAACTTTTGATTATAAGGTAAATAAAATAATCAGTTAATATTACATGTTCTCATCACAAAAAAATAAATGGTAATTATGTGATTTGATGCTGGTGTTAGCCAACACTATGGTGTTAATATATTTTGCAATATATTAAGTATACCAAATCAATATGTTATACATCTTAAACTTACATAATGTTATGTATCAATTATAATAAAGCTGTCAGTAAAGCTGGAACAAAAAATTAAAAATTAAATTATAATAGTAGACAAGTAAAATATGGATCTATTATTAAAGGTTTTAAGCCTCAACAGAGAAATAAAAAGTAAATAGTGATGTGTAGTAACATTTGCAGATACCGTGAGAATAACAAGTACAAGATTATTGGGAGCTTAAAGAGGAGGATTCTGCATTCTGCCAAGTCCACCAAGTACCTGATAAGTCATCCAAAGTTTCCCAAAGAAGGCCACACACAGCTGCTTTTGAATGACAAGTCAGTTATTATGAGGTTTGTAAAGTCCAAGGACATACTATGACAAAGAATCTATATAAGCAAATCAGAGGCAAAACATATACCAGCCTGTTGGCAGAAAGTGATGAGCCATTCATGGAAGAGAAGATGATAGAATAATTTACCTGAATTATTTTCGGAGTCTCCTTAATCATAACCCACACTTCAATAAAGAACAGGAGCTAATTTGTTGACATGGCTTTGCTTGTCTCAAAATCCATCAGTGGCCCAAATGTATTTTAATAAGAAATCTAACTCTTTTTTGCTCAATAAGATATTTAATAATGTCTCCGTTGTATCTACCATAATAAGAATACTATAATTTTTTATGTTTTTTATCAAAAATCATATTTTCTAAGTGGCATAATTTTTTTATACTAAGGCATGTTTTCACATGTCATCTTACACTTTTTCTATTTCTAGCTCTGTCTTGAAATAGCCTAGTTTATTCACCTCTCCTTGCTCACTTTCTGCTTGTTATGGCATAATTCAGATTTCTACTCTACAAAGCCTTCTCAGTCTTCACTGCACATAATTAGCACTTATATAGACTCCGATTTTTAATAGACTAATTTCAGAGCAATTTTAGCTTCACAGCAAAATTGAGTGGCAGATACAGATTATATTCTATATACTACCTCCCTCACATATACATAGCTTTTCTTATTATCAGTGTGCTCCACCAGAGTACATTTATTACAAATGATAAACCTACATTGATACATAATAATTACCCCAAGTTCCTAGTTTACATTAGGCTTCATTCTCAATGGTATACATTCTAAGGGTTTGGACAAATGTATAAAAATATGTATTTACCAGAATAGTATCATATAGAGTATTTTCACTGCCCCCCAAACCCTCTATATCTACTTATTCATCCCACCCTCACCACACCCTTGGTTCCACTGATCTTTATACTAATTCTGACAAATGGTTTCCTTCTCTATTGTTTTATTTGTATAATACATGTCTCTCTAATTTGATGACAGAGTGTATCTGACCCTTGTTGATCTCTGCTAAAATTGACAAATATGTGTTTTACCTATCAAGAGTCTGCTGCCAGGGTTCCACAAGTCCTCAGGCCTTACAAAGCCATCTTGAAAATTCACTTGAAAGGACTTGAACACTCAATACACAATTGATGGTATTCTTTGAGTATCTACATTTACCCTTACGGCATTTAGCTCCAATATCCTGCTTCAGCTGAATACTTATCTCTGTCTCCAATACATAGTATCTGCTTTCTTTAAAATGTCACCCTCAAACCGGATGCCACATAATCTATTTACTCTCTGGAGTAGCACAGCAAATTTTTAATACAAATTCTGGATAAATGAGGAAGATAGTTACATTTATAAATTATCATCCAAAATTAGATGTTACTCATACAAATTATTTACGTCTTTGATATGCATGATTATCCCAAATGGAGTTCCATATTCCCATAGTCTTACTAAGTCTATTTTTAGCTCTTCCTACCAACAGAATGCTTCTGACATCACAACACTGTATTTATTATTCAGAGTAGACAAGTTCCTGATGATATCATGCCTTCCTCATCTTAGGGGCAGCCTAGCAACATATATGTCAAATATGGTTTATTACCTATTTTTTATTTCAGTCGGTAGAGCCCTGTGCTCCATGTTAGCTCATCAAAACTCGCAGCATAAAATTTACTGCTTTTCTGCACCTTAGGTCAGTTCACATTTATAGACAGGCCTCTCTAATTTATCCCCTATGAACAAAATGGAGTAGTATAAAGATTTACAATCCTCAGGTCCAAAGGATAACGGTGGGACTGCTCTTATAATGATATGTATTAATTAAATTAAAGGTGAGTCTTGCCCCTAACAAAAGGTGAGATTCCAATACTAATGATGAGGATGGTTTTTTGTGTGTGAACTGAATTCTTCTCTTGTATTCTTCACTTACTGGAGCTGTGACTTTCACTGTTGCCAACAGAAATTTTTTGTCGTACAAAGGTAGGAATGAGGTTCTGGGAATTTAATTATTTCTACAATGAAATTCTTGTTTTATTAAATATAAATAGGTATACCTAGTTATGTTAGCAATTTTATAGTACTTAAATACCAATAATTATTCAAACAGATTTATTGAGTTTAATGGCAATGTAATAATAATGTCGGTATGTTTTATATGCAATAGTTGTTACACCTCATTAAACAGGTTGGTAAATGATCCATTGCTGTTTAATTAGCATGCAATGACTGTGTTATTAAACCTTAAACTGTAAATTAAATCCTGATTTGAGACACTTAATTTTAAAGTGTGATTGAAAACTTCTTCAGGCATGAGCGTCCGGAGTCCCTTTCATTTTCCATGGTTCCTTCCTCCCCTGCACTATGCATTTAGAACTGGGAAGTGATCTGCACTTAATTTGGTTGGTTGGATTTTTTTCTTAATGGAGAAAAGCATACCTTTCTGGTAGGTGAGCTAATTGTGAACGGAGAATAAATTTTATTTCACATCCAGTTTCTTACATATGGAAGATTACTTTTTAAAAATTATATTTAAAAAAGAACTAGCCTAAAGTCTTACAACCATTCACTTATACTTTCATATCAAGATATTTTGCAAGCTTGGCAAGTTTTATTAGGCTAATTCAGAGGAAAGCACCCATCTCTTTACCAACAGAAAAATCCATGATGCATATAGGACTCTTCAATCTCTGCTGAACTAGCTGGCTATAAAAATAGCAGTTTGATGTTAAGTGGACAAGGGTAGTTTCTCTATTTTAATAGTAAGAATTAAGTGCTGTCAAGGTTTATATGTATTTCAGAAACATACAGACTTGAGATATTCTAGAGCATATGCTGGAATTTATGTGATAGTGATTTAAAGAATAGCAATAAGATATTCTCCAGATGCTGTACATCTTCCTACATCTTCTTTTGTGCTTTTCCACCTGTAGTCCACAGAACAGATCTCTAGTGTCAGAATTTGTGTATATTTTTGTCCAATGCTAACCTATTATAGCTTTTAATAATATTTTAGTACTGAATAATGCAAAAAACCTGATATTGGAGAAAACTACAGTTTCAAATAATTTCCAATATCTTGGCTAGATTGGCTTGAGTTATTTTCCCATAATTCCTCAGGTGATATTAATAACATTTGAATGTATATAAATTTTCAATCTGAGTTTTTAAAACATTTTAAATCTTTTTTCTTTATTTTTATTTTTCACACTATCACAGGCATCTCCCTTTAAAAAATATTTTGTAAAACTTATTTGGCATACCTGTACATATAGATATATAAAATTATACTCTTCTGTATCTGTAGATTGAGAAGAATAAAACAATCAATATTACAGAGTCGTCGTCGGCAGCCGTCCGTCTCGAGAGACGATGGTGTAGCTTCTTAAGAGTCTATCTGCACCGCCGAGAATGGTTGTGCAGTCCGACTCGGGAGTGACACGGTATCTGTCTCCTCCCGTGTTGAATCGACATCTTGCGATGTCGCTGGAGTGTCCTCTCCAGTGAAGCTGAAGCTACAGAGCCTGGGCAGGGTGATATGGAGGGTCTGCTGTTGCCCATGCAGCAGACCCCCCCTCTCTTCGCAGCTGAAGGGTCCAAGGGAAAGACGGAGTCAATACAGCTTGGCTTCAGGTGGGTATTACAGAGTAACAATTGCAATACAGGGGTGGGCCAAAGTAGGTTTACAGATCTTCATATAAAAAAGATACATAATACCTTAATATATAACAAGACAAAAATAAACTGTGTTTTTCACACTTACAACCCTAAGCCTGCTTTGGCCCACCCCTTGTATTTTGTAGAGTAGCATAATAAAAATCACATTCTCATGGAATTTTTGCAAACTTATGAGTAAAAACACATCCCAAATTCTACCTCATGAACGTTATCTGTGCACATGGTGCTCAAACTGCTTGATCCTGCTCTCTGTCTGGAAAACAATCTGTGGACCCTCCTACAACCTTCACCACTGCACAACCCACCATATCTGTCAGGGAAACAACTCTTCTTCCAAAGTCAGATCAAAAGGTTTTCTTATTCTACTGTAAAGAATTTTCTTCTTTGGGACTTCTTGCTGTCAAAATGCTACGTTGCTCTATTTCCTGTTAAGTAGTAGAGCCATGTGAAATACTGATTTATGTCCATGATTCTTTTCCCAATTGACTGTAGGCAACTTGCAGGCCCAGTCCATGCTCAATTTGTCTTGAATCATCAGCTCAAGTAGAGCGATGGGCACATAGTAAAAGCTCAATATTTTCACTGAATTAAGATCGACTTTCATGATACTATAAATATCCACAGAGATTACCTTAATTGTAGTCATCCTATGGTTCTACCTATGTAAATATGCACCATCTTTTAGCTTTCTTTTACCATCTCTTCTATGAAAACCTTCTTACAGGAAGGGCTAACACCCATTATGTTCCATTGGTGTGATTCCATCAGAGCCCTGTATGAGAGGTATTTAACATTCATCAGGCATTGCAGGGCAAGGCTCCCTCCAGGCAGGCTCCGAAATAATTCCACTTACAGCAAGCAGGATCTTAGCATTCTTGGAACTTAGTAAGTATTTGTGAATGACAGATAGCCTGGAAGTATCTATACAACACTATATTACTTCATCAGAATAACATAAATAAGTGGTCCAATTAAACTATGACCCTTTAAATAGTGTAATATTTAGATACACATTTCTAAGAAGACATCCCTTCCTGTATGCATTTCTCCAAAGTGAAGGAAAGATTATTATAAATGTATGTTAATTTGAATTTTCACTATCATTTCAGCTTAAAATAAATCTTGAGGTGGATTTTTAAAGTATATTTTCTTACATAAATGTATAATTAAATTGCACTTAAATATTGATTTGTGTTTTTTTGCTGTCTCCACCATTGGAGATAAAGTCCATGAGACAATAATTTTTCACTGTTGAAATCTGTTTGTCTGTTCAAGTGGCTGCTCAGTAAATACATGTAGAATCCATGAAGATTCATGTTTTAAAGAATTCTACTTAAGTACAAGATGTGTGTGACAACTTGCATTTACGTAGCATGTTTATATTATTGGTTTTAGTCCTGTAATGGCACTGTATGGCACGTAATTCAGATATGATGAACGTAAATTTACACATAAGGAAGCAGATAACTGTTAAGAGATCTGTCCAAATTAATAGGGGCAGATAGTGGCAGTGCTGGTAATAAAGCTAAAAGTGCTCTTATTTTCCATTCAGTGTCATCTTTATCCCACCAAGATAAATAATTTCTAATTTAGTGAAAATATTATTTACTCATTTCTAATATCCAAATACACAGCTCCTTAGGCGGCTTGGGACCTCACACAGTTCTCCCAGTTCTGATCAGCTGCCTGTCGTATTTTCCTAAACGTCATCAACAGTCTGAAATCTCTTCCCTTTCAAGTGTGATTTTAGTTTGGGGAAAAGCCTGAAGTCACAGGTTGCCAAATCTGGGCTGTAGGAGGTCTGAGTCACCTGATAGATTCAATGTTTCACAAAAAAACTCTGCATGAGACGTGATGCATGAGCGGGTGTGTTGTCGTGATGAAGCTGCCAATCATTAGTTGCCCATAGCTGCGCCCTTCTGAATCATTCAAATAGTTCCCGCTGAGGAATGCTCAAGCTTAATGCAAAATCTGATGCAGATTTCCTGATCAGATTCAGGAAAATACGATGGGGCAGCTAACGGTGATTCCAACAAAGGAATTTTCAGAGTGTTTTGAACAGTGCAAGAGATGCTGGGAGGGCTATGTGAGGTCCCAAGGTGCTTACTTTAAAGCAGATTGAGGCATTACTGTCTCTAGTTTTCATATTACATGGCTTGATACTTGCTGGACAGACCTTGTTTGTGTGTGTGTGTGTGTGTGTGTATTTCACAGATACATATATAAATATATATACAATTCACACATATTTATACAAACATATACATATTCCTATGTTTGGGTAAGTTCAGTAGCACTTTATTCTCTCTATGACTATCTTTCTTTGAAGGGATTTAAAGTACTTAGAAAAAGATGAAGCAATGATTATATTCTCTCTGAGAAGTACATCCTTATTTGCCAGTGTCTGGAGAGAATTACTCTGGACTTTCCAAGTGATTACTGTATCTCATACTAAAACTCTAAAAGCAACCCCTTCATATAAAATTGAAAACACCTGACAATCAAGTTGCCTATATGTATAATATAAAAACATAGAAGAAGGCTTATCAGCATGATAAGATAATGAGTTTTTCTGACTCTCTCTCCTCAGTAAAACTAGTGATAATTATTTTTTTAATACAGTTTTTTTAAATGATCAAAGGGAAAATTATATATGAGTAAATATCTGTTCATAAAAATCTATGACGATTTGGTAAGAATGATAAGTCAAATGGGATAACATGCTAAATGAAAAAATATCAAGAATCCAACATCTGTCAAAGTTGTTTTTCAAAAAAGTAGGCAAAGTTAAGATGTATATAATAAAGCCTAGATTAACCACTAAAATACAATTCAAAAATTATAGCAAAAAAATATTTAAATGGGTTATAGGCCTAAATAAAATGCAAAATACAAACTCCTAGAAAATAATATAGGAGAATGTCTAGATGACCTTGGGTCTGGTGATGGCTTTTTAGGTACAAACCAAAGTCATGATCCTTGAAAGAAATAACCAATAAGCTGGACTTAGAATTAAATACTTCTATCTTGTGAAAGACAATCTCAAGAGAATGAAAATATAAGCAACATGCTTGAACAGGAAAAACCAAGTAGGGTAAGACTGGTAACCAAGTCCCTGTGCAGGTGGGAGAGAGAAAAGCAGGCTCATCCCAGATAAGAGAACGGGTTCTTCTTACTCTGAGACAAGAAGAGGGCATACAGTCATTTGGAGTAGAGCTTGAAAAATATATAAATCGGATACCTTTAAATAATTTATTAAAATATGAAGCAAATTTTTGGCAAAGGATCAGAAGTTCTGGGTAATTTAAGGCTTGAGATCAGTAGAAGAGTTTCAAAGAATGTAGCAGAAATAAAGTGCCAAATATCCAATTAGAGATCATTGAAGATGCAGGGCTATGATGTACAGTTGAGCAGGTTACAACTGTAAACTGTTGTCCAGATGAGGGGACACAGTGGGGACCGGGGGCTGCTGACATAGGCTGTGTCCATTCCAAGGAGGACCTTTGTATAGTTTACACAAAAGGGCTAACTAAGCAAATAGTGGCCTTGAAAAAAACTAAAATGAAATTGATGCTAGGGTTTCATTAAAGATCTATGCTCTTACGTGAACTTAGAACACATGACTTAAGATCAATGTGTCTTTGTGTTAAAGAGGAACCCAGAATTTAAAGAGGGCATCATTAAGCTCCATTAGTCATGGATCTAGAGCACCATAAAGCATTCCAGAATCATGATGTTGAAATCCTGTAGTGGAAGAAGCAGTCACTTTTAAAAAGTAGAATTTCTTTCCATTTTAGTTATGTTGGCAACATTCCCAAAGCTATTGAGCAGTCTAAATAATTTGCCAATATATTTACAGTGTGGATTTAATTGGATGAAATTTCACTTTAGCCAAAAGGCTTTTTTGAATCATAGTTTAGTTTGGACCTCCTATCTTGAAAGCGTAGTTAGTGTTTTCTGGAATTTCTTAATGACTTGTCTGGTAGGCAAATTCTAAATAAATGACATTCTTCCAGATGCTCAAGTATTTTAGGTAAATTATTCCTTTTGTGAAGCTATTCAAGTTGTTGAGAAGTTAAAGGCAGTATGTATTCAGATTGCCTAATTTCAATATTGAGATCATGCTCTTTGCCATTTCATTTATAATACCTGTGTATCAGAGGTGAGCACAGTCAATCTTAACCCAGTTCATGGGGGTTATAGTGAGATTATGCAAATGTGAAGGAAGAAAGAAATAGCTTGCTCTTTTTACATCCCTCTTTACTATCCACAATGTACTGTTTTACTCCCAAATTTTAGAATTCCGAGACTAATGTAGTTTAAAATGGTTATAGCCCAAAAGCATTTAGGTAGGCTGCATAAATCAGTCCTTCCTGTCTCTACCCAGATTTCCTCTGTGGTTGCTATGGGGGAACAACCAACTAATACAGATGATGCAGAACTGCATGGAGCAGTGAATGATCCCAGCGAATTGATTTTCAACTGGTGCCACTCAACTGAAATTAATGCAGTGTTTGTTTGGAATAGCTTATTTCTTGCATATTAAGACATTTGATTTGATTCAACTTTTCATTTTCTCTCTTGTGACTTCTACTCAGTATAAATAGACTTATCATTTCTATTTGCCGATGAACAGACAGCCTTGGGCTGTGCATGTAACTTACACATCACCAGTTATATTTCCTGGGCTGTCATGTGGGCAGAAGCAGGGGGGTTTCTCTATTTAAACAAGTCTTCCAAATAAATGCATACCATAAATCCCAAGTATTCTCATCTCTAGAAATAAATGCTTCTTTTAAAAAAGAGTGTTTTGAGAGACGTTGGCCTTCCTAATTCTCACAACAGTTTTAGAAACATCATCCCTTTCTATTTAGCTACACTGGCTCCAGGATTTCTTTTACAATAACTCAGTAAAAATGTAGTTTCCTTAATTTTTTCCAATTTTATAACCATCTCTAAGTCTATCCATAATTACAGGCGCAAATAAACTTTCCACCATGTACTACTAAATTTGTTGGTTATCTTTTGATAAAATTAATGTCACTTCAACACTGTGGCCTTTTTGTCACCAAAAATGACAATAATTTCTGTTACATCACAAAACGTTCTTTTTAAAAAATGAGAGAAGCTCCCCCCCCAAAAAAAAGAATTCAATGCTACAATACTGTCCCATTCTCCCTCCCATTGTCCTAAATCACACTTCTGGCTACAGAACTGTCAGGCACAGCATGCTATCTCCTAAAAATGAGTTCAACCCAGCATCTCGTCAGATGCATCTCATGTTTTGCGTCCTCTGATCTTCCAAAAAGAACAAACAAAGCAAGAGCATAGGAAGGTACTTAGATGGCTTCTAGGGAAGCTGTCATTTCCTCAGTAGCTTTGTTCTTTACTACAGAGAGAGGCTGATACTAAAATTACTGGGAGAAAAGAGAAAAATAAAATAGTAGCACCAGCATGTTGATGAATGTCAAGTAAAGGAAAATACTGGACCATAAAACAGACATGACTATAGGTGCAGGTACAAAATAGGAAAGGAATATTTGAATATTTTAATGAATGTTTAGAGCTAAGAGGATTGGGGGTAAGAAAAAGTGCTGAAATGGTTCATTAATGAGACTTATACTCAGTAATATTTAACACGCTAGTTATAAAATTTACAAATAACTAACCTAAAAATATCCTTTCCAGGCTATAGAGATCATGAAGACACAGGCAAATGCGTGTGTTTAGGGGTGTGTGTGTGTGTGCGTGTGTGTGTGTGTAAATGAGTCAATCATTCATCATATGAAGGGGAAAGAACAATGTTTAAAATGTTGAACAGTATATAGAAATTTATTTTACACCAAATACTTGAACACAAACACACAAATATATAATCCTCTTTCAGTAACCATGGGGGATTGGGTCCTAGACCTATGAATACCCAAATCCACAAATGTTCAAATTCCTTATGTAAAATGGCATAATATTTCCATATAATCTAGGCAGATCCTTCCTTTTGTTTTAAATCATCTTTAACTTATTATAACCCGTTGTATTATTAATACAATATAAATAACTGTTACAATGTATTATTTTGGGAATAATGACAAAGAAAAATGTTTGTACATGTTCAGTATAGATACAGCCATCATCCATTAAAAACCTAACTACATAGTACTCATCAGCAACAACGTAACGTTTTTTGCAAACTTTTCATCCTGGGTTGGTTGAATCTATGGATCCAGAGCTTGCAGAGATGGAGAGCCAACTGTATGTACAAGTAAGCTCATGGGAACACTACTAGTGTCGGGGGGATGGGGAAGAGAAGAAAAATACTTGAGAGAGAAAAAAAATTACACTGTATCTACAAATGTAAAACTCAGCAGCCATTAAAATAATTGAATTAAATTTTGACTTTAAAACATCTACTCTGTATTGTTAAATAAAATAACAAGGTATTTAAGAAAATAAAGAATCTGGTCCCAATTTGTTTAAAGACTAAAACAAAATTAGAGTTGAACATATAAGATGCATATTTGTGTGCACAGAAAAATTCTCCCTGGAAATAAACACAGAACTATTAAGGGCAGAGAAGGGCTTACACTGTATGCACTTATATATTGTTGGAATTTGTTAAACAATCATGTTTTTCTGGTTTAATTTAACTAAAAAAGATTAAAAGAAAAGTATACACTGTTCTCAGAGTAAGCTCATTTTTGCATAGTTCAGAGGGGGAGGAATAGTGTCAAACTTCCAAATAGTCCCTTCTATTTGTATTTCAGAACCTCTGGCTATTTTTCAAGGGTAATAAATATATATAGTTGATGGTTACTGAGTAGCTTATTTATTATTTTCTCTTTTCTTTGAAGTCAAGAAGTATTTGTGCTTCCTTCTCCACATGCCTAGTTTCTGCACCCCCTGTCTTCCACGTAGTCTGTTATTAAAACATCTTGGAATTGGAATAATAAAACTCCAACTGTTGTCTCTTGCCTTTCAACTCCATGATTAAAAGGGGAATGAAATTAGAGTACTGAGGAATATCTAAGGTATGTGTGTGCATAGCAGTCAGTTCAAATGAGGCACAAAAAATTCTAGTAAAGTGAGGCTACAAAGCAGACAGAACAAACAATGTTAAGAAAGTTAATGTAATGTATGGTATAAGAAAAAAAAGACATTTGTTTCTTTAATCTCTGTTTAAGAAACAGTTACCGTATTTTTTGCTCCATAAGATGCACTTTTTCCCCCCAAAATAGGGGAAATGTCTGTGCATCTTATGGAGCAAATATTGCATCACAGACCATGCTGTGTATTACCTGACCTGGAGTTCCCAGAAAACTAAAAGAGTACTTGAACCTTAAAGTCTCTCCTCATTCGTTAATGACAGTGACGATGGTTCTTAATGCCACTGTTGACTGCTGTTCACTTTACATGATTGAACTATTATTCTGTTATATTTTATTAAATATTTTAGTACACTATTTGGTTCAGAATACTTTTTTTCTTGTTTTTCTCCTCTAAACCTATGTGCATCTTATGGTCAGATGTGTCATATAGAGCAATAAATATGATACATGTTAGAAGAGAAAAGGAAGGATTAGAGTATAACTGTAGGAAATTAGTTTCTGGACACCTTTAGAAACTCATAAATATTTTATCCCTTTTTAATTTGCAAGATTTCTTAAATTACAAATAGTACAGCCATCACTAGCTCACAAGGCAGGACAGTAATGCAGATAAACACTGTCATATAGATAAACAGAAAGGGGAACATTTAGGCAAAGCTTGCTCTCTATTAAAAAGCACGTTACATGAAAGGGAATCAGCAGTAGGGTTGACCAAACTCGGAAACACCTTTTGGTTTGACTTAATGTGTCACAGCAGTCATTGTCATTGTAATAAATGTATGCAGAATTCCAAAAGAATCCACAGGGCCCTTTCAAATGTGTTTTGAAACTTTTTCATGTGGTTCACAGGTTCTGGCAAAGAATAACTTAACTGCCCATGTGTTTAACATACCATTACATATCAACAGTTATGTGCTTACAGAAAACACAGAAGTGTTACCATTACTATTTTCTGAATGACTATATTCAGCCCTTGCATACAGAATAAAAAAGAAAAAAAGAACATTAAAAGGCACAGAGGGATAGCACATATCTAGCTACACTGTGGTTCAAATTCTACCTCAAGTGCACTAATGCCTATATAGGAGATATTTGTCCACTTTCTTCTATCTTCACTGTTAGTACTTCAGTTGGGTATTATTATTATTATTATTATTAATTACTATTACTACTGTACTTACAATATTGAAAAACCATCTGATTCATCTACCTATGTCCAGTTCCTCCTTCAGCTAATGTATTTTGTTTATCACTGTCAGATTAACCTTCCTTATGTCTACTTTTGATAGTTCTAAAGAAGTCTTCCGTGCCTTGATCTTGCCTGGTGAGTTAGGGATAAAATCCATCGTCTACAGCTTTTCATCACAAGAATTCAACTTACCATTCCTGTCTTTGTTGTTCCTCCGCATGTTTTCCACCTGAAATCCGGACAGCCTTTCCCCACTCTTGCCTTTTGAAGTTTAACCAATTCTTAATTTGTGCTCAGTTGGCAAAAAGCCTAAGATTTCTTAGTAGAATAAGATACCAAGTCGAGTTTAAAGCTTTCATTTTCAGGTGCCTGAAGTAGGATCGACATTTCATAGCAATTGTAGAAGAGCACCAGGAACTTACTAATTGACAAATAATGGATGACTGTCTGGGTTTTCCACCAATAATCATTAAATGACAAATTCTACCTTTATATTTTAATTTTTCATTTCCTTTTCATTATTAAATTTCCACGTGCTCTGCTTGCCCCCCACCCCCCCAAAAACTCTGTTTAAGGACAGGGAAATAAGAACAGCTTCTGTTTTTGTGTGTGTCTGCTTTAATTAAACATTGATAGATTTTCCTCAGGCATAGAATAGAGAGAGACTTAGCTTGCAATAGAGGTCATATATGCAAATGGCCAGATACAGTGTAGGTGGTTGGATGGATTTTGTTAAAATAATTAACCAGCGAATAAAGATATCTGTGTTACTTTTTGTATCATTACTCCTGACTTTTGTATAATTGTTAATTAATTCTGACCTGTAATGGAGAAAACGAGTGCAAATTAACTGAAAAATTACTAAACTTTTACCTAAAATGCTCTGGCTTTTAGAGACCATTCTGGCATTGTTGCCCATGTTTCTCCAGGCAAAATCCCTTAATTCTTATTCCTTAATGTCTTCATGTGTTAATTAAGGGATTATTTTAATTGTCTCTTAGATCTCATATAGTGCTAATATTCTACAGTTGTCATTTAAAAATATATATACCCTGCCTAACTCCAGAAAGAAGAAGCATCTATTCCAAGTTACTTGTTAACTTTTATCTCTATTATCTCAAAATATCTATTTATCTCAAAATATTCCAAGTTATGCTATGGAAATAAACTATCCAAAATGGTAGTGGTCTTTAACAATGAAGCTTTATTTCCCTTGCAGAACCTGCCAAATTAAGAGTCTACAGAAGCAGTTATTGTGGTTGTTAGAGAGACATGGATAGGTAGGGAGAGAGATGGTGGGCTCTCTTCAGTGTAATTGTCCACACTCCAGGAGTCAGGCCTACATGAGGAGCAATGTTTCTAGCGGATGTAAAAGAGCAAAGCACACTGTGACTAAGCTTTCAAAACATTCCGGAAATGGCATGTTATTACCTTGGCTAAGCAAGTTATTTTGGCCAAGCCTGTTTTCAACAGCGATCCCCCTCAGCAATTATGTAACACAATTTACCATATGTTGATGGTACTCAGTCTTCTACTTCTATTTTTAACTTTATTTCCCAGCTCCAGTGTTATTTTTACCATCTGTAACTAAAAGATTGCCTTTCAATATTATGTTTGTTCTATAACCATTTATTATGTCAGAATCAGAATTCACCGTCTCCCTATAAAGCCAGCTTGTCTCACCCTTCCACATGCTCAATAATTTCCAAATAATTTTAAATTCCAAATTCCTTATCACTCCCTATGTAATCACTCTGTGAGTTCTTTTGATTTAGCCTTTGAAATTTTTATTTTTTCCCCCCATTTCTTTAATTTAGAGCTTTTATCTAGTCTGGTATGGCACACTACAGCATACATCATTTCCCATGTAATCACTCTGTAAGCTCTTAAATTCTTTTCATATTCAAACTCTTATTTTTATCTTTTCACCTTATCTTTAGTTCAGGTCTTTTATCTAGTCTGCTGTAGTATACTGTACTATAATATAATTATATTAATTATAGCACTCTAGATACTATACTATAATATATGAATAATAGATAGTATAGTATCTAGAGTGCTATAATTAATATAATTCAATGCAATCAGTTGAAATAGTTTTTAACTATGTCTTTCATTTTGTTCAAAAGTATTTAGTGGGTCCTCATCACCTAAAAAATAAGATACAAAATCCTCAATATAGCATTTAAGATTATCCATGGGATATTTACCCCAACTTATGTTCTTTTAGTTCCATATATTTATATTTTGTACTATCCAATTAGAGAAGTCCTCATCTTCTGAGCACAAAGCACAATTCATATTTTTCATATTCTTGTCTAACACTTTTTATTTTATGAGTCATTTATATAATGTTAAACTTTTCAGAGAGTTAAATACATAGTAAATTATCAACCCATGTTTAAGAAGGAAAAGAGTTTCTGTTTTAGTGAGCATTGCCAATTATTTGGCATTTTGCAAAATGCTTTCAAAATGTCATCTTATTTATCCTTTATTTAAATTTTTATGGAGTGACTACAATTATCCTCATTTTCTGCATTGAAAAAGATGTGGCTCTGTAAGATTAAGAGGTAAGGCCAAAATCCAAATATATATCTATTGATTCAAAACCAGTCTATACCTTTCCATTTAATATTTGGAACTGTTTGGTTTGAACATTAGTGCAGTGAGTCTATAACTTTGTGTCCAGGTACCTTTCTTGGGTTTGGGAATTTTCTAGATATAGAGTGAACTGATCCTATCAGGTTATGCTGATTGCCCTTAAAAATTAACCAAAGTTGTTGATACTGCTCAAACTCCTTGCTTTCGGTGTACATATCTCCTGGATCGAGGTACGCCTACAAGGACAGTTTCCCAATTTCTGTCATGATATTCAGTAACAAATATGATGACAATCCCTCAAAATTTTGACACCTTGAAATCTTCATTGAGTGCAATATATCTGTAACAATCCCCAGGAACTAAATAACACAGAAAAAAGTCAAGTGAAAATTTATCCTATTGCCCTATAATAGAAACAACAAATAAAATTTATTACACTGAGATACATTGCTACACATCAGTTTTTTAAAAAACTAAGATATTTATTCTCTCTCAACAATTTTCTATAATTATTATATGCAGTTCAAATATCTAAAGAATAATTAAAATTTAGCAGTAGTCCCTTCTTTCCATCTCTCAGCTGCTACAGGTAAATATACACTAAAAAAAAAAAAAAAAGCAAGTGTCATATCAAGTAGCAAGGAAAATTCTTTTCCTGTTCTGATTATTCTTGGAAGGAAGACTATTGTGTGCAAAACATAAAGGCAAATTTATTCAAATTAATCCAGAAATACACAAAATGTCAAACACAAATGGTCAAGAAATTACATTTCCAGGATATATATGGCTGGTTAACTCAAGAGTTAGATATCCCTTAAAGCCCTGGTGGGTTTATTAGGCTGCATCCACTGAGAAAGTTAAACATCTCTACTTTGCTTTGTGTATTAGACAATAAGGCCCCTTTTTGTCATTTTTTAAAATCATTGGTAATCAACACTCCTAAATATCTAACTTCTATTCAAAAATAATGAAAAGAACCTATAATTATAACCGTCTGTTTGAGAATCTTTTTTACCTGTGACTGAGAAACTATTCAGCTATTAGTTACTTCTTTCATTGTGACTAAGCTTTACAATTTCATCTTAACCTATGTCATGAAAACCAATTGATGTGCTTATTGAGGAAAACCAATGTTTAGTACATATTTGAAATATATAAAGGGAAAATCCTTGTTAATATAATTTGAAATAATAGCTAAACAAAACAAAAACAGACATATCAATTGGGATTCTCTGTTAATAAAATTGCTTGTGCAGAGCAGCTGCTAATTGACCCAGTCTTCTTCCTGTGTTCAATGTCTAAAAGGCCTCTGGCAGAAAAAACAGGTGGCAACAGGAATTATTCTAAGAGCAGTAGGGAGAAAGTAAGGAAAAACTAGATCCATCCAAAGGAACAAAAATCCTTTCTTAGTATACATATTATGACTGTAATGTTGCTTCTTAGAGTTTCATTACTCCCCAGGAGTGATTAGAGTGCTTCCAATTTATTTTTCAAGCCTAAACATATTATGACAAAAGACATCCAAATTTTCTTGACTCTCTATCTCTATTGCATCAGATAATTAGCATACTACAGAAAAGATGCTGCCTTGATCTTGAATTTGAAGAAAATATCTTGGTAGAGAACAAAAGGAGCTGTTATTTTTAAGTTTTACTTGAAGTAAATTTTACTTCATAAATTAACAAGAATGGAAACAAAATGACAACAAAATGATCAGTGCTATAATTTTTCTATAGTGAATTAAAAATGAATGTAAATAGTAAGATTTTACTAACTAAGCACAGAGAAGGAAAACTCTGACTCCAAAAAACCTCCGCTGCCTTGCGGCATACCTCTTCAGGGGAAAGGCTAAGGGAGTAAACCCCGACAGAAAATCTGGAGCCGGAGTCCCTAAGGCGGTTTGACGTTGTAGTCAACACCGGCAACTCCTGCGGCGCACCTGAAGCCAAGCTGTATTGACTACGTCTTTCCCTTGGACCCTTCGGCTGCGAAGAGAGGGGGGGTCTGCTGCATGGGCAACAGCAGATCCTCCATATCACCCTGCCCAGGCTCTGTAGCTTCAGCTTCACTGGAGAGGACACTCCAGCGTCATCACAAGATGTTGATTCATCACGGGAGGAGACAGATACCATGTCACTCCCGAGTCGAACTGCACAGCCATTCTCGGCAGTGCAGATAGACTCTTAAGAAGCTACACCATCGTCTCTCGAGACGGACGGCTGCCGACGACGACGACGACTAACTAAGCAAGTCCTCCAAGTGTGTTATACTTATTTTCTTAATTATGAAATCAATATATTCATTACTGGAAATCAGAGAGAAGGAAAAAAGAGAAGTCTACAATACAAACATTCTTTTGACTCTGTCAAGACCCAAAAGTAACTGTAAAGGTGACATTAAAAGATACATTTTATCTTCCTTTTATTTGCTACCTGTGAGACATTCTAAACAAGTCAGAAAAAGCCTTGATGGACCGACTTGTCCACAGATATTTTAATGTCACTCACTTGGCAAGAGGAATCTACAATCAGAAAATCTACAGAAAATAGTAATGTAGTTTCCCCAGTGTACTTTCAGAACTTTCACCAACTTTAAAATAACTCATTTTCTTAATACAGAGAGAGGAAGAATATAAAAGAGGGATATAGACAGAGAGACTAGAATAGACAAGAAGAGACGAAGAGAAGCCACAGAGAGGCAAACAAATGCATGGAAATATGTATGGAATCCACACCTGTGTAAATACACAAGGGTTCTGCGAAGTCAAAATTCTCTTCAACCTTGACCCAAAGCAAAAGAAAATTACTTAAGACACTATCACCCAAGTGCACAAGGAATCCTTTTATAAATAGATCCTTTGTGGATTATATTAATCACCCTGTATGAAACCTTTCAGTCTGAAAGGTAAATTTCAAGGTGTTGAAGCAACTCTAATATGGAGGGTGTTGCTTTTGGAGGAAGTTGTCAGTTCTTTCGTGAGGGCTGTCAAGTACAAGTTGTCAATATGAATAAGAGACTATGGGGACACTTTTAAGAGGGAGTGTGAAGGTAAACGTTTGATGAGGGAACTTGGGGTTAAATTGCTGGAAGCCCTTTTTATTTTTTTTTAATTAGAAATTCCATCTAGCTGTTTCTAGCCCCAGGGATTCTGTGGTCAAATCCAGAGGAATGTGTTTACAGAAGGACTGAAATCTGTAGGGGCAGGCCCGCAGCAGCATCAATAATTAAAAACCAGTTTGACTTACAATTAGTGTCATTAGTTGTGTTTTAAAAGTTAACATCTTCTGAGGACTTCTCACCCTCAAAAGTTTTTCTCTGCCTTCCTCCATTGCCAGTTCAAGAGTGGTTAACACATAACTGAAAAAGCCAACTGTGTAAGAGACTCAGATGGGTGTACTTGTTAATGGAGAATAAGGGGTCTGGTCTGCCTGTGTGAAATGCGCCAGTCAGACCAGCTCACACTACCCGCATGAAGCCAGTGGAGCCATCACAGTTCATTTCACACCACGCTCTGTTTTTCTTTGGGTTCCTTTAATTCAAAGCCTGTGATCTTTGGAAGTGGTTCTGTTTTCCCATGGTCTTAGTTGGGTTTCCTAGAGAGCAGTGGCTGGCAACAGCGATCCTTCCCAGCCTCACTCGAACTCCAACAACAGACCTCTTATAATGACTCCAGCCAAGGGAGAGGATTAAGATATTTGTCCAAGAGACCTGGTCTTTCTCAGTCTCACACCTTCTGATCGTGAAAAGATGCAAATTTGCTCATGAGCTTTAGAGAAGATAAGACATTGTTATTCTTCTGTTGACTCTCAGGCCCAGATCCTGGAGATAGCAAGTAATTTTTAAAAAAATATTCAGATTTTCATGGTTGCTCATGAAGACTTTAGCATATAGTAGTAATTTAATTTTCCCACTCCCATCAATTCAAATTGGTCAAGATAACAATAGTCTTTGCCTGTTAGGGCTGCTATAATGAAATACCACAGACTGGGGAGCTTATATACAACAGACATTTTTTTTTTTTTTCACAGTTCTGGTGGATGGAAGTCTGGGATTAGGAGGCAGCATGGTCAGTGAGGGCCATTTTCCAGGTCACAAACTTCTGTGTCTTCACGCGGTGAGAGATAAAGGGATTTCTCTGGGGTCTCTTTTATAAAGGTGCTAATCACATTCATGAGGGTTCTACCCGCATGATTTAAGTACTTCCCAAAGGCTCTACCTCCTGCTACCGTCACCTTCTGGGGGTTAGGATTCAACATATGAATTTTTCAGGGCCACATTTAGAACACAGCGGTAACATTCTACACTCAAACTTGTGTAACTGATATAAGAACTCAGGAAGCAGCCAAATGACCAATCAGGGAACTCGGTCAAGCAATCTTCATATCAGGCAATAGCTTTTAAACAAGTGGATATATGTAATGGGATGAATTAATAGCTTGTACAGTGATAAAAGATTTCCCTGAGCAGGTCAGAAGCATACTACGACAACCCACAGAAGAAAGAATCAGATACCTCATCAACCTGTAATCTCTCCAGATAAGTTCTTGAATATCAATTATATTTGAAATAATCTCCATGTATATCATCTTATCTATATGATACGTATACTACTTCTCTGATAAATAAAATTATTCTGTATAACAATATTGATGCTTATACCTTAATTTCCAGATTTGATCAAATAGAGAATAATCTCGTGCATTTCTCTGAATATTTTACTCAGAAATGAATGTCACAAAGTCACAATGTGACCAAAGAACAGTTGCTTTTTTTCCCTTCACATTTCAAGAAAGAGATTTATGTGTTACTCATGTAATATACACACATTAAGTATGTTTTTTCACTTTCAAATATACGCCTGATAAAATTACATGCTTGTACATGTGTATATGGGAAAGATTGTATGTGTGTGTAGCATGCACATTTTTTGAAATTCATTATCATAGCAACCTGCCAATTATACTGTCATTTTTAATAGCCATTGTAGTTTATAATAAACCTTCATGAAAACCAGTGTTGCCAGATGCCTCATTGGGATATTAACCTAATAAAATAAAAGCTGATTTTTAAGAGCAAAACTCAGTAATTATAAACAACAACAACACAAAAAACTTTCTTACAAACTATTTTTACTATTTTTTTACTCTTATTTGTAGCTTACTTGCCTTCAGTGAACTGGCATTGGTATAAAATATTAAATCACACATAAGACAAATATCAAATACCTATAAAATAGATAATGTGGAAGAAATATGTCATTAAGTTACGACCAAATAGTTATTAAAACTGATAGTTAATATCTGTTTTAAACTTTCTGGCAACAAAGTTAACAATATAAAAACACAGGGGTGAAGTGATGAAAATAACAATTAAAATACATTAAAAGTTTGCACATATCTACATAAATGCTTTTAAATGGCAAAATAAGACCTATAAATATTATTTAATTCCCAGATTAAAATTAAACACATATTTTTCTGATCACCTAGTTTATTTTAGCACTACAGTCAGGATGGAATTTGTTTTGTATCATACTTTATAAGTATTATTGAATAAACTGTACTATAAACCACAACATTTGCAGAAGATATGGAAAATACCCTTCATCAGGTTATTTGTAAATTATTAGGGCATCAGCTTAAGCAGAAACAAAACCTCTTATGGCTAAACTTTAATGAAATATGTGTACTTATTTACATGCCTAGCATTCAAATCTAACATATTTTTAAGAAAAAAGGTATAATGACTAATAGAAAGGATTTTAGCTTCAGAGCAAAAAAGACCTGCTTCAATCCTAGTTCAACAGTTTATTGCCTATTTGATTTTCCTGTTTTGTATTTTATTGTTTCATGATCTTGTTTATATTGTCTCCTTACTTGGGGTTTGATTGTTATTCTTTTTGTAAGTCTTAAATTGTGGTCCTAATCATTTATTTTAGACTTTCCCTTTCTAAAAATAAGTCAATTTAAATTATAAAGTCTTTTTTCAGTACCGCTTTTGCACCTTACTAATTTTTATCTGTTAAGTTTTTCATTATCACATAACTCAGTTTCTTAGTGATTTCCTCTTTGAATTATGGCACATTTAGAAACGTGCTATTTCTTTTCCAAATATTTAGAATTTTTCTAGTATAATTTTGTTATTAATTTCTAATTAAGTTAACTTTGGTCAGAAAATATGTCATCTACGATTTAAATACTTTAAAATGCATTGAGAATTTAGAACAACATATGGTCAGTCCTTAAAACATTACATGCACATGAAAAATATTTTTGAATATGGTTATTATTTAAATTAAGGAGTAGGAATATCTAAATCAAGTTAGATGGTAATACTATTTATATATTCTAAGTCTGCTGATTGCTTTTGTCTATTCCTGAGAAAAGAATATTAAGGTATCAATCTATGACTCTAGAATTAATCTTTTCTCCCTTTTGGTTTTTAAATTTTTAGTTCTTGTATTGAAGTTCTGTTATTAGGCACCTGCGTATTTGTGATTATTATGCCTTCCTTGTCAATTTATCATGTTTATCATTAGGAAGTGGTCCTCTATCTTCAGTAATACATTTTTTTCTTAAAAATTGTTTTATCTGCTATCAGAGTGATTCTAGCCCCTTATGATCACTGCTTTTATAATACATATTTTTCCAGCCATTGAATTAAAATCTAGTTGGTGTCTTAATATTTAAAATCAATTTCTTATATACAGTGTACAGTCTGATCTTTTTTGTTTTCTAATACATTCTGAAAATTCCTACATTTGAATTGAACATTTTGTTCTTGAATGCTTAATATAGTTAATCAGGATCAGCTTTAGTCTTATTATTTGCTTCTCTATTGTTCTTTTTCTTCTTTTTTATTGTTTGATATCTCTTTTAGAATACTATTCTAACTTTTCTGTTAAATTTTTAACTCGGTTGTTCGTACTTGTATTAAAATATGTGTATATGATGTGCTAGTTCTCATAAACAATAAAAAACCTGCAAACGGTATGGGTTTATATTCTTCATTATTTATTGTGTAGCAGTGACATATATTTCAATTATTAATAGAATAATTAATCCCATTTATGTTCTTTATGTAATATGTCATTTATCTCTTGCTGATTACAACATTAGCCCTTTTTTTGCAGGTAGTGGTTTTCAACAATTTGACTGTGATTTACTGAGATACAACTTCTTTTGTGTGTTTTTTTAAAGAGTATTATATGTGAAAATTTTGGTTTTTAATCAAATTTAGAAAATTTTCGACCATTACTTTTTATTTGGCTCATTCTATCTTCTTTCCTTCTAGACCAATAAAATACACATTAGACTATCTTGACACTATCTATTAGGTGCCCGAGTCTCCTTTTTTTTTTTACAATATTTATTTTTTGTTTACATTAGGTAAATTTTCTTACTTTATTTTCAAGTTTAATGACTCTTTCATTTATTATTTTTATCCCGCTGTTAAATACATGCAGTAAAATTTTGACTTCATGTATGTCTTTTACAATTCTAGGATTCCCACTTAGTTCTTTTCTATTAGGTTGTCAATAATTTTCTGCTGTCATTTCTACATTCATTCATGTGAGCATAGTTCCTTTAACTTTTTTGAAGAGATCTATAATAACTACTTTAAAACTCTTGTATGCTAATTTGATCATCTAAACCATTCATAGTGAATTTTCTTTCTACTGAAAATATGTTTAATTTCCCTGATTCCTCTTACATATTGGGAATTTTTCATTCACTCTGTAAAAAATCTATTATTTTCTCTGTGTCGTTTCCCTGCTTTATCAGGTAATTAGCTTACATAGACTTGAAATGTAAACTCTGTTTCTTGGGGGGAAGCCCATCTCAGACCCAGTCTTCTGTCGTTAGTGACTTTGTACCATGAATGTGTATTTCGATGTCCATGACAGAATATGTGATCACCTGTATGACTGCTAGCACGTTTCCACAACCACGTGTCCTTTGTTTGCAGTTAGGCTTCAGGGAGTAAGAAGGCTGCCATGCGGTTTCCGCTGTGATTTCTATCCAAGCGGCCTCAGGAGCTTCCCACAACCAGAACTCTCTGCAACTCCCTCTCTTCTGGTGGGGAGGGGATGGCTTTAGTGGATCTGGGGTCTCCCCTGCCTTCCAATGATTTGTGACCAGACCTATCCCGTTACATTAAAAGAGTAAGAAGTTAATAATTCAGATCATCGCTGTGTTCATTGCAATAAACATATAAATATCCAGAGAAAATAAAATTCAACAGTTGTGCTTAACCACCATTAAATATTTATATAGTTGTTGTAATAACAGTAAAGCATATACATATTTACTAATCAATAAAAGTTAACATAAATTTTTTTTTCTAAATCTTAGATAGAATTTCTAATTATCAGCACTGATACGTATTTCTAAACATAGTTGAGTAAGGCCAAGATACTAACCTTTTGGTTTATGAGAAACCACGTTGGTGTCAGTATAACATTTATGTCCATACATTTCCATTTGAAGATGAATACTTAATGGTAAGAAATTCTCTTGGCGCCATTTTAATCTATAAAATTATTTTCTGTTCTAAACTTTTAATCACTTTTCCTGTAATGCTTATTATTATTATTATCTGAATTCTAATAGTTGGCCCTTTCCAAGAACATTTGTTGAATACAAAACATAAAACTACTTTCTATCTAGAAACAAGGAATGTTCTTCAATGAACAAAAAGGGAATACAGTAGTCCCTCTCTATATCACAGTTCACTTATCGCGGCCTCACTGTATCGCGGGATTTTAAAAAATACTATATTTAATTATTTATCGCAGATTTTTTGCTATATCGCGGGATTTTGTGGTACTGTATACATATGTTGTTGAAGTTACATAGGTTTAAGAGTGTAGAATATGTTTAAGAACCTAAATAGTGTTTATAAAAGTGTGGAAAAGGTTAATAAGGGATTGGGAATGGCTTATAAGTGTGTGGGAAGGGTTTATAAAGCCTTAAAATATATATAAATACTAAAATAAATGTAAGGTTCCTGCTTCACGGGGGGGTTGGAATGTAATACCCACGGTAGGTGAGCGAATACTGTACTTCTGTCTTGTTTCCTCTGGAAGGACTCAAAGCTACTTCGTAATTTGAACTGCAGTCACTGACTGTCATGAAAAGCAACATGAATGAGATGCATATTCAAAACTATTTACTTAAAACTATTTATTTACTCCATAGGGAGCAGACAGGTATTTAAAATAAAGCTTCTGGCATAACATATGATAACTTTTAATGATCATTCTACTGGAAAACAGGTGCCAGCCGCTTTCCTTCCATTTCTTTTCACCCCCTCCTCCTTCCTTTCCATCTGGTTTTCCTCTTCTCCAGACTCTTGTTCGTTTTAGTCTGTGAAGAGCCATTTGTTATCTTCAGTATGGGGGGAGGGGTTGCCCATTAACTTCCAAAAGCCAGAATGAAGAAACATCTACTTTCTCACTCCCACTCTTTCTCTCTCATATAATAAGATGCTCTGGTATTTTATAGATCAACTGGTTGATGGATTGGGTGGGTCTGTCTTTGATGGATGCTGAGGTACTATTCCCCACACATATTCATCAAAGGTTAAAATGCTGGTAACAAATGGGTATATTTATTTAACTTTTTGTTTCTGGAAAAAATTCTGAAAGCATATTACCCTATTTTAATCTTCTGAGTGTCATTGGATACCCTTCGGTTATTAATTTTAATTTTAGGATTTGCTGACACAAGATCAACTACTTAGATAAAAACAGAGAAGATAAACGAACAAACAAAGAAATAAATAACACAGCCTAAACAATCTTTAATAAAATTTTCAGGATCAATATTCCAAGCACTATCACAGACCTTTGTCAAATTACTCCTCATTACTGGTTTTCTTGTCTCTAGTCTTACTCCAAACATGCCATTTCCAGCAATGTTTCTATAATCATCTTCCATAAACAGAGGTTCCATGATGTTACTCAACCTGTCACAAATCCTTAATGACTTTCTGGTATACTTAGGACCAAAGCAATAATTGAGGACAGATATTTCTGTCTTTTCAGGCTGCAAGAACGCAGGAAACATAAATTATACACTCATTCATTGTTTCATTCATGAGTACATTAAACATTTATCGAGGACCAGGCATTATTTAGATAGTAGAAGAGAGAAAAGTGGGAAGAGTAAATGAACATAACAGATAAAAATCCCTGCTTTTGTGGAGCAATGAGGGGAGAAATGTAATGAACAAATAAGCAAGCTGACTTAATCATGTTTTAGAAGATGATGATGATATGCAGAAAAATAAAGTGGAAAAGATGTCCTTGTGTGGGTGGAGGAGGGGAGGGTGAAGAATCAGTTCCAAATAGGATAATCCGGGAGTTCCCACTGAGATACTGATGTTTACAAGCAGCCTAAGGGGATCAAGAAAAAGGCTACGTTGATATTTTAGGGAGCACCTTCATGGAAAAGGGATTCTTGTAAGAAATCCTCAAGGCAGGAGTCGGTTGTTACATTCCCAGAGCAGCATAGAAAACCTTCTGACTGTAGCTGAGTTGTCAAGAGGAAAAGGACTGCGGCTAAATCAAAAGTAAGTGGAGCATGAGCTAGTTAAGTGAGGAACTTTGGCTTTGGCTCTGAGTGAGATCAGAGGTGATCGGCAGGTTTCAGGTGATTGGCAGGTTTCAGGTAATGAGCAGGTTTCACGTGATTGTAGGTTTCAGGCAGAAGAGGGGCACCGCCTGAATGACAGTGTGAAATGATTACTCTGACTGCTCTTTTGTGACTTTTATGGCCAGCAGGCCAGGGCCAATCAAGGAAGCCCAGAAGCTCCTGAGTTCCTCCACGTTAGCGATTGGTGGACACCTGGAGTGAGGTGAAAGCAACGAACAGGAGCAGACGCGGGTTTTGTAGGGCCCTCTTAATAGATACAAAATCATTGCTATAAAGTCAGGTAAGGAAGGAAATATTTATTAAGAAAAGCTAAAGATATTACAAAGCTGACAACATGGGCATTCTTAAAAGTCTTTTAATATATAAATTATTATCATTATTATCTTAGTTGTCATATATGCCCCTACGCCACTTCTTCCCTGTACTTCTAGAAGGCTCTTCCTTGATCACCTCTTTATATAACAGTTTTACAGTAGAGAGAATAGAAAGATAATTCATTAAAAATATCACAACTTGTTCTTCCGTGCAAGTTTGCTTGAACATTTTTTTTTTTTTATCTTTTGTGTAGAAAAATGACTTTCAGTTTCACACCTTCCTGTGCAGTTCGTACCCAGGCTGTGCCTGCAGATGGATGGAAGCCCTTGTATCCCCTTCCTTGGCCCTGGAAGAAAGCCACTGCCCCAAACACTGGTCCAGCGTGGCTTAAAGGGGTTTACGAAGCCTGGGTTCCTGGAAAGTATCACATAAACTATGTAACCATCTGAGTACGGAATGAAGATGTTTCGTTACCTAACTCTTTTCTCTCTTTTCTGCTGTGTGAGATAACTGTCCATCTTCAAGCAGAGACCACTTCTTTGGTCCGGGGCCAGAGAGTGCACCTGATGCTGCAAAGAAGGACAAAGGGAGACCCTGCTTCACCTGTGCCGCGTGATTGCTTGTGTGCTTGACATTACTGGTGGCTCTTGACGCCATGGAAGGTCTCTGCGAGTTCAGTTTGAAAATCTGATGCTTTCTTTAGCTGAGAAAGATTTCAAGAAAAAAAAACAATGAAAGAGTATAAATAACTCTCTCTAGGATATTTGCTGTAATTAGTACAGAGGAATGAGGCACAGCCGTGGGGAAAAATGTGTAGTAAAGATGGAGCTTATCTCTATTTTAAATGTTTGGAAATCTCCTTTGAATTAGATAGAAGAATTGAAATAATAGGAAACCCAACCTGCCTTTGGAAATGCTTAAACATGTTTCCTCAAATAATGGACTATAATATTTATAGCAGAATTATTATTTGTAATATCCCCAAGCAGGAAACTATTCAAATACCCATAAACATTAGGATGAATCAATAAATTATAATTTGCTTTCATAGGCAAACACCATTCAACAATGGGACTGAGCAATCTACATACAACAGTCTTATAATATTACTGGCTGAGCAAAAGAATTAAGGCACTAAAGATTTATAAATTATTAATGGAAAGTGTAATGAATTTATATAAGTTACTATATTTGCAATGTATATATCAAGTCCACAAATAGGCAAAGTAAATTATTTTTTTCAGAAGTCAAGACTCTAGATATTCTTGGGAGAATTATAATTAAAAGGGAGAAGGAAGGAAACATCCAGAATACTTTCATTGTTCTTCTTTTTTTCATGTAGTTTTCACAGTTGAGTTCCATTTTTGAAAACTTGTTGAGCTGCGTGTGCATGATTTAGGCACTTTTCTGTACTTTAATAAAATTTTCTAAAAAGCACTGGGCCTGCAGTGACTCCACATTCGCCTTACTCCTTTTACATGGCCTAATTAAATCAAGCCTTCATAACAGCAAGCTCTATAAAGAAATGAGTGCAGTAATGGAGACGGATGTAGTGATCTTCACAGATTTTATCTCTTCATCTTCTACCTCTAGTTCCCAGACAGGAAATTCTCTCAGCTGAGCATTCTCTCTATGGGAGGTTATCATTGCTAATGACACAATGTCAGTCCCATTGTTTAGATTATGTCTTGGCTGAACTCTATGCTTATTAAAGAAGATTCTTCTATAAATAGCCAAGCAATTGGTATCATTTTCAATTTATGATTGGCAAAATTAGGAGACATAAGACAGAGAAGCTCCAGCCTTTGGACTAAACCTTACTTCTTCCCCTAACCCATTTAAAACTGATGACAGAGTCTTCTTTTGCTGTATCTCCAAGTTATTATATGTGAAACCTGAGCTATTTTTCATCAGTTAATTTGCTTTAAACCTTAACTAATTAACGGTAGAAGCTCTTATTGTTTTAAGAGTCTGTAAATGTTTAAGCTTGCATGGAGGCATTCAATGAACTAAGGTGGGAATTACAACATTCCTAAAGCCGGGTCATTGGGGAGAAGTGTGGGTCATTTTACTGTTTAGTATGTTGTTGTTCACAAACTAGTTTGATGATGTTTTACAATGTTCTCATCTTCAAAGGCGAGGTAAACACAACCCTGATAGTTCTGAGAAAGATCATGAGGCTGTGTTCAGATCCATCTGAAAACAATGTTGGGATCTCACATAGTGGTGCCTCAAATGTGTCCTGGGAATTTACAATCAAGTACATATAGATGAGACATGGGAATGTCAGGTTTACACAAGGAAATAGGGATGCTAAATGATACAATAATGAGTTAGTATATAAAGATAGTAAAAGGATAGTAGAAGTTAAACGGAGGGAGCTATGTTGATGTGTTGGATGAAGAATTAAGCCCTGGCTGCTGTGGCTCAGTGGATTAAGCGTCAGCCTGTGAACCAAGTGTCGCTGTTTCGATTCCCAGTCAGGGCACATTACTAGGTTGCACATCAGGTCCCCAGTTGGGGGCGCAAGTGAGAGGCAACCACGCAGGGAAAAAAAAAAAAAAAAAAAAAAAAAAAAAAGAATTTAAGGCTACTGATTTATGTGATTTGATTTTCCTTTTTCTTTGTGCAAGATGAGCAGGAAGAGGCAGATGATATGATCATCCCTGGACCCATCCATTGTATTCTGTGTATGATTCTTCAGTCTGGAGGAGTTTTAGGTGCACACTAAAGAAATTTAGGTAATCATTTTATAAGAGTTTACCAAACATTAGGTTTTTTCTCAGTAGGTAGGCAGAGAAATGCATTGATATTTAGAAAACAGGCAGAAAGCAATTACATGGCATGCCTGGCATTGGGTTCATGGGGCATTGTCACTGAGTTAATCTGAAGACTGTGGCATCATTTATATGGAAGAACATTCACTAAAACTTTAATTCTCAAAAGAAAACTGAGACATTCAGTGGGTTTTAGTATAAGAAAGTTGGCAACAGGGATGGAAGTTAGATCTGGACTCCATTTCCAGTCATAATGAAGAGAAGAACCTCTGATAATAGAAATAAAAATAGAGTGCAGGTATGGGTTTAGGGTACCTCCCACAGGCCTGTTCAGTGCAAATGATATTTTTAATGCATGTAAACTCTCCTACCTTAGATTCTGAGACATTAAGAGGGATTTTAAGATCCTGAGATGAAGGCAAAGACTTTTAGCTGTAAGCAGAAAGAATAGCAAAGTTGAGAACAAGACTAGCCCTGAATGTTGCATCTAGAAAGTTTTCTCTTTTTTTTTGGGGGGGGGGGGATGAAATTAACATTTAAATAAGTGAAATTTGAGTAAGGATATTGCCTTTGGTAATGTAAATAAACTTCATCCAATCAGTTAAAGGCCTGATTAGAACAAAAACATTGGGCTACCAGAGCAAGAGGGGATTCACGTTTGGACTTCACCTGCACTATTGGCTCCCCTGGGTCTTGTGCCTGCCATCCCACACTGCAGGGCTGGACTTGCCAGTCTCCATAATCATGTGAACTAATGTCTTGTATTAAATTCCTCTATAAACATAAATACCAACACACACACACACACACACACACACACACACACACACACACACACACACACACACACACACACCCTGTGGATCCTATTGGTTCTCTTTCTCTGGAGAAGCCTGATCCATACCCACCTGAAACTGTTTCTCAAAAAATATAAGACTGTTTTGAGTGTCAAAGAGTTAGAATAACAGTTTGGAGAATTATTCATATTATTTATGACTTTGGGGTCTACATAGCTACTTGAAACTATATATTTAGAAACGTATACTCAAAAAACAGGATAAGGTTTGTTGAAAGATAAAAAATACAAAATAATCTTCTTTTTCAGAGGTATTTATGTGAGAAAGATCAACCCAACAAATAAATATATTTAAATTAATGGGAAAGCTGATAAGTCTAGGAAAGAAGTAGTTGATCATGACTAGTCTGGCTTCCTAATTTCTAGTTTTTGCTACTTTAATTTACATTATGTATGTTCCTCTCCTGGTTGTCAAGGATATGCAATAGCTACTGAGAGAAAGCCACTGCTTTCATCAATAATGAACAGAACCATAGTCTACACATGAATTTTCCCGTGTTAATGCCATACGCAAAACTTTTTAAAATGGATAAGTAAATAAATAAAATATAAAACTTCTCCAACAATCCCCTAAACAATATGTTTAACTGTGAAATCCTGTTAAGTTCTTCTTCACAGTTGTGTCCCTAATTTCACCAAGCAGAAACTTTGAGGAACTATATTTTCCTCCAATGAAACATACACTTGATTTTTCCAGAATGTCTGCGATTTGTGATGCCTTACTGACCTCTTCAGGATATCAAGTTTTCTACCATGGTAAAGCCATGAGGGAATAGTTGCTATAGTAATATTACAGTCGCTGTCATCCTCAGCGGGACATATGTTAGTGAGACCAACATTTATTTGTAACTTCTTCCCCTCAGGGTACCAGAGAGTTTGTGTCACACTGGGGTGCACTGTCTCTGCTTTGATGCCCTTCAGAAATGTCAGTTTCTCATTGGTGCTGGGAATGGCAGAAGGTAGACTGTTTTGTCAGCAATTATTTCCCAATTGCCTTCAGGTAATATATATTGTACCTCTATTTCTCAGAGTCTTTTCAATAGTGAATGTGTAATTAAAAAATAAAGCTGCTGCAACAAAGTCCCACAAACTGGGTGATGTATACAATGGAAGACCATTGTCTGGTATCTCTGAAATCTAAGTTTGGGATCATGGTGTTGGTAGGGTTGGTTCCTTTTGAGGGCTGTAAGGGAACGATGTGTTCTGGGCCCTTCTCATGGGCTTGTAGGTGGCATCTTCATGTCCCGATGGTGTGTCTGTCTCCAAAGTTCCCCCTTTTATAAGGACACTGGTTAGACTACATTAGGGTCTTCTTCAAGGATCTCATTTTAACTTGAAAACCTCTGTGAAGATCCCACCTTCAAAGATGGTCACAGTCAAATATACTGAGAATTAGAATATCAACATATAAATTTGGGGCGGGATTGAGGCACAATTCAATTAATAACATTGAGTCTGTCAATAAGAAATGGATGGCCTGACCTCCAGTCCAGCATGAGTGTCTGGTCATTAATTTTACCCTAAGCTATCTTGACCTCTATCACTGTAGAGCTATAATCATTTTTGTTTGTTTGTTTGCTTGTGTGTGTGTTTGCATGGGGCATGCGTTGTTAGACATTTTTTTCACAGAGAGATTTTAAAATTAGCAAGAATCCTAGAATATATACCTTTGGGAAGAGGTGATTTAAAAAAGGGGAGAGGTTGTGACTGTCATGAAATGAGGTGACAAAGGAAGATCCCTTCCTTTGTACAGCAGCCACTATACTCTTTTCCCCCCAACATCTTCACTTTACTTTTGCTGGATATGTAACTAGATGCATTTGAGCCAGAAGAATTGCTCTGCAAATAAGCTTATTGAAAGTTTAAGGGCTAATGAGAAGAACTTCTCATATGTAGCTCTTTAGAGCCTAAAATTCCTTTGTATCTCAGAATTATGAACAGTAATGCATAAGTATAGAATACTTCCTTTTTTGTCAAGACTAACAAAACTCAGAGGAAAAAATTATTGTCTCAGAGTCATATATCTTCTAATTGGTGATTCTAATATGAACACAGATCTATAACCCAAAACTTACTGCACAGCCTTATTGTTGACATTAAAAGCCATATTAATCTCCTAAGAACAAGACAGGTAGGCTGGCTTGGCAGTGAAAACAAGTTTTGCCAAGTCAAAAGATGTTGAGTTAAGAAAACCATGCTTTCATGCATGCATGTAATGCACATGGACATCTGCATGTCACATGTGTGCAAACAAACCACTTCTAGTTATAACTTAAAGGCAATAGGTGCAATGGACAAGGTAGGCAGATGACTGATTTTAGGGTATTTAGTATGCACATGTTGTCAAATAAATTTCAGATCTTCATTTTAATCCACCCAAGCCCAATAATCCACAGACTAATCTATCTAGTTTAAAGAAAAAGAACAATTCTGGTGGCACTGGGTTGGTAGTAATATTAAATAGACATTTACAGAACCCATATAGTAGTATGACCTTCTTTTACTTAGTCATTGATTCCACAAATATTTCTTGAGTCTTTCTGAATTCCCAAATATTTTTTAAGTGTCAGGTCAAAGTGGAAATGCAGCCTGCTAAAGAAATTGTACAACAATTTTCATTAAAATTTTAAATATTATCACAGTTCCATCTCTGATAAATAGTATTACTTGTTCTGACCTAACCTTGCTTACTGTGATAATATCCTCAGTTAGATTAAATTAGCAGCACCCATGAATTATCAAAATAACTGAAATAATATAAAGGAAAATATAGCATACATGCATAGAAGGTGAATCTAGCATCTTCTTTGTCTCAATTTCTTTTTTTTTTTTAATTATAAATCCTCAGGCTCCTTAATCTCAATTTTATTATCTTTTAACAATGAATGAAGTGAATTCATGTCTCCCCCAAAAGGGGGTTCAGTCAGAGAAGGTTCTTTCATTCTGATTTGAGAAAATATAATTATCTGTGCTGTCCTGATAATTTGCATATTTTTCCTATGATGCAGCGTAACACATTTTCCTTTAAAATTATTATGACCTATAGATGTGTCATTTTAATCCTTGTGGCTACTGTTGAATAAAGTAATGAATAGATTGAGAATGTTCTGCAATTACTGTTTCTTTCATATCTAACTGAATATATGTTAGGGACAATGGAGGGCAGGAGATTTTGCCGTTCTGAACCTATTCCTTTTTTCCCCCTTTCTCCAAGTCTGCCAGTGACTGTAATGGCATTGATACAATCGCTGAGCTGCTTGTCTACCATGACTTACACATTTTAAATTTAAACTAACTTCACTTTTTGTATGTATCTCATATTTCCTAAAGTCATGGACTAGTAAATGAAAGGTACACACCATGAAATAAGCAGGTAATTCTTTCCTCATAAACATCTTGAAAGATAAAGCAAAGAGATAAACAAAACTAAAACCAACCGAATAAATAGAAATAAAGAGAAAAATAAACAAAACCTAGTGCTATGACATTGGTAGAGCAAACAGTGGGGATTTATAAACAGTGTATTTCACATTTCATTGTGCTTAGAGTAAGATAATCACCTTAAGCAGGTTTTGATTAATGACACACACAAGAGGTTAATTGAACTAAATTTTGACCTGGATTTTCTTCTAAAGGCTTATTATAAAGTTTGTGTAACTCAATCTATAGCCTTAGAAAACATCAGGGTTTCAGAGATCTAGTTCTTTCTCATTCAATTTTCACTCATTGTGTTACGTTTTTGTTTGGTTTGCTTTGCTTTTTAGGGTGGGACAGTTTAGCTCAGAGTCCATAGCCCAGCCTTGAATTATGCTGAAGAACAAAAAAGCTACCACCATTATAAGCATATCTCCAACAGCACTAAATTTTATAGGCATTAAATAATATTTTTGCAAATGAAATAGCTCTTTTTTTGTCAAGCATACCAATCAGGGCACATCAGAGAAGGAAAACTCTGACTCCAAAAAACCTCCGCTGCCTTGCGGCATACCTCTTCAGGGGAAAGGCTAAGGGAGTAAACCCCGACAGAAAATCCGGAGCCGGAGTCCCTAAGGCGGTTTGACGTTGTAGTCAACACCGGCAACTCCTGCGGCGCACCTGAAGCCAAGCTGTATTGACTCCGTCTTTCCCTTGGACCCTTCAGCTGCGAAGAGAGGGGGGGTCTGCTGCATGGGCAACAGCAGACCCTCCATATCACCCTGCCCAGGCTCTGTAGCTTCAGCTTCACTGGAGAGGACACTCCAGCGTCATCGCAAGATGTCGATTCAACACGGGAGGAGACAGATACCGTGTCACTCCCGAGTCGGACTGCACAGCCATTCTCGGCGGTGCAGATAGACTCTTAAGAAGCTACACCATCGTCTCTCGAGACGGACGGCTGCCGACAGGATACCAATCAATGAATGTCACCTGACTCTCACATTCCCTACTTAAACCTATTTCAGTAACAGAAAGCAGGTACCCTATCATATCTTCAATTTTATGAAATTTACTAGTAATTTCTATCTGACACTAAGCATCATTGTTTCAGAGCCTATTGCTTTCTTAAACATGCTTAAGGAACTTGTTATGTTTTATTTTCTCCCTTTGAAGCAAGTTAGTATTTATTTTTTATTCTTTTCATAGGAAATCCTCAGACGCTATTGGAAGAAAATGAGCATTCTAATAAAAGTTTTAAATCTATAAAATATCATTTTTTCCTGATATACCAAGACTTCCATGAAGGCGGGTGTCTTGTTTCCTTTGTCTCATTCCCTCAGTCCTCAGCTCTCTAGTGGGTGGTCATAAATATTTGTCAAGTGATATTTTAATTAGTTAATATCACTGAGCTCTTATTATGTAACAGATACTTTGCTAACCACTTTTATGAGCATCATTCCATTAAAGATCACCAAAACCCTATTAAGTACATATAATAATTACATGCATTTTAAGAAGATGAAACAGAGGGATTATGAAATTTACCCAGCTATGTAAATAACAGAGCTCTGACATCAATCTAACTGAATGTGTCAGGCCCCAAAGTCATACATTTAACCATTATTTAATCACCAACAGAAATGACTGCATTGTGTACCAAATATGTCATGTGCTTCCCTCTAATCTTCAGTCCTCCTTGTAGTTAGCTTGAGATCATGTAAGTCATTCCAGCAACAAACTGTGAGCAGAATTACCATACGTTATTTTCAGTCTGAGTAATTTATGGTGGGGATGTATTTTTCCCATTTTCTCTTTTCCTGGTACAGCAACACTGGAAGCCACAAGTTGGCAGTATCCTAAGATGATAGAGCCTGTAAGTCTCCAAGTTTCTGGGTGTCAATGTGAAACAGAGCCACCCTCCATTCCCAAAATATGCTTTAGATTTGTGGTAAGAATATAATGAGATTTGGGGGTTAATTTGTTACTTCAGCAAAATCCAATCTTTCCTGATTAATATAGTGTTTTGTGAGAAAGAAAAAAAAGGACTTTTGTCACTGAGTACATGACTGATTTCCTTGGTTCTGAGTGAGTAATATATTATACTAAAAAGGATCCACAATTTTTATACTTGTCACTAGAAGATATCACACATCATGTGAAAATCTGAAAGTTCTGAGATATCTTAGTGGAAGAATATAATAAAAGAAAAGATGTCGTAAAATACCAGGAATATGAACTTCTGAAGAATATTTGCTTGTTTTATTTTTTCTTTCTTCCTTTTAATCTAAGAAGGCAAATGTTATTGAACTTTTATCTTTAGGGCATAAAAGATAATATGATATGCTGTACCTTTTATTCTTCAGTGAATGATATTTACTTTATTGTATCTGATTATAAGCCACTTCTAAATCAGACTAGTAAAAGACCCACAAAACTTTGGGAGAGGAAGATTTCCATGCTCAGAACTTGTTGTAGGGCCAGGGGTGGAATGGGGAGAAGAGCCGGGCTGATATGTGCTGCAAATAAGGTCTTACCCTTCTTTCTAAAAATTGCAAGACAAACAGGGGTCAGAGCTCAAGTCAGTTTCATGTAGTATTCGTATCTGCAAGATATTGCTCACTCAAAACAAGATTCCTTTGTTCAAATGCGTTAATCATAGATTGGTCTTTTCTAAAAATATGCATAGTAAAAGCCATTAGAAACATTATTTTGAGAGCAGAGAGAGTGAATGTGTTTCCATAAGGGATAAACAGAACTATAGCATATCTCAGTGTTGCCCCATGTGGTTAGGTAAATCAGTGAATCATGTTGCTAAAGCTGTTACTTTGGGCTAGGAGCCAGGAGTTATAGCTGTTTATATTACCATAGGCAAGTCATTAACATGCCAAGCTCAGTGTTGTGTAATTTATGGAAGTTTATGTAGTATGGAAAAATAATGTCTGAAATCTCTCCTTGCTTTGATATTCTGAAAATCTCTAATCTCAGTGATTAAAACATGTACTCTTAACAGCTTTGTAACACGGGATGTATTACCTAACCTTTTTGTAATTGTTTCTTGATTTATTAAATGGGAATGATAATAAGATTTATCTCATCAGGTGATTGTGGAAATAAAATTAGGATAATACACATAAATAATTAGAATTTTGTCTGACATGTAATAACCACTTAATGAATAAGAGTGACTCTTGTGGATAAAAGTTACATATTTTCAAAATTGTTTTTTCATTACCTGTGAGACGATTCAGCAAAGTTCTCCCAGAAGAATGATCTAATTTGAGGTTGGCTACGATTGTGCTTACTTAATGCAGCCATAAATTGTGTAATTAATCAAGTTCTTTTATGTTATTTCTAAATGTCTTTCCTCACGTTTACCTCCCCACATGATCTCATGTTCTCTTCAGAGTGAGTTAGAATTGTTTGAATGTTAGCTTGCATGATAGTATTTTAGCACATTTGCATAATTTCCTTATGATTATTTTATGATTGAAGTCATGTTCTTTAATGAGGCTACTTTTCTTCTCTTTTTTATTTAGGAGCTATACACTACAGCTCAAGAGGAGACTTATTCATTTTCTCTATTGCCAATGCAACATGGATGAGACCTGTTTTTGAGCTGGAAACTGATCCAGAACTAGGGGAACAAACAGCTCACACCTATCCTGGGGTGGGTTTTCGCACTCTGTGGCTGGGACTAGAAAGATTAGTACAGCAGGTATGATAACTATGGAGCTTGGAGGATAAGAAATCTCATAAAGTGACAACAAGACCAGGCTTTTCCTGAAATTGTGGTTTTTCTCAGATGATGTAAAAGGAATGAAGTACAGATAATTGGGCTGCTGTTTAAATCGAAGTAAGAAGAGGCAAGCATGTGGCGGTGATGGAACTTGAACTGAAAGAGCTCTTACGGGAAGGGAAGTGCCGTAAATACACTCTCTTCTCAGTCTCTTGGTAGATGAAACCTTCTCTAGCTCTGCATTTTACTTTAGTACAAGATGATCTTTCTCTTATGAAACCAGAGGAAACCTGCAGAAATCATTGTCTTTAACATGAAAGGCTTTCCTCTTAACGCATTCATGTGTACCCTATATATCTGGCCCATAAATTCTAGATTGAGCTAAAGAAATATTCTTAAATTCTACCATTATTCTTCCTTCCTTTACTACCATGGAAGGAAGAAAGAGTTCAGTGAAAGATTCAGGAAGGTGTGTGTTGGCAAATTAAGACAGCAGACACATACTGTGCAACATACAGTGTCTTGACGGCTTAACAGTTCTATATTTCTACAAGCGCATCTGATTTTCAGGTGCGCAGCTCAACAAAATCTCAGCCCATAGCCCTGGGATCTTTCCGCCATTACCTTGCAGCAGGGGTTAATGAGTACCTGGAAAAGCCACACGAGGGTGTCAGTAATCATTCCACTATTGCTGAGACTCTTGAGACTCTAGTCATTGCCAGAAGGTAAATGGGTGCTCTGCTGACAAGGTAGTAGGCAGCTTCCTTTATACACTCCAACGTTAGCTGAACGAGGAAGAAGAAAGAACTTTGTTAAGGAATGCTGCAGTTAAAAGAGTCAACCTACATCGCTGCTTCTTTCCTAGAACCCATCCAGCCCAGAGGTAGTTTGTTCAAGCTGAGACCTGCCTGTCTTTCCACAGTAACACCAGCATCTGATGCATCCAAAGGAGGCAAGGCTAATTAGAGAGAACATGAAAGGATGCTAAATTTGGCTTGAGAACAAAAGCCAATAACTGCTCTTTTAAAAATCAGTTCGAACAGTTGATTTTGTTTATCATTTGTGGTGGTTGTAATAACTTTGTAAAATAACGCTGTGTAAAGCATTAGTAAACATCGCTAAGAAAGAATTGGTCCAAAGATAGTAAGATTGCATTTAGTTAAGAAATTGGTTTCCACATCAGGCCCTTCCTCCTCATGTATTCAGCCTTTGGGGGCTTTTTGCAATAAACAACATCTCTGGTTTGCCATATCATTGCCTGTTTAATTATTTATAACAATTACCCTTAATGATATGGATACAATTGTTCTATAATAGTTTTTTCGCTTGGCACAGGGAGAGGTTATTTTGCTCTTAGTGGAACCTACGTGATTAAATGTAGAGCCGAGAAGACTGTCACGTGCAGAGGGCTTGTTCTCAGCCAAGTGTCTCTTTGCTCCTTCATTTTGCCTTAATGGGATGTTGCCCTCTATTTCCTCATCCTTTCAGCCCTCACCAGTTCGTAAACCCAACTCCATCTGCGCTATGCACCCTCCTCCCAATGAGGACAAATTGGTTTAGCTTCAGCATTCCATCTTTGCACGTTAAAATCTTTACCGACTACAGTTCACATTCAGGTCTGGGAAATGCTCCTCAGCAATAGTAGAAAATCATGTACTGGTTGTGTTCATTGTCCAAGAGAATCCTGACACTGTCAAGTTGTTTCAATGCCTACGACATTTAGGGTACAGCGCCACGAATTAGTATCAAAAGTACTTTGAGTATATTTTTCCCCTAAAAGCTTGGGTAGAGTTTAACTCTTATAACCAACATAAAACACTGACCCTCCAGGGTATAGGGGTAGACTTGTTGCAAAGAAAACACTTAAGCTCAGAGAGATAATCCATTTTGAACTTTGCCAGATGAACCTAATGCCTAAAATGCTTTAAAATGCTCCAGGGGAAAAAAAAGAGAGTCCCCTTTGTTTCTCTCAAGTTTGTTCTTGATT
Source organism: Furipterus horrens (assembly GCF_987537825.1). NCBI lineage: Eukaryota > Metazoa > Chordata > Mammalia > Chiroptera > Furipteridae > Furipterus > Furipterus horrens. Next base: position 197,097,530 of record NW_028327173.1, on the reverse strand, counting down.
AATTCAGGCAGTTGTCCAATTCATGAATATTGCCCTCCAGCAAGGTCTGATCACTGTAAATGCATGGCTGGAATGGCAGACTCTCTTCTTTGGCAGAAACCCCAGAGTAAATAGATATGTGCCTGGGAAACCAAGTTCCCCATCCTGGGAAGGTCAAAGCGAGAGGAACTGAAAGAAAGTCACTTTTCAATCGTGATGATTTCTTCTCATTTAAGCTGTGCTGGAAAGTACAGACACTGCCAGCCCAGCTATTAAGATAAGTTGGACTCACTTAGTGGCAGTAGCGAACCTGGGAAGCTGACTCAAATGAGCAAACCGGCAGCAACGCTAGTAAACAAGTGTTCGCTCCTGTTAACAGCTGTGTGCGTTTGCAGTTCCAGGTGTGCTATGTAAACTCAACTCAATGCCGCATTTATCACTTATTAAGAGTTATCGAAATGCACCATGCAGACTATCCCTTTGGTAGTCGTCACAAATAAAGCTGAGTGTCATTTGTCAGGGGGGGGTCTCACAAGCTTAATGTAAATCAGGGATAATATCACTAAGGGTCCAATAATAATACCACACTATGAAAAATAATTAAGGAAAACTCCAAAGCCGTAGCCCTGGATAATTTTTACAAACCCTTAATTCTAATGTTTTTAAGAAGCCAATGAAAACCTCCTTGCTGAAAAAAATGTTTTGACAAGAACAAAAAGGAGCACATTTACAATTGTGTTAAACAATCATAATAAAGATGGAGACTGTTGATTAAGCTGCTGCAAAGCCGATCAAAACCCAGATGTTCCAATTTGCGGATGATATTATGTATCCTATTGTAATAATGGGAGAGAGAATGGGCTGCAGAGTTTCTAGGTGCTGGTTAGGCAATTAATTTTATGGTAAATTTCTCCCACTGCTACATAACATACTTAATAAACTGAATACTCCTATCATGGGTATTGAACCCCTTTGAATACTGAATCATTGAATTTATGATTTGGAAAGTACTTTAGGAGTTGTCTAATATATCTTCCCTCTGATATATTCAGCTTTGCTGGAGAATCCCTTTAAAGTCACTGAGGAGCTATTACGCAAATATTTCTATGGATAAAGAACTCAGTACTTCATAACAAATATATTTCATTTCTCAAGATCACATTTCTCAATTAAGCTAAATTACTCTTCCCCATAACTTTATGCAGTACACTCATCCTGACCCAATTCATTTGCTCCTACTGCTTTCCAGCAGAATATAGTTTCCATGAGGGCAGAGAATGTGTTTGTCTCGTGGATTTTGTGCCTACATCATTTAGTACATGAACTGGCAGTGGACAAACAAATATGTGTGTTTATTGAATGAGTGAAACATGTTGAAAATGTGGATAATCATGAAAATGTTGCAGAACAGTTAAAATGCCTTTAATTCACATCTTATTTTTCAATTTTTACTCCTATGTTTACCATCCTGATTGCTTATTTACGAGCTTATTTAAGCATATGTATGTGTGAGTGTGTATATGTGTGCACTTTCAGAAAGAGAGAGCAAACATGCCAATGCCTTATCATGTTAGTGATAGTATGCCATGGCCACATATAATTTTAAAATAGCGTAATCCCTTTTACCTGGTCAGGAGTGCTTTGTCCTGTCTATCACAGTCATAACTCATACTGAGGATACTGTACACATTGTTACTTTCCATATCTTCCTCTTTCAATGTCAGATTCAAGTAAAAACAATATTTAAAAAAAAATCCCCATTGATTCATTTCTATAAGTATCTTATGCAGGCCTTGAAACATATCCATAAATTAGTCCCCACCAAAATGAAGATAATCTATTTTAATTGATATATTGAAGTCTATAGGGTCCCTCAGATTTTAAGTTATAGTGAATTATACATTTTTCATTTTTTCATTAAGATTGGAGACTTCAAAATGTTATAAAATTCAACTTTTTATTCCTCCATCATCACTTACATTGTACTTAATTCCTATATTCCAAATTTTGTTAACAGTGCTGACATTATATGCATTACTGACAAAGGTTATTAAAAATTTCTGGGTCATCTATTTTTAAGAAAAATAGTTCATGTTGCAAGTATTAATTTAGCACATGCTATGTGCAGGGAACAATTCTAAATACCATCCCTTATAAAGATAATATTTGGTGTGGGTGAAAGAAATCACAGAATAAGTAGAGAAGTATAAGTGAAGAGGGTGCAGATAAAGTGCCCAAGCCATCCGCTGATGGCCCTGCCTCGCCCACTAGCACCCCCTCTGAGGACCAGGAGCCCCCCGGAAAGAAGCCCAAAGCACCTGCCCTGCGGTTCCTGAAAAGGACTTTGTCAAACGAGTCAGAGGAAAGCGTGAAGTCCTCGCCGATGCCCATCGAGGGCCCTAAGACGCCCACGGGCTCCCCCACCCCCGAGGTCTCTGCCAAATGGACCCACCTCACCGAGTTTGAACTGAAGGGCCTCAAAGCTCTGGTGGAGAAACTTGAGTCCCTCCCGGAAAACAAGAAGTGTGTTCCCGAGGGCATTGAGGACCCCCAGGCGCTCCTGGAGGGTGTGAAGGTGGGCAGGGAGTCGCGTCTGGGGCTGGGCCGCGTGGGCCGGGCAGGTTCTGTCCAAGCATAGCTTTCCAAGGGCCGCTCTGCGCGGGCGGGCGGGGTGCGGGCTGCCCTTGGGGAATGGCCACGCATGGAGAGGGGCTGGGGTCCAAGCAAGCTCATCTCGGCTGTCCCAGCGGGGGTCACCACTGAGACCTGCAGGGAATCTCGGTGAAAGCCGGCTCTGTGGTCGGCAATGAGTTCCGTTTTCAAATGTGTTGAAGTTTGAGGATTTGCCAGCAGTAGGAGCTCTGAGTGCTGCTGGCTTTGCAGACAGACTCTGCCATTCTGTCCAGAAGATTTGTGTTCTGGGTTGACTTCCCTTGCAGCATGGCTGCCCCATGTATCTATTTCACGTGAGCCAGCCGCACATCCTGGTGGTCCTCAAGGTGGCCAGCTACGGTGGGCCACCCAGCCACCCAGGGTTCAGAGGTCTCCAAGTAGAGCCTGATTATTGAGCCGACTTGCACGGAGCTTGGGTTGTGCTGTCTGTTGAGGACAGAAAGCAGGATCGTAGTCACTGACTTCAGGTACTTCACTGTCTTAACAGGAAAGCATGCAGGTGGAGAAATCAGGAGACAGGGGATTAAGTGCCACTGGCGTGCTGTGGGGACCCAAGGCGTGGGAGCAGACTGGGGCTCCGGGGGAGTGAGGCAGAGGGTGCCTGAGCCGGGCTTTGGAGGCTGGGGAGGAGTTCTTCGGATGGGGAAGCGGAGTTAGAAGCAGAGGGCTAATGAGCAGGTGTTTGAGGAACAGAGAGGATGCTGGGCGGCCTTGTCTCTTGGCATCATTATCATGACCTTTGTTGAAAACTTGCTTCCTGCCAGGGACCAGCACTAAGCAAGTCGTAATTACCCTTGTTCTCTGCCCTGACCCCACGAGGAAGTAGGCTCAGGAAGGTTAAGGGACAGGCCGGAGGTGCCGGAGCTGGGATGAGGAGCCAGGAACAACGGCAGAGCTCCCTCCTGTCAGCATTGCTGAGGCTTTATGGTGTGAGGCCTCGGGCGTTTGGGCTTCCTTCTCCAATGTCTGATTCCCAAGAAAATCCAGCTGCCCGCAGGGGTTGGAAATGGAGTTTAAGTCTCTTTATAACTTGGGGACATTGCTGAGTAAAAGAACTCTGTGATTAATTTCTGAAAAGCAAATCTTTACTTGCTATTAGGTCTTTTTCATTGATTCTTGACTTTTTTTGGAGGTCGCCAGCCTTTCTTGAAATTGTTATGAAACTAGGCTTAACACACATAATATTTTGCATGTATTTTCAGGGATCTTGGACTTTACCTCATGTTAAGAAGCTGTAATCTTGAGGCAGGGGGTTATGTATATTGGGTTCCCCAAAGGAGACCTGAGAATTCTGTCATGGGGCTACTTTTTTCTTCTGAGGTCCTGTAAAGTGAGAACAAGGTCTTTTCATTAATAATTAAAGCATTCATAGTATTAGAGTCCCAGAATATTGTAAATGAGTTGAAAATACATTTATTTCAAGAGGAAATTTATTCTGTGCTTACAGAGAGTGTTCTTTTTTTCTTTAAAAGTATTTTACGTCTCTGATATGTTTATGTGCAATGTTCCTATTCCTGGTTAGTCAGATGTGTTTCTGGGACGGGGACTTGGCCCCTCCTGTCTCTCACCTGTACCCACCTGATGGGCCTCTGAGGCCGGATTCAGCCACTGGATGGTGTGGAGGAAGCCTGGGGTAGAGGCTCAGACAACTTTCAAGGAGCCCAGCTCTTTCCCCTGACCATGGGGTTCAGGGGCAGTTGATGATAATGCATCTCAATTACTATGTGCATCTGTAGGCGTTTTCCATATATGCCTGTGTGTGTGTGTGTGTGTGTGTGTATATATATACAGTAGTCCCTCGCTATATCGCGGTTCACTTATCACGGCTTCACTGTATCGCAGGATTATTTAAAATATTATATTTAATCATTTACCGTGGGTTTTTCGCTATATCGCGGGATTTTGCGGTACTGTATGCGTATGTTGTTAAAGTGACGTAGGTTTAAGAGTGTAGAATAAATGTAAGGTTCCTACTTCGCAGGGGTGTCTGGAACATAATACCGGCAATAAGTGAGGGTATATTGTATATACACACTCATTTGAACCTCCCAACAATTGTGTTTGGTCTGCATGGTATTAAACATTTTTTCTAACTTGTTGCCAACATTAAAAAGATCAGGAGAGTCATATACAATATCCTGGTTATCCGGGAAGTCATATACAATATCCTGGTTATCAGAGAAGGAAAACTCTGACTCCAAAAAACCTCCGCTGCCTTGCGGCATACCTCTTCAGGGGAATGGCTAAGGGAGTAAACCCCGACAGAAAATCCGGAGCCGGAGTCCCTAAGGCGGTTTGATGTCGTAGTCAACACCGGCAACTCCTGCGGCGCACCTGAAGCCAAGCTGTATTGACTCCGTCTTTCCCTTGGATCCTTCAGCTGCGAAGAGAGGGGGGGTCTGCTGCATGGGCAACAGCAGACCCTCCATATCACCCTGCCCAGGCTCTGTAGCTTCAGCTTCACTGGAGAGGACACTCCAGCGTCATCACAAGATGTCGATTCAACACGGGAGGAGACAGATACCGTGTCACTCCCGAGTCGGACTGCACAGTCATTCTCGGCGGTGCAGATAGACTCTTAAGAAGCTACACCATCGTCTCTCGAGACGGACGGCTGCCTACGGTTATAAGTGAAGAAATATTTATTAGATAATGATAGTGGAAAAATGAAGCAGGCCATGTGTTCTGGCCAATGAATGAGAGTGACGTCATTGGCTAAAGACTGCAAAGGTGACATTTGAGTAAAGGAATAAAGGAGAAAGGAGATAGAGTTATTTACATAATTGGAAAGAGCAAGCAAAACAGGCTACATAGTCCCTCTCTATATCGCGGTTCACTTATCACGGCCTTACTGTATCACGGGATTTTTAAAAATATTATATTTAATTATTTATTGCCGATTTTTCACTATATTGCGGGATTTTGCAGTACTGTACATGTATGTTGTTAAAGTTACGTAGGTTTAAGAGTGTAGAATAAATGTAAGGTTCCTACTTCACAGGGTGGTCTAGAACGTAATACCCGCGATAAGTGAGGGAAGGAATACTGTATTTCAATGCTACTCAAACCTTCCTGTTTGTATTAATGAAGATCAGGGACACAGGGGCTTATAGATAACCGAGCAGGGTAACATAATTTGTTGGGATAGGCTGAGGAGAAGAGTAAAAAGGGAAGAGGAAAGGAGAATGATCTTATTAGAAAAATCATAACATTTTTCTACAAAGTAAAGAAGTGCTTTGCCCAACCCCTAATCTCAGCATAATGCTCAGCTTCTGTGATTTTCATTTTTGTGGCCATTATTTGAAGCTATTTTACCATGCTTTCTCATTTTCATGTGCTACCGCCCCTTTGGATTCCATTAGAGACTAAATGTGTACATTCCAAGAGTATCACATTGGAGGCTCCTTCCCAAGAGAACTGAGAAACAAATTTGCATTCAGAAATGGGTGGCAGATGTTTCAGGAAAGCTACTGAATTTTCATAGGGGCACTGAGATGGAACCTCTAAGCCCTTTTGAATTTATTTCATTGCTCCACACAGATACTATAAATTTGCATTTTCTTCTGTAATATGTATTTAGTTATTTTTCTCTGCCTTGTGGTAAACCAGGGTAACAATACTATAGAAACTCTATTATCCAAATTAAAAAATCTTATATGATTTTAGGTATGTTATGCATGTGCTACATGCTTGTGAGCTTTCTCTCTCTTACACACACACCCCTGTAGCTGACTTCTGGGAAAGAGATAAACCGATTGTGTCAGAAAGGAAAAAGCCTATTAGAGATATCATGAAATCTCCCACATATTACCTTTTTTCTTCCCACTCCTGCAGAGGAAACATAATTCCATTTCGCCTTGGCTACTATCCTTTGACAGAAAACTTTAAGGTGTTGATTCTGTGGAGGAATTAACTTTGATAAAATAATTCCCTCTTTTGGATATCTTGGCTTTCTGTAATTATCATCATTTAGAAAAATGGCCGAAATGCAAACTCAAAGAGGCTGAATAAATGCTGAACGTCTTTAGTTGGCTTTGCCTATGGGTTGAGTATAAAATGGATCATAGGAAATCCTTTTTTTCCTTTCTATGCAGAAATATTCAATACTCATCTATTATCATCAAAATAATTCAATGAGCTGCACTTGAGGACCAGAATATAGCCCTACTGTCTACACCTTAAGAGCATCCCTATATCATTGCAATCTGATTTCCAAGTTGAACTGATTGTAAATGGCAGTTGGCTATAGATTAAAAAAGTGAAAATCATACAATTTTAGTTCCATTCCCAGATGCTTTTCTGGTATACATATTAAATATTTTTCTCTAATTTACACTCTGAGTTCTGTAAATTAATACTGCTATTTTGATTTCACTTAGACTTTTTAGTTTTCAGATAAATCATTTGGATGAAAGGGAATTGTTTGCCAGTTGGAGCCTGTTTGCATTATCAGTGAATTATTCAGCAGGCCTCTCCCCCATGGAGCTCAGGATATCAGCCCTGCTCCCCCCCCCCCCCCCCGGCGTTTTCCTCCTCCTCAGTACAACATCAGAGGAGAACAGAGAAAGCTGAGGCCATGTCAAAGAAGGATTCCATTTTTCTAGGACAGAGAGTCATGAAGGAGGGCCTGTGTTCAGTGCCCCCAGCAGAAAAACGAGGGCTTTGGAAATACACTCATCTGCTCTCCCCAGACTTCATGCTCCAAGCATGGAGCAGATGAAAGGGAGGAAGTGTTCCCACTACCAAAGTAAATGAACATGAAAACGTTCACCACCTTCTTTATAACCACTGTAGGTTGAACAAGCTGTTCCCCCTGGTCTCTTGTATTTCATTCTCCAAAAACAGAAGATTGGGTGGAAATCTGCTGGAATAAATAACTGCAGATAGAATGATGCTCTTCTGTAAAAGAATGGTAGACTCTGCCCGAGGTCCATCCTGGCCCGGCACCCACATGGCTGGAGAAAACAACCTGGGTTAGTCGAAGAGCAGAAAAATAAGAAGTCATGTGGCATATCTAAGTCATATGACATTGCCTGACTCCATTTTTCCTGGACAGCACCTTTGCTGCCGCCCTCATCCCTTTCGCTTGGAACTAATAACGTATTCCCAGTCACTGGCCTTTTCCCACTCATCCCTCCAAGCTGTCACGTTCTGTCACATTAATCTTCCTGCAAGAGGGCTTTTGTACACGCACTTCCTCCACTTTAATGCCTGCAATTGACCCCTCGGCTGCTCCCTGCAAGATAAAGCTCAGACTCCTTAATCAGAGCATTTGGCACATTCTGATCTTTTCTTTTCCTGCTGCTTTTAGTAAGGGTTCAGTTCACATCTAGCCTGCTGCGACTTCTTATTCGGAGAAGACAAAAATATCTTCTCTGCATACAGCCCTCCCGTCTTCTATTTCCCCAGCCTACGCTCTCTCTGGACCTTTAGGACATGCCCCCCTTGGAAAAGTGTCCTTTCCAATCTTATTTCTCAACACCTCTCCTTGCATATCCTGGTATGACAAACTATGCTCACCTAGACCTTAGGCTTAGCTATTAGGGCAACTAGCCACCATGTCGCTTTCTCCTTTCTTTTCCCCAATATCTGCTTGGTTTCTTGTGGGTCCAGCGAACTCCTACATACCTGACAAGGCCAAACCATTTATTTAATTTATTGGCCTTGATTTTCTCAACACAGTTCCTAGAAAGAATCTGCCTTTTCATTAATCTTTGCCTGTACACTTTTTATTGCATGCCTGTTTTTTTTAGAATTCTTGTCCACATGTTTGTATCTTCTTCTTCTTACCCCACACCACAGTTCCCTGAGGACAGAAGATGAGGTATATTATTTACATGTTCTCCAATTTTAGCATCATAAATTGACACATATTTGGTGCTCACTAAAGGTTTATCACTAAGAACAGTTTGCCTCACTTCCCTTCTTCATAAAATGAAAGTGAAAGCAGTCTCTTTAAGCAACCATGATTGCTTCATCAGTCTAATCAAAAGCAAGAGTCTTAATAAGTGCTGCTCTTATACCAGCGAGTATCTCTTTTTCTTAGGATTGCAAAGCACTAAATAGCTGGAGAGTAAAATGTTACTCCTACCAGAAAGAGCTGAAAAAATATGCATAGCTAATTTAAAGCAATGTAAAAGGCAGGAATCTTTTTTTTAAATGATAGAATAGTTATGTTATCTATTTATTTTTATTTTGCAAGTTTCTAGTGTACATTATAATTTCACATCTGCATACACTACAAAGTGATAACACCCAAAAATCTAGTTACTATTCGCACCCGTATAATAGACTCTCTTCACCCCTATCTCCCAACACAAACCTCTTCGCCCTCTGGTAAACCCCAATGTGTTATCTGTGTCTACGAGTTTGTTTTTGTTTTATTTTGTTTGTTTAATTTTTATTTTCTGCTTCTGCTTTTTAAAAGATTCCACACATAAGTAAAATAATATGGTATTTATCTTTTTTTTCTACCTTATTTTACTTAGCATTATACCCTCTGGGTCCATCCGTGGTGTTGCAAGTGGCAAGATTTCAATCTTCTTTTATGTCTGAGTAGTATTCCACAGTATGTGTATATATACACCACATCTTCTTTATCCATTTGTCTGTCAATGGACACTTGGGTTGTTTCTGCATTTTGGTTATTATGAATAATGCTACAATAAAAATAAGGGTGTGTATATCTTTTTTAATTAGTAGGGTTTTTGTTGTTGTTGTTGCTGTTGTTTTATTCTTTGGATAAATACCCAGAAGTAGAATATATAAATCCTATGGTATCTCTATTCTTTTTTGTTTTTTGAAACTCCATATTATTTTTCTATAGTGACTGATCCAATTTATAGTCCCATCAACATTGCACAAGAGTTTCTTTTGCTCAACATCCTTGCCAACACCTTTCTCTCTCTTTTTCTTTTTCTTTCTTTCTTTCTTCTTTCTCTCTCTTCCCTTCCTTCCTCCCTCCCTCCCTTCCTTCCTTCTTTCTTTCCTTCCTCTCTCTCTCCCTTTCTTCTTTCGATAATAGCCATTCTAACAGATATGAAGTGATATCACATTGTGCTTTTGATTTGCACTTCCCTAATAATTAGTGGTGTTGAATATCTTTGCATGTCCTATTGGCCATCTATAAGCCTTCTTTGGAAAATTATCTACTCAGATTCTTTGTCCATCTTTAAAATCAAATTGTTTGTTTGTTTTGTTGTTGTATTACATGAGTTCTTTATATATTTTGGATATTAACTCCTTATTGGATGCATGATTTGCAGATATATTCTCCCAATCAGTAGGTTGCCTTTCATTTTGAACACAGTTTTCTTTGAAATTGTGATGGGAGTTGAATTAAATAAGTAGATTGCTTTGGATAGTATGGGCACAAGCAATGAGCACACAGTATCTTTCAATTTATTTGTGTTTTCTTCAAAATTTTAAAACCAGTTTCTTATAGCTTTTAGTGTATAGGTCTTTTACCTTCTTGGTTAAGTTAATTTCTAGGAATTTTATTCTTTAGATGGAATTGTAAATGTTTTTTTTTTCTTAAGTTTGAATTCTTTGTTATTAGTATATAGAAACACCACAGATTTCTGTATATTGATTTTTGTATCCATGACTCTACTGACTTTATTTATTAATTTTAACAGTTTTTTGATGGAGTTTAGGATTTTTTCTATATGGAATCATATCACCTGCAAAAAGTCATGATTTTACTTCTTCCTTTTCTGATTTGGATGCCTTTTATTTATTTTTCTTGCCTGATGCTGTGGCTAATTATTCTAGTACTATGTTGCATAAAAGTGACAAGAGTGAACATTCTTGTCTTGTTTATAATCTTAGAGGAAAAGCTCTCAGCTTTTCAATATTGGGTATGATGTTAGCTGTGGGTTTGCCATACATGGCCTTTGATATGTTGTGGTACATTCTCTCTATACACACTACATCTCATAAATAGGTGTTGAATTTTTTTTAAAGCTTTACTACAACTATTTAGATAATCATTGTTTTTAGTCATTCATTTCATTAATGTGGTTTATCACATGGATTGATTTTCAAAAGATGAACCATCCTTGCATTCCTGAAATACATCTCACTTGATTATAGTGTATGATTCTTTTAATGTAGTGTTGAATTTGGTTTGCTAATATTTTGCGTGGATTTTTGCACCTATTTTAATTAAGAATATTGGCCTGTAATTGTGTGTGTGTGTGTGTGTGCGTGTGTGTGTGTGTGTGTGTGTGTGTGTGTCTTGTTCTTGTGTGGTTTTGATATGAGGGTAATGTTGGCTTTGTAAAATGTGTTGGGTAACATTATTTCCGCTTCAATTTTTGTAAGTTTGAGAAATGTACATATTAAATCTTCTCTGAATGTTTGAAAAAATTCACCAGTGATACCATTTTGTCCTGGAGTTTTGTTTAATGGGAGGTTTTTGATTAGTGATTTGATCTCTTTATTAGAAACTATTCAGTTCAGATTTTGTATTTCATCATAAATTAATTTTGGAGGATTATGTTTCTAAGCATTTATGCATTTCTTCTAAGTTGTTCCATTTATTGGCATGTAATTGTAGTATCCTCTTACGATTCTCTGTATTTATGTGGTATCAGTTTTAACATCTCTCATTTCTGATTTATTTGAGCACTTTATTTTTCTTATGTCTAACTAAATGTTTGTCTGTTTATCTTTTTCAAGAAGTTCTTAGTTTCATTAACCTTTTCTATTGTCTTTTTGTCTCTATTTCATTTATTTCTGCTTCAATTTTTATTAGTTTCTTTTTTTTTCTACTGCCTTTGGGCTTCATTTGTGCTTCTTTTTCTAATTCCTATAAGTATAAATTTAGATTGTTTATTTGAATCCTTTATCAGGTAGATTACTTATTTCTGTATCCTTATGGGATCTTTTCCCCCTAGGATTTTGTCTTGTTCTCTCATTTTGACCTTATTCCTCTGTTGTTTCATTTTGCTTGGCTCTGAGTTTGTTTCTATGTATTAGACAAAACAGCTACCTTTCTCATATTGAAGCAGTGCACTGGGGTAGGTGATCAACCTACACACTCTCACCCTAACTCTTGGTTGTATCTTACACTTTTGCTTTTGTCTAGTCCACCTGAGTCATTCTGGATATATGCCCATTAATGAGGGTGTAACAAGGCTTTTCAGTGTCCCAATGGGAGGAATCATTCAGCACCCGGTGCAGGCTGATTAGAAACTAGATCCTCAGGCAGCCATTTGATAATATGTACATTTGTATAGTTCTGTGAATCTGCAATTGTTACTCCTGCTGGCCTCCTAGGCCATGAGATATAGAGGTGTCTTCTGTGTAACATTTGCCAAAATGTGGGTTCCAGACAAGTTTTAATCTGGGCAGTCTCATTCTTGTTCAGCTGTAGTGAGGCCATGTGGGTGCACAAAGATGATGTCCCCCTGTCTTTGTTCACTGGAAGAACCTCCTTAACGTCTAGGTGTGTGGGAAACCTGAAGCCCATCCCTCAGGCTGAAGCTCCAGACTAAGTAAATAGGCCTTTTTTAAGAGTTTCTATTTCAGTCTGCTGTTTGTGTCGAGCCGGGAACAGCCACCAGACAAAAACTGTCTTTCAGCTCGTTAGTTCTATAGAGCTCAGCCTAACAGTGCTTTTGTCCACCGGGATAAGATGATCAAGGAGTCTCCTGGGTGGATTGTGCGCCCCTGCTGGCTCATGCAAGGGAGCTGCAGAGTATAGAGCGGGAAGCTCCATCACTGGTCTCCGGTAGGTATCGAAATCTTTCTTTTGAGCTTCAGCAGTGCAGTGAAAGAGAGCCTGGCCTGTGTGCCTAGGGTGGGTACCCGAGAATGCCGTGACCACTCATGCTTGCCAGCCTCAGTCAGGGGATGGGGGGTGTGGTTTCACGGCCTGAGCTAGGGAGTGGGAGAATGCCTCCCACCCCATTCACATTCTCAGCCCCATCAGGAAATCAGGGGAGTGTTTCACCGGCTTACGCCGCCCAGTTCCAGCGAGGCGGTGGGATCGTGCCTTGAGTGCTGCCCCTCCGTGACACCGCAGAGCAGTGGGGAGTGCTGTGTCTAAGCCACTCCCTCGAAATAGCAGGTTAGGCAGAGAGTATCATAACGGTGCTCTCCAGTTTCTGGGGAGCACTTCAATTATCCTTGGCCATTGCAGCCCATACTTTAGGTAAGTGAATCTCCTTTCCACACAGTGTAGGTGTTTTTCCAATTGCTGCTCTTTTATTTATTTATTTGTTTGTTTGTTTGTTTGTTTATTTGCTTGTATTGTTGAAACAGAACCCCCAGGCTGTTCAGTTATGAGAGGCTCGATTGCCCGCCACCAAAAAGCATGACTCCCAATGCCAGAGTTTGGTGAAAAGGAAAGGAATTGTTTATTTAAAGGTTTAGCAGATTCAAAATAATGGCAGGTTTCTGCTGTTATATCTCACTCCCTTTAAAACATCCAAAAACACATAGTCCTGCCTCGCCCTGCCAAACCAGGCCAGTTTCAGAATACGCCAGTCAGAGGTGCTTTCAGAAAAGCAGAAGTTCACAGCTCAGCCTTCTCAGCCACAGTTCAGCATTCCCAGTAGCTCCCATCCACCCGTGCTTGGCTGGGGAGGTCCCACCCATGTCGCAGTGTTCTCCATGCACGTAATCCAGAACCACATGTCACGCCCTTATACACCAGACTTCCTGGAGGGCTGATGGCGTTCCCCTACATCCTTTCAAACTGCATGACTCTGCTCCAAATGGCTGTCATCTTCGTTTTAAAACCCTGACTATGGCCTGTGACGCAGCCAGTATGGTGACCGGTCCTGGCCACTGGCAGGATCTCACACAGGCCCCATAAGCTTTTTCATTACCATTCTATGATCAAAGCCCCTCCTGTTTCCTTGGTGCCATGGATTGGGCATAGCCATTTGCATAGCTAAGAAACTAGGTATCTGTCAGGAAAATGGCTGTGTTCCACTGAGTCCCATTCCCCAAATTATGAGGCTTCTGTCTACTCTCTTATATTGTTATTGTCGTTGGGTCTGGGGTGAGACCGAATGCGATCCCTTTTAGAGGGGAATCTGTTTCCTATAGCACTTTGGACCCCTTAGACGTCAACCCCATTGGTGTCCTCAGTCATATATTCTGGTGGCTCACCTCTTTGCTGCAGCTCCCAAGAGTTGGTGTGGCAGATGTGGGTCACCAACACATCCATCCTTAGAAAGAAGCTTCGCTACTGTTTATTGCCACTCCAGAGGTAGGGTCTTTGCCTCTCCTTCTTGTCTCCATGTAGTTCTTTTATCTCTTATTTTAGAGAGCAGTTCATTTAGTTTTTAGATCATTTTTAGAGGCAAATGATACATATGTAACTGTAAATTTGGTGTGTCTGTGGGAGGAAATGAATTTAGGATCTTCCTACGCTTCCACTTTCCTCCTTTAACTTCTTTCTGATTTTTAATAACGAACAGGCTGAGCTTACTGCATAGTGACAGATTACGATATTGACCATTCAACTATTCTCTCAGGAAATAAACACTTCACCATACAAAGAGTGGTATAGTTTTAAATGATAACAATAGCTGTAACTACGAGAACCCTTCACTCCCCTAGTTTTGAATTTTAAAATATCTCAAGTCTCAGGGGAATTTATCATCCCTAACAAAAGGTGCTACTTAGAAGGGAAAAAAAAAAAAAAAAGAAGTGACAGCTTGCAAGTTACAAGACGTGCATCTGCTGCAGACCTGTCAGTCAACCAGCCCCTCCATCAGGAACAAAGAAATAAAATTCTGGGATCATCAAGCAAACTCAAGAAATGGAAATTCACACCGTCATTTCTGTGGTCCTGCTATTTTGTACTGGTCCTCTTAAAATCCACTTCATCCCAAATATTGGAAAATGTGAGCAAATATTAGTGACTTGCATTCCTATTCTCTGTAATTCAGCCAGCAGAAGTGAACGGGTTAATACTATCCCATAAGATGTTGCTCTGAAATAATTTGCATTCCAAAAGGGAGCAGAAAGTTATGGGGAAAAATAATATCCCTCTTGGCATGTTTTCAAGCTAAATTTGGGAGAACAGAAAAATCTGAATAAATTATAAAGCCTACACCAAACACCTTAGAAAGTGATTTAAACTGAACCCAATTTTTTTTTAATGTTCTCAAATGACTATTTGACACCTTGACTTTTGTGTGTTAACAACATTCGGCACTGCTCTTTTTAATTATTGAATTTCTCTACATTAACATTAGATCATAAATACGTTTTTTCAAAAGGAAAAGAAATAGACCAAAAGACTAAGCCCACACAGGAAATTGCAAAATGGATAATTTACACACAGGAATTATAACTTTTTGAACTATTTTGGCTCCAGGATCTTTCTCTCCCCCGCCCCTTCCACTCTTTCTTCGGCCCGCCCCCCTCATATTTCTCTGTCTCTCTCTCTGTCTCTCTATTTCTGTCTCCATCTCACACAAGACACACTCAGGTATATATATATACATATGTGTGTGTGTGTGTGTGTATAAGATTCTATATATACATAAAATCTATTGCTGAAAATAGGGACTTGAAAGGATTTATGTTAATAGTCCAGACTTAAAGACTAAATTATTCATTCTCATTTTTTGAACATATTTTTTATAAACCACTTTAAGAGTCAAAGAAGAGGAAAGGAGAAAAAAAAAGAACTATATAAAAGAAGAGTGAGAAGGCACAGGAAGAGGAGGAGAAGAAGGAGGAGGAGGGGGAGGTGTAATAAGCAAGCCTAACATGATAGCACATTCTGCAGAGATGGCAGTAAGCAAGACAGAGGAAGCCCGCGCTGCCATGGAGCATACAGATTAGCAGCTATTCAATGTGTGTTCAAAATTAGTTGCTTATATAGTAAAACTTTTACTCAGGGGAAATGGGCTTTGTGCATCCCGTGGCAACCCCCTCCCCAGTGGATATACATACTGAGTATGAAGAGCAGTTTTATATAGAAGGTCTGCAGGCCAGGCTGCAGATTCTTGCCACCCCTTTCCCACTTCTCTTCCCCTCTCCTTGCCTCAATTTTAAAGCACTACTTATAGATATGAACTGTAAATTCCCATGTGGGATAAAGTATTCATCAGATGTACAGCTAACCCATGAACAATACAGGCTTGAGTTGCATGGGTCCACTGATATACAAATATTTTTTCAATAAATGTACAGTCAGCCCTTGGTATCCCCAAGTTTCACATACACATAGTCAGTCAAACATGGAT
Organism: Furipterus horrens; assembly: GCF_987537825.1. NCBI lineage: Eukaryota > Metazoa > Chordata > Mammalia > Chiroptera > Furipteridae > Furipterus > Furipterus horrens. Next base: position 197,081,661 of record NW_028327173.1, on the reverse strand, counting down.
CAAAAGCAATACTTTTGATCCATGTTAGGGAACCTGCAAATGTGGAGGCCCAACTCTATACATTGTTCTGCACCATTTCATATGAGGATCTTACGTATCCATGGAATTTGGTGTCTGTGGGGGTCCTGGGATCAACCCCCCATGGATACCAAAGAATAACTGGAGTTAAGTTTTGGTGAAATCAAAAGTTATACTCAGATTTTCAACTGTGTTGGGGGCTAGCACCCCTAACTCCCACATTGGTCAAGCATCAGCTGTATTAGTCAGGTTCTCCAAAGAAAACTAAACTAATAGATTATATATATAAATATAGACAAGGGGAGATGTATTGTGGGAACTAGCTCATTCTGTACTGGAGGTTGAGAAGTCAAATGATCTGCCATGTAGATTCTGAAGAACCAGGAAAGCTTGCTGTGCAGGCCCAGTTTGAGTCTCCTGAGAATCAGGTATGACAATATAAATCCTGATCTGAGTCAAAAAGCTCAAGAACCAGGGCTGCCAATATCTGAAGAACAGAAATGAATGACCCAGCTCAAGCAGAGAGTGATTTGTCTTTCTTCTGCTTTTTTGTTATATTGGAGCTCTCAGCAGATTGGATGATACCTACCAATCTTAGGGAAGGCCATCTGCTTTACTCTGTTCACTAATTCAAATGCTGATCTCTTCCAGAAACACCCAGAAATATTGTTTTATTAACTGTCCAGGCATCCTTTAGCTCAGTCAAGTTCGCACATGAAAATTTGCCATCATACTAGAATACTCCTAAAATGAGTTTTTTACTTCCCCAGAGCTATTTTTTGGTTGCCTCTCTGTTCTCTCTTTAAAATCCTCAGCCACCATTGTCTTAGATGGAATTAGGTTCAGTTTATATGGAGGTTTCTTCCTTGCTGCAGTAGTCTGAATAAAATGTCTTGCTGCCTTGAACAATTATTGACTGTTCTTCTCTTTTTGCTATTTCAATAGGCGATGTTGGCTACATGGGGAGCCATAAATTAATAAAGCATGTAAAGAAGGTGGGTGTTGTTCCATGAATAGTGGGTGTGACAAATGGGAGAGAACATATTCATCCACAGAGACAGCCACAATAGCCGCTCTGCCTGTTATGTGTGCATGCTGGCCCACTGTTCTCAGATTTTCTAATTTTTTTAAACAAAATCAGAGATCAGAATTTTTTTGAAGTTGTCATACTTTTAAAATGACAACTCGAATGCTCAAACACTGTAGTTACTAACTTAATAAGTACTGTATACACCCACACACATACCAAGTTTCCTCACTTATTCTGGCAGGTTGGGAATGAGAATGTATACGTGTATATTTCAAAGTGCTCCTGGATTATAAAGAACCAGAATAAGAAAAGTACTTCCCGTCACTTACTGTAAATTGCAGAGCTCACTGTTGCATCAACTGCTTGAGACAACATTGTAGTCAGAATCACATATATGGTATACCTGTTCTGTAAACTAATTAAGGAATTCTATCTCTGGGGCTGTCAATTACCTTTCAATCATGATAAATTCATTAAAAAATAAAAAACCAATATTTTCCTGAGACATGGATTATTTGTCTGAATAAGTGGAAATGTTACTCTCAACAGACACAATTCTGATTGTGGATGCCAACTTGGTTATTGTGTACCTGTTAATACTGCATAGCTGCAGATTTTTAATTCGGTTACATCTGACAAAACAAAAATGCATTATTTTCTTAGTGTTAACAATTTATACTGTGTTTCATTACCAAATAAAGGATAAAAATCACACAAAGATAGGCATCTGAACAAAAATGTAACCAAAGAAAGATGTCTTGAACATTTTTACATCTGCTAAAGTTGTCTTTTCTCCTATTGCCTCTTCTCAAACAAAAGCTAATTACTCCTTTTCCTTTCTTCTTTCTGCACTTATTTTCTCTCTTATGACCCTTTATGTCTCTTTCTTTCCATTTCCATTGCCTGTCAGAGTTTAAAATAATTATTAACATAGTAGTGTTTGTGAATGTGGTCCCTTCCATTTTATATCTAGCATGTTGCCATTATACACAGGGCTTCTGGGGCAGATTTTTTAATGAAACATATAAAATTGGGGGACCAAGCTATGCTCAGTCTTGGACATTGTGGTTGCTTGCACAGTATGCATCCCACATGCCACCCTTGGGTAGTCTGGATGAAAAACCCCATCTCCAGTTTGATAGATAAGGCTTGATTTTTTCTTTTAGTCAATCAGTATATTAGTTCTCAAGCATTTGAATCAGAGGGAAAACCTGAAATTTAGTGGATTAATAAAAAAGAAAATGAAACTGTAAGTAAGAAAGAGACAAGCCCTGGCTGCTGTGGCTCTGGATTAAGCGTCGGTTTGCGAGCCAAGTGTCGCTGGTTTGATTCCCAGTCAGGGCACATAACTAGGTTGCACGTCAGGTCCCCAGTTGGGGGTGCGAGTCAGAGGCAACCACAGTGATGTTTCTCTCCCTCTCTTTCTCCTTTTCCCTTTCTCTAAAAATAAAATAAACAAACAAATAAATTATCTTCTTTTAAAAAGGAAAGAAAAGAAAGAGACAAAGCTAAGGATCTGGTAGTGCCTATCTTTTGACCACAAGAAAAATCAACTGGGGATAAAGCAAAGTCATAGAACAGAAAAGAACAAAAGGAATTATAGAGAAATACTGCTGTAGTCCTGAGACTTCATAAACCTCAGGAATAAACCCTTATCGAGAGGGTTGCGTATATTTTTTAATTACATGGGACCATAAATAACTTTTATTTAAGCCAGTTGGAATTGAGCAGGCTGTAATTTGCAGACAAAAACATTTAACTGATACATTCACAATTCAGAGTCATTTAAGATTTTTAAATGCCTCATAGGCTTGTAAAGTTTGACTATGGCCTGACTGAATATATCAATTCTGGTGCTTACTAGCCAAGTGCTGTAAGTTAGTTACAGTCTAATCATCTGAGGTTTTTCTTCTGTTAAATTCGTATTATAACATCTATTTTTGAAGTTGTTGAGAGTATTTGATAAAATATGTAAATAATTAGAAACTATATAAAATAGTTTTATATAGTAGGGGTGTCAGTTATAAAAAAAAGGGGAGGGGGCTTGGTTGTCCATGAAAACACAATAATAGCAAATCTTGACAATACTCCTTCCAATTGTGCCTAACAGAATGGTCTTTGCCAACTCACTACCGGTAACCTTGTTGCCTTAGCAGGAACTTTGTAAGTTATTCATTCAACAAATACATGTAAAATTTCCTGATCTTGAGAAATTCACATTCAGTTTGGGAAAGTTAGACAAACCAAAAACATAATAAATAATTATTAATGATGTTAGAAAGAGATACCACTCTTAAAACACACACACACACACACACACACGATGACCAGAACAGGGGTATGAGGAATTGAAGGTAAATATTTTGAGTAGACAAGGTAGTAACTTTACAGGAAGCAGTCACAGCAGGCCTTATATTTAATGTGCTATTTAAGTGATGACTTGAAGAAAGGCATAAAATTTTTAAAAATCAGAAAGCATGTTAAGACAAAAAGAGTAGATTTATCTTGTTCCAGGAAAACATTCCCCTTTACAGCATTCGTCTCAAATATTTCATTTTATAATTATGGGTTACTATTAATGATGGCATAAAAATGAGCTGGGCTGATTTTGGTAGATCTCCACTTTGTGCTTCTAGCATTTCCTTTGGCTTTATCTAAGAATGTAGGTGATTCATGAGCAATGAACTGAGTCCTTAATTTGGCTGGAAGTTGGATATTAACAATGGGAATATCACCCATCTCTCTTTTTCCCAACCATGTTATAGATGCAAAGTGACCTCTTACTGGGAACACTGACCTCTCAAGACCAGTATGCAGAGGGCCTGCTGATGACAGAAGGGCCATTGGACTGGGGCTTAGGGAGAACTTTCCTCTCCCTTCAGCTGGGGGGCAGGAGGGAAGGGCTTGATGCGACCCTCCTGCCGCACTTGTTGGCTATATGAACAAGCTGTGAGAATTATTATTTGAGACATACATGTCAAAGAAACTGATTTGACATTGTGACTGTACACCAATAATATTTACTCGGTATATGCTAAACTTTACTGATCAGCCGATCAAAATAAAGATGATGTTTGTTTTTTATTTTGTTATCTTTTCATTTGTTGTGAATAGACCTTTGTAATGGGAGATAGTAATCTTTTAGTAGAACTATTCTATGACCTACCATTACAATGAAAAAGTTTGTAATAACTATAAAAACAATAATAAAACAGTGTCACTTTAGTAAAAAAAAGCATTACTGTAAACAGTTATTAATACAATATTTCAAAATGTATTAATATGCAATTTTGATTATTTTAATGTGTCTTTTCACTCCAAAAGTTTCCATATTTAAACAGTGAATTCTGTGGTCATCCCACTTGTAGATGAAATGGTTGATCTTCATATCAGAGTGGGGTCAGCAAACTAAGAGCTGCCGCATGTGTTTTTGTACAGTCCATGAGCTAAGAATCGTTTTAACTTTTTCAAATGGTGGGAAAACAGAAATAAAAGAAATCCCTTTTGTTCACTTGTGAGAATTATATACAATTCAAACTTTAGTGTCTATAAATAAAGTTGTATTAGATTAGAGCCTTGATCTTTAATTTTTATATTGTTTATGGCTGTCTTTCTACTACAAAAATGAAGTTAAAAAGTTGCAACAGAGCTGATTTGGCCTAAAGAGCCTAAAACATTTACTGTCAAGCCTTTATAGATGTTTGCCAACCGCTGCACTAGAGTATCCTACTTCCCATGAGAATGATCTTTCACTATACATTAAAATTAACCATGTTATCCATGTGATATTGGTTAATTTAATTCTTTCCTCTAACATAAAGCTGGGTGCTAAAATATAAAATTACTGAGATTGCAAATGTATGGTCCAGTACCTGGTTCTTGGTAGATTTTCCGATTTACAACCTATCCAGTAAGGCTTCTTGGGATATTGTATTTTCTTCACCACCCAATGACAACTTTTATGATATTTTTAATTTGCTTTTTAAAATTATACTATTTATAGAAATGTTCTAAATCTCATTATCTAGTTGAAAACTCACAGCTCTAAAATTATTTCCAATGAAAAGCATGCAAAATTACCAAGCTTGTGAACAGGTGTTATATATACTATGACAAGCCTGCCTAAATGCCATTATTCATGCACTATTTAAAATAAGAGTAGATCAGCAAGGTCTGTTAGATATTTCATAGAGAAATAGTTTTATTTTCAACAATAGTAAGAAAAAATAATGAAACTTCTATGTGTTATGATCTTCAACATTCAGGCCAGTGTGGGTTCCCTACTATCAATTTTCCATCTGTTTGATTGCCATCTCAGCTACTTTATGCTTAGCTAATTAAAATTAAGTGTGAAGTTGGGCTATTATTGTAGAGATATGGCACCATTCAAACAATTGATTAGGATAATTAAGGACAGCAAATTTAGAAGAACTAATGCCAAGGCCCAATGCATAGAAAAAAACGGGAGCAAGACTCATTCAGTCATCCATTGTAACACAGACTTAGCTGTCAACATATTCTATAATTAATAGTAGTTTCAGGGGATGGGGAACCTAGGTTAAATTTTTCTAGTATATTTGGCCATAATATGCAAGGTAAAAAAGATTAAGGTAACTGCATTATTTTAGGTTTTTGGATATATTCAATATTCTGCCCACTATAATTTTGAACATGACTTAAAAGGCTAAGTCTCATTCAGTAAATGTAGCTGCTATTTAATGTCTGTTACATGTGAAAATAGGGGTAAACATGGGCTCTGACCCACATTGCTTGGATTTGTTCCTACCCCTACTTCTTAATGGCTGTGCAGACCAGAGGAAAGTTACTTCATCTTTTTCTAGCTTCATTTCTTGTACACATGAATAGTTATTGAGGATTAAATATGATATTGCAGGTAAAAAGCTCAGAAAAAATGGAGCATAGTCATTATCCTTACTTTCTTCTAACAACAACCCTTCAAGGTAAGAGTAGCATCCACTTAGCAAAGGAGGAACTTCATGATTAGAGAAGCGAGGGGCTACAGAAATGCAGCTTATAAAAGACACCTTGAAGAGTCAAAGCCAAGAATGGGTGATGTTGAAACTTTATATTTTTCTTCCTATTTCAGCCCATTGACTCTTATAGATTCATCCATTTACATAAGCAGCATCTGTGGACCACACATATAAGATTTAGAGTGCCTGACCAGGTTTCCCACAGTCCCCGAATTTGATTTGTTTAAACTCTGATTTTAACAGCTTACCTGGTAATTCAATGTTATTAGGGAATTTAGGACTATAAAGCCATTCTTTTTAATTTGCAAAGAAATGACGTGTGGAATTGCACACAGATGGAGTTATTTTTGGTGAGGGTCGCTTCTAGCACTCCTCAAATTACACATAGTGAAACCAAAAAATCATCCATATATCTCTCTGTTAGAGAAAGAACGAAAAGAACATTAGCATTAGTTCTTAGGACAATCTTAACTGAAGGCGTACTTGGAATTCAAGAAGCAAGTAAAAAACATTTGGATGCATTTTAAGAGATAATTGCTACCAAATAATTTATGGGTGCAGAGCAATACTCAGGGAGAAAATACCACTAGTTATAACCCAGTAAATTGAAACCAAACAGTCTATATGCTTGGTATCATGTTTAAGATTAATTGGGCCATAGCAGATAGTGCATATTATGAAGATCAAATACTAGGAAAAAGTCATAAAGTTTGAAAACATATCAGTGTATCCCTGCAAATGCCTTTTTAAAAGTATCAATGTAAACAGATGTTAATGACATTGTAAGAGCTAGAGAGAGAGGGAGACAAAGGTGGGGGGCCAGAGAGAGAGAGAATTTCCCTGAAGATAAAAGAGGATCCAATTAACATATTTATAAAAATCATATTTTCCAATCTAAAACCAAAATTTGTTTCTTTTTTCTGCATTAAGACTAAAAGCTCATTCCAAACTTTACTGTCAAAGGCATGGGATGGCGTGAGGGGTGAGGAGGAAGGAGGGGGAGGAGAAGTGGTTTAGATTATTGCATCAACTTATTAGCAAACAATGTTACATTTATTTGGCTAAGGAGTACATGTATCTTTTAATCATGCTATTTAGAATACAACTACATTGTCTTAATGAAGTTTTGCTGTAAAATAACGACTGAAGGAATGAATGGAAAAATACCATTTAACACTTGCTTAGGAGCCTTGAAAATGTCTTCCTTTATTTTTTCCAATAAATAATAGACCTACTACTCCCATGATTCTAAATCACACTGAAATATTGAGGGGTCTGTCTCATTCCAGACAACAAAATTCATCATTAAAGCTATCACACATATATCTTAGAATGCTATTAATATTCAATATATATATTTGAGGGATACAAAACTCTAAGGCTGTGTGAGTAGGTCCACAATTTACTAAGAGTAGGCTTATTCAACTTTGGTACTATTGACATTTTGAAATGAATAACTTTTTGACCTAGTGCGGATGTTCTGTGTTTTATAAGATGTTCAGCAATATCACTTACCCCTTCCTGCTGGATGTCAGTATCACCCTCTTCCAGGCACAAATTTAAAAGGTTCTCTAGATATTGCTAAATGTCCCTTGGGGATGGGGTGCAGACAGGAGAGAGTCAGGTAAAATCACCCCAATGGAGAACTTCTGATTTGGAAAATTAATATTTTAATTATTTTATTGCACAAGATTGGGTTGTATGTACCATTTGTTTCTGTTGCTGCCATGCATTTCCTGTACTATCATCTATCTCTCTATCATCTATTTCTCTCCCTCTCTTTCCCTCTCTCTGTCTCTGTCTCTCTCTCTCTCTCTCTCTCTCTCTCTCTCTCTCTCTCTCTCTCTCTCTCACACACACACACACACACACACACACACATCATTTATTAAATCCATCATAGCTGGGTAGACTATGACTTCAAATATGACTGACAGATAAAGTTAGATAACATTTTTCTTTTCCTCATCCAGGAAACATTCATTGATACTATATATATATATATATATATATATATATATATATATATATATATATATATATATAGACTGCAAAGAAGTTGTACTTTATGTATAGTTGGCCTTAATACAAATTTGTCTGATAAACTTATGTACGTGGAGTTGGGCAATATAGGCAAATCAGGAGTAGGTAGGTTAGAAGAAGAAATCCATAAATTACACTAAACAAAAACTTACAATTAAAAGCATAGTATTATCTAAAATTTTACTGAAGTTAAAAACATGATAAGAAAAAAGACTAATAAAAGCAATACACAAAAGAATTGAAAATTCATTATTCAATTTAAATATTTTTATATATCAACATGGGTTGGATGCTGAAAGTTTTCACAGGTATGAATAATTTAAGTTCTTTTGATGAGATTCAGCTCAGTAAGATTACTAATCTTTTTCCTACATTAATATGCCAAAATATAACTTAGATGTTGAATGTATAAAGAAAAAATTGTGAACAAGTTATGTCTTCTAAGATTCCATATAGTACAGAGGTTAGTGTTTTAAATATTATTTTTGTCATTTTAATAATGGTGACCATGGATCAAGTTAAATAGCTTCTTCAAATCTCAGTTTCCTCAGGCTAAAATGGGACAAGTATGCTTTATAAACATTTCTATTGTCAACTTTATCAGTTAAGTTGAAAAACATTCATTCAATCTTCAATCCCTGCTGTGTTTATGTAATTTTTGTAATTATTATTTTATTTCCATAAATTTAAGGCTAGAAAATTATATTATTTCTATTATGAATTTTAGCCCCAGTGTAGAATTTTATTTTAATTTCATCATAGAAATGTAAATTTAAATGACAATGAGATGCCACTACACACATATTCGTCGTCGTCGTCGGCAGCCGTCCGTCTCGAGAGACGATGGTGTAGCTTCTTAAGAGTCTATCTGCACCGCCGAGAATGGCTGTGCAGTCCGACTCGGGAGCGACACGTTATCTGTCTCCTCCCATGTTGAATCGACATCTTACGATGACGCTGAAGTGTCCTCTCCAGTGAAGCTGAAGCTACAGAGCCTGGGCAGGGTGATATGGAGGGTCTGCTGTTGCCCATGCAGCAGACCCCCCCTCTCTTCGCAGCTGAAGGGTCCAAGGGAAAGACGGAGTCGATACAGCTTGGCTTCAGGTGCGCTGCAGGAGTTGCCGGTGTTGACTACAACGTCAAACCGCCTTAGGGACTCCGGCTCCGGATTTTCTGTTGGGGTTTACTCCCTTAGCCTTTCCCCTGAAGAGGTATGCCGCAAGGCAGCGGAGGTTTTTTGGAGTCAGAGTTTTCCTTCTCTGATGTGCCCTGACTGGAAGATCGAACCAGCGACACTTAGCTCGCAGGCCGACGCTCAATCCACTGAGCCAAACCAGCCAGGACACACATATTAGAATGGCTAGAATCCATAACATTAAGAATGGCAAGGATGTGGAGTGACAGAAACTCTCATTCATTGCTGAGGCAAGTGTAATAAGATGGCACAAATATTTTGGAGGGCAGATAAACAGTTTTATACGAAACTAAGCACATACCATTCAATCCAGCAATCATACTCCTTGGTATTATCCAAATGAGTTGAAAACATATGTCCACACAAAATCTTGTACATGAATATTTATAGCAGGTTTACTCATAACTCTCAAAACAGATTTATTCATAACTCTCAAAACCTGGAAATAACCAAGATGTCCTTCAGTAGGTGAATAGGAAACTCTATTAAATACAAAAGACTCTTATTCAGCACTAAATAGAAATGAGGTATCAAGCTATGGCCCTGGCTGGTTTAGCTCAGTGGATTGAGCGTCGGCCTGCGAGCTAAGTGTCGCTGGTTCGATCTTCCAGTCAGGGTACATCAGAGAAGGAAAACTCTGACTCCAAAAAACCTCCGCTGCCTTGCGGCATACCTCTTCAGGGGAAAGGCTAAGGGAGTAAACCCCGACAGAAAATCCGGAGCCGGAGTCCCTAAGGCGGTTTGACGTTGTAGTCAACACCGGCAACTCCTGCGGCGCACCTGAAGCCAAGCTGTATCGACTCCGTCTTTCCCTTGGACCCTTCAGCTGCGAAGAGAGGGGGGGTCTGCTGCATGGGCAACAGCAGACCCTCCATATTACCCTGCCCAGGCTCTGTAGCTTCAGCATCATCGCAAGATGTCGATTCAACACGGGAGGAGACAGATACTACCATGTCACTCCCGAGTCGGACTGCACAGCCATTCTCGGCGGTGCAGATGGACTCTTGGGAAGCTACACCATCGTCTCTCGAGACGGACGGCTGCCGCCGACGACGGATCAAGCTATGAAAAGGCATGGAAGAATTTTAAACATATATGACTATTTCAAAAAGGCTGGTTTGTAAAGGCTACATACTGTATGATTCCAACTGTATGACATTCTAGAAAAGGCAAAATCATATAGATAGGAAAATTATCAGTGGTTTCCAGATGTTCAGAGAGAACAGGGATGAATAGGTGAAACACAGAAGATTTTTAAGGCAGTGAAATTACTTTACATGATATCATAATAGTGGATATATGTCACTATACATATGTGCAAACCCATCACATGTACAACACTAAGAGTGATAATGATGTGTCAGTGTGGGTCCAAATGTAACAAATGAACTACTGTGTTGGGGATTTTGATAATGGCGGAGGCTATGTATGCGTGTGGACAGGAAGTATGTGAAAACTTTCTGTACCTTTCATCAATTATGCCATAAACCTAAACCACTCTAAGAATAAAGTCTTAAAAATACCCTCGGAAGAGAAAAAACCACAACTAACCTGAGAAAACTTGAAGTAGACATGTCAGCAGCAGTGGGGTATCCAGGACTCAGATGCAGGCCATTTTGAGTCAAATACTAATTGCAGCAGAGTGCTCAGTGTGAATTTACTTGCTTATTATTCAGTGGCACAAATAAATCAAATTGTTCAATGACAGCTATGAAAAATCATATTTTTCTTTTATGAAAAAGTTCACAGAAAATATGAACAGTTGGCAAATTTTTAAAAAATGTTGCAAATCAAATTGTAGCAGATTTTGACCTTTCCTTCTCCACTCCTCTGCCACCTTAAACTGGTAAAACACACATAACACTTATTGAAAATCCTGACAAGACCACATTAAGGAAAAGTGATTTCCCTTCGCTCCCAGTGCCTTCAAAAAAAGCCACTTATTTTGATAGCACAATCAATGAAATACCGGTTTTTCCAGCCAGTCAATTTCCTTTATGCATGTTTCATTTCAAAACCAAATGTTTGTCATTATTTTGCTTTAGAAAGTTACTTTCACCATCTTTCATTTCTAAGCATTGTTGCTATGAAAAGAAAATAGATTATAAATTACTGCTTTTGAGTATACAAGTTAATGGAGTTCTGTGTTTCAAAGGGTATCGTCTAGTGTTTCTTCTGTAATTGTTCCATTCTATAGGGAACTTGAGTAAGTGAATCATTTATTTAAAAAAAGACAAACTTAATTTGGCTACTCGCTGTTAAATTTAATTTGGGAGAATTAAGCATTTATTTATTCATTTAAAAAACTTCTAGTGATAAATTTCTGTGTTCCATATTTAGTACTGAGTGCACAAACATAAATTAAACAAAGATCCTACCTGGAGAGATCGGTAGCCCCTCCCATCATGTGAGGACATGGTGAGCAAGTTGCTGGCTGTGAAGCAAGATAAAAGAGCTCTACCAATCATGCTAGCACATGTATCTTGGCTATCCACCCTCCCGAGTGGTGAGAAATAGATATGCGTTGATGATAAACCATCCAATCTCAGGGATTTTCTTACCTCAGCCTGAATGGATTGAGACAAATTAGCATTAGTAGATGAAGCCGGCCAACTTCTACTGGTCTTTTAAGTCTCAAAATGAACATATTTTCTTCAGAAACACTGACCTCTTAATCTAAGTTGTCCATACATTGTCTTCCAGGTCATCTTTGATTGTGAGAGAATTATTATAGCTTCTTCTGTTGTTCTGAAAGAGGGTAGGCCCCATTAGAGCAAGGGCTGTGCTGTCTTGCAGAGATTCCCAACATGTCCACAGTGCCACAGTGTTTTGACAGCGGGTCAGTAATGTTTATTAAATGAATCAATGGAAAACACAATAAAGAGATTTTTTTTATGTTTTAAATATTTTTATTGACTGTACTGGGGTGACATTGGTTAATAAAACTATATAGTTTTCAGATGTACAGTTCAATAATTCGTCATCTGTATACTGACTTGTGTGTTCACCACGCAAAGTCAAATGTCCTTCCACCACTATTTATGCCCTGTTTACCCTCTTTTCCCTTCACCCTCTGTCCTCTCCCTCTGGTAATCACCATACTGTCTGTGTTTATGAGTTTTTTCAACTTTATTGTTATTGTTTACTCTATTGGAGATGTCTCCATTTTTCCCCCTTTGCCCAGCTCCTCCTAACCCTTGTCCCCGACTTCCTTATATTCATATATGTCCTTTGGCTAATCACTTCACCTGCTTTCATCCTCTCCCCACCACCCCTCTGACAGCTAGCAGTCTGTTCCATGCACCCATGCCTCTGTTTCTATTTTGTTTTTCAGATAATTTTGTTCATTAGATTCGACATATAGGTGAGATCATATGGTACTTGTCTTTCTTTGACTGGCTTATTTCACTTAACAATACTCTCCAGGTCTATCCGCGTTGCCACAAAAGATAAGATTTCCTTCTTTTTTATAGCCAACTATTCTAGTACTCCCTTGTGTAAATTTACCACAGCTTTTTTATCCACTCATCTACTACTGGGCACTTGGGCTGTTTCCAAATCTTGACTATTGTAAGTAACACCTCAATGAACATAAGGGGAGCATACTGTCTTTTGAACTAGTGTTTCAGGTTTAAAATATATGCTCAGATTTGCTTTCTGAAGAGATAATTATTACTAAGGGGGCTACATAACAGAAAGGAAGTGATAGGGGAAAGTTTAAACAAGAGTTAGGGAATTAGTTAATACACTAGAAAGAACCCAGATAATATAATTTAATAATAGGCTTAAATTGATACAAATACACGAACAAGCAAAAACAAAAAACAAAACAAACAAAAAAACCCCATCTTTTTATAGAGATTCCTAAGCTTCATGTGGCAGGGACTGTGGCCTCCTATATTCTAAGGGGCTACCAAAGGGCCTGAAACATAAAGGACACTTGTTAAACATTGTTCAGTGAATGAAAATAAATAATAGCTGGCACAGACCAAGGCTGTACTCTGTTCTATTATTTGCTTTTATCCTCACCAATTCTAGAAGACATTTTCTCTTTCTATCCATAAACTTGACATAAGGAAACTCATGCAATGAAAGGAAAAATAACATCCACACATTTTCCCACAAGTTAAGGTTGGAGCTGGGATTTAAGCCTAGAAATGGCAGATTCCCCAACTTGGGCTCTATCCTGCTGATTCAAGTATAGACACCCACCAATTTTCATATCTTTATTTAAGTCTTATCATTACTTAAGCCTCAATAGGCTTACATATTACTCACTATATCTCAAGGCTCTCCAGAAAAATAGAATCAATAGTATAAGATATAAAGAAAGATATGTAAGAGATTTGTTACAGGATTGGCTCACAAAATTATGGAGACCAAGAAGTACTATGATTCTGCTGTCTGCAAGCTGAAGATCCAAGAAAGCCGGTGAGGTAGTTCTAGTCTGTCTGAAGGCCAGAGAACCGGGGAGTTTATGGCATAACTCAAAGTCCAAGGTCAAAGGCATGTGAGCCAAGGGAGCCAATGATGCAAATTCAATCTCAATTCTAAGGCCTAAGAACCAAAAGCATTGATGGCCAAGGGCAGGAGAAGATGGATATTCTAGCTCAAGCAAAGAAAGCAAAGTCATACTTCCTCTGCCTTTTTGTTCCATTCAGGCCCTTCAGGGATTGGATGATGCCCAACAGCACTGATGAGGTAGATCTTCTTTTCTCAGTCTATTGATTCAAATATATTAATCTCTTCCAGAATCACCCTCACAGACACACCACAAAAGAATGTTTTACCAGCTATCTGGGTTTCCCTTACCCCGGTCAAGTTGACACATAAAATTAATAATCACAATCCCTTAAAATTTTGTAGGCACGTCCTAATTTATGATTTATCTGCATTGCCTGTTATTCTAGTTATTATGGCTATGTAAAACATTATCACGAAAGGTGTGTTTTAAAACATTGACAACATTTATTTTATTCATTAATCTGTAATTTGAACAGGTTTTGGCCAGGTGACCTCTTCTCGGCTCTGATTGGCATCGGCTGTAAAGCTGAGATGATCTGAAGCCTTACTCACTCACACATCTGGCTGGCAGTGAGTTCTGAGCTGGGGCAGTCAGCTGGAGCAACTCCATATGGTCTCAACAGTGGCCTGGGCTTCCTCACAGCATGAGGAACGGGTTCTAAAGGTAAACATCTGTAGACATAAAGGGAGTAAAGAGAAAAAGAGAAACAGAAAGAGAGACCATATCACCTCATATGACCTAGTCTTAAAATTCATACAACATCTCTTCTGTTATACTCTTTCATTAGACTGAGTCATTTATACCAACCAACACTCAAGAAGAAATTATATACCATAGTTATATTGAAAAGTTACAAAGTTTTAGAAGAGCATATGGGATTAAAAATATCGCTATTGGTATATAATCTCTCTCATCAACCACTGCAAATCAGGGAAATTCCTTTAGAAGATAAAATATAGATTTTTTTTCTATTTAAAGAAGGGATAAATTCTTTATAAATGTTAATAATATCAGTAGAATATTTACTCAGTGCTTGTATTCAGTTTTCATTCTAAACTGATCTACTGTGAGGTAGATCTCAGTATTATCTCCATTTTCCGGTTGCAGAAATGGATGCAGAGAGAAGTTCACTATTTTGTTCAGTGTTTCACAGCTCGTCAGTGACAAAGCTGGCAGGAAAGCCCAGGAAATCCACATCCACCACTAGATATTACACATGACTGCCTTTCCAAAAAGAGTCATGAAAAAAAAAATTCTTACTCTATGGATATTTTGATGGTTTGATCTCCTTCCCTCACATACACATTCTTGCCATTCACACATTCCAGATATGCACAATCTAGTTTAATTATACTGACAATACACCCATTTCAAACATCTTCAAAGAGAAACCCCATGAAGCAACTGAATTTCATGTATTTTGGCAGACAGGACCTTTCCTTAGAAAGCATTAACACAAAACACCCCTACAATTCATCAGTCCTTAATGTAAGAACAAATAATTAAGTGTAGGATGTGAAGAAAGAGTACAAGATACATTTGAAATGGTTTTTTTTTTTTAGATTACTATTATTATTCTGTTATAGTTGTCCAAGGTCTTCCACTTTGCTCTCCTCTGCCCCACCCACCCCCCACTCCCACTGTCAATCCCCACCCTGTTGTCCATGTCCGTGGGTCATTCACACATATTCTTTGACTAGACACTTCTCCTTCTTTCCACTATTATTCCCCTCTCCCCTCCCCTCTGGTCTCTGTCAGTCTGTTCTTTGTTTCCATGCTTCTGGTTCTATTTTGCTTATTTGTTGTTTTTTTCATTAGGTTCTTCTTATAGGTGACATCAAATGGTATTTGTTTTTCACCAAGTGGCTTATTACACTTAGCATAATATTCTCCAGTTTCATCCATGCTTTCACAAAAGATAGGTGTTCATTCTTTTTTCCTGCTGCATAGTATTCCATTGTGTAAATGTACCACAGTTTTTTGATCCACTCACTTACTGATGGGCACTTAAGCTGTTGCCAGCACTTGGCTATTGTAAATAACACTGCTATGAATACGGAGTGTTTAAGTTCTTTTGAACTGGTGATCTGTGGGGGGTACCTGACCCAAAGATCCCAGATGCAGATGAAATGGCTGACTCCGAGGTGAAATGTCTGAGGAAAGAGAAGGGGAGTGCCTCTCATTGGAGGACACTACCAGACCTTCTCTGGGTCTGAGATTTTATTAGATTGGTTACATGCAGAAATGCATGACTTGAGGAGGTAGCCCCCTCCTAACTATCCTTAGGAAGGACAAAGAGAAACATAAATCAACATATAGTGATAAGTGGTTTAGACTTCAAGACCAGAATACATTGCAAAAGTTTAGACTACAGTCCCGGAGTTAAACATCCTGTTGATATAGATTTGGAGTTACACAAGGCAGGGCAGGCAGAGCAGGCTTTACTAGTATCAAAGAGCACATTGAATTTTTATCTTTTTCCTAAGACCCTCTGAAGAGTGGGAGTGGTAGTGTAGCAATTGAGGTATGCTAACCAACTATCTTTAAGGATCATGGGGTCATATGCTTTTCTCTGCTCAAAGTAGCGGTCAGTATCCAATACCATAAAGACCAGTCTCCCACAGATTTGGAATTCTATTTGCCAATGATGATACATCAGACAAAGATTTGATTTTCAAAATATATAAATAACTCATTCAACTCAACACAAGGAAGACAAAAAAATCCAATTAAAAAATTATAAAGGGCTTGAATAGACACTTCTCCAAGGAGGACATACAGAGGGCCCACAGGCATATGAAAAGATGCTCTACCTCACTAGCCATCAGAGATGCAGATTAAAACTACTATGAGATATCACCTCATACCTGTCAAAATTGCCATTATTAATAAATCAATAAACAACAAGTGCTGGTGAGGATGTGGAGAAAAAGGAATTCAGATTGATGTAGTCACTGTGGAAAACAGTAGGGAATTTCCTCAAAAAAACACTGTCTTCCTAAGAACAAAAGTTATGACTGATTTAAACTCTTCATAACCTGACCACTACCTGTAGGAAAATATTAAGGGAACAGTTAGGGGATATTTGAGTGAGATAAAGCTATATATCCTGTTCTTAACTGAAATGGCTTAGGATCTCTTCTCAAAATAATGCTAATGAAAACTTGAAATATTTGGTCAGGTTATCTAAATTAATATTGAATGGCCAATATTAACACAGATACTTATTTTTTTCTAGCTCTGTGAGATTATCCATTATCAAAGCACTACTACAATTTCAGAGACACATTATTGACTATTAAAACCTCAATATTTGACATCATTGCAAAATAATGTTAACTTATGAGTTTTTGGCAATGTAATAAGTGTTATCATTATTATAAAAATAATTTAATGATTGGCTTTTTGCATCTGATGCATAAAAGAAAGAGAACTAGCCCTTGACTTCTAAATTCTAATCACACAAATAAAATAATAGTTATCTGTAAAAATTCTGAAAAGATTCATGATATTTATGTGCATCTTTGAGAAAACGGATATTTATGTACATGAGCTGATTTAAAAAAAAACAACTAAACTTTAGTCATATTGTCAGTACACAACCCGATTATTTAATCTACAATTTATAGTATGTCTAGTGTAAAGAATTTATCATTTGTGATTTGATATTTTAAAACTCATATAAGATATATTCTGTTTTAGTTTGACACCAAATTGTTAAGTTAAATAGGTTAACATTGTTCAACATATGTTGGTTGTATTTCAAAATAATTTGGCCTCCTTTAAAATGTCAAATTGTTGAGTTGGTTTTGGAATATTCCAGTAACTCACTCTGACAATGTGGGTTGTAGGTGAGATGGATAATAAGAAACACCTGGATCAGCTAGTCGGCCATCAAGTGAAATCATAAAAGAGAAAGGTTTACAGATACAAGTCCATAAAATTTAGAATGACAAAATACCACAAAAGCTATATAACCAAACTGACATATTTCATGGATGAGGAAAATAGGTCAAGAAAAATGAGTTACCCAAAGTCACACAGCTAATTAGTGTATAGTCAGCCTAGAATCCCAGTCTTTGTTCTCCTGTCCAGGGCATCTTCCAACTATGCCCTGCCATCTGGCTAAAAATATTTTGTGGGAAAACTAAAACATATGCTTCCTTTAGTATTACTTTACTTGCTTTAAGGAAAAAAAAAAAAAAAAAAAGAACAACAAAGCACACCATTTCTATGTGATAATAACTCTGAAAAAAACAACCAAGAAAGGTTCCTACAAAGTTAACTCTAAAACTGTAGTTAACCCTGGTAACAGCCAGTAGTCTGGCCTTTAAACCCTGACCTTTAAAAACATTTTTACTATATTGGCTTTTGATGTTTGAAAGTTTAGTGCATTGAATAGGGGCCACCCAAAGTACCAAGTCTTAATCTCAGGGATTTTTAAATATTGCCTAATTTAAAACAAGAGTCTTTTCAGATTAAATTAAATTAAGAATTTTGAATGAAGAGATTACCCTAGAATATCCGGGTGGACACTAAAGGCCATCACAAATATCAAGAGAGAAAGGTAGAGGGAGATCAGACAGAGGTGAGAAAGTAATAGGAAGAACAAGGCAGGAATTGGAGGGAGTCAGCCAGAAACCCAGTGTATT
Organism: Furipterus horrens; assembly: GCF_987537825.1. Taxonomy (NCBI): domain Eukaryota; kingdom Metazoa; phylum Chordata; class Mammalia; order Chiroptera; family Furipteridae; genus Furipterus; species Furipterus horrens. The sequence continues at coordinate 197,063,204 of NW_028327173.1, read as the reverse complement.
AGTCAGAGCTTTCCAGAGAAACAGAACCAATATGATGTGTATATTCACAGAAAGATTATTATTTGTTTAAGGAATTGGCTCATGTGACTGTGAGACCTGGTGAGCCCAAGACCTTACGGAAGAGACTGCAGGCTAGACTCAGGGAAAAGTTGCAGTTTGAATCCAAAGGTTGTAGAACCAAGAAGAACTTATATTACAAAGTCTAACAGGAGACTTTCCTCTTGCTCAGGGAAATTTGTATTAAGTCCTTCAGTCTGACCAGGTGAAGACCACTCATATTATGGAAGGAATATGCTTTACTCAAAGTAGACTCATTTAAATGTAAATCTCATTCAATATGCCCTCACTAAAACATCCAGAATAATCCTTGACCAAATCTGGGCACTGTGGCCCAGTGAATTTCACATATAAAATTAACCATCACACCTTGGATTGTTGGCAGTCACCGGAAGCTAAAAGAAGCAAGGACCAGATTCCAAGAGCATCTGGCAAAACATGGCCCCATGGAATTTTGGATTTTTGACATTCATACGTGTGAAAGAATAAATGTATTTTGTTTTAAACTACCAAATTAGTGCTAATTTCTTTTGACAGCCTCAGAGAACAAGCACAACTATGTTTTGTATTTCCCTTTGGTTTGGTGTTTATTTCCTTTTTGTGTTTTTTTAATTCATATACTATGTATATTTAAAAATCAAAATCAACTATGTAAATCTCTTAGTACATGAAATAAATACACAAGGGGACATAGTGTTCCAACCCCATGAGTTTCTGCCCCATTGTACCAGCCACTGTCATACAAACAGGAGCCTTTAATTGTTGTGAGAATCAGATTTTCATTGGGTAAAAACAAGTGAAAACATAGTTCCCCAAGAAAATGTTCTTCATCATCAAAATCTTATGTAAAGGAAAGCATATGAGAAAGTTTATATCAGCATAGAATTAACAGCTTCTAACACCAAGAAAATAAACAAGAAGAGTGAGCTCTTTGGTCTGACCCATCATAGTCTCAACTGTCCCACATGCTCTTTTTGATCTGTGTTTTCCCTTTATTGAGCCAATGTTCTCTCAGTTCCTGTTTTAAAGTCATTGTGAGTATTGAACATGGAAAATGGCACCAATGAATAAACTGAAGTTGATCCCAAACAAAATCCATAGCTGGGAAGTCATACATAACCACATACAAACACAAAGCAGTCATATATTGCTTTACCACTTAAAAGAGTGCTTGGCATATCATAGTGCTATTTGTAAGTTTGTCATATATATAAGCAAATAATTTCAAAATGTACCACTTAAAATAAATAAAAGTACAATAAAATATGTTAGAAATGAATCCCACGAAAGATGCAAATTAACAATTTAAATATTTGTAAAGCTTTGTAATAATTAAAGAACAACTAATACATTGAGATATACAGTATCTGTAATAATTTTAAAATATAATATGATGTTTGTTTCTCCCCATTAAAATAATCTGTAATTCAATTCTAGTCAAATCCTTAGGACAATCCCTGTAGAACCTATTAAAATAATTCTAAAATTTAGGTTGAACAGCAAAATTTCAGGAAGAGTCAAGGTAATCCTAGGGAAGAACAATCTGGGAGGACTTTACAGCCAGATAACAAAGCATATTATAAAACCATGGTAATTAGATAAATAAAACCATCATGCATTGCTAGGAGGTTAAAATGATATAGTAAAATGTTATAGTCACTCTGAAAACACAGTTTGGTAGTTCAAGAACTTAGACATGGCATTACTATCTGACACAGGAATTAAATTCCTAATTATATTTCCAAGAGAAAGGCCCACACAAAAACTCGTAAATGAATGTATTTTGCAAAATTATTTTTAATAGTCAAAAAGTGAATCAACCCAAATGTCTACCAAACTGATGAATGAATAAATAAAAAACAGTGTATCCAAATAATTATTACTCGGCAATAAAACAAATGAAATATTGCTACATGCTGAAACATGAAACAAAGTTCAAGTGAAAGAAACTTGTCACAAAGAACCCCATACTATATTATTTCATTTACATGGAATTTAGGAAACAGGGAAATTTACAGAAAACAAAAGTAGATTAGTGATTTTTAAGCCAGGGATAGAGATGGTCATAGGTAGGAAGAGTTGGGGAGTGATTGCTAACCGACGTGTGATTTCTTTAAGGAACGATAATAATGTTCTAAATTAGATCACAGTGATGGTTGCACAGTCTTGTGAGTGAACTAAAAATCATTAGCTTTTACACTTTAAATGAATGAATTGTGTGATATGTGAATTGTATCTCAATAAGTAATCACTACTATCTGTGCATAGTTAAACAAAAAGGAAAATTAAACAGATTCAAAATCCTAGAAATAAAAGCTTTCATATAACTAAACTTGATATAGCATTTAGTATTGAACTAAGTGGGAAACATTTTTCAAAATACCTAATTCTAGGAAGAAGTGATAAATATTATAGACAAAACTGAAAACACTTCTTGTGTGAATTATTACAAATATGTTAGAAGAGAATTTAGAATTGTTTAGCACAATTGAAGATATCCATAACCAGTAATTCAGTTTCTAAGTATATTCCCTAGCAAAACTATTGGGCATATACATCAGGAGATATTTACAAAAATGTCCATGTTGTTATTATTTGTTATAGTGGAAAACTAGAGAAAAGCAAAGCATTGGCATTGGAGTACTACCTGGTGATATGATGACTCAAACATAACATTGAAATAAAATAGAAGGTCTTAGAATAACATATAAAGTATAATTTTGATCTGAATATGGCAAAAATATAAGAAATAAATACTATATTGTTTAGGATATAGAAAAGAACATTCAGTGGAAAGAGAGTCATGGGACTAAGGTCAGGTATACATGACAGCTGAAAGTTTTGGTAAAGCTTTGTTGTTGGTATATACATAGTTGCTTTACTGTTATTTTTATTGTTTCAAAAAGAGCAATCATTTATTTCATGTTTTGTATGTATAATTATTGTAAAAATCTTGAAACTTAAAAGAAAACGTTTTTGGTATTGTCTCATTTGGAAAGTGAGAAGGTGAGGTGATTTTTGTGGAAATTAATTTTAGAAACTCAGAAATTTCAATTAACCTATTTACTTCACTCATCTTTGTAATTAGTAAAGCTATCTTATTAAATATTAAATGTATATGCAAAAATTTAATAGCTTACAGAGAGAATCCTTTCATCCCCTAAAATAGTTCACAGAACTATTTTCTTATCCTCTAAACCACAGAATTTTGTTTTGTTTTATTTCTAAATAGCACCTGGGTATATAGAGGTAAAACCTTTCTTTTGCTGCCTTCTTCATACATCAGAACAGACAAATAAGTTTTGGTCTGAGTGTCTTGAAGACCTCAGCTTTTAAATTTATAAATTCTTATAGATGATCTTTACCATGGTATCAGGATAAACATTTCAATTTAAAAAGCCCATCAAAAAAACAAAAGTGAATTGAACCTAAATTAACTCAAGTTCATCCTTAATAGTTTCTTTTGATATTCTCAATGAAATGCTTCCTTAAAATCAGCTTTACTAGAAGGTGTAATAAGAAACTAAATGTTAGTTTTTATTGCTTCCAAATATGGAGGCAGCTCAATATTTCATTCAAGAGTTTTAGTGATACCATTTGTGAGTAGGTTATGGGGGACTGGCCTAGAGCCAGGTTCTTGGCTCTGATCACGCACTCAGTGATGGTGAGGTTCCCCCTCCATGCGGCACATCAAGGAAACAAAGCTACTCTGTGCATCTGATTTATTTTGCTACAATAATCACAAGTTTATTATTGGGCTTTACCTCTTATTCAACTTCTCATTACCTATCCAGCTGAGTGTCAAAAATCCCCATGTGGAATACATTTTATAGGGGTACCAATGCAAGTGTATATATACTGAGGCTTTGACAATTAACGCAGATTTGTATAGAAGTTCCAGATCTGAAAAGATATATGAAAAATGTGGAGAATATAAGCAAGTGAGGGAGGAAAGGGAGAGAAAGAGACAGAGAGAGAAAGAGAGGCTTTATATTTACTCTTCCAAGAAAAACTTCTTTTGTTTCTATAACTTACTCAAAGTGAACTTTTATTCACTGAGTCAATAAATATGTTTTGAAAACTAGTATGTGTCTGGAAACTGTATTAGGTACTACTGTAAAATTCCTAGAGGATTTCCCAAGAAATTTCCCTGTTATGTCACTTGGCATAGAGGTATAAAGGCCATATAATCTTAATAAAACTGTTTAAAAGATTAAACAATTTGTCTATTACAAAACTTGGCACAAGAGCTTGAAAGACCATATACTCTAAACAAACACGTTGAAGAAAGTAAAAAAAAAAATTGTTTACTGCAAAAATTTTTATGACCATTGATATATAAATATTCATTACAGATCTTCAAAAGAAGTATATTTATGTGTTTTTCTAAGCTTATATGATTTAATAATACTTTTTTATGTCTTTTATTTATTACAGACAATATTTTGGAAAGCAACTATTTCAAGGGAATATAATTTAGAATTATTGATGTAATAAAAGGTTCTGATTAAAGATTTGGTTTACTCCCAATTTTTGTTTTAGTAGAGAAAAGACAAAGAGTTAAATTTGGGTAAATCTAGGGTCAAATTTAGGCTATTGTTATTATGAATATGTAGTATAATTGAGCCATTAAAATTATATATATGTATATGATACAAATATTTTTGGTAAATATATTTGTGTAATAATATATCATAAAGAGTATTTTGAAGTTGACATTTAAGAGTACACTAAATTAACCAGTACTGTGCCTGTCATAGAATAGTTCAATAAACTGTAGCTCTTAGAATGATGATGATGATGATGATGACAAAAAAGGATAAAAATAATATAAAACATTCTAGCAATAAAACACAATATCCCAATATGCCAGGAATGAATCCTTGGACCCCATTTGGCTTCCCTGGAGCAGTATTTTTAGCACCAGAAACCCAGCCATTATCTTTTTCTTGCTTTGCTGCTTATATTGGATATTTAATTTCCACTTTCCTATTTGACTGATAATATCTCGAGTCATGGCCAATCTTCTAGAATCCTCTTTCCCCACCTAGCTTCTTCCAACCTAGTTCTTGGGTAGTACTTTTATTTCCCTCTTATATCTCTTCAATCCTTAAAATCATTTTAAGAATTCACTAATATCCTGGAAGAATCAGAGAGAGGCTCTTCCTGATACAGGTTTTGAGTAACCTCTCATTGCTCTACCCTTTCTCTAGGCATGGATTACACTATCCCCTTACATCCTCAATCAATTGTTCAAAGAAATCAAAGCTAGTAATTTGATAAAGCACTGTGATTGAATCACATATAACTATGTTTTCAATGTGGCAGAGTAAATAATACTAGTACTCTGTCTTGAAAACCTTATACCTTGTCATTTTCATGCACAAAGAGAAATTGCTATCGAGTGGATACAGGTTTATTTTCAGCAGAGGAGTGGGGCTATGCCAAAATGAAAGGCAATGAGTGTTTATTTGAGATCAAGAATTGTAATCCAGATTCAGGCAGAGACCTAAACTGCGTCACAATTTCAGAGTAAATCCAAGGAGTTTTATAGGAAAAAAGGGAAAGAAAAGAAATACATAAATAGAGGACAGGAATTTCTATTGGTGTTAATAAACTGAGTTACTCTGTATCTATACATGGCTGGTTACTAATTTTATCTTCAAAAAGAATCTTCATATTTAACAATTCTTGTGGTCAGAATGTCTGCTTTCTAAATAGCTTAGCAAATAGTTGTTTGAAAGACAATACTAGTTTGGTCCAATTAAAAGGTCTGTTCTAGTTCTAACAGTCCAGAGGTTCAATGGCTGCTCTAGCTCCATTTTTATTATTATTTTTCCCTTTTTATTGAATTTATTTGGGTGACATTGATTAATAAAACTATATAGTTTCATTATAAATCATCTTTATTGTACTGTCTGTTCACCACCCCGTCAAATCTGCTTTTATTCCATTTATTCTCCTTTTACCTTCTTTTTCCTTTATTCTGTTCTCAATGTATGAGTCTGTTTCTATTTGTTTGTTAGTTTATTTTGTTCATTAGATTCCACATATGAGTGAAATTATATGCTACTTGTCTTTCTCTGACTGGCTTATTTCACTTAGCCTAATGTTCTCTAGGTCCATCCTGCTTTCTGCATTCACTATTCTGAATATGAGTGCCATTTAACACTAATATTTTTAGGTTTTATATTCAATGGCTCTTCCATATATGCTTATTTATACAACAGTTATTGATTGGATACTGTTATAAATGATTTTGATACTATTAGAAATACTTTTGTATATTTTCAACTTAATTCATACTTTTAACCTACAGAGTGTTATGACTTTTTTAACAACTTAAGTAACTTTCAGAATGTAAGTTGGAAAACTGAATTATTTCTGTAAGATGCACATATCATACAAATTCAAGTGAAAACTGGGTGTGATTGAAAAATCTCACATGAAGAAATACATGTTCTCAATACACTGCAGCAAGAAACTATTTTAAATGCCATTGGTTACAAATTATAAATACGTTCCAAAATTTGAAAATCAGCGTTTATCTATATACATTTATTATATTTCTGCTAGAGATAAAGAGAGAGCAAGATAAAGTGAGAGAGGGAGGGAGGGAGAAAGAGAGAGAAAGCAAATTAAATTTAAGGTAAGAGACCTTTATGGGGAGAGAAACATTTTTATAATTTGGAAGGAAGCTATTGAAGTCATATGGCCTCATTAATCACCTTCTGCCAAAATCTCAACAAAATCTGAAGCCATTTCCAAAATAGTCTCTTTGTGCTCAAGACATAAAAATGGCTATAATAGTTAAACTCTTAACTTTCTGCTAAATTCCCTAGAAGTAGTCAAGAAACCAGCAGTTAAAAGGCTAATAGTGGACCTATTAAAAATAACAAACTAGGATCTATTTAATTATATGGTGTGTTAGTAACTGCCATTGAAAAACAAAATTGAGCAGGATAATATCTGAATAAGTGTTAGATTAAGAAAGAGGAGTGTGCTAATAAAAAATTAGCTCATTAGCAATGAGTAATAACATAATTTGAAAGCATTATACATGACCCAAGAAAAACAAGTGTACAAGCTTGGCTTTCTAAACTGGTAAGAGTTTGGCAAAACTTTATTTAGACTGGACCAAAATTTGATTCCTTTCCAGGCTTGAAAGCTGAATCAACACAGACAGAATGAAGTGTAAATTTTGGGGGACAATTATGTATAATTTGGATTATTAGATATCCTTTTCCAAGGTCCACTGTATAATTTGAGTTTAAATTTTTTGTTCCTTCTGTATGATTAGTATCTGGAATGAAAGAAGGTGTTAATGGTACTACAGGGACCATGGAAACATTCAAAAGTCAATCATGTTGGTCTGAAAACAAAAATTCCAAAGAAACTTTATGTTGAGAAATGAAGAAAATGATACTTATGTGCACTGATTTTGTCTCAAAAAGTAATATGTATGTTCAGGTGGGAATGGTGAAATTATTTTTTAACCAAAAATTGGGGCATACGTTGGACAATTTATTCCATGTGAAATATTTATATGAAAAGACTTACAATCTTATTAAATTAAACCAACAATTAACAAATCACCTTTATTAAAAATGGGTATACTCTCAACCAGAATAGGGCCTGGCATATAAATTTCACACCAGTATTTTGAATTGTTGTATAAAATCTTTCAGGAAATTAGAAATTTCCTGATAAACCAAAATCATTTAGTCAGTTCACATTTAGGCATTCAATTTAGGCTCAAAATAACCCCTCTTTGTTGTCAAAGTGTTTCTTGAAAGGAGCCTTCCTTCTGAATTGTGTGAAGAATTGCACCAATTATCCATTTCACACAGCTCAAGTCTAAATGTAGCAAGATAATAGACTAAGGCACAGCTAAATTGGACCATACACCATGTTACAATGGTTGTTATAGATCGCTTGTGGTATTGCTTGGTTTATATAGCTATAGCAATCCATATTCTCTTAAAACATAGAGGAGGAAAGTCATGGAATTTACTGCTACCAGCCTATCAGGATTACAGGACCACCCAGAATCTCCATACCTCTCTCTGCTTTTCTGGCTGCTTAGACCAGTGATACTTGAACTTGAGAATCATGTGAATCTCTTTACTAGGAAAAAGTGTCCCCAAATTTAGCTTCAGTTATTAGTTTAATTATGTGAATTTTAATGCTCTTTGCTGTAAATTAAAGCTGTGAATTTTTTTTTTTTGATAAAACAAGCTTTACCACACTGCATTGTTTCTTCTTTGCTTTTTATTACCTTAAAAATAATTCAGGCTGAATGATTCTTTTCTAGGCAAAAGGTAGTTTAATATCAATATGCTTGTTGGATGAGGTTTAAAGACTTAAAAATTAAAGACAAATTCCCACAGAATATACTCATAAATACATTGTTTTACTTTGTTTTAAGAAAAAATAATTCAAAATGTAATCAATACATGTCTGGTTAAGACGTCTGTGTTTAAAAAATACAAAATTTAGGTCAAGCATTTATATTTCTCATATGATACACATATGTATATATGAATACGGTAAATGAAGTACATAAAAATAGTAAAAGACAAACTGCTAATGCTTCTCTAGGAATAAAATTGGTACTTTAAAATATATGCATTTGAAGATATTAAACTATGAAATTAACTCCTGCTTTAAGGTTTATCATTAAGATTAATTATCATTTTTATCTACTTTTTTGCTACCTCATTTAGTTAGCATACATTTTTATATGACTTTGGAACATGTAGAGGCGTTAAGAAGCTACTGAGGTGACCAACTTCCAATGAGAGAATGCATGTAGGCTTCAGTGTTTCAATTCATGGGCATATTTTGATTGTTAACAATAAATTAAGATAATACATTGGCTTACAGGATTAATGTTGACCTTTTACCAAGGATTCCTGACAGAACAAATTCTGTCAATCATTCATAGCAGTGTTGTAGTTTGAAGGGCCAACTGTACTCTAGCAGGGAACCAAATACGCTTTAAACATTGAAATCCATGAAGCAGATCTAAATTAAGATTAAGTATCAGATTCAGACGTTGGTAGGCTGAATAAGTTTCTCTCCCCACCCCCGCCACCCCCTGCAAAAAGAACACATCCTGTTCTCCAGAACCTGTGAATATGTTACCTTATATGGCAAAAGGACCTGAGATGGGGGGATTATCCTAGTGGATCCAAAGGGTCGGCTCAATGTAATTGCAAAGTCTCATAAGAGAGATGCAGAGAGGTCAGAGTAGTAGAAGAATGTGTGACAAACAGAATAAAAACAGAGGTTGACACTGATGTGGAGAAGACACAAGCTGAACAATGTGTGTAGCTGCCACCCATTAGAAAAAGTAAGGAGTGTGTTCTCCTCTAGGGTTTTCAGAGGAAAATAGAACTGTCAATCCCATTGAGACTAATCTTGGACTCTCGGCTTTCAGAGCTATGTGAGAATAAACTTATGTTGTTTAATGACATTATATCTGTAGTAAGTTTTTATAGCGACAAGAGCGAACTATTGCACAGATGTGAATGTTTTAGGGGGAGGTGAGAAGAGAAAGAAACTCAGGTGCCTGTAGTCATGTTCTTTCTTTCTTTTTTTTTTTTTTTTTGGAGACAAAATTTGGAAAAATATGATGGTATATGGTAGATATTATATATTTCCACAAAATCTGACATTCACCCTGTCCTGGTGGGGGGAGGGCAATGTTTTTAATGCCATTTGACATTCTTCCAACATCTTCTCCACATTTCTATTTAATTTTAAGGGGTTAATCGAATACATTTGTAGGCCAGAAATCCTAAATTTTTTTCAAATTGATGTCTTCTGTCAGATAACAAGTCATCATGAAATATATTTTGTTTAATATTTAGGATACAAATTTGAAACTTCATAAGATAAACTTCCATTGTTGAACTTTGATTATCAAATTCAAGTGAAAAGACTTAGAAAATAAAATTTGATTGTTGTCTGGTAGTCAGAAAGTGTAGGTTCTAGCTGCAACTGGTGTGTGAGTAAATTGATAAATATTGTCATTTTCTACTATTCTAATTATCAATATAATGCTGAAAATAGAATTGTAACTAAGACATTTGTCATCTCTAAAGTGTATTATGGCATGAAATGATAGTGAGCATTTTTTGTTTTTAATCCTAGGAATATTTCCAATATGGGGTTCAAAGGACAAAACAAGTAGACTCTATGAGAATCCTGGAGGAATCTGTACCAAAGAACTGAACCCCAGGATTACCCTTCATTAGGGCCACCATGTCCCAAGAGTCACACAGCATTCGCTGCGAAAAAGAAACTGCCATCACAAAGTTATGAGAGTGGGAATGGTGGAAAGTGGCAAAAGATATTTGACGAAGGTTACTGTTACTAAATTCAGCATTTATTTGAGCAAGTGTAGATCAAACTCAACCACTATAACATTTGCAAATATTTTCAAGAGAATCAAATCAATTATTATGTAAAATATAATTTCTGTAAGTAGGCTTATCTTAGTCTTCCTGTTCAGCTATGTTAGTTTTTTTTTTTTTTTTCCAGGCTGAACTTCTAAGATTTCTTTTTTAAATAAAGCAAAATTTTCAGCTACCTTATAGTACTTTGTAGTTATAACAAATTTTTCAAAACTTCAAATGTTTCTAGTATGTTTTTTTAAAGAACAAAAACATTGAAACTTTAGAAATACAAAACATTGTTCATTCAATATAAGAAGCAGAGAACTGGAAATCTGTAGATTACATCTTTTTTACCTGAGGCAACGGGAACATTTTAGCTTAATTTTGGATTGTCCTTGTGAGTAGGTGGAAGGACAAGACAGCTTGGCAATCAAAATTGTCACTTCACTCTCACTTCAGATAACGCTAGACTTTTCCCACACTACCGCAAAATAAAATAAAAGGCAGAGGAACTTTATATTAGTAGCATATGTGTCTACATTGCATAATAACGCAAGCTGGTAAGAATAAACTTTTAAAGTTAGTCCGCCTGGGTTTAAATCTCAATATGCTTTCTCATTACCTATAGCCATAGACAACTTCACAAAATCTCTCTAGGGATTAATAAAGCCAAACTTCCAGATGGACTATTGGGACTATTCTGAGTTTTAAATGTAGTAGTTCATATGAGGCACTTTCCAACCCAGTCTCATCAAATCCTTAAATGATAGCTATTGCCATTTACTAGCAATTTTTATTTGTTAACCTTTTCTAATTCACATTAATTATTTAGTGATGAAGATATCATAAGTAAAGATACAACTAAAACAAAAGCACTTGAGCTTAGGACCAAAGACAAAAACCTGACAGTGAAGGATTTCTAATAGAAATAATCATTTTAGATTTTAATTTTCACATGTGAAATGTATACATAAGTTTTTAAATTGCAACATTCGAACATTTACCATTAAGGAATGAAAATCGTAAACAATGCTTATAAATTTCATATATGTGGTTCACAAAGGGCTTGCATTTATAGATTATTGGAAGTCAAAATAAGGAGTTGAACTCATTTACCATCAAGTTGTTTAATGGCATAAATGTCTTTCTTTGACACCTGTTACACTAAAGCTTAATCTCCTTCTAGTCTCCATCTGTGAAAAAAGAACATCCCCTCATTTGCTCAATTCTATAAAATGTCAGCCAAGAGCAGTAAACAGACAACTGAGCATCAAAACAGTATATTTGATTCTGTGCTCTCTTTCCAGGAACTGACCTCTTTAATTATTTCCTATGAGAAGAAATAATTTCCATCATAAGGAATTTCCTTCGTGGATTAAGGCTTTAAGAATGAAACAGTATTTGAGTTATTTTTCTGCTCATATTGGTCTTGTTTTGCTAGTCCTCCTTGGTTCTGGAATAATGTTCTGGAGCACTTCAGTTTGTCTCCATAAACTTCCCTGGTGATGTCCTTAAGCCAAATTTGGAAAATTTGCAGAAAATCCCTCAGGATATTTATTTTACTTTCCCTCCTGAATTCTTTCCATTTGCTTACTGAAAAATCGTGATCCTGATAACATCATTCTCTCATGACTTTTCTCATTCTAAAGTGGCTGCTTATTGAGGTCTGTTCATTCCCAGCACTAGCAGAGACCTAGTCCCATCCTGGTGGTTGACTCAGATAGAGTTGGAAAAAATAAGCACTCACTTCCTTGCAGCCTTGGGCGAAGAAATATAGTGTTCAGCCAAAGTGATGCGAGGGTAAAAGCTCAAACTCAGTGTGGCTGATAGACCAATAGGCACACTAGGCCCACCCGCAACTCGGCAGATGAGGTAACCCGTGTACTCCAGAAGGGGCACTAGGGGAAGAACTGCAAGGATGTTGACACTAAAAGTGACCCTAAATGCTAGCTGTCTCAAAGAGCGTGGTATAATTGCAGTCAGGAGACAGGTGGGTCATCTGTTGGATTGTCGTTAATGTGAACTATTTTAGGTTTACATAAAGTCACTGCTGCTCTCCTGGGGTGTGATCTCAATCAGTGAATGATCTCCGAGTGTCCCTGCTCTGAGTGACAAATTCCTCATCTGTAGAGGTGAGGCTAGAGACCTACCTCACTTGGGATAAGCTTTGAAAATGAAACAATGCCACAAGATTTCAGTAAACATCACGTTAGTGATAATGATAACAATACAACATCAGTAAACACTAATACTAATAGTGTAATCCTTGTATTGTTTTCAGCCTAAAATTCTTTTCTACCAGCACATTATTCCTCTTTCCACATTTCCTTCTGGATATCACTCTCAGGACATAGATTGTCAATATATGAAATTTTAGTTTCTAAGGCTGCCTTTGAACTTCAGTTGAACTCATTTCTTCTATACACAAATGTTAAGGGACACTATTTTCCCAGAACCCTTATCCGCTAGTAATGTCCTTCCATTCCTCAGCGTCCTTTCCAATTTCTCTAAGCAGAGTAAGTAACCAGTTGCTACAGACACTTCAAGCTTCAAATTGTTTCCTACAGAAATGAAGTTGGTACTTGAAACACAGAAAATCAAGCCATAAGTGGTAAATGCCAAAAGTGAATATGTGTTGGATATAAACATTTTAAAGCAAACAGTGTTGCTAAAGTTGTAATAATGGTCCACAGAAGAAATAAATATAAACATGCATTATTTAATTTGACATTTAGTCTTTCGCAAAGTGATTCAATGTTCCAGAGCCTTAAAATATCATGTAATTTATTTTATATTTATATATCAATTTACATTTGTTAATATATTCTAGGACATTTATTACCTTGTGATTCATGCTTGCCCGGCATACAACCTCCTTCTTACATATTAAGAGGGGACTTTGAAATTGATTACTTTTTTAGCCTCAATATGTTGTCATGTCATATATTACAGTCACATTAAATACTCAATAGCTCTGTAACTTATTAAACTCTAAAATAAGCTAACTGCAGCCTGAAGAAAACAGGCCAGAATTCATGGAAATGACATCCAACTTTAAATGCTTTATTTGGCCAATGCCCCTTCCAATGACAACATTTATTCTATAACTGAGACTTCCTATCTGGATACATAGGTTTTAAAATGTTAATAGATTAAATATTCAATAAATTGAAAATATCAGATAAACCTGCAGGATCTGAAGCAGAGTCAATGATTTTGAATTATCAGGCATCCATCTAAACTTTATGAACATGACTTGATTTGATTGATTTCACGTAAGGCTATTCAACACTACTACTCAATACTTGGTTCAAAGAAGTATAGAGTGAGCAATTTTAGGTCATTTTTATATATGGGTGACCTTTCCTATATCCTTTTTTTTTTTCTATCTACAATATAATAAATATACTGGATGAATGTGGGTTTTGAAGAAGGCAGGCAGGTGCAAGCCCCACAAGAGCACCTCTGATTTGACATTTGCTTGGACGGTGTCACTAGACGTAAGCAGTGAATCTACTCTCCATTGTATCTTTGATAAAAAATTAAAGAACTAGACAATACATAGGGTTAAATAATAGTAATAAAGTGTATTGTTTAGTTACTTACCCTAACTTAGAGTTTTAAGGTAAAAACATATTTGGAAACCAATCAATATATCCTGTTGATTAATATAAACATTTATTGTTTCTCAGTAGGAACAATTTGCATTTATAAGACTTTATTTTTATATGGATGTTAACTTTCTTAAAAAGAAAATGCTATAAAATACTATACACTTTCATATATGGTACATCAGAGAAGGAAAACTCTGACTCCAAAAAACCTCCGCTGCCTTGCGGCATACCTCTTCAGGGGAAAGGCTAAGGGAGTAAACCCCGACAGAAAATCCGGAGCCGGAGTCCCTAAGGCGGTTTGACGTTGTAGTCAACACCGGCAACTCCTGCGGCGCACCTGAACCCAAGCTGTATTGACTCCGTCTTTCCCTTGGATCCTTCAGCTGCGAAGAGAGGGGGGGTCTGCTGCATGGGCAACAGCAGACCCTCCATATTACCCTGCCCAGGCTCTGTAGCTTCAGCGTCATCGCAAGATGTCGATTCAACACGGGAGGAGACAGATACTACCATGTCACTCCCGAGTCGGACTGCACAGCCATTCTCGGCGGTGCAGATAGACTCTTAAGAAGCTACACCATCGTCTCTCGAGACGGACGGCTGCCGACGACTACATCATTGAGTAATTGATACGTTTTCTCTCTTGCCCAGAATGTACAGGAGAGAGCAAAGCAGTTTAGGCATCAATCAACCAAACTCTCATTATAACATTGACTCTGCCACTTTCTAGTTGCAATAATGCTGAGCTTCAGTTTTGTTTTCTATAAAATGGGGCTACTATTCCACACCTTACTGAGTTATTATGAGAATTCATTTAAGTAATGAAGCAACTGACAAGAGGATATGATTATGTCACTTGCCTAAGGTCTCCCAACCAGGAAATATGTTACAGATATTTAAATTTCTGCCTTTGACAGTAAGATAAGTGCCTTTCAAACATCTTATTCATGCTGAAAATAGTATACAATAAGCTGTTATGTACTCAACTTTTATTTCTGTAAAGAATCTTTTGCCCTGTTTCTATTAAATCCATGCATTTATAAATCTCATGCATTTGAATTTCCTACCATGGTGTGTAAATGTTCTACCCTGAATATTAAGACAGAGAGCAAAGGAGCTCCTTCAGATTACAAGAGAATTAAGCAAGCCAGTTCTAAGGGAGAAGCAGCCCTGTCTATCATGTAGTGGTTTTAAAATAGGGCACAAGTCATTTGACATGCCTTCCTTCTAAGATTGGAGCCTGATCCTCCTCCCCTTGAATAAGAACTAGAATCAATGCATTGCTTTTAATGAATAGAATAAGGTGGATGAGATTGTGTGCATAAAAGACATTGCCTTTTTCTGTTCTGTCTCGTAGATCACTGGGTCTAGGGAAAGTCAGCTGCTATGTCATGAGGGTCCTCCAGCAGCAGCCTTAAGGAATCCACATGCCAAAGAACCAGCCAACAGCCAACATGGGACTGAGGCTTCCTTCCTATTTTTAAGATGCAACAAAAATTATACTGAAATAATTTTGGATATATACACAAAACAAATCAATTTGCAGAAATCTATTAGGGATTTTCAAATGAAATTAAGGGGAATAATTAAGAAAGAAAAGGGTGGTGTGTGTGTGTGTGTGTGTGTGTGTGTGTGTGTGTGTGTGTGTGTGTGTGAGATGTGATATCCATTTGCATGTCAGATCGTAGTCATAGTTTGGGGGTAAGTATTGCAGTACTTTTTAAAGAGAAGTAGGGAGAACACAGGCAATGATGAATTTTAAAGGTTTTCCTGCTATTCCAAGGGAATTATGTCCCCCAGATGACAGTAGAACTGAATGAAATAGGACTCATTGAACATTGATGCTGATCATAAAACCACACACCAAAAACTTTCATCACAACTTAGTCAAAAAGAGTGGGATGCTTAAGCTGACTTCAAAAGCTCGGGGAGTGCAATGCAACTTTTTCAGATAGCTCTTACCAGCACACACAGTCAGAGGGAGAGTTTCTGAAGTACTGCCAGAAGCATCCAGCTGGCCTGCTCTTCTAACAACCTCAAACTACTTGTAACTGTTGCGCTCCTTCCCCCAACTGGAATCTAATTCCTTCGACTTAGATTTCCACCCCGTTTAAGGAAGAATCAAGACAGTTCCCTCTATAATTAGCTTTACCATTTTAACATTTTATCTTGCTCTATGCTATATTTCCAAGAGGGAGAAACTATGGAATGAAATAGGTGTTTAATAATAGTTATTAGTATTATTAATGATACAAAGCATTTTTTGTAATAATGATAGAACGTTAACATCTTTTGTTCGCAGCACATGTTACCAATTTCAGGTCTATTCACCTGTCACTGTCACACCCACTTAGTCTTATCACATATTCTGGGCACACCGTAGGCACCTATTTAACTCCCCAGAGATGAAACACTAATTGGTGTATTGTACTTCTTTGGTGAAAGGCATTGTCCTCTTTGATCTTCAGTATAACGAGATTTACTTGGAACATCAAAGCATTCCATAAAAAACCAGGTAAGTGAATTGAACAGTGACATAACCCTCAAATTATTGTGCTTCCCGAGGGAAGGGAGGGTAGAAGTGAAGCAGCATCACACTTTTTGAAAAAAGAAGATGATCTCTCTAAATAAAAAGCCAGTGTTTTGGGGATAACATATTTTGAATAGGGTAATTTCTAATATTCGTTTCTGATGAATTATAAAAATCTGGCCTGTTCTCTTATCAAGACAGGATTTGTTTTTTTAAATCCGAGTTCCCAGTAGTCTGCTCATTGTGATAACACTGATATTAATGAAATAATATAACTGTAATAATCTCTATTATTTTTTTCCTTCTAACAGAGAAAAAGAGAAACCCAGAATGTATCTGATGATTCATGTATTTATAATGATATCAGTTACATAATTTATAAGAGAATTGTGAGTAATTTCTTCAATATGGACCGAAAAAGCAGAGTTAAATTTTTAAAATTAAAATGGAAACATAAAATTAAAACTCCAAAAATATAGATCTACCTATAACCAAAGAACAAGAAGCTTTACGTTACCAAATATAATTTAGTATGGATAGAATACTAAATTGTAGATAAAGACTGCTAAACTAATAAAGAATATATGCATTTTCCTGACTTTGCCTCTTGCTTTTCTTCCTTGGGATCTGGCATGATGCACAGTAGTTACTTGGGACTGAGGCCCTTAGATAATAAACTCAGTAACAAGCCCATTTTAATGATTTTCCTTTCAGAACATTTAACAGTAAATTCTTATCCCTTTTAGTCATAGTTCCATTCTCTATGTATCTCTAAGTTCAAGTGATTCAGTGCAAAGTAAATATAAATTACAGCTGAAAACGTTCATGAGATATATATGATATATTATACACACACACACACTGCGTTAAATTAAGTATATCTTTCCCTGCCAGAGTCTAATGAAAGTTCCAAGTTCTTCCTTTTTAGATGAATAAGAATACTTCAAATTGTTGAAAGAGGATAGAAGAATATCGAGGGACAATCCTCCATCACCGTGGGCCAGTTTGCATTATACTCAATAGGTCTTCAATAGGTGTTCATGGTACAGAAGAGGGTTTACTCGGGCTTTAATATGGCTTTACACCAGAGTAGACAATGAAAGGTATTCCTTATTTGCTGCCTCAAAGAAGTAGATGATTCTTCAAATTACACATCTGGTGTCTTTCTTTCCTTTATTTTTTAAGGTACGTGTGTAGTCCCCCTCCCTCCCGTTCTTCCTTCTTTCTTTCTCAGCAAGGACAATGTCTTAGTGATGATTAAATATTCTTGAGTTCTTGGGCCAGGTTAGGCTGATTTCTATTACTTTAGCATTTTCTCTTTCTTTCACACATCAATCCTAGTTTATCACTGAATCCAGCTGAATTTATCTACAAAGCATAACTAACCCATCCACTTCTCAAAATCTCTACTCTCCACATCCTGGTCCAAGTTGCCAGTCTCTCTCAAGTGAAAACTGTGATGGCTCCGGACTGGGCTCCCTCTTCCTTTTTCTTACCTGCAAATACCCATTGCCCACACAATAGCCAGAATGACCTTTTAGAATGTGAATTATGATCATGTCTCTTTCCTGCTTTAATCCTGGTAATGACTTTTACATGATTGACAGTGTCCTCAATGTTTGACCTTGATCTCTTCACTCTCTTATTTCACTCACACTAACCTTTCTATTTCTTGGACGAGGAAAATCTGTCTCAATTATGTGTTCTGGTTCTAGCTCTTCTTTCTCCCAGGAATGCTGTTCTTGGGACCTCTGCCTCCTTCTTCATTATGCAGGTCTCACTGAGAAAGGCCCTTCATAGCCTTCCCCACCTATATTTTATATTTTTACCCTCTTCCACAAGCATTTTATTTCATTTTTCTATTTAATTGCTTTCATGGGTCTTCATAGGATCTTGAACAAAGATAAATACTTTTTTATTTATAGTTCATGATCTAGCTCCAACACTGGAATATAAACCCCATCAAAGGAAGCACTTCATTAACTTGGTAAGCATTGTATCCCTAGTTCCTTTCATGGTGATATTATTCTCTGTTCAATTAATGTCAAAAGTTGGCTAATAATTTCAGTAGTTTTTTAATTTTTGAAATTTCTTCTTGGAAAAAAAATACACAAAAAGTCCTAAGGGAGATATTTATAGTTATAATCATAAGGAGGAACATGTGATGGAAGAAAAATATTTTTCCAAAATATATTTACTATGTCAGTTCCTAAACCAGTAAAACAAATGATTTTCTATTAAACATTAAAAATGAGGGCATTTTTTTCTTTTAAAATTATTGTTTTATTGCTACAGATTATTGTATCATATAGACACCAAAATCTATAATAATAAAATAATAATATCTGATAAATTAAGATATGGCATCAAATATTATTATACACAAAAGTCTATCAGGTTAAAAAATTAGCACATAAAAACAAATTTTTAGTAATATTCTGACTATATAAAATATATTTTCATATTGGTAGACTTTAAGAGATATATGAATGAAGAAAGTCTTATTGGATGATAATATAGCTGATTTCATTTTCAATTTCTAAAATTCTTTTTAATATAGTTGGTATACCATCTTTTTAAAAAGATGCCTAATACATGAGAAGAAGTAATAGGAAGAAGGGTAATGTGATGAGTTCATTAAGCAGAGAAGATCAGCTGATAACAAACCAGCTTTCCACAGTAACGGTTCTAGACTTGGTCTCAGGCCCTTGTTTCCCTACTTGGGTCTTTGCCCCCGAAAGACTCCACAGAACCTATCAGTTTTAAAAGTGGCCAATTGCTCAGTTTTCCCTTAAACTCGCTTACTTACATAGAGAGAAACCAGATCCTATGAGGAATATATTTTTTGCTAAATTCTTCACTTAGGGAAATTGTTGGCTAATCTATATTAACAACTTTGGAGTTTTGTTTTAAAGTACTTCATTTCGTTTAAATAATTTTAATGTGTTCCTAAAATCATCCCAGTTTGACATCAGTTTCTATGTTTCTCTAACTTTGGAAGGGTTGACAAAATTGTAATCCAGTCTTTAGAGTTAACAAATTAACTCACTCTGTGTATTCTGAGCCTTTTGTTATTTTCTATGTCTTTGTTACTTTCAAAGAAAGTTCAACATAATTATACCATTCAGAGGTAGTTCACAAGGGTATAGTTTATTGCTCATATCTCAGGGGATCTTTGAAAAAGTAAATTACTCCCAGCTACATATCCCTCCAGACACTGTACTCTGATTTATAATTAAATATTTAAAAAATATTTTATTGACTCAATACATTTGATATTTTCTAACTGGTAATATAAAGAAAAGAAAATGCAGGTTATGCCAGAGGTACAAGTGAATCTAGTCAGGAAAAATAGTGCTATGATAAATAATGTCTTCAAGTACGAGATTGCCAGGCATAATGGTGATTTGACACTATATTTGTGATAGAAGCATATTTTTAGTGTGAATGTCACATGCATTTCATATTGTATTTTATGTAGCTTTTCTTCTAATGTGCTTAGGTTTTTTTTTAATGTCTGTGTTTGATTTGTTAAAATCTCAATATAAATTTTTTAAACATTTTTCAGCTAGTCAGAACTAATTTAAAATTTTTTTAGACAGGGGTATTATCAATTCAAGAAACATATACAATGAATTTAAGTAAAACAAATATATTAATTACTTGCTGACAAATCATCTCCGATGTGAGCTAATGAATACACACCCAGGGTGAGGTGTGCCTTGGGATGCCATGAGCCCTGCATGTTGTCCTCTTGCTATTCCACACGTGTTGCTATAATGTTCTATAAACTTTAAATTTATAAATACATGGATGATACACTTATTACTATCATAGATTGAAAAATGAGAATACAACACAGTATTTACTGTTGGAAGTAAAGAGGTAAATATAATTAATTAAATTTAATAAAACCATAAATGTTAAGAGTCAATATGTATTAAGTGCTATTATGTATGAGACACAGTACTGTGAGAATTCACATAAATTATTTCATTTTATTCTCACTACAATTCTATAGATTATTACTATTACCCACGTTTATAGATTTGGAAGTCAAAGTTCCAAAAGATCAAGCAATGTTCTTAGAGTCGCAAATCCAGGCTTTACAGGCAGATATGACTTCAGAATTTCCCATCTAATTTTTTATATGGTAGCACCATCCTAAGAGCACGCACTTTGGCCTAAGTGACTAAAATATAAAAATAAAATGGAAAGAATGGCTTGATGCTAGCGCACATGAAAATGACTTAGGACTCTAGGGAATAGGGAATAAAATATGAGTCAGTAATAAGAATTGTATTATTAAAATTTCAAGTGATCTCAGATTAGGGAGACTATTAGCACATCAAGACCTTTTGTGCAAGTTTTTTTTTTTTTTAAGAGGGAGAGAAAGTGCTGTTCCTGGAAGCTGAATTGCAAAAGATGTCCCCCACTTGATAGCTCATTAGAAGATACATGATTTGGAGATATCAGACATCCTTTTCTAAAATTTGTCATTTTAAGTAATTGTCTAAGTCATAATAAATACTTAAAAACTTGTGTTTATATTTATGAACTAAATTTTGTTCTCCGTAATTCAAGGAGTAGTGGCAGTGGTAATGTATGCTTATAACTATATAAATAAATAATATAATACTTAAATACTATTTCTTATCAAATCTCATACTTTCTTAAGGTTTATGAATCTATTTTACTGGTAACACAATAACTACAAGTGAAAGATCATTTAAACCTGTTTCAATTCAGTTGCTTAAATTCATTTACATGTGCAATTCACTTGCTCTTACATCAACCCTTTTTGTTGTTTAATGGAGCAGTTCTCATTTTAATAAAATACATTTTAATAAATCAGATGAGATATTAAAATGATTTTTCTGGTTCTAGTTTAAAAATGCATGCAAAAATGTAAAAAAAAAATGGATTGCAAGTTATCCTTTATCCCCTGTAGCCCCAATAAGTTTGAATCAAAAACATTTAGTGAAAGAAGCTGCCACAGTGCATGACCAACACACTGACGCTAGTTACCCACCATGTGTGTTCATAACAGGACTAAAAGTTGGGGAACAGCCGGGGCATCCCCTGGTGTCTGTTGGTTTTTTCCTACATATTCATTTGTGCTGGATACTTGGCACACTTTAACTTCTTGTATTTTTCAATACATTTATTGCAGTGACATTGGTTAATAAGATTAAAGATTTCAGCCGTATAGTTCTAACATACGTCATCTGTATATTTCATTGTGTGCCCACCACTCAAAGTCAAATCTTTTCCCGTCACTGTATATCTGACCCCCTTTGCCTTTCACTTCTGTCCCACACCCCTGCCTTCTGGTAACCACCATAGTGTTGTCTGCATATCTGAGTTTTTGTTTAATTTTCTTGTTTGTTCTTTGTTACTTTCAGTTTTATATCCCACTTATGAGTACAGTCATATAGTTCTCAATTTATCCTGTCTGGCTCATGTCACTCAGCATGATATTCAGCAATCCCTCTTCTGGGTATCTTCTCAAAAAATTTGAAAACACATTAACTTTAAAAAAAATTTTGTTAAATACATTCATTTTAACTTCTGTTTATAGTGATTCAAATTGGAAAATAGATTTTCTTTTTAATGCTGTGTATAATTAACACAAGAGTTTTTTACACTTCATATTATTTTTTATATTTTAAAATGCATCTTCTATCTAAGCAACTAGGTACATCTTTCAGTATCAAGGACTAAATAAGCCTAAAGTTATTAAGAATGAATATAATTCCTCATTTGATAAATTCCCTGATATTTGAAGACATGAAATTAAAATAAGAAATATCCAATATTCACTTGAATGCCTACAGAGATTACAGTTGAATTGGAGACATAAAAACACCCCCAAACAACAAAAAGTAAATAAATTCAAAATGGACAAAGGGGAATTAGCTTAATCTGCATTAAAGTTCCACTAACTTCAGCCTAAATAGAGCAGCGTCTACATCCACTATTTTGTTTTGATTTCATTCTTAAACTGTCAAGCACCATGCAATTTATTAAGTCTCCTTAATTAATCCAAAAAGTTTGTTGAAGTGAAGAGTCACCGTACAAAAAGTCCTCCATCTCATGTTTACCATAACACAGATAATATTATTTTCCTTTGCTTTTGGAGGCCATCTCACTTATTTTAAGCAAAGCCCTGAGATGACCAATGTTTTTAGAGATTAGTAATAGTAATTCTGCTTTATGCAGTGGGCAATAGTAGTCTTATTTGAGTATGATGAGCTATACACACCATTACTTAAAATAGAAATTGTAAAATGAGATTGGCCCTTTAACATTTTTATAGTGGTTGCATTTAAATAATTATTTTTAATGTTTATCTCATCTACAGTAGAAATGGAAGATACAGAGTCATATACAGTTTATTCATTGTCTATGTTCATCAGGAAATTGCATAGCAGTTTTCATCACAGATAATATATAATTGTTAAAAAGGAGTATAACTGGGCAAAAATTTAAGTGAATCAGTGAAAACAAATATAAAACAAGTAAAATACAGACCCTAATAATCAGGACAGCATGTCAATCTATGAATGTGCAGGTATTAAAAATCACCCACAAAAACTCTATTGAGGTATGTCATGTAACAGTCACGGATGAAATGATGAATGTAGAATTAACTGCCAGCAGGAAATGGCTAAAAGGGATTTTAAATCCACTTCTGGGGAATCCCTTTCATTCCATGCAGAACATTTATATCAGAGATATACAAAAGCCTGCCCTGTGGCACCAGACAGTGGGGTTCTATAATATCAAAGACGTCCAAGGGTAACTAGGAAAAGGAAAGGACTGTAATCAGCTCGTGAAGGCTGACTGGTTGTATAAAGTAAATGGCATTATACAGGAAAGAAACAGCTCCTTGATGAGCTCCCACAAATATAAAGCACATCAGCTCACTGAGAAATGAATTCTTCACTAAGTGAAAACCCAAACTTCTTATATCTGAATACATTTATAATTGCATATTCTATGTTGAACAAATATTTTATTAAAAAAAACATGAAAACATTTAAAATTAAATATAGACGTGGAGTTTATCAGACACTACTGATAAAAGGCAGATGTTATCAAAACACATATGTTCAGCCTGGAGAACCTTAAGTTTATCTCTAACATTTAGATGCTAAAATTTCTTATTTTATATCATTTAGCAGAAGGTGGCCAGAGGACTCTCTTATTAGCCCTGTGCAACTCTGGATTTTGACAAGACAGCTGCATGTTTTAGAAATCAATCTCTTTCCTAACTGAGCATCCAAGAATTATGCCTAGTCTATCTCATAATATAATCAGATTAAATAAAGTTCAGACCTTATTTAGTCTTGAATCATCTAGAAAAGATAAAACAGATGTAAAGGGAAAAAATCAAGAGATTTACCCAGAAAAAATCACTCTGGTTGCAATATAGATACTAGCATATCAAAATCATCTTGATGAACTAATTTACTTAAAGCTTTGTGCCCTTGTGAATATAATAAACTAGTAAGAGGGCAGGGAAAAAAGATGCGTGCTAATATATTTGGCCTCAAGTGTACATATACATCTTGAAATACGTTCGTCTTTTTGTGCTTTACATCGAGGAATCAAGTTGAAAAAGAACTTTTTCAGGAGCTTTACATGATAAGAGCTGTGGCCCTGTGGTCTGGCAGCAAATGAAAGTAATGTGAAGTCCAGATATTCAAATCACGTCATTTACAAAGAATTAATAGTGCTAACCTTTGCAGAATGGCTTAAATCTGCAGGTACTCTTTGTAGGAAATTATAGTAAAAGAAACTTGATTATCATGGGACAGTTAAGTAAGATTGTGCAAAAAATCTTTGTGTTTGTTTCTGCTTCCTGGAACTTCAAAATATAAGAGATTTCACTTAATTTGTCTCATTCCTTATTCTTATTGCCCATTCTTACTACTGATAATAATGTCTAGAAACTATCTTGCTAATCTTTCTAATGTAATTTTCATAGATAGTGCCAACCAAATATTGGATAGGAGAAAAAGTTTGTATAGTTTTTTTTCCATAAAGTAAAAGACACATTTTTCATTTTTCCAATAACTTTATTAATTTGAGTATTTTGAGTATGTCAGCCATCTCCCATGTGGTATAACATTGATTGTCCTCAATTAATATCTAGATTTGATCGCTGTCCACTTCAGCTGCTCCACCCAACCATAGACATTATCCAGCAAGAAACCTCCAGCATAAAACTTCACAAACCACTTCTAACATGTTCTATCAGTCACAGCACCTTCTCCACATGCTGCACACATCTTTTCCGGGTGTTTCAGTTGCATTTTTACCTTTCTTGAAATAATAAAACATAATATGCCAAAAATGTTGTGTATTTATTTACATCTTTAATATTAAATGGCTGCACAAGAATTCACCAATTTTGATTTTTTTTTAAATGTACGCTGATATGACAGTTGTCACAATACAATCTAACAAAATTGTTTTGAATAAAGTTAAAAACAGCTAAGCGCTGCTAGAGCCACTTTATGGAAGGAAAAAAATGAACTTTTGGCCAACTCAGTATTTAATATTTCTCCAAGTAAATTATAGTTATGAGAGATGTCATGATGCCAAAGGCATAAAGGTTGTTGAAAGTTACCTCAATGTAAAAACTGTTTTCTTCAGATGCTTATACTTAACACTCTTTAATTAACACTTAGAAATTACTCCTCAGTGCTTAAGGAAAATAATAACTCAAAATCGTTTTTAAAAATCTTTGAACCTCAAAACTTCTATCAGACTACTTTATCACATTAAAGCTTTCATTACAGAGTAATTATCCTATTGGAGAAATAAATTTTTTAGTTATCTTTCTAGCTAAAGTGGACAATATTTAAATAGTCCTTCTAAAAACATGGTAGCCAGATGGTTGTTTCTATAGCAGTGGTAGTACTGTTTATTACAATTCACATAAAAACGAGTTACTATAAATGGTTGTGCCCATCCTTCTCTTAAGTTGCCTGCCTCTCAAGGTATAAGATTAGACTCACTGAGACACGTCTTCAAAAGTTTGACTTTGATAAAGGAAGATAGTTTGATGAAGAAAAGATTCAAGCTAGAGGACCATTATGCATGCATTCAGTAATTCATTCTTCGTCCGTTTATTCAATTAGTTTCTCATTCAGTCGTCATTCTTATAGGATTAAGCAATGCAGTCTTTTTCCTACTTGGATCTTATTTTTGTATAAGGAACACAGGTGATAAAATAAATAGGAAGTTAAAAACAAGTTCATAAATAAGGTAATGTCATGTAGTGATAAGTAGTAAGCTTATGTAAGTAGAGAATTAATAGTGACTATTTTGGACCAAGTGGGTAAGGGAAGAAACTGCTATTTGAGCAGAAGCATGCATGAGGTAAGGGAATAAGCTTGTTACTTTTTCTAGAAAAAAAGATTTTTAAGAATATTTGGGAACATGCTTAGTATGCTTGAGGAACAGAAAATGTGCCAATTGGTTGAAGTATAGTAGGTAAAAAGAAAATGAACAAGGGATGGAAAAAGTGAAGCAGAT
This sequence comes from Furipterus horrens, assembly GCF_987537825.1. Taxonomy (NCBI): domain Eukaryota; kingdom Metazoa; phylum Chordata; class Mammalia; order Chiroptera; family Furipteridae; genus Furipterus; species Furipterus horrens. The sequence continues at coordinate 197,037,054 of NW_028327173.1, read as the reverse complement.
CATATAGAGAGAGTAGTTCATTTAAAGGAACCAAAATAATTTAAGAGATTTATAAACAAGACTTTTATATTAAAATAGTCACACTATTTTATGAAACAATAGACTATCAGTAGAAAAAAGTGGCAGAAGAGAGACAGATTAGGAGTCAATTGCACTATTGCATAATCAAGGCAAGAGATGGTGGTTGGTGACTTGGTTGGGATAGTAGTAGAGAAAGTGATAAATATATAATTCAAGACAATGTCATTTTAAAATAAATAAACAGAGAAAAAGCTGGTATGAGTAGAAATATCAAATTTTAGGCTACAGCCATATTAGGATTAAAATACCTATTAGATCTAAGTAGGAATGTCAAGCCTGTAGCTGGTCCTGCGTATATGGAAGTAAATCCAAGCAGGATATTAAATTTTAGAAGTCTTTGACATTTTTAGAGCTACTCATCCCATGGAAGATGAATACATGAAGACAAAAAGATGTCCAAGCCCTAAGCCTTGAAACATTACAGCATTGAAGGACTGCAAACATAGAAGGATTTCTGCAATACAGACTAATACAAAGTGGTCTGTGAGATAGATAGAAAGCTACGAGACTGCGGTGACCTAAAATCCAGCTTCCTAAAATATAACAAACAGTATTTAAAGGAGGATGGCATGATCACCTGTGGAAGAAATACCAAGTAAGATGACGGAGAATTGGTCATTGGGTCACTGAGCTGGGCAACATGTAGACACTACAAATAATAAGGGTAACTTTTTAGAGTTTATTGGGAAGGAAATCAGACTGGAGTAGACATCAAAAACACTAAGTGATGAAACATTAGTAGACAGTCCAAAGTATAACAGAGAAACAGTTGCAAATACCATAACCTCATTAAATACCAGGTCTGTCCAGAAAAAGTTCAGCCATTGTTTATATAATGAGAATGGTTTGCAAAACATCAATGTAACCTGGCAACCAAGGAAAGTAGACTGGAATTTGCATGTATGAACAATGACAACTTCCCTGTCAGCTGGGACCATAGATGCCACGGAGTGAGCATGTGTACTGTGTGGCTATTGCTTTCAAAATGACTGAGCAAGTAGAGCAACAAATCTGTACCAAATTTTGCGTTGAGCTTGAAAATTCCTCTGTGGAAACTATTCGATGATTCAGAAGGCTTTTAGGGATGATGCACAAACACTTCAAAGATGGTCGAGAATCTGTTGAAAGTGACCCACATTCTGGAAGGTCTGCAACAAGCAGAACACCTGAGAATATTGAATGTGTACAGGCTGCAATCAACAAAGATCGGTGAGAACTAGAAGCTGATTTTAAAAACTACTGTGTCCAAGATTTTGACACAGGATTTTGACATAAAATATGTCATGGCAAAATTCATTCCGTGGTTTCTGATATCAGAGCAGAAGGAACATCATGCTGCAGTTTTAATTACTTGATTCAAACTGCAACCAATGAACTTGATTTCCTCAAGAAAATTATAACTTTGAAGGGAACTGAGGTGACATTGTTCTGTGTACAATATTTTATGTACCTTGTATTTTCAATAAGTGTCTTTATTTTTCATAGTATGTGGCTAGATACTTCCTGGACAGACCTCATATACATACCTTTATTATTGGGCAAAATCGTTTGTGTTTTTCAAGGTTTCATCATTCAACCAGAAAATTGACCTTAATAGTAAATAGATTATAATGCTATTTGACCAAGAAAACTAAAATTAGAAAAAATTATAACTGATTTGAGGAATGTCAAATTCAATTTATCAGTCATGAGAAAAGAAAGCCCAAAGATGAAAGTTTTATTTAAGAATGTTTTGAAAAACATATTTTATACCTCACGAATGACTGCATCCTTTAAGGATGAACTATATCAATATAATTTTCTATTTAAATAATGTCTTTTTTTGCTTTCAAAAGTACAGTCTGTAAGAGTTCAATAGGGTTAGAATATAAAGAATAACTCTTGTACTTAAAATTGCTTAGTTGTAACTGGTTTCTTCATGGCTCAATACAAGTTTTAAAATATTCTTTTCAAAATTAATTTATTCTTAGTTCAATTTAGATCTTTTTTAACTTTGGTGTCTTTCTTACCATAATTTTTTAAACATCTTTTTTTTCAATTCTATTGAGGTATAATTGACAAATGAAATTGTAAAATATTTAAAGTGTAGGACATGGTGATTTGATACACATATACATTGTAAAAAGATTCCCACAGTCGAGATCATAAATCCACCACTTCACATGTCTACTTTTTGTGTGAGAATACATAAATTTTACTCCCTTAGCAAATTTCAATTATAAACAGTGCAGTAATATCCACTTCAATCATCATGTTATACGTTAGCTTCTCAGATCTTATTCACTTTACAACTGAAAGTTTGTTATAGTTAATCAGTCACTTCTTTTTTACTCCATCCACCAGCCCACTTCTGGTGTCTAGACCCAATTTTTTGCTTATTTAATTGGCAATGGCTTAGATATATTTCTGAAAAATAAAATAGAGACAAACTAGAAAATTTCTAGGGTTCCTATCAAGTATTAATCTAAGGTTGTAATGTGAATAATTTTAAGTCCTTGAGATTATTCTCATCTTTCTTTAAGGTGGTGGTCTATGACCTCATCCATTATAAAATATTTAATTTGAGATTAAACATAGCTATCTATGATATGGTCCTGGTTTTAAGTTTCATACTATGAACTGATTAAAGTAAATATTGAGTTCAATATACATGAAGTAAAAAATATTGGCATTTTGTTTGTATCATATATGTTTGCATTTTTTATTAAATACATATCCCATGTATGATTAAATTGTGTAGAATTGATTAATGATGTTATCATCCAAAAAGAGAAATCGGTTATGTTTTCCTCTAAATTCAACATAATTACATTTTATTGATTATTCAACTATAAGGCTAAACGTCAAACATTCCAAAAGTGAAAAATAGCTAATTAATTTTGCACTTAAAGTTTTGGATTACTTTGTGGCATAAAAAAAGGCTTATTAATGATTAGAGTCACTACTAAATGTGAGAGATTTGGATCCTCTTCAGTTTTATGATTTTATGAGGCCATAAAATTATTAGACTGATTGTGTTTTTTTAAAAAACCCGTAACACCCTATGTGATTTACACTCACAGAGTATCTTCTGATTAAGGAATCATTATTTTTCCTATAATTATTTCTATCCATAATACTAAATGCCCATATTTTAGTATTATGTTAAGCAATGTATTAATGTTTTTTTTTTTACATTGAGTCCAAACAACCACCTTATTTGTATTTTTATTCAAATTTTATGAATGAGACAGATGAGACAGTTGAATCTCACTGAAATTAATTAGCATATGTTAGATTCTCCACTTCCTAAACAAGTTAGTTAAGATTTCAACCTACCATATGTGCCTGATTCTAAACCCTATGTTCTCCTAGCTACACCTTGCCACATCAATAGAAAAACTCATGAGAACATGTCTAGAAAAGTGTGATGTCTTAGATTTTCTATAGTAGATTAATAAACCTAGTAAATTTTCTCTTAAGAATGAACTCCCCTGCTGAATAATTTGGGCCAAGAATATACAGTATAGGCCCATCAAACTGAGAAGAATACAGGTATACTAGAATCCCAGAACCGGAATCGATGGGCATTTACTCTCGTCCTAGGAATGCTTCTCTGAGCACTACCTTCTTCCTTTGCTTTCATGAATGCTGATCATTCTTGTTTGTCTGTTTGTTTGTTAGTACACCACTCTTGTCTTGATGATTTTGCTTTTAAGCTCTTTTTTATCTTACTCAATTGTAGCTCCTTATGTTAGGATAACATGATTAAAATAAATAGTCAATTGCTCCATTCTTCATCTGTCATTTATTTTTACTTCATGTCCCTGTCACTTGACCTTTATCCCCAATTGTCAGTTGATCCCTGTCTGGCTTTTAAACATCATAAGCCAAACCCTGAGTGCACTCGAAAGGGACACAAAATGAGCTGAGAAAACTGTTTTAGCAAATGAGCTCTTGGCAACAATAACAAGGGACAGTTTAGCAAAACCTGTGTGAAAATTCTCACACCGGAAGATGTTTCTTCAACTGCCTGTGAGAGTAGATGAAATATTGAGTAATTGATAGATTTATCCCTCCCCCAACATCCTGAAAATAAATCACCAAAGCAGGATAGAGACCAGGTAAAGCTGCTGTTGGTGGGGAAAGGAAAGTGAACACTATGAAGTTACCACCTCCTCAGGGAAATGAGATCTGAAATAGAAGTTAAATAAAGTTTGACTTAAAATTAAAAGATAAATTTTATAATGTCTGAGTGATTAGTCAGAGAATGTCACAGCTGCATTTATTTATATTTATATCTCTCTCCATAGCCTGACATCTACAAGAAAACAGACACTGAGCAAAATCCTAATTTAGTATGGAGCCTGGATCAGAGTAAGGGTGCATTAAATATTTCAGAATGAATAAACAGCCAATCTTCCCTTTTTATCCCTGAATTTACTGTAGGATCATAGTTTTAATCTAGCTTTTAGACAAGAAATAATTTGTTCAAGGCAAGTCTCACTCAGAATGATAAAAAGAAGAGTGGGCTGATTGTCTTAGAGATGATTTATTAACTACACAATTTATTTCAAATCTGTGCTATCTATAAACATCAAATAAAATTATCTTTCAAATTTATGAGCAACTTTTTAATAGAATTGTTTTAAAATATATTTAGTAGATAGATCTTTATAATAAAATCTTAAACATAATTTCCAACATATAAAAGTAATAAAATTATTTTAGAAACTCCTCAGAGGACTTGATTCTATGGGGGTAGGGAGGGATACTTTATTCTTTGCAGAAGGTCTGAAAAAAATCTTCAAGCATACAGGGTCCAAGGAACATAGTTTGAAAATGGCTGTTTTCATGTAACTTTATAGTAGTTATTAATATAAAATTGATGCTTCAGGAAATGCCATTTTTCTATTATGGCTTCAGTTCTTTCTTTGACATACTTTTCCATGAGAACAGGAAAAGGTGGAGGATAATTTACCAATATCATGGTTTGAAGAGGAGAAAGAGTTTCTGGTTTGTTTAGTCTAAATCATCAATACCATGGGTGAAACAGTACTGTGGTCTTACTTTTCCAAGTCTGGGATATGAATAAACCAATTACTCAGTAATTATAAATATATTTATAAACTTTTCATGCAAAAGCTACCACAGTTTTCAATATTGGTTCTCCTATTAGGTAAGTGTTAGATGTTCCTCTCAAGACTTAATTCTAGCCTAGGATTTTAGTGGACTTATAAATAAGCTATCACCCACTTTTTCATCACCAGGGAGAATATAATACAGGAACTCTAGAAATGAGACCCAATAAAAGAAAGTGCTTGCTTTCTGCAACTATTGTGTAGCTATGTCTGACTTAAACACTCAACCTTCTCCCATTCAATCTCTTCAAAGCTGCTTGCCATACTGTTTTCTCGGGTTAAGTGTGATGAGAAACAGACCCAGGAGTTGTGAACTTTCCTGGGATGAAAAAGGCCATGTGACTAAAATAGTCTGTGATTAATGTACATTCATTTTGCTTTTGATAGAACTCGGTGTTGATTCAAGTTTTTGCGGTAATTAAAAATTAGACTCGGTGAATTACTGCTGTGTGTAGTTTGAACTACTGAGATGTCCAGAATATTTTGTGCCCACGTGATTTAAGGAGTTGGCTTGAGGTACACGACTTCATCTTTTTTGCTGTCTTCTATACCAAAGTTTAGCTAATGAATAACACCCAGTCTGAGATTAAACATTAGCATTTTCTACTCAGTAACCCCTTATAAATGCATAAGGCAGAACAAATGATGACTGACAGCTGCCTAGGAGAAGAGGCAGCTCCAAGGGTTATCACGTAGGTACAAGGACATACTTGAGTCCTTCTTGTGTGTATGTACATCAAAATCCTTCCCTTGGGTGTCTGTAAGTTTCCTCACATGTCTGTGAAACATCTCATCTCTCCCTGTTCCCCTCTTCATTTCAGAATTCATGGGTCCTTTATGGATATTGCCTTAGCGCATCATAAAAATGAAAATGTACAGTTATTAGTAGGTATTTAATTCTGCATTATGTTATGGTTATTAAATATGTATTTCTTGTTACTACTCTGTAAATCCTATGAAGAGATCTTAGTTTTTTATATACCCATGACAATCCCTACCCCACAAAACAGAGGATCACATGAAAATAATAAAATAAATGTGTTTAGCTCACATGAAAATAACAAAATATTGAATGGTCTCTATCATAAAGAATTTATAAAACATTGAAGGAGAGAAGATCAAGATTTGCTTTTTCCCCAATGTATTATTGAATTTAGTGCAAAGACAAATAAGGCAATTATGCAATTTCTTCTAAAACATTATACAAAAAATTTTAGTTCCAGAAGCATTGAATGTGTCTGCATTTCTCTTTATCAGTTGTTAAAATTTCTTAATTAAAAATTCTAGTTACTCTTTTGTATGCCTATAATTATAACTCTTTGGAATCTCCTAACCCATAAATTTAGATAAATAGGACTATCTTTTTACAGTTTTTTGACATATTATTGGCAGAAAATAAACTGTACATATTTAAAACATAGAATTATATATATATATACCCTTGAAACTATCAGCACAACCAAGGTAATGAACATGCTTATCATACCTAAAAAGGCTCCTCATATTCTTTTGTAATACCTCCTTTCACACTCCTTATAACCTCTAAAACTAGGCAAATGATGACCTGAATTTTGAAGAGTTGCCATATTTCTGTAAACCATTGATTTATAATTTTTAAAGTTGTTTCTTAGTTGTTTCAGGCAGGATGGTAAATATGTACCCTTTTCTTTCACTTTGTTTGGATGTATAAATATAATTTTGTTTTTAAGATTAGAAATTTATTTTTAAATAATAACTCAGTAAGAAAAACATGTCAGAGTTTCATTCTTTATTAACATGTTGTAATATTAGATATTCACGCCAAGAAATAGTTTAAAATAAATTTTATAAATCTGCAGTTTTCTTCTACAGCTATGTGAGGCGTCATGGAAATAATGAACAATTGTAAAACATGATTACTTCTCTTGACCAGTTTCCAGTATCTGTATAGGTACATAAGAAATTATTCATTACTATGGAACCTTCACAAATGGGCCATTAATTTATGAATCATAATATATGTGTGGGTCAACAGTACAACTAGACATCATTTTCTGCTTCCAAAACCAGATACCTATATAAAGGTTAATTCTGGAATTGTAAGTACTAAAAGCCATGGTGACATAATTGTAAAGTCTGTTATTGACTTCCAAGTGGAGGATAATAAGCTATGATTAGAACAGTCCATTATCTAGATACATACATACATACACATGTACATACACATGTACATACATAAAACGTCTTTGTAAAACTGAAGTATGGATTTTAAATAGTACTTAATCTTACTGTTTGTTTTTACTTCTAAAATTATATATAACTCTTCTGTCATCCAACAGTGGATGTATGAGTTACATAGCCCTCTCTTTCTTCTCTTATGCAAACTTCAAGTTATTGCTTACTTATAAACGTCAATATTTGTTAGAATTCACCGTGTAAGGAGGTAGTGGAACAATAATAAAATCCATGCAATGGACTTCAGAGTTTGTGTCCTCTCTGGGTTTCCCAATTTCCTAAGGCTTAATGATTCCTCTGGCACCTCTCATTCTCCTCCTTAGATCAGATCTGCCTTCTCAAGTCTTTCTTTCCTCACCGTGCCTGGGAAGAGCTGGCCCACAGAAGTCATTAGCTCTCTTTCACAGAATCTCAAAATATAGTAATGTCATTAAAGACTTGGTGTCTAAGATGATAATAATATATTTTTTAAAGAGTTAATTTTTTAACTTTACTTTTACTTATGCTAAATTTCATGCAGCCAAAGCTTACCAGATAAGTTTTATTCTGTAATTACTCCCTCTTTGTCTCTCTCTTTATCTATTGCTAATACTCATTTTTCTCCACTCAAGCTAACATAAAAAAATGAGTTATCTTTACTTAACCTGTTGCCTATATCATGCATTTAACACAAATGTGTTGCATGTTATTTATGCTACCTAAGAAATCCTTTGCAAAAAGAGTGATTAAAGCTCTACTTTTATTTTATTTACTTATTTATTTATTTAATCAATGTATCTCTGAGTTACAGGTTATCAGTAGAAATAAAAGAAATAATAGAATAACGATGCTGGATTATCAAATGCAATGTGGAAAAGAATATATTATGTTGGCTGGAGGAAGACAACCTAGTATATATGCCTGGTGTGAACCAGTATTATTTACTAGTGCAGAACAGCCTGAAAATGTCATTATGGAAGGAATGTACCCCATGGTTTTTATAAAGGAGGCAGAACCCTGATTTTTCACCTTCACCTTCAAGTCAGTCAGTCCAATGACTGCTATTCCCCAACTACAGGAAGACATTGCAAATGTGATTAAAAAATGATTTTGTTGGATGTTTGACAGAACAGCTCCTGCTGAGAAAGCCGGCATAGTAAAAAGACAAATGGTCTAATATATTAACAAAGAAGACTCTTGAATTATATTTGGGTCTTGAACAAACTTGAAACCCGAGTTACCGTGAAAGCACACTCTAGAAAAACTCTGTGGTGATGACAATTTGAGCTAACAGCTATTATGGTCACATGACAGTCAGAGTCTCATGATTTTTCTCACTACTACTGAGTTAGTAAATGCTCATAATCTCCCAGAAGATGCTGTTCTTGGGATATTTTCAAAATAAAGAAGTTAGAATATGTATCCAAGCTTGTGCATACTTATTGAAGCTAAGGTTTGGAACCTTTGTGATTCTTGCATTCTAATTTATTATTACTGTACTTTATTCACACTATGAAACTCCCCAGCTGTAAGAGTTTCACACTCTATTTTAAACTCGAGAGCTTTAAACCGAACCCAGGATTTAGTGTATTTTTAGACCCTCAAGAAAAAGAAGCCCCAGCCAACTCCTGAGAAAGGTACATGTTAAAAAATGCCAAGACTTCTGTTCACAGTAATGAATAACAGAAAATCTGTCAAAAGATCTTAAAGTGATCTTTTTTAACATACCAAACAAAAACATAAAAAAGATAAGATTATAGCATAACAGCTTAATAACCGCAACGTCTACACACTGACATTAAACTTTTTCATTTCAGAGTTATCAGTGTCTTATGTTATACACCTTATAATTGAATTGCATAATAGTAAAGAAATCAACCAAAATAATTTATATATCCCCTTAATCATAGCTTGAACACCAGCAAAATTTGAACATTCCTAAAAGATCTTAACTCTTTTTCCCTAAGGCACTTATTTTTTTTGCACAATATATCAAAATAACTAGTTTTATGCAGAGTAGCACAAGCAATGCTTATAAAGAAGAAAAAATAGTCTTTATTCTCAATTGCAGGGAAAAATTCATCAATATATTTCTGTCCATTCCTTTCTTATTTCAGAGAGCATTCCCTGTTATCGGTGTCTGTTTTTCCCAGGAAAACTTAATATGCTCTTTAATCTCTACTTAAATTTTTAGTTATTCCATCCAGAGTAAAGAGAATGTATCGAATCAGCATGGAACCTTGTGCTTAAAGACAGTTTTAAAGACTATGTCAGTTTTATCTCCTGGAAAAATAATGTGATTCTATTACCTATTTAGTGAATGGTAGTATACCTTATATTTTAAGAATTATCTTTTCCCATGATGATGTATAATCCTGTTGTGATCAAGATAAGGTCAGTAAACACTAGGTGTTTATCGATGATTGTTGAGTGAATAATTGAGCTTACTCTATGTATAGTGAAGGCAGGCATGTGTAAGTAAGCTTGATAAGTCTTCAAATCTTGGACTGTTTGCTGGGCTTCCAAGTGTACAGAGTAGCATGGTGACTTAACGCATTCCATGAAATGAGAAGCAACTCCCTTCAACAAAAATATGAGCAAAATGCCATGCACAAATTATAGCTACTACAGCATAATGTTCTTCCAGAAGCTTCCCTTTATTCTCCTTTAGTAAATTCTAAGCTGGATTTGGTTATGAATTTTTTTTTTCTAATTCCAGCATTTGGTCACAAGATTTGAGTGTGTATGGTTTACCAAAGACAGTTTTTAAATTTATATTTCCAGGTTCTTCCTTTAAGCGTTTCTGATTCATTAGTTCTAAGACTCTTCATTTTTAATCATCAGTCAGATGACTCTGTTACAGGGGGTCCCTGTCCATGGGCTCCTGCTGACTTTCATGGTCATAACTTGCACTGAAGCTATTATTAGCAATGGCAGAAATTTCCCCAATCTTGGAATAATTCCAAGTGCAATATTTCCTATTATTATTTCCTATTTTTATTACAAACTACTCTGACACACAACTTCAAGAACTTAGCTATACAGGAGTCTTTTAATTTCTCTCTGGTTTAAAGGCACAATCAACACAGCCATATGATGGTCATATTTCCGTCCATTTCTTCATGGCACACTTCTTACCTAAGACTCAGTGGGACCTACTGAAAAGAAAGTGTAATGTTACATTAAAAATGTTTCCCACCCAAGTTAAAACAATTTAAACATCCCATCATGGCCTGATGGGTAATATTTTTTCAATGCCATCAGTTATTCAAAATCATGTCTTATTTATAAATCATACCTTTAAACATGGTATTAGAAGTTTAGGCTATACTTCTAATGGACTTTACATCACTTGAAATGATTTTCTGGTTGATTGGTGTGGTTTATTTTTTCAGAATTGGCAAAGTTGACAAATATTTACTAAAAATACAGAGAAGTTCAGAAGTAAATATCCCAATTATGAAACTAAGAGATTGTACTATCTTCTCCATACAGTAGTTTACAACACAAATTATTCTAAGTAAACTCTAATTTTTATGGTCAAAAATACCTTTCTCTTCAAGTTGAGTGGCTTTGGGTTAAAATAAAATACTAGATAAAAGTTAACATATCATCATTTTTTTTCCTTTTTCTTATGTTTCTAAAACTGATAGAGAGAAGGGGAGAGGGGAAAAAAGAAACATCAATTTGTTATGCCACTTATTTATTCATTCATTGGTGTGTATTATATATGAAAATGGAACACACAACTTTGGCATATTGGGACAACGCTCTAACCAACTGAACTACCTGGTCAGGGCTATTTATTCGTTTTATAGTATTAATTATTATATCCTAATACTTATTTTGCCTATGAGCACTTTGAAATCACAGAGGAAGAAATGATATATGTGGTGAGTGAAACATGTGGTCAGAACTGGGGATTAAATGTTCTCTCCTGTTCCAGAACAATTCAAATAAATTGTTTACTGCAATAACGTATATTCAAAAAGAAGATATGATCATAAAACATAATAATTAAAGGATCAATTTGTCTTAGTCTGAACATGTAATGCAGGTGGAATTCAATAAAACTCTTTAGATTTGACCACTAGGAAGGAAGTCACTGTTGTTGATATATATGTCATCAAGTTCCCTATCTTTAAGAAATGACGCAACACATATTGCATGACTACATAAAATATGCTTGGACAAAATCTTAAAAAATTACTCATTGCAAACAACCACTTTTAAAACATAATCTAAATTCAATTTAACAAGTTTCCTTTGTTTGAACTATATATCACTGTAAGTCTAATATGCAAATTTATGCAAAGCCTTAACAACAGAAACTTATTATCCTCTGGACAAATGTTCATGCAATAACAGTTACTGTACATTTACACTTGTTATGTCTAGATCACCTACTCCTAAGAAAAATCGCATGGATTTGTCTGTACCTTATACTGGACTGTTAATATATTGTATTAATTTTTTGACATAATGTCAACTTTCACTATGTAATTAACATAATAGCCCAAAACATGCATAACCATACTGTCTTTTATAAGGTTTCACAATAAGGTAATCATCTCCTATTGTAGCAATTCATCAATTTTAAGTTTACATTTAAGTTAAAAAGTCATCTAAAATTTAGAGGATTGATTAATGTTTAATAAATAAATAATAAATTATTTGAGTGAGTCATTCATTTTTTAACATTGTTTTAAAAAGCCATCTATTTCCCTGTAATTCCATAAGAAATTAATTTTATTTAAATAAAAACTACATTCAGATACTTCCTCTTCTGTTTTTATATAAAATGAAATCTAACAAAAATAAAATAATTCAACAGCTATGTAAATTGTTCTTAATAACAACATTGCCTTAATATATTTTATAAAAATTATTTCAGTGAAACAAATATTACTTTTCAATATGTTCTATTATTGTTCACAATTTCAGCATTGTTGATTGTACCTTGAATCAGTTTTTCTCTGCTTCAATAAAATTATGTTGCCTATTCTCTTACCATTGATTAGGCTTGGGTAAAATTAATGTTTAAAATCCATTTTATTCCAGTACATGTACTATTTGACCTTCTTATTAAAATAAACATGTTTTTCAGTACTCATTAATATAATTAACATGAAGTTGTTTTGTGGTTCTTGCAAGAAACATACTTTATATTTGCTAGTGGATAATTGCTGTTTGACCCTTCACTTCCAGTCCAGTCCAAACACATTATTATGTTAATCATGAATTCCTAAAATGCCTCTGAATTTTAATATTAAGAATTGACTGGGATTTAAAGTACCTCAATACAATTGCTTTAAAAATATTCTTACTAAAGATATATTTACATCATACACATGCATTCAGAAATGACTCTTCCTTACTGATGCTTTAAAGGAAACCATCCTCATCTTCTCTCATGATTCCTAGAGATTTTTCTGCTCACATCCTGTTAACTTAAATGGCCATTGTTTAACTTTGGCAATAAAATCTTTTCTTTTTTTTTTTATTCTTAAGAACAACTCATTGAACTTACCTAGTAGCCAAGATTTCTTAGTAAGTCTGGCTGTCATGTTATTCCTTATTTCATTAAGACACACTTTATAGAATCCATTAGCAGAAGTTCCAAGTTATACCCTCCAAGTCACAGGTACACATCTGTATTTCAGATTTTCAGGGTGAAGACTCAATGCTCAGATACACTTTCTAATATTTCTTCAGTAAGGCAAATAGCTTTGTGGTGGCTCTTATGTGAATATGTCCTCTGAATACATAATTGTTTAATTTTTAATCTAAGAAAGTACATCTAAATTACCTATATATATAGGCTACTTAAATTGATAAGCCTATTATATGCTAAAACCTCTGAGGTCTGGGTGGAAAATGTATTTCAGAAAACAGAAATTTTAGTCAGGGTGTGGGAAGAGGGTCAGGGAAAGAGGGAAAGGTGACGGTTTGGGCAGCAACAGACATACTCCAAGCACCCTCAAATAAATAAACTTAGTTGACATGATCTAATAGCCATATATTTAAATATATTGTTTTTAAGTTAACTCTTTTTATCCAATTCAGGACATAGCTTAGACTGTGCAGGCTGCAATTACGTGGCCATAGACTGCTTGGCTTACACAATAGAAATTTATTTTCCCACAGTTTTAGCATCTGGAAATCTGAGATCTGGATGCCAGTAGGTTGAACCCTAGCATAAGCTCTCTTGCAGGTGTTCACTCTCTCCCTTTGTGTTCACATGGTCTTTCCTTGATGTATGCTCATGGAGAGGAGAACATGGTCTCTGATCTCTCTCCTTCAAAGGCCACTAATTCTTTCTTAAGGTTTCCACCCTTGTGACCTCTATGTGACACAGAGTAGCCCTCAAAGAGTTCATCTCCAAATGTCATCATATAAATTTGGGGGCAGTTGCCAAAACTGCCCATAATAGAATGTTAATGTGCATGATAAATTAATCATCACACAAAAATAGAACTATAAATAATTATAATTATAATGTTATTTTTACTTAGGCATATTTTTGCCATATCTGTGTCGTTTTATTGCTGTTTATTATCTCATTAAACCATTTTATGGACCCATATTTTAGTTTAAGATGAGAATATTATCTCAGAATACATTTTAATAATGTGTTAATAATAAAAAATTAACAATATGCAGATATCTCTAACCAAAAAATTTGATTCTTTATTGTAGCAGTCCATAAAATAGATATAACTGAACCAAAACTGAGTCACTTTCCCAAGTAAGCAGGAAAAATTAATGTTTGCAAATCACAGAACAATTGTTCCTATTTTTTCCTGATCAAACAAAGTACTCCCTTTGCAACATTTACAACACTCTGGGGCTGAAAGTTTAGGCACAGATAGAGTACTCCAAAGAAATTGGGCCACAGAAGATTAAAAAGCATAATCAATAGTAAATCCTCAGGTTGCAAAGCCATATATTTTTTTGTATTCTTGTCTAATCCCAGAAGGTTACAGTTATTAAAGATAATATTTTTGGATCTGACACATTTGTTTTTCACTTCAAAAATCATTCTAGGTAAATGTCATTATTGCTACTAAGACCATTCTGACTGTATTGCTATTTTAAAGGATAGATCACACGTCTATTTTCAGGTATAAAGAACTGTTCACTTCTCTTTTTCTTTTTTTTAATTTAATCTTTATTGAATTTTTTTTTTACATTACCTTTTAGTCCCCTTATACCCTCTTCCCCCCAGCAATCACCACACTGTTGTTCATATCCATGAGTCCTTTTTCCTTTTTGTTCACTCTTTTTAGGAGATTGATTGCTTTCAGCCATGACTAAATTCCAAGGACTGACATCTGGAATTCACTCAGGATGGGTTTGTTATTAGTAGCTCAAGTTCTTGGTCTTACTTTTGTAGGCAGTGTTATTTTGAACAAAAATGTCTTCTCCAGTTCCCTTCAGTGAAATATCTGGACTTACCTATAATGTTGCTTCTCTCTGGATGAGTTTTTATTTTGGCATTCTGAGTAGTTTCTATATAAGATGCAAATCTAAATAAAGCTGCTAAGACCATCTGTGGAGCTTTAACTCCTTTGACTTCTCAACACAGCCTTCTCAACAAAGATTCCACCTACCAGGATCTAAACACCAAAATTAGCTTACGTTACATGTTAAGCAGTTACTTGAAAAAATTAAGACCTGACAAAATATCACAATGGTTTTATATGGAAAGTATGTGTCCCATGAGGTTTCCTTTAGGAATAAAATGACTATGCTGGCATTATCAAATTACAGAAATTAGAAAGAAAGAATCACTAATGGACCACTGTTTACATTCATAGAGACATTAGGAGAGAAAATCCATTGTCTCTCAGTTTCATTAACTTTTTTAATTAAGAGGATTGGCCCTTAATTTTGCCTATTGATAGATTGTCTTCATAGATGGTGCTTTGGAAAAGTTCCCTCAATATTGAGAATATTACTAATTTCTTTTCAGGAGTTCAGTAAGAAGTGTATTACTTTTGGACAGTGATTGCTTCAATACTTATAGAACATGGAATAGTTATAAAACAATATAAAAATTAATTGTAAAGAGGAAAGTAAAGCCAGTGAGGAAATTTTCATTAACAATAATGCACTACTCTTGTGTCTAATGCAAGTTATCAGACACTTTTATTAACATAATTTTCTAGCAGTATCTATAACTTTACATCTGATTGTTGCAAATAATGGTCAGTGCAAATAGTTTCCAGGTTTTATTTATCTATATTAGCCAGTTATTCTTTATTATTCTTGCTTTAGAGAATAAAAAGAAGTATAGAATGGCATTAAGGCTAGTCTTATTATCCGAAATGCATGAGTTCCAATCCTACCTCTGGATCCCATTAGCTTTACCATCTGGTGAATGAGTTCACATTTCTTTTTTGCCTCCTTTGTGAGTTAGAATGATTGTATATTCCTGGTGAGTTCAGAAGGATTCAAAAAGATAATGTATGCAATGTTCTTAGCATTGCATTCAAAAGTATAGGTAGCAATGTATTAGCATTATCCCCATTTAATGTATGGAATAATTCCATTAGATAAGACAGGTTATGAAATAATGTGGATTACCTTCTATGATAGTTATACTCCAGGACTAATAGATCTCTATTATTATCTGCTTATGAATATTTTGAGACTAGATTTCCCTGAAAACTCAATTGAGTTTAGGAGATTATAATTATGATCAATTACTTTGATTTAAAAACTAACAAATAATCAAAGTCTATTAAAATAGTTCAATCAAAAATTTTACTCTTACCCTTGCTGGTGTGGCTTAATGGATTAAATGCTGACCTGCAAACGAAAGGGTCACCAGTTCGATTCCCAGTCAGGGCAAATGCCTTGTCTGTGGGCCAGGTCCTGGTTGGGGCACATGAGAGGCAACCACACATTGATGTTTCTTTCCCTCTCTTTCTCCCTCCCTTCCCTTCTCTCTAAAAACAAATAAAATCTTAAAATAAAATAAAAATTCTACTCTTATTTATCATAATGCCCACAACTATCGGCTTTATTTTGCTTCATATCTGCACATGTATTGTTTTATACTCAAATTTTGGTCATGACAATACATTACATACTTGACCTTCGCAGAGATTATTCAAGCTTTGACTTAAATTGAACTTTCTCTGTTGTATTTTCCTTTTAGGATAGAGAAACAAGAGCAAAGATAGTGTGGGTCACACCAGAAATGAGCTAAAAATGGCTGATCCTGCTATCTAAGAACACTCCTTATTCTTTAATTCTAACATTTAAAATTATGTTAGAAAAAAATAACAGCCCTGACCCTGTGCATATTTTGTTGTTATTTTGTTTTAATGTAACTTTCACCCATTTTCTCAGGCAGTTTTCTTTCCACCAAATGTGTTTAGTGAATACATACCTCTGTCTTGAGAGTGCACAAGAGCTGAATTCTCAGAAAATATAATAATCACTACCATGCTGCCTACCTTATACCATGGCTCTTCTCTGGATGCTTGAGCTATATCATTATTCCACCTGAAGCAGCTATACCCTAAAAATGCCATTGTTTCATGGAAAAAAATTCTTTTCATATTTGGCACAATATATATCTTCAACTCATGTATCCAACTGTCTAGTTTTAACAGATCTTAATGTTTTATGAACATTATTTCATTTTCTTCTTTTTTTTTTCTTTTTTCCTCCCTCCCTCACACCGTTTTTTCTTCCTTTCTTCCTTCTTATTTTAGAAATAAAACATTTCAGTTAAATAAAATCACTTGTTTCCTATGTTCCCCTCTCACATCTTCTCTTCCTTATTTCCTGTAAAAACACTCTTGATATTGTTGTTACCACATTTATATCTGTTTTACCTTGAAACTATGTACAAATCTGTTTTATATCTATCTAAAACTCTTTTAATAATATAATTCCACAACTTACCTTTGTTTTTTGCTAAACAGCATATTTCGGGATATATTTTTTAATATTTTATGCTAATGATACTCTAATACATACATTTGTACATGTCTCCTTGTGTACATGTTTAAGAGGTTTATAGAATTTATATTCTAAATTGAAATTCTTGCACTTGAAGTATGTGCATAGCTTGAACTATTTCAGGTAGTCTGGAACTGTACCAATTTATACTCCTAACATGAGCAGAGAAATGCCAGTGTCCCTACACCCTCATCATTATTTAGTTTTGTGTTCATCTTTGAACTTTTATCAATATGATGGATGCACAAGAATATCTCATAGTTACCAAAAGCATGCTTCTTTTCAACATGGTTTCTGTTTCCATATCACTGAATGTGTCCTTGGAAAGGTTACCATAAGTCCCTGAACTGTCATATCTAATGGATACTTTTTGATATTCAGCTCTCAGCAGCCTTTGAAAAAGTTGACCACTGCTTTCCTGAAGATTGAACCACTAATGTTTAGTAAATAAATAACTTAACAAATGCATTTGATGAAAGAAGTAATCTCTCAACCAACAAAGCAAAATGATCTTCTTTTCCTTTTTTGAAACTCAAAAAATATATAAGATATTAGTTGGATGCCTAATAAGTTCTGCATACTCTGGACCTAAAGGATTTAAAAAGGCTCATTTTAGCCTTTTAGAATGCAACAGAGACTGGAATAATATATATGCATGTATGCTTAATAAATAAAAATGAATTTTGTGTTTTGTAGTATCTTTTATACTGCTGGAGTTACATACATTTAAATACTTCTTTATTTTCTGACTTCTGTAGAAATTTTGTGCCAAAGGGCATGAAATTTATCTTCTTTCCTTTATATCTTGGGGGTTTAGAGTCGTTGCTGACACTTGACACATATAAAAAAAAGTCAACAGATATTATAAAACATATGAATGAATTGAAAGTAGAAAAATAATTTCTATAAAATATTTGTTCTAAAGAGGGTTCAAATAAAACTTAAGCTTTATTATTCTTCATTGAATATCTTGCAATGATAACTAGAGAGATGTTCTAATCAATGCTTAAGCCATGTAGAAGAGAATGAGTGATGATCAAGTTAATTAAAAACAGGCATTTTTCTGAGGATGAGTGAGCAAAAAAAGAATGTGGAAAAAACCTTTATGCCTCTTTATTTGGGTTTGAACAAGCACAGAGACATGGATATGACGTCAGCCTTCTCTGGGCTGACTTCACAGGAGTGGATCCTAATGCCAGCTTAGTGCATTTGTACACTGGGTTCCAACCATTTCTGCCCCAAGGTTGGCATCATTTCTGAGTTATCAGGGAGAAAAAGAGTCTTTGTCACCAACACTCTCCTGCATGGTGTATCAATGCCTAAAATGCACTTATTGAAATAGTATCACCGTGACTTAAATAAAATTAGGATCTATTGAAGTGCAATTTGTTACAGAAAATAGAACCTGTAAGTCTCTTTTAAATACAAGACATATTCTCTGCCCAACTTTCATATAGTCGGTACCTGATAAATGTTTAAGACATTATAATGCCTATGATATTGGGATACAGTTCAAATAGAAATTTTAGGTAAGAGAGAGAATATAAAATCTTTCGACCTCTAAAATTTGCAAAGATGTTTAAACTAGTGGGGGTTGAAGAAGAAGGGAAGTTCTACATGTTGGATACTTTGATGATCAGCCTTGTCTACTTTGGAACGATCCAGAATGCTTTTATAGAAATAAATCTCAAATTCGTGTTGATATTTAATATATCAGCTTTAGCGGGTGGAAAAAATGCTTTAAAAGAAGTGACTACAACACTGAAAACCACATTGAGAGTCGTTTTTTTTTGTTTTTTGTTTTTCCAAAAATTAGGAAAAATTAGTCAATCAATGCTATTTGCCACAAACTCCTCCTTGTATTCACAAGCCCCAGAGACACGCTCTTTTGAGCTCTCAGAACTTTCAAAAGAAATCCAGATAATCTGATCTTTAATAGCAACAGGCCACCCAAGGTCCACAGACAGGATAATAATTCATTTTGAGAACAAACCACCTTTATTCTTGACACGGAGAACCATCCTCCACAAGGTCTCAGGGAGAGGATTACAACCTTGTGCGCACTAAGTGGCCATTTATTATTGGAGAGCCGTGCCAACGGATGAATTATTCTTATGCTGCCAAGTCCACTTCTAGTCTTGAATTACCAGAAAGGAACAAAATGTAAAACCCTTAAAACAAGCTTAACACAACAGATTTGAGATTTAAGGAGAAAAACATGTTTAAAAAAAAGTGTATGGGGAAAAGTCTACAGGAAATGACTTAGCTAAGCCTCTGCAATTATCACACATTCTCCAGACACATCTATTCACCTAAAAATGTATAATTATGTAAAGAATTACTGAATGAATGTCTCTCTTGAAAATTTAAAATTCTTTAAGACATGTATTGATTTTTAATACTTGTATCCTGCCTGGCTCCCATGGATATTTAGCTCTTAAGGAAGAGACCTGTATATAGCTATAAGCACATCAAAAGAAAGGTGCCAGGCAAGTGTAGACATGAAAGTCACTATCTTTTTTATTATAAATCTCCATTTTATACTAAAATATAGTTAATATAAAATACCACATTAGTTTTAGGTGTACAAAATAGTTTTTCAACTGTATAACTAGCACAAAGAGATCACCATGATAAGTCTAACTTTTTTGTCACTGCACAAAATTATTATATTATTGACTATATTCCCTGTGTTGTATATTACATCCCCATTGCTTACCATTTTATAACTGGGAATTTGTACCTCTTATTTCCTTTCACTTTTCACCTTCCCCGCACCTCCTTCCACTCTGGCAACCATCAGTCTGTCTCTATCTCTGTGAGTCTTTTTCTGTTTTGTATGGGTTGGTTTTTGTGTTTTTCAGATTCCACATATAAGTGAAATCGAAAGCCACTGTCTTATGTGAAATGCCGCCTCTTGAATTGCAATGTGTGGAAGGCAGCAAGCAGCATTTCCTGCAAACTTTCATTAATAACTCACACAGCACTCATCAGTATAAAGGCTGCATGTTGTGGATGCACCACTCAGCGAAAACTTCACTCGCAGACAGTCACAGAATAAGAACCCACACACAGAAATTCAAATATTTGACAGATGATAGATCAGAAAGTTGTTGTTTTGATTGCTTGTTTGCTTGTTTTTTTAGCTGACTCTAGAGAATTAGATTTCAGAGTAAGCACTAAAGGTCCGTACTTGAGTAAATTTTTTACTTGTCAGACTTCAGAAAGAGGAGACCGGCCAATTCCACTTCTACAAAAGGCAAAGATAAATAGTGTTGTTAATTGTTCCACCATCAATCCAAACTAACCTGAAAGAAAACATTTAGGCTTCTGGGCCATTTAATAATAGTAGATGCATTCCTCAGGTTTGGGGGACAGTGATTCATAAGATATTACTATATTTCTGAAAAAGTTTCACTTATAGGTATGAAAATTATAGGGGCCCATTTTGATTAAAAAGAGTGATATCTTGTCTCTGAGAAAAAAAGGTTTTGATACAGCCATAGAGAGAAGTTTTAAAACACTGGACACACTGGCTGAAGGGAAAAGTGAATGTGTGCATTGTATGTGGGGCTTGAGAGAACTGGGGAAGAGAAGGAAGTGAAGAAAAAGGTAAGGAGTCTCAGGGAGATTAAAAAAAAAGATAATTAGATCTAGACTTCATCTACTTCCCCAATTTAGAAGACACTTTTTCTGTATCTGCAAACAAAGAGAAATACAACAATAATTGAGCATTCATACAATACAATAACTATGAGAGAGAGAGAGAGAGAGAGAGAGAGAGAGAGAGAGGAGAGAGAGAGAGAGAGAGAGAGGAGAGAGAGAGAGAGAGAGAGAGTTGGCATTAGACAGTTATATGGGTCATAATAAAAAGTTGTAAAAATTTACTGTCCTTTCACATTCAAATGCTTTTCAAATTTCATTCTGATTCTATAAATAAGCATATGTCAGGTATGTCAGGATTATGTCAAATTTCAATGTGCATTTAAGATTTCCATTTTTTTCCACCATTAGCTCTTTCTCATTAGATCCAGCAATTGAAATATATTTTGCTTGAGCTGCAGTTTTCTATTATGGATATATAATAAGGCTGACAAAAATATGAGAAACTAAAATTGTAGCTTTCTCCTCCCACCCCATTCCTCTTTCTTATCCTTTAAGGAACATCTATAAAAAAACTTTCTATTATACAATTTCACAAAGAAAAAAGTTATCTATCTTTACAATATTTGGTAACAAAAAGGACATTTTTTAATGGCCAGAAAACTTTGTTAAATCTAATGTGATATGGCTTTATCTCTGTAGGTTTCATTTAATTTTCAAGCTTTTAATGTCAACTAGTACTCAGGTCATCTATAATAAACCCCAGATGCTTACATAAAACCATGATATAAATCTCACCAAAATTCCAAGTATGACAACTACTTCATGTTTATAAAAATTTCTAAGGTGCTGTGAATTGAGCTTATTGATGGTCATTTATTCATTCAAATGAAGATATTTTAGGGACTGTACTAGCAAGTAGAGACTCAAAGGACTGTGCTAAAAATCATCCATCCTTCTGTCCAGATCCAGTCTCCACATTGTGTCCCCTTGCCCTTTGCTCCTGGAGGCACATCTCTATGGACTTGAGAAAGAGGCTGTTTTGGCCCATTTTGTACTTGGATCTAATCAAAGGGGAACACTGGTAAGAAATGGGAGGGAGGGAGGAGAGTCAGGTTAAAGTATTCATTTCTTGTTTGCTCCCTGTGGACCATTTTAAACTAGCTGCATCAGCTCACTTAAATTGGGTGGCTCCCTCCCTTCACTCCTCTGAGTCTGGCACGTGCTGTTTCCCATTTCTCCCTCAGATCTAGAGGTGGGTACCAGGTCTGGGGAACTGCACTATGTGAGTCAATGACCCATTCATGACCATTTCACTTTAAACAGTTCCACTGCAAAAACTGAATCCATGGACATGATGAGATTTTATAAGATATAAGTATGTAAAGAGAAAAAGAGCTGACCTTGGAGAATTCCAACATACTTCACAATAAATAATAATATAGTTTATATGTATTGGGGCAGTTATGGTATATACTGTCAAGCCATTTAGCTAAAGAAGAACTGAAACTACAGAGGAAAGTGCTTTCTGTAAGGTCATGTGTCCAGAGAGTAGCAGAGCAGACAGTCTGGCTCCAGAGCCTCTCGACTGGATAAAGGTCAATCTGAAAAGGAGACAGGAACATTAGCAAAAGAGGAAGGTGGAATAGCATGGAATTAGAGTAAGACTTTCAAGGATATACATGACAACATTGCCAATCACTTCTAAAGAGTCAAATTTATGAGCATATAGTGAAATTCTTCGGACTTAGTAACAAATTATTTTGTTTCCTTTTTGGCATTGTAAACAATGCTATGATGTATACCCATTTAAAAATTGATAAATAATTCCAGCTTGCTCTCCATAACAGATAATATTTATACCCTTACCATTAGTATGTGAGAGTGTATGTTCCATCAAACCTTTTCAACTCTGTTAGCAGTTTCTTAGTCTAAGAAAAAAACATTATTTAAATACTGTTTATATGCATTTGATTACTAGAGAGGGAGAAACCCTGTGCATATAACTATTGGACTATTATGGTTATCAATGTGAATCAGTTAAAAGAGAAAATCAATAAGTGATGTTTTCTTCATATCCAACAAGGCACAGCCCATGATGTCCATTATAATATGTTCTTTTTGAGTAATATGAGCTAAAATTAATTAATAAAATAGTCCCATACTCCATTACCTTGCTGCTTTTTTATTACATACAGTAACTTTGAGCACTTGGCATTTGTGATGTAGCCAGATGCATTCCTTGAGCAAGATGACTAATGATAATTGATGATGATGGAAGTGACAATGACAGTGATCTCTCTTTATGGTTAAATGTTTGTCTGTTATTAATTTTCAATAAAATTTTATTTTGGGTATGCAATTGCAGTCAAGAATTGGATTATCACTTATATTTCATTGTCATCTTCTATGAAGAATACAAAAGTAAGCAGGAGTTATTATGCAGGACAAAATAGAAAACAAGTTAAAATGTGGCTTTTGCTCATTTGTAGAAATGTGTGTGTGTGTGTGTATTTGCATTTGTGTGAGTGCCTTATTATTATCATCTTTGCCTAGCTCTGCTAAAACGGTACCAAAGATGACACATAGCCGAGTCCAAATGGCTAAAAATGGCCAAAAGGCAGTGATAGAAGAGTCCCGGGGTGCACACTAGTTTGGCGTACCTAGTCTTAGAGTCTGTTGCCTGCCCAGAGGCCTGCTTCCATTCACCAGCTAAGTATTTCAGGTGGCTGGTGCCTGAGAAAGGAGAGCAGGGAAATTCCTTGAGAAAATACATTCTCAGTGACTACTGTGAAGTCCCTATTTTCCTTCCTCCAAGACTGGCCAGCTACAGGAAGTAGGGACCCCAGACTGGATTCCCCAGAGCTCATCAAGGTCCTCATTCCTTCCTGGCTGGCTCACCGAAAGCTGTAACCAAACCCCGGTTCTGCTGCCTGTTGCAACAAAAGCCAAACTCGTGAGACAGGTGCTGGTGAGAAGGAAAGAGGTTTATTCAAATGCCAGTTAACTGAGAAGATGGGGGACTCTTGTCCCAAAGCCTACCTCAACATTCCAGTGCAGGGTTTTACCAGGAAGGAAAGAAAAGTAAAGCAGAGCAGCAAAATCATGGGAAAGAAGCAGTGGACGCCACAGGACATGTAGGATGTCTTCACGTAGGCCTTGACATAGATTTTTATGGTAAGCCTCCAGGAGTTGGCCACCTGCTTTCCTAACAGCTGAGTTCCTGTATCTACATGGTTAGCATCAGTCAGGGCCTTGAGGCCATGCTCCTTCCTAGGTTCATACAGAAACAGAAACTCCTGAACTGTAAAGAATACTAAAAAATATTTTAACAGGCAAGCTCTAGTTTTGAAAGGAAAAATCAGGTTAGAATAACAAGTTCAGTTTAACATTTTTTTTAAATTATTTATTTATTTATTTATTTATTTGTAGAGGGAGGGGACAGGAGAAAGAGAGGGAGATAAACATCACTGTGTGGTTGCCTCTCATTGCACCCTCAACTGGGGACCTGACGTGCAACCCGGTCATGTGCCCTGACTGGGAATTGAACCAGCGACACTTGTCTTGCAGGCCAATGCTCAATCCACTGAGCTACAGCAGCCAGGTCAGTTTAACATTTAAGCAGAGGAGTATAAAGGTTTTATTCCCCGTTACATGGCTTCATACAATACAAAGGATCAAACAATATCTTTAAAACTCAGTCTCTTTATATCTTTTATTTCTGGCCTCCACTAAAGATAGATTTCATAATGATCAAGCTTTCTCACAGAATGGATCCAAGCATTAAGTCTGTTAATTATGTCTATCAAATGAGCAACTCCAGCAATATAGAACATTATTTTGTAATAGGTTCCCAGCAAAATCTCAGAGCTGCCTTTCATTGGTTTGGGTTCCATTGTATGTAATATCCCAAAACACTCCATGGTGACTGGGAGAGTCTGGTGCTCTGACTTGGCAGTCCAGGTTATATGCCCAAGAGGCTGATTCCCATTCAAATCAAATGGACTTTGACTAGAAGAGAGCTACTAAAATCTTGCATCCTAAAATATCTTAAGAATGAGTACATTTGAGCTATTTCTATCTGATTGTTAAATAAGGAATGCTGAAATTGCTGAAAAAAAATTTTTTTTCCACAAAACCCAGCAGTATTTTTACTTTCTTCTCTTGGGGCACAAGTAGCTCATTAGCTTAAAAAAGGCACATTAGTATTTAGTTCTAATTTAGTATGAACCTTTCATGGTCTACCATTATTAAAGCCTAAGTGATTAAATAGTGAAGAACTAATCATTTTCAAATATCCTCCATCTCAGGGGGAGATGCAAGTAGTAGAGGGAGAGACACACAATTAACTAAAAAAGGTAGTGTGTGATGCAGGTAAGGTGGCCCCTGTTCTGTCTAAGAAGATTTACCTGGAAGAGCAGTGAGTAAGGGTGGATATTATTATAATATGTGAAACCAATGGAGAAAACTTAATGAATGTGTTGTCAGATCAAACCATAATAAGCACCGGTTGGCAGAAAGCTAATAAAAGAGTAACCCATAGCATCACAAAAATACCTGGACACCAGAGTGTGTCCCATTAATCCACGTGAGTGTGCACAAATGAATGCATGCCCCTAACCCTCTTCCTTAGAATCAGGGGGTTGGTAGTCCCTTGATGAACAAGGTAGAAAAGAATTTTTGTTCAAATTAAGTTTGAAAAAAATGAGTAAAATGCCATTTAGAAGGTTTCTTTTTATCCAATGTGTGTTTAACTAGATTCTAAATATTTGTTCTTTCTAACTTCTTAGCTGCCCTCCCAAAAGCTCAAGGAACAGCTGGTGTTGATATTTGATTGGGCTGAGGTCAAGAAGAAGTACGTATTGGGGTTGTCTAAGGTGAACGCCTACTAAAGCTAAGTTAGATGTTACATATTAGGTGCATTCTACTTCTGACAGATCAAGCCATGGCAGTGCAATGTGGGCTAGACACAGACATAAACCAGGCTTTTACTTAATGAGCCAGGGAGAAGTTTGGGCAGAGACATAGATAGATTCTAAGTACCCTCTAAGGACATTCTTCTGTCTCATGCTGGATGAACTTTCCTGTATCTGCCTTTTCTCTAGTTCTTTTTGATGGCTTGATTCATTTTAGGAGGGCATAACCTTTTAGACTAATATATATATATATATATATATATATATATATATATATATAATATATAAATATATATATTTTAACAACTTATTTTGGAGTACTGGCTACTGGCACCGTTCTAAACTTTCCATGTATTAACTTATTTAATTATCAAACCACTTTGCAAGGACATAGTTTTATTAGTCTAATGAAGGAAACCGAATCCCAGAGAAATTAACTAAAATTGCATGAGGGGCAGAACTGGGCATTGAAAGCTGTCAGGCTAGCGTCATCCAATGTGCATATCCAAACATATTGCTTTCTTGTCTCATTAACATGAGAGTTTCCAACATGTGTTTCACATTAACAATGACAACAACAAAAAATACAACTTCTGGCTAGACAGGGGAATCCACTATCTTCATACCGCTCAATGGGCTGGTATAAGAAGCTTGTCTTTTTAAAAACAAACTAACTAGAAGGAGGAAAAGGGCCTGCGTCTAACACAGACCCAGACACAATTCAAGTACATGATACTCACGATTTCCTTGGGACTATATACAGTCTCTTGAGCCACAGATTTCTGCTCCTATTTCAAATTTTATAAATTACATAAACTATTTTCTTTTTTCCCCTCCTTCCCATTCTAAATCATTGGTAATACCTATATAATCTTTTGCTTTCAGAACTTTTGCACTCTGCAAGAAGAAAATGCTTATTTGAAACTGCCCTTACCTTTCATTTCTAAATGTATACCTGTTCTAAGATTAGATGAGCAAACCACTTAGGAGAAGGAAAGAGTGAGGAAAGTCAAATCTTGAAGAGCAAGAATAGAGAGACGGATTTCTACAGATGAGAAGGCTGGCAGTTTGTTCAACCTCTTCGCTTTCCTGTGGCATTTAGGTGGGAAGACATAGGACTCAGAGAGTAAACTCTGTGGAATAGGACCAGGGAGAAAGAACATAGGCAAGGGATCTCTCAGCTTCAGTAGGGCTTGCTTTGTCCTCTGCATGGTTCTGAAGAAGAGTCACTGAATTTGAAGGGAGTTCATGGAAATGTGTTAGTGATAACCATTCATAACTATGGATATGTTTCCAAATTATTTACCTTTAAGCTTTTGAGACCTTTTCAAAACCCTGTAGGAAGGAAGCAGAAGAGAAGTCAAATAGTGATGGAGAATTGGAATTTCTATCAGCTTAGCACAGTAATGATCAACTAAATGTGATTTTGGCTTCCCAGAGTACATTTGATAATGTCTGAGGTGTTGCTACTGGCATCTATTGAGTAGAGACAAAGGATGTTGTAAAATATCCTGTAGTGCACAGGGCTGCCACCATAATGACAACAAAAAACATGGGCCCTAAATGTCAACAGTGTTGAGGTTGAGAAACAATGGAGCCCTAGAAGCAAAGTTTCTAAATTTTACTTAATTCAATTATAAGGGAAAGGTGGGGGGGAAAGGAACAGTTAAAGAAGCCTTTTACTATTTTCATACTTAAGATTGTGGGTGTAAAGAAATAATTTTAGAGTATATTACATTCACTCACATTTGATTGCTATACATTTGAGCTTAGATAGTTATGTATTAAAATAAACCATTTTCCCCAAACATATAGTTATGGTAATAATTCACTTTACTTGCTCATAAAATGAACGCATGAAAAAAAAAAGTGTTAGGAGCAACAAGAAAAATTGCATGCTGAATTAAACATTTGCTTTGGTTCTCTTTATATGAAAGAAGTAGACCAGTCTTAACCTGGCACTCTAACCTGCTGACCATTATAATCTTGACTGGATAACTGGATGTCATGGTTCCTGATGCACACACCATGTATGCATCAGACCATCTCCAGGCAGCTCAGTGCTTACCTGTGCACAATCCCAGATATTGCCAGTCAATAAACAGCAGTCAGAGACCTCACTTTCCTAAAATGAGGTAAGGACAGTTCAAAGTCTTTCTGGCCCTCAACCTCATTCCCCAGAGTCTTAACTCTTTTCTGCACAGGACACGCTGCACAGTGATAAAATAAGTCATTTATCATCACTCAATGGTAAGCCTCGCATTTTTTTATAACAATAGTGTATCAGTAATTTTTATAAATCCAAAAATAGGGTGATGGAATTAATAGTAGTGTCAAGGAGAGAAAGAGTTGACAGGAAAGATTTTAAGATAAAATATATGGAAGCAGTTTTCAAGGGCATTTATGTTGTACCCTTTATCCTGTTATAAATGTAGAACAAAGGAGAGATTATATGAAACACAGAACTAAGCTAAGCAACAGGAATATGAGATAGCATTGAGCTAAAATGTTACACTGATATGACAATTATATGAATAAATATAAAAATGTGATATATTGCTCTGTAGAGATCCTTGGGTGAGAAATTAAATCAGACTTGATAGCAAAGCTTCAAATTAATATTCTAATATGATTTTTGAGGGTTGGAGATAATAATTTTTTAAAAATACTATACCTATGGGAATTTATACTGCTAAAATACAGCTTAAAAATAATGTTTCATATTTGATATACAAACAGAGGCACCATGAATAAAGGCTGCTATTGCGGATTCTCAGAGCCACAGTTTGTTCTTCTGATATAAATGTATGAGTCAGGAAAAATTAAAGCTGCATCTACAGCAAATAGTCAAAAGGCAAAGAAAAGGGGGATTTAATCTATACAAATTCAAACATGTAACTATTCTGATACATTCGGTTGAACCAAACTTTTTACATTCGGATCTTTGCAATCACCTAATGCATATTTATGATTATTTGTGAAACAATCATAGGTTAACAATTCAATTTGAACATTCAGTTGGTTACGGTGTCATCTCAATACACCGAAATGGTAGGTTCGATCCCCAGTTAGGGCACACACAATAATCAACCCGTGAATACATCAATAAAAGAAACAACAAACTGATGTCTCCCTCTGTCTCTATCTTCCTCTTCCTCTCTTGCTCTAAAATCAATAAAAACAAAAAAGTAAAAAAATAAAAAGGTGGGATTTAATGATAAGGTATATGAACAAGAGTTTGGGCAATTATCAATCAATTGATCATTCTGCAGAGAATAGTTAATTGTTCCTTGCCATCTTTGAAAACTAGTTAATCCCCCAAAACTGGGTGTGCTCTCATAGACCATGTCATCATGAAGCACCGCCCCTGTCTCGGTAATATAAAAATCCATGGCATGCTGAGCATACTCACCTTTCAATGGCAATAACTGGGCAATGACTTTGGAATGTAAGTATTCCAAACTACCTAGGCAGTATAAAGTCTTTAACCACTTTCTCATCCTTTCTCTGGGTAAAAAAAACGAACAAGCAGAAACAAAATAAAACCACACCAGCGTTATCAGTCTCTGGGCACTCTCGTGGTAGGTTGTTCACCCCAGAATGGGCAGAGAGAACTACACATCCTATATATTTTTCACCTCTCCCTCCTTTCTGAAATGTGAGCTTGCCTCCGGTGTGGTTGCTGCGTGCCTCAGCCCTGTTTCTCCCTGTCATGGCACCTAGCAGGAGCTCCAAAAGTGATGACTAAGTGAAAAAACGGCATGTCACATCGTTATGCTGTTTTAACTTATATGCGAAAGGCCCTTCTCAGTTCATCTATGACACCACAATAATGAAAGAATGATGAAGTAATCTTCCTTATCCCTAGCGCTTGGAAATTTCCCTGACAAAAACCACCATTTCTGGGGGAAAATAATATAATGATGATAGAAGAGAAACAGGCAACCTGAACTATAGACCAAAAGGAAGGGCAAAGTCTTTCATAAATTACCACTCATGTGAAAGATGGTCAGAGGTTGAACTGAGTGTGTTTCCTCTAGCTTGGCAGCGGATGTTTAAGCCAACATAGAGTTATATATTCTATATACTGAGAGGCAGGCTTGGCCCCTGAGAACCATCAACTACTGAATTAAATTTAATCACCTATGTTCATTCATTATGGATCCCCAAAAGGCTTTTCTACATGGGCCTGGGCAGCCGTGTCAATTTCTTTCTCTTTTTTTCCTAACTTTTTAACCTTGTGGCTATTTTTCTTTTCTCTAGTTTTACTCATTTCTGCTGAAAGGTAACATTTTTAATAAGAAAGTAACCACAAGCATTTTGAACACTGAAAAACACAGGTACTGTGAAGACATGTTCTGTGCCTTACTTTTCTAAATGAATACTTATTTTGCATAAAGTGCCTGGTATCAGCATAGAATCTCTCGGTGCAAATGAACATTAGTCATTGTTAAAAATGCAATTTGCTAAAACAATGCACAGAAAAGCCTGGAGATTTCGGAGTGTTTAGATATTCAGACAGTGACTGAACTATGGCCACTTAACTGCAGGTCATCATTTTTCATTAACCTCTTTCTAACCAGCACATGTACCACGGCCCTACTCTTTCCCCTTCTAACAGAAAGCCACTGTTCATTGCTCTCTCACAGACTTCAGTAAATGAATGAAATTATTTTCAAATTAATCAAAAAGTGTCCCTCAGTTTAGCCTAGTTTGATTTTTTTAATGATTTCATCCATGGTAAGCAATTTCCCTGCCTCACACAGAGGCAAAAGTCTTCTTGTTCTGTCTTAACTACGAATACTGATCCCAGTAATTTACTTATTCATTCAATAAGAGGCCTCAGTAAGTCCTATTGCAGTGCCTGATATACTTGTTTAGTAAGTAAGGCACAGTTCTTGCCCCATGAAATCATGAATTAGTCTGTGGCACAATACTGGAAAGTTCAGAAGTTTAAGTTCCCAAGCTGGTTAAACAAGAATAGAATTGCTCCCTCATACCTCTATTACTTAAATTTAATCATTTATCATCTTGACTATAGTGACTCCATTTTATTCTTCATTCTTTTACTCAATGTTCAGCCTTAATATGTGTATTGATGTAAGTCACCTGGGTTTATAAACCACATCTTAGATGCAAGGGAAAATACTCCAGAAACCACTTGGAGGCCCTGGCTGCTGTGGCTCAGTGGATTGAGCATCGGCCTGCAAGCCAAGTGTTGCTGGTTCGATTCCCAGTCAGGGCACATTACTAGGTTGCATGTCAGCTCCCCAGTTGGGGACGCAAATGAGAGGCAACCACACAGTGATGTATCTCTCCCTCTCTTTCTCCTTTCCCCTCTCTCTAAAAATAAAATAAATAAACAAACAAAGAAAGAAATTATTTTAAAAAAGAAGAAAAAAAATAAAAGAAACCACTTGGAATACCAGGAAATCAAAACTTTCATTTTGGAAAACTGACAAAATAATATAACTTCTGTAAGTCTTTTAAAATATATAATCTAAAATAGATATTTAATAAAAAAGTCATAAAACTTACATATTATTCTATGATCTTATCTGTTATATAATTTTATATTTCTATACTCCATAAGCATTTAAAATATATAAGAAGCCCGAAAAGTAACTATAACAAAATAGTATCTGTTATCTTCTTTGTACGGTGAGATTACAGGTACTAATTTAATTCCAGCTTTTCAATAGTTATATAGTTACCAAAATCATAGCAGAAAGAAAAGGAAGAAACAAGGGAGAAAAAAAGAGAAGGAGGTAGAGGAGGGAGAAAGGAAACAGCTACTGAATTTATGAATTAAAGGGTAAAAAATCTTTTGAGTAACTATATATTCTGTAAATTTTATAATATTTTTTCCATTTAAATAAACTTAAATAAAAAAAAACCATACATCAGTTAAAAGGGTGAGTTATTTGTCTAAGTGGAAAAAGAGGAGATCTGAGCAAGAAAGATGAATCACAAGGTAAAGCCCCACAAGTGTAGAAGCTCAATGACCGCTTGTTGACATACAAACCTACACTTCTATGAATATCTTGACCGCATTACAAGCCCTGTGGTAACAATACATTATTGGTGTTTTATTGTTGTGTGCTGCAGTTTATCTTTTTGTCCCTCTTCCCAATGAATTACTTCCATTGCCATGGAAGGAGATTTAATGATAAAAAATAGAATTTTTGTCATGAGGACACGCCTAAGATCCACACACTTGCATGTGTGTAGATCCTACTCACTGCCCTATATATTTTTAAAATGTGATCTGTCATTTCTGACCTCTTCTGTTTGTGATATTGCAAAACATAAAAGGGCCTGTGTATGTAAACTGAAAACAAGGAGATTTAATCACTTATCCCAGGGAAGATATACTTCTGTTCTATAGCTGTGCCTATTAATTCTCAATGTCAATTCTTCATAGAATTAGAGTTCACATGATATTATTGAATTCAAAAAAGAGAAGAAAGAATCTCTTCATCCAACTATTCCAACTAAATTTTTTGATGCATTTTTGTGTTGTTTGTTATCCCCCAAAGGATGAAATTCAATATGTAGAATATTTGTTTTTTTAAGAGATTAATCAGCTTCTAATGCCAAATTTAATGAACTCAGGCACTCCACTCACACCCCATTACTATAAGAGGGGAGAAATAAACAAAGCCCAAATTTCAACTATTTTTCTTAGAAGCTTTGAACTAGAAATTAAGGGTAAGTTATTGAAGTGTTTAGAAACTCAATTGATATTTGGAAAATAGAACTCACATAATGATTTTTCCATCCAGTTTATTTATTCTGAATCCCATAGTCATTTATACACTTTAAACGCCAGGGAACTGCAGAAACCAATGTGGGGTTACTTTATTATCTCATTTATAGAGACCACATGAGTTTAGAAAGAACTGTGATTATAGAAAGATATGGTTCTACTCCCTTCACTGCCTACTACATAAGGTGTTTATTTTGGAGACCCTTTCTGTCTCCTCTAGTGCAGAAAGGCCACAAACAACGTGAAGCTCTGGAAATTATATAAAATATCCCCTTTAAATGCCTTTGACTTTTTCCCAGAAAGAAAATCATCATCCAAATTGTCACTAGCTAAACCTTCTGATAATGAGAGGCCCTCATAAGAGGAGCTGATAGGGCTATGGAAGTGATTAACAGCACTAATATCTACGTCGCTCTAGGCTAATTCCTGGTCTAAAGCAAAAGTAAAAATAATGATTTTAGCCTGCAAGTTTGTATTATGATCACAGCTTGCTAAAAACAAAACCCTGTGAGTTAGTTTATTTCAAAGAAAGCAACCTATCGGGGAATTCTTCCATTTGACCATCAGAACTTTTGTTTTGTTATTGCTATCTCAGAGAAGTTACTCCAGAGAACATGAAGCAATGAAAAGATCCAGGAACCAGGAGTCAGGAGACATGAGTGCTAGCTCCCTCTCTATCCTATGCTAAGTGACCCAAAGAAAATTCTTAGCATCTCTGGAGCTCGGTTTTCTCCTCTATGACAGAAGGAATAACCATTAGATAATAATCTATACTATAATTTCAATACTGAAGATTATCTTCTATGAACGAAGGATGCAAATTTAAAGTCCAAGGACCATTCCATGTGACAAAATGCAACAGATTCTCAAATCACCCAGCTGGTAGGAAAAGAATTATGTTACTAAAGAGAAGGTATTGTTAAGATTTAATTCTAAATGTGGGCACTAAGACAGCCAGAAAAGTTGAACAAAATGGTCTCTTATAATATGCATTTGAATTGATTACCATAATATTAAAAATGCTCCAAGTAGATAATAGTACTATAATTGTTGATTTATTTTAAACAATTGGTTGGTTCTAATCCAAAGATGCTTATGTTTTAAAGAAATAAAAATATATACCTGTTTTGTTGATAAGAAGTACATGTGTGTGTTTTACAAACATATATTTATATTTTGTTTCACTTTAACTATGTTTTGTGTAACTAAAATAATTTTCTAATTATTTATCCCAACACATGTAAATGGGAATCTGTAATAAATTGGAGAAGAGCCAAGAAAATAACACTATCTTTCTAAAATTAAAATGAACCTTCAAAATATATATTGGCAAAATCAATAGAGTACCTATAATAGCAACCTAAGTAAAAAACTGATGATAATGATAACAAAAATATCCAACATATCTGACTGCTATGTGCCATGCACTGTGATATGCACTTCCATTGCATCATATTATTAAATATTCCAACTAATTCTATAGAATAGATATTATTCTACAATTTTACAGGTCAGGAAACTTGATAATAATCAATCAGAAATTAAATGATAGAATGAGGCACAACAGATATATATATTTTTCTCAAAACGTTATCTAAAGATATAACTAGAGGAGTTTTTTGATAGTCACATTTAATTTGGTCCTGTTCACAGAGCAATTACAAAACTAAAAAAAAAAAAAAAAAAAAAATGCTCTTCCCTTGGGTAATTTTTTATTCTCCTTGTTAGATATAATTTTTATGTGTCTAGCTTTTGGTCTTTTTTCACTTGGTTTTATTAAAGTGTAATACATAGAGTACATGAATATCTCTTGTGCAGTTTGATTAATGTTTACAGAATGTACACCTGCAAACTCAGATAACTTCCACCCAATTTAGATGAAGAACATTTCCTGCAGCCCAGCAATCGGCCTCATGCCCTACCCCCATAGTCATTACCCACCCACAAGAAAATAACCACTCTTGTGATTTTACCACTTGAGATTGATTTCCTTACTTTATAGCAACAGATACACATCATTGGTGTATACTTCTTGTGAGTGACTTCTTTCACTCGTAGTGTATGTATATAATTCATCTCTCTTTTTGCAAGTAACAGCAGTTTGTTGTTTTCCTTAGCATACAGTATTCCTTGTAACACTATAACATTGTTTATTTATACATCTATTGGTGATGAACATTGGAAGCTTTTAACCCAACTGGGCTCTGTTGTGATTGAAGCTACTATATGTATTTTTTGTTCATTTCTTTTGATGCACAAATGTGGACATGTCTATTGATTCATACAGATGCATACAGAGAGTAACCTAGCATCTCTATTCATGTGTGTTTGTGTGTATTATGGTAGGATACATATGTTATTTTAATAGATCCTGCAAATATGTTTAGTGAGGTGTTCATATCAATTAATATTTCCATCACTGATATAATTGCATTTGCTTAACATGTTAGTCAGTACTTGGTATCTTCAGTATGTTTGTTTTCAGCCATTATGGTGAGTATAAGTGGTATTTCCTTCAGAGTTTAACTTGCATTTCCCTAACGAAGAATGATTTTGACAAACTTTGTATATGCTTATTGATCATTTGGTATATTCCTTTTTGAATTGCCTACTTTTGTTATTTTTTCTTCTAAAATGTTGTTCTTTCCTTATTGTTTGCTAATATTCTTTATATATTCTAGATACAAGTGCTTAGTCAGACGTGTACATTGCAAACATCTTCTTTTCCTACTTTGTGTTTTCTTTCTCTT
This sequence comes from Furipterus horrens, assembly GCF_987537825.1. Lineage (NCBI taxonomy): Eukaryota > Metazoa > Chordata > Mammalia > Chiroptera > Furipteridae > Furipterus > Furipterus horrens. The sequence goes on along the minus strand of NW_028327173.1, from coordinate 197,001,644 downwards.
CATGGTGTCTTTTGAGGAAATGAAATTCTGAAACCTAATAATATCAAATTTATGAAACATCTCTTGTGAAAGAAATATTTTCCCATGCAAGTCATGAGAATGTTCTTCTATACTACCTTCTGAAAGTTTTATTGTTTTCACTATTAAATATTAAGTGACTATTTATTTATAATACTCCTAAATATATGCATGAGATTATCTTAGCCCATTTTCATTCATAAATCCCCCTTGAGACTCAGGCCAAAACTATGAAAACTATAAAATCTCTTTAGAATCTATAAGAGAAGTGTGGAAGGAGATTCCACCAGTTGACTTCACTATGGTGACAAATTTATCTCCTGGACTTAATCCGTTTAATCCCCTTTCCAAAACGGTATATTCACAAATGTAGGAAGACTAGACTCCAGAATGTGCCATAATAGAAAACTAAAAAAAACTAAAGTGATTGGATCATTCAATAGGGACAAGAAAGTTTTTAGAAAAGAAAGGTGGTAGCCTTAGACCAAATAAAATAAGTTACTATAAACCATTCCACAGGATCAGCAATGGTTTCATAAATTAGATAAAAGCTTCAATAAAAAAGGAATAAAGCATTTGTTTATGACTTTAGCAAAATACATAGGAAGTTTATGTATGTTACTACATCACAAAAACCTTAGATACTAGCCTATAACAGTATAGAGAAGCTCAGCATTGTTGAGAAATGAGGAACATGGCATTAAATACTATTTAACAAATATTTTAAGATAAATGTTTGAGGGTTTTACAAATTAAATTTGTATAGAAATTATTTCAAAAATAATGAAAAATATGAGTGAAGACTATGTTGAAAATTTGAATAAATCTTACAGCACAAACTGAGCAAGTTTTTAATAACTTCAAGGGACATGATTTTTTTATCAACTTATTTTTTAAGAAATGCAGTTTTCTCAGGGATGTCTGAATGAAATAAAACACATTTAAAAGGATAGTTAAACCTCAATTAATTCTTGCTGTCACAATCACATTTGTTATAATTATTTCTTAATATATATTAAGAGATTACAGGACTTGTTACTCACAGATGTCCATGGTTTCCATGAGGGAAAAAGGCAAAAACAAGTTTAGAAAAAGGAAAACAAAATGCAGAATGCATGGTAATTTCAACTCATGAAACATTAAAACACTGCAATACATAAACACAGCACTGGTATGTTCATTTTGTACTAATTCTAGCAGAATTACGTTACCAGGCAGAATGTTTCAAAACCAGATAATTAGAGGACACATAGACTGTAAAAAAAAAAGAAAAGGAAAAAGAAAAAAACACACGATATTCTTGAAAACATAGAAAGAAATTCTTTGAAGCTACTAAACTGACACAGACTCTTCCAGAATAAGGTATTAATGTAATTATGCAATATAATTGTGAGGATTTGTGGATATATGCTAATAGGAGTTAGATCTGTGATGATGTGGAAAAGATGAACTCATAGCTTAGTTAAATCATGAGCAGGATAGTACAGCCCAAGGAATATGAGGTCGAGGGACAAATAGGTCCCTGGATAACAGCTTACCCAGTGATTAGTCTCTCAGGTGTACTTTCCTCATGTGTAAAATTACTGTAAAAATGCAGACATTGCAGAGCTGATTCGTGAACTGTGAATATAAAAATGCCTGAATGATAGTCAATGGATGAAACTATCATTAGGACTAATCATCTCCTTCTCTTTTCATGGATATCTTTGCGGTGATGAAATGGGAGAGTCCTTTGTAATTCTTATCTAAAGAAAGAACTCTGGGGAGGAATAAAATATGATGGTAGGATACCAGATCCTAGAAAATAAAATTTAGCAGCTTTCAAATCAGGCTTATTCCTGCTACCCACCTGCCATGTGGGCTAGGGATCTAAAAGGACTTTTTTATTCAAATGCTGGCTTTCTGACAAATAGGAGCAGATTTATTTCCATTGCTTAGTTGACTGAAAAGGGTCACCATCTGTACAAGTTGTAATTTTGATATTCTAGAACCACGCTAGAATTGTTCAACTAATTTCCATAAATTTCCTCTAGTAGTGACAATTATTTATCCTTATCAGTCAGTCCCAGAGCTCAACAGAACTATTGTTTAGCTAAAGGTAAAACCCTTTCTCAGCCTTCTACATCAATTGCTGGTGACCTGCAATCTCAAACCACTGTATAGATTGTTCTGTTGGAGGTACATATATGCACATGGTCCTCATGAATAGTCACCAACAAAAAAAGACTTTTACTTTAGTGTGAATTCCATCATTAATAGTGCTATAGATAAAGGTAAGTCAGAAGAAACATTTCTAATTGGAAGCACATGGGTAAGGATTTTAGGTTTCCTTCTATCTCAGGAGGGTGATTTTGTTCCCATAGATAATTTATTATTGTACCTGACTCCTGATGGCTTTATCAGTGATTTTTATTGGAGGTTTTGTAGAAGACTTAAACAGACACAGATGAACAAAGAAACAAGGGACAATGTCCAACAGAAAAGTGATCATTGCTAATGCTTAGACAAGAAACTAAGAGCAAAGAGAGGGGGGTCTGACTTCCAGTTAGTCTTACCACACAGTTGCCATGAGAAGGCTGAGAAGATGAGGGAAATGTTGCTAGGAGGAGTTCATGGCAATGGCCCATACACAAAGTGATGCCTGTCTCCTTGAAACATACATTGGGACAGATCACACAGTGATGCAGTGCTAAACAGGTCACAGTTGCTGAGAACCTATGTGAAACTAAAGCAGAAAAGCAAAAGATCCCAGAGCCAAAGGACTTCCATGTCCCCCACGAACGACTGTCGGTCAGTGTAAAGTCAGGATTACTTTTCGCCATCCCTGTTCTCTGTAGTTTGGATTTAGATTCATCAATGCATTGACTCTTGAACCATAAGTGAACATGTATCTAAGAGCTTCTCCTTGTATAAGTGTAGAGTTACTCATTAAACATTAAAATTTTATTTTAATAAGGTAAGATGAAACAGGGCAGTTGTCCTATATACACAATAATCTCAGGTGTCCTCTTAGGGTTGTTTCCAGGATCCCCTGCAGACCCCCAGATTGCAGATGCTCAATCTCTTATATAAAATTGTGCATCATTTGCATAAAACCTGCCTACATCCTCTTGAATACTTTGTCATCTCTAGACAGTTTACTTACAACACCTAATACACTTTAAATGTTATGCAATTAGTTGTTATCCTGTATTGTTTAGGGAGTAATGACAAAAAAGTCTGCACATGTTCAGTACAGATGCAACCACGGTAGATGTAACTACCTAATGCATGTTAGCAACAATGTAACTTTTGTTTTCTAAATATTTTCCATCTGCTATTGGTTGAACCCACAGATATGGATGGCTGACTGTGCCCAAGCTTAAATCACAGTTGTCTTTCACATTCACGTATTTTTTTACTTCCCTATTTCAGGACTAATAAATGTCCTGAGATCCATCCATTTATAAATCATATATAATATTATTTGGCAGTAAGCTCATGATATGTACAACTCAATAAAGTTGTTTAAAAAACCTAATACATAAAAATGATAAGAATAAAAGCTAGGTTTTACTGAATATAGACTTTCATGTATGTTATTCATACATGCTTTCTTGCATATATTCATTTTATTAAATTTAATATTCAGCCTAAACATATGTAAGATTTTGTTAACAATCCGCATTTTAATCATCAGCTAATAGGCCAAATGCCATAAATGCCATTGATTTATGTGAGCAAAGAAATAGAAACTGGGAGAGATACTGAACCCCAGATATCTGACTACAAAGCCCACCATCTTTTCAACTACTTCAGACTTGGTCAGTGCCTGTTATGACGCTAGATATTCAGGGCACTGTCAAAGCAAAATAAAATATGTCTCACCAAAAGGATCTAAAATATTTGTGTTCTAATGGGCCACTTCTTATCCTGTTTTATTAAGAAAGCTTTCAGTTGTCAGAATATCTTTTTATAATTAGACAAACATTAACCAAAATCATAATAGGAAAGAAAATAATTTGAAATACTGAATAATGTCTTTCGGGAACATTATATAGTTGCTTCATATTTTACTTCAAATGAAGAATTAGTCACTATCCAGCTACTACAATCCGTGTACTTCAAAACAAAGATGTGTTACAAAGCAGAAAATTAGTGATGCTTTGGGACTTATCATCAGAGTTCATGATCTTATCAATTTGTTTTTTTTGTAGAATAGAAGGTAAGGCTTAATAATTATGCAAGAGATAAATCACCTAGCTATATAATTAACTCAAAATTACAATGGCAATAAGGGTACAGTTAAATTCATATTGATATATAAAATTTTAAGGAATGTTAATATACTTAATTGGCATTTAATAAGATAGCTGCAGCAAGTTAATTGGATATTAATTTACATAGTTCATAAATATTATTTCAATAGTTAAGTTCATATCCTCAAGATGAAGCTCATGCAGTTTATTATAGATTATAACTTATATTTACTTTATATATAAAACACTTTTCAGACTTCCACATGTATTTTATCAAACAAACTTTTTTTTTCTTATTTACTCATGGTTGTCAGTTCATGGACAGAAATATAGCATAGATATTTAACATCACACCTGAGATCCACTTAGGCAGCAATTTACTATTGACATGCATCTAGACACGCTTTTTGTGTTTGACTTAATATTAATTTTAATATCAAAGTGCCACAATGGCGAGGAAGAACGGAGACCATCCTAATCTTCATAATATACAAATGTGTCCACATCTGCTTCATCTGTAGACAACTCAAGAACCTTTTCACTCCAGTCATGGGCTCTAGTTATGCAGTCCTTAGCTTCTGGTATAGATAGGACCGTGCCAGTGATTATGATGGGATCATTTCTTAGGTTTCTTGTGCACCTAAAAATAATTTTTTTGGAGGGGTTAAATTTTGGTGACATTGATGCTATTCAAAATTCTGTGACAGTCTACTACTTCCCAGAAATCATCATCTTACTTTCATTTTCATTAAATCTCTGTTAAAATTTATCATGTACATTTAATTATGGCAGCATCTTTAGAAATACACATATATACATAAAAGAAATTACCTAGACATAGTAGGTGTGAGGAATGATAGTGTGATTTTACCCTAAAGAATTGGATTTTATTTTATACCAGATAGTTCTTTTCTCTGACTTCACCTTCTCCCTTTCACCATATTATCTATCTGGGACACAAAGATTTGTTTATATTTTTGAAACTCTATACCATTACTTGTGTTTACTAGCTACTTCATTTGTTAAAATACCAATTCATTTTTACTGAAGCTCTAATGCTACCTCTTCCTAGGAAAATCCTTTCTCATCTCTTTTTGGAATTAATCCCTTCACCCTTGGGGTCCCCAAAGCATGTTTTTGACTTAGTTTCTGTCTCTTCTCTAAGACCAACTTTCTTGAGAGAAGGGACTACATTTTATTGTTATTAATTTTTAAACCTCATCCAGTCAATGTTCAGTAAATATTCTTTAGGTATCAAATAATAAGCAGTTTTAAGATTGCTGGTTACACAGAAATACTTGTATTTACATAAAGACACGATTAAGGTATAACCAAGTATTATATAGTATTATATATATGTATTCAAAGTTTTAAGAATCAGTTATTATACTTATACAAGTTAAAGTGCATGACTTTCTACAACTCATGCTAACCAGTCTTGCACAGTTAATGGGCAAAGAATTGCACTTAAGCCCTACTCTTTGCTTTACAGCTTGCAATTCTTCTATGTGGTTGGAAGTAAAATGTTGTTTCTTTAAGAGTAGTCTGAAATATGTGTTTTTACTAATTCGGACTTGACTTCTCTCTTGTTAGTTCTGTGGCCAGAGAAATACAGTGAGTAGACCACACTCTAGCACTGTTGCTTAACTGATGCTAAGATGGACATCAAGGGAATTAAAGGCCACCATTCATTCCGAAAGTGTCTCCTTAGTCTGCAGTACTATACTGGTCATTTGACTAATGCAGCTACAGCATATCTTTTTAATGGTGTAAGTTGTAGCCTCTGTGACGGAGGAAGAGCATTTCCTGTACTTAGGGAAAGGGTTCATTGCCACTAAATTAGACTTTTTAAGCAACCCCAAAAGAAAATACCCTGGGCACCTCCTTTGATCCTTGCTTCAAAAGTGATTGTCTTATAGAAAATTGGCCTGTATAAGACAGGGCACTGACACAAGATACATTTTATTTATTTTAACATTGAGCTTTCACTTGTGGAGTATTTCAGACTAGATAAAATCTTTCACAGTCATTTGTTGATTTATTTTCATTTTACCTACCAGTGGATTTTCCATAATCAAAGGAAGAGGTTATTTAGATTGGGTTTAAATCTAGTTCCAATAAAATGTTTTTAAAAATTTAATTGCACTTATTTCCAACATTTCAACATTGTGATACTGCACACAGAAATCCATTTTCTTCTTGTTTTTCCTGAGAAATCAGAATATACTGACACATTTGTCTCATTTCCCTGTAGTCCAAAAATTCCAAAGTTGAAGCGTGTTCATTGGAGGAGTTGGCCATAGACTTGCCAAGTCATTTTGCTGAGGGCAAAATTCAGTTATGTTTCAGATGCTACTTTTCATTTAAAGAATTTCACTGCTCTAAAAATCACTGCATTTCATCTATTCATTTCTCCTTCCCTCTCCTAAGTATCTGGGAAACATTGATGTTTTTACTATCTCTGGGCTGTTTCCTTTTCTGGAATTTAATATATTATAATTTATGTTATATTTAGCTTTTTCAGGTAGGCTTTTTCACTTGGAAATATGCATTTAAGATTCCTTCATGTCTTTTCATGGCTTGATAACTCATTTCTTCTTATTGTTGAATAATATTTCATCATATGGATGCACCACAGTTTGTATATCCATTCACCTATGGAAGGACATTTTGTTTGCTTCTACTTTATAGTAATTTCAATAAATATGCTATAAACATTTGCATACAAGTTTTTGTGTAGATAGAGATTTTTATATCACTTGGGTAAACAGCAAGGAGTAAAGTTGATGAGTTACATGGTAAAACTATATTTATCTTTTAAAGACACTTAAACTCTCTTTCAAAATGGTGGTACCAATTTGAAACTTAAAAAATATATATCCGTTCCTAATCACTTAGATTCTGTAGGTCAGGAGTCTGGCAAATAGTAGCTGGGGTCCTGTGCAGGGGATCACAGGGCTGAAACCAATGTGTCAGCATGGCTCAGATCTCATCTGAAGCTCAATGTTCTCGTGAAGCTCCCTCAGGCTGGTGGCAAACTTTAATCCCAGGCAATTGTAGGACAGAATTTCCATTTTGCTGTTTGTTGTTAATTGGGGATCATTCTCAGCTCCTAGATATTGCCCAGAGCTTCTTGACACTTGGCTTCCTTAGCTATTTGTTTTCCTCTAATTCATCAAAATTTCTTGCCTGCTTCCAGTCTCTCTGACTTCAGAAAGAGCTCATTCTTGTTGAAGGGCTCACCTTATTATATCTTGCTCATCTAAGATAATCTCAATTTTGATTAACTCGAAATCAACTTAATATCTATGCACCAAACATTATAAAATATTTATTCACAAAAAATACATGGACCCCTATTTCATTGCAACATGATTCACAGTGGCCAAGGCATGGAGACCGCAAAAATGTCCTTCAATAGATGACTGGGTAACGAAGGTATAGTATAGCTATACTAGGCAACAATACTCAGCCATAAGAAAAGACAGTGGTTACCAGAGGGAAGGGGGTGGTGAGTGGTAGAAGGTAAAAAGGGGGCCAAATATGTGGTGACAGAAGATGATTTTACTTTGGGTGGTGGGCACACAGTGCAATGTACAGATCATGTATCATAGCAGTGTACACTTGAAACCTATACAGTCTTATTAACTGATGTCACTCCAATAAGTTTAATAAAAAATGTATCAATCAAAAATAAATTGAATTGGGACTAAATTTATACCTGCAAAATCTCTTCACATTGACATACAGCACAGTCTAATTATGAGTGCAAAACTTGTCATGTTCACACTCAAATAAGGGGATTATATAGAGCATGTACAACAAGGTGGAAATTCTGAGGACCATGTCATGTCAACTTCCAAGCAAAAATGAGTAGTATGGAATTAAGTGTCATTCTTACAGATCCCTTTCTATGTGAATAAACCTTTCCATATTGGTCCTGCTTTGTAGGCTAATGTGACCTGAGTGACACCACAGACATTTGAGTCAAACCAGTTGCTACTACAAGACCTAATTCTATCAGATTGGTCTAATCTCTATGTGTGTTTTTTGTTTAGAGGAAGAAAACACATGGTTTTCACCTGAAATACCAGTTACATTTTTTTCTTATAACCTCTTGTGATTTAATGTGTAAACAGTAATGCAGACTGCTCACTCTGATCTGATCTCTTGCTTTTCTCTTTCCATGTGAAGCAGATAATAACATTACATTTTCAGGTGATTGACAGAATAATTTTCCTCTGTATATATTATTTTTCTAGTATGTGTTAGGACTTTATTACACCCAGCAGATTTTTTACATAGTCGTGAATTTCGATGCCTTGCTAGATCTACACAAACAATGAAAAACACCCCCTTGCCCTAGGGAACATATCTCCACCCCAACGCCGTTTTATTCCCTCTGACCAGACTGGTCGGTCTTCTGAATTAACATTTTCCTCTTGTTTCCTTCATCTTGCACATTAAACCACAGAATTTTAATTGCATCCATCTGAATGAATGAGGCTTTATTGAAAAGTTAACACAAGTAATTTGAGTACTGAACGCTATAAAATGTATTTTTTTTCCAGGCAATGTTCCTCCATCCTTTTCTGAAAGAAGATGCATTTCTCTCAGTACCACTTACTTCAGTCTAGATTGTGATATTGTGCATCTGTTGAGCCTTCCACCTGCCCCTTTAACTGAGATCTTTGGGGAGGGGGAGGTTAAGTACAGAGTCAACCTTTTAATCAGTCAGGAAAGCAATGCGTTCCCCACAGTTCCTCTGACTTGATTGGGTGGGAGATAAACTGAACTTATTAATTAGGGAAGTTGCTCCATGACTTCCTGTTGTTTATAATCAACTTGTTTAAAAGTAACATATTAGTGATTTGCAATGATTACCAATCCCTAGAGAATAACTAACTCTAATGACGTTTTGATTTTCATTTTATTTTTTTCTTTATTGTCTCTGCTATTCTAATATTTCGTACCAGGATGAAATCTAAGAGAAGAATCTATTCATAAGTGGTCTGGTGATATTTAGGATTTCGGTTACTGTAGGCAAGTGCCCAAGACAGCAAGGAGAGAGGGGGGAAAGGTGAGAGTTAAAGGAAAAAGCCAAGACTGATTGGAGTCAGACTATTATTAAAATGTTCCCAAAAAGAGTAGAAGAAAAGAAACAGCCCAGGCAATAACAAAAAAAAAAGCTAGTCCTCAACAGAAATACACACCATAACATAAGAAACTCATGTGAAAAACATTAAAGGGGATGCAAGTCCAAATCTTTTTAGCTTTTTAATGTTTTTAATTTCAAATAGTCAAAAAAAGCTCTATTTTATTAATGACTTATTTGGCGACATTGATTTATTTAGGGAAGAAAAATCAATCTTTTAAACGTGTCTTACTTAATGTCCCTTCCAACATTTCTAGTCTAAGTCAGAATCATCATGCATATTTTGGTAAAGAAAACATGTCTGCATTTGGTGGGCATTCAAATAAGTATGATATACGATAAGTGAATAAAATGCACTTTCTAACATGGAAAGACTATAAATAAACATAAAAATACTAAACAATACAAAAGTAAAGTATATGAACATATAATTTATTGCTATTTCTTTTCTCATCTCACTAAAACATTCATTTATTAAGAATAGGGTGTAAGAGATAATTTCCACACAAATATGATCATCAGTTTATGTATTCTAAAAGTGACCTCTTGAGACATTTTGTGTGACGACATTGAAGATACACTTTAACTCTTGTCACTCAAAGTCTGGTTCATGAATCAACATCACCGGCATCACCAGGCAGCTTATTAGAAATGCTGAATCTCTGGTCTTCACTCAGATCTACCAAATTAGTATTTCATTTTAACAAATCCCCAGGTAATTAGTATGCACAGTAAAATCAATGTATAGAAAACACAAACTAACAATCTTTACTTGATTTTAACTAAAGTAAAAGTAGGTTAACACTTCTATTGTTTACTTCTTGTTAATGGTATGTAGAAACTTGTCCAAAATCCAATGACTAATTGTTGACTGCTTATTGAAATAATTTTTTAGGATGATCTGTTTACTTGATCCATTGACTTGTATTGATCCCAGGTGTATTTTATGCTTATGTTATAATGCATTTTTACATAGCAACACGGTATCTCTTTATTGTAGCTAGTACTGCTGGGAAAATTAATGGAGAATATACAGATATGTAAATAGTAATTATTTCTTATTATGACCACTTTGGAGCCTGGTTAGGAAACCTTGATTTCTTTCCAGTATTGGGCATCCAGAACAAAAAGAAATTATATTTATGTAGCACTCTGTGTGTGTCACAGTCCAGAGACCAGCGTTAGGGCAAATCTTGTATCAAATGCTAATATTTAAGACTAACTATTGATACCAAAGATAATTTTTTGCAGATTCCTCAAGTGAATAATTAATTTTAATTTTCTTTATAATAAATCATCCAATTTGAGTGGTTTCACACTTCTTAGAACAGAGCAAGCATTTGACCTTTTAGACATCATATAATTTTATATTTAGTCATTTTAATTAAGGAAGTTAAAATCATTTAAGGGAAATTTTGAAGGAAATTGTTCAACTTAATGATGTTCACACCACACAATATCCAGCCTGGGGAGCACTGAGCTTCAACATCCAATAGATATATTAGTCTATCTCCTGCCAGTTCAATGACATTAGATCTAAAATATAACCCCAATACTTTTCTCATACTGTCCTATGCCTTTTTATAATGTCTTGAGTATAAAGATTTATGGTAAGTACATCTTTTTCTAATTGACATCTAAGGCTAGTTATGTCTAACCAACATGCATGTCAAATTAAACATTAATTACAATATTAATATTTACATGTAGCAATAGGAATTCACTTCCATTTTCTGCCTCTCTCTGTTAGAAACTGTTTACACATCAGCTACATTTATTTTAGTTTTCCCAGGTATTGGTTGTGAGAATTGACAACCTATCTATTTTCTCATGGGACCACAGACTTTCTGAGATAAAAGCTTTTTTAAAAGAACTAGGCAAACACTTCTATTTTGTAGGAGGAAATATTTATATTTGTTTTCTAAAAAAAAAAAACATTGAGATTGGAGATAAAAAGTGGAGGGCTATTCCCACACACATTGTTAGGAGCTGAGCTGAGATGAAAAAAACAAACATCTACAGATCAACGCGATGCCTCTCAAGCTGCACACATGAAGCCTTTATTATAAATAATTTGATGGTTGGCTTTCTCCTAATTAAGGGCTTCTTAGGCTTTCCCAGAAGGATTTTATTATCAGTGCTGACTAGCAATGGCATCCAGGGAGATCCTGTGTGACCATCTCAGCCACACAATCTGCACCTAGAGGACAGTGACCGACGAAAAGAACTGCAGAATAGAGGAGAAAGAAACACACAGACACACACAGATCTCTCTTCACAAACCAGTGATAAAACAAGATGAAATTATCAAAAAGGGGTCCAGAAAGTAAGGCAAATAACATATAGAGAGGAATTATTTAAGACAAACCGCTGCAACGAAGGTAAAAATGGTGAAAATCTGTACAAAGTCAGCTGGTGGCTGCTCCACACTCTCCCTACACCGTGCCTACCAGTCACCACGTGGGCAAAGTAGGGCTGTGAAAACTAACACGTTTGTGAAGGAAAGGGCTGGCTGAAATGGGAGTGGAGCAGTAAAACTCCATGACCCTGGGTATTGGAAACCATAGTCCCAACAATGGAAAATGAATGCAGAAGGCCAACACTGCAGCTGTCCCCAGGTTGCAGTCCTGATTGGAAACAGCAAGAAACTGGCAGACCAGTCCAAAAGTGAACAGGGCAGTCTGGAAATTAAGATAAGCATACCGGGCTTTGATAAGCTTATGTATAACTGCACACATGTAACAGCTCACAGATGACTGTTCATATATAAATGCATCTGTGGTCTGGAAGGCTGTGGGCATGAACAAAAAGGTACATATGCTTAAGAGCCTAGAGAGTTATCCTCAGCTGTGTGCAAAAGCAGGGAAAAAAAGGAGAGAACTCAACAGAAAGACAAAGCTGAGGAGCTTTTGTATACTGCCAGAATACTGAATTCCTACCCCAACCCTTGGACAGATCCATCAGAAGTACTGCAAACTCTAGGCATCTTAATTGCCTGCCACTCTCAGAGACATACCCTTGACTCTAGGAGTCTTATGAGTTCAGTCTAGGTCTGCTCTTCCTCAGCTATGATGTGAAAGTCTCTATGGTCGATTAATATTTGACAAAGGGAGCAGGACTATAAAATGGAGTAAAAATAGTCTCTTCAATAACTGGTGTTGGGAGAACTGGCCAGGTACATGAATTTAATTTTTAAATATTTTAGTCATATTACTATGACTTACTTCAGTGTTATATTACTTTTATTTATATTATTTTAAATACATTTTCTTATTTCTAAATTTTCTGAATAACTATCCATATTAATTCATGATCCATAATAGTTCTCTAAATCTTGCTAGAACTTATACATATTTTGTCTGCTGTCACCCGTGTCACAGGCTTAATTATTTATCATAATAAAAATTTTATTTTATCTATCCTAAAAGTAAATATTCTAACTTTGATATTTGGCCTTCTTTACTAAAATTAAAACATGCTGAAACCTTTTACATTCTATTTCTCATACTTTTATTTTAAAATATTTCATGTTTTTTCCATCTACATTTATACTTAGAAACTGAAATCAAATTTTTCTTTAATTTTTCTTTAGTAAAGTTAAATAATTCATTTTAGTTTATATATGTTTTTTTATTGTATTTTTAAAACTCTTTGGGGTTAGACATTTTAGACATACTAGAAAATAGTACATGACATATTATTTACATAGAATCCTAAAAAATAATTAATACATGAGCATCCATCATTCAGTATAATTTAACTTCTTTAAAAACACCAACTTTTCAAGATGTTGTGGTTACCTGTCTTGGTTGTAAGATGAATAAAATATTTTCCTACCTTCACAAGTCAAGAATAGTTATATAAAGAATACCATAGGTCAAGAAACAAACAGAACCACATGTTCATGAAGAGAGATAAAGTCTGAGAAAGACCGAACACCTAATTTTGGCTAGGTAGATATCCTCATGCATTCAATGGTAGTACACTTATAAGATAAAAAACATAGCAGACGAGGGAATAGAGCAAATGTCAGGCTAAAGGAATAACGGGCACAAAGCACAATGACATCAAAAATATATATTAATTAAGACAAAGAAAACAGTCCTGAATGGTTTTAATATCAGGTAGTTATTGTTCACTTGAAGACATCAGAGGTCATGCAAAGAAATTTAAATTTTACTTTTTTTGTCAGTGGATTTTAATAAGAGGTTTAAGATTGTTCTTACATTTTCAGAAAATCAGTTTGACAGCAGTATGGAGAGAATTTCAGAAAAACTAGAAGCAAGGATATCAGTTAGGAAGTATTCAATAACACAGAGAAGAGAGCATGAACACTGTCTTATGAACATAAGTTACATCATTGCTCCTAAAAATAATTATTACCAAACATTTAATGTAAATTGAAAGATAAATTACAATTTGAACATTTGAAAAATACCATAGAATATTCATACTTTCAAAATACAATTTTATATATTCAATGATAAACATACTGTGCATATATCTGCACACTAATAACTAATTATAAACCACCCTGTCAAACCTTAACCATAACTGTTGTTATATTTAATTCAGCATGCCTTGTAATATAAACATAAAGACAATTAAAATCACAATAATATCAGGGACAGTGACTTTGGAAATGAGGACAGGATGACAAAAATAATTTTGCTAATCCATTCTAGTCACTTTTATTAGACAATCTATTTTTGTTTTTAAAAATAACTAAGAATTCTATAGTTATGATTGTAATCAAGAGTTTAAAAATACATTGTGTATTATGTTCATTTTTAACCACTCAATTATGACATGGAAATATAAAAAATGTTAAATGGTGTTAATATATGGAGATATTCACAATTTTCAAACAAAAGATGCTCATGCATTTTACATAAAATTATTTTTCAAGAATTAGCATGCAGAATTGATAACATTGAGAACTATTAAATTATGTTTAAATTCACCATATAAGAAAGACAAATCAGTTCTCACCCATCTGGTGACTATTTCAAATGTGATCACACTCAATGTGTCCATATGCCACATTAAGACAAATCAGCACATTACATATTTGAAGAAGGTAGCACACAATGAGAGCACGACCTGGATGTCATTCCTGGCTATGACCATTACCATTTTTGTGCCTAAATACAAGCACTTAATCTCTCTGTGATTTCTTTTTCTTAGTATTAAAATGGGGATAAAATTAAAACCTTAAATATTTGTTGTAAAGTTAAAAAGAAATTATATATGTAGGACTATTAGATTCATGCCTGGTATATAATTGTTTTCTTTTTTTATAGAGAGAGGAAGGAAGAGGGAAGAAGAGAGGAAGAGAGAGCAAGGGAGAATGACAGACACACACACATACACAGAGAAAGGGAGAGAGAGATCGACGTAAGAGAGAAACATTGATTGGTTGCCTCCTGCACATGCCCCGACTGGGGGTCAAACCTACAACTTAGATATGTGTCCCAAACAGACCTGGAATTGAACACCCAGACTTTTTGTGTGCAGGATCATGCTCCAACCAACTGAGCAACCTAGACAGAGCAAGAATCCATTCTTAAAACCAGAACCTAGAGTTACTTATGGGTTTTAGAATTCTCTTATCATTCATTGTTATTTCTCTTTCCTCCATATTGCCTTGTAGGATGTGATCACTTTTTAAATATTTGAATTTCTGCTGCTTGAACTGTTACAGTGGCAACTGAGATCAAATTACAGGCTGAAATAGGTAGAGCATTAGAAAGGACACTCTGTTTAGAAGATATTGACTACTGACTCTCCAAAAATAGCTAAGTTTATTAGCTCTACTGTAGTAATGGAGAACACTGACTTAATATTTAAAAAGAATACTCATTAGTATTTAAAAAAAAGTCCTGAGCTGAATGATTTTAATGTGTATCTTGGAAATGGAAGTGGAGAAATGGTTGGACTAGAGGGAGATTAATTGATGGGCAGAGTTGAATGACAGACTCGAAAAGCAATGTTTGATGGAAAAGCTATTAGTCAGTAGTCTTGAATAATAAACTGGTTACTGGATTGAGTCTGCTCTTCCAGAAGCATAGTTACTGGATCATGTAGGTAAATTAATTTTGCTTGGTCTTTGTTTCTTTTTCATTGAATTTATTGTGGTGACACTGGTTAAGAAAATTATAGAGATTTCAGGTACAAAATTCCACAACATATCATCTGTACACTATATTGTGTGTTCACCACCCCAACCGAGTCTTCATGCATTGCTATTTAACCGCCCTACCACCCTACTCCACCTCCCTCCAATACCCTTTCCCCTGTCAATCATCACTCTGTTGTCCATTTCCATAAGTTCTTTCTCTCTTTTTTTTTTTTTTCTTTTTGGCTCAATCCCTCAACCCCTCCATCCCCAGGCCCCCATCTCTGAACAGAGGTCAGCTTGCTATCTATAAGTCTGTCTCGGTTTTGCTTAGTCTTAGTATCCCTTTAAAGATATGACCAGGCCTGGCGGTGCAGATAGACTTTTAAGAAGCTACACCATCGTCTCTCGAGACGGACAGGCATGGGCAACAGCAGACCCTCCATATCACCCTGCCCAGGCTCTGCAGCTTCAGCTTCACTGGAGAGGACACTCCAGCGTCATCGCAAGATGTCGATTCAACACGGGAGGAGACAGATACCGTGTCACTCCCGAGTCGGACTGCACAGCCATTCTCGGCGGTGCAGATAGACTCTTAAGAAGCTACACCATCGTCTCTCGAGACGGACGGCTGCCGATACTAGTATCCCTTTAAAGATATGACCAGGAAAGTATCTGATACCAGATCACTTGGCCCAGGGTAAGCAAATTATTTCATTCTCAAATGCAAAACTGTCCCATCAGTCATTGTCCCAACACAGGAGAGCTAGAAAGGAGTCAGATTCACGGGAACAGGCAGAGGAGAATGGCAAGACCCCACCCACCAAAAAGAGAGATAATACAGGAAAATATGTGAAGCAGGGAAAGAGCACCTGAATAGAATACAAGCAATCTTTAGAAAGATGTGGATATGGCCAAAGCCCGGGCAAAAAATTCAGGTCTTCCCCATAAAACACCTTGCCAAAAATAGTCTCCACTTTTCTTAACACTTACTGAAGTTTGCTGACATTGTTTATGAGGAAATTAATCATGCCAAATGCTATAGCTTCAATTTAAAAGTTGTAATACTTTTTATGTCTTTATACATTTTTATTCAAGTTTTAGCACCTTTTGTTTAAGTTTATATTGCAATAACTATGTTATAAATTTGTGCTTCTAATGACATTTGTCAATGTTTTGTATAGAGCATGTACTAAATAAATGCGTATTAATTAGTTGATTGGAAAGCAGCTATTTAAAGAGAATCTTCCTGAGACCAAGTGTCCATCAGTAGATGAGTGAATAAAAGAGCTGTGGCACATACAATGGAATACTATTAATCCACAAAAAATAAGGAAATCTTATCCTTTGCAACAGCATGGATGTACCTGGAAAGCATTATGCTAAGTGAAATAACCCAGTCAGAGAAAGATAAGCAGGTAATTGTACCCATATGTGGACTCTAATGAACAAAAGGAAATAACAAACAGAATAGACAGACTCATAGAGAGTAGGTTGACAGCTTTCTGGTGGGGGAACTGGGAGGAAAGGTGGAGGGATTGAGTGAAAAACAGAAAAAAAAACAAAACTCATGGGTATGGACAACAGTGTGGTGACTGATGGGGGGAGGGAAGAGGAAGGGGAGTGGAAGGAGGGTATAGAAGCGATAAATAGTGACGGAAAGAAACTTAATATCGGGTGATAAACATACAACACAGTGTACAGGTGATGTGTTGTGGAATTGTGCCCCTGAAACATGTATAATTTTGTTAATCAGTGTCACCCCAATACAATTAATAAAAAGATACATTATGCACAAAAAATAAAATAAATAAATAAAGAGAACTTTCCACACACAAACACACAAGTATAAATGCATGTATCTATACTGTGATTCTTTGCCAGTGTAGATGATCTCAACATTCATCTTTCTCCAAAATAGAGTCCAATCATTATGACAGCTCTCTAAGAAAAAAACTGCATTATATAGGTGGTGAAAACCAAATATGAAATTGGGTTGGTTAGGTCAAAGGACCTGCTTTCTCTATTTCTATTGTAAGAACTTTATATAAGTAAATTTCAATATAGGGAGAAAACCACAACATAAAAAATTAATCAACCTCACCGTAAATACAAATTATTATACCAGAACAAGTATAAGTATTGTTTGATACAAGGGTTCTTTTTCTGGTTCCAGAAGATTCAGTTATAGATAGATAGTTATGTGTAAGTTATTGGAAAAATGAGAAAAAATTTTAATGGAAGATGTTTTATAAACCAGTATTTCATTAAAACTTCTCGAAGAAAGTAATACATTTATCATTAATTGGGGTTAGCTCCTCATTGAGTTAAATGGGAATTGCTTCCTCATTCACTTACGTCTAGACACTAAAGATTGAATGATGCACTAAATGTAAATTCTAATATAAACTACAGTGTAACAAAATCTAGGCTATGCTATATTACTCTGCTGTTTATTTAGTAGCTGCAACAATGCACTGTGTGTTGATTCTGTCCTAGGTGAAATGGCAAGGTAAATATTTTATGATCCATTTTCTCTCTTTAGGGTAATTAGTGGGTGTCTGGAGGAGAGGACAAATGTGTAGAAACCTCCATAAAGCAATATTATAAAGTAGTTTTAAATAATTTGTAATAATGGCTGAAGAAAAAGCAGTAAGTCTTTGAAATGAGACAGGCAGTATAGAATTGTAGCAAGGTCATAGTGGAAAAAAGGAAATGATAGTGCTAAGACTTGAAGGTCAGAAGTCTTTGTGTTCAATAACTTTCATGGATAGAGGTTTAATGTTTTACCACTTCTGAGTAAACTTGGGAAAATTATATACATTGTCTGTTTTTCGATTTCCTTCTCTTAAAACAAAAACTAATTACTTTCTACCAAGCTAAAGATGGAAAAGTTAAATGACGTAAGTCATACAAGATTTTAGATATGCTACCTAATATATAGTAAAATTAAATGGACAGTAAAGTTATTTAATTACTTATTGAGCTCATACTGTCTACGAGGCATTGGATTAAAAAACACTTTAAATGTTCTATTTATTATTTTTTTTAATTATAAGAAGGTGGCACTACATGAGGTAGGTGTCCTCAATTTGCAGATATGAAAACTGAAACAAATAAATGGTCATTTTCAACTAATGCCAAACAGCCAAAAATAAAATAAATGCTTTTAAATGCAGCTCTTCATCCTTATTCAGGAGCGTGCATTCTTAACTCTTAGCCAGCAGTAACTCCCAAATCATTGCTAAAGAAATGGTAACATCAACTTACAGGTGAATATACTCACCACGTCCTAAAACAACCAAGAAGAGGGTAGGTTTTCCCATCCAAACCTCAAAACAAAAATAGGTAGCTATAAAATGCATCACATTTTTTATCTTTCATTTTGATGGAACTCAGTTCTCAGATTCTCTCTTGCCATATGCCAGCTATTACACATTCTTCCTACACGTTTCTTGTTATCTGCCTATTACTTATTTTTGACTTATTGTTGCAATTTTTGGAGCCTGAGGTCTCTTTTTCACTGTGGGTCTTGGAGTTATAACAGTTATGAAGATCTGAAGACATCTGTAGTGTTGAATAATTCAAATCGTTATATGTTCTCAATCCAACTGCACTTCAGTACAAAAGCAAAATAGCAGTGTGCAGACTCATGCTTGTGTTACAACCAAGTCATGAATTATTTGCACAGAAAAAGTTGTGTCTGGCTGGTCAACAGAATATGCAAACATTATTTCTTTTTAAAGAAGAATGACAAGTTAATAAATTACTTGTCAGATTCCATTAACATTGTCCTGTCTTTGACTTTCATCCCTCTACGTGTCTTCAGACAACCAGATTGCATTTAAATTCAGTACATGACTGTGGTTGGGGGTTTTCTAAGTTGAAGTAGGAAAGTTCATCCTCAATAAAAGTTAAAATTTTAGGATTATTACTGAAAGAACCTATTTTAATATCTCTGAAGTATTTATATAGATTTTCTATTAATTTTTTTAAAGTGTGTCTCTCTGTGAGAAAAATAACTACAAGCATATCTGTGAGCCAGATATAATTTTAGGTGCTTTACAAATATTTCACTTAATCCTCAAAACTGTCTGCTAGAGGAAACTTTATTCTTCACCCTACATGAGAAAATGGAGGCTCAGAGGAATTAAGAAACACTTGCTAACTCATAGGAGTACGCTCTTACTTAGCTTCTCAGTCAGGTATACACGTATGAACTCAGGCCCTTGCCTTAGTTTCTCAGGCTTTGTGTCCAGTTTGTAGTTCACCACTCCTCTAGTTATCGTTACAGTAAGTAACAGGTTATTCTTCACTTAAGAAGAGGGAAGTAAAGAATTCATCTGTAAATATTTCAAAACTGGATGAGGCTGGTACTAAGGTCCAATGTCAAGCATCAGTAGTTTGTTTCTGGCCCCTGATGAAATTGATCTTTACTAGGAATATCACCTACCTTAGCCTCAAGAGGCACTTTAGGAAAAGCATTGACGACAAGGACTGCCACATAGAATCCTCAAATGAGCATGTAATGGAAGTAAAAATTAAATCATACCTAGAGGTTAGTGTTGGCCTTTTTTCTATTCTATCTTATTAGCTTTCTCTGCTCACCAGCTAACACACTTGACAGAAATTAAATATTAGGATGCTAATTTATGACATTTTAAGGGGAAATCAACAGGACCATAATTATCTAGATAATTTGTCTCACTATACACATGATAAATCAGACAGCGTTTTTGAGAAAAAACATTAGCCAGCTATTTCCTCACATTTATATATTCTACAGGCTTTCCAAAATATTTATGTAATTGAATCATACCATAGAATCAAAGCCCAATGACCTGAGGTGGTGCTAGGAGACACAGCTCTACTGCTTCTCCCTGGTGCACAGGCAGGGAAGAAGGGGTTCTTTCTGGATAAAAGTATATAGTTAGCTTCCAGGAGGATAAGGAGTATTTGGCCTCAAGCTAGGCTAGTAATTTAAAACAAGGTGTTAATAAACAAATTAATACATTTTAATTCTTTTGTTTTTTTTTTTGCAATTTTTGCAGCAGAGAAAATTCCTCGGAGCTCGTTTTGAGTATGCGGTAACAGTGACTTCTGAAGCATTGCGAGCTAGCAAGAAATAAAGTCAATATCAGTTCATTAGAAAATTAATGGGACTCTGACTTCACTGTTAATAGAATGTCTGTAATTCAGCCAAACTGAATGGTCATGGTAAAAATGGCATATCAAGATAAGGCAAAAAAAGACTATATATATATATATATATATATATATATATATATATATATGTATTAAAACCACCAATGAAGCTTAACTCCAGTCAAATGTTTAAGCTTATTATGAGGATCCAACAATAGCAATGGAATTTACTTGAAAGGTTTTCAGTACATTATTTCTCAGCAATTAGTTGTCTTTGGCAAGAAATACAACTGATATTATCCCTATGGAAGGCAATAGTTATGCAAGGGAGAAGGAGGCAGGTCTGTCAGGGTGCTGGATGAGGCCAGTTTGGGTCAGTTATCTGTCTCTGTTTCTCCATTTCATTTTCAAGAATTTTTCCTGGCTTCTTACTAGTCTGCCTCAAAACTAAAGAATTTTTTTTTAAATGTGTAGTAAGCAAAATAGTATGAAAACTTAAATAGAATAAAAGAAAACAATACAGATGTACTAGCACTATCGGGTATTTAAATATGCCATAAATCGCAGTAATTAGAAAATATAATAATGGCCCATATGAGAAATGCTTCACAAATAATCAAAAAGTATCAAAATGTCCCAAATGGATACAAACACATTTAGAAACTCACTTTATGAAAAATGTTGTTTGTTAAACAATAAAACATCATAGTAATATTCCTTTATATGTTTTATCTGAAAACACTAATATATAAAAAAAATACAAATGACCCCACAAAAAAATGACAACCTATTAAACAATAGTTTACAGAAAACAAAATACTAATGGTTCTTGTTGAAAAGATGCTCAATCTCTCTTGCTATGAGAAAAATACAAATTGAAACTCCATCAAGATATCTGTTTAGCCTACGAGATAGGCAAAGATCCAGGTTTGAAAATATACTCTGTTCAACAATATATACTAGAAAAAAATCAACATTCTATACACTTCATATTGTAGCCAAAATCCGCGCAGTATGTATAGGGAGTAGTTGGGCAAGATATCGTTACCAAGCAAAGCAGGGCTCATTCATGTGCTGTCTTGGTATAACCCAACAATTAGTATTGAGAAAAACAGATCTTTATTTACAATATTTCAACCTTGGTGGGGGAGGGACACTTCAGCTTGGACCCCTGTCCTTACACAAGACCCAGCATTTCTCTTGTTCCCCAAAAGGCTAAAAATCAAAACTAAACCCAGTAAGTAGTTCCCCACTCCTTACCTGTTAGCTCTCTCCTTCAGGATCTGGGGTATGATGTCATCCACCTCTGTATTACAGTCCAGGAAAGCACGTGCCATATTACACTGGGTCATGGTGAAGTCCAGGAAAGGTACAAGTTGTAAGAGAGTGTCCTCTCCATATATCTCAGATTCCAAGAGTCTAGATAGAGTCTGGGTCTGCAAGGCAGTGTCCTTGGTGGCTTCAGAGTCAGCTAGAGTAGCAACGATCAAAGCAGCAACTTGCCTGCTTTCTCACTAGCCCAGGCCGCAGGGTCACGTCCTGACTACAAACTGCACAGCTGCTTGCTGCTTCCCATATGGCTGCTACAATATCCTCCCGCATGCTGCTTTTCCATCATGCTTCTCCAGCATGCTCCCCGATTATGGCACACCTCCATCATGGCCCGCTTTTCAAGGCTGCCTGCCCTTATTTTAAATCCTGAAAGTCACATACACCTTTTGCCGGGGGTAGTAGCCCAGCTATTATCTAGCTATGATCTTGCCATAATATGCAAAGTACCTTAAAAGCTGTATTGTCTCCTTTCTCTGTCCCCTAAACCATGGGTTGTGAGGACTTAGGGGAGCCCTCCCCTGCTTTGTTATAGTATCACCTCTGCATATTCACCCTACAAATATTTCTCTACATTCAAGTAATTACCCATGTACAAAACTATATATTATTTTATATATAGAAGATATGCATTTATTTGTAATAAAAAAGGTTTAAAATAATCAAAATGTCCACCAACAGGAGTTATCTAAATGCTTTATGTTAAATACATACTAGATGTAGATATATAATTAAATAATATTCAGATTAAAGGTTGAATGAGGTAATTCCTTTATGCACAAGTAATAAATAATCTTCAAAATGTATTACCAGGTTTAAAAAAAAGATAAAGAACAAAGTTCAGTGCACTTATTATGTATAACATTAGTACATGTGTTATCTGCATGTATTGTTACAAATAATATTTTGATCACTACACAAAACAAATGAATGATTATACAGGGAGTGTGTGTGGCTGTGAGAGAGAGAAAGAGAGAGAGACGAGAGGAGATGGAGAGAGTGTTGGATTAGTGATTGCAGAATCAGGAACAAGACTATCCATTCTATGTCTTTCTCTTATTTCTACTCTTTAATCAGATATTAATAATTTTGAAAGGTAAGAAAATCTATTAACATATCCAATAATTATGTTTTTGTTATTTTTATTCTACTAAACCAATCAAATTAAATATGGGTTTTATCTTTATTTTTTAAAGAGTTTATTTATTTTTTTAGGGAGAGGGGAAGGGAAGGAGAAAGAGAGGGAGAGAAATGTCAATGTGTAAGAGAAACAATGATTTGGGGACCAGCTTGCAACTCAGGCGTGTGCCCTAACCAGGAATCCAACCAGAGACATTTTGCTCTGTGGGACACTCAACCAACTGGGCCACACTGGTCAGGGTGGGTTTTATATTTAATTGAAGTCTTGTAACATTAAAATTTGCTACACTACCAGTTGTGTGTAAACGCTAAGGGTCCTTAATTTTACCATAAGGAATTCAGTAATTTGAAAGACGTTCATGTGTTAACTGTTCCTCCTGATAAAGACAAAAATTCTATCGTGAAATTTACCTTTCATGATAGAAATACTAAATCAATATTTACTCTTGAATATTAGAATCAACAATGCTCAACCAGGAGATCATGACAAGAAGTACATATTACTCAATTTTATATTCTTGGGGCCTAGCATTATGTATAAAATGAAATAAAATAAAATAAAATAAAATAAAACTGTCATTTCTTCTTTATTTAAAACTTATTTAGTGATTTGACCTCTGAGGGTGGTTTTCATTAAGTATATCAAAGTTGTATTTAGAGAATCCAGTAATGTGAAAAATTGTGCATTTTTTATTCTTGAGTCTTTTTAATGAAGTCTTAAACATGCGTTTGATATCCTCATTGCAGCTTCATTCATTAACTCAATAAGCCCAACTTTAGGTTAGGAACTGTGTTAGCTTAGATACATAGCTAATTGTGATTGTCCTCATGTGGATTTCCATTTTTAATCAAAACTGATTTCCCTTGCTTCCACAGTATTCCAAAATCAAATATGAGTGATTTTTAAATTATTTTGTTTGCGATTATCTATCCCATGCACTACTATAATTATAAAATGAGTAATACTGACAGCGAGGAGTTGTAAACCTGATGTTCAACCACAACAGGGAATAACAAGTGCGAATTCACATAAATTCAATAAAAAGGGAAAAAGATCTTATTTACACTTCTATTACAAAGCTCTGTTCTTTAACACACAGTGTGAAAGCATTAGTGTCATAATGCATATGGATTCTCAACAGTTCACAGCATGAAGAGAAGCTGGTATCTAAAGTATTTCAAGATACCTCATATTATTTAGCATAACCTATTTTATATAAAATGAACTTGAGGTATGTAGGTGAAACATTTTGCCTTTTAATAGTTAAGCTCACTGAGATTGAAGCAAGGGTCCCTAGGTTGGAATCACTGTTCTGGGGATTTTGTTTCTTAATCCACTAGATCTCAAATGCCAATATGTTTGTTTGGTAAATGAGGGAAACATAAAATAAGAAGCATTTGGTGATTATTTTCCAAAGGAAATCATTTCATTCACTTTTGTTCTACAATATTTCCTAACCATATTTTAAACATTATGTTGAGGTATAATTGACATAAAATAAGTAACACATACTTTAAGTATACATTTTCATATGTTATGACATGTCTATACTCAAGACCATCATCATGAAAAAGCAGGACAGCCAAAATGTTTATAATTCCAAAATGGTTCCTTATGCTTTTCACAATCTTTCATCACTAATTGCTATGATCAACAATTTCATAGTCATGGATTATGATAGTTTACTTTTTTGTGACTTGGTAAACCCAAAAATATACTGCTTTTGTTAATAAATATTTATTGAGATCTTACTATTAAGGCACCATTCCAGGGTCAGGGTATGTGGCAAAAAGAAAAATAATAAGACAGCTAATCACATTTAGATTATATTTTTATAGTGAGAAAAAAAAATCACTGACCATGACATGATGCTACATGCAATAATGGAAAATAAAGCAGCTTAAAGAAATATAGGACAACTAAAGAAGGGGGGGGGGGAGTCTAATTTAGATAGTATATAGTTGGGAGCCCTTTTGACAAAGTGACATTGAATAATAACATGAAGGCAAGTTGATATACATATTTTTTTTCTTTTTGTTGATTGACATCCCACAGAAACTAATGACAATCAATCATTTCTAATCTTCAAAACGAGCCTAGTAGTATAAACTATTGTATAAGATTCTAGAAAGTATTAAATAAGATAATGAAACTACAGTGTTTAGAATAGTGTCTGGGACATGGTGAACAGTTAATATAAAAATTGGCTTCATTATCATTACCCCAAAATCACAGAACAGGGCAATGGTAGGGATGAGAGTCTGAGGCAGCTGTCACTTTCTTTGCACCGTCTTTGGGTGTTAAAATAGCTAATCAAAACTAAGTATTTTGATTGAACCAAGATAAATATATGTATTGGTTAAATTGTACACCCTTAAGCATTGAAATTTCTGCATGATAAATTGTAACATGTTATGTTTTCTATTTTTTATTATATAAATTTTATTATTGGTGGCTTAACTTGCTAAGAACATCATTACTCTTTGCTGAGTGTGAAAGGCAAGGGATTTTAAAATCATCAAGAATAGCAAAAATATTCACTTTCTAGGACTGCTAGCATATTACATGCTTTTTCATTTGATTAATCTACACTACTCCATTCAACATAACCCAACTTTATCCATAAAATGGGAGCAATTTGCACATAATTTGCAAATAAGATGGCCCTTTGCACACCTCCCAAAGCTAATGCCTGCAGTTCTCATTGGTAGCATGGCTACTGATAGAATGTTATAATGTCATTTCAATCAACAACCTAAGAGAAGTGACCAAATAATGCAGCGTTTTTATTTGTCA
This sequence comes from Furipterus horrens, assembly GCF_987537825.1. Lineage (NCBI taxonomy): Eukaryota > Metazoa > Chordata > Mammalia > Chiroptera > Furipteridae > Furipterus > Furipterus horrens. The sequence goes on along the minus strand of NW_028327173.1, from coordinate 196,975,704 downwards.
AAAGGAAATACTCAAGCATTTCACTCTTTTTCATGCTTATTTTTTTTTTATTTACTCCCACTTCTCTGTTTCTTTACCTTGAGTTTTCAACAAAAGCGTGTTGACTGAAACTATCTTGTGCTATTCTTGTTGAGATAACAATTGTTTTACCTTGGGTGGCTACTTCAGTTTCAGCTAAGGTGTCCATTAAATATGATGCTGAATTGCACTTGCCTGAGTTGATCAAAGTATCCCATTGTTAGGAAATAATCATACACTCTTCTCTATGCTACAAGTAGTAGGCATTTTATTTTCTCAAGAGCTCAACCGTGGAGCTTTATTGGATTTTGGGCATTTAAACAGTGCAAAGTGTTTCTAGAAACACCTATGTTAATAGGTCAAGTATTACAAACTGAAAACCAATTACAAATTAAAATATACATATTTTATTTCTTGCAGAACAAGGTATTCTGGTAATTTAACTTTCTGCTTGAGCTTTAATTTAATCTTTGGATGACAAAGTAAATAACTTTATTCAATCTGTCTTAAAATTTTCTACTCTAAGAGAGAAGAGAAAGAGCAAATACTTCCAACAAATGTGTATGTTTGGGGAACCTTCTTAACCTTGATGGACATTTTATGTTGTTGGAAATTCATGTGTGAATGCCATGAAAATTTAATAATTGCCTCTGATTAAGGTTGGAGCACAATATAAAAGAAAAGAAAGAAACAACAACACAATTATCCAAGAATACTTAAAACAGAAAGTATTCCTACTAAATAACTAGATGAATTTACCAATATGACATTAATGAAATGAGAGGCAATATTTTATGTATTTTCTATGTTAATACACACATATACTCATTATTATATACATAATATATGTGTTTTATTTATGTATTTATATATTTATTTATTTATAGAACATATCCATTGTTTGTAGCTGGAAGAAAAATTTAGAGATAATTTGATCAAATTCTCTCATTTTGTAAGAGAGGACAAAATCTGGAGAACTTTCATAACATGCATAAAGTCACAGCTAAGGAATGACAGAGTTGGAACAATATCTGACATTTTTTAATGAGATGGGGAAAAGCATTGGACCTTGTGAAAAATAAAAAACTCAAGGTTGATTTGATCAGGTCTACAGGAAAATAAAGGTTAATATGAAGAGGATGTTCTATAGCTTATTCTCATTTTTTTCCAGTGATTGCAACTGGGGAGATGCTGAGCAGGATAATTAAAATCTGGAATATGGTCTATCCACAACACAAATTTACACCAAGCTTAATATTTGAGGGGTTAGAAGCTATCCAAATTATTAGAAATGAGTTATCTCTAGCCAATTTCCTGGTGCTAAATAAATGAGTTTTAAATTCTTTTTATCTTCCCATGGATGTGGGCATGTACCTTTGTCCTAGCAAATTGCTTACGAGAAATTCACTGAAAGCTTCTAAAGAAGGTTTGCTATCTAGTTAAATAGACTTAGTATTAGTTATGCACTAGTACTTTAAGCTATAAGTTCCACACCTTCTGGGGTAAATTCCAAACTTACTGTGTTGACACAACAGAAGATACTCCTGGCTCACTTGTAATAATACAGTGCTTCCATTTCTAGTTGGCGGTTGGTTCTCCACATGGAGATTCAGGGATCCAGACTTTTTCTGTCTGTGCCCAAGTATGCCCTAGTGCTTCTGTTGTATTTGAACATGTGAATAGGGGATGGAAACATGCTGGGAGAGAGCAGGCACACTTGCTTACACTTCAGCCTGGAAGTAACACAAATGAGGGAGCTAGATGGAGGGGGACCAGGGAGGGAGAGGGAAAGTAATGAAAGTAGGGACAAGGGATTGCAGATTGCAGTTCTTGGCTGAGCAGCCAGCCCTTAGCAAGCAGTCTCCTCATGCAAATGGTAGCACAAGTCTTTGGAGAGCATCCATCTAACTCTGATACAACACATAGATGAGCAGTCTTCCTCTTCTTGGGTTAGAACAGATTCTGTCACCCTATGTGATATTTAGAAGAATAAGCATGAAGACAAAGATAATCTACTTAATATATACTTCTATTTGCCACAAAAAGCAAAACTGCAACTGAGATTTTACATAAAGTTTAAGAGTTAATGCATGCAGTGGTAATGCTAAGGACTTTTCAAAAGCAGATAGGGAAATATTCAGTCAGAACAGATGGTGACCACTGGCCCTGAACATAGAATAAAATATTTTTTTAATGTTAAATTGGTTTCTTAGTTATTGTTTTTATTAAGCAAATATGTGGGCTTTTATCAAATAAAGGCACAGTTATTATACCTAGATTTGTTTTTCTCTAAGTTGATAGTACTAAATGACTCCTCTAGGAATCATGTACCTACGTCTTCTTATATTATGATGCCCTAGCTGGGCAACTGCGTGTCAGTTGGATTTTATTTTCCTTCTGTTGATTCATCTTCTTCTACTGGCACTTGTACCCACTGTGCTGTGATATCTTTTACCTAGTGTGACTGGGACCCAAAACAACAGTGCTCTTTAGGTTGTGTGAACAGACCTGGTATGACTGTCTTAAAGGGTAAATTATGAATGTAAAAATATGTGACTTTTATTTTGACTACTCATAGTCCATTTTTATTTTTAGCCTGGTTCTTGGTTCTCTTGTATGTAGGTAGTATTTGTCTTCTGTATACATAAAGTGTAACTGAATACCATAAAATCCTTAAAATACTTTTTCTTTCATAATATAGATATGGTCTATAAGTTTGTATGTATACCTGTTTATATTCACTTACTATATTGGTTCCTAATAAATAACACCAAAGAGAAGATTAAACTTGTTCCTATGTAATTTCTTAAAGATCTGAGTATATGAAATCACAGCTAATGATATTTATTGTAATTAAGGAAGCAAATCAGAAGAATACTAAAGCCTTCACATTTCAGTATGTAGAAATTTCTAGGTAATTACAAAATAACATTGTTACTAATAGGAATTTTTTTATAAAGACAAAGATAATTAGCAATTTTTTCTGTAATAAATAACTTGGCAAAGTTTAGTAAAAAAAAGTAGCAGTTTTTCTACGGCTATTTTGTCTCAGTGTTGATTAACAATTTGTTAACAAAGGCACTTGTCAGCGAAGAATTCAGAGGATTCATTAGAGTGAACCTGAAGATGCTAAGACAATGCCGGGGCAACCTAAGGGCAAGTAGCGTGAGACATTGACAACTCATAGTTTTTCATTGAAGAGTAGGAAACTTCTCATCTTTGACTAGTTCCTCTACAGGCAATGATATTCACCCTCTAACCTGTATGCAAAAAAGCAGACCCAAATATATTGATTTGAGATATGATTTGTACACTTGCTGTTTCTGCTAATTCCACCCATTTGGCTATAGGTTTTATATTATGTAAATTTTGCAATCCTAATATGCTAATGCCAAATGAAAAACTGTAGAGACACCTGGTGGAATTGTAGGCTAGGCTGACCTCGTGTGTAGTCATATCCAGAGTTGGAGTCTTAAATTATACACCCTTATGCTCTGGTGAAAGAAGTTTTAAGAAGATCACATAGGGAGAGAGAAAAAATGCAACAAAGACAAAGAGGCATAATATTTTGCTTTTGTTAAGTCTCTAGCCTTGTGGAAGCATGAACATATTTCCTAGGGGATGTAAATTCAGAAAGATGCGTAACGGTGTCATTATAGCACATCTTGAAAAGGAGGTATCTGGAGAACCAAGAAGGGAGGAGCAGAAGGAGGGACAATGATTTACTCCACATGATGTAGGAAGTACCGCCAAGGTTCCTCAATAGAAAATGTTGTCTAACTTCACTTAATTAGTTGTTTATGAAAATTACTTGCATAGAGAAACATTTTGTAGGCAATATCAATTTAGATCTTTTGGCACTTCGAAAACAATTTGGAATAGGTATGCTAATACAATGACGAATTACTGTTACTGCATAATCATTTAGAACATGAACTTTGAAATAGATAACTGTATGTTACATCATGAATCTGCTATTCAATGTTTCTGTAAAGCTGGACAAGTTCTTTAACTTGCTTGATTCTCTTTCATCATCTATAAAATGAGTTATAATACATCATTGACATGTGTTAAAATAATAATGTATTTAAGACAGTATAATGTCTAAAAGTAGGTCTTAACATATGTTACTTTACCTTTGAAAATTGTCTTCTTGCCATATTTCTTTTTGCCTCAGAAAACGTAGTCTATTTTTTTCTCACTTTATCAGTAATAAATATTGAGCCCTTTCAATGTGACATAAACTGTGAGGGAGGCTTCTGATATGATGGGGAGCTGATAAAACATAGTCTATGCCCTCCAGGAGTTTATAATCCCCTGAGGAAATCAGCAAATAATCAGTCAGTTACCAGAGACAGATAGAAGAAGCAAATTGATCAACAAGTTGATAGTAAAAATATTTTTATGGCATTCCTACTAAAATTCAGCATTGCTGATTTCTGCTTGACTTACTATAATATTCAAACTTAAAACCTATTAAAAGAATTTCAGCATCAGAGAAAGAAAGGATGCTTAATATGGTTTCTCTTACTATGAAGAACTTTGGAAACCTCTAAAGGCACAGCAGTATAGAATTGCTTGAATATGTGTGTGCGTGTGTGTGCGCATGTGTGCATATGTGTGTGTGTGAACGCACACGCATCCATGCATATGTACTAAGCATCCATTTAAAATCAGCTGATCATATAATATTCTTTAATGTGGTCCTTCTCATGTAAATAAGAAAAATAGAATACAAAGCAACATGCACAATATATATTAGTTTAGTTTATTTACATTCAAGCCATTGCACACTGAAACATCTACATGGAGGTACAACAGGAAAAGATTGAAGATAAACTAGAAAATGTTGCATATGTTTCCCTCTAGGTGATGAGATTCATTTGAGGCTTTTCAGTGTTTACAAAGATTATTTATTACTTTAGAAATTAGGAAAGTGCCTGTAAGAAATACCACACATTTTTATAGTAATGGCAAAACTATATTTCAAGTCATCTGTATTGTTCTAATTTCCAAGGGCATGAATTTTTCTTGAATCTGTGAGCACTTCATTAATTACACTTGAAGGTTTCTAAAGGGTTTTTCTACATTCCTCCAAATTCAGAGAATTTCTATCACACAAGAAACATGGTGACAGATCAGTGACACCTCAGGTAGATAACTACACTTTCTTGCTTCATTCTGAAGAAATGTGCAATACATTACCTTCCCTGTGGTTTCTTTTAATTTGTATTAAGGGGAGCTTTGGGAATTATTAAAACTGATGAAACATCAGATATCTTCCCGAGTCAGAGAAAAGAGAAAGGAATTAAGGAAGAAACCCTACTACTGGGCAGAACTGAGACAATGTCAAGTTGTCCAGCTATCAGAATTTTCCAAGGTGCAGATGGATATTTTCCTCTTTTGTTGTTTTTTGAAGAAAATAACTTTAAGACTACTGTTTTTATCTCTACTGATTATGTACGGTTACATTTTGCATGAAGGGTGTTTGTGTTGTACAGTACTTGTTTTTCCTTTAAAATCCCATCATACTCCAATGTGAAGCATAGAAGAAACAAAAAAGTTAATTTTAGTGTTATCTCTTGTGCAAATTCTTAAGCTCTAATTACATTTTGGTCATGAGGATTAAAGCTGGCATTGACTGCAATATTTAACCCCTTTCCACCTAGGCACAGATGTAACAATTGTCCCATACAGAAATTAACCTGAATTCTACTAGATCCTTTCATGTTTCTTCATGTGCACTTAGAATTCCCACAACTAAGGTAGTGATTTTGTACTAAGAACCTTAGAGAGTCTCTTCAATCAAATATATTTCATAAATTTATAAATATGAACATCTGCATATCTAGCTTGACATATTCTAACACTGCATTCTTATTATTTTTTATTCTTTGAATGGGGAGAAATATTTTCTCATGAGAGTTCCTCACAAACATTTGGCAAATGTAAGATACTGTTACTCTTTAGATATAGAATTTTTCATGGAAAGTTTAAAATATTTCTTCAGATGTTCTGGAAATCACTGGTGATACTTTTGATAAATTGGTCAATAGCCAATGAAACTGGCAGACATACAATGTATCCTAGAAATGTACACGTGAAAGCTGTGTGATCCCATTAGCCAATGTCACTTGATTACATTTAATTAAAAACTAAAAAAACTAAAAGAAGTTATAATTTGTCTATTCCAAACCAGATAACCTGAAAGAGAAAGACAAGATCAGATTATCTCACAATGACAAGTAATTTCTGGTCCTGGCTCAGCATCATATAATTATACTTCTTTTAGTTATGTGGAATTACTATATTTGTGGAAAGTAAAAGATTTGGCTTTAATGCTTCCCTAGAGATTCAAGCTCACAGGAGTTGGCAGTGAGCCAGGGGCTGAAAAGCAGAGTCACCATGATGAGCCAGAGAAGAGTTCTGTAATACAGTTCACGAAGCATGGTGCAAAACACAGGTGACTGTCAAGTGTCTTACGTTTCAGCTAAACTGTACGTGTAATTCCTCACTTCCCTACATTTAATTGCTTTCTTGGTGTGACCTGGAGAATGTCGGAATGTTTTACTTACCTACATGACAACCCTCACTGCTATTCCTGACCTGGAGAATGAAGGAAATAGACCTTAATGAATCTACAGATAATCCTAGAGTGAGAAGATATAGCATCCATGTCTTGCAATCAGATTTGCAAGTAAATATCAAACAGGTGAAAATATTGGTGATCTACCATTAAAGGGCCTGGTTTCAGACCCAGCCCTACCATCTGCTGACTGGGTGAGAATAGGCAATTGATGGACCTCTCTGAGATATAATTTATTTATATTAACATTAAAATAATAATTGAATTTGTTACAGGACAGTGGAGATTGAACAAATGAAGTTTTTACTCAAGTGTTGTGGAAGATTGATGTCCACCAGCCTCAGGAATCTACAGATAAGAATGAGGTCTTTATGTAAGATGCCACAAGGTTGCTGATGGCCATGAAGATGAAGCATTACCAGGTATTTCTGAGAATCCCAACCTTATCTTTCACATTCTTTTGACCAACTACCCTGGCTCTGGTATGTGGCACAGGACATTGCTGCTGCTCTTAGCGGGGTACTCTTTGTCTTGCTGTCCAGAGCTGATCCCCAGTGCTACCAAAGCTGCTACAATGTTACTGAGTTATTTTTCATTTTCACTGTGATGCTGAATTTCATGTGTAAATGAGGAGAATCATCCTTTTCCAGCAAGCAATGTGTTGTATCATTCACCTCATCTCAAAGCAATACTGCTTATTCTCTGACCCTTAAATGGATTCTAGAGAAAAGAGACACCTTAAATTTATTCTAGAAACCTCTTCCTTTCTGTAAGGAATCAGATCTATTTCTTGTATGTAACCTAGAGAACAATATCCATACTGTATTTTGTTTCTACCTTTTTTTCTCCAGACAACCAAATAAAACTTTAACTCCATAGACAATATACAAATCCCCCATATAGATAAGTACCTTAAGTTTTAATAACCCAGCAAAATTTATTTAAGCTCTTTCTCTATTCCTTACACTACTAAAAACCTCTAAAAGATAACAAAAATATATGTTGTCATTTGGTTGAGACTTTGTATTATTTGGACCCAGCTGATTTAAGATACTTTTTATCAGTCTTACAATAAAATGATAATTCTTGGTTATGAAACATTATTTATAAATTGATACCATTTGTAATTATACTTAGTGAATTAGTTTAAACATTTTGGAATTTAGGCTACAAAACTGTGGTATTAATCTAAATCCTTTATGATGCAGTATGGTTTTCTTAACATAAAAAGAAGTAGTTTGCTTCTTAGTCTCAGACACTGAGAACTTCAAAGATAAATTCATAATGATTTAAGACATTATAAATAAATGGATTTCTTAAAGGAAGGATAAAATGGAAGAAAGAGGAAAAGAATTCCCCATATACACTTGGGAGGTGAAGACGGGCTTAGGGAACCATGTAACCTGTCAACGGATCATTGATTATAGTGTGAACAGGCAGGCTTACATAGATCATATTTGAAAGTCAAATATAATTGTGATATTTGATCAAGATCAGTGAAACATACATCATTCCAACTATAGTTGTCTATTATTTATTGAGGAAAAGACAGAATTTATTAGATTCAGGGGCTGGATATCAACATGAAAAGAAACCTCCTTCCACAGGTTAGTATGATCAGTGAATAATTCAAATGCCCTTGAATTAGGGTTATTATAGAAAATAAAAAGATAATTCAAACAAGCCTCCATTGTAAAATATTGTACCTCAGTGATAGCAATTTTTTTAGAAATAATAGTGAGATGTGGAAGAATAAAGAAAACCTCTAATAATGAGTAAAAGAATAGGAAGTCCTTTAGAAAAACAGCTTATTAGCCAAAGCCCGTTTTGGGCAGCCTAGAAAGAAACTCCTTTGTCTCACAAATAAAGCATAAGCTAAAGGAATGAGGACTTTAAAATATCTTCTGTGCTTGTCCTGAAGATAGCTGAGGGGCAAGAAGCAGCAAAGAGCTGACAGAAGGATGATAGTGTTGGTGAAAGAATTCTTAAGAACTTATCATCAAGAAAATTTTTCTCCCAGAGAGTACCAGCAAATAGGCTGCTTTGAGGATGTCTGTTTAATCAAATTAGTCATTGTCCAATATACAAATATTATGTTTTCCTTCTGAAGTTTTTGAAAAATATTCTCAAATACAAGGAAGGTAACCGTAGCTGTGCAAAATGTCACTACGCAGTGAAAAACCCATGTTAATACTTGACACAAGTTTCTATCAACCTTTTCTTTATATCCGCCTTTTAGAGCATAACTTATTTATAATTCAGTATCCTGATGTATTACTTAGAATTATAGCCTATGTTTATCCTAATATTAAAAAAAAATGATTATACATCCTTTTAAAAGAGAATTATATTATGGGTTATCGAAACTAACAGTTGAGCTATGGTTGAACACTTACCTGATATTTGATGCTTGCTGTTAGACATAATAATGTAGATATATGTGTGCTTCATTTTGAACGTGTTTTCTTAAAATATTTTTGAACTTGTGGAATAAACGTGAAGTGATGAAGGGAAGAAACAAAATTTTGTTGAGCGTGTAGTGTATACGATCAAATACTCTATGTTCATTAGGAATGTCATGGGGCTCCCAATTTATACCCAATTTGTGTCTATCACTGAGATTAAGAAGTCTGTGCCTGTCAGTCTTTCAGCAGCCAAGCCTGTTAGCCACTTTGCAAGAAGGACTGAGGAGGTTACATCAGGAGAATTCATTCTTAGGGACGATTGGATATCAAGGGAAATTCTGTAGAGAACTTCATATTTACTGATCTAATGTGTATCCTGGCCCAACCCCACAGCCCGTTGAAAGGGGAAGAAAGTAAAATAAAGCAAAGGACTATTTCTCTAAAATTGTGCAGGTAGCTGGAAACAGTTAACACAAAGGGGAGAAAGTTGACCCAGCTTCGGAGCAAACTCCCAGCACTGGCACTTAAGACCTTCAGTGTAAATGTGCTGAGCAAGAGGGAGGAGAATGTCCAGTAGAAGCCAAAGTGTTGGCTGCTTGAACAGGGAACCACTGCTGCCCAATGTTTTCTAGGCATGGCTGGCTTTTCTAGAGCAGACAGGACAGTCATGTCCAGCAAATGGGTGGTGCCCTGTAGACACAAGGGATGTCTAGCAGAAGTGGCAGTAGAGCTCCCGAGTCACCTGGCAGAGTGAACTACCAGCCAAATGTTTAAAGAACAAATGAGAGATAATCTGAAGAGCCACATAAATTCTTGGGGAAGAAAAAAAGATAAGACTGCACAAAGCTGGGGTTCTGCACTAGAAGGGGAAAGGGGGACAAAAACATAGAAAGATCTATTTCATGTATTAACTTATTTAAGCCTATTGAATACAACATCAGCTAAGCTCGGAAAGCTAAAGAACTGTCTAAGTTAAGAAAAGAAGAGCATGTATGTGAGTTCAAAGGCAAAATGAGCTGTACTTTGAGAAACCGGTAGTGAATATTTCCATTAGTTAAAATAGTATAGATGGTATTAGAACAGGATGAGCTGCCCTTGGGTCTAATATATGAGCAAAGACCTCTGGTAGTCACTAAGATACATAGAGACACACTCAGGGTCAAACTATGATTTCTGAGATGATGCTACAGGTGTTGAAAGCTGTTTACCATAATTGATGGATTTTGACATCTTCTCCCAGAGATCATAGCTTCCTTGGGTGGGCTTACTATCTCCTTGGAGGCAAAAAACAAACAAACAAGGAAGCTCTCAGGGCTGTAGGCTGCCCCAAATTGCTATCACATAATCTTATTCTTGCATTCGCTAAAGAAAATGCAGATGGAACTAACTGGAACACAGAGGCTATGTTGATTGATAAACAGTTTGTTAATTTTTATTGTCCCCTCCATGTAGGTCAGCAAAACCCTAGACATCATTCAGGCAGCTCAAAGCTCAAAACAATATATATATATATATATATATATATATATATATATACATATATATATATATATATATATATTCCCCTTGTTTAATAAAAATTTATTTCATTTAGGTTTATGTATGCATTTTATTAATGTCCCAAAACTTTATCTCAATTAGTCTCCCAAGGTATCATGACCTATACCAGTGGTTTTCAAAGATTTTTTTTTAAAACTATGGATTCCTTAAAACATCTTTATGTTGACGTGTTATGGTTTTCATAAGATTGCTATGAATAAAATATGTAATTTTTCTGCATATATAAATTAAATGGGATGATTCAGCTAATTCAGTTTATAGGGAATGTCTGCTGCCATATAATTCCAATAATAAGTCAGACCTCATTGTCAAGCCATCATTCAGCTCAGACTTCATAAGAAATATAAGCTGTGAGGGTTTTCTTTGATAATTCAAAGAAATCAGTTAATACAAATTCTATGTCAATTATCTCATTTCAAAAATATAAATCTAAGAGATAGATTAGATAGATGATAGTTAGGTAGATAGGTAGGTAGACAGACAGACAGACAGATGAGAGAGAAACAATCTTGCCATGAGTGTGTTTCTCATATAAAATCAGTTACTATTTCTCACTGACGCCCTCCTTGCTTTACTTTCTGGGACTATCATTAAACTCTGCATTCTTGAATAGCACTTTTTGTTTTGTTTTGTTTTCGGACACGCCCTATCTTATACATCAGGTCAACACGCTGGAAGCAGAAAAACAAGATTCAGGAGGTGTGAGGCCAACAGCCTCCCTAAGATGTGAGCGGAGGTGATAAAAAAAAGCGGCAGAGTATGGGTTCCATTCTTCGGAAGACACATGTTAGGGAAAACTACAGTAAAAGCTGAGGAGTTGGGAAATGATTTTCTAAAGACTGTCTCCGTGGGAAGTCTCCGCATAGTTTCAAGTGTGTTTCCCAGTATGAAGATCACTGAGCTAGACGTATTGATCTACATCTATTTTTGTGGGCCTCCATAATTTTCCACTGAGTTTTACATACAGGGAGTTACTGTATTTGGGTGAAATGGAGAAAAGGTTCTCATAACCCAGGTATTTGGGTCTCAACTCTTCTTGATTCGTCTCACATTATGGTTGCAAAAAAAAAAAACCTGTCTTTTTCTCCCAATGTCTTCCTGGATTCACTGAGGTAATATATTTTATTAAATGTTACAGATATTATTGATATAAGTTTTACCTAAAAGTTGGCACATGGATTACAGTGTGATTTTTAATTATGTGTGTGCTTGTGTCAGAATCACGTTTTTATTCCAATGACTATAAACCCTGTCTTCAATTAGAAGCTTCTGGAAAACTTTTTTTTTTTAATATAATAAGTGGACTTAGCTCTGGAATTTCTTATTTAAATGCTATGGTGTGAAGACTAGGTGTAAACATTGCTTTAAAAAAAATACAGTGATTCAATGTGAAACTAGTGTTCAGAAGCATTAGTCATGACAAATTCTAATAAGAAAAAAAAAAAAAAAGACCTTATGCAACAAACTGTACATGTTATTAGCAAGAGGTCCCTGAGTTACCGTATGCATCAAACTTGTATTTCCCTGTTCGCCAAAGCACTTCAAAAATACAGATTAAGTAATCATTTGAAGAATCACTTGGAAATGGGATTAACCCCATACATGCATTATTGAGATAACTGAGGATTACTGTCTTCAGCTTCCAAGTTTATTTAAAATGTATTCTACACCAGATTTACTAAGGTTCCCAGAGAAGGCCTGAGAAATAAAATAATTTTACAGGATTTCCAACAAACATTGACTGTACTTATTTGTCATGTAATTTTGATTTACTGGAAGGAAAATTTTCAAATAAGAAAAGGTAGATAAGCTGTGGAGTCTAGATCACTAAATATGCACAATTCTAAAAAATGTATTGCAAGCAGCCTCACAGAGGTCCCTCCTTAAAATTGTCCCCATCCATGAGCCTGAAGCAAAGGTCATGGTGTAAACATGAGTACTAGTAACCCAAAAAACAACGAGTAGAAGAGAATGCTTAGTCTCGGATGAAGTTGTGGCCACAGTTAATACCTTGATTTCAGTCCTTGAATAAAGGACTAAGCTAACCTGCACCTGGACCCCTGACATGCAGAAACTGAGAAGTAATAAATTCGTGTTGGTTTAAGCTCCTCATTTTGTGATCATTTGCTACATAGCAATAGATAACACACACAGCCAAACATATCAATGTAATAAAGTGCTATGACTACTATGAGAAAGCCATGTGACAAATAGGGAAGACACAAAGGGAGAAGTTGTACAACCCTCTTGGAAGGATAATTGAATAGGTGGAAGTTGGTACATGCAATTTGGTTGCATCTGAAGCATGTATTTTCTAAGTAGCTGTTACTAGGTGGTGAAAATGCAAACATAAAAAAGCATGGTCCCACACCTTATGCTGCTAAAATACTGAGATGTGCAAGGTAGAACAGTGCACGCAGCAGGGACTACTCAGAGCAAAGGTAAGCTGGTGACAGCTGAGAGTTATCTGGAGCTTATTATGCAACAGCCACTATTCTAAATGGTTAGTATGTATTAACTTATTTAACACTCAAAACAACAGAATGACACCGTGACTATCACTACCCTTGTTTTAGAGAAAAGAAAACTGAGGTGTAGAAAATTTAGGTGAATGACAACGCTGTGCAGGAATTAATTGGATTCAATCCTAAACGATCTGACTGTGGATTTCCTGCTTATAATCATAATGCTATAGAAGTACAGAGAAATGTAAAATAGTTCAGCATAGTCTATTTTTTTCTTTGAATTTTCTGTTGTCAACTGGATGAAAAATATTGACCATTTCTGTTCCATTGTGGTTAATGCATCATTGATCTATCTGCCCTAAAGGAACAAGTGATAATAAGAATATGTGAGAGTAAAAAAAAGTAATTATATCCTGGAACTATGGTGGACACATTAAAAAAAAGTTATTGAATGAGAAAGATGCTTAAGGTGAAATGGATGAAAAATATTACAGACCAGAAAGTACAATCTGGAATAAATATCTTGAAATTATTCTAGATGTTATACCTAAATATGTTATAAAAGCAATTAATTTAATGTTGCAGTATCTTTTGCATGAAATATATAAATGTCTAAATGATGAAATTGAGAGTTCCAAACACCTCATTATATGTCTGCTAAATTTTCAAAGATTTTCTGTAATGAAGGGCTAACAGGCAATGTACTCCATCTCATTCTGAGTAAAAAAGTTTAATTTTATCAGAAATGAGTTTTATAGAAAGAAAGGTTTACTGTTAAATTCTGTGATCCTATTCTATACATTCAGTTTTACAATGTGTGTTATTAATGCATGCACATTTCAATTCTAGTGGGTCACAGGATGAATTTCTTAATGTTCAAATGCCAGTGGTATCAGTGTTGAAGTGTGTATAAATCTTTTTACAGAAATCCATTATTCAATATCCTTGCAATTAAAATGCCTCCTATTAAAAAAGAGAAAAAAAACACATCTGCAAGATTTTTTTCACTTCTTTTGCAGTCCATTCCCTATGAAGTTAGTACAAAATTTTTTTCTGATTCACATAGATACAGTTGAAGCCTCCATGTCTGTTTTTTTTAACAAATATTTTATAATATTTGTTGTTCTGTTTCATGTGGCTAGAAATCAGAGTGCCTGGGTTTGTCTTTTTCTATTTTAATGGAGAGAACAGAACACTTTGCTTCTGCACATTAACTGAAACAGAGGAAAAAATTGCCCTTTTCTGGTGTCATTGACACATGGTTTTCTCAAAGTTCAGGCCCTATTTGTAATTCCTCTCTTGTAATTAAATTTTCTAGAAACTTTTTAATTAAGTGATTTCCAATATTATAAAGAAGACAATGACAAGACTAAGAAATAAAGGCATGTTCTTGACACTTACAAATCTTGCTATGTTAAAAAAAAAACACTGAGTTTCATTACTGGTGCATTAAAAAAACAAATTTCTAGAGAAATAACTTGTTTTCTCGGGAAGTTATACATACCTCTTTAGTGTTCTAGCTGCTAAGGACTCAAATAAAAATATAACATGGATGTTGCCATCAACTTAATCTGATAAACGGAATTAAAAAAATACAAAGAATACTATGAACAGATGATTTCAATATAGAATGATAAATTCCATGATGGTTTAGACATATAGTATAGTGAAATGACTTTGGATAAACAACATACAAGGCTTAAGTGGGGCAAGGAAAATGCTATTCTCCCTATTAGTGCATGGTGAAATTATGCTTATGTTAAGCCTCTCAAAATTATGAAGATTAGAATAATGAGTTGAAATTTATGTTGAATAGCAAAACTGTGTTTACCAACAAAAATTATGGCACAAGTATACTGTAAAATGTAAGTCAATTTTTTGATAGTTTTGAGAATTAAGTTTTGTCTAAGAAGTCAGTGATTATGGTGCTTTATTCAATCAAGAACTTTAGAAGATATTAATACAATAATTCAACACGTGGACAATTTTGTCAACACACACAAAAATGCACTTTTTGTTTGATGTGTAACACAACTAAAACATCTGTTTTTAAAATTAAAAAAGAAACAGAAAGATAATAATTTTTTCATGATTTAACCATCTCATATAGACAATAGTAGGAAAGACAATAGATGATCTGTGGTAAATGGAGAGAAGTGTTTCCATAGACAGTCAGTTAGAGGACCAGGGAGTCTCCCTCATTGGCCAAGATGGAGGTGAGGGGAGGTTCTACACTATAAACCTGAATAGAGATAGCCCCCAGCATGCCAAAAGCTAGCTACATTATTGGTTTTCAAATAATGGCCTTCCCTCCTTATTTCTGTTAGAACTGCGGACTTGAGCAGGAGGGGAAGATGGTCTTTGAGACTGGAGTCCACGGTTCTCCCAGGCTGTGCAGCAGCTGAATAAAACCCCTCTCCTTTGGCACCAGCACCTGCCTCGCAAGCTTGGCTTTCATTGCAGCAGGTGGCCCGGGCTCTGTGTGCTCATGTATGGGCCTTATGAGAAAAGGAACATATAAGTCACACTTTGGCAGTTTGGGAAAAGCGAAGAGTAACTGGGCATTCCACAGATTAAGTTTCTTTCCGGAAGTCTTCTAGTAAATACAATAATTTTACAATTGGTTTAATAGACCTACTTATGTCTCGGTTTATAAAAAATTAACCCCTTTTCTTTGTGTTAGTGGAAGGAGAATAAGAAGAGTTGATAATACATTAAATAGGTTGACCAAACTACTTTTCACCACTTCAGAATCTTCAGAATTCTTTAATATTCTAAACATTCTTTCAGAACTCTGTTAACATAAAACTATTTTAAATTATTTAAAACAATTCTCAAATGGAAATTTTGTGAACCATACCTACAATGTGCAGTTGGTTGAGAAAAGGATTAGGGCATATTAGCAAGGCAAAGATGATTATCACAATCTCCCTAATGATAACTTCTGAAGGCTACGTTTTAGGGAAGATCCTATGAAATATTTATAATGATATAAAAGTGCAGAGAGTTGTCCTAAGTCTTCCAGAAATTCTGTCTAAGTAAGATGAATAGGAGAAAAGCAAAAAAGCCCTTCATGTCTCTGCTTCAACGGGAAATTGGGCCTCTACCCTTCCTACTATCTCCATAGTATCTGACTGATTGACGGGGCATTTGATTAGGTTTTCTCCATTACCCACATTAGAAAAGTGCATTCATGACACCATTGAAGAAGGATATGCACTTGCAATCAATCCAAAAACATTGTAAGTATTTTATTCAACAAACACTTTCTTACACTATCTACTCTGTCCAAGGTGCTTTGGAGAATAAGGGAAAATCTGAGGGCAAATTTATTATTGGTTTGTAGAACACAGTTTTTATAAATATAAGGCACATGAACACAATTGTAATTCAACATATGCAATGACTTGCCACAAGAATGGAAAAAGTACGATTCTAATGAAAAAAACTATATACATCTCATAAAATATTTTACTGTATAGAGGCCTTTAGAACTTTAGATATGTATATTTTGTGCATTATTGCTCCAAATTGATCCAGTTTTCAATGCAAGCTATCATACATAAAAAAATTTCTTCATTCATTCAACAATTAATTTTCTCAATTTTTTTAAATCATAAACAATACTGAACAGAAAAAAATTTGTACATGGTTCCTGGTATATCTGTGTTGAATTTTTGACAGTCTTATGGAGCATTCTTCTATTAATGATACTGACATATGCATATGTATGGTTGTTCCCATTCGAATATCCCTCATATATAATGTCTCTTTCGTTAATCTGTATTTTTATAGTTGTTTATCTTTTGCTATTGATTTTTATGAGTCATTAATACATTATAAAAATAATGCACTTTTGTTATACAAGTTGACGATTTCTTCTCCCAGTCTGTATCTTTCTTCTTTTTGTTTATGTTAACATTTTTCATACTGATGTTTTCAGTGCAGGTATAGCAATATTTATTAACTTGCATTCATTTTTTATTTTGTGCTTGTGTGAGAATTTCATACCTAGCATAAGACTATAAAAACACTTTCTTGTTTTTAATTAAAAGTATATAACATTTTCATTTAAAATTGATACCTTTAATTCATCTGATAATGATTTTTATTTTTGATAACATAAGAATCATCTTTTGGCTGTTCCTTTGTTTATTTGTCATACGGGTCAACAATTGTCTCATTACTGTGTTGAATCAGCTTCTTTTTCCTAGTGATTTAAAAAGTGCTATTTGTCATATTTTCAGTTTTCATATATGCACAGTCTGTCTGTTCCTGTTTCTGTTGTGTTTCATTTTTCAGTTGTCAAACTTTATTTTAAAGCAGCAATGCACTAAATGACAGAACTTAAAAATATTGATATATCTTAATATCTTCAAAGTAGATAAATTACAAATATTCATCTGTAGGGTTTTTTTCCTATTAACTTTTATATAAACTCTATAATTGTTTTTTTATTGAGTTGAAGTAGGTGCAGAGGATATATAATATCATTTCTTTGATATTTTGGGGAAAGTTTTATATAATAATACAGTATCTGGTCAATTTTTATAAAGTTTCCAGTGTGTAGTAAAGTAAAATATGTATTCTATCATTGTTTATTGCTTGAGTCTGCATATATTTAAGCTTGAGCTTCTTAGTTATCTTATTCAAATATTTTATAGTTTTACTAATTTTTAACTATTGATTACTAGGAGGTAATAAAATTCCCAACTATGTTGAACAATTTGTCTATTATTCTTGGTAATTTAGAAAAATGTTTTAGCTTTTGATTGGAGATTATTTAAATAAGTCATGCAAGTTTTGGATCTTATAGTTGCCCCATGGATTGACCTTTTGACCATCACATAGCAATCATCTTTGGCAAATAATAATTTTGTAATAAAGTTGAATTTTTCTGATATTGCTATCACTTGTCCAGCTTTCTATTGCTTAATATATACTCAGTCTATCTTTTTAAATCATTTTTTTTAATCTTTTGGTTTCTTGATTTCAGATGTGATTGATTATAAATGGAGACTGTTTGTTTTATAATTCTTTTAATTCCTAAGTTCAGTCATTTTCTATTAACTGTGATAATTATATGTTAATATTTGTTTCCTCCACCTTATTTTGTTTTATATTTATGGTATTTAGATATGCTTTTGTTACACTGCTCTCTCTTGCCAATAAGTGTATCACTCACTATGCAGCAGAAAGAAAGAAGGAACTCCTACCTTCTGTGACAGCATGGATGGAACTGGAGACTATTATGCCAAGTGAAATAAGCCAGACAGTGAAAGACAAATACCATATGATGTCACCTATAACTGGAAACAATGACCAAAACAAACAAACGAACTGAACAGAACCAGAGATATGAAAGTAAGGAACAAAACAACAGCGACCTAAGGGGAGGGGTGCAGGGGATAACAAAGAAAAGAAGGGGAAAGGTCTTGTCAAGAACTGAGTATAAAGGACCCATGGACGGGGACAACAAAGTAGGAATTGACTGTGGGAGCGTGGTGGGAGGGTGGGCAGGGCAGAGCAATGGGAAAAAAATAGGATAATTATAATTAAAAAAACAATAATTTTTTTTAAGTTTAGTACTCCATTTTTTCTAAAAAATGTTTTTATTGTTTATATTATTTGTTGTAATGTTTATATTGTTTGAACTATTTCATGAACACCAAAAATCAAAATCGTTAGCCATTCCACAAAATGCCAGGATCTTAGAATGACTTAATTTTAAGCAATTTCTTTGATTTGACATATAAGTTAGTAACTACCATTAGTTATTTTGAACATTCTGTAAGTATCCAGCTATAACCATAGATTTACCTTTTTTTTTTTTTAATTCATAATCCATTCCTAAGTTTAATTTTTTTCTTCAGAAGTACTACTTTATTCCTTTCAGGAAAGACTTTTTTTTTAAGTATATTTTATTGATTATATTGTTAAAATAGTCCTAGTTTTTTCCTCTTTGCTCCCCTCTGCCCAGCACCACCCCTCCCCCAGCAATCCCGCCCCTCCACCTCACACCCCTGTCCATGCCCATGGGTCGTACATACAAGTTCTCTGGCTTCACCCTTTCATTCATATATATATATATTTTAGATAAAAGAAAGGCTTTTTGATGTAAGCTATATCAGCTTATTTTCTGTTGAAGCTTTGGTATTATTTACCCATTTTGGAATCATAGTTTATACAGTTTTAGAATTCTATATTGGAAGTTACTTTCTTAACTCTTTGAAGATGTTACTTGTCTTCAAAATTTTATTATTTTTTAAAGGATGACTGTCAATTATTTGTATATATACTTATGAATATTTTATTAACTTATTTTGGTATTTGGTCTTTGGGGATTTACAGTGTTATTTCAACACATCTAGATGTATTGATTTAAAAATATTTCTGCAGTTTTTGACACTCCTTTGAATGTGGAACAGCCTTTCTGTCTGTATTCTATCTGCTAGAATACAGTAGAAGAGGATGGCGCCCCCAGTCCCTTAATCCCCTAGCACTGAGGAAGATAGGGGGTCCTAGGGCCTGAGCACTGACACCCTGACCCTTACCCCTTTTTTTCCTCCCCTGACTCTAGGACTGGGCCACTTCTGGGTGGATTCCAGCTCAGCTTGCACTGAAAATGTAAGAACTACAAACAAAATTTCTATTTACATTAAGTTTGGTATCTAAACAAACAAAGAAATAAATAAGTAAGAAGCCCCCATCTCTCTTTGCCTCCCTATTGGGTGACTTGCTCTGGGATAAGTCAGTCCTCCTCTCATGGGGATTCATAAGCATCCCGTAAGACGTCTGTGGAGCAGAACTTGCCAGCCATGTGAACAATTCGTATTTGAAGTGGGTCAGCCCCAATTAAGCTTTCGGATGCCTGTGGCTTTGCTGTGATCTTTTAAAAGACAAGCCAGATCCAGGCCACGATTTTACAGTTACAAAACCTGTGTTGAAAATAATATTATTACTTCAAACCATTAAGTTTTGGAATAATCCGGGGTAATATATTGCATAGCAATAGATAACTAATACACTAAGTATGCCTTAATCTTGCTGGCAATTAATTATAGTCTCAGGGACTAAGGATTGCCTTCTTCATCAAATCTAGAAACTTCTCATGAATTATTACCTTCAATGTTACCTTTCCTGCATTCTTCCTGAACTTTCCTTTTGTAACTCATGATAAATTAACTCTGAATCAATAAGAGACCTGATCATCCAAACACCTTAATTTTTTAATACTTTTCATTTCTCTCTCTCTTATGCTTCATTCTGTAGAATTTCCTCAGTATGGTCTTCTAGCACTCTATCTCTTCTTCAGATTATTTTAAAGTATTTTAAAATTATTTAATATTTTTTAAGAGTAGAAAATCATAATGTTTTGTTTACAGAAATTCTAGGTGATTTTTAAAAAAAAATTTCCACTGGTTTAATTTTGAAAATGTTTTGTTCTTTTGTTAAGTAATATTTTCTTTTATGCATCCCCTCACTTTAATATACTTATTTTATAGCCTCCCTGTTTTAGTTTTATATGTTTGCGGTTCTCCCCACTGTTTGCTGTAGCTCCTGATTCATACTCACGTTGCTTCCTCACTTAACAAGTGAGTTCAGAAGCAGCTCACCCTCAGTAGGGCTTTATATGTATGTGAATAATTGAGGATATAAACCTTTATAATGATGTTATTTCTGTTTCTGATGAGCACTCCAGGCTTATCCTTGGCCAGGGACCATTTAAGTTTGTTTTTATTTGCAAAGTTTTGGTTTGGATAGTTCATACTTCAATCTCAGAAGAAATATAATTATAAATTCTTAGGAGAGTTTAATTGTCTACCAAACTCCAGCCTAAATAATATAAATATCCTGTACTGAAAGGCATTTTGACTATCCTGACATGATACATGCTCAGCGTTCACAGTCTACTGCTGCTCAATTAGATGTGGGGATCTCTTGTTCTCTCTGTACGGGTATTAAAAACCTACCTCCTTAAAAAACATGAAAGTATTTTTTTAACAGTATTTACTCTCCTAAAATAAAATGGAATACCCCAACAGCTACTTCTAATTCTGTGCAATGTCTCACTTCTCGTTACTCATCATCTCTCCTGCTCAGACGTGTCCTGAAGTTTTCAGCTTCATTTGATTTAATAAAGGATGCCACAAAGAAGACTCTACAACACTTATTGTTTAGGCAATGATGTCCACATAGATATCTATTTAAAAAAGTAAATAATCAGTGCTTTTAGTTTGTATAATTTTCTGGAGATCAGAATGGAGTAATTGATTATTACAACAGAGTGGTTCCTGGCATCAAGGATTTTATAGTTCAGTTAATCTTTAAAAATAGTTTTACATATTGTCTAACACACAAAAAAAGGACTGTGTACAAAACTTCACTGCAAAATTCAAACGCTATTACTATTATTTATATTTTAAGTAACTGATGATCTAGTATATGTCCACATTATCCCTAAATTAAATTCTATGTCTTCTATAAAATTAAAATTTTAATGTGAACTTTAGAAAGCATTAATAAATTCAATAGTATGAAACAAGCATTTAAAATAATATTAGCTGGCACTACAGGCTATTTTAAAGTAATGCAACATTTTTGGAGGTATTTTGGCAATGGCTTTTTAAGTATAAAATAGACTTATCTATTGAATCAGAAATTCCATTTCTAGTCAATTAAGTAATGATATATTTACTTATGTGGAAAAAGATAACTATACAAAGTCATTGATATCAGCAAAAATAAATGAAAATGACTAAATGTCCTTCAAAAAATAATTAAATATATAAAATATGGAATACACAAATAATAATAGCAACTGTTTTGAAATAGTATATTTATGAAAAGCTCTCCAAAATACAGTTGTGGACTCATTTTTGTTTTGTTATTTTGTACATGCAGCACCCCTCTTCTTACCCAAATTCCCTAGGTCCCTACCTTCCTGAGATGTATGTTGTACAACAATCTGCCTTCACTGTTCCAGAGATGGGCCAATCCAAGAAACTAAGTCAATTAAAATACCAAGGCCTATGGCAGCCTTCCTAAAAGCAATGGGAATAATGACAGATGCAAACTATTTTAAGTTAGAAAGACTCTCACTCGTCTACTCTAATCCACTACCCCTCAGTTATGGAACAATGGAACCCCAAAATAACAGGATTTAACCAAGAGACAATACCTGAGTGTCAGTTCCCAGGAAAAACCATAAAAACATTCATATCTCAGCCTCTCCATCACACCATGACGTATGCTCACCCAGGTGACTAAGGAGTGGTAGAAATAATGGTGCATGATATATATCTGGGCAGATGTTGCAGAAACAAACCTCTGCAAGCTCCAGCACTATCCAAGAATTGATGGAATAATTTCTCGTGAATTCAAGTGTAGGAGAGAAGACAAAATATATCTGAGACAGCATTAGAGATCACTGGCCACACCAAGGTAGCAGGGCAAATCAGACAGAAATGCTTTCTGTGCCCTTAGGAAATACATATAGCCACACTCAGAAATACCTGGTAAACAGTAACAAGAGATAACTTGGCAGTGACCTGCATCAGATCATAGGTAACATCATAGTGCAGATGGAATGAAGCACCACCCCTGTTCCCATCTGAGACTGAACACCTCCTACATCCCTGAGATGCCACTTCAGGGGGAACAATGGGCAGCCCTTCAGTTTACCAAGATTTTGTTCCTGCAAGCAAGTGAGATGGATGTTCTAAATAAGACATGTGGAAATATTAACATAAAAGCAACATTTCATGAAAATCTTAATTTGTGGAGTGAGATTTATAGGGACAGCTTTTCATCAATAGGGGAAAAAAGTAAAAACTGACTACAAGCTACATGTTTCTATATACATGTGTCTATAAATTCAGAGACCACTTCCAGAAAGAAATGTAATTAAGTCATGTTAATAGTGATTGACAGGAGTTATTTTAATATAAGAAAATTCTAAAAATAATGACTAGCCATTGCAAGCGTTTTGAATATGGATCATTAACAAACCAGACTAGATATATATTCAGCAGCAAGTTTGTTTCTTCCAACTAACCACAGCCAGAGTTCTAGAAGGCGCAATTTATTCTCTCCTTTGAAATGTGACATTTCTCTTAATTTCTTCTCTATAAGGTAGCTGGTATTGTTTCTATCTTCAGAGAATATCCGGAATATAGGTCAAAAGATACTGACCTGCCTGAGCTATGTTCAAAGAGCTCTATAAGTGAGAAATTAACTGCTTTTTAAAAATATTTTTTTCTAAGAACACCGTCCATAATTGGCAACTAATCTTAGAACATTTTCTAGTATTTAATATCCCTTCCAAACACTCTGCTTTGTTAAAAAGTTTGGGATTAATTATAATGGAAGGAACATATTGGGCTCTTCTAATGTTGTTACGGTGAAGAATTAAGACGTGGTACCTGAAGATGATAAGACAGTGTGACAAAGAGAAGTCCCCAGGACTTTGATTTCTACATACAGGCCCTTTCCTCGCTAAAGGGTGAAGGTGAAATTACAAATATTTAGAGAAAGAAAATCAAAATATCTGATGTGCCATCTGTGTATTTCTGTTGTTTTCTACTCTTCTTCCTCATCGACATCCACCCTCCCACCCACCACCACCTCACCCCTACCCGTCCCCTGATTTTCTCTTTCTTTATAGTTGTCCCCATTTCTTCTGTACTAAGTCCTACTTGGAGTACTCATGAACAATGGGGGGGGAGGTCATCTTTTCATGATGTTTCATAGCTTATAAAAAACTTAAAGAGCTGATATTTCTTTCACTGCTCATAATAAAGTTGGAGAAAGTCAAGGCAAAACTTTTTCAATTTATAGATGAAGATATGCGTACCCTTTTCTAAGTTTAAATAAGCCCTCAGCACCAGGCTGAGTCAGAAATCCAAATTCTTGTTTTGCTCTACGTTTTTTCCATAGCATTACATGACCTCATTTGTGGGGCTGAAATAACCCGGCAGGCCTCACTTCTGGATGACAGGAACCAAGCTTTCTCACAGTGAGAGGTAGGTGAAGCAGGTACCATTAGTTGGGCTTAGGGAACTCTTTCTTAAATACCAACATTGTCTGAGTCTCACTCTGGAAGAATTCCAAGAACAGTGACATTATTATAAGTATAATTTCCAATTCCATGTCCCTCTGAAAATGGTGGCGACAGTCTCTGTAACGAGGTTGAACATTAGTTTTTCCTCATCCCTTCTGACTGTCCAGCTCATCTCAAGAAAGCATGGTATACATTTATTCTAAGGGTCAATATAAAATCACCCAGGTCCTCTAGTCACTAAAAATGTCTCACAGATTTAATGTCATAGATATACTACATGAAATATATCACAATATGGAAAAATCACACTGGAAACCAATAAGGGTTATAAATGTGAGCTGTCAACTCTTTTAATTAAATATCTGTTCACATCAATAACTGGTAGCCTCTCACTGTATAAAGTTAACATAGCTTCCAAAATTACCTACATTTTGTTCAAGTTTTGGGAAAAGTTGACTATACAGTATATTGAGAAATAACATTAAGCCATCAGAACATTTGATATCACAATTAAAATTGTAAACAAATTATGAAATAAATCAATAATTTATATAACGCATCTTGAATACTATGTCTGTAGCTCTGTGGTATGTGTCAGAAACACAATGACTAATAAAAATGAACATGGCACATATGCTCATAGTATTGCCATCATATGAATGGAGAAATTAATCACATAATATAATCAAATGATTATAAAGGATTGGAGTAACTAAAAGCCCTGATTTTTTCATCTGTGTAATAAAGATGATAATTAAACCTAACTCATAGTTTATCATAAGGTTGAATAAGTTAATGCATATAAAGTGTTTATCCTAGTGTCTGACACATAGAATACACACACAAATGCCAGTCATGTTATCATTATGTCAGTACAATCATGTCCACACACACATACATACACACACACACACAAATTAATAAATATAAACTTAATAAATTAAAATAGTACATTTATTTATTTATTTAAAATATTTTTTTACCTCAAAAAACTAAAAATGGAACTGCCTTTTGAACCAGCGATTCCACTGCTAGGATTATACCCGAAAAATCCTAAAGCACTAATTCAAAAGAACTTATGCACCCCTCTGTTCATAGCAGCACCACTTACAATAGCTAAGTGCTGGAAACAGCCTAAGAGCCCATCTGTAGATGAGTGGATCAAAAAACTGTGGTACATTTTACACAATGGAATACTATGTAGCAGAAAGAAAGAAGGAACTCCTGCCATTTGTGACAACATGGATGCAACTAGAGAGAATTATGCTTAGTGAAATAAGCCAGGCAAAGAAAGAAAAATACCGTATGCTATCACCTAATACAGGAAACTAAAGAGCAACACAAACAAAGGAACTAAATAGAACAAAAAGCAGAATAGCAATCGATAAGGGGGAGGGGGGAGGGAGAGAAGGGGGATAAGGAAGGGAAGGGTCTAGTCAAGGAACGTGTATAAATGACTCATGGACATGGACAACGGGGAGGGATATGATTGCGGGAGAAGGGATGGGCTGTGGGGGGAGCAATGGGGGAAAAATGGGACAACTGTAATTGAAAAAACAAAAAATAAAAATAAATAAAAAATAAAAAATAAAAATAAAATAAAATATTTTTTTACATATGGCATATCTCTAAACAGTATAAATTTAACTAATTTTTTTACTTCATAATCATTCCTTCTGACACTATATTAATATTGCCTTAGTTAATCTGGGAAGATAGTATTTATAATTTAGCACAAAGAAACTCATGGCTACTTTATACAATCCATAATATCTGGCATAGCATATCAAAAATATGTATGCATTGCCACATATTTGGACACCAAATTAAATGTCATGTAATAGGAATCATGCAACCTTTTCCAATTGACTTCTTTCATTTAGTAAAATGCATTTAAGTTTCCACCCTGTCTTTCCATGGTTTGATAGCTCTTTTTTTTTTTTTTAAATTGATTTAAAATAAAACAGAGTGAATGTTGGGAGAGAGAGAAACATCTGATTTATTGTTCTACTTATTTATGCATCTTTATACGTGCCCTGCCCAGGAATCAAATCTACATCCTTGGCATGTCAAGACAATGCTCCAACCAACTGGTCTACCTGGCCAGGGCCCAATACCTCATTTCTTGATAGTTCACTTATTAGCACTAAATAGTATTTCATTATTTAGATGTACCACAATTTATTTATCCATTCGCTTAATGAAGGGCATCTTGGTTGCTTCCAAGCTCTGGTAGTTATGAGTGAAGTTACTATGAACAGCTGCATGAAGGTTTTTACATAAATATGTTTTCTACTTCTTTGAGTAAATATTAAGAAGAAAAAATGCTGAATTGTGTGATAATAAATTTTTTACTTTTGTAAGAAACTGCTACACTGTCTTCCAAAGTGGCCATAACAGTTTGCATTCCCACCAGAGATGAATAGGAGTTCTTGATGCTCCATATCCTTACCAGCATTGGTTATTATCAATTTCCCATATTTTGATCAGGTGTATAAGTCTGTTAATGGAATTTCACTATTGTTTTAATTTGCATTTCCCTGATGACACATGATGTGAAGAATTTTTTCTTATGCTGTTTTGCATATCTTCTTTGATGAGGTGTCTACTGAAGTCTTTGGCCCATTTTTTAATTGGGGTCTTTTATAGCTGTTTTAAGAGTGCTTGTATATTTCAAATAACAGCCCTTTATCATGTGTGTCTTTTGCAAATATTTTCTTCCAGTCTGTAGTTTATTTTCTCATTCCCTTGACATTGTCTTTCAAAAAACAAAAGTTTTTAATTTTAATGAAATTTAACTTATCAATTTTTTTTGATGGATCATGCCTTTGGTGTTGTATCTAGATAGCCATCACCATACTCAAGCCATCTAGGTTTTCTCCTATGATATCTTCTATGAGTTTTATAACTTTTTGCTTTATATTTAAGTCCATGATACATTTCAAGGTAATTTTTGTGAAGGGTGTGACATCTGTGTCTAGATTCATTATTTTGCACATGGATATTCAGTTTTTCTAACATTGTTTGTTAAAGTGACTGTTTTTGCTCTTGTATTGCCTTTGCTCTTTTCTCAGAAATCACTTGACTAAATTTGGGGGTCTATTTCTGGCTTCTCTATTCTTATTCTGGCTTCTCTATTCTTTTCCATTGAGCTATTTATTCTTTTGCCAAAACCACACTGGCATAATTATTGTAGCTTTATAGCAAGTCTTAAAGTCAGATAATGCCAGTCTTTCAACTTTGTTCTTTTCTTTCAATATTGTGTTGACTATTCTGGGTCTTTTGCCTCATTATATAAACTTTAGGATCAGTTCACTAATTTCCACAAAATTACCTCCTGGGATCTTGATCAGGACTTCACTGTATCCATATCAACCCATATCAATATCAGTAATTACTATTAGCTGTTTCCATCTTTGTGAAAGTTTAAACAAGATTAGTCCAAAGTTAAGAGTAGCAAATTTTTATGGGACACAGTAAAACTCTCACTTTCATTCCCAGATATAGCAACCCATGATTCTTAAATCCCTTAACTCTTTACTGTCAAGTGAAAAAGCAATGATTCAAAACCTTAATAAATTACCTCCTTCCTTTTCTTCAAATCTGTGTTTTGTAACAGCAAGACTTCAATAATAAACTGGCAGCTGACTACATAATAGTGTCATTGAGATTTATTCACATTTGCTTCAATCCCCATAAATGGTAGGCAGACACTATTACACTAATATGGAGTACCTACAGCTGATTTATACCAGTAATTTGTCCAGTAGTTCTATGCCCAACTGTCAAGGGCACAGTCAGGATGTTCATCTGGTTTTCCCCACTTCTCACCTAAAACTTCACACTATGCCACATTGTATCCCTGCCAGACAAAGCGTGAAAAGAGTAAGGATATACCTTGACACAGAGAAATTAAACTACACCCCAAAACTCAGCCATACCTATGAAATCCTCAGGATAATCTAAGAAGAATGCATCATACAGGATTGCCATTTTTAAAGTAGAGCTTCTTACACATCAATAGCAGCATGATCTAGGGAAGAGAAAAACAAGTCTGATATCCTTTCATTATTTTATTCCTCATTTCGTAAGTTCCTTTCTGCTAAGATACTATTTGTTAAGGTTTTTGCTCGGTCTTAGCCCTCTGTTACCTACCTCCATCTTCCTTGAATCCAGCATGACTTTTCTTGGAATATTAAGAATTCCATTAACTTATCTCTGGTAAATATTTGTTGAATTAGGCAATTGCTTCTTAATTATTATTGGCCTTATCTATTTTCAAAAGTATGAGGATAATAGAATACCATGATTAAAACTTCCATTGATATAGATGATTTTTAATTATGAAAAAATATAATTATAATGAGCCACTATAAATTTGAAAACTCATAGAGGGCGGCTCTGAGGTTTGCTTGAGAAGCACCCCCCACACAACTGTAGTTTGCTAATTGGATTGTGGGAAGTTCAAAGCATTGATTAGGCATGCCAGGATTCATCTGCCAAGGAGCAATTACGAATCCCAGCAGGAAGCAGAAAGGCAGGTAGGGCCCAAAATAGCAAACAGACCTTGAGATGGGAGAAAATTACTATGAGGAATTCAAAAGAGAAATTATTTTTTAAAAGGAAAATAATAGACCTTAAATTATGTTAAAGATGAAATAATGTATTGAAGAAAAACCTATACTTGCAGGGACAGAAATGGTAATACAAAAAGTTGTTTCATTATGAAGTCAGTTGTTATCCAGTACTTGTTCCAAAGACAATGGTAGCAGAGTCTAGAACAGCTATTTAATAGGACACAAAATCAGAGACTAAGGTAACAGAGACTTTAGAGTACTTTAACTAGCACAGAGTCAGAGAAATTGAACATGACAAAGAAGCAAAAGATGGGGGCAGGGAAAGAGCAAAAGCGCTTCTATGCATTTTGTAAACCTGACAGAGATATTTTTACTTATCTGCTGTTAGATTGTTATAAATGGAACCAAGGTGATAAGAATAGCCATGATTCAAGGCAAGGCTTTTGATATCAATACAGAATTTGAGGGGTTGTTTTCTTTTTTATCCTTTACATATATATGCCCACACACATACGCAAGGTCTGTCCATGTAATATGAAAAATAGAGACATTTATTCAAGTGGATATATGATACAAGAAACATTGTACATAGGACCATGATACCACAGTCTTAGGCACCTTGGGACCTCACACAGTTCTCCCTTTTGCCATCAGCCGCCCCATCATATTTCCCTGAACCTCATCGATGGTCTGAAATCTCTTCCCTTTCAAAGGTGATTTTAGTTTTGGGAAAAGCCAGGAGTTGGTAGGCGGCAAAGCTGAGCTGTAGGGGGCCTGAGTCACGTGGGTGATTTGATGTTTCTCCAAAAATTTCTGCACATGACGTGATGGATGAGAGGACATGTTGTCACGATGAAGCTGCCATTTGCTAGTTGCCTATAGATGCGGCCTTCTGAATCACCTGAATAGTTTCTGCAAAGGAATGTTCATGCTTAATGCAAAATTTGATGCAGAACCATTGCTCTACTCATCCAGTCAATTTTGAATGAGACGGTCACACAGTACACATGCTCACTCAACAGCGTCTACCACCCCAGTGACTAGTACAATAAATTTGTCATTATTTACGCATGCACATTTCAGTCCACTCTCCTTGTCTAGCAGGTTACATAATGTCATGCAAACCATTTTAATTATATTAACAATGGCTGGACTTTTTTCAGACAGACCTTATAATCTAAAATAAATAATCATGTTCGGTAACTGAATTTTAACATCTAATATTGAAATCCTCTAAGATGTTCTTAAAGAAAATGAAATAATTAGTTTGAAAAGTGTTGGTTGGCTTAAAGAACTGGTAGTCATGTTATTTCACATGTACAGAAAACAGAAGTGCAATGTAATACTAAATCTTTTTTAAAAATCATTTTTGGCTTTCTTATCAAAAATTGTAAATAAATTCCAGAACTAAATTTCTCTTCCTCATTAAAATAGCTCTTCTAAGTGGGGCAAGAATTTACAGTCATGTATGGGACCCTCAAAAGGAATAATTTCCTATGAAATATAAATATTTTGTTGCGTATCTCTTTAAGCAAAATTTTGTCCTCATTTTGAAATGCTGCCTTGAATTGTGTCAAGATTTTACAGATCTTTGGAGTGAAACATTCAGAGTAATGCATTGTGCTTAGCATTTCGCATTGCATATTGACAGTCATTTAATTATGTTTTGAAATGTGGATGTGTCAAGACTGTGTTTCATTTGAGCCATCACCTTAATTTTCAAATCCACATTGTTTAATGTATTTATTGAGAAGGGATGAAAACTATCTAGCTGGGGTTGATATATAGCATGTTTTTTCACCATCCCTCATATCTCATTCTTAGAAATTGTCTTTTCTCATCTCAGCTTTCTCATCTTGGCAATCAACATGCTAATACAAACCTAGTTTTGTTTTCTCTTTGCCCATCCTCTTGAAATTGCCATGGCAATGAGAATACGGTTCTTTCTATTTAGGAAAGATGACATTTAGCAATGCTTTGCTATATTACTTCATAAATACATGCCCTAAAGTCACTTGAACTGTTGAGAATTCTCCAATATACGGATTTCACCATCTGTTTATTACATCTTTAATCAAAATATCTAATCAGAATCTTTTTTGACCAAGGGCATGTTTGTATTTGTTCTCTGTCCTTGTCTTGTACGTTACCATTTTTTTTCCTTCTCTCTAAACATTTGCAGAAAAATGAGTAAAATGAAACAAAGTCTTATTCTGGATAAGTAAGAAAATATTATCTACAAATATTATTAGAGATATCTTCCCTATGGTAAGGCCAGTCCCATGGTAAAGCTGACTTCTATCTCCTGCTCACCTTTCTATAGAGATATCTGTATGTCTCATTGCCAGTTCTATAGTGCTGCTGGCTTCAGTGAGGCAACTCCAGAGCTCTTTGAGCTTCTCTGTTCTCAAAAAGTGTCAATAATGACACCCATCAGCACAGGGAAAATGTATAAGGATCTTCTTCCATTATTATTGTTTTAACAAGTCAACTAAACAACCTGTGGCTTCTCTGAGGATAACAGTTTTCCTTAACACCTGTGATTACTTCTAAAAAATGGCCTATGTGTCTATTTTGCCTGATAGAAACAATATCCAAAAGGGTAGCTGATTTTTCCTGTTGTGTCTGACTTTATCTTTCTTCTGAAATAATTCTGGCTCAAGATCATATAAGTAACTGAAACAAGTTATTTCTTCAATGATATATGAAAATAATTTATTATGTTTATTGCTTTTTCAGAGAGGAAAAAATGTCATATCAATGGTATTCATCTTTCCCTACTACTGTGAAGAAAAATCAGATTGGTCCTGAATAAGTAGGAAAAAAGTAGAAGAAGAAAGGGAAAGTCCTTAGTAGGTGTGGCTCAGTTATGGGTGTTTTCCTGAAAACCAAAAGGTTGCTGGTTTGATTTCCAGTTAGGGCACATGCCTGGGTTGTGGGTTCGGTCTCTGGTTGGGGTGCGTATGGAAGGCAACCAACTGATGTTTCTCTCTTGCATCAATATTTCTCTCCCGTCCTCTCTCCCTCCCTTTCCCTCTCTCTAAAAGAAAATAGAGGAAAGAAAAAAAGAAGTGAAAAAAGGAGAAATCAAGAAAATCAAGATGTATTAATTTAAAATCTTGTCCCTACTTTGCAAATCACTGTCAATGCTTCCTATTCTTATCAGTTTTCAGCTATGATCATTCTCACCATCCCCACCACTACATACATGTGTTCACATAAACACAAACTCACACACACACAAACATACACACAACAGAACCAGAACGAAGAGGAGAGGAGAGGACAAACAGGGAAGAAATAACTATAAGTGAAAGTATCACTGTGAGGTGAGAATAAGAAAAAAAGATTAGAAGGCCTGACAGAATACCTTCTGCTGGTCCCATGTCCCATCCCTGATCCCTGTATTCAATGCCTTTCGGTGTCAATATACTCTGCTTCTCTCTTGTTCTTTCCACCCTGGGTAGTTTAATGTCTCATTATCTGCTTATTTTGACAATTTCAACTGATAATCCATACCAAATAGCTTAATGGCTAAAAGGGAATTTCCTAATTTTTTTCCCCAGCCATTTATTTTATACTGTCCTTCACTATAAACAGCTCAGGATATGCTCTATATCCCAATATGGCAAAACTACACATATTTCAAGGCAGAATTGATTCATGAACAAACATTATTAATACAAATTATAAAATATAGCTGAAGATGGGTTTGATGTTTAGTTATTAAAAACTGAAATATATGACACTACTTTCATATGGAAGATCCATATGTCTATTTCCTTTGAAAAATATTCAATACATTTCTATCAGTAGAATTTGATAACTTAGCATCCTTACTTCAGACTAGCTTGTGATGTTGGGGACCATTCTCCAGGGATATATAACTACCTGGCATATGGTTTTTACCTTCATGGAATGTAGAAATTAGCTGCTAATATATAAGGAAATCAAGTGCATTCAACCATGGAACAATGCATTTTTATTAAAAAAAAAAACACTCTAAAAAGTCAGCACTATGTTTCTATTTCTCTCAAGAGATGCTAAGGCAATCATGGACATCAGTTCTAATTACAGGAGAGACAGGCTGCTTTTGTAAGGACCAAAAATTAATGTAGCAAGTATGAGTGATTATGGCCCGATCATGGTTCTACATGTGCATAATGCTGTGTCAGGCACTGAGCCTTTTGACAATATTCTGCAAATTGCATTAAAAGAAAATGAAGCTTCCATCTCTATCAATTCATTTTAACACAACAAATATTTGATACCAAGCCAGGAATTCATTAGTAAATAAAACTTAGATCTTTGATAAACATATATTCTGATGGAATGAGACAGAATAAAACAAACACTTCAAATAAATAAACGGTGTAATATGTTATAAATTGATATGTATGGTGGACAAAAATGTAGAGCAGACTGGAGCTCAGGAGTGAAGAGGGATGTAATTTTAAACGGTGCGGTTGAAGTGGTAACATTTGAGCAAATATTTGAAGGAGGTGAGTGGTTGGGTTGATATGTGCAGAAAGAAGACAGGCTC
Organism: Furipterus horrens; assembly: GCF_987537825.1. NCBI lineage: Eukaryota > Metazoa > Chordata > Mammalia > Chiroptera > Furipteridae > Furipterus > Furipterus horrens. The sequence continues at coordinate 196,942,488 of NW_028327173.1, read as the reverse complement.
AGGTACGGGGAGTGGGCCTTATAAAGGGTCCAAAGCAGTAGTCTAGTGGTCACGTTCAAAGAATAGCAAAAGGCAGATATAAATGAAATGGAACGAGCAAGAGGAGAACTGTAGTTAATGAGACCAGAAAGATGATGAAATAATTGGTTGTAAAGGGACGGATCACTTAAAGCATTGCATTGTCAGTCTATTTCTTCCTCTGGGTCAAATGCAAATTCTCTGAAGGTCTTGAACAAATGAATGATAAAGTATGAACAATAATGAATAAGGCTCACCCCCACTACAGAGCTAAGGGAAGCCTGGGGAGGTACTGGTGGGAACAGCCACCCAGGGAAAAGATGGCAGCATTTGTATAGCATGGGAGCCAAGGGGAAGGTAAAAAGAGGCCAAACCCTTGGGACATTTTGTAAAGCAAGTCAACAAGATTTCCTAATGGGTATATTGACAGATAAGTAGAAAACTTGATCAACTAAGTATCAAAGCCTGATATAAACTAAGCACTTTAAAATTTTATTAAAGCATATTCACTATCTAATTTGACCTCAAAATAAATTCATGAGACTGACAAGCAAGGCATCATTTCTCTTCATTTTACAGATGAAAAATAGAAGGAGGCTTATTGATAGATGAGGAAAGTTATTTTTTTTTGAATGAGTCCTACAAGCACAGCTTCCTACCAGATAGTAGACTTTCAAAGATGTTATCCCTTATCCCTTTGTGAAAGCCATGACAGTAAAGACCAGGGCCAATCTTGCAAAAAAAAAAAAAAAAAAAAAATGCAGTTCACTCTAGTCTATGATATATTCACATTTGCACAATTAGAGTCATGATTTAATATAGCTCTAACCTCAATATTGTGTTTCTTTCACAATCTCCAGCATTGTCAACTATCTGGAAGCACCCAAGTTAACCTTATAACTTATCTTCGGTCACTTAACCCTCACAACATCCCTACGGGCAATTCATGCTGTTACTCTCCATCTTCCAGAGAATGAAACAAAGAGAGAGACCGGGAATGTTGTATTGGTCAGGGTTCTTCAGATAAACAGAATCAAGAGAAAAAAAAAGGAAATTTATTATGAAAAATTGGCTCATGCGATGACAGAGGCAGAAAGGTCCCGTGATCTGCTGTCTATAAGTTGGAAACTCAGGAAAGCCAGAGTTGTAAATCAGTCCAAGTCCTAAAGCCTGAGAACAAGGGGAAACAGTGATGTAAATCTCAGTCTAGGGCAGAAGAGATGAAATTGCTCAAATCAAGCAGTGAGATGCTCCCTTTCTGTTCTTTGCAGGCCGCGGTGGGTGTGATGATGCCCACCCACATCAGGAGGACCATCTACTCTACCTGAAAACACAGTAACAGACACATCCAGAAATAGTGCTTAACCAGAGATCCGTGTGTTCACTGATCCAGTCAGGCTGACACATAAAATTAACTATCACAGATATAGAGTGATATGTCCAAGGTACACACTAGTGGCGGACAAATATGAACTTTAACATTATGGTTATTTGACTAAAATCCACAACCTTTGCAACTAAGCAGCACACTATAAAGATATAAAATCACATGTTCTCCTAGCCTCCCAGGGGAGTTTTGAAAATTAAATAAAGCCACATGCATGAAATTGGTTTGCTAACTACAGGTGTCTTTATATGTACTGTTTGCTATTTTTATCATCAACTGTTTGCTACCCAATTTACATTTTAAAATCCATAAATCAAGTTGATGTAAGGTAGTTTCTAAGGCTTGGGGCAGTCATCATTTTGGATGTTGCAGATTGCACTTATTTTCTGTCTCTCTTTCAATGAGCCTAAAGTGAATGGAGGGAGGAAAACAGATTGCAGCCTTGTATACTGAAATGCAGTAATCCCCATTCTTGGTAGTTTTACTCTCCTTGGTTTCAGTAAGCCTCAGTTAATCATGGTCCAAAGATAATAAATGGGAAATTTCAGAAATAAACAAGTCGTAAGTTTTAAATGTGCACCATTCTGAGTAGCGTGATGAAATCTGTCATCCAGCTCAGGAGAAGTGAACCATCCTTTTGTCCAGGGTACCCACGCTATATACCCTTCCTGCTCATCAGCACTTAGTAGCTGACTGGGGTATCAGATTGACTGACATGATATCACTGAGCTTGTGTTCAAATCACCCTTACCTTACTTACTAATGGCCCCAAAGAACAAGAGCAGTGATGTTGACAATTGAGATAGGCGATGAGAAGTCATAAAGCGTTTTTCTTTAAGGGAAAAAAAAACTGTATGCTGAGGAGGCTAAAATTCCTGGTTACAGCAAATCTTCTATCCAAGAAAATGTGAAGAAGGAAAAAATGTGTGCTAGTTTGCTCAGAAAGGAAGAGACCACATTCACATAGCTTTTATTACAATATATTGTAAAAATTGTTCTATTTTATTTTAGTTACTGTTGTCTGTCTTTTGCTGTACCCAATTTATAAATTTTGTCAAAGGTATGAATGTATAGAAAAAACATAGGCTACATGGGATTCCATATTAACCATGGTTTCAGGCCTCCACGGAGGGACTTGGTTATCTTCCCACCCCAGAGACTAAGAGGGGACTACTTACTGCCCAGGAGTGCTTATAGTTCTACACCTGTCGTCCCCTCTCAGGAGCTGAAGGAGCAGCTCTAGGACAGTGAGTAAACCCAGGAGACACATGTTTGCCCTCTGCCTATTGCTCCTGCCACTTAGGAAGCACTTTGGTTTCTTTGATCCTCTTCCTTTTGGGTTCCTGCCATCCCAGTGTGATCCAGAAAATGTGCTTCAGGGCCTGGCTGTTGACAGGTTGTTCTATGAAAAGACGTCTAGTGTGTTTCTGTCATTGTCCTTTACAGTTTTACTGGTTCACATTTCAGTGAAATTCAATTAAGTTCAACATGCATTTATTGAGTGCCTGCAATGTGCCGGACACTCCTTGAGGTGCTGAAGGAAGAAGTTAAGATGAATCAGGTTTAAGTCTTTGGACCTCAAAATCTGGTAAGAGAGGTAAGAAAATGCATAGGTTAAAAAAAAAAGAAAAAACCAATAGGATTATCCAAAGGAACCAAAAAGCTTTAACTCTAGCAAAAAGGGGAAAAGAATGTGTGTCCAAAAGAAACCTAAATCTACCAGATTAGTCATTGGTATGAGGAAGTTTCATTTTTTACCCTCAAAATTTTATATTTTATAGATAATCTTTAATGAACATGTATTTCTTCAAAAAATTTAAAAAGTGATGTGTTATTTAGAAACAAATGGAATAAATATTAGTTTTATCTTAAAAAGTAAGGACTTTTAGAGATTATGACTATTCATCATTAATACCAGTTATTTGGTATTAATAAAAATACCTTTGGTATTTACAAGGGTGTATTTACATAACCTTATCAGTAATGAAATACAGATTAGTCAACTCCAGATGGATAGACTGAGACACGAATCGGTGGAATGAGTTGTCATAGACATGGTATAGAAACGCAGTGGAATGGGATCAGAACCAGGGTTGAAAAGTCCCATTTTTACCTCCACCCTCCCAACCTGTTGCCAAAAAACGCCTTGAAAGATAACCTTGCAGAGGTGATTTAGAAGTACGGGGCTAATGAATATAACATAGAGACTATGAAGTTAAGACAAACCACATTACTGAACACGTGTCTCCAAAGACAGGGTGCTGGGCACAGTCTCTCAAAGTAGAAAGGTCTGAAACCTTTCCTATCTTTACATCATCAGATATTGGGGACTAGCTTACTTGTTTTTAAAAACATATATAAAATATCCACTAAACAAACAGCCACAACTATTTGCTTTGTGGATATTTTTAGTGAAGTTAGCCAGAGATTTACCCCAATTTTCAGTTTCATATGAAATTAGCCACCTCCTCACTTTGGCTCAGACACTACCATTCCTTTGAAGACCACTTTTGGCTTCCCAGTTGATTGATCTCAGGATACAGTCATTAACTTACATAAAGGAAATTCTCTGAAGTTATCTTTTAAGTCTATCTAAACATAGTGTTTGGTGGTGCCAGCCAGCAGATCACAGGAATGCCATGTCTGAGAGATAAGACAGGAGGAACCAACACAGACAGTTCCATCTTTTCTGTATGTTTTATTTGGATTCCTCTTTCTTTCTTCACCTTCACTCTCCTGGTATATTTCACTTCTGTTACTGGCATTTGCACAGCCAATAACTTCCTTGGATGATGGCCTTGATATTGTCATAGGGATAATATATTTTCACAAGGATGAGTTCTTCTTGGAACAATTTATCCAGTGGATTAGACTCTACTGCATCAGAGCTCAGCAGGTCTTCCTGTTTGAACTGTCTGCTAGCCTAAGATTTATTAGGCTCCACTCAAGGCACTTTTCACCAGGTATATTTCATTCTGCAGGCTTCCTGATGTTCTGCAGAGACAGTAGAGTGAGTTGTAAATGTTATGTCACACCTATTGATTTCTTTTTAGTGGACATACTTTGAAAAAAGCTAAATACATTTCTAGGGTTCGTTATTTCATTAACTTTTCCTCAAAGATTTGCAATGTACATTTTAGAGCAAAAAAGGGGGAAAAAAGACAATGCAACAGAAATCAACGCAGAAGAAAATACTCACCTGAGGACACAAGTGTCTCCACTGTATTTCCCTGCTCCCAACACACTGTTTATTCCATTTGCTTCACACATTTATCACTCTCCAAAACATTTTTTTACCCTTTTCCTCCCTGCTGTTGACTCTGAACTTGATCCTCTGCCTCACCTCATCCTATCAGATTTCTAGTTGGTTTTGCCAAATGTGAGACACTGGGAAGTTCTCAGAAGATGGAGAATGACAGAGCCTGGATATACTTGCCCCTGGACCTTTTCTGGTTCACTGTCAAGTTGATGGCCATGGCTGTGTCATCCAGTATGTAGATGCTAAAGGCAGCTCCTACTCATGGCCTTCATCCTAGGAGTAGGTATAGCTTTCTGCTATTGTTAGTCTCTAAGAGTGTTGCCTCAACTTTTCTTGTTGGGTCTTTCTGAAAACATCTTCTTTATTATCAGAGTTGGAATCAGTTCCCTGAGGGGACCTTGACTGGATCTTGAGAAACTGGGGAGTAATCAGCTTTTCAAGATGAGCTATTAGTTCATAATTGTTGACTTTTCATTCCTTTTTGATGAAATATTCTTATCTAGTTATCCAAAGGTCAGGGTGCTTAGTATTGTGCCTTTCAGGTTTGCATGCCTAAGTACAGGGAGATTAATAACCTCTAAGAGTTTGTGCTAAAATATTAAAAAATGAGTTGTTTTCCTTTGTGTTCACTGGTTTTTGTGAAATGAGCAAGGTTCTAGAATTTACATGTTTTCTATTTAAATAGCTCCCAGGATAAAGCAGCATTTGATATCGCTCCCATCAAGGCATTTTTCTTTTGCAATCTAATTGATATATTTATTTATTTGTTTATTTATTTATTTATTTATTTATTTATATTCTTCCTCAGACATATAAAATCAGATCCTTTAAAAACAGAGCCAAGAATCTTTGATTTCATACTAATCTGTACCTTTAAAGTTGGAAATTGAAACTCTCTGAAGCTGGGCAAATAACAAATACAGAAAGCTCTAAGTGAATAATCTGCAGACCTCATAAAAGGCTGAGAGACCTGCAGATTCCAAGCAACCAGAATGGAGAAAACACTCAGCATTCTGAACAATCATAGAAACGACATAAGAGTCACACTTAAGAAGCAAGACTAACACCACCCTAGCTCTTTAGTCTCGCCCTGTAAAAAGCTGAAAACCAAGCCTTGAGAGTATAATGCCCACCAAAACAAACTTCAACACTTTCTAAAGGAAGATAACAAATCTCATGCACTCAATCACACATCATTCATTATGTCAGAAATCCACTAAAAAATTAGCAGGCACTGTATATGTAGCAGCAGCAACTGTGACCTGAATCTAGTAGATAGTTAACCAACAGAAATGCACCCAAAACAACAAAGATGATGGAATGGGCATAAAGGAACTTTAAAACTGCTATCAACTGAAATGATAAATATGTTTAAGATTGAAAGGAAGCATAATGAAGACAAGACTGAAAGATATATAAAATAGATATATTAAAAAGACACAAATCAGGAAGGTTTATCAAAAAAATAAGAAGGTAAAAATAAGATGCATAAGGAAAAAATGGACAGATACAAATTATTAGAGATTATTTTAAAATTATAAAAGTAATTTTATAATATATAATTGTATAATAATATAATATCATAGATTAAAACATAATTAAATTTTCTCGAGAAAAATATTACTTACAAAAACTACCACAAGAAAAAATAGTAAACCCAAACCAGTGCAAATGAAAGAAATTGAATTGTCAAGCAACAATTCTTGACTACCGCCACAACACTCAACAGAAACAAAACACAAAAAGTAAGAAATAAACAACCTCCCAATTATTTCCTCATAAAAATTTTAGAAAACCTACAAGAAACAGAAAACTCGTATCTTACTCAAAGAATTTCAGAAGATAACCACAGAAAGCTTCCCATTTCCCTATATGAAGATGATAAATAAAACATAAAACTATAGGCCCATCTTACTTCTATTAATACTTCTCAGCTGTATCATCTTGGGTAAGTTACTTAAACTCAATAAGTGTCTATTTTCCCACTTATAAAAGTACTTATAGCCATGGCTGGTGTGGTTCAGTGGGTTGAGTGCTGGCCTGCAAACCAAAGGGTCGCTGGTTCAATTCCCAGTCAGGGCACAAGCCTGGGTTGCGGCCCAGGTCCCCCGTTGGGGGTGCGTGAGAAGCAACCACACATTGATGTTTCACTCTCTCTTTCTCCCTCCCTTCCCCTCTCTCTAAAAATAAACAAATAAATAAAATCTTTTTTTTAAAAAGTGCTTATAAAACCTGAAGAGACTAGATCAATCCTAATTTGAAGGCTTATCTCTTCCTTACTTTAATCAATAGACATGACCAGGTCTAAGTTAGTTCAGTGAAAGAACCAGCTCCTGAGCTTCCAATACCTCCTCCTCGCCAACAAGGTCACATCCTTAATTAAGGAACTTCCACTATTTCAGAGCCACGTGCCTGAAAATATGTGATCCCTCCCTTCTGGAATCCTGGTCATGACACTTGCAGTCTGGCTTGGCCAAATGTAAGCAGACCTCTTCGTGATCTACTAAAGCTGGAATTCCATGCCTATTATGTTACTTGGCTTATCAATTTGTCTGTTTCCAAATAGAAACAATATCTTCTATTTGGATGTTTGACAATAGTGTGGTGTGAGTTTATTGCCCCTTGCATAATACCCATGCTTAATATGTGAACTGTGAGTCATAAACAAGATGTTAATTGAATCTACTATTTAATATCATTAGCTATTATTATTAATTAGACCTTACTGTAACAGACTTCTCCGTGTTGTGCCACTAGAATAATGATTTTAAATTCCTCTTTAAAATAATAATTCTTCTTGTCTTTTACATCCTTCCATTTGACCTTTCCTTTTCATTCACCCTTATGTGTTATAAAACATTGTTTTAATTTTGGATTCAAAATTTCAGGATGCTATAAGCTGGTATGTAGCTTAATACAGAATTGAACACGAAGGACTGAATATTACCCATCTTGAGCAAGAAGAAATTTCCCTATGTTATTACTTTGTCCTTCACTGACAGAGCAGGGCCTGAGATATATGTGTGCACTATGTTTTCTGTCTGCCTTGGATTGCTATAATAAGTTGAGCTGTCAGTGGTGAGAAGGTACCAAAAGGACTATGAATATGTAGAATGCGGAAAAATAAGATGAACTTGAGTACATAATGTTGAATCCAAGGACATTGCATTCTTGAGTTACACCACATTACCAGTATTATTAAGCAATATTCATTTTTCAAATGTTTTTTCACTTCTTTTCATGAACCCTTCCTAGTGTTAGTATATAAAAGATGTTTATCTTGTTTGTTTCTGACTTCAGTCAAAATTATAAAGTGGGGTGAAGGGAAATAGACATACAAGGAACATCTATTAGTTACTCTCCACATCTTGTCCATTGTCCTAGTTTTCCCTTTAGAGCTTTGTCCTTCACATCTTCCCATTATCCAAGTCTTCAGCTGGTGCTCTGATCAACCAACTCAGAAGTCACTCAATTTAATGGCATCATCATTTTAGCTACCACATCAAAATTTCTTTTTTCCTGATTTTCTTTGAAGCTTAAATGATAAACAACTACTAATAAAAATATTTTTTAGAACCTAACAATTCACAAAGAATTGCCACAGGTAGATTGACTTTACTGTGTAAATCTGATAAACTCACTAAAAATTATTAAGGCTGATCATTAAAGTGAATACTTTACACTTTTAACTGGAGATTTCTAAAAAATGAAAGTGGCTATTTATTATAAGAAACATTTTGGGCGACTTCCGGCCAAGATGGAGGCTTAGACGGACATGCTAGGTCTCCCTCTACAACTAGAGAGGAATACAACTACTTCAAAACAAAGGATAACTAGAAATTCCAGAAAATAAAACTACACGGAAGCCCAACATATGAAGTTATAAACCAGCGGTGCCATTTGGGCAGGTAAGAGTTAAAGAGGGCAGCGCTGTTTGCGGTCGCACCTGGACAGCGGCGGGCAGCGAGGAGTCCCGGCTGCGGTCAAGCCCCTGGCGGTGCGCAACCCCGGCGCTGGGGAGAGCGGCCGCCGCATCGCCTTGAACAGTGAGGCCCAGGGGGGCGGGAGGACGGATCCCGGTCTCCTAGCTGAATAACTGTGTGAATCCATCTTGGACCCCCGCCCCCAAAGAAAGCACCACAGGGCTGCGAAATAGGTCGCGGACAGGCGCCAGTCGCTGACTTGTGACGCGTACACAGGCACTGCCCCCGACAGCCAGCCCAAGAAAACAAAACGCATCTGTCAAAATGAGGCAGACAACTATAGAAATCCCGGTGACACAGCTCACCAGGCAGCAGATAGAGAATCTGACAGATGAACAGATAAGAAACCTGTCAGAGGCTCAGTTCTGGGCCATTGTTATCAGGTGGCTTACAGAATTCACAAAAGAGCAGGAAAAAGATAAGAAAGAAGCAAAAAACATTCATAACGAAAGGAACAAAACCACATACGAGACAGATGGTGAGGAAAAAAAATCCAGAGTTCATTTCAACAAACTGGAATATGGAGAAGGAACAAGCAGTCAACCAATGCAGAGAGAGGAAATGGGAAGCAACGATGAGAGGATCAGAAACCTCTGGGACAGCTATAAAAGGCCCAACATAAGAATCATTGGTTTGCCAGAGAGCGAGGAAGATGAACTAGAACTTGAAAAATTGAGTGAAAATATAATAAAGGAGAACTTCCCAGACTTGGGGAAGGGAATAGACTTGCAGGTCCAGGAAGCAAGGAGAGTTCCCAAGAGACTGGACCCAGGGAGAACCACTCCAAGACACATTATAATCAAAATGTCAAAAATTAAAGATAAAGAGAGAATCTTAAAAGCAGCAAGAGAGAAGAAAAGAATTATGTACAAAGGGGTCCCAATTAGACTATCAGCTGACTTCTCAAGGGAAACCCTACAGGCAAGAAGAGACTGGCAAGAAATATTCAAAGTAATGAAAATCCAAAATCTACAACCACGAATACTCTATCCAGCGAAACTGTCATTCAGAATAGAAGGACAGAGAAAGTGTTTCCAGGACAAAATAAAACTGAAAGAGTTCATTAGATCCAAACCACTGTTATATGAGATGTTAAAGGGACTGGTTTAAAAAACAGAAGCTAGGGAGATGAAACAAAGGCAAACTAAACAGGCAACGAGAGTGGAAAAGGAACTGTGGGTACGGGAAGCATATTGGGGGGAGGTCAACAGGGAGGGGGAGTGGGGAGAGGGAGGGAGATAATATAGGAATTGGGGATCATGGTAGGAGGGAATGGAATAGATGGAGAGAGGTTGGGAGGAACTGTATGCACAACTAATGGACATAATCTAAAAGGGGGGGACAACTGGAGGGAGGGGGGCCACCGGGTGGAGGGGAGCAGAGGGAAGGGAAATTGGCACAAATGTAATATTTTAATCAATAAAACACATTAAATCTGAAAAAAAAAAGAAAAGAAACATTTTGGGAAGGGTTATGTATGTGTTGGCAGCATCTATCTTAATTAAATATTGTCAGGACAGTAAGGAACAACAGGATTCCACATTATTCCAAATTTCTTTACTATAAAAAGTAAGAGGTAAAAGTTTCCAAGAATCAATGTTTCTTAGACCTTAAGAGTTATTCTTTTCAGATTGCACTTGACAACTCCATGTGACTGATGAAGTTTAAAAGTATACAAAGAACATATGTCTACACTGATTTGATAAATGCTCTGTAGGGTTCTAATGCTTATGATTTCATAACTGTTTATAGACAATCAGAGATCCCCTCATGTGAACTGGAAAGATGCAACCACAAGGATTTTACTACTTTCCTATGGCAGGTGAAAACAAGCAATCTATAAAATCCATGAACCTGACAATATTTCTTACTTATGTTAACCCTTTGTCATTTTTGTCATTTTAAGCTAAACTACTTACCACAATCCAAGTCTATGCACAAACCTCAAGAAGGCTTTATGAAAAGTAAAGTATTTGCTATACTTTGGAGAACATTTTTCAATTTGATTTTAAACCAAATAACAGTTTTACTCTGCCTTTGATGGGCTGCTAGGCATTTAAAATCTGGAGAGAAAAAATAATAATAAAGACTTTATTACTACTTCCAAAAACCCATCAATAGTGGCTCTAAGGTGCAAGCTAGCTCCCGTCTCGTCATTCCACCATGTTTCTACCCACCAAATATCAGTAATAATGGGATTATTAATCATAAATTAGCAATCCATCAACAAGACCAGGCCATCTTTCTTGTTGGTTAACATGGTTGTTTGTGCCAATTGTACTTGGAATACTCTATGAGAATAAATATCAATTCATTACGGTACTTGTGTTCTTGTCTTTGCCCCCCTCCTCCCACCCCCCACCATAGAGTGTGAGAATCTCACAGTTTGGGGCAGCATCCTAGCTGTTTGTTTCTCAAACACGTAACACAGGAGAAAAAGTTGGTTAAATGAATGCATGAATCGTGGAATACGGCCTTTCTCACAACCGACTCTTTTAACAGCATCTAAATTATTTGATGATAAAAATGAAAATAATGTGCATATTTTATGGCTTGGATATGTTTTTAAAATAAAACTAGAATATAAATTCTTAAGGTAAGGTATATGTGTTTGTTTTTTTTTTGGGGGGGGGGGTTATTTTGCACAATTAAAACAGTGCAGAGTAAACACATAATAGGATTTGAAGATATAATTTACCTAAATGAAAATAGCTTGTCAGTTGGATTTTCTCACATTGTTATGAGTAAATATTTATATATGTATGTTTTATCCTGCTAGCAGTATACAGGCCCAAATGAAAAGCATGAGCAAATTAATTTTCTTAATTTATTAGCAAGTATTTTGAGGGCCTAAACTGTCCCAAGCAACATACAAGTCATAAGGAATATAACTGGATATTTCTTTTAAGGACAGCAAGAGAGACCAAACCTTTCCTTATACAGCTTATATTCCAAAGTGGGGTAACAACAATAAACAAAAAGAACAATAAAATAATTCTAGAAGTTATGAGTACTGTGAAAGAAATAAAACAATAGAAACCGTGTGGATGGTGTGTGTGTGTACATGTGCACACAAACTTTAAATAGTGTCATCATAAAGGGTCCTGAGGAGATAACATTTGAGCAGTAGTGAGGATGTATATTTCAGCAGATCATTTAAATAACATTTAACTACTTTCCTTCAACTAAATTTAGTGAGAAATAACTCAAGTAGGTTAGACACAAAGAAAAAAGTTCTTTGATATCAGTTAAGGTTAATGGTCAATTTAAATTACTTTTTACTGATGTCTGCACAATTTTGACATTGTTACATACAATTGGGCCTCTGTATCTGATGGATCTGCACTCATGGATTCAACCAGATACAGAGCAAAAATAGTTATTAAATGTTACGTTATTGCTAATGTGTACTATGTAGTTAGGTCTACCATGGTTGTCTCTGTACTGAACATGTACAGATTTTTTTTTCTTGCCATCATTCCCTAAGCAATAAGCATAACAGCTATTCACATAGCACTTACACATATTACATGTGATAAGTAATCTAGAAAATATTGAAAGTATATGGGAGGATATGTGTAGGATATATGCAAATATTAAGCTATTTTATATATGGGGTTTCAGCATCTCTAAATTTTGGAATCCACAGTGGTTCTTGGAACCAATCCCTGATGAATACTGAGGGATGATCTCCAGGTATACTGAATTTACTCAATAAGTCATGAAGTATCTTGTTCTCAATAATTATTTACCTAATTAGTTCCTTGTACCTATTTTGCCATGATTAGAAATCTGTTGATTTCATTGCCTTGCCAACAAAAAAACTGGCAAAAATAATTGGTACAATTTTTTAAATTAGTTGCATAATTTTTTGAGTAAAATGACTGAATTTCAGTGATAGTAGCTAAATGTATGTGTATTCTACTTTATTACTTTGTTATATTTTTGGTTAACTTAAATAGTATAAATATTAGAAAACTTATTTCCCTTATATGATGTTTTGTTTATCTGTTTGTTAGCAAACCACCTTGATACTTTACTGTCTTAATATAACAAATTATATTTCATCCCATAAATCAGCAGCTTGACTGGACTTAGCTGAGCAATTTTCTTGTGGGGTCAGTCTCTAACGTGGTTAGAGTTAGGAGCTCAGTCAAGATAGCTCAGTCATGTGGCTGCTGAATGCTGAACTTCCAGTTCACAGTGACCGTTAACTAGAAGTGCCGTTAGGAATGTGAAACAGAGCACCTACATTTGGTTTCAAGAAAGATAACCCCAATTAAACCAGTTCAAAGCGATCTAGTTGGAAACCTCAAGGGTTCTTCTGACTTGGCCTTGGTAATCGCCAAATATCCCAACAATCAATTTTCTAGATTCAGAATTCAAGCAGAAACCCAAATACAATAAGAAAAATATATATATAGTTGGACTGAATTACTGGGAAGATAAAATTTTGGATGGCCATCTTTGGAAACCAGCTACTATACCTGGTCTTCCTCCCATGCATTAAAGATGCTAAACAATTGTGACAAATTCATGGATAGAAATTACTTGTGAGATCTGACGTGAGTGTTGTTTACATTGGCTTGGTCACCACACAGGTGTCTGAGGGTGGTACAATACCAATTAGGCCACTAGGAAATAAATGATAAGACAGGTGTCTAGTGATAAGGATGTTCGTGCTCACAGAGGATAGATCAGAACGAGATCGGCAATATACAGCTTGCTTGAACTATTGATTTTCTGTTAAACTATAATAAAGTAAGACTGATGACATGTATAAAGACAAAGAGGAGCCAGAAGAAAAAGAAAAGGCTACATGAATATGTTTAAACCAAAGGAAATGGCTTTGGAAAATAAATTCTAGATTAGATTATTGGTAAGATTAAAGGCACACATTACATTTTATGAGTTGTTGCTTCAAAATATCAATAACTAGCATCACTTTGGAATTTTATTTAAAAATGTATGTGAAATAGTAATATTAGAAAAATTTCCTCTCATTTGAAATAATTCTGCTTGAATTATGGTACCTCTAAAATCTTCAGTAATATCCTTCTTTGCTTTCTGAATTCCGAGCATCTGTCATGAAAATTATGTTTATTATATTCTATTGCACCAGTGCTGACATGTTTCTAAGAGATGCTTTTACCAAAATCTTGTTCCACTGTAGGGAATAACTTCTGGGTGGAATCTCTGTTTAAGTTACAGCCCCCATCAGGAAATTCAGGTAGCTCATAGCACATATGAAATTGAATCTCTTAATTTAAATTAACTTTAGAGGAAATGTTCTCCTATCAGCTAGAGTCTAATTTTTCCAGAATTAACTGTGAACCAGGAAGATGGCAATTTGAGTTACATTGTATGTTTAACCACTGAAATTGAATTTGAATTAACTTGCTGATAACAGCTCACCCTTGCTAAACCGATGATTTCAAAACTGAACATGAAACTTATAGTGGAGAATTATTTTTTAAATTGCCCTAAAATAAACTAGACAACATGCATACATTTGGGCTACATTTAACATCATTACCCTAAAGTAAGAAAGAAAAATTGAGGCTCATGTTTGCATACTGTTATTGACTTTTCCAAGGTAATGTATTCTTTTATATCCCATCAACAACACTTGCCAAAAAAAACTTATATGTACATCAGTAGGGAATGCAGACTGTTCTGTTTACCTGTCTCCCAGACCATGCTCAGAGAAGGAAGGTGGAAGGAATCCTAAAAGGAAAGTGTATTTGTCCAGGTACTAATGGGAATAAGGCAAATGGTAAATACTGGCTGCTGACCAGTATATCAGCATTACTGTAAGGCCCAGTGAGTAGCTAGTAGCATTTACATGGAAAATAAAGTAGAACAAAGATTTTAGTCTATGTGAACAAACGGAAATCAAAAGAACAATATATCAGTGATCAGGACAAGAGGAAAAAATATGATAAGACCAAAGAACAAGAAAGTAATTATAATTCAAGAGTATTAAGAATCAGGAACTCAGAACCACAGATAAATAACCTGGAAAGAAATCTCATAAGCTGAGACAGCGAACTATGTAGAATGTATCACATATAAAAAATATACTACAATAAGAAAAAGAAAACCACTCCTATATTTCTTGTATTCCATAGCTTCAACCAATTTTTCAGGCACATAGTGTTAGTATAGGTAGCTAGTTAGTTAAAGGAGTGAGCAAATGGGATTGGAAATTAAGCCTAATTCACTAAGAAGCCACAGTGTTCACAGCTTCCCAAGAAACAGCCGCATCCTCCAGCAAGAGGACTTAATGCCTGAAGCACGCAGAAAGAATTTGTTCCCTGTCTTTAGCTGGGATTACTGAAATAGGAGTACGCACAACAAGGAAAATTCCTTTGCTGGGTGCATTTGCAGTAAAAACCAAGATGGTGCAGGGGGAGGTAAATGCATGAGCAGTAGAAAGCAGACAATGAAGCAAAACTCGGAGGCCTGCACAGTAGGAGCCAAAATGGTGACATAAAAGGAAGAGTCTAGCCAGGAAAACCTGAAAAGAAGACCACACTGGATAGAGGGGTGACCCAGCACAAGGCTGTGAAGAATTGAGAAAGACATTGGTTAGTTTGAAGGGAAGCCTGCTCTTTTCCCAAGACCGACGTAATATAACAAAGCTTGGCAAAGGCCTCCCTCAGTGGCACACATTTGTTTGCCTGTTTGGTCATGCATTCTCTCTCCATAACAGCGCATGGGTCCAAGCGCTGCTCCAAGCACAGGTTCAAGTGTAGTCCTGGGTGCTACAGCGCAGCGCTGGCCAGGGTGCAGCTAAGAACGGAGACTACCAGACCCCAGGGTGATGGCATTATGATTCTGGATTCTGACCCTCCTGGTGGGCGCTCGTGCTCACCAGGCTTACGACAAACCACAGCAAGACGGAGCTAAGCCACTTGGCTATGAGTAAGACACCAGGTCCCTGGAGACAGACTTCTGTATTTATTCCAATAAGTGTTACCACTACACCTCGACTTCCTATGCATGGGTCCCCAAAATGTTTTCCTTGTGATCCATGGAAGAGCTTTATTTCCACTGGCAGACCAGGATGTATGTGATAAATACATGTTTTGTTTTATTTTTTAATTAAACGTCGATGAATTGAAGACTGAACAGCTTGCTACCCAGGAATGTCATTGTTACTGATCTGACAAGGATTAAATACAGATTCTGGTTCTGCTTAGGATTTGTAAAGAGTGAAGAAAAGATTTTGACAAGCTCTTAACTTAAGATGCATATGTAAAATTTAATGAATAAGAGCCACTGGGTCTTATAGGAAACCAAATTGCATCTCAAATGAAACACTCATATGAGATATCTCACAGGGGAGATGCCATAGGATACATAAAGGCATGTGACTTTCTGGAGGTTCTGCGTCTGGTCTCTGTGGGGACACTTTTGTGTCCATACACATTTACCATGTAGCACACTTCACCAAGAAACAAAGAGGCTGCCTCTTATGGCTCTCATTTTGCCTAGATTATTTTTCTTTGAATGTACTTTTACTTTCTCCCTCGCCAACTGCTGAGAAAAAAGGCAGAGAAAACATACATGATAAAGTCCTAAGAACACCTCCTGAGTTTCACACAGATGCCGGAGGACTTCCCTGAGAGAACTTTGGGCCACACTCAGTACTTTCTCCCACATCAAAAAATAGCACATCTACTTTCTCAATATTTTAGCAAGAAAAATAGATGTTGAGAATGTCATAGGGGAATAGATGGGAGAAGTCAAACCATACTGCACAGAATAAACTTAAAACAGATCTCCATTTAGGCACTAACTGCTATTGTTGTCAGCCACACCTGTCCTCTCTCTTTCATTGCAGGTTCTAATTTCCTGTAATGTTGGAAATAATTCAGCTTGATCTATTGTGTACCCCATTGTATGAAGAAAGTCAAGAAAGTGGCCACACTTTATTTTGCAAATAAGCTCATTGACTACCTTGTATTATTTAGGAAATTTCTTAGAGATCCTACCTCTCATCCAAAGTAGCTAATTAAAGCATTCACCTAAAAAATACTTCTCTTTCTCCATGGAGTTTCATTTCTTAGAAGCTAGGATTTCCTTTATACAAAGCAAAAAAAAAAAAAAAAAAAAAAAGCCTCATATATTTTCTAGCCACTCTTAGCCATTGCTTCTCTACAAGTTACAAAAAGAAGATAAGAAGATAAAATAAGATCAAGGAAGGAGTTTCATAAGAGAGAATGGTGTGTGAGGTCATTGATATATTATTTATATCCCTGAAATTCACTTTCCTCAAATACAAAATGAAAATAATAATGTTAATGTTCCACTGGAGTTTATATATATATATATATATATATATATATTTAGGATAAACTGAATTAACAAATGTGAAGCCATTTGCACAATTTCTCTTGCTCTTTGAGAGGTAAATCTTCTCCCAACCCCTTGCCTATTATGAAACTCAGGAAAATCTTTCTCAAGGACCTGCAAGCCATCTCTTTGAATGTAAACATTAATAAAGATAATGTTCCAATTTGATCTCCCAGTCTTTGTGAGAGGGTAGAAGCCTAACTTGAATAAACACCAGTTAGCAAATAGAGATGGCCTAATCACATAAGTAAACATCACAAGAGAATTGAGTTTGTAAAGAAGGAAAATTTTGTTCTGCACTCTCTTAGGGCCACTGACTGAGTCTTAAAATTAAACTGACAAAAAGGTTAACAGGAGAAAGGCATGCAAATTATTTAATATGAGTTTTACAAGACACAAGAGACTTGATAAGGAATAAAGATACAACGAAATAGTAAGACACATGTATTTTATGCTAGGTGTGTTGAAGAGTAAACAGTTGTGAAGGAATATGACAAATTAGGGGTTATGAGGTAAATGTATTACATTTAATTCACTACATGGATTCTTTTTGGTGACCCTTTGTCATTGGAGAGAAGGATGTAAAGCCACCTCTCTCGTGAGGATTTTATGACCTCTTTCAGGGAGGGAGGATGAGTGGAAAAAGAGAACAGTGACCTTCCTGCTTCTGTCATTTTCTTAAACTCCTTTAGCCTAAAATATATGTAAAGATGCCATTTTGGTATGTCCTAAACTACATTAAGTTCAATGTCTCTCTCCTACTGCAATGGTCTTAAATAAAATCTTCCTAGCTTATTTAACTTGTTTGATGCAATAGGCTTCATCTCAGTCTTTCTAACAATCAAAATTATAAGTCACATTAATGACTACAGTTAAATTTGGGGGAATGAAAAATTAGATCACACAGGCTTATTGCCACATAGCTAGTTGATCTTTTTCTCCATTCTACCCAGTAAGAGACCTGATGACACAGGATTCACACTTTATATGTCACAGCAATGAGGAGTTTATGCCCATTATATTATGACTTAAGTCTAGGGGTGGGCAGTCTGCTCTATCCTCCATGTTTCTATTAAGTCACAAATTTTAACCACTACCCTCTCAAAATCATTTCTCTTTCAGTTATTCATCTCATATTCATTTTTCCTTTCTTATAAATACTCTTAATCTCTTTACACCTCATCACCTTGGTGAAAATTTGTTCTGTTGACTTATTCAGCTCTTCTTAGCTTAAGGACTAAGTTCTTATGGTAAGAATGCCTTGAAGTGTCTCCTAGAATATTGGGCTGCTTTGTTTCACATTTTTTGAAGTACTGATAACTTCTCATTAGTATTCCTAAAATATGTCCTCAGCAAAATATCTAAGTACCTTTAAAATTATTTTAATGAATTTATCTTTATTTTGTTTGTTAATATATTTGAAGCTATAACACACTTATCTGCACTCAATTATTACCAAATACTTAAGGACGAAAATTTCCTTCTTGGACAACAGTTGAGCAGCTTAAGAGGTCCCAGAATTGTTTGTCTTAATTAGAAGTGAAAACAGATATTGATGGCAAAGCAGTGAGAGCAGTGAATAATACTTGTCATGAAAATCCACAGGAGAGAGGTCATTAAGCAAACCTTCACAGAGGAGAATAGAGTTTGTCTTGGGGCTTGTATACTATTTTGGGTTTCAGTGTGAAGGAAAGAGACAGAAACAACTGCGCATGTCATTTCAAAATGAAACCCATTTAGACTGTGGCCCTCGATGAATCCACAAATATTTGTGTTATGTGAGAAGACTGGAGGTACAGAGAACTATTCAATTATTTCTTTACCTATTGAATTACTTTTACAGATATGTCATTTTCTCTATATGAGAGGGTTTTATTTAACATTTGTCTATAACAATTATTATTTACTTCAACAAATTTAATATGATTCTATATAAAGGCACAACAACTATCATATATTCTCAACATCTTGTTTATAGAATATAAATTGACTTGTTTAAATATTATTGTTAAACTGCTTATTTTGTTATTAAGATTGCAAATATGTTATGCATTAATAAGACTATTTCTTGCAGGCTGCCTTACTTTATATCAAATGTACAATACAATGAGTGATACATAAAAATGTAACTATATAAAGATATTAAATCCAGTCATCTATTTCTTTGACAGGTTAAAATACTTCTCTTTTCCACTACGAGAATGTAAGATCCACAAAGCCATAACTTTTTCTGGATGGTGACTTGTATTTCTAAGACCTTGAATAGTGCTTGGCACAGCAATTCAGTGTAATAGTTAAAAAAATAATACATTTTCCATTTACATACATTTTCACAATTATAATTATCACATAACATATATTCATTTACATGTATTTGTCTATATGTTGTAAAAATATTTTATCAAGTTAGAAATACTAAATGTACAACATATCTCTGCAAATTTTATGTTTATCTACTTCAACAATAAGCCAGATTGAGAAACAAAAATCAGGATAAGCTAATTAATTATGTGTCTAGTCAACTAATTTAGCACTTAGTTCTTATCAATTAATATCTCCCTAAGCTAATATTGAAGAAAAATATCTTAATTTGGCAAAATCTCTCTTAAAACTTTTTTAACAGTGAAAAATAAAAATAGGTTTTAAACCACATTTTTAATTAAATACATTTACTAATTTGCCAATAGAGTTGAAAATTAGCAGTTTTAAAGCTATCCCCTATAATGTAATATTTTTAAAGACTTCTCGATAAAATTATGAATTGGGACTTCTTTTCAAATTACACAAAGTGAAAGGGCAGAAAAGCCCAATTTGGGCCCTCTTTACCAGAGCTAGCTACCTCTCTTTCCTTGAACCACCCAGGCATAATTAACTGTTGTTTCTCTGAACTCTCTATTCTTAGGGCTGGGAAGATTACTAAAAGCATCATCCCCACCTCCTCCATCCCCTACTCAAGGGGATACAAACAAGACATACCAGACCGGAGCACCCAGACCCTGAAACCAAAGATAACAGCGAAACAAACTGAGACCTGCACTCTCAGCCTGAAACCTCTTGATTTACGACTACCTGTCATGACTACCCAGCTACAACCTCCTCCCCCTTTTTTGATCTAGTAAAACCTCACAGCGCACACCCCTCAGGGCTGGTGCATTTCTCAGCACCTAGCCCTTTCCAGATCTTAGGAAAGTAAAAATAAAGCTTTGCTCTTGCATTTTCTTTCCTTTGTGAATTCTTTACAGCCAACGTCACCAGTCACCCTATCACAGAGTATTTATAAAAGTCTTTTTCTACTTGTTTTATCAGATTTAAGACTAAGTGTCCAAATACCAAAGAATTATACTTTCCTGGATCGGTTTATCTTTACTTTCTTAGCTAGACAACAAAGACCATATAGAAACAAGCTGCACAAAGATAGGTCAATTAGCAAGATTGGGTGGCCTTTTCCTCTTTCAGGAGTTTGCCTACATTAGTGAAACCAGGAAAGCCTGTGTTCATGCTGCCTGTCCTCTACCAGACCCAATAAGCAGAGACAGGGATTGAACCTTTACGGGCGCTTTATGCAGATGGTTGGCGACCTGAGAGGACAGTGGGTTTGTACCCTAATAGACTGTCTTGAATTCCATTACAAACGGGCCCTTTTTATAAGGAGAAGAGTAGGTAAAGTGGTTGGAATTCCGGGAAAAGGTTAATCGGATAAAAGCTGCAGAATTCTTTCATCTGTGTCTTGGGCTCTGCTCCTTGTGCTCTGGGCGGTGTGGTCTTTGTGTCCTGGGTGGTGGTCACCCTGGAGTACAATGGCTCAGATACCATCTTGATTGCTTGCAGTCTTCCTGAGGCACAAAGGTGGAATGGCTTATGGTTTTCTGGAATCAAGGTGAGTCATACCTCCAGTTCCTGAAACAATAGCTTTTTACATACATCGATCATTGAGCTTACTAGCTGTTACCTGAAGCTAAAATTTCCCCACAGTTGAGCCCCCATCATTAGGAATTAGCAAAATTTTTCTGTAAATATCCCAGCTTTGTGGGCCATGTGGTTGTGCAGTGCTGCTGAACTCTGCCATTGGAGCCTGAAAGAGCCACATAAAATAGGAAAATGAATGTGGCTTTACTCCAATAAGTTTACTTACAACTATTGGCTACAGGTTAGCTTATATGGGAGAAGAAAGAGTTGATATTTTCAAATGGTTTATATTATGAGATCCGCTATCTTCCTTAACATGATATTACTAAAAGAATATGATATTACTTAAAAGAATATTGAAAGAGCACCAAAATTAGAACATTTATATAGATAAGAGTTGCCCAAGGGCTGTGTTTCCAGGTTCTTTTGACTATGGGCTTCTTGAGCTGCTTTTCTTTCTTTCTTTTATTTCTGTTCTGCTCCTCTATCTTCTAATCAATATTAATTACATCTCCCCCCGCATACATCTAGGTGAAATGAACAATATTTATTCAGAAGGGATGTGTGAGCAGCTGTTGTTCTCAGCTCTCTGAATGCTAAAATGATAATTAATCCTTCCAGCCTTTGGTTATTACCCCCCAAAGCAACTCTCACTGTCATGTAAATTAGAATTCTACAGCTCTGTTTTGACAATTTAAAAAGCATCTCTTGTGACTCTTCTTTGGTTGGGCCATGGGTGTTTCAAAAGCCTCAAGTTCCCTAAGGATAAATAGAAACCACTAAATAGTAGAGTACACTATGGCTAAGAAAATATCAAACCTAAGAAGAGAATTTTAGAAGACTAACTTAAACTTCCAGGAAGAATGCTTTTGTTTTAGACATATAGCATTCTCTCACATGGGTGGCTCACAATGAGGCTTGTTCCCTGGGACTCATATTCCTCCTAAATATGGGCTGATCCTTGGACTTGTTTGCTTGGAACTTCCATTTTAGTATTCTGAGATGATGAGTTATGGAGTCTCCAAAATGAAATATGGCCAGCCTGCTGGAGAGACCAAATGGAGAGGTCATGTGGAAAGGTTCTACCAGCTGTCCCAGTATTCTAGCTAAGCCCAGACACCAGGAGACCTCATAGCTGATCTTAAAGTCATGCCTTGGAGACACTCTCACCTAGAAAAAGAAACTTCTGGAAATGCTAAGTATATTGTTTCATGGGTTCAAGTGGAGTTGGGTCTATCTTGAAGAGATTTGTTGGTATGGCTTTTGTCTAATGGAGTAGACTGTAACTGAAATCTTAAAAGGTCCTCAAAGTTTTAAAAATAATTATAAATCTGGTCTAAAAGGAACAGAAAGAGCATAAGATGCAAAGGAACCTCTAGATTCCAAAATTTACAGTGTGAGGAAGCAGACTTGAGAAAACTACCCAAATGCAAACACTGATCATTTCTTAGGGAAAGTAAACCCTTCAAAGACAAAGGCCCAGATTACAAAATCAAGCAACAAGAAAAAAACATTCTTAGGTGAAGTGGAAGAGAAATGGGTCCCAAGCAACTTACATTCCCCATCCCAGAGCAGAGGGTGGAAATTGCTGGATTTCAGAATTACTGTGAATTACTGAGTATTATGTCTCCAGCCTCTTCTCACCCAACTCTTACACAAACATTTGGGTGACAGGTTTATTGTGTATATTTTCTCCCCAAATATTTTGTGGATATGAGAAACACAACATGTCTCTTTAGTTCCAATACTTTCTGAAATAGATAAAATTTTACCCAAGGAGACTAATTTTTACCAGGTCATAATTTAGGTATTAAGACTCTGTACCTCAGGGCTGAGCATAAAGCATTGATGGGATAAAATGTTTGGCGGTTTTGAGAAGGAAGCAAATATACTTTATATGTGGGAGAAATATGAATCCTTAAGGAAGAGAAGGAATACTACTAGATTCCAGTGAAGCATGCCTCCCTGTATTTAGGACTCTCAGTAACTCGTCGTCGTCGTCGGCAGCCGTCCGTCTCGAGAGACGATGGTGTAGCTTCTTAAGAGTCTATCTGCACCGCCGAGAATGGCTGTGCAGTCCGACTCGGGAGTGACACGGTATCTGTCTCCTCCCGTGTTGAATCGACATCTTGCCATGACGCTGGAGTGTCCTCTCCAGTGAAGCTGAAGCTACAGAGCCTGGGCAGGGTGATATGGAGGGTCTGCTGTTGCCCACGCAGCAGACCCCCCCTCTCTTCGCAGCTGAAGGGTCCAAGGGAAAGACGAAGTCAATACAGCTTGGCTTCAGGTGCGCCGCAGGAGTTGCCGGTGTTGACTACAACGTCGAACCGCCTTAGGGACTCCGGCTCCAGATTTTCTGTCGGGGTTTACTCCCTTAGCCTTTCCCCTGAAGAGGTATGCCGCAAGGCAGCGGAGGTTTTTTGGAGTCAGAGTTTTCCTTCTCTGATGTACCCTGACTGGAAGATCGAACCAGCGACACTTAGCTCGCAGGCCGACGCTCAATCCACTGAGCCAAACCAGCCAGGGCTCTCTCAGTAACTATACTGTAGTGTAATGTCCTTCTCCTTGAATCTGGGCTGGTCCTGTGATGTGTTTCAACTCACACAGTGTGTAGTGAATGATGTTGTGCAGTTCCTAGCCTAAGCTTTAAAAAGATCTTACAGCTTGTATTTATCTGTATGACTTTGGGAATCCTGATTCTTCATGTAAGAAGCCTTGTTATCTGGATGAAATGACCACATGGAGAACCAAGTGGAAATGTCATGTAGAGAGAACATCCCTAGACTAGCTAGGAAGAAAAATGCTGAGCCCAGCCTCAGTCTGACCTAAAAAATCATCCACAGAGGCACTCACTGCAAGATAAAGCAGATTAAAGAATGTCAGATTAAAGAATTATAAACAAAGAAAATGACTGTTACTTAAACCAGTACATTTCTGAATGTGTTGTTACACAATAGGAGATAGCTGAAAGAAGAATCAGACTGCAGGGAAGTGGAGGAAAGTTACATCTCACTGGATACATCAGTTGAAGAAATAAATTATTGAATGAATGAGTATATTAAAACTATATATTTCTATTTCATACATGTCTATTTGTATATGCATTTGTTAATGTATTCATATGAGCATGTGTATATATAATTAGAAAAATATTTTCAAGAACACAAAAGCTGTGTTCACACCTGATAAACTGCATTAACTCATTAGTAACCAGTCATTAGCCTGTGAGTTGATTCTGATTCATTCTACCAATTACAATGATCTGGAGTCCATGACTATAGTATCTCAGCACTCTTTAAAATACCCACAGAATTGTTTTTAGTTTTAGTGTTTGTGAAACCACAGAAAGCAAAGTTCAGAAACATGGATACAACCACCATAACTTGTCCCTCGTGATCCATTGTACAGTATTTTCTCCACTTGGAAAGACACTTTTAAAACGCTAAAAATTAACATCAATCTATCTTTTTTCACATAAAAATTTCTATTATAAAAAATAGTCTCTGGCATTAGCTTTTTGTTTAAATTCCCTCCAGTTGTAAACTAGTTTTACTAGAAATTCAGCACATTGGTGAAAAAAATTAGATTTTTCAATATTGATGAATCCTCATATCTAAGGTGTGAAAAATTAGCCTGTGCTTTTCTGGGAATAAAAAGAAAAGAGAATACTCACTCACTCACTAGACTCTATTGATTTTATTATAGATAACCTCAGAATTTCTTTCCCCTTCCGATTATGACTCATTTCTTAATGTTCAGTTTCATTCCCTTCTCTAATTATCTTCGTCTTTCTCTTTGGGATAATTCAGCTGTCATCACCATGATATTTTCAGCACTGACTATTACAAAAGTGAGAGCTGAAAGCCATAGACGAGCAAACAGGAGTAGACATTCTAACACCATAATTCATTCATTCTTCCATTCATGGAACCAAAGTGGTGACTTCTTATGTAACACCTAGTCATTTCTCAACTTAAGAAAGTAAAATTAATTGAAAGCTATTTTTAAGGGGGCTTAATAAAAATTATAGTTCAAATACCTCCATTAATCTTTACAACCATCTTACAAGGTAGGCACTTTTCCCAGGTCATTGGTGAGGAAGCAGAGCTTCACCAAATCTAAATGACTTGCCCACATTACACACTTTTTAAACTGATATTTGGAACTTTTCTCCATGACTCCAAAATCTGGGCTTTTTTTTTTTTCATTGTACTCATTTATTCTAATACATTATTTAATGTTCTGAGACTTTAACATAGCAAATCATATGCTTGTAGCTTAAGAGTCCACAAATTTTAAAAGACTTGAATTAAAGTTAGAAACTTCAAATAATTCTTTACCAAGTCAGTTCAAAGTGTACTATATAGTATCTAGTAATAAAATGTAGAGATAAATAAATATCCGAGCTATTATACACTGTTAGCATCATTCTTTGCCTTTGTCAAGTAACTTTATAAATCTGTTTTTCCTTTTAAATCTTTTGGGTTTCTTATCACCAGTTTCCTAACTTTGAGATAAAAGAAGGGAAAAAAATGATTTCATTAGTTTACATACCACATCATTTGGAAAATCAGATTCTTAATAACAGCTACAATTAACTTGCACAAAAACATCTGGTTCAAAAGTGAAAAACTCAACCACTTATATCAGACATCTATGTCTCTAGATGAAACTGTGATTAGAACCATCTGTACAATTGACCAAATGATTCTATTTTCATTCATAATTTAGGAATTATATAAATAACACCTTTTATGCTATGCATTGTCAGGTTACTAAAATATTAAGTAAGTAATCAGGAATTCTGTCTATAGTACATGGGGCTAGAGAAATCAAATTAGGACCACTTTGTTGAGAAAATTTAAGGCATTTCCGATACAGAGCTTCATTTACAATCTTCCCTGAGTTCGCCCTAATCACAGCATGCACTCTGATCTAGAATAATAGCCCTCAAACCACACCCCATTTGTCTGCACAGACAATTCTTTGGCACCTTTTTCTATTCAACACACACGTACTTTCTAACACAAAGTTACTCTATCATGAAAATTGTTATTTTTACCTTACCTTCTGGTGTGTGTGTTTGTATACATCTGTGTGTGAACTATGAACAATAAAAACAAAATTATAAGTGATTATTATTTGAACTACAACATTTATGTGCCTTAAAATTGAGTTTTTAAAAAGTCTAAAATACTATTGCTGCAAATAAGTTTACTAAGAGTAAGCACACATATAAAATGAATGATGATTAAGATAAATCAATAGTTGTTTATATATAATGAAAAAGCTGTAATTGAAAATCATTTTTGGTTCAAAACAATACTAATATCAAAACCCCCTTTTCCAAAATTGTAGGGATTCTTATTCTTCCTTTGCAGTCTGTGTCAGGAGCTTCAGAAGACTGTCTTATATGGTATGACAAGCAGACTTCTTGTATTATTTAACTTAAAACCTTTGGTACAATAGAACCATGCTCACATTGTTTTGGAAGACCTGCTTCTAATAACCTTTCATAATCTATTTTAATACATGCTCTCTTAATGTTATTCAAAACAAACAGTTAATAGAGTCATGGTCACACTTCAGTAAAAAGCTTTTACAAAAATGAACTTGAGATTGTGGTTGTATTTGCAGTTTTTCAAGAGGCTCCATATAGCCCATTGGGTAATCATTACAGGAATTATTTTCCCCTCACTATTAAGAAGGTATTTCTGCCTCACTATTACTACTTTGAATAAACACTGATTTTTCTAATTTGTTTTGCTCATCAGAAAAGCAGACTAGGAACAGACACATAAAATAAAATTATGATGTAATTGATTGATATATTGGTCTACATTCTTCATTCTTGCCCTTTTTCCAAACATTTGCCAAGGCAACAGCATGGGCAGAGTATAACTCTCCATCACTTGATTTTGAGCTAAATCTTTAAACTTGTATCCACCATAGGGTAAGGCATAAATATCAGTGCTAAATTTTGAACTTAGGGCTTAAGAAATCTTCTGTGTTTCCTATGTCCATTTTTCTTTTGTCATAACTATGAAAATAAAAATCAGTTATTTAATCAGTCATGCTCTTCAGTAATATTAATCTATGTGCATAGATATTGCACAAGAATTCTCATAGATTATTTCACTTTAAGCATTATTTTATCCTTAATTATGACATTATATTTAATAAACTCAGGTACAAATGCTGAATTCCTTGGCATTTCAATTAATATTAAGAGCTAATGAAAACTTTTTTTTTTACATTTTTAATTTGCTTTATTGATTATGCTGTTACAGTTGTCCCAATTTATTTTCCCTTTGTTCCCCTCCACCCAGTGATCCCTTCCCTCCAGTTGTCCCTCTCCTTAGTCCATGCCCATTGGTTGTGCATATAGTTCTTTTCAACATCTTCCTTTCTATTCCACTCCCTCCTACTATGCTTCTTAATTCCTGTACCATCTCCTTCCCTTTCCCTTCTTCCCCCTCCCCACTGACCTCCCCCCAATATGTTCCCCATACCTATAATTCTTTCCCACTCTCGTTACCTACTTCGTTTGCTTTTGTTTCAATTCTCTAGTTTCTGTTGTTGGTTGTTGTAATACAGTTTTCATTTTCATGTTTATAGTTTTGATTTTCTTTCTCCTAAACTAGTCCTTTTAACATCTCATATAACAGGGGTTTAGATCTAATGAACTTCTTCAGTTTTACTTTGTCCTGGAAGCACTTTCTCTGCCCTTCTATTCTGAATGACAACTTCACTGGATAGAGTGTTTGCAGGTTTTTGCTATTCATTACTTTGGATATTTCTTGCTAGTCCCTTCTTGCTTGCAGAGTTTCTTTTGAGAAATCAGCTGATATTCTTATTGGGACTCCTTTATACGTAATTCTCTTCTTCTCGCTTGCTGTTTTTAAGTTTCTCTCTTTATTCTAAATTTTTGACATTTTGATTATAATATGTCTTGGTGTGGTTCTCCCTGGGTCCAGTTTTTTGGGAACTCTCTGTGATTCCTGGACATGTAAGTCTATTTCCTTCCCCAGGTTAAGGAAGTTCTGCTTCACTATTTCTTCACATAATTTTTCGATTTCTAGTTCTTCTTCACCTTCTGGCAACCCTTTGTTTCAGATGTTGGGTCACTTATAGCTGTCCCATAGGTTTATGAGCCTCTCCTCATTTTCCTTACTTTTTCTTTCCTCTTTCTGCACTGGTTGACTATTTGTTCCTTCCCTATTTTCCAATTTGTTGATTTGATCCCTGGTTTTCTTTCCCTCACCACTAGTTTCGTATGTTTTTTTGTTCATTTCAGCAGCACTAGCCTTCATTCCTTCCCCATCTTGTTTAAGATCTGCTGTTAGGTCTGTAAGCATTTTTATAACCAAAGCTCTGAACTGTGCCTCAGAAAGATTTCCTATCTGCTGCTTCGTTAGATTAGATATTTGCTGTCTGGTCAGCTGCATCAACAGGGTCTCTATCATGATCTGTGCCACCCTGATAGTTTTGTGTTTATCTTTGCTTCTAGGGTGGGACTTTCACACTTCCTACGCTATAGGGGGTGGGACCCCATGCACTTGGCACTACTGGGCGACCCTTCTCACCACGCTGTGGCATTTTCTGTGAGGGTCCAAGATGAATTCCTGAGCCTCCCCCTCTGTCCCCACCCCCTCTGGGCCTCACAGTCCAAGGTAATGGGGGTCTACCTTCCCCGGTGTAGGAATCGCAAGCTGATGGGTCTGGTCTGCAACTGGGTGCTTCTCACCTCCCCTGAGTACAGGTATCTCTGCTTACCGCCATCACCACTGCTGTTGCCCAAGCACAGCTTGACCTCTTGACCCCGGCTTCACCCCTCCTAGCCATCCGAATGAGCACCACTTCTTTATAACTTCATACATTTGACTTCCATTTATTTTCTGAAACTTCTGGTTATTTCTGGTTCTGCGGTAGTTGAATTCCTTCTTAGTTGTGAAGGGAGACAGAGCATGTCAATCTAGGCCTCCATCTTGGCCAGAAGTCTAACGAAAACTTTTTAATGAAGGATAAGTAAGTTGTTTTAGAAAAACTTTGAGATAGAACCTAAAGCAGGCAAAGGAACCATTTTCATATGTAAAACACTAAAGACTGATCCACTCACTCTGTGTATGTGTGTGTGTGTGTGTGTGTGTGTGTGTGTGTGTGTAAGGTAGTATTTAATATGTACAGTCATGTGGGATTTTATGTGAACCTCCTTCAATTACCCTGTACTTTAAAGAATGTTAAGCCTTTTGATTCCATATAGTCAAACATGAGGTAAATTCTCTGATATCTAATAATAAATGTATTGAGAAAGCTTTGGCAATAAAAATATTTATTATGTTGTAGCATGAAGAATGAGTCTAAAAGAATCTCAATTCAGTTATAACTGTACTCTTAGCAGAAGCATGGCAGTAAATACAGAGATGGAATAAAAAATTAATTTGTAGTGATGGCAGGTTGGCAGACATATATTAATGCCATATTGTTAGTCTTGCGGCACAGGAGGGTACATTTGATTCTTCACACCATTTAGTCATATGTATTTGCTTTGGTTTCCAACTATACAAAATAAGGTCTTTTTTCCCAACTGCATGATATTAGGGGGTGCTCTTTCATATTGGATGTGGTAGTGAATCAATTAGTAAACCCTTCTCTTGATAGAGAGTAGACTATATATACATAGATGACCATGAACAGTGATGCTAATGTAGCAGGTGCCCAGGCTGAATCTAAGCAGTGTACCTAATAAAGTAGTGCATTGAGTGGCCCTTAGATGTAAATTTGTGTACAGTGATTTACAAGAGGGAAAACAGTGATTAGACTCAGCAGTGGATATGATTTGAGGAGATAGACAAAGAGTGGAAGAAAAAATCATTATGTAAGTCTCCAGGCCCTGTCTCAAG
This sequence comes from Furipterus horrens, assembly GCF_987537825.1. Taxonomy (NCBI): domain Eukaryota; kingdom Metazoa; phylum Chordata; class Mammalia; order Chiroptera; family Furipteridae; genus Furipterus; species Furipterus horrens. The sequence continues at coordinate 196,912,671 of NW_028327173.1, read as the reverse complement.
GACTAAGCATGTGGAGACTGGATGTAAAGATATGGAGCTGTTTAACTTGAGACTCTGAGACACAAGGACCAAAGATGAGGAGCATCAGTTCCCATAGAGTAAAGAAAGCAGGATCCATGCAAAGTGGGCAATGGTAAGAGGCAGCACCTGTGGCATTGGGTGTGGTTGGCAGGCAGGTTCCAGCAGTAGTAAGGGATGCCACAGGGCAGGTACAGCATGGGACAGAGTGCAGAGAATTCAGGAAGGAACTGATTGTCATTTTTTATCAAAGCTCTCCAAGAATACTCAGAAATCGCCATTTGAGAATTTAAGTTATGCACCAAGTTCTCTGCTATTACACAGCTGGGCACCATGAAATTTGTTGCTAGTGTGAACTCATTTGTACTCACAGCTGTTGAGGCCAAGGAAGCAGATCTCTGCCTTCAAAGGGCCGTGCACATAATGGGAATGACAGAGTTAGATACATGAAAAGAGAACATAATGCAAATGATCCAGGAAAACTATAGATGACAGCTGATCTGGGATGGGAGAAGAAAGTTAATTATGAACAAATCTTTGAAGGTGAGTTTGATTTGACATGTTGCCTACAATGGACATCAAAAACTTAGGAAGCTCCCGCATCTTTTTTTTTCTCTCTCTCTCTCTCTAGAGTTTGGTAACCTGTCTGCATGTTCCCAGGGGATCCTGTATTATCATTGCACTGAACTTAGAGTGGCAGTTGCATCTTTTCTTGCCTATCTAAATCCACACTGAAAACTCTGGCATACAAAAACTTGTTTCTTTATTTTGGCATCTGGTTTTTGTATTACATAGTACATATGTTAGTTATCATCCACTTGATAATTTAAAAATAAAAAAGATAAGTGTAGCCTCATAAAAAAAAAACTTCCATATATTCACTTTGACAAACACAAATATAAAGTCTATTAAGGCTACACTGGCCTACCCAGCAATCATGACTGCCTATAGCTAGCTAGTCATTAGATTGCCTATAATAGTCTACAAGACTTTCCATGTCATAAGTAAATTCTATAACCTAAAATACAAAACCTCTTGATCCTAGTAGTTCACCCTTATATCTAGAATCCAGTAAAGCTAGCTGGTTAAATATCTGAGTTAATGAAAGCCCTCATCTTTTATATTTGTAGACTCCAAAGTTCCCACAAAGAACAGAGACCCAGTTGAATAATAGGGCTCTGTAAATGTCCTTTTACTATTAAGATGCCCAATTATTCTACTATTTTAATGTCCTTAATGTCTGGGATTGGCATGGATGCTTTTATGCAACCTCATCAGAAATACTATTTAGAGCAAAAAAGAAAAAGTAAACTATAATGTAGGCACAAATCTCTCTACAAAGCTAATTATTTCCTTTTGTTAAATGGAAGCTCCTGCCAGTGTATATTCTCAAAACAACTTAAGTGTCCCTTAGTAATAAATCAAACCTTGGTGGCCCACTGATTTTATTTTACCTTTCCCCAGCAGGCATTGCCCACCTAGACTTACCAGAGACCAATAACATTTGCCTTCATTTAGGGCAAAGAGAATGATGTAAAAATAAATGCTATTAACTAGCCTTGTTTGAACTTAAGAACTTAGAGAAAGTAGAGTGATTTCTTAAAATCTCTTTTAATTTTCTTGTATTACTTGGAAATATAAGCAGCGGATAAAAGAAACTATATGGGTCCCACAAGGTGCTCTAGTGTTCTAGAAATTTATTAAAACACTTAGACATTCATTTATGGGAGTTTTAGTTTCTGTCTTTTAAGGCATTCAGCTGATAGTTAATAAAAAGTGGCCCTGGTTTCATGCTTTTCCATTGAAGAATTTGGGAGAAATGACCTTAAAATGGCCATCTTCTGTTTAATAAACTATAAATCTAGCTTACATAATTTTAGTTAATTAGGTCAATTTTTCCCCCCTTTGTGCACAATGATGATGATTTTTTCACCTATCTACTGGACCCAGGTGGCCCATTATCCTTTTATGTATACCTTTTTCAACCCTTCTTGTGGGATACTGAACTGTAATGATGCTTAACAATTCAACCACAAGGAAATTAATTATGTATTTAATGGTGAAAAATGGCTATGATGTCTCTCTTCCTTTCTGTCTTTATATTTTAAAAACATGAGACATTTAGCCACGGCCGGCATGGCTCAGTTGGTTGGGCATCCTCCCATGAAGCAAAAATGGTCACCAGTTCAATTTCTGATCAGGGCACATGCCTGGGTTGTGGGGCTGATGCCTGGGTTGTGGGGCTGGTCCCTGGCTGGGGCACATGCAAGAGGCAACCAATCAATGTTTCTCCCTCACATCAATGTTTCTCTCCCTTTCTTTCTCCCTACCTTCCCCTCTGTATAAATAAATAAAAAAAATAATTTTAAATGACACACTTAGAATATATCATCCTAAGGTTAGCCACAGTACTGCCTTGGTACCCATTCTGTAGTAGGAGAGTCTTTTTTAGATTGCTTTCTATTCCAAACAATGGTGCTCATGGTTCCTTAGCAATTTGAAAACTGGTGTTCAAGAGGTAGAAATAAACATATGTACTCTACCTTGATAAGCTCTTAGATTTACAAATTGTGTTCATTTCTTTCATTTGTCAGTATTAATGTCAGAAAGCATCTGTAGAATTTATAAAAACAACCCCCTTGAGCTTATCAAAGATAAAACACAAAAACATGTCAAACTTTGTTTTAGGCAGCTGCTATCTGAATACTGGGGTTGGGGGAAAAAGGGTTGAAGAGTAGAGAGGGTAGGAATGATTAAGTAGACTAAAGACAGAAACTTTCTAATGTAAGTGAAACCAGATGGAACTTCAGGTTTAGCCTTGTTCATTTTAAATGTCACTGCTGGTCAATGATTTGTTTCTGGATCATGTAATATTTATTATTGATAACCAGATAGAGATTTAGGTAACTCAAAGATTCCCAAATGGGGGCAGGGGAATTCCCATGCAAAAGCTAGTGAAATCTTAATAAGGTCTGTATGTGAGTTAATATTATTGTACCGATATCAATTTCTTGGTTTTGACAAAGGATTATGTTTATGTAAGATGTTATCATTGGGGGAAGCTGGGTGAATTGTACATAGAAATTTTCTAAATTATTTGAGCAACTTCTTGTGAGTCTTAACCTATTTCAAAACAACAAGTATTAGAAAATAAAAAACAATTAAGCAATCAACTTTTAAAAAATGATTGTCAAAGAAAGATGAGTGGTGGCCATTTAGTCTTTAAAAACAATGAGCAACAGAAATTGGTGGGACAAAAAGAAACAGTGGCCTTCTTTTACTTTTTAAAAATCTTTTAAGTATTTTAGATTCGGCAAAATAGCACTTTAAGTTTAAAAGCTATTGCAGCTCCCAGTAAGTGGTATCAGGTTTGACAATAACTATTAATAAGAAATTGGACTTCTTAACATAAAACATAGCTTAATGTCTTTGATTTTTGCATCATTTTTTAAGTGTAACTCAGGGCATGATTTGACAGCCCATGCAGAACTCAACCTTCTTACCTAGTGGCAACAGAGCAAGTCTTCACACTTGCCGAGGTGTCTCTTAAGAGCATTTGCTTTGCACTTCTAAAGGATTTGACAAAGATGAACAAAGGTGACAGGCTTGGAGATTAAAATACTTTTGAATGAAGTTTGACAACTGCCAATCTTCACCATACCAAAATGTTTTGTCCTAAGATGTGTAGTCTAGTGGGTGTTTTTGGAAGCTGAAATTTTCCTTATTTCTGAAACCACTAAAATTTGATATGGACCACTACTTTCTAACAGTTGTCCTGAATCGTGAATTCTTCAAACCCCAAACAACACACAAACAATCCTGCACATGTGAAACATACACACACACACACATTTTAAGTTTTCTTACAAGTCCGAAGACATCCTTAGATTAGAATATATATAACAAATGAGGAACAATTTTTTGTTCATTTATGCTTGGGATGCTTGAAATAACATATCAAGATTTTTCTTAGATTCTTGCTCATTTTCTTATAATCAATCTACAATGTTATCTTTGGAGATTCAAACTTGAAATTTTTATCCCTGTACATTTTGTAGTTTGCTTAGATTTCTAGTTAAATTTTTTAATATATTTTTTCTTTTTAAAATTTTACTGTCAAGAATTCTCCTTTGCATTCACAAATAGTTCTTGAATAGGTAATACAGATTCTCTGCAGCTTCTGAAATGAGTAGGTCTCAATCCTACCTGATGCTACAAGAAATTCAAATTTTCTATTGTATTGCTCACAAATTGATAGATAAAATCTTAATATAACATTCATTTTGTTCCCTGTGGACTACAATATATTTCTCCATATAAAAAGAATTACTACATTATTTTGCATTTGATTATTTCATGCTCTTTTTAATGGGAAGTGATTCCTTTGATTTAAAATTAATTTTCACAAAAACTCTACTAGGATTTGGGATAAGCACTTGAAAGATGACATGGCTGAGCTCCAGAGAAGTTATGATTTGCTTTTATTTAAATACAATTAGACAGTGTTGGCCTCAAAAATTAAAAAAGATTTCAGATATCACCCAGCTCATGCTTCTACCGCTAGGCTAGGGGCATCCTCAGTGAGCTGATGATGGATGTCTATGCATTAGAACAATGAGACCGCTCCTTGGCAACTCAGGCCACGGACCAAACATTCCTAATTAAGATGTTGTCATTTTACCTAAGGGGAAAGCTTTGGCCACGTTCCAGCAAGCCCATAAATAAGAGAGTCTACTAGAAATATGAGAAAGAATAGTTTCAAGTGAAAGTATCCTTCCATGATTAAGAACATAATTCAACTTACTACCCATACTGATTTATGAGCCTGCTGTACCAGGCTAGTTTACAATCCAGGCCTTTGCGCAGGGTACCTTCTGCTGGCCAAATATGAAACTGCGTTGTTAAAGCTGGAAATTCAGCTCATGGGCTCAAAAACTATCACATTTTTTTTGTCCAAAATTTATAATTTATCCCACTGAAAAACACTTACTAAATTTTACTCATATATATACACTTTCACTTCTCAATGCCAGCGTCTGACACACAATTATATGCACAGTGTCATTCAAAAGCTGATTCTGTTTTTTAATTTTTGATTTAAAAATGTTTTCTTGCACTACCTTAGGAAAAGATTTTTTTTTTTTTTTTAACTTTTCAATGTGAAATCCAAATTCAGTCTCTTTGGTTTCTTTGCAAATATGGCATTTCATATCTTCCCTCTTCAGACATATTTTTGTCCACAGTTTCTTTGAATTGTCTGCTTCCTCCTTGTCCCTCTCGGGTTCTGGGTCAGCAGCAACACACATTATTATAATTTATTTCACTATTTAATCAGACAGTTCTTCCATGAAAATCATCAATACAAAATATTTAGTGACCTGCTGTGGATTTTTTTCTAAAATAATATCCACATCATGGTTTAAAATATGCAGACTATGAAGAGATGACCAGTCAACTCTGTATTCAGGGCATTTAAAAATACATGTGTCTTTTTCTTTCATGGTCACAATCCCATAGTTGCCCTGACATTAAAGAGTCGAAGGGAATGCAACAGCTGAAAAAAAAAAAAAAAGAACTGCGACTTACTTCAGACTAGAGGTCTTGACCTTGTGCTTTTGAAATCTTTATAGGAATGAGGTACATTGTTCTAAATGAGATGAGCTTGATGGTCTCTGCTTCATTCCATATGGCAGGCAGAGCACTTCATAGGCATCATAATGTTAGAGCAAATGAAAATCCCCTGCAGAAGGAAGCCTGGGCCTTCTCCGCAGCCACTGTCGGTTAACTATGCCTGTCTATGACTCCTTTCCTGATCATCAGCCTTAAAGGTAATGCTGTCTGGACTAGGGAAGTGCCCCAGTGGCAGCAGTCACAAACAGTGGCTGTCATGGTAAAGCAAACTGCGAGATGACCAGGCTGGGGTCAACCTCTACCAGAAACATCTACAGACTTTAACCAAAATATCTGTTCCCAAGCAGCATTTTACTCACCCTCTAATAGGCTGACATAATCCTCCAAACCTGTAGGAAGGTTTCAGCTGTCCCACATAGGTATGTCTCGCACTTGACTTTGGAAGGGAAGGATGAAAAGCAGCACCGAGGCCTGTGCGAAGGGTCCCTGACTCCGAGTGCCAAACCCCTCAGTTCCAAAGTTCCCCCCCCCTTTTTTTTCTCTGCAGGGCACTGAGTGAAATAGGAAAGCTTTTGTTTTTATTAGCACCTCTCTATTTGTTTTTTTTTTTTTAATTATGGTTCTTTTTTATGATGCACGGGACTTATTCACTTTAGTTTGCCTCCTATAAAATGGCAAAATGCATTGTTGCTTTATTCCTTCTGTTGTTTGAGAAATAACATTCCTTAGATTTCATGTAGCAGTTTATAGACATTTATGATAGAGAAGAAAAATATTAACAATAATGAATAGGCTTATAAATCATGGTGGTTCCAACATCTTGGCATTTGTTTTCCTTAAGCTTAAATCCACAAGTTTGCCAGAAACTGAAGGCTCGCAGCTTAAGCCCAGAGTCAACCTTGCTCCCACTGAGTCGGAAGAAGTTAAGGATTAAGATGTGAGAGAGAGAAGCCTAGAGATGCTTTCAGAGTTTTAGTCTCTATAGAAGATTTTAAACATATTTACACCTGTTTCTAAATATCCAGGCTGTCAGTCACTCTAACCTGGTTAACCTACCTACAGATTTTGGGAGGTTTTCATGGCCATTCAGCATGAAATATCCCCCTCTATCTTCCAGAAGTTGATGGCAGAAATATTGTGGAATTATAACCTTGGTTAAGGAAAGAAAAACTACTTGGATTTTGTCTAAGAATTCATAGTTAACATCCTTCTGTTCTCTTTTGGTTTCCTAGCAAAATGACATAAAGAAGAAAAACAGAAACTGTGTGTTTATTGAAAGATGGTTAAATAAATACAGGGTGGAAATGGGAGATGCCCTTTCGGAGCATGTGAAGAAGAGTTGCAAGGATGTTGACACAGGGTTTTTAAGGGTAAATTCCACTCTATTGCAATATTTCTCCTTACAAAGATGATCATTAGTCCATGTGTTTATTATTGTCATTCTAGCATCTTTAGGTTCAAGAGGGGACCATATTTCACTTGAAAGGAAAATTTTTAAAAAGTGTGAGAAAAGTGGCTACTCAAAAGTTTGGATGAGCACAAATCAATCCCAGAAGAACACTTCAAAGATGGAAGTAAAGTAATCTCCCAGGTGGCGTTTCTGGGTATTCAGAGCTCTGAAATTCCTATAAGGCTGGGTCTTTGCTTTATTGCAGACAGATGGACTGGGAATGGCCAACAAACTCCATTAAAATCAATACTTAGCAGAGCCTAAAGATGCCGTTCGCAGTGTAAATACTCTGCTAGCAAAGGCAGCTAGAATAAGCCTCATTCACCAGACCATTTGCTCTAAAACAACTCACTCGCTAAACTCTAAGGAAGAGTGAAAAGAAAGTCAGCTAAGATTTTAAAGAAAAAGAAAAAAAAGTACAACAATTGTCTTCTTAACACAGGCTTAATGTATCTTAAATCGTAGATTAAAAATAGTTGTTTCCACACTGCCGGGGGACGTTGGTAGCAGGGGAGGCTGCCCGTGTGAGCACATGGGAACTCTCAATACGTTCTGTGCAACTTCGCTGTGAAACGAAAACTGCTCTAAAAATAAAGCTTAATGAAAGAAGAAAGAAGGAAAACAATGAGAAAGAGAAAAAAGGAACGTTTCTAATGCACCTGAAGAGGTAAATGGGTTAATGAAAATGGCAGTGTTTTTTTTTTTCTTTCAAAAATTACTACTAAATTCTTCCCTCATCATTACTAATGGGCAAATTCAGGGTCTATCCACCCTGCTTTAAAGCGACCATAAATAAACCTGGACTGAGAATGAAATTTATATATATTTAGCTTAACAGTGAGAAATCAAAACAGTAAAATTGAGGAGAACATAGGAAATCAAAGTGGTTGACGTGAGCAAGGAAAATCATGATTGTTCCTTGGATTCGGGATCCTTTAGATGGCTCTGCCTGAATAAGGAGCCAAGTGCTCCCACGGGACCGCGATTTATTCAGTGCCTACCTCCAGGGTAAGCTGATTCTACAAGGCAGGCTCTGGCTGTCTTCGCCTGCTGAGGTAGTAAAACATGATCGCCTTCTGTTGGAGAGACAGGATACATCTTTTCCTATCAGGATCAGTAAGTAGTGTGTGTTGAGTGGCACACTACCTCCCAATTGCATTTTAAATGAGGTTCCTGGTTATTAATTTTTTTGAGGGAGTTTTCAGTTCCAAAATATACCTGAGCATCTTCATTATTTTTAAACTACCAATATTACTGATTTTTCTTAACACATTTGGTTAAACTAATCCAAATCTGTCCTAAATTTTACATATTTCTCACATAGATAAATTAATATCATCTATTCATGTGAATGTGGATTAGTTTAATCTAATTGTGTCACCTAAAACCTACCTTATATCACCTGATGGTTGAGAACCTGTAATAAGATGTTTGGATTAGGAGGTAGAATATGAATAATATTAATAGCTTGGGTCTGAATTTACATATGCTGAATCTTTTCCATTATACCAAAACAACATGTATTTAAAAAAATAACTAGTTATTTTCATCTTTGCGTCTAAATGGCAGTAAATCTATGGTATAATTTGTAGATCTATTGGAAAATTTAAAATTTGGCAGTCTGATTAATCTAACTGGTGGCCTAAATTTTTTTAAAGGCTTGCTTAGTGAATATTCATGGAGATTTTCACATGCTAATGTTTCTGGTGCATTCTTAAAAATTACTTTATTTTCTTATAAAGTAAGGCAACATCTGATCTCTCCCATTTGCTCATGGATTTATTTGGCTATTACAGTACTAGTAACACACACACACACACACACACCACATGTACATGCAATGCACATAAATATTTGTTATAAGTCAATAATGTGTGTGTGTGTGTGTGTGTGTGTGTATATATATATATATATATATATATATATCCTAAAGGGATTGACCCCCTCAAAATTATTCTGCTTCAGGTGCAAATGTTGGAGATCTAAATTATTGATTAGATGAGCATCTAACTGGGATAATGTAGAAATGGTTTAAATGATGCATCATGACTGAACTGATGATATATTCATAGTTTTTTTCTTGTGTATATTTTTTGGGTATTTTTACACTCTCAGAGCATAAGATTCTGTCTATTTCTTGATTTTCTAAAAGCAAAAAGAAAATCATTATTTCTTTAGAGAACAGGTCATGAAGTCAGTATCAAATGTACTTATTTGTGTCTTCCCTCAAAACCTAGCTGAAGTGAACTGACTTCTCTCAAAGTGAAAAAAAGCTTTACTTAGCACTCCACTACCAATTTTGCATCCTCCCAAAATGCACACATGGAAACATACAATCAAGTAGACCTCTTCGTTCTTAATAAATTCATTTTTCCTTTCAGAGTTATTTTATCATCATGTTCATCCCAAGCACACATATTAATTATTTTTCCCTAAACAAGAGTGGTTTTCTTTTATGCCTTCCTCTTCAGGACCTGCATAAATATGCCTACCAAAAAAAGAGTGACCTGCTAATTATGAGTGATTGCTTTTGCCATCCCAGGGTGACTGAGGAATAATTTCAGCTAAGTATTCATAGTCAGGGATCATCAAGTGATTGCTCTCTAGATTAATCTCCCTGGGGCCCAAGGGCTGCATAGCTGTAGAATGAACATGGCTCTGCATTCTATCTGTCCTATTCAGCCTGAATAAAGAGACTTTATTTGCTAAACCATTTTAATTTCTTCTGCACAATTTAATTATGCTTCAGTGCAGAACCACCTGTGACCTTGGCTGTTGGAATAATAGCCACTCCCCAGTCACCACTGCAGAGAACAACGGTCTAGTAAAGATGGTGGGAAATAAGGATCTTAAAGGTTGTTCCTCATGGGCGAGCCACACTCTTTTGGACTCGTTCTCTCTGTGTGTTACCCAGCATTCGGCAGTTTTGGGGAGGAGATTTGGCACACGTACCTTCAGTGGAAGATGTGAGTGAAATTCAGAATGACTCATAGTTGTTTGAATGAGAAAACAGGGGCAAATGTCCTTTTACTCTTTTTCCTGCACTTTGTAAACCATGAGTTATTTTAAAAAATAAAGTCCTTTATTTCCCTCCCTGAGAACTAAGATGGAAGCATATTAACTTGTAATTAAATGCTACTTTTGCACAAATCTGGGCCATTTGATATGCAGCTATAACTTGAGGGGCTCTTTAGTTTAGAATGAGTCTTTCAGAACACAGTTTCACAGTGGGCAAGTTCTGCTTCATCAAGGTGTGGGGTATTGATTAGAAAAAGTCATTAGGGATTTTTAAATTTGTACATGTATATATCTGACTAGACCAGCTTTGGATCTGCCATGGCTCTTAAGTGTTACATCTTTTTATATGTACTGCCTCCAGCCTTTTTGGTATGGGCCCCAATGTTTGCACATCCACACAAACCCTCCCCTGTGATGGCTACTGAACCATGGCCATACTTATGAAATGCACATTAGCCCATTTTGCTAACTTTTTTAGATGCACATTTATTTTGTCATATTTTAACATCTCTAAAAATTGGCTATCTTACAATCACTAGTATGCTATCTTTTTCATTCTCCCATTGGCAGTTAGGGGGCAATAACCATTGGCTGCGTTTGGGTAAACCGGGTCATAGCTATCCATGTGGTCCTTTGTTTTATATCCAAATGAGTATTTAAAAAGCTTTATTAAAATTGAGATGTAATTAACATATAATAGTTTCAGGTGTACAACATAATGATTCCATATATGTATAGTCTGTGAGATGATTACCACAGTAAGTCTAGTTAATGTCCATCACCACATATAGTTTTAATTTTTTCTCTTGTTCTGAGAAGTTTTAAGACCTACTCTTTTAGCAACTTTCAAATACACAATACAGTATTGTTAACTATAGTCACTATGCTGTACTTTGCATCCCTAGGACTAGTCTGAGGCCTTTCCAATTATTGCAGTTGCTTTTCTCTCCACTTCCTGATTATACATAGGCTTGCATGTCCCACCCATGACATCTCTGAGTTATATTTAATTTTGCATTCTGTGGCTTACTATCTTATATGATTCTTATTTTGAGAATCATGGAATGCCCAGGAAGAAAAGGTCATAGAGTCAATTTAGTGGAACTATTTCATTCACCGACAAAGAAATTGAGACTGATGGAGTTTAAACGTTAGTGACAGGTCTGAGACTGTGTGACCATCTATTGTAAGCCAGATGTAATTTCCAAATTAGACACGATTCTTGACTTTATAAGAGTGTACAGACCCAGGCTCTGATAGCATGTCCCCATTTTGAGGGGTGCTCTCTCAAATATACCAAAACTTCTTCTTAAGTTCTTGCAAGAGGTGTCATGTGTCAGGTATTGTTTCTTCTCCATTGTCTACCTAAATCTACCCTGGAGGTCCCGCCTCATCATCTAATTACCTCCCAAAGGCCTGGCTTCCTAACAGCATCCCCTTGGGGATTAGGACCTCAACATGAATTTTGGAAGGACAAAACATTTAGTCCATATTAGATAGTGACTTCACCACGCCAAACTTTAAAGGAATTAATCTGACAGACTAGAATGAGTTGGAGTGAGGGAGGTACTAGTTGGTAAGAATATTGTAACATGAAATAAAAATCTGAGTTAGGCTTTTCCATGAGTGACCTCATAGCATGGCAGGAGGGGAGTAATGGGAAAATATGGCTTAATGTGCTTACTAAGTGATAATTGCTATAATGTGACTACCATTCAGCATTTATTTGTCAGGCATTAAGCTAAACATTTCATGTACTGTGCTATATTTAATCTTACACATTACCAGGCAATAATAATAATAATAATGACAATAATACTGATGATGATAACTAAAAATCATATAATGCTTACTGTGTGTCAGATTTAATTCTAAGAACTTCAGATATATCTTGAATATAGCCTTATGAAATAGAAAATATTAGTATTTCCATTTTACAGCTTAGAAAACTGAGGTACAGAAAGGTTAAATAGGTAGTTTTATCTCTGTTTAATAGGCCAGGAATGAGGTTCAAACAGACAAAACGATTCATTTAAAATCAATCATTTGGCAAGTTAGTTCAATAATGTAAATGCCATATAATTTCAAGCCTGTTCTTTAGCTTTTCCATAAAGAAAAGATGCATATTAGACAAAGTTAAGCAGATATTCATTATTAACATATCTGGAATACAATTACAGTCTCATCTCTGTGTATAAATGAACACATTACTTATAATAAAAGTTCTGGCTTCTGTAACAAAGCTCAACTGTATTAAGTGTGGAAAAAATTTAGAAGTTCATTTATTTTACACGCAGCAAGCTTTGCATAAGCCACTCGTGGCTGATAGAGAAGTTCTGCATCATCACAGAACCAACTGGCTTTCATGTTGCTGCTCTGCTAGCTTGGACACGGACCATATCTAGGTCAAACATGGCTACTCTGTTTCCAACTATAACTCTTCCGTGTTGTTCTGCAAACATTTAAGACCAGACAGGTCCACTCAAGATTCGGGCAGACAGAAGAAAATACTCAGAGCCATAGGGATACCTATAATGCCTTTATTCTGGGTCCTGGGGTGACCCACGTAGGCAGAAAGTCCCATCTTCATTATATGCTAAGCCTAGACAAAGCAGGCTGAGTGCCAGAGTCTCACATCATTGGGCACATAATGGCAAGTGCTCTGTGCACGCAGGTTTCTAGCTAGTGCTGCCGCGCCATTCATCTGGGTAACTCCATTTTCCCCACACATGTCAACCAGCGAACAAGTGGGAAAATAATGGTATGCATCCTTTCTTCAAAAACAGTTCAGAAATTATACATGTACTTTAATTTTTACCCCGTAACCAAAACTTAGGCAATATCCTAAAATCTGCTTGCAAGGGAGACCAAGAAATGTGTTCTGAGGGGCTTCCCTTTAAAAGGAAAGGGGCATTGAGGCATTTGGAGGAAATTAGGAACTTTTGCTATATGTTTTGTCACTAATTCAATGTTTAGCTCATCTAGCCCCACTGCTTCTAAATTAAGTATTAGTTCTATAATAATCTTGTTTCATCTTTGCTTTGCTTTCTTAGCTGTGCAATCTCACTTTTCATCTGTGTCTTAGTTTCCTAGACCGGTTGTAACAAATTACTATAGAATGGGTGGCTTACAATAACAAAAATGTATTCCCTCATAATTCCAGAGGCCCGAAGTCTAAAATCAAGGTTTTGATCATGGTGGTTCTTTCCGTAGGCTCCGAGAGAGAATTCGTTCCTTGCTTGTCCCCTAGCTTCTGTGGGCTATGAGCAAACTTTGGCATCCCTTGGTCTGTAGTTTCACACGTCCAACCACTGCCTTGATGGTCACATGGCCTTCTCTCCGCTTGTCTACTTGTGCTTCTTCCTCGTGTCTCTGTGTCTTATTTTTGGTCTCTTAAAAGGACACTCCTTATTAGACTTAGAGTCCACCCTAACCCAGAGTTATCTCATTGGAGATCCTTATCTTAATTTTTACTCCAAATAAGATTACATTCTGAGGATTTGGGTGAACATATCTTTGGGGACCACGTTTCAGCTCATTACTATTATATATCATTTTGTTTATTCTTTTCATCTTTTGAAATTATTTATTGATTGTTTTTATGTTTTTAACTTTTTTACAGCATAAATTACTCCTTGAAGTTTTTCACCTTAATTTTTGCATTATATTTTCTTTCAGATTGCATTATTCATATAAATTATAATGCTACTTTCTTCTTTTTTTTCTTCTTTCTGTTGTCTTTGAGAGTATTTTTCTTTCAGCATATATATATATATATATATATATATTTTAATGATGGGAAGGAGAATGTACATTTTCATGGTAACCATGTGATTCTTTTTTCATCTTGCTTTATTTTGTACGTCTTTGTCCAGACCTTCTGTTCATTTTGATATAATGTGGGTGATTTATTTTTGCCTCTCTTCCTAAATGTCAGAAAGGGAACCTGTTCTTCCTTCCCTAAGCATTTTTTATTTTGACATTATTTAAATAATCTGAGGACATGGAGGAGAAAGAGATATCAAATGAAGTTTTATGAAATATTTGACAGTATATTTTACCTCTCCTCTTCCTTTTGAGGATTTAAAAGTCATGTACCAGAGTTCTTATTAACTCGATGAGGAGGATGAATTCTGATTATCTTGAGCTAAAGCTTCAGATCATTTTCCCCAGTTCAGATCCTGGATTTTATTTCTCCCATAATAGCATTAGCATCTTTATGGTGGTCACCATTTCGTATTGTACTAGAAAACTCACACACCTTTTACCACTCTGCCTAGGAAGTGCTCCAGTGGGTCTGCCTCATCTATAGGTGATTTGGCATTTTGTAGGGGCAGCGCTTGATTTGCCCACTTGCTGCTTCCAAGATCAAGACCTTGAAGTGAATAGGCATGGCCATGTGCTTCTTGCCAATTACCTCATATAGGACTGCCCCTCAGCCTCTGTCCTACAGCCAGACCCAGGCACGGATGACCTTTCAGGACTCCTAAGGGGTCTGGTTGGATCCAAGGCTGCTCACTCCAGGAAGCTTTCCCTGATTGGACATCCAACTTGTGCCAAGCTGTAGGACCATCCCTTCAATATGTCCCTTTTTTGCCCCTTTTGGCTCCCTCAGGAGGCCAGAAGAAGAAAAATAGAAAAAAGTCAACTCAGTTCGCTTTCTCATATTTGGTTGCATTTGTAAGAATTTCTAGCAGTTACCGTAATGGCTTGTGAGTCAAGGCAATGTGTCTAAATTCCATGCCGAAGTTCTAAATCTGCTTCCATCTGTGTCATCTCCCCATTCCACCTCTTTCTCTTTCTCTCTCTCTCTCTCTCTCTCTCTCTCTCTCTCTCTCTCTCTCTCTCTCTCTCTCTCTCCGCATCTCTCTTTTTCTCTCACTCCTTATATGCACACACACAGACACACACACACACACATAAAGTGGGGAAAAAGGTAGGTTTACAGTTGTATGCGAAATAGTTTATTCTTATACTATTATTTATTATTTATTGTATTATTGCCCATCTGAACAACTGTAGACCTAGTTTTGTCAAACCTGCATGTATATATAGTGTTAGACTGTGTGGCTGTGGCTCTTTCTTTGATTGTTAAAGGTCATTGGTTTAACATTAAAAAGTTAATCTTTTGCTGATTTCATCAGGTATTATAAAAATATTTTGAGTTGACATCATAACGTGACCTGACTCCCTTGTTCTTTCTTTTATTTCACATGTGATAGTCATGATCCAAGGGGTGGGCAGGGGATAACTGGAATCATATGTCTGATCTCCTTAATGATCTATTATAAACCTCTCAATAATCAAAAGGCCTCCCTAGAGTTGAGTTCACCTCCTCTGATACACGTGTTTTCCCAGAAAACATTTATTGGTACCATTTTCTAAAAGCAGGTCATAGTATAAGTGAAACTGGTTAATACAAAGTCCTCAGTATCACTTCATGTTTACAATAGAATTACCCCAGATATTAATTTAACATTTTCTGTGAAATAGAGATTCAACAATTAGTATTCATAGCAGGCTTAAAACATAATCTCTTCTTAATAAAGGATATGATTGGCAAAGCAGAGGAGTGAGAAGAACTTGGGATATGGTATTTGATAGACAAGGAAATGACCAGAGATATCTTTGGTTAAGTCACTAGTTATTTCCACAGAGTTAAACTGATACTGTAATATTATCTGCCTCTTGGAGTTGTTGTAAGAACAACATTTCCTAGATAAAATTAAATATTTTGTATAGAGTCAGACACATATTAAACACTCTATAAAAATCAGCTATTATTTTCAATAAGCTGCTTAATCTTTGAAACATAGGTGTTTGGTAGCTTTTGATTATGGTAAAGTTTCTACCATGTTATTTTAATGAGAAACATTGGCAACTAGAGGATACTTCTAAAGAGTTAAGAATAGTTTTGAAACCTATGAAAGTCAAATGTATTAAACACCCAATCATACGTTTCTTCTACAATAAACACCCTGACAATTTAGACTTTACTCAGGAGACCTGAAGGAGGAGTTCATTTGCAAATAAGGTTTAATAGCAAATTCTTCAGAGTTGCTGAATCGCTTTTCCTTTTGTATTATAACAATCCTTTAATTATTCTACTTTTTATATTTGCATGTATTAATTATGCAAAGAATATAATTCAGGACATAAGTATAATTTAATAAGCAAGGTTATTGGGTAGTAAAATGTGCTAAAATTAATTATGGGAGATTCTGAATTTGGCATAGTCAGTTGGGAAACAGCAAACAAAAGAGTCTATGAAGGCGATGCGTTTCAGTGTTTGTTGCAAAAATGAATTCTAGCCAGAAAGTTAAGGTCAGCAGCTTTAGTTACAAGGAGATGCTTACAGGAGTAAAACCACAGTAAAGTTAGATTAAAAGAGGAAATAATGATTCGACAGCACTTCCTGCTTTGAAGGGATTTTACTGAACAATATTTCTCTCAAGGCATCTGCTTCTGGGGTGCTCTCTGACCACAGCCATCCTTAACCAAACTCTGAATGCCCTGGTGCGCCTGCTGCCCTGCCGCTCCGTGGGTGCTGGCGGAAACCAAGGTTCCCTGACCTACCCAGACGTTCCAGTTAGAAAATCCGGCAGCTTAGAAACCCATTCATTTTGAGTTAAGACCTACGTAGGAGCCGATTTTGTAACAAAAGAACAAAGTGAACACAGCTAAAGGAAAACATTAATATAAGAGAAGCATTCCAATGGCAAATATCTTCCAGATTGTGAACCAAAACGACACATAAAGAAAAAAAGAAGGAAAACGTTATTTTGGTGTTTCATATATCACATAATTTAATGTCTCTTGATTAAAATAACCAGTATATCAGAAATATTGCAACTGTTGGATTTTCTTTAACAATATGACCTTTGTTAAAGCCAAATGACTGCCATTGATCATTAAATTAAAGAATGTGATTTATCTTACAGTGATGAAATTGCCATCAGAAACAATAGCCTTGACTGTTACAGGGAAGAGAGTGGCTACTTTTTTTTTTGGTTAAAAATATATTCATTAAATTTTAGAAAAAGGAGACGGAGGAGAGAGAGAGAGAGAGAGACAGAGAGAGAGAGAGAGAGAGAGAGAGAGAGAGAGAGAGAGAGAGAGAGAGAGAGAGAGAGAGAACAGCGATGCAAGAGAGAAACATCGACTGGGTGCCTCCCGTACGTGTCCACAACATTTTGGCGTACGGGACAACGCTCCAAACAACTGAGCCACACCAGCCAGGTGAGAGTGGCTACATCTAAAAGCAACTATGGGTCAGACGGCACAGTTCTTAGCTTCAGTGGTCTGTGCTTCATTTAGCATGAGGATGAGTTGATGAGGGGATGAGACTTAGTAGGAACCACTACATTTCTGTTATAAGAAAAAGCCTCACCTTTTGAGATATATGGAATATATTCAATAAATGTGCTGCATTTAACCTAAAGATACACTTTTTTTCAATAAAATTCCCAAAGGCAGTGTTGTATTGCTACAATGGGTCTAAAACTCTCTAGTTCTCTTTGTTAAGCATTGAAAACAATATGTCACATGATTTTTAAATCAAAGCAGGACAGTCTCTGCTTTGATTTTCACTTCTTTGTATCCTTTGAAAGTTCTTAACTGCAAGGAAAGAGTTTATTCAGCTTGATGATAATTTCATTGGATGATCATATTTTTTCCATCTCTTCCTATTGTACTTAACGGCAGTGAGTATAAGCACTTTGCAGTTTAGGTAACTACAAATATTTATCAAGAAGTAAGTTTGGGCAGGTAATGTTTCCAGGTACTCAGGCAAAACCAAAGTGAATAGCTCAACATCCCTGACTTTAAGCAGTTTATATTCTAAAATGAAGAAGTTAAGACAAGTAAGTAAATATAACAATACGGCAGATTACAAGAAAAAAGTTCAGAGAAGTTCAGAGGCTTCTAGCTCTGAGAAAAGAAAATAAACAACTCTGTTTACATTCCCAATTTGTTCACTTAAATTTTACTTGAATTTAAATACATTTCTTCCCAATCTTTACTGTCTTAGCTTCCTTCCTTACCCCCACAAATTTTGGGGGTTGGTGCGAGGTGCTGAAAAATCCCATATAACCCTCTGGAATTGACACCCTGTACAGACAAAAGTAAGAGAAGTCAAGTTTTAAAAATGCATATTTTTTTTTATCAGCACCAAAACAAGACTAGAGGGTTATATCAAGGACATTTAAATTTTTCTCTTGGATGATTGAGAAAAGGCAACCAGCTGTATTCAAATTGCATTGAAAATAGATACTTTACAAATTCTCATCTAAATGAAAGTTTAAATTACCAAAAGCAGTCTGACTGGTTATCTTGACTAAAGTGGTTTACAATTTGCATATAAACTTCATTTCTTTTTCTAATTATGCTGAACAAAATGCATTCATTTTCTCTGTGATTATAGACCAGCCCTGCCAAACACCTGTGACTGCTACAAATACTAATTTGATATTTATTTACTTCAAAGCAATCTTATTATCTAAATGATTCAAGGCATCAAAGCTCTTAATTATTGATAGTCAATTTGATAGGGTTAGCTTCCACGTCCTTGGGAGGGAATTTCTGATTTACTGTTTCCTTTTTAAGTGTTGCTTGGCTGTAAGAGGCCATATGAGTCAGCTATTAAGAGTACTGGGAATCACATTCTTATTTAATTGGAACTAGATTTAGTCAGTATGGGAGAGCCAAGATTGACAGCTGCATTCTGTAGGCTTCCAGGTACATTTGTAAAATTCTTGTTTATACTTAGTTTTCAAAATAAGCACTGTATCTTTTCTGTGTTTCCCAGCTCTTTGGATAAAAAGAACTTTCCATGTCTTTGAAATTTTAGGATCAGCCAGGATTTGTTAGAGAAACAAGATTCTATAAGTGCTCTTCTGTGGGCAAAAGGGGGATAACTGATAAGGAAGTCATTGCGTGAAGACGCTGAGGATGGCTGGGTATCGTTTTGAAGCAAAATAGTCTTTAAGTATGCAATGTGCAGAAATGGAGAAGGAGAGCAGAAGAGTTAAATGTGAAGCCCACCTTTGCAAAATTTTACAACCTACCAGTAAGTCCCTCAGGTTCACTGTTGCATAGCTTGCTCATCTGTTTGTTTTTTAAGATATTGTTATTTTATTAGCACAAAAATGTCATTATCAAAAATTCATGTGATGTTTTCATAGCAGTCTACAACCACTACTATATTTTTTCTTTTTAATTATTTATTGGGGTGACATTGCCTAATAAAATTATATAGTTTTCAGTGTACAATTCTATGATACTTCATCTATATATTGCATTGTGTGCCTATTGCCCAAATTCAAATCTTCTGTCACCAAATATGTGATCCCGTTTACCACTTACTAAGCCTCATCATAACTCCTTCTGGCAGCTCATCTTTTTCTAAACAACATTTCATTAGGAACTAGTAGTCATTGAAGCTTTGAGTAGAATTTAAAAACATTTGTCAGAGTTTCTCGAAGTGTAGTTCCAGAGAAGGAAAACTCTGACTCCAAAAAACCTCCGCTGCCTTGCGGCATACCTCTTCAGGGGAAAGGCTAAGGGAGTAAACCCCGACAGAAAATCCGGAGCCGGAGTCCCTAAGGCGGTTTGACGTTGTAGTCAACACTGGCAACTCCTGCGGCGCACCTGAAGCCAAGCTGTATTGACTCCGTCTTTCCCTTGGGCCCTTCAGCTGCGAAGAGAGGGGGGGTCTGCTGCATGGGCAACAACAGACCCTCCATATCACCCTGCCCAGGCTCTGTAGCTTCAGCTTCACTGGAGAGGACACTCCAGCGTCATCGCAAGATGTCGATTCAACACGGGAGGAGACAGATACCGTGTCACTCCCGAGTCGGACTGCACAGCCATTCTCGGCGGTGCAGATAGACTCTTAAGAAGCTACACCATCGTCTCTCGAGACGGACGGCTGCCGACGATGACGACGACGAGTTCCAGATATCTGATGGTCTTCAGACCCTTTCAGTGGTCCCATGATATCAAAGCTATTTTAATATTCATACTAAAAGTCATTTGCCTTCTTCACTCTCATGGTCAGAGACCACACATTACATGTGATACTGTAACAGAGTGATTACAGACGTCAATACAAGAATGTAGCTGTCTTCTATTAAACCAAATGTTAGAGATTTAGAAAAAGGTGAAGATCACATCACTTTTTCCATAGATTAGTTTTCTTATAGATATTATATTTTTATAAAACAATGATATTTATATAACCATATATGGGTTTATTTCCCCTGGCTGGTTTGGCTCAGTGGATTGAGCGTCGGCCTGCGAGCTAAGTGTCGCTGGTTCGATCTTCCAGTCAGGGCACATCAGAGAAGGAAAACTCTGACTCCAAAAAACCTCCGCTGCCTTGCGGCATACCTCTTCAGGGGAAAGGCTAAGGGAGTAAACCCCGACAGAAAATCCGGAGCCGGAGTCCCTAAGGCGGTTTGACGTTGTAGTCAACACCGGCAACTCCTGCGGCGCACCTGAAACCAAGCTGTATTGACTCCATCTTTCCCTTGGACTTTCAGCTGCGAAGAGAGGGGGGGTCTGCTGCATGGGCAACAGCAGACCCTCCATATCACCCTGCCCAGGCTCTGTAGCTTCAGCTTCACTGGAGAGGACACTCCAGCGTCATCGCAAGATGTCGATTCAACACGGGAGGAGACAGATACCGTGTCACTCCCGAGTCGGACTGCACAACCATTCTCGGTGGTGCAGATAGACTCTTAAGAAGCTACACCATCGTCTCTCGAGACGGACGGCTGCCGACGGATATGGGTTTATTACTTATTTTAAAATAAATTAATAAATATTTTTAAAGTATCTTGTTTTTAATATGACAAATGTTAATAGACATAATCCACATGAAGGAAAGCTATATGAGTGGTTAATACTTCAGTGCTTTTTAAGAATGTGAAAGGGTCCTGAGATTTAAAATGTTTGAGAGCTTCTCATTTATGTAAGTGAGTAAACTACACATTCAACCTCACACTGACTTTTCCATCACTCTTAAGGCATTCCCTTTGCTCTGCTTTGTAAGCAAAAAGGATATAGCTTTCAGAAAGCACATAGCCTAGTAGAAGTCTACCTGCAAAAAGCTAATTAAAAATAAAATTGACACGCTCCATTGCCGTGGTAATGCAGATGATTAACGTTCAAGCTCCGCTTCGGAGAATCACACAGGGCTTGATGGACAACGTCTGGTGTGTAATCACTAACCAACGTGACACCTCTGTTCCTTCTTTTCCATTATCACCCTCTCCTCCTCACTTTCCAACCCACTCAGTATTGGATGCCCTTTAAAAAGACCATTGAAACTCATGTGTGACCTCAGCCAGCAGCCTTGGGGAAGTGCTTATAGCATATATTCCTGAAAAGCAGAGTTTTAATGAAGGAATGGCGCAGGCAGGGGTGCTGTGGGGCAGGGCGGGAGTGCGTTGGTGTACAGTCCTGCTGTAGAGAAAGAAGCTCCATCTAAGCAGCCACTAAATCAATCTAAGTGGCCGTGCACTTAAATCATATTGGGAAAGGAAGGGAGGGAAAAAAATGATTACAATGCTCTTAGGGTTTGCAGTGGTTTTCAGGCAGATAGGCTGTGGGTTCTACCTAGAGCCATTGCCAGATCAATGAAATGCTTTATCTATGCTGGCTCTGAGGTATCGCTTGTCAGGGGTGATCTCTTGTTGTGTGTTTCAGAACAGAACTAACATGAACACAATATGACACACAATTAACCACACGTGTCAATCAGGAGACACCTGATGTGATCTACTTTGTCAGCAGCCCTGCTCCCCGTGTGGGGGGGAGACAGAGCTCTTTCATTACAGGCACTTCCTGGAGGCCTCCTGTTTCTATGCATCACTCAGATCAATTCTGAACTAATGTTCCAGGACCAAAATCTAAAAGGTGAACCACAGGGTTGCATTTATCTTCTCCGCTTGCTACATGGCTCAGGCCACGATTCAGTACTGCTAGATATTCACAAAATAACGCCATTCTCTTTTTGTCTATTGCCTTGAACTCAAATTTCTCACCCTTTTAACTAAGCGTAATAGAAACATTGATTAGGAGAAGGTGCTGCTTATCGAGGGCTGAATTGAGCTCTCAGCCTGCTGCTCTTATTACCTTTCCTCCGGCCAAGACTGAAACTTGATGGAGTTAGGTAGACTCAGTTTGGTGAACTGAGATATTCTTCAACTTTTTGATATCTCCTTAAACCTTAGCTCCAGGGAGCTGGAAGGAAAGCCCTACTACT
Organism: Furipterus horrens; assembly: GCF_987537825.1. Classification (NCBI taxonomy): domain Eukaryota; kingdom Metazoa; phylum Chordata; class Mammalia; order Chiroptera; family Furipteridae; genus Furipterus; species Furipterus horrens. Next base: position 196,890,286 of record NW_028327173.1, on the reverse strand, counting down.
AGCCCTGGTCTCTGTGTGTGTGCAAAACAATTATTCTGCTAAATAAATGAATTAATCTTACCCCATGTTTTACAAAAACACAAGAAAGTAATGAGTTTTAATGTCCAGGAACGAGACTTTGATTATATTTAGAAAAAAATGTATTGGGTGTGGTAAAGATGTGTGTTATTTCACACCTCATTTTCCTTTACAGGGATATATATTCACCTTTCTAAGCTGATGGCTTTATTTTGTTCCTGATTTCATGATTTTATTACTGAAATAAACCTGAAGGGTTTGGTTTACCTTTACATTTATACAAGGACATTGTAATTCAAAATAATGACAATTAACATGCATTAATAAGAGGTTATAATTTTTATAATGATAAGGATAAAGTACTTCTATAGCTAAACGTTAAGAAAACAAAAGAGACCACAGCATCTGGCATTTGGGAGTGTTTCTGAGTGAAGTCTGTCCCAGCCTTCAGTCCCATTCAGAAGGCAGCCTGCAGCGGTAAAACCAACAACAAAATCAAGGCTCCTTGGGTTTGAGTGCTGAGCCTACCATTTACTCGGTGTATTGACTTGATCAAGTTATTTAGACTCTATGTGCCTCATTTTTATCTTCACAAAATGGAGATGAGAATATTAGCAACCTTGTAGGATTATTGCAATTATTGTATGAGAAATACATTTAACATATGTATCAACAAGAGAATCATTTGAAAAGATATATGTTTTTATTCTTATTACTTTATCCTTTCTGAAAAAAACAACAACTCTTTAATCCAAATGTGGCCAGGCTCAGGTAGTTTATTAACTTTAATTTTAATGTTTTACAGAATACTTTCTCTTTAATTTGGGTTGAAGTGCTTCTCTTGTAAAACCTATATATTGGTCTCTGTCTTGCCTTTTTCAAATACCTAGCATGCATATTCAGTTTCTTTGACATGACAGTCTTCCAGCCACTTGACATTAATGCTCATGTCACACCACTTAGATTTCATGTGTCCTCATTAATAATGGGCACATTTGACTTTGACTTCCGGATTTGCAACCAGGCTGCCAAAGTTTATATTGGAGATCAGTCACCTTTGGATATGTAATCAGGGACACTTGTCCTTTGTTTAAACTTGTCTAGACCTCAGCTTTATCATCTATAAAGTGGGAAGATATTACCTGCATCATATATTTATCTTGAACACTAAATGTCCTAATCCACAAAAAAAAAAAAAATGCACACAATACCCTTCAAAGGTATGGAGCAAAGCTCCGTTCCCTTAAGTACAGGTTGCACATAGTGACTTTCTCTTAAAGTGCAGTACGAGAAATGGAAAAATAAGTAACTTTACAGGAGAGAAAATCTAACATACACTACCTCAGCTGTGTGATCAAGGTCAACAACACCAGAGAAGAGTTATGTTGATAGTGTGTATCCTTGATATGATGTGATGAGAAAAACACTTCACCTCTGTGGTCTTTCTGAAAAAACCATGACTCCAGTCTAATTGTGAGAAAAAACATTAAACAAATTTTGATTGAGGGAAATTCTACAAAATACCTGATCAGTACTCCTTAAAACTGTCAAAGAAATAAAAATCAAGGCAAGTCCAAAAAAAGTGTCATATAAAGAGACATGATGAAGAAATCTAATATGGTTCACCAGATGGAATCTGAGGAAAAAAAAATTATTAGGTAAAAATAAAGAAATATACATGAAGTAGGACTCTAGTTAATAATAATGTACCATTATAGGCTCATCATTAGTGATAAATGTATCATATTAATATATAATGTTAACAGTAGAGAAAACCAGATGTAGAGTATAAGAAAATTCTTCGTGTAATATTTGCAACATTTTTGTAATTCTAACACTATTCTAAAAGTGAAAGGCAGAAAAAATAATGCTTACAACAATTTCTGAACATAGAAAAAACTCAGTATGTGTTTATATGTGTTGGCTATTACTATTATATTTTTATTAGACCTGTCTCATGTAACATGGATTCCAGTTTAGCTATATTAAGACTTAAGAAGCATGTGTATAGGGACAGGGAGAATGGACTTGTTTGTGAGAAGGTGGTTCATACACAAGCCATTGACCAGGAGTCCAATTCTTTGCATCAATATGGATCCAAAAGGTAATTTGACGTTTAGTTCTGGACTCCCCCAGCAAATGCCTCTATTTAACAAACATTCTTCTGAGAGGTCACTTGACTGTCCTGTAAATGAATCAAAATCTGAACTCTAAATTAAAAGTCGTATGGTCAAACTTTATATTAATGTATAGTGTGAATTCTGGTTCAACATTATGTCTAAAATAAAGGAGAAGAGTTGACTTTAGAGGTATAGTTTGCAATGATTGGCATTTGCTTGGCTATTGGCAGCCTGCCATTGAATACCTGACTGCACTTAATAATTGCCATGAGTCTGTCCCGGCAGGTGTGGCTCAGTGAATCGAGTGCTGGCCTGCAAACCGAAGGGTCACCAGTTTGATTCCCCATTAGGGTACCTGCCTGGGTTGCAGGCCAGGCCCCCAGTTGGGGGTGAGCAATGTTTCTACCCTTCTCTTTCTCCCTCCTTTCCCCTCTCTCTAAAAATAAAAAATAAAGAAATTAATTAATTTTTAAAAAATTGCCATGATTCTATGCAGGTAGCTTCATAAAGTAGAGAGCTCCCCAGCATTCTCTTGCCAAAGCATGTTGTGTTAAAAAGACATATGCCACCTGATGCCATTATCCATACATCTGAAATTCTCCAGTACAATTGTTATACCTCCTAGGACCCGACAGGGCAGAACTAGGTCTTCACAATCCACAGGATGTATAAAATCCCCACATACTTTTATCTGCCATGTGTGTACTGAGCCTTAACTGGGATGATGAGATTTCTACCTCTGAACTTTTACTTTTGGAGTGATTTAGTTTTCACCCAATAAAGATGGAAATTTGGTGATTTCTGTTTCAGTTCTTGTGGTTTTTCTTCGGCTTTTTCTTTTCTATATTGAAATGTGATATTGTTTACAACAACACAAATGAAGTAGAACCATGGCATCTTTCCCATTTTACTGAATATGTACTTTGGGCCATTTTCATACAGATAGAGACAGTGTAATATTTTCTATCTCAGGATGTGAGAATATATAATTTTCCATCAACCCCACTCTTCAAGGATGAGGCTGGTGACTTCTGATGAAGCTGATTGTTCACCTTGAGATATTCTATAATAGTATTCCAAATAAGGTATTTGAACTGGAACATAGCCATCCAGGGCAGTGACCCAGATTCTAAGGTGAGCAATTATCTTAATTTATCTTAATTCTTCACTTACTTTAGTATATATCAATTATACATTTTTATTAGGATATCTTCATTTTATGACTCACATACTTCACAATAGCCAGTGAGAAATCCAGCCACACCTGAGTTTGTGCGTTCAGCTCTCTACCATGGATGATAAAACACCTGACAAGATATCTTCAAGCATTTTGAATCTACGAAGAAAAACTTAATTTTATAAACTCCCATTTATTTTTCTTAAGGATTATTTATGCTTAAAAAGACTCATAAATACATAAAACACCAAATAATTGTATGGTAAAAAAAGACATTTTTCTATGCACCTCCCCAGATTTGTGAATGGAAATAGAAAGTGCTGTACACTTCCAGACCATTTTTTATCTGCACTTGAGCCATGGATGTTGATATTTTCACTAATAAGTTGCAATAATAGAACAATAGTGTAGGTGTTACTAAAGCATAACATTTCTTGATACTGTCATTCTTTCCTATCTCTCCCTATCTTTTTTTTTTTTCACTTTACCCATATTTTCTATGTATTGGGGATACAAAAGTAGGCATGGCATTGTTGCTACCATCAAGGAGTACCTATTTTTAAGGGGAATACATTTTGAATACGATGGTAAAATTACTTTACTGATTCTTGAAATATTCAGGAGGTGGCATCTAATTTGTGACTGATAAGACTAGAAGGAGGGAGCCAGACTGTAGGAATAAATGAAGAAAACAAAATATTTAAGGGAGGAGTAACGGTACCCACCCATTATGTTTGTGGAGAAGACACTCCAAATATGTTTGAGGAATAGAATTTTGAACTAATAGCAAAACAATAAAGAACGTTTCTGTCCTCCTGCGGAAAGATTGAATGGCGGGAGAGTCCTGGAAAAGCTAGGTTGGTGATGTTTAATGGCAAGTGGTGGTATTGTAAGGGAGGAGCTGTACATGAAAAACCGTCCACTGAACACTCAAGGTTATCTTTAAAAAGAATCATGACTGTTCTCACCCATATGTAACACTTTTATTGGCTCCAGGAGGAAACTTTAGCTCAAAAACATTTCCTCTGAAATTCCAACATTAGAGATTTATGGGTGTGTCTTAAAAAGCTCATTTTTTAAAAATGTCAGGACTTCTTGAGGTTAAGCAGAGCTATAACTCACCCATAGTTTGGTGTAAAATATTGCAATGCAGGGGCTTTTTCCTCTTTATGGCTTAATTATACTAGTTATGAATGGAAAATAGAAACTTCCGCTGGGAGGATAAATGGAAAGGTCGGCCTTCATCTTTGAATTATCAGAGGAGGGATCTGTGCAAAGAGCAGCCCACTCCAAGGGGTTATAGAAGGACCCCAGTGCAGAGGGGAAGCTGTGAGGCAGAAGATATGTGAACTTGGCTTTTTCACCAGATGCGTCAGCAAAAGATGTCCAATTAGGTTTGGCTTTATTTTGTTTTCGAATACCATTATCCATTTAATGTTTTTAGGTAAACAACTTCCTCTTAACTGGAAAATCAATATTATGCTTAGTGTAGCTTTTTAATCTTTCTATAAAAGTGACCAGCCTAATCATAATTGAGACACCAGCTACTGCTAATTAGAATATTAGTAGCATACTGGCAGCATCTTATATAATACAGACAAGGGAACAAGAAAAACACACATCATTTTCAGTTTTCTTGTTCATGTTTAAAGATTTACCAGTAACTTTTTTATTTTATAATTATGAATTTATGGGATTAGAAGGCCAAGAGAGTGAACATATGATAAATTATTCATCCTAATGCAAGTATGAATGGTTTGAAAATGAGACACACTTGAGTTTCAATCTCAGCTCTTAAAAGCAATATTGATTAACCTCTCTAAACCTCATTTCTTTTATTAGATAAACTTGAATAAAACCTATTTTAAAGGGCTTCTCTGGGGAATAAAGTAAAATAAAGTGTTTACCACCATAGTCTGTACATATTAGGTGACTGACTAATTATAACTAGTATAATTATAATAATGCAATCGTGACCTAATTCTAAGAAAGAGAAAACAAAAGAACAGATCTGTGAAAGAGAAATGTAAAAAATATTACTGAATCTTTACACGGAACTTCCCACGGGTCCAAAAGTGGCTTTCCCCTATATTATGTAAATTTAATTCTCACAATAACCCTATCAAATAGGTGAGGTGGGTTATAATCACTCACATTTTATAAATAAGGAGAGTAAGGCATAGAAAAGTTAATTTTATCAAGGTTAAAGGAAGAAAAAAAAGCAAAAACAAGAAAAAACACACTAAATAGCAGAGCTGGTATTTGAGCCAAAGTAATTTGGCTCAGTGAGTAGCTCTTAAGACATTGCACAATAATGGCTCTGTAATATATTAAATTCTCTGCTTTCACTAAAAAATTGTGGCTATTCTGCATGACATTAACATTAAGTGCTGGTATATTGTAATTAATCACTTGGTATACACTTTTGTGGAAAGTATCAGAAGTTAATTTAATTAGCAATAGAAGCTAATTTAAAGATACTTGAAATTAAGACATAGTTTTATTTAGAATATGCATGAATCAAAACATAGAGAGGTCTGATGCCTATTTGATAATTCAATATATATTGCAAACATATTGATGATGTCTTTAAGATACAACATATATTTAGTTTACCTGTGTAATCTTCCTTGTGACAATTATTATTAATTCACTATACATAAGAAGAACAATAAACTGTCTTTGTCTGCAGGCAGAGGAGAAACTTTCCATTTAAATAAGCACTTTCCCCCTCAAAGCAGTCACTTTTAACAGCTAAGTGTTTATTCTCATGAGGGTAACTTTCTTTGTTATTTCTTTTATTTTTAAAGAGTTTACAGAGTCTGAGATATATTTAATTATTAATTTTATCTTACACAATGATAGCACAATTTCTTTTTTGTATTTAGAGTAATAGATGGATAGATAAGGGATAGATATATAGAGGACAGATAGATGCTGGAGGAGGACATCTAGAGGACATGACCTCCTTTATTTCTGGTGAGTTAAAATGCTGCAAGTAGAATAGCAGAGACTTGACTGAGCTATGGCAAAGCATATGCATATGTCATCTCTGATGAATAAGTCATTTCATCAGTTTTTGTATTAAAGTTTTGTTTTCTTGTCCTTGCTCTTGTTTTAGAAGTAAACACCAAAGTAGTCAGGAGTAATTTTTTGGTGTAAATTATTCTGCCATTAAAATACTAGCTATACAGACATGTATATTCTAAAGATGTTATATTGTTACTACAAAGTTAACATAAAATATATAGTAGCTCTATCAAAATACCAAGAAAAATATGAGGGAACTCTAAATTAAACATAATACTTATGTATTTGTCTGTGGGTTATGTAACCATTGCTTTTTAGGAAGATCTATTATTCAGAATGCCAGTGTAATTTATAGGCATATGTTTGCAAGAACAGATGCTAATTAAAAACATTTAAGATATTAAAGTTTAATTAATATTTCATGCCTAGATATAAGAATAGGCACTTGTATGTCAATATTTATATTATTGGTAGTTAAATGTATGTTTTCCCATATGTTCCAAAATAAAAAACAATGCATCAATTTTTCTCTTCACAGATTTATACCACAGCAGGTTAAAAGTGGTCTTTTAAAGAATGTTGTTTGTTTAATTTTAATAGTGAAAATAGTACACATGTGTGTTATCATCTGGAAGATATGAAAACAAAAAGAAAAGTACTGCTCATATTACTCATACAATCACTCATCTTGTCTCCTGCTTGAAAATAAGACTAGAGTAGTTAATTTAGACATATTACTACTTATAGCAAAGTACTATTTACAAACGGCTATTGATAAAATTTTAAGTAATTTTTTTCTAATTTCCTGTTTTGTGTGCTTGTTTATGTATTTGTATATGTATATAAATTTACATGTTATCTTACTATTTATTAGGATCTCTTTGGGGTCTGAGGTGACCTCATGAAAAGCATTCTTTTTATCTAAATGCCTAAAAACTGGGAAATAAGATAAACGGAATATTCAATGCTGGACAAGCTTCGGTCCTATTTCTGATAAAAGCTAAGATGGGAAGATGCAGCTTAAGTGAGAACTTAAGGGCCTAACATATAAAGCCCAGAAATAAGCAGGTACTCCTGTCTGAGAACGCTGGATAGAGCAGGCTTTGCCACAGGTGAGGCCTCCCCAGGTCATATTTAAAACATAAAAGAACACAAGAGGACTCCTGATCCTAGTAGGTACCTTGGTTCTAAGAGGAAGAAGAAAATTGCTGAGTCAAACTGTATTTTTCCAAATGTATCTGTCAGAGAAGTGACTCGACCCTCCCCGGGGCCAGAATAAGTACAGACAGGCCGGAATGCCACCTTATTGAGCCTCTTTCAAATGGATAAAACTATTCCGAATGGGAAATACACATTTTCCCACAACACTAAATAGCTGTTTATAAATTTGCCTTTTGCTTTTGTTATTTGAGTAAAGGTATAAGAGTAGCTTTGGATGCAATCGAGGAGTAGCCTGGCAGTGATGTCTATGAACAATAAAATCTTCAATTCATTATTTCATATACGGCGGCTTAGCTAAGGTTTGAGTATAACTTACTAGTTGTCTAGACATGGGAAAGTTACCTAAACATTTTGCATGTCTCCTTTAATTTTGGAATAAAACTTACAACACCAAACTCACTGAGTTAAAGTAAAGTTAAACATAAAATATAATAGATCCTTAATAAATAATAGCTATTTTTAGTTGTAAAAAGCTTTACTTTTCAAATTAGTTCAAGTTATCATGGAGTCTATGAGGCATTATATGCAAATTCTAAATTAAAAATATATAATAAATAATGATAATAAATCAAAATAAGTAGATCAATTTTAACTACATCGATATTATAAAAGGATATCATAAAATAAATAAAATATTTATAGTATTTATTTTTTAATTTAAAGAAAGTAGATAGTCTTTTATTAATCTGATTAAATGTGACTGATAGCCTTGATGTTTTAATGGAATTACTTCTGTGACCATGAAGCTAAAGATCTTTTAAAGCAGTTGACCAAAATGCATTGTTGATGACTAGCGTCAAGATTAGCTATGAGGAAAATGTTGTAAGTTTCATTCTTAACTCATGAAATGCATCTTGATTTAATATTTCTCAGTGACAAAAAAATGTAATTTCCCCTGGTGTTTTCAACTCCTGGACATATGTGTTGATGAAAGCACGCAAATTGAAGGCATGTGAGGAAATTATTCAAATACAGCTAATTATGGCAACACTTTACTCTTGTTCAGCAGAGTGAAGTATTGTCAATTCCCAAGCATACAAGTTGACATAAATATGTCATTATAGAATGCTTGAGAATTCAGAAAGGTGTATATTTATTTCATATTTTCCTAAATACCTAGGGAAATGTTAATAAGCCAAAGTATATTCTTAGTGTGTTTTTAATATACTAAATATTTTCCTTCCTTCTTTCCTTTCTTCCTTCCTTCTTTTCTCCCTTTATTGAGTAATTTATTTAAAAAAATGCATTGAGCACCTATTAAATACCATACTACTGAGCACTAATTATTCATTACTTACTAGAATGCAGAGATGCTTATATTACTTTCTTTATTAAAAAAACTCATAATCCTATAATTTTTATAAGAAAATATTCCTTTTAAGACAGAGACTCATCTTTTTTTATTGTTGTTCCATTACAGTTTTATTTTATTTCACAATTCATACCTTATATCATGTAATATTTCCTGACACATTTCTGTTGAGATGATGCATTTACTCTAAACAACAGAAACCTGTATTTGCATCTTTGACAGCAAAGGAGAGACTAACTAATGGAACTGATGCTTGGTTTGAATAATGTAGGAGGTTGTGACAACGACAGTAGCAACGAATCTTAAATAATAGATTCTACCTGATGCGATTTTTAAAAATATGCACACTATTGTCTTAGCTGCAAATATGTTAGATTTCATTTCTACTTTTGTGGGATAGCTGAGTAGAATCTATCTTGATGACAGTTGACAAGAGAAACTGATTTCTCTTAAAAGTACTTCCCAATTACCTTTTGAGGGGGCAGGGGAGCAAAACACTAAGCAGTTTGAGGCATTTGGGACCAAACTCTTTCCTATGTCTTTTCTCTATGGGGAAGGAAGAAATTGAGGGGTCTGGCACGGATTAGGTGTTACCACCTTCTGTGGCTTCCAAAAATTAACTTCCTATAGTAAATGGAAACACTTGATTTTAACAAACTTTTGGGTAGATGTGATGTACATGGCTAATGGGAATGATTTAGAGGACATAGATTTGTATATGAAGTCCCTTTTCACTTCAAACAAATTTATCCTGGAAAGAAGAAAGGAGGAAAGAGAGGAAGCAGGGAAGTGGAAAATGATAAGAAAGAAAACATTTCTGCTTTTCAATCCCCAAAACAAAACCTCAAAAATGGTGGGAGAATCTTTCTTAGTCATGTATACATTCATGAAAGCAGTTCAAAAATTTTAAACAAATAAAACAGCTAAGTTTAATGGTACGCAATATTCAAAAAGTCTAAAATATTAGTATCTAAAACATTTCTTAAATGATAATTATGTCATGAGTTACCCATGATGATAAAATATGCTTTTTCTCAAGTGTCTTTGCTCAAAAATTAAATATTGAGAGAATGAATATTTCCTGAAAATTAGTAAGATCAAATATCACTCAATAACTTTCATATATCATTTCAATATAATTTCACTTTTTATATTTATCCCAATTTATATTAATCTTTCTTTGACAAAGTTGTAATTAATTTTATAACTTGCATGCAGAAGTCAGAATGACTTAGCATTAGGGATGAGATTGATGATATTTTGTTGAAGAACAGAGAATAATAAAAGACTTTAAAAGAAAATGGCTTGTTTTGGTAATGAGACATGTGATGAAGATTAAGAGGGTCAGAGGCCATGTAAGGAAAAGAAAAACATTCCCAGAACATTTAATGGGACTGACAATTGTAACAAACATTTAATGAAAGAAATTTCACTACTGTGGTAATTTATACAAATAAATATAAGTTTTTATAGTATAATTCTAAAACTGGAAAGAATCTCTACAACTTATTCAAGACAGATTACAGAGAAAAATATCAAAACAAGTGAAGTAGGTTCCAAAGAACATGCTATACACAATGAAAAGGTTTAGAATAATTGTTGAAATACTGTAGATAACCTTGGAGCCCCTCACTCATAACAATGATATAAACAGATGAGAGGAATTTAAACTTGAGAGAGGATTTTACAAGATTTATTTGGAATGAACTGTATTGTAAATCTCTCTCCCTATTCTGCTCCACCAAGGAGGAGGGGAATGTAGATTGCTGCCTCCAAATTCCAAACATTGTACATAGGGCAATGATATCTCAGTCCCCTTCAAAGTGGACACCTTGGGACCTCACACCATTCTCCCAGTGCCTCTTCCACTGCTCAAAACACTCTGCAAAATTCTTTGTTGGAATCCTCATCAGCTGCCCCATTGTATTTTTCTGAATTTCATCAACGGTCTGAAATTTCTTCCCCGTCAAAGGTGATTTTAGTTTGGGGAAAAGCCAGAAGTTATAGGGTGCCAAATCTGGGCTGTAATGGGGCTGAACCACCTGGGTGATTTGATGTTTCACCAAAAACTCTGTATGAGACGATGATGCATGAGCAAGCATCATGTTGTGATGAAGTTGCCGATCACCAGTTGCCCATAGCTGCAGCCTTCTGAACCATCTGAATATTTTCCACGAAGGAATGTTCAAGCTTAATGCAAAATTTGATGCAGATCTGTTTCTCTATTCACTCAGTAATTTTGAATGTGAAAGCCACACGGTACACATGCTCTCTCGACAGTGCCTACCACCCCCATTGACTAGTACAGTGAAGTCATCATTGTTCACACATGCACATTCCACTCCACTCTCCTTGGCTGTCAGGTTACATCAATGTCTTATAAACCATTCTCATTATATTAATAATGGCTAGAATTTTTCCAGACAGACATTGTACATATTAAGTGAACTCATTAACTGGAATATATAAACCTTTTCCTGATTTTTTGGTTAACTTGGAGTTGCCATTATTATTTGCTGATGTACTTGATTCTTGATTTTGTCTGTGTATATTGTTTATTAGACTATCATAAGAAGAAAAATAATTTAAGAAGATTCTTAAACATGTATGGAAAGAGAGCAATATTTCCACTACTGACAAAGGAAATCAAAGGTAGTAACAAGCTAGGATTTCTTAAAGGTCAGACTACACAATTATATGTTTGAAATAAAATCAGTGTATTCTAATAAAAGCCGTAGAGCTGGGCTTTTAGAATAAGTATAAAATGATTTCTTATTGAAGAAAGTAAATTTTTAAAAGTCACATATTTCTTTATATGTTAGATTTATATGACTTATGCAGAAAAGGCAAATTTACAGAGACAGGAAGCAGAATACTGATTGTCTTGGTCTAGTGGTGGGAGCTGAGTCTGACTGCATATTGTGGGCACTAGGGATCTTTTTTAGCTATTGAAAATATTCCAAAACTGCACTGGACTGATGTCTGCACAATTCTGTAAATGTACTGACATTATTAATTATATACTTAATACAGGTAAATTTACCTCAACACATCAGTTTTTTAAAAACTCAAAAATATAAAAATTTCAACAAAACCAGCAATGATAAGTTTACAGCATACAAAGTGGAAGATGTATCTGTAACTTTACAACATGAACATAAAGAGAAGGAAAGGCCCATGACCAAAGCACAGGTTTAGAATGAAAAAATCTCAATACCATAAATCAATAACTAATTATCACCCATTGTAATAATTTATAAACTCCTAACAGTGTAATATATTAAATAAGCCAAATCATGTGATATAATCATCAAGCATTATTTGAAATATCTCACTCCTTTTTATTTTTTAACTTTTTCCAAAAATTAGAAACAACACATCTTCACCAGCAGGAATTAGATAAATAGAATGCAATAAGATATTATATAGTCCTTTTTAGAATGGAGTAGATACCTGAACTTTGAAAAATATCTAGGTATATTGTTATGTTGGGAAAAAAGCAAAATACAAAACAGTATATACGAGTACACTGGGTGTTAACTAGTAGTTTGTGACAACACTAAATGACATCTAATTATTTTAGGAAGAAAAAGATCTGAAAAACTCTCTGGGTACCTAATCCAGACTAAATAGAGTAATGGCCTTTTCTAAACAAGAAATGTACTTAATACACTAATGTGACCAATAATGAAAATGTCAGAAAGAAACACATCACCAATTTAAGATTCTTAGTATCTGCAATTGAATTCTATCACTAATAGAAAACAGATTTTTTTCTAAAGTGTTAAAAATATATTTTTGCACAATAAACAGTTGCTGCACACTGCAGTGAGTCCTCTGTGAATATATTTTACTTGAAGTGCATTAAGTATCTAGAAGCTATTCGGTTCTAAATTTGTAATGGAACAGAACCTGCTGATAAAGATGAAATAAACATGTGGATTGGTAAGTATCTCCATGTACTTTTCAGATAAAAGTACAAAATAAGTGATATATCATTTGTCTTCCCTTAGAAGATAGAGTCTATTAAATTGACTTACTCTAGCTTAACTTTAAATCAAGAGTCTTTGCAAGGAAGGAGGCTCCCACTAAATGGCATAAATTTCCCTAAGTGCTTGCTAGGTAAAGAAATGGTGACCAGGTAAGTGTGGTTAGAAATGGAAAAGAGCTTTAAAATAAAGTTCCCATATGTGAAAAACTTGCTTATTTATTGATTTAATTCTGGAGGTTGTTGATTTAATGCCTAGGGTTTTCTTCTTTGAATTCTCAATTAAAACAGATAATCCATTCCTTCTCATTAAAAACCAAAACAGACAAAACACACACACACACAATGTCTTTGGTTTACCCAAAATCTACTAGAGAACTAAAACTTAGAGATCTAGTGAATCTATTCAGCTGCCTTTAACCCTATCAAGGGAAATAAGACCCAATCAAGGACCTACTCAACATATCCTCACAACCACAGATCATGTAAAATATACATAATAAAACTAGGGATGCAATTAATAATAGTAAAAGAGTGTGTTCAAACATATGAAAAGGGAAAAAGAAAAAATGACTGAAACAGAAATGAATTAATGGGGAGTCGTTTTTAAAAAAAACCAATTCTGTTTCTTTGGTCACTGCCTTGTATGGTCTGAGTTCGTTCTGCAGGAACGTGCCTTCTCCGCAGTGAGGCTAATTTGTCATATTTCCCTCTGTAAATCAATTCTGTTACTTTTTTGCCAGTTTCTGCAATTTTGCCGGAACTAACTCTCTTTAGATTTTGGCTCTTATACTTTGTTTTTGAAGCATATCTGAGAAGGGCTTTATTTATAGTAGAAGTGGCATACAAGAATGAGAGCCCTAGGCAACAGAGAAGGTAGAGTGACCTAGCAGCCAGGCAGCCAGCACTGTAGTGGGCTAAGGTGACATAAAGATCCCAGTCAAGGAGGCTAGAGAGGCAGATAAGACAGTACTTTGGTGTCTGGAAATATGGTGTTTCAATATAAAAAAAAAAAAAAAAGAAAGAAAGAAATTGAATTATAAGACAAAGAACTAAGCAAAACAAAGACTCAGCAATGAGTGTTGCGTGGGCCAAGCGATGAGGTCACAGACGGGCCTGGCCAACTTGGTTGTAAGCATATTGGCCAGAACTTGAAACAAGGAGCATCCAAAACCTGCAGTGAAGTTCAGAAGACTTTACTAACCCAAAGGGGCAGCAGTTGTAACACAAAGTTTAAGTAGAGTGCTTTTAATCTTTGCTTCTTTGTGGGGTGGGCAGTACTTTTATCCAGTGATTCTCTCCTGGGATTATTTTTGCTTCCCAGGGGACATTTGACAGTATCTGGAGATATTTTTAGTTATCGCGGTACAAGAAAAGTTGGCACTGCCATCTAGTTGGGAGAGGCCAGGAATGCTGTTAACACCTTACAATGCACAAAACATTCTTCCACAACAAGAAATTATCTGGCCCAAAAAGTTCATAGTGTTAAAACCCAGAATTCCTGAATTTTGCCTTATCCTAACTAACTCCTAAAATACCGTTCATTGTTTTTATCCAATTATGTTTCCATGTTTCTCTTCCCTCTTCTATTCACCACATTTTCTCCTAACAAAGAAGAGTAAAATATGAATACATAGAGAAAATAAAGCTAAGGAGCATAAAAAATTTTCAAAAATTAAAGACTGACTTCATTTTTTCTTCAGTTTCCTTTTCACAGAGGTTTAATTTCTTTATTTTAAAATTTTTAAATTAAATTCATTGGGGAGACATTGGTTACTAAAATTATATAAGTTTCAGGTGTACAATTCTATGACCCAGCACCTGTATGTTGCCCTGTGTGTTTACCACCCAAAGTCAAATCTCCTTCTATCACCATATATTTGACCTCCTTTACCCTTTATCACCTTCCCCCACCGTCCCTCTGATAACCACATACAGTAGTCTGTGATGCCAGTTTTGTTTGTGTTGTTTGTCCATTTGTTGCTTTCAATTTTATATCTCACATATGAGTGAACTCATATGGTTTCACCTCACACCTATTAGAATGCTTATTATCAACATGACAAGTGATAACAAATTTTGGAGAGACTATAGAGAAAAAAATCTTAATTTACTGTTGATGGGAATGCAAACTGGTACAGCCACTATGGAAAACAGTATGAAGTTTCTTTAAAAAATTAAGAATGAGTTATCATATGATTTCGCAACCTCTCTCTGGGTATCTACCCCCAAATTTGAAACATATATTTGTAAATATATATAATAGGCACTGCTATGTTCACTGGAGCATTATTAATAGTGGCTAAGATATGGAACAACAAAAGTGTCCTTCAACATATCTACAATGGAATGCTACTCAGTCATAAGAAAAGATAAAATACAGCCATATTTTGTGACAACATGGATAGATCTTTAGAATATCATTTTACTTCAGTTTAAAAAAGAGATGGTACAAGGACGTTCAATTTAAAACTTACCGAAAGTAGCTATACATAAGTTAAAAAATACTACATCAGAAAATTTTTCTTCAAACTTGAAGCTGAACAAATTACCAAGTGTATAGATTTTACATTTTAGAGAATTAGTAAGATTCTGCCTTTGAAGATAGAATTGGCTTCAAATCCTAGGCCTACCAATTAATAATCAGGTCATCTTTCTATAAACCAATATCGCTTCACATGTCAGATGTGATTGAAAATAGCCCCTCTTATGGTTTGGGGGATGATTTTCAATATTACATGGAATGGTCCAGCAAGATATATATCTTACCAAGAGCAGTCTAAGAGGTGCAAAAATTCTCAGTATCAAATGACTCCACCTGAACTCTTACACTAAGGGACTTGATGAAACTCTTGCATGACTTCTAGAAGTTTATGGCTGTGTCCCTAGCATGACCCCAGACCCCTTAAATATCTGCCTAAGAAAGCTCAATGCTGGCAGGAGAATGTACTATTTGTGTCAGCCAAAACCTGGTGACAGGCAAGCTCCTGAACCCCCTCTTGAGCAATTACTTTAGAAAGCTTGCAATTAAATGCCCTTCCTCTGCCCCTTTTGAACATAAATCATCTACCTCCCACAGCTGTCTTCCCAAGGACCTATCTTCAAAATGGAAACGTTCAAGGAGATAGGTCTCACACGCAGTCCCTGTGAGAGGGTAAGGGCCTAACTTCAGGTGGCACCTTGTTCTGGAACTTGAACAACTATCTCCTGTCACACAGACATGAGGAGTCTGCTTCTCCGCTGGATATGCACCAATAACAAACCCAGGGGACTGAGTCCATGGACCCAACTCCCCTAAATGCCCTTCAGTGCCCTTCCTTTGGCACACCCCAGCATTTCAAAAGTCTCCTGCTTTTTGTTTTGGCAAAGTTGATGTTTAATCTAGACTCTCTCTCCTACTGCAGTGGTTTTCACTGAATACTATCTGCCTTTACTCTCTTTTATGAGGGTCCAGTTTTGTTTCTCTTGGAAAGCCCTTAAAAACTACAACAATTATCATAGCTGTGCAATGTGATTTCTTAAAAATCTCACCTGTAGATTAGTGCAAAGAACTATGAGGATTGTGTCTATGTATGGAAACTGTTTAACAGAATATTGTTATGATTGTTTCTCTTATAAAAAATAGATGTTAGTTTTGCTAAGGCTAGATATTATGTATATTTGTTTTCAAATTTAGTGTCCATCAAAGATAACTCTGTACTAGTTACCATGGCATTATTAGAATAAAACATTATGTGTTTGAATATCAGTCAAACAATGCTTTTCAAAGTGAAAAAAATAAGTTGAGTCCATGATGATTTATCGATACCTTCCCAAGTACATCTTCAGAACAAATAAGCCTATGATCACTAACCCTCTCATTTAGTAGAAAACTTTAGGACAATTCAAGTACAATCAGGAGCAGGGGAAAGGTAGAAAATAGGATTGAAATCAATCATGGGTGAGTTTCCCCGTTGATCATTGGAAACTGACTTAACAGCTATTTTTGACATCACAAGGAAAACAACCAAATACATGAGCAACAAAGTCACAAACTAGAGAGGCCGTTTAATATCACACTCAATCTCCACTGCATTCATTCTAAAGAAGAAAATGGATGAGTTTTGAGAGTGTCCTCATTGGAAGTAGAAGTGGAAGAAGGGAATGTAGGCAATCTTTCCTCCCACTTCTGCCCTTTCACTTTGAAACATACAAAGTCACAGGCTTTTTCTTCTTAGGAAAAAATTATTATAAGGGATGATCACTTTGGTTTAAACAATGCAATAACACTAGGAAGGACTTAAGAGTCTAGTCCAGAATCCATGGTGACAATTATTCTTATTCAATGCACTGCCACGGTTACTTGTTATACCTCACAATGTCTGAAATCTAAACATGCAGAAGAGGCAGCCTGGATGGCAAAGGAAAGACAGGCTCAAGCAACAACATCTATGAGTCATAGCAGTTCCAACTCACTTGCAAATTGCTGTGAGAACTTACATCTATATCTACAAAACAAGAAACAAACTAATTTTTCTTGAGTTCTTACAACTGAAACATTCTCTTTTATTTTTCAATGTGTAGGAGTTGGAGGATTAATATTAAGGCCATTGTCCTTCTTAAAAGTAATAAATAAAATCTCATGCAACAAATTAGAGAGATTATAAAATGAAGAAAGGGCAAAACTCATTTGTGTTTCTTTAGCTCTGCTAGTTTTAAAAATAACATAGTAAGCTGAATTTTCAATAACACTGTCAGTTAATTTTTATATAGTAATTAATTTTACAAAATACCTTTACATTTGTTGACTCTTTTGGTCCTCAATTCTATGGCAATAGCTAGTGTTGTATGTGTGAGCAGTATCATTATTAATACTCCTCATTTCATATTTGAGACTTTTCAACATTTTCTAATTATGTGGAAAGGGTTAGTAAGAAAAGAATCAATAAATAAGCAGGTGCTTTAGGGTAGAGGTCACTGGTAGCTTTTAGTGAGGTGGGGGGATCAAAAACCTGATTGGAGTGAACTAGAACAGAAACAATAGATGAGGCAATTGAAGCAGCTGGTATAGACAAGCCATTCATGGAGTTCTGCTACAAGGGGAGAAGAGAACAGGCAGAAGACATTGAAACTAAGTACAGGAATGTTACTGCATGTTTGAATGTTAATGGAATTATAAAGTAGAGAGAAAGTCTGAAAGATAACACAGAAGATGAAAGAGATCGCTAAAAAGCTCCATGGACAGGTAGATTTTAGCTAGATTATAAATAATGAGCGCTCAAAGCATATGTGGACAGGCATCTGTGCTGAGGAGTTTAATATTCAAACAGTATGAGCAAAATCAGAGAAGGAGGAGAGGCTTACAGAGTCTGGAAGAGCTGATGGGAGCTGAATGATTAGACTTATTAGGTCAAATGTTCTTTTACTGAGCTGGTCTTCTAGAGTGTATTTCCCATATAATAAAATTCCTCAGCTCAGTTAAAATGCTGCTAGAAGCTAATGCAGTGGTGTATGAGGTACATTTCATGGGAGGAAGAAGCTAAGGGTTTACTGGGCATGCATTTTGACAGTGATATACCAGCCATGGCGCTGCCTCATCTTCTCAGCTTTGATTAACCAGCAAGTTTGAGGGCTGAGTGGAGGTGTGAATGAAGAGGTCTGGGGAGATCACTCCAAATGCTTGTCTGCACACGTGGACAGAACGTGGACACTTGGTTAGGTGCTATGTGATTTGAATTTCCCATCTACAACCTAATTTATCAGCTTCTAGCACCATTCTCAAAGGCATTTCAAATTGGTCAGTTACAGGCCTTAATAGTCTCTACATATCATTATTCATGAAGGTTTCAAAGGATCTGCAACAATTAGCACAATCTTGGAAATGGATCTGTGGACAATGACATTTCTTAAAATGAGAAATATGCTGCCCTACTCATTTTTCAAAGTTCATGGTGTCGTGCATTCAGCTACAGCTCGACCCCAGACATCAGCTGGTGCACACTGAACTCAGATAACTCTGTATAATTACTTAGGAAGTACTTCTATAATGCTTAACGTCCAAATGTCTTCCCATTATAGATATATATGGTACTATATACAATACATACTCATATAATCTACTATATGTAATATGTATATATTTGCCCATGTATTCTAATACAGAAATATATATTTTCCACTTAACATAACTCTAATTAAAATCGTTAAAACATTTCCAAAGAGAAGTACCAAAAAACTTTACAGATACGTGCCATTTCTAACTATTCTGCAGTCTTCTGAAACAAGTCACCAACTCAGGTTTCCATGTCTTTGAGCACTTCTAGAAGGTTTTATTAAAGAAAATTTTCTTCTGTTATAACAATTTGGCTGAGAATAAATTGCAAGAGAGAGGATGATCTGTGTATGCACTTCTTACCTATGATGGTAAACATGAAAGCCAGAGGAGCAGGGGTCATATGTTCTGTGTTTAAACCTTTACCTTCATTATTCCTATTATTGTCTGTAGCAGAGAAAGGCTCTTGCTGGAGACATATTCCTCTCTTTAACCATGAAAAAATTAGAGATTTTGAGACTAGAAGCTGAAAAATACATGATAATGACTCCTCAGCTTGGGTTGCTTTATGTAAGATTGAACAGTGATGGCAGTTGCTACATTAACTGCTTTTTGGCAAAGCCAAGGTCATTCTTAAGGGCATAAATGTTACTGGACACACCCTAGTATGCTGTTTGTCTACCCGATTAGCCGAGGTAGGAGTGTGTGTGTGTGTGTGTTTGTGCTTTGTCTGCTTGATATGAACTACAACATTCTCCTGGAAGGGAAGCAAAGGGGAGAAGAACTTAAAGGAGGAGAGGATGCAGCTTGAGACTGAAATGTCAAACTGGGGGTGGAGTTGCCTTTCATACCACTCGATCATTTATTTAATCATTGTTTTATTAAATGTAAGTTGGGAAATGCACTGTTTTGTAAAGTTTTTCCCAGTGACGGGTAATGTACCAGAAATGGCAAGAGTTGCTAAGCAGATAACAGTGGTTTTTTCCTTGATGTCCTGCTGTTTGACCCTCAGGTACAAGTTAGGTCTTTCATGTCACTGGCTGGTGACATGCTTTGTCATTCTGACCAGCTCTCCTCTGAGCCACTCTGTGGTTCCAGGTACTAAAACTAACACCAGTGTTGAGCATCCTCCAAACCAGCGCTGCGGTGCTTTCATATACTGAGTGCATGGTCTTGTAACTGCAAAGTAATGACAAGAAAGGAGATTTGCCATCAGGACATGTGGACTCTAGAGGCCAGGGATAGTGTATTTGACAGAAATACTCCTGAAGTGGTTCTCACTATTGAGGTTGAGGTTCGGGTCTTCTCTCTACTTCTTATCAGTAGGAACAGATAGATTCATTGGTTAAAAGAAATTAAATTAAATGCCATTAAAAGAAAACTTAATTTTCTTCTCAATTAAGTTGACCTGGGACACAAGGCAAGGCCAAGTTCATTATGAATGAGCAGACATTCTTCTGCATGACCCAGTAATTGCCCACAATCTGGTTAACAAACAGAACAGTAAAGCCACACGCAGGGAGCAGTGCAGTGATAGGAATGAGAGTCAGACCAAATGGGCTCCATCCCCAACTTCATCACTGTTGCCTTTAGCCAATTACTTCCTTTCTCCCCATGTCAATTCCCTCAAATGTAAGATGGCAAATATCACAGCATTTCCCTCCAAAGCTTTTTGCAAAGATTTACTAATTGAAACAAATAAAGCCTTTGGCACAATGCCTGGCATAGTGCAAGCTCTCTCCAAGTGTTAGTGGTTGCTATTTCCATAGACTCATCCATTTCATTCTTTTAAATGAAAGAAATCTTTCCACTTCCACACTTGTCTCTGGGATTTACTCTAATGGGAAGGATGATGTCTTAGAAATGTGAACCACAGTGTGTCTTAGAAATGCAGGGAGAAAGTTGACTATTTGAAACCCAAGATAAATGAGCTTATTACTTTGCATAGTACTTTAGCGAGTTTTAAAATATGCACATATATATTTCTGGAACATAGCAGAAGTAATAAGCTAAAATACGTTTAATGAAGTAACAAGGATTTTAATTCTTCTTTAGCAATGAAAGTGGAGACTGGGTGCTGATGGTGGAGGAAATAGGGGAAAGATAAGAAAATGATTCAATTAGACAGCTGGAGAGAATTTCTAGTAACTTATCAGCAGGTAGGAGGTTAAATAGAATAGCAGTTAGTAAAAGTTTCCATATTAAAAAAGACTGCAGACCTTTAGGACAGGGATTTTTGAGACTGTTACCTTTTTGGACTGCTTGTCTCCGTAAAAGTGTGTTTTATGAAGCAACCACGTGTTAGTGGTGCATTGTGCAAAAACAGGAGGAAAGGTAGCTCCTGGGATAAGCTGGGGGGTAGTGGAGAAAAAAGGGAGCGACCACTGGAGGCTTCCCAATGACTAAGGATGGAAATTCATGAGGCAGCAGCCACAGGCATGTTAGGCCGCCTGTGCAAGCTCTGACTTTCCACGGTACAGAGAATGCAGAGATTATAAGAAGGAATGACTAGAACAGTGGTTCTCAGCCTTCCTAATGCTGCGACCCTTTAATACGGTTCCTCGTGTTGTGGTGACCCCCCAACAACCCCCAACTATAACTAAGTCACAGTGATTAATCTCAAAAACAATATGTAATTATATTTGTGTTTTCTGATGGTCTTAGGTGACGCCTGTGAAAGGGTCATTCGATCCCCAAAGGGGTCGCGATCCACAGGTTGAGAACCACTGCTCTAGAAGGCTAGAGGAGGTGGAGACATCGGATTACACACATGTAAGGTACACACACACATTAAAGCAAGCATATCATAGATGTAGTTTTTTTTACATTTTTGTTGACATTAGAGAGAGAGAGAGACATCATATGTTCCCTAACCTGGGATCAAACCTGCAGCTTTGGCATATAAGAACAATGCGCTAACCAACTGATCTACCTTGCAAGAGCATGTAGATATTTTTATACAAATATATCTTTTATGTCTATTGTTTTCTAGTTAGTTTGCTCAATTCATAAAACCTCTGTTACTCCGATTTAAATAAGCAGAAACATTAGGTGGCAGAAAATGCCTTCGTTTCCCAAAACTGTTTGTTCCCTTTGCATTTAAAAATCATAATAGCTAGAATTTTACATCAGTTCCCAGACTTCATGTTAGTCCCCTTTGCAACGATCTAAACCTGTCTCTAAAGCTGTACATTGTGGCATTTAAAAAGCACATGGCACTGAGAGGGATCACCCAAGCGTGCAAGGATCAGCCTTAGCATCTCTCCTTCTTGTCTGTTTCCTGGAGCGACAATTCAGTGAATGACCATGTGCTGTTACCCTACCCAGACCTCACCCAGACCTCTAACCAGGCTTCCACAGTAGCAGCCAAAAAGCCTGGTTTCTAGATATTTCCAATTCCTTATAGATTAGTAGTTGGAGATCCCATCGAGGTTGCTTCAAAGTGCTAATTTCATTTATATTTCAAAAAAACCATGACAAACAGATGGCTTCTTAGAAGTCAAAGTTACAGTTTTCATTCTGGAGACTTAATAGATAAAATAGTGTCACCCAAAAGCCTAAACTTCTCTGATCTAGGAACCATGAAAGAATGCACACTATGGACAATATTCTAATTATCAAATCACAGTGGATTTTCCTGACTGCTACCATTAATGAATAGTCTATACTGTGTGAAATAGTTTGCTAAGAAAACGGTAGGAATTAATTGCACTACAACCCTGTGAAGTATGAACTAATTATTCCTCATTTAAGATGAGGAAACTGATGCTAATAGATGGGAAATAATGTTAGTAAGGGGGCACCATGAGGAAGGGGCAGGATCCAATTCAGAATGTCTGCACTACTCTGAACTGCAGAATAAGCTGGAAAGTAATGTCACCTGTCAGTTCAATCCCACTGTCCTTGTAGAAGTGGCCTCCAGAGAGAAGGTGTCACTTTCACGCCCGGCACCCAGATGCAATACCTTGCACATCCATTCTTGCCTCAGATGAGAAAGAGGGGAGGAGGTAGAGGTGGAAAGAGCCCACATGTAATGCCATTCCTCGGACACGCCAGCGCAGCCTGGATTGCATGTCACTCCACATCAGGCAGAGAGTGAGGCCAAATTAAAGCCGGCTGTCAAGACATCAGATTTGCTGCAAGGAGAGATGCTCTTTATTCTTTATGTGAAAGCTCTGATTGAAAAGACAAAAAGAATGTAATCAGTCATTCTGCACTCTGAGTTCGGGGAGCTCCAAAGTTGTTGACTTGCTCTCCCCACTTGTTTACCCCTTCTTTTTCCAAGGCATAGGTGTACTGACTTGTTTGGGCTAAGCACCCCCAGCGAAGCTTTGATAATCAGATTATTCAGGCACCATCAGAGCAGCAGTTTAGGGAGCTGAGCAAACAGGCAGGTGCTGGACCAGAAAGGGCACACTTTTCCACAGTTGGCTCTGGGTCTTCAAGATGCTTTCAAGTTTGATTTTCTGACGTGGAAATGCCAATGCCACCCGCAGGTGATAAGGAAGGACAGTTCAGTGTCGCCCGTCACTCTGGCAAAGGGGCACAGAACTAGAGGGCAGGGATGTAATTGGAAGAATTGAGGATTTGGAGCAGAATCTCTCTGAATGTCCAGTGATATTAAGGTCCTTAGATTACGTCGAGGCGAGGCAAGGCAAGCCTTGCCTAAGAAGACTGACTCAGAAATAAGTGCCCTGGTTTTGGCAACTTCTTTGTTAAAATCAGAGGATGTAAATAACTATTTGCCGCAACTCATTAACCAGCAATGTGGATGAACTAAAATAAACAGAAATAGGTGTTGCTCATCCATGTCTGAACTCCTCTGGGGCAAAGTGAGACAAGGTGAGAACCCTGGGAAAGTGGCTGACTTTATGAACCAAAGGAAATGAGCCACTCCACTACCGTCCAGGGACACTCACACAGTTCTCACAGTGGGCTCCTACTCTCCTGTCTAGATCTCACTGAAGCTACCAAAATAGGAGGAGGAGGAGGAGGGAGAGGAGGAGGAGAAGGCCAGAATCCTTCCACTGGAGAAAACCCTGTGTGTCCCTCAGCAAAACATTTAACCTTTTACTGTCTCAGCCACAATTCTGTGAAATGTAATAAGTGCTTACTGCCTGGAGCTGACAGTTAAGCTAGATAATCTCTTGAGATCATTTCGGCTATAGAAAAACACATTCTTAACCATTGGTACTCTTAGATTAACGTTAAGTCATTATCTAAGACAATGTTGAAATGTCTTTCATTTTCCAAGTAAGAGAATTATGCTATGGGGTAAACATACTCTAAAACTGTTCAGTTTGTTCTCTTGGGCAAACATTTTATACACATTTAACTCTAATTTAGAATTCTTTAACGTTGTACCAGAGGACCAGATATCTGAAGCAGGTTGACAAAAACTTCTGCAAAGCCTGCTTTCTTGAACAAATTCCCCTGATGGGTAATTAAAAGATACAGGGTGAGAATGATTACGTTGAAATGATACATAAAGAGGTTGTTTGATTCGTGTTTCCCTTGTATAGAATCATGGAGTTTTGAATAAGGACAAGATAAAAACACAAGGACGATATAAAAGCAAGGAGAGAAGTTCCACTGAAAAGAGCGTGTTTTTATTTCTTTCCTTTGGGAGACAGACAGGACTTAGGCCACAATGTCCTAACTATTACAGGCAGGTGTCAGATAGGAAAGGAGACAGAAGGCTCATGGACAACAGCCTTCCTTCCAGACCAAGTTCAAGTCAGGCCAGTTAAAGAGAAGGGACGAGTATGTCCCACAAAACTCATTAGAACACTGAGTCCCGGTCTTTGGATAACTTGTTGAATAACTGAGGTCTCTCTAATGATTCATTCCTTCCCCTTTCATTCTCCTTCAAAAAACTTGCAATCTGCCTTGCATTACTACCTTTTTAATGAAAGTCCTATCTTTAATATTGCTGCAATAATAGTAGATGAAAATTTTAAAATGTCTTATATGGCAAAGCATTTATACGTCTCCATGTTCCCTAGGAAACAAATATTTGTTAAATAAAAAAATAAAGAACACGGGAAAAAAAGGCAAGTAGACATGTATAGATGCAAAAATTCCAAAGCATTACAGAATGAGTTTAACTTCTAAGATAGCAGATGTCATGTGGAAGATTCTAGGGCCAAAAACCAGAGGATATGCTATCATTACCTAAGGAGCTTAAATACAAGTTGTATTTATGAAGTCATTAATCCACTTTCTCTTTTTTCATCACTTACTCTGAATTAGATAGATCTGTGCTCTGCACTCATGACTGCAAGTACAGGAGAGGGTCTGGTGGGAGAAAAACTAGACTAGGTGGAGTACTAAGTCTATGTGTGGGGAGCAGCTGAGATGTCCAAGTTCTGCACGGCACGAGGGTATGTTGAACAAGAAGCTGTATCACTTCAGAAGGCCAAGAACACTCCTTTATCTTCTAAACCACACTATCTGTAATGCCAACCATATAAGTGAATACTTAATAGGTATTTGGTAATTGAATTTGTGAATGAATACATGTAACTAAGTATTTCACAAACAATACACACATAATTTAGAGTAAGAATATCTTCTCATCATGGCTTGAATGTGAACAGACCAATCAATAGAAAAATAAATTAAACATGATTTAAAATATTTAGTTCATAATCAGATAGTCTATACTTTTAAGGAAGGTCTTGGTATTTATCAGACAAATGTGACCTCAGCTTAAAGGTAAATGTCAAAGCAAACCAGAGTATGACATAGATTTTACTGGCCTCTTCTGTCCTTCTCCCAAAGGAGTAAAATATAGAGACTTATGTTTTTATCAATTCCACCTTTAGGGCTAACATGCATCATTGCTCTTAAATGTCTTGGGAAGACAAACTATACAAAATCACACTATCTCTTTTCTCTTTCCTCTTACCTGTCCGTCCATACTCTGCAATTTCTGTAAAGCATTTTGGTCAAGGTGTGATAGACTTTAGTTGACTAACACACCATCATTGATGACAGAGTCTTAACTAAGTAATATAAAAGATTGTCTCCAAGTCCTTCCTGCCATCCCTACTGCCTCTCCTCACATATGGGAATGACTACAGAGAGATTTATGCTGCTATGCCTTTGAGCTTCACAATCAGCACTCAAGTGTACATTCTCAATTTAGGGTTTGTTCAGTGTTATCAAAACTCACCAACCCTGACAGAATATGGCTAAACTCATAGCTGAAGTTTATTTTAATTCAAAGAGTATAAATAGAAAATAAACAGGAAAAAGAGCTGAGACTTTTTCCTTTTTCTTTTTTCTCTTATTAGAGGCTTAAAGATCTGATACCAATCAGTGTTTGATAAACAGAGATGGCATGGGAAAACAATCAAATAATGGATGTAAAATCCACCATCAAATGTGCAGCCATATTACATTACTCACTTTACTGTCCTGTCTTGGCAGTGTCCAAAGAAACTTTGGGTTTGTAAGTAAGAGAGATTGTTGACAAGTAATAGGAAATAATTAGGAAAATCTTTTTTTTTCCTTTCTTATTTTATAATTAATGAATTGGAAACACTATCAGTCACATAACCCATAACCATTCCCCTAGACTTTTTACTAATATAGCCTTGATTTTATTTAGGACAGCAATCTACTCAGCCCCAATATTCCTTACAGCTAGCGATACCATTAGGTCTTTAGTGGGATGGACTGAAGCTTCCTGGGAAAACTTTTCCTTTTACTAATGAAAGTGTTAAGGCATAAGTGGTACCTACCTTCCTTGTTATAATTACTTTGAACATGAATGTGATGTCTGAGGTTGTAATAGTGTTGTGACATGCATGAGAGTGACACCAACATAGCAAGCAAGACAGAAGTAACATTCTTGGGTCCCAGATGACATCACCAAATGTGTCAACCCACTTCCTGTACATGTCTATCTTTCATTTGGGAAAAATGAACAAAACAAGCAAAGCACCTGTTGGCTTAAGTCACTTATGTTCATGTCGCAATGTTTAATAGTAAGTACATGGCTCGTGTTAGATGGATCTAAATTCATTCTCTTCTCTCCATCTTGGATGCCAGTGATCTAGGTTAGGCCATGATTCTATCTCACTGTGTGATGGCAAGGACTTTCCTCCCTTGATACGATTATTTCTAGAGTTAAGTTCTAAAATATGCTCATCATATTGAAACTAGAAGCTCCACTGAAAACACATACCTGATAATGTCACTTCCTACCTAAGTCTCTTCAAAACGTTCTCATGGCTCTTAAGATAAAGTCTAAGTGACTTTGGGGGTCTTTCAGGCCCCACTCACCACCATCAGCCCCCCGCTGCTGCATTTCAGTCTTTTCGCACAGCACCTAATTGTCCTTCCTACACGTCCGCAGACCGTCATCAGCCTTCTCATTTGCTGTTCCCTATTCTTCCATTTAATCCTATTTATTTTCCCATCTCCACTGGGAGCCGACCTCTGCTGAGAAGAGGCGTTCTTCATTGCCTCACCAATATACATGCATTTCCCCCTTCACCCAGAACCCCTGCCTGACAAAGCACTGCTTTTTGTTCCGGGGTCTACCTTCTACCCATGGAGTCCATGTGCCTCAGTAGCCAAGCTCCTGGCTTGGACTGATCTTAAAGCAGCCATACTGTCTGTTTTTCCCATCAATGGTGCGAGAAGCCTGGCTTAAACTGATTATTCATGACACTCTCTTAGCCAAGGATATCGGTTTGGAGACAGACATGTTGTTTACTTTGGGCTTATAAATAAAACACAATGTAAAGCTTATGAAAGGTTTCTTGGAATTATTTTCTTCATTTTAAAGAAACTGACACAGAAAAAGACATCTCTTATGTCCTCTTCCTGTTCTCTGTGGGTATAGAGCCAACCTGCCATTTATTCCCTGAGAGAAGACATGAAATAGCAACCACTGAGTCAGGCTAACTCTGAATTCCACCTGCAGTCTGGACTTCCAAGCATGTGCTCTGGATAAGATTCCCAGGGCTGATCTTAAACTGCATGTTTGAAAACAACAGAAGTGCGTTATTGCCCAGTTCACAAGGCGGGAAGTCCAAAGTCAAGGTGTCATCTGGGTTGGTTCCATCTGAAGGTCCTGACAGAGAATCTGTTCCCCGCCCCTCCTAGGTTCTGGGGGTTACCTGCAATCCTTGGTAGCCCTTCGCTTGTAGTGTGGCATTCCAATTTCTGCCTCCATTTACACGTGACTTTCTTCCCTCTATGTGTGAGTCTCTGCTGCATCTCTGTCTGCAAATCTCTCCCTACTTACAAGGATATCAGTCATTGAATTTTGGGCTCACCCTAATGACTTCATTTTAACTTGATTAGATCTGTCACAAAACTGCATTTCTGTATAAGGTTTATTTATATATACAGGGGTTAGGACTTCAAAATATATTTTTCAGGAACACAATCCAACCCACATGAACCATCATATTCCCTGTTTTCTAAAACACTTTGCATCATAATTTCTATTTGCAGCTGAAGGTATCCTAGGAAATACTTCCTCCTTACTCTGCCTTCCAAATTTGGGGCATTCTACTTTATAGTCTTTTACAAAAGTTGGCTTACTCCATCATTGAACTGAATGCACTGTGCTCCGGTTGCTTCTGAATTTCCTTTCAGTAGTCCTTGAACACAGAGAGCTAACTTTCTGTGCCTGTCTAATCACAAATTTGTCTGCGACACTTCGCAGGAAATCTGACGGTTATTTTGTGCTCTACAAAGATTTGTTATACAAATAAGTTCAATCAAATCTGAGAAATCTAAAAGTAGGAAGTACAATACTTTTAATCACCCCAAATACCACTAGCCATGGGAAAATACTGTAAATATATTTGTGTACATGTCTCCAGCATTTTTTTCTCAATAATACTTTCTTTATTTACAAGTTAGAATCGACAGACAATCCAGGGGACTAAATGGGGAGATGACAGAAACCTCTAGGGGCCCAAAATTTAGGAAAAGGGGAAAAGAAGATGGAAAATAAATCAATGTAAAAAATGAACTCCCCCTTTTTCCCTCCGCACGGAGGTCGAGGGTGACCGGGTTCCCACAACCCTGAGCCTTACCTAGCTTCAAAAAAATTAGAACCAACCAACATCAAAACTGGACGCTTACCAGTGAACAGGGCAGCTACAGCCTCCTGCAACCCCCTATCAGGGTCTTTGCCCACTCACCCCGTCTACCTTCGCTGTCCCAAACATTTTGAATAGGGACTCTATGCCCAAGAGGTCACTCGCTATGGGGCTGGGTACTCAACCTCATTTTGTTCATTATGCCCTCCTTCAGTAAATGTCCCTGCACCCGTCCCCGCTGCGGGGCCAGCTCTCCTGCAGTGCGGGTAGGGGGTGAAGTGTGTAAAACCTTTCATCCCGTGATTATCACACTGATATAAAATTGTGTGCCCTGCTTTTTTGACTTCATATGACACACATTTTCCTATGTTATTGCACTTTTCGCATACTTTTTAAATAGTTGCATAAACCCTATTGAATGGTTGTACAAGAACGTACGCTTATGTACTCCATGAATTTGGGATACTGAGTATATTTTTGTCATTTTTAAGACTTTTTGAAATTTATCATTCGTTATGCATAAATATTTTTTCTAACACATAGGAAATTTTCTTAGCATCAATGTAAAACTGGCTTAGTGTAATTAAATTTTAAAGTCCCTGAAGGGATGCAGGAATTCAGAGAACAGAGAAGTCAATTTCATTGATTGAAAAAATCAGGAAGGTCCTGGTGAAAGCAGGAGAAAACTAACCAGAGTAGGGGGCAAGGGGCCATGGACGCTCAGGAGAAGGTGAGCAAGGAGAGGGAGAGCCAGACTCCCTCCTCCCAGCTCAGTGTCTCACTGTGGAATGTGCCTGTCATGAGCTGAGTGGCTCCCTAGGTTTTATCTGACTCCCGAGAAATCAACAGGAGATAAACTCGAGTGCAAGACATAAAGGGTCGAATGTACTATAGTTTTCCTGGCTTCTCATCACTGAATACATTTACAATAACATACGCATGAGGTTTGCTCTGGGGACATATTCAAAAATAACTTACAAATAAGCCATGAAAATACCATTCTAGATAAGGGGGCTTTAGTGAAAAAAATCATAGACTGGACTTTCTATGCTCCTAGTAAAGTTATTAAGTGAATTAAATATGGAACAATGGAGTTTGGGCTTTTCTGCAAAAAAGACTAGGAAACCGGATTAAAAGCCTCATCTGATGGTATTGTTTATTTCTGAACATTTTTTATGTTTTCATTTTCAACTGAAATCTCAGCTCTTCATCTATAAACCAGTCATGACTGTTAAGGAGAATTCTGGAGTAATGGATTCAGTACTAAAGAGTGCTGGTTCTAGTCCCAGCTCTGTTGCCCCACTTCGTGACTTAGAATTAAACACAGTGCAGCGTTTTTTCTTGGGATTTGACTCCCACATTCACAGATTAAAACGATAGGATATGATAATTCTTTAGATGCACTGCCCTTTAAAAATCTTCGGTTCCAAGCAAGGCTACACGACAAACTTAAATGCGTTGACTATTGAGCCTATCATGGCAGTAAGGTAACGAACTGCAGTCTCAAAGAGTTAATTTTGAAAAGTAAACTTCCATTCAATTCACTGAAGTAGCCAAGGTTCTTGGCAGTCAGATAAATGAAATCTGAAATTGTTTACAGGAAAAATCCTACATCCTTGAAAGTTCTTCATGGTTTCTCCTCAAGAAAAAAGTCATTCTGAAATCCACATATCCCTTCTATAATAGAAACAATTTGGACCCAAACTGTACTATGCAATCATAGTGCTTCTGTCAAATGTAAAATGTTATGGAAGGTTTTGCAAATATATCTTACAAATATTATAAAAATTAAAAGACAGCTGACACCATGGCAGTGGAGAACACAAAGGAAAGCAATGGCATTTGCATTTGTCAGGAAATTATTCTTCTCATTCACACATGGTCTGGGCTCTACTGAAGTGAAATATTTTAACATGAAATTGTTGTTCTGCCTCCAGGATTTTAAGGAAAAATGGACCCCAGGGTGGTTACTGTTTCATAAGAGAATACCCAGGGTGGTGGCTGTATTTCCAAGAACCTGTATTAACAGATGGTTTTCCATGTGTATGTTGCCACATATTTTTAGCTCTTTATTCTTTCTTCCTCAATAACAAAATTTAGAGAACTGTTATAAAAGAGCCTCACATATCTGAGAGAGTGATGCCACTAACCCTTTGTAGATTTTTAAGTTTGAACAACAGGGTGCTGAGGATATTAAATGGCATAGAACTTATTAGAAATTTTGGTAATTATTTCAGGTATCTGGTTATAATAATAGCATATTAGAAAAATGCTCACACCTGTTCCATAGATCATCAGTTAATCCTCTATAATTTTATTAATAAGTGAATGGTTAATGGGGGAAAGAAGTTAGATGTCAAGAGATAACTATTCTTTATCTACTATTCAGCCAGGTGCCACACTCTATTCCCTGATTAGTCCAACTCTTGTACCCTCCCATTGTCTGAGAAAGCTTTATTGATCATTAAAATACATAGGACTAAGAAAAACCTGAGTTCAAATTGCAAAGCCAGTACTTCCAAGAAGGGTGGCCATTAGCAAATTCATCAACATTTCTGAACTTCAGTCTTCTTATCAGTAAAATGGGGATACTGACACTCTCACATGATTTCTCTGAAGATTAAACAAAGCAATGCATGGAGAATATCTTTTTCAGTTTCAGAACACTATCTGAGAAGCAATTCCATGTCTGACTCCCTGCCCAAGACTTCCTCCTCTCCCCCCTATTATAGTATAGTATCTGAAGTTCAAAAGACTCAGTCACAAGCAAGGTTACATGAGCAAAGATGATCTTAAATAGGCCAATCAGTGGCATATCTTTGAGTTCATTTATTTTATGACCTACTCTTATATATAAAATTGGGACAGATATGAAGCTCATTGGAATGCAATGGGATAAATTTTGATAAAGGGACCTGGATCTGGATCCACACATTAGTATGCAGAGAGATGCCAACCAGGGAAAAGGACTGTAATCGGTAATGACAATGGAACAATTGTGAACTATTACATTCCAGTGGCTTCTGCATTCCCTTCTCATTTACTCATACACTCCACAGTTTGCTTCTGCATCACACCAAGTTGCTGTACAATAATAGCTTGTCTTACATTTAAAATAATAATAAAATAAAATAAACCATTTAATCCTACATCTCTTTCAGCTACTACATACATCCTCATTGCCTCTTTATAACGAAATTTCTCAGCAGAATTGTAAATACTCACTGCTTTAGTTCCTCATCTTTCATCTTTAATTAATATCTTACTCCAAGCAATTCAACACAAGAAGGCAGAGTCCATCAAGGCGGGATGGGCAGTACTGGGATTGGGGTCAAAATCCTCAGACTTTGTTATTGAAACAAGACATACAAATGAAATGCCCAGATGCCAATTAAATACTTTGTTAGCTATTAGTAAAAATGGACAAATATCCTGAATCATTTACCTTATGTTTATTTTAAATATGCTCTTTCATAATCTTTCTATATATAATCAACTGCTTAATATTAATTGGAAACAAACTCCTGTAGAACACACATTGATGCATGGCTTATGTAGCAGGATTGAAGCTAACAATCCCCAAATCAATGGATGTGATAATGACCCCCCCAATCATGCAATAAACAAGAAGAAAAATGAAAAGTCAATCGTACTTATAATATCTTAACAAATGACAAGAATTATCAATTTGATGAGATTAGTATAATTTATCCTGAATTTTATCCTGAGGGAACCAAGTCCTGGAGATAAATGCTCACTTAATAGAAATGTACATTGTGTTAAAGACAAACTAAATTCAAAAGTCTCTCATTTCCCCACAATTGACTCTAATGACTATAAGCAGCTCAAACTAGTTTAGTTCATTAAAAATAGAAGAAGAGGGCATGTAGGGAAATACCAGATTAATAGCCCTGCCTACTGCATAATATCACACCTTTAAATCATGAAAATTCCAAGAATAATCCAAGTGTTCTGTGGTTTTAAAATTGCAGGTCATATGGAGTTAACAACAGGGTGGTTGAGAAAGACCCTTCAAGATATTGTTCTTGGTAGCTATTGGGCCCAAGTAAACCATACACAGCAATTGTAGTGAAATGTTGACACTCTCAGTGGGAAGGCTAGACAGACATCATGTTTGCCCAGTCCAATTTTTCTTACAGCAAGGGGCAATGAAAGAAGGTCCCTTCTACTCCCACTAGGGAGGTGGCACTTTCTCCCCTCCCCGCAATGCAGTCTAAAGCCTTGGGTTAAGAGGGTCACCTTGGGAGCAGTTTACAAATAATTAAGGGAGCATATCTGTAAGCCGCTAAAGTGCAACCAACACCAGGGCTAGGCGGGGGCAACCTGGAGACTTCGGTCATAAAAATTATTAAAGGGAACTTGAAGTGAGCTGCTCTTCCTCTTCTTGAAAACAGAATTCAATGACAATCTTTCTTCGTACTATTGTGGTGGATGGATATGCATGAGGCTCTGGTTTTTTCTCTTACCAGTGTAAATTCAGGGATATACAAACAGAATTATTTTGTGAGAGCCTTCCTTAAACACAGAAAGCAAAGTAATGGATCTGACTGATCAATTAATTTCATATACCCCCAAAAATCATTTTTCTTCGCCTTCAGTGAAGCTGTGTTTACCTTTCTCTCAGTGACCACAAGAGCGAGACTTCTCTACCTTCAAGGATGCAGACTGCAAGCATTTTAGTTTGCCATTGTCATTGCAGATGGCAATGGCTTTTGATAACATTTTCCCATGATTTGACAAATTACCTTTTATAATTAAATCGAACCAATATGCAATGTAAATTCTTAATCATACTTACAACTTTACTATTATCGTGATGGAAAAAATGCCAACCACTTCCAGTTAATGAAATCTGTCTTATTCCTTTGACACTTTCCTACATCTGCATCCACAAGCTTAAGTTCAGACAGTGTCTTCTATGAAGCAAACACACTATTGAGAAGAAATCTGGTCATGAATCTGACCTTAATTGGCCAGACATCCAGGGAGGACACATTTATTTATTATTTTTACTGGGTCCATTGGTCTTGTAGGCATTAAAAGTTGAAAATGCAAAACAAGTTCAAAAAATGTATAATTATATCAACTATTTTACTTGTGTGCAAAACAAGTTCAACAATCGTATGATGATATTAACTATTTTACTTTTGACTAACAATGGGTTTTATATTCTTCTTGAACTGTTCATCTTGTGTAATAAAGAAAAGTAACTTTTCTTGTGGCTATGTAACAAAGTGAGAATTGGGCAAAGTTACTATTGCATCATTTATTTTATATACAGAAAATGTTTCCCCTGAATGCATGGAATCATTATACATGCAAAAAAGGTACATACTCATTTTTTACCTTTTATCAAGATAAATCTTACACAGTAAAGTGTATTAATCTCACACACAGAGCTTGATATTTTTACATGTGTCTATCCTGTATAATCATCATGCAGGTCAAGATATAAAATATTTCTAGATGGTGATAGTTTTTCTCGTGTTAGTTGTCTTTATTATCTGTCAACTTTAAGGCAAGCAACATGATTCTTAACCCTCTGTATTATTCTATGCATTAATAAAAATGGAAAAACCCTGAGAAATTCAAAGAAAACGTCTTTTGCTTAAAGACCTAAAATAGGAAACTTCAGAAAAATCCATGCTGGATTTAAGTTCAGTAATTCAAAACTGCTAATGGTGGCATTTGTTTAGTGGCATAATAGAATTCTATTACTGCCTGTGACTCTAGGCAAGTATCCTTATTGTGTTTTAGTTTTGTAATACATAAAATATTAAAATAATAACCCTTAGCCTATATACCTTACAGGAAAACAGTAATATTCAAATGATAAAATACATACGGCAATTCATTTTAAATTGCAGAAGACTATAACAATGGCTTGTCAGACAAGCCATTTAGGAACATTTCAAGTTATTGTAATTTTTTCCTAAAGGAAATAGTTGCTATTTCTTGATTGAGAAACTACTGAAGTTTTCTCTAATAATCAACTGTTCATGCTTTATTTGTACTTATTTAATTTCTTCCTGTTAACAAATATCTTCCTCATGATTTTTTCCCTGTGGGTATACATGTTTTTCTGCTACAACAGTGATTATCTGTGATATATTAGAAGGAAACTTTATATACTAATAAGAACACAATTATTGAGTCTCATTTAGAGGTGTCTCAGGAAGACCTAGCAAGCATTTTTCAGTCTATATATAAATGTCCTGAGTAATGCAAGCTGGCCAGAAAAATCAATAACTCTGAAATATATGTTTAAACAGGGGACACCTGAGTTATAAAAAATGTTCTTTGATGCACATTCCACTTATGGTGATTTTATTTAAGTTTCTGTTTGAATTCATGCATTTGTCAACTAAACAGGTTCTCCACAGCTGCTTCTCAGGACTCGACTTCCTTTGCACTGATCTTGGTATTTAAGTCATATAGACATTCAATTCTTGAAAGATTTACTGAAGATTTATGGCCCAGAATCTACACTAGTTGCTACTCAGAAGTAAATATGGATGAAAAGCACTACCTGCTTTTAGGCATCTTAAAATTTATTAGTTGTCACAAATATGCAAAGCAGGTCTGAACAGCATAAGACCATAGGAAATACACCTGGTGCGATGAGAATTAAGCCATTGTTAATAATCCCATTAAACAATTGAGAAAATGCTTATCATACATAGGTGATGGGAATTTCCAGTAAGATTAGAAGTCTCATTTTTAAGGGCAAAAAATATGAGATATTTAAAAAATATATCTACCTGATATATTGTACCACATCTGAAGAGGTTAATAATTTTTTATTACCTGTGAAACTGGAAAAGTCAGTGTTTATGTTGCCTGTCACTACCAGGACCAATAAATAGAGATAAGGATTGAATCTTTATGGGCACTTTTATTCAGATCCTGGTGATCTGAAGAAACAGTGGGTTATATCCTCCAAAACCATCTTAACCTCTTATCTTGAGCAGACCTTTTTATTGGGAGAAAGAAAGAGTAGGTAAGGGGTCTGGTAAAAAGTTAAACAGAGAAGAGTTGTGGTCCATGGTGATTTCCCTAGTATTTCTTTATCTGCTGATAAACAATTCTTTCTCTGCATCAGGGACATTCCCTCACTTGAACACAATGGTTCAGAAATCATTTCAGTTACTTGCAAACTCCCTGGGGCACTAACATTGAATTGCTTGTCAATCTCCTAGAGTCATGCTTTCCAGCTCCTGGAATAACAGCTTCCCAAATACATTAATCACTGAAGCCTATCAATTATTACTGAAGCTAAAATCTTTTAACTCTTGAGTTCCCCTATCAACTGGGTGTTTGCCTACCTGCAAACACAACTCCAACCATAAATTCCTCAGACTTTATGACTATGGTGTAACAATATTCTTATTATTACTATTTGTAAATCTTTTTATTCTCCTCTCTAGAGAATATTAAAACTTAAATCTAAAAATATAATGTCCAGAAATCCAATAATGAAGAATATTACTTATTATTTCATAATATAAACATTATAGTGACTCATATAATGCATATAACTCTATCTTTAAGATAAAAAAATAAAACCTTTTGAGTAAAAACTTACGATCTTTAAAATGGGAGCATTGCTTGATTATGTAATACTTGACAATCAAAAATGAAAACATATTTACATGCTAATAATGAGACATTGTAAATATATCAAAACTTTCCTGAAAAACATTCTAAACATATATTTTTTCTATGCAATATAAATATATAGGCTGTATATTTTTCTTTTACTTTTAAATATGGAGAAATGTACTTATTCAACAATTATGCCAAGGCTGAGACCATATATATGAACCCATGTGCTAACATGGCAAGACTGAATGCTGATATAGATAACTAACAACAAAAAATCA
This sequence comes from Furipterus horrens, assembly GCF_987537825.1. Taxonomy (NCBI): domain Eukaryota; kingdom Metazoa; phylum Chordata; class Mammalia; order Chiroptera; family Furipteridae; genus Furipterus; species Furipterus horrens. The sequence goes on along the minus strand of NW_028327173.1, from coordinate 196,853,415 downwards.
ACATATGATTCCTCCAACTATGTCTTTGAAAACTGTATTGCACCTTATTCATCAGAGGTCATAAACTCTGTTAAGACCAAACATGTAAGCCTATGTTTACAATTAAACTCTAGAATCTAGAACATAGAAAACATATAATTAAAAATCACAATAAAAGATGCACAAAATTTGCAAATTATTTTCCCCCAAAGCGGAGAAAGATAGAAAAATATACAAGTAAACAAGTAGAAAAAGTCAGTTAATGACAAACGTTATGATAGAAATTAAATAAGGCAGTCAAAAAGCCACTTTGAAGAAGTAACATTTGAGTTGTAAAGTGTGAAAAGCGATCAATCATTTAAGGAGGAGGGTGGGAGGCAGGGGTGGGAAGAGGGAGGTGCTGCCAAGAGATGTAATAACAGATGCAAACTCTCTACTCAGGGAACTGAGAGAGACAGAAGGAAGAGCTCTTTGTGGGGACAGTGAGCAGAGAAATGTATGTAACCAGATACACCTTACAGGAAATGATAAAATTATTAGAGTTTATTCTAATGTCAGTAAGAAGTTATTTTAGCTCTGGCTGCTGTGGCTCAGTGGATTGAGCATCGGCCTGCGAGCCAAGTGTCACTGGTTCGGTTCCCAGTCAGGGCACATGAGTAGGTTGCACATCAGATCCCCAGTTGGGGGTGCAAGTGAGAGGCAACCACACAGTGATGTTTCTCTCCCTCTTTTTCTCCTTTCCTCTCTCTCTAAAAATAAATAAATAAATTATTTAAAATAAATAAATAAATAAGTTATTTGAAGGATATAAGCAAAATAGTGATACGACCTTTACATAGAGTAGGTACTCAGTGTAACTTTACTGAAAAAATGAATGAAAAGAATTAAACCTTTCTTATGTTAATGTTTTATGCTATGTTCATTTTTAAATATATTTTTAAAGAAACATTTAAGTGAAATCTACCTGTGAATATAATATGCATGATTTGACCAGTTGCTTTTTGTTCATACTAGCATTTGGTCAGGATTCTCATTTCAGAGAAAAACTAATCTGAAATAGGAAAACATTGTTATTAGAACTCACTATAAGGCTAGATTCACCTGGCATGCATGTTTTAATATCAAAATTTAACTAAAATTTTATATTTTTAAAGATGATTCCTATTCTATATGTATATCATAATTTAAGAAGGGGTGATCAGAGAATCCCAAAGCCTGGAGGTGCCAAAGGTTGCCCAGGGCAATGGAGCAATTTAAAGAAACTAGAAATGGTATTTAGTGCATTTAAACCGAAGAAATGTTACAAATGACTTTATACTTCTTTTATATTTGTGTTTTGTATTTTTTTAATCCTAACAATAATAGAAACTAAAAAATAAGTTTCATGAAATTTCATGCTGGAAAGGGATGACAGGCTCAGAATTTCATCTAAATAATAAACCTGTAGACCACATCCAAAGCATTGTGTTAATAGAGTTCATTCATGTCTGCTGTACTGATTGATGTTACATACGTTTTCCTTACCCTTAGTGAAGTCATCTTCATTTCTTACCCAAGGTAGTTAATGCCTTACCGCGCCAATATACTAAAGTCAGCTCTTAGATTCTGCAGATCTAATTCCAGTATTAATATTTGGATGACTTTATTGATAATCCTTTCCAGAGTCCCTAAGAGATTGTGATGGCCATAAACCATGTGGGTTATTTTGTTTTACACAAAGAAATATGATCCCTGTCACACTGGTCTTCCATTCTCCAGAGCTGTGGCCACTTGTTTCTCATACACAGGTCAAAAGTTATCGCAGGCTCTGGGATTAATTCTCTCCTAATCCAGGAGAATTTAAACTCTAATAGATACAACCTGAGCAGGATGGAGTAATTTTTACCTAAAGACCAAAATCTATAATTCATTTTTTGTATTGTTCCTATGATTAGACCTGACCTTCTACTCAGTTCTAATAACAATCTATATTTTTGTTCCAATGAAGCAGTTTATCTTTAAAAAGTCTCTGAATCTGAGTTACTCCAACATAGCCCTCTGAATATTAAGGCTACCAAACTCTCTCATGATTTTTCATCTAACAAGTGATTTTTTTCCCACTAATAAAATAAAATATCAGAAAATCTACATAAGAATCTTTAGCTTCTTAATAGAATATGTTCACTCTGGCAAAGTTATCATGTGCTCTAGAAGTTCTCCGGTCAAGCTCAATGCAAACTGGGATTGAAAATTATTTTCTACATAAAGGGAGAATATTATGCTTGGCAAGGGCTGACGAGTCTACTCAGGATGTGGAAGGAAAGCATTAGAACGTACAACTGGGAGCAGCACCTGGAGGGGAAGTGCTTCTTGCACGCTCTGAGGGGCTACAGCTGCTGCTTGAGTGACTTCAAAAAATACAGGAAACAGAGGAGAAAATGACCTAATGTTCAGTCATGTCTCCATGGAGGAGGGTATCACATGTGATTTGTTCTAAACCACCTGAATAAATAGGCTCCAGGTAAGCTTATCTATTTGCACCAAAGCATAGGAAAAAAATTTTAACACTAAGACTGCCAAAAAGAGAATATATTTCTGATAAGGGCTTCTTAATATCAATGCAAGAGAATGAAGAGTCAGAGGTGTATTCAACAAAATATTGAGCTTCAAGATGAAAGGAAATATTACAATCGCGTGCTTTATTAGAAATACTTTCTTGTCTTCCTTTCTTCCTTCTTAATATACTTGTCAATTTTCCCCAAAACTGATTGCCTCTCTTCCTTATTCTCCAATGCTCTGAAGGTAACTAATACTTCATCTGACAGGAAGCGGACAGGAGCCATAGTCTAGATTGGTTTGCATGTCTTCATTGATGGAGTCTCACTACAGGCTCTAGTGAGGGCATAGATTCTTTATTCAACCTTCTCTCCCACTAGGCCCCATATTGCCCTTTTACTCTGGTTTTCACTCCTAGTATCTTCTGATGTCTTCCACTTGAAGAAACTGCAGTGAGGCCTGTAGAGCATCTCACAAGTGTGTAGATGATAGAACTCATGGAGGATCATGGTAATTTGTATAAAAAGACCAGAAGAAATGAGTCCTTAAAGGATTCAAAATAAAATTACAAGTCACCGTCCATTACAAGTTCACTTTGATTTCTGAAAATGTACATTTAAAAAAAGCGTATTAAATCGGGTCCATTGTTACCGTTCTCTTTCTAATCTCTGCTGTAAACTTATTTAGCTCAGTATTTCTAATACCTAGAATAGCAACTTGGCCATAGTAAATACTTAATAAATATCAAATAGAATTAAAATATATATTATTTAAAACATATTTTGCTCTTATTTCTTACTTCACTTTCATAATAAAAATATCTTTAGCAGTAGTTCAAATGGGCAAGGAGAATTATAGATTTGAGATAATTTTTTAGGCAGTTCTTTCTCCCTCCTTCATGAAATGCAGAAAAAGAAAATAATTCTCTTTCAATTTCCCTTTTTTTTATGTAGAGATATTGAGAGTTCACTTTTCATACATCTTAAGAGACATAATGCCTTGGATTTAGAGAATGACAGACATAAGGCAAGGAAAAAGTACCTGTGAAAAGTAAAGCAAGGTAAAAATCACAGCCTACATGTGTTCAAGAACTGTATATGGAGATTTGTTGACCATTTGGGATACAGGCACACCCTTGGGCCTGCAGGGAAGTTTAGAAGATAAGCATGAGGCACTAGCACAGGGGAGACTCATAGTATGCTGTCTTGAGGGATGAGTTCACATTGAGACTGCGTCCTGCCTGTGGCAACACTCAGCATAAGGGGCAGGGATGGGTGGGAGCGGGGTGGGGGGCAGTGAGAAGAGAGGGAGGAAGGTTATTTCAGAGGCAATGCATATTCAGGAAAATTCAGCCAGCACAGGGGGGTCAGATCTTAAAATACCAAGAGCTGTGCATAGCACATAGAGATAGGGGCAGAGTAGTAACTCAGGATCTAATTGTGATCACTTGTTAGCTTCTTAGCCTAAAAAGGCAGTTCAAGTCCCAGAACTACTCCTTCCCAGCGCTTGCCCTCAAAATCGAACCACACTTACACATGTAGGCAGAGGCGAGAACTAGCTGATCACATTGCCTGATGCCAGAAAAGAGCGAGGTGGTTTCTTACCTAAACCTTTCCCCGGTGTCGCCCAGCTTTTGTGCTTTAACATAAACTGAGGAGACTCACCAGAGAGTTTTATTCAAAACAAACAGTAACAACAACAAAATATTGTGCAGAGAATAAAATATTGAACTCACCATCCCATTAATCACACTTCTTTCCAATTAATAATGCAGTGGACAGGGGTGAATTTAGAGGCTTGGGATCTGGCTGTGAAAGGCAATGCTGGCTGGGTGACATAGAAGTGGGGAATTGGAAAGTCCAGGTGGCTTTCATGCAGACAGGCAGGCAGGCAGGCAGGCCCAGAAACCCTGCACAAATGGGCACAAATAAACAGAGGGACACAGCAACAGCCGAGCTTAACGAGGACGCAAAACACGAACTGATTTAGTAAGCATCTCTTGATACTCTGAATCTTGTGAAGAGTGCTGTGTACTACGCAGAAGTGCAGGGCCAGAGCCAATTCTGTCAGACCATGACTCTCTCAATGCATATAATATCGGGATGCCTAGAACCTGCTGGTGTAAATTACCAAGTGTCCAGACTAGGATTCTGGCTTCAGTTCTACCCTGGCTTCTCTGTCCTGTAAAGGATATGGACTCTCTCAGGGCCAGGCCTACACTGCTTTCCCTGGAGGCTCTCCGAAGCAGTGGCAATGAGCATCAGAGTTCGGTTTTGTTACTTCTCAGCTGTGTGACCTTAATCAAGTGGTTTGACTGTTCTTTGCTCAGTGTCATGTCAGGGTGACCGTAGCCAGGATCCTCGCCTCCACACACATGTATTTTTCATTTGTCTAGGTCACCCTTATCTAAGAGAATTTTTTCTGTGTAAGCATTATGCCGCTCAGCCTGGCCAGGCGCCGCCTTTGTTAATGTCATGCATATACATGGGCCCCTGCTGTTCAAGGGGTGTGGATGATATTCACTCCCCAAGAGTGAAGGTGGATGGTCTTGGCTCCCAAGACTCCCAGTTCTCGCTCCCCACCACGAGAACGCGAAGGCAGATCCTGTTGTTCTTGTCTCTGCAGAAGCGAGATTCAACTGGTATGATCCCCCCTCCAATGCTCCACTGTGGTGTTTCAGTCTCCGTGAACCCAAAGGAAACCTGACTGTAGTTAAACTCCGGTGCTGCTGTACTCAGTTTCGTCATGTCTAACAGGAGAAAGAGAGCAGTACCTTCCTCCTAGAGCTGTTGGAAGGGTTCATGATTTTAATACTTCACAGGCCTGGGGAGAGGTGCTGACCTGCAAGTGCTATAGAAGTGGTAGCTGTTGTTATTTTACCCAGGAATTGCAAAAGAAGAAGGGGCAACGTGAATAAAGCTAGCAAATTTTGGTGTGACTTTTACAGGGGAAAAAAAAAAAAAGAACTACAAGCTCACTTTGTAAAAGAGTTGAGGCACTTTTAAATGTCAGACATGCCTCAAACCTAGTAACCTGAATAATAACACTTTAAAGAATGCTCTTTGGCCACTCAGACCATAGCTTACACTGTGGTGACCCAAACATTTGGGCAACCAAACCCAAAAATTTATAAAGTGAAACAAACGTTGAAAAATAGGATCCCTGCTCCACTACAAACTTCTACTCAGGAAGAAAGTGAGTTGATAGAATAACCCTAGTTTAAGTCCATTAACGTGACAGTGGGTGTCTTATTGATTTTTATTTTATGTTGTATTGAATTTTGCCCCAGGAGAATCATTATATCTTAACTTCCCAGCAGGAGAACGTCCCACACCACTTGTGGCTCAGGAGGCCACAAATGAGCCTAGGAAACCTGCCCTGTGCTTGTCAATTTGCTGGGCCAATGTGGTGCTGTGAGGGAATTCTGATAGAGCGGTTTGGGCTGGAGGTCCTTCCACTGAGTGAGCTGGGTCAGTCACCGCTCATCATCCCCAAAGCACATACACCTCACAGCGGCCAGAGGCATGAGGATGACCCTGGAACAAAACATCGGTGTCTATCCTCTAGCATTCTCTCACCATTCTGGGTAGACTCAGCTAAATGGAGGTAATGGGGCAGAAATGCTAAATTTACATGGGTAACAGGAACGCAGGGTCATTGTGAGTCTATTCCTCATATGTTACTCCTTCTTTGGAGTTCTGTTGAAAAGGACAGCCATTGTGTGTGATTCTCTATCCTTCCTGGCAGCCTGCTGATGACTGATGCATCATGACACTCACAATCAAAACCTTTCTGTCACTGGGCCCACTTTCTCAACTAAGTCTTTGATGACAATTTGAATCTTACATTGTGCGTTGAATCTCTAGGTGGGTTAAAATGGCACAGTGAGATTAATAAAATATTCATACGGATTGAAAGTGACTGAAAACTTATAAGAATTTAGGAACTGAAGACAGAAACAGATAGACCAGAACTGGCTTAAGATCACTAAAAACAAACCTTGTAGATAAAATAAAGGATTTTGTCAACGATCACGGTTATATGCGAAAACTGTTGTCAGAAGTATTGTAACAAATTTCTTGGTTTATCTCATGCTGTCTGGGGACATTTGCATTTATCATGGACACTGTCAAATCAAGGTACCTAGACCATGTTTACCTGACTTGTTCTAATTTCAGACCATTTGCAGACAGGACCTCAGACTGAAAAGTCCTCGCTACTTACAGAACTCATTTGACTTAATTTTTAAGTTAATTCACTGTGATTTTTTAAAGGTGAACTTGTTAACTATTTCTTTCAAGATGGTTAGAATATGCCTCTTCACAACTCACCCTACACATCAATAAGCACATTCTTTTATTTTTCTGTTTTCTTTGGCTTCTTTTGGAACATGTCCCATAGTTAAAATTATCAGCAATGAATTAATGTGATAAACACAAGCTACTCAGTAATATTAGTCAATTAGCAGGTGGGGCACTTTCTCTGTTAATGACAAAGAGGTTTAGCCCCTTTGTTTAGAGGGTGAATGACTAATGGAGAAATCAGAAAACCTGCCTTATTGTGCCCTCTCTGTCATTAGTTCTGTGTGACTCAAGGCAAGTAATTCTGGATTCTACATTCTTTATCTGTAAAATGTGAAGTTTTTTAGATGATCCCAAAAGACACCTTTTAACACAAGCAATTCATAACTCAAAGTTTAGAGAATAATTTATGAATATTTTAGGACCATCAGGTGAGAATTGAGAAATCTAAACAAACCACTACAGAAAAGTAGCTGATCTAGGTGCATTTTTAAAATATTTTACATTTTGCCTAGTCAAGGTTTTAAAGCCTTTGTCTGTCACAATAACATCCGATGACTTGTTAGAGATCTCTCTTCATTCTCATTTTTGTCTGAAGTCTCATTGCACTCAGTCACCATAACCAATTCTAGTTTTCATTGATTTGATTATTGCTATTATACAAATAATGCATGCACATTCTAAAAGTAATTGAAATTAAACTATATACAAGAACAGGTTTTTTTCCTTTAAAACCAAAAAAAAATCTTAGTTATCCTTGCAGAAATTTTCTACATATATTAAACACATATATTCATGCACATCCTTTAAATACTCTAATATTCTCTTCATTGGAGATAACAATGTATCTTTAAAAACTTTCCATATTCTAAGAAGCACCAACAAACAATAAGAGTCAAAAAAATGGGGAGACAGAGAAACAACCTCCCATCAAAAGGAAAGGTAGAATCCCCAGAAAGAGTGCTAAATGAAATAGAGGGGAGCGAACTATCAGATATGGAATTCAAAACATGGATTATGGAGAAGCTGAATGAGCTCAGCGGAAACTACAAAGAACTCCAGAAAAACTACAAGGAACTCACAGAAAATTACGTGAGCATGAAAAAGGACATAGAAGCTATCAATAAGAGCCAGGAGGAAATGAAGAATACGATCTCTGAATTGAAGAACACAGTAGAAGGAATTAAAAGCAGGCTAGAGGAAGCAGAAGATCGGATCAGCGAGCTGGAGGACAACCTACACAAAAACTCCCAGACAATGCAACAAAATGAAAAAAGACTGAACAAGACTGAAGAGGTTCTAAGACAGCTGCAGGACAACATGAAACGTAATAATATCCGTATCATAGGAATTCCAGAAGGAGAAGAAGAAGAGCAAGGGATAGAAAACCTCTTTGAAAAACTAATGACAGAAAACTTCCCTAACATGACGAGAGAAAGAGTCACGCAAGTCCAGGAAGCACAGAGGGTCCCAATGAAGATGAACCCCAACAGGCCCACCTCAAGACACATCATAATTAAAATGGCAACATTCAAAGACAAAGAGAGGATCCTAAAAGCAGCAAGAGAAAAACAACTAATAACATACAAGGGTACTCCAATAAGGCTATCATCAGATTTCTCAGCATAAACACTACAAGCCAGAAGGGAATAGCAAAAAATATTCCAAGCAATGAAAAACAAAGGCCTACAACCTAGAATACTATACCCAGCAAAGCTCTCATTCAAAATGGAGGGTGAAATAAGGAGCTTCCAAGACAAAAGAAGGCTAAAAGAATACATCTCCACCAAACCAGCAATGCAAGAGATGCTAAAGGGTCTGCTCTAAGAAGATAAAGAAACAGAGAGAGACAGAGAAGAACACGAGTACAAAGGGGAAAAATGACAATGAATAAGTACTTATCGGTAATAACCTTAAATGTAAATGGATTAAACGCTCCAATTAAAAGACATAGGGTAGCTGAATGGATTAGAAAGAATGACCCACATATATGCTGTCTACAAGAGACCCACCTTAGAACAAAAGATCTACACAGACTGAAAGTAAAGGGATGGAAAAAAGTATTTCAAGCAAATGGGCATGAAAAAAAAGCTGGGGTAGCAATACTTATATCAGACAAAACAGATTTCACAGCACAGTCCATAAAAAGAGACAAAGAAGGGCATTTCATAATACTTAAGGGAAAAATCCATCAAGAAGATATAACCCTTATAAATATACATGCACCCAACTTAGGAGCACCCAAATATATAAGGAAACTTTTGAAAGACTCCAAGAAAGATATAGACAACAACACACTCATAGTAGGGGACTTTAACACCCCATTGTCAACAATGGACAGATCTTCGAAGCAAAGAAACACCAAAGATATGGAGGCACTGAACAACACTCTAGATCGAATGGACTTAGTCGATATATATAGAAGTTTTCACCCCAAAGAAGCAAAATATGCATACTTCTCAAATGCACATGGAACATTTTCAAAGATAGACCACATGGTAGGACACAAAACAAGCCTTAACAAATTCAAGAAAATTGAAATTATATCAAGCATCTTCTCAGATCACAATGGCTTAAAATTGGAAATCAACCTCAAGGAAAAAACTCAAAAACATTCAAACTCATGGAGAATGAATAACATGCTCTTAAATAATGAATGGGTTAACAATGACATCAAGGAAGAAATCAAAAAGTTTCTGGAAACTAATGATAATGAACACACAACAACCCAAAACCTATGGGATACAGCGAAAGCAGTCTTAAGAGGAAAGTTCATAGCAATACAGGCCTACCTAAAAAAGCTAGAGGAATATCTAATAAAAAATTTAACCCTACAGCTACAAGATCTAGAGGAAGAACAACAAGCAAAGCCCAGATCAAGTAGAAGGAAGGAAATCATCAAGATCAGAGCAGAATTAAATGACATAGAGTCTAAACTAACAATTCAAAAGATCAACAAAAGTAGGAGCTGATTCTCTGAAAAAATAAACAAAATTGACAAGCCTTTAACCAGGCTCATCAAGAAAAAAAGAGAGAGGACCCAAATAAATAAAATCAGAAATGAAAGAGGAGAAATCACAACTGATACCACAGAAATACAAAGGATTATAAGAAATTATTACGAACAACTGTATGGCAAGAAATTTGACAACCTAGAGGAAATGGACAAATTCCTGGAAACCTATAGTCTTCCCAAACTGAATCAAGAAGAAGCAGAAAGTCTGAATAGACCAATAACAGCTAGTGAAATTGAAGCAGTAATCAAAAAACTCCCAGCACACAAAAGCCCTGGACCGGATGGCTTCACAAGTGAATTCTACAAAACATTTAGGAAAGAACTAACTCCTATCCTTCTCAGACTATTCCAAAAGATACAAGAAGAGGGAAGACTGCCAAACTCATTCTATGAAGCCAGTATAACCCTAATTCCAAAACCAGGTCAAGACACAACAAAGAAAGAAAACTACAGGCCAATATCGCTGATGAACATAGATGCTAAAATCCTCAACAAAATATTGGCAAACCGGATCCAGCAGCACATTAGAAAGATCATACACCACGATCAAGTAGGATTCATCCCAGGGATGCAAGGATGGTTTAACATTCGCAAATCAATAAACGTAATACACCACATAAACAAAATGAAAGACAAAAACCACATGATAATATCAATAGATGCAGAAAAAGCATTTGATAAAGTACAACACCCATTTATGATAAAAACTCTCAACAAAATGGGAATAGAGGGAGCATACCTCAACATAATAAAGGCCATATATGAGAAACCTGAAGCCAACATCATACTCAATGGGAAAAAACTGAGAGCATTCCCCGTGAGATCAGGAACAAGACAAGGATGTCCGCTCTCCCCACTCCTATTCAACATAGTCTTGGAAGTTCTAGCCACCGCAATCAGACAAGAAAGAGAAATAAAAGGCATCCAAATTGGAAAAGAGGATGTAAAACTGTCATTATTTGCAGATGACATGATAGTGTACATAGAAAACCCTACAGACTCCACAAAAAAACTACTCGACCTAATAAGTGAATTCGGCAAAATAGCAGGATACAAAGTCAATATTAAGAAATCAAAGGCATTTTTATACACCAACAATAAAAACTCAGAGATAGAAACTGAAAGAAAAATTCAATTTACCATAGCAACAAGAAAAATAAAATACCTAGGAATAAACTTAACCAAGGAGGTAAAAGACCTGTACTCAGAAAACTACATAACACTGAAGAAAGAAATTAAAGAAGATACAAATAAATGGAAGCATATACCATGCTGCCGCTGCTGCTGCCACCAGCTACCACAGCCAAGCACCATCCTTGCAGCAGCTGCTGCTGCACCGCACTTTATTCTCTCCATCCCAGCTCTACCCCTCCTACCTTTCTGGCTGAATGTTTCTTCTTTATTTCTTTGTTTGTTGAATTTTTATGTAGTTTGATTTTTCTGGACCTTCTGTTCTTTGTTTTTTTAGTTTTGAAGTGGTTGTAAATTACTTCTTAGTTGTGAGGGAGATGAAGCATGTCTACTTATGCCTCCATCTTGGCTGGGAGCATCTTCGTTGTTTTTAAAAGAACTGGGCATTATTCATATTTTTAATGTGATGCGTTCTTTTATCTGGCTCTTTCAAGATTTTTGCTTTATCAGTTTGATCATGGCATGCCTAGCTCTGATTTTCTTAGTATTTATTTTGGTTTGGTTACTCTTTCTTAAATCTATAAGTAGGTGTTAACAAAATTTGGAACTATTTTAGCCATCATTTCTTTAAATATCTTTTTCATCCCCTTTGTTTGTTTATTTTCTTCTGAGATTCTAGTTACATGTATGTTAGACTGATTGATATTGTCCCATAGGTCACTATGGCTTTTTCATTAAAAATACATTTATTTTTCCTGTTCCTCACATTGGAAAATTGTTATAGACTGTTTTCAAATTTAGTGACTCTTTCTTCTACTATTCATAATGTGCTGTTAAGCTTAAACAGCAAATCTTCTTGTGAGATACTGTACTTTTCATTTATTTTCTATTTGATTCTTTTACATGGGTTCTATTTCTTTGCAGAAGATTATTTTCTGTTCATCCATTTTAACCATATTTTAGGTGCTTGAAGATGTAATTGCTGTTTTGAAATTCTTATCTGATAGTTTTGATGTCTGAGTCATCTCAGAGTCAGCTGATACTGACTAATTTTTTTTCTTGACTATGGCTCACATTTTCCTGTTTCTTTATATTGTCTAGTAAGACATGATTATACAGTGGAAATTATGGATGAAGTATGACCGAAACTCTGGACTCTTTCATCTTCCTCTGAAAATTGTCAATTCTCATTTTAGAGAGTAATTTCCTTGGTTGGACACAAACCCCATACTCTGTCTCTCCTATGGTGGGCAACAGCTGAAGTACACATTCAGATTTTCTGTCTTCCAGATGTTGCTTTCTGCCAAGCCTTCTGGTGTTTTCTCCCATGCTTGTGTGATTTGTGGGTCAACTGAGTATTTGGGTAGGATTTACGTGCAGATTGTAGGGCTTTATCTCTGTAGCTCCCTTCTTTTCCAGCATCCTGGCAATCCTGAACTCCATCCTTTGAACCCTCAGGCTGAAGACTGGGATGTTTGCTTGTCTTCCAGTCCTATTTTGTATGGATTACAGGAAACCCACAGATGAAAATCTGCATAAACCAGTATCTAATTCTGTCTCCTTTTATCAAGCTCTTCCAGTCTCTGCCTGCTTTTTATTGCTTATTAATGCTTCCTAGTAGGTTAATTTTTCCCTAAGTTTGTCCAGGTTTTATATACATTATCTGCAGGAGAATTTATGTGGTGGAAGTGAATTTTGTCACAGAAGCAAAATTCCCATATTTTAAACTTCTAATTTTAGCATAAATGTACACTTGCATACCAATTCACCAAGTTTTTGATGTAGACCTATGGCATTTTCTTTGAGAATATGTCTTTTTTTATTATGTATATCAACAGTTTTTGCCCTGGCTGGTTTAGCTCAGTGGATTGAGCGTCGGCCTGCGAGCTAAGTGTCGCTGGTTCGATCTTCCAGTCAGGGTACATCAGAGAAGGAAAACTCTGACACCAAAAAACCTCCGCTGCCTTGCGGCATACCTCTTCAGGGGAAAGGCTAAGGGAGTAAACCCCGACAGAAAATCCGGAGCCAGAGTCCCTAAGGCGGTTTGATGTTGTAGTCAACACCGGCAACTCCTGCGGCGCACCTGAACCCAAGCTGTATCGACTCCGTCTTTCCCTTGGACCCTTCAGCTGCGAAGAGAGGGGGGGTCTGCTGCATGGGCAACAGCAGACCCTCCGTATTACCCTGCCCAGGCTCTGTAGCTTCAGCTTCACTGGAGAGGACACTCCAGCGTCATCGCAAGATGTCGATTCAACACGGGAGGAGACAGATACCGTGTCACTCCCGAGTCGGACTGCACAGCCGTTCTCGGAGGTGCAGATAGACTCTTAAGAAGCTACACCATCCTCTCTCGAGACGAACGGCTGCCGACGATACCATGCTCATGGATGGGAAGAATCAACATCATTAAAAAGTCCATACTACCCAAAGCAATTTATAGATTCAATGCAATCCCTATTAAAATACCAGCAACATATTTCACAGACCTAGAACAAAGACTTCAAAAATTTATATGGAACCAAAAAAGAGCCCGAATAGCCACAACAATTTTGAGGAAGAACACAGTAGGAGGAATCACAATACCTGATATCAAACTATACTACAAGGCCACGGTAATCAAAACAGTCTGGTACTGGCATAAAAACAGACATATAGATCAATGGAACAGAATAGAGAGCCCAGAAATAAACCCAGGTTCATATGGTCAACTAATATTTGACAAAGGGGGAAAGAACATCAAATGGAGTGAAAAGAGCCTCTTTAACAAATGGTGTTGGGAGAACTGGACAGGGACATGCAAAAAAATGAAACTAGACCACCAACTTACACCATACACCAGAATAAACTCAAAATGGATCAAAGACTTAAATGTAAGCCGTGATACCATAAAAGTCCTAGAGGAAAAAATAGGCAGGAAAATTTCAGATATCCCACATAGCGACATTTTCACTGATATATCTCCTAAGGCAAGGGAAATAAAGGAAAGAATAAACAAATGGGACTACATCAAACTAAAAAGTTTCTGCTCAGCTAAAGAAAACATCAGCAAGATGCAAAGGAAACCAACCATATGGGAAAATATATTCGCCAATGACATCTCAGACAAGGGATTGATCTCCAAAATATATAAAGAACTCATACGACTCAACACCAAGAAGACAGACAACCCAATTAAAAAATGGGCAAAGGACCTGAACAAACACTTCTCCAAAGAAGACATACAGAGTGCCCATAGACATATGAAAGTATGCTCAACATCACTAGCCATCAGAGAGATGCAAATAAAAACCACAATGAGATACCACCTCACACCAGTCAGAATGGCCATAATCAACAAATCAACAAACAACTTGTGCTGGAGAGGATGCGGAGAAACGGGAACCCTGGTGCATTGCTGGTGGGAATGCAGACTGGTGCAGCCACTATGGAAAGCAGTTTGGAATTTCCTCAAAAAACTAAAAATGGAACTGCCTTTTGAACCAGAAATTCCATTACTGGGATTATATCCAAAAAATCCTGAAACACCAATTCAAAAGAACCTATGCACTCCAATGTTCATAGCAGCACTATTTACAATACCAAGTGCTGGAAACAACCTAAATGCCCATCTGTAGATGAGTGGATCAAAAAACTGTGGTACATTTACACAATGGAGTACTATGTAGCAGAAAGAAAGAAGGAACTTCTACCATTTGCAACAACATGGATGGAACTAGAGAGAATTATGCTTAGCGAAATAAGTCAGGCAACGAAAGAAAAATACCTTATGCTGTCACCTATTACAGGAAACTAATGAACAACACAAACAAATGAGCAAAATTGAACCAGAGGTATGTAAACAAGGAGTAGACTAACAGTAACAAGGGGGGGGGGGGGTGGGAGGGAGAAAAGGGGGTAAGAAGGGGAAGTGTCAAATCAAAGAACATGTATAAATGATCCACAGACATGGGCAACTGAGTGGGGACTGAATGTGGGGGAAGGGAGGGGCAGGATACAGGGAAGCAAGAGGGGGAAAAAAAGTGAGACAAATGTAATGGAAAAACAAACAAAAAAATTTTTTTAGTGGGGGAAAATGAAAATATGAAGAATGGAAATGCCAGTTCAGTGAATATTAGGACAAAGATTTTCCTTCACGTTGTATATTTTTCTCCCTATTTGATCTCTCCAGAGTTTGGCATTCTAAACAAATAAGTAATGACTTAAGTTTCTTTGCATAGAACTAATAAGACCAGTTGTTAATAGAGGTTCCTTTTTCTGACCAAGCTTTTGACTGGAATGTCAAGCCTAAAGGAGACATGCTTGGGCTCAGGTTGTTACCAAAAATCCCTAAGGAACTGGAAATGACTTTCAAAGGTAATAAAAGCCCGCGAAATAAAAGGCCTGCTGCCATGGTTGGTTGTGCGGTCCACAGCAATCTCTCCAGGGAAGGAACGAAGGTTGTTTTCCTGAAAGATGGCTAGAAGGGACCTTAAGGCACAATGGAAAACCAGAAAGACTTGGAAAGGACAGGTGTGTACAGGCAAGGATGAATGCCAGGTATGTGGCCCAGCTTCTGTGCCCTGAAGAGCAGACTGAGGGCCACCCTAAATGTTTCTTGGGTAAGTTCCAGCAAAACAGAACTAAAGATCATAAGTGATCATTTGCTGCTCTTGTTGTGTTTATGCAAACAAACAGGATAAATTAAAAATGGACTTAATGTAGTCCCTTTAAAGACAGGGAGAGTAATCTTAGGGAGAAAAATCATTATTCAAGGAAAATCACAATGATCAGTGGCAGACTGTAAAGTAGGGCAGCTAACCGTCTTAAAAGTTTCTTCTCACTTAAAAAATGGTTTCACTTGAAAATTAAACCATATCTGTGATATCACCAAAGAGATTCAAGTTGCAGGCAACTAGAATGTCAAGTGCCTTGCAACTGGATGTCTTCCCAATAAGACAGTCTTACAGATTTAGAGACTTGTTTGTTGGTTATGTTACATAAATTAACACGTGTTTTCTGTTTTCAAAGGGCATAAGCCTATGACCGCATTACCTGAGTGATTGTCTGTACGCATAAGCCTCACTTAATCCTCTCTGCAGCGCTGCCTCCTGAGACTCAACAGTTTGGCTGAACTAAATGGCTGGGTTGGTGAAGAATGGGGTGGTCTGTGGGCTTCACTTTAAAACTGAATTCTCTTTTCTATCCTAATGGCTTGGACAGAAAGGGCCCAGAGGTCTGAGAGGGGGGAAACATAAACTATTTCCCTCAGCCCAAACTAAATATAATGGGCAAAAGGGTTTTGGACAGGCGAGATGTGCCTAGCACACCTTCCTCCAAAGAAGCCCTTTTTTTTTTTTCTCCTAATGTGGAACATTGAAAAATTAATCCCTGCCTTTTGTCACCTAGTAGTTATGGATTGAATGATGCTTTTTAACCCTTTTTGCCAAATCTGTTGCCCCCAGAACACAACAAGGATGCCAGCCTGCTAAACCAAGCACGCCGTTGTCCGGAGACAGCCAACTGACCTGGAGTCTGCACAATCCTTCCCCATGTGGGAAGACCACCCTCCCCTCCACACCCCCACTATTATTAGGGATTTCTGGACCCAAGGGTAGGTAGGACGACGACCATGTCCAGCTTGAAGCAGCTAGAGGAGCTTGAGACCTTCGCCCATTGTCCTTTACAAGATTACAAAGGGTCTTAATATCTGAGAGGGAGGGATAGTTATTTTTTACGAACCATGGGTATGGACTTGGGGGGGGATGCTGGGGGAGGGAGATACTGGGTGGAGGGGAGTAAAGGGGAAAAAATTGGAACTACTGTAACAACATAATCAATAAAATATACTTTAAAAAAAAAACTTTCCATATTAATTTAAAGAGTTTATCACATTCTTTTTAAATAGTGGTCTATGTTTGATTATTTTTTAGTTATCTTTGATGGATTTTTGTTTGGTTTTTCTTCAGTGATTTTTTCTTATGTTAACGAGATATAATTGACAAATAACATGTATAAATTTAAGGTGTACAATGTTATGATTTGGTATAGGTATATATCGAGAAATGATTACCACAATGTTGGTTAATACATTCATCACCTCACATAATTACCTTGTGTGTGTGTGTACATTAAGAACATTTAAGATTTAGTCTCAGCAAATTTCAAGTATATAATATCATCTAACAATATTGTTACCATGCTATATATTAAATCCCCAAAATTTATTCATCCTTTCTCTGGTGATTTTCAAGTTTAGATGTTCTTTAACCTTCAACTTACGTTGAGGGAATGATTTTTTTCCCCTCTGTTTTCTTTATTTTTTTCTACTACAAAAAAGCATCCTGGTATCAATTAATTGCACAAGGGAAACTATTAGAGAAATAATTTATTGCTCACTGAAGAATTCTGAAGAGGCTCCTTTGCTTTCCCAGACCTCCTCAACCGCTCTTATGCCACTGACTTCCGTTCCTCACTGTATCCTTGCTAACTTTCCTACTCCTTGCACTACAAAGGCCTCTCAGACTACACAGAAATACAACAAAATTAAGTAGACTTTTCATTAAAGGTGGAAATTATCCCAAGGAGGAGGAGACTGTTTTAAGGACAAAGGCTGAAGATTCTGGGCACTGGAGAATGTTCTTTCTGCTTCTAACAGGCAGGTAACTATAGAGGCCATATTTTCTGCAAATGTTTCACTGGAAATGTGCCCAGCTAAGGGAAATGTGCTAAAGTATGAAATGCTTTTTCCTTCTTATTGAAACTTCCTAAAGAGCTTTGTTGTCATTTAGACATAGTTTGTGTGTTGCTGCCACTAAAACTCAGTTTACCCACACTCACACGAAAGCTTGAATGGATTTACATGAATTCATTCATATGTGAACTCTGTACATCCAGATAACTTTAAAAAACCTTTAGTATAATTAATCATAGCATGTACGTTGATAGATGTTTTTGTTAAGTTACTTTCTTAGCTCCAAATTTAATTATAGTCAAAGATTTTGGTCCATCTGCCATGAGCAGAAGAGAAGAAAGGTGAAAAAGATAGGAAAAGAGTATTCTTTAAAAGGAAAAGACTAAGAAAATTAATATCACAAAGCTTTCAGTATCACATTGCTACTTTCAGTGCCCAGGGTAACTAAGAATTATTATTTTGTGTCAAACATGGATTCATATTTTCCCAGACTCCATCTGTAAGTGAAAAATTGCTAGAGGTAAATTTTCACATATTTCAATCTGTCTCAGAACAGAGTACAATGTTAGATTCCTTACATTAGTGCAACGAGATATCGACATGTTTTCAACCACTACCTGATTCTTGATATGATCAATAAAGGTGGTAATGAAGTAACATATTGTTAATTAACACAGCAGTCATTGTCACTAACTTAGTACTCAAACATCAAAGGGTCTATTTACTCTAGTATTTAAAGGTTTTCAATAAGTGTCCCCCAAAATATATCAATTAAATTTTATTTTTTCATATACTCTCTCAAATATTTTACATAAACCTATATACAGCACACACTCCAAGAGGAAATTGTTTGGATTTTTAGAAGACTAGAATGAAAGGAAATATGACTGTTGAAGATCCTGTTACTAACCTTAAAAAATTCCAAAATGAACTATTTCCTATGTGTTTGTATTTCATTTAAGAAAAAAGGCCTGAACTAAGTGTCTTTCAAAGGTCCCTTCAGAGAGCTATGAATCATTCTCTCAAGGGATTAACTATCTTTATTATTTGCCAACAATCTTTGAAGAAAATTAGAATTTTTTTCAGTTTGTTTTAAAAGTGGGAGTTAAAACTTTATTATTGACGTTATCAGTATAATTTCATTTTGTGTTACAATGTCATCCTCCTGTGTTCATTAAACAATGTGTTATTATTCTATGTTGGGAAGGGGAGAGTGGATCAGATCCTATGGAAGATTATTAGCTGTGTGACAGTGCTGCTAAGTTTTGTTCCCTTAATCTCTCAGAGAAGGAAACAAGCCATTGAGAAAGGAACATTGTGTCAGGCTTCTAAATTTAAGAGGAGACAGGGGCAGAGTCACAGCAGTCTTGGTGATTTAATTAGTCCCTAGCATAAACAAAAGCTCCGTTTTGATTGCAGCTAGAGGATTATATTATCCAGGGTCAGAAGGCCCTTTTTGACATTAGCAAATATTTTCAGGAAAAGCTCCGGCTGATTTTCATCTTGAAAAGAATCAAACTGCAAAATGGTAACAGTCTAGATATATGGTTGAGTGTGACGGCCATTGAATGACTTAGGCTTTTCTATGTAAACATTGGTGACGTCTCGATTGACAGGCTCGCCTTGACAACTGATCATAAAAAGATGCTCGCTTTTGGCAAGGGAAGAGGTAAAACATCTGGTTTATAGATGCTGATGCCCACGCAGGATGTCAATCACCTTCATAATGGATTGTTTGGATTTGATGCTAAGTGGAAATGTACAGTCCTAATTATTAAAATGACAAAGCAATTCTCTATAACGGCCACAGGGATAAACATCATTTGGGAAAAAGGGCAAAAGCCAATGTGTTAGCCACGTGTAGTTGTTCAAGAAATCAATCCACTTCTTTCCAAAATGATCCTCAGCCCGAGAAATATGACTTCTTTTTCTCCAGGATTTTTTTTTTTTCAGATAGAATTAACAACTGTGAACATTGAGTGCTTATTATGTATTAGTCACTATGTTGAGCAATTAAATTGGTTATCTCATTTAATCATCATAACATTTGTGTTGGGTGAATGGTAATACTATTATTTTACAGATGAGGAAACAAGTTGGAAGCAGTTAAATAACTAATCTCTCATCTAAGAAGAGGTGGAACTGGGAACTGAGCCGTCTCTTCTTTCAGACTCAAACCAGGACTCCTTCGTCATTTAATTATTTTCTCTCCAGCCACTTGATGTAGTGGGTGGGGTATGTCACATCAGGAGCTCATTTCATCAACATCCAGGTGTTTGTCATTTTAAAAAATTAGATGTTTCGTGGGTCAGGGACTGCAATTTCTCTATTGCCAGTGTGACCTATTGATGATAACTAAAGGTCGCTGGCAAAACTGTTCCTGTATCCAGCCAAAGCATTATAGAGCTAGAACTGTGTCTTTGATAAACTATTCCAATAGATTGTCCCCTCAGAGAGTTGATTTCACTACAATGGGATGTGTTGTTATGTCTGTAACTTGCAATGTAGTTCATGTATTGTATGGATGATTATAGAAATGGAGGCCACTTTATATCACTGTGAGTCTCCTATAAAAGGGAAAATGTTTTTTGCTTTTTGCTTTTTGGAATGTCAATACAAAAAAAAAAAAAAAGATGTGCATATACTGAGAAGCAGCTATTAGTGCGTGAGTTCAGGTATGAGTATGAGTGTGTGTGAATACATGTGTGAATGAGAATATAAATGAATGCATGAAAGTGAGAAAGTGTATGTGAAACTGTGTGTGTTTGATTATGAATGTATGTATTCTTCAAAGCACGATGAATCTTAAAACCAATTATAGTTCTTAGATTTGACCGCTAAGGTACTTAGAATTTGAGTTTTATTTCACTTATAGTAACTATACAATAATGTATGGTATTTTCTGAGCTAATTTTACCTTTTCTTTTATCATACAATACTGTCATTTCTTTATCTCATTTATCCTGAGTTCTTTATGCATTTTTAATTTAAAATGTTGCATTCATTTTCTTAATGGATCTCAAATTTTTTTGTTGTTGTTAAAGGAAAAAGAAGTCAACTTCTAACTATATAAATTCTTTAAGACATAGTGTTCTTTTTAAAATAGGAATAATAAAATTCCCGTTGGAAGACTGGTGAAGCAGGTGAAAGAATTTATGAATTATTATGTTTTATTCTACTGTAATAAATTATTGCTTCACAATTCTTATTTAATTGCTATGTTGGCATACAGTATTCCTTCACTTATCACGGATATTACGTTCTAGACCCCTCTCCCCCCGTGATAGGTGAAAATCCGCGAAGTAGGAACCTTACATTTATTTTAGTATTTATGTATATTTTAAGGCTTTATAAACCCTTCCCACACACTTATAAATCGTTCCTAGTCCCTTATTAACCTTTCCCACTCCCTTATTAACCTTTTCCACACTTTCATAAACACTACTTATGTTCTTAAACATATTCTACACTCTTATACCTACGTAACTTTAACAACATACGTATACAGTACCGCAAAATCGCACGATATAGCGAAAAATCAGCGATAAATAATTAAATAAAATATTTTTTAAAGTCCCGCGATACAGTGAGGCCATGATAAGTGAACCGCAATATAGAGAGGGACTACAGTACACTATTTACAACGTTAGAATTTTTTTCCTGAGTTACAGCCTTGATGGCAGCACAATGAAATAAGCACTTATTAGCACTTACAACATGCCAGAAACTATTCCAAGTCCTAACTTATTTGATGTGTACAGCAACCCTATTAGATAGATACTAGTATTTTCCCCATTTTACTGATGGGAAAACTGAGGTAAAGGAAAATTATATTAATCTGTCTAATTTTAAAGTGCTAAAGTTTGATGCAATCATGATTTAAGACCAGTGTTATTAACTTCTTTATATCACTTTGCCACACACACTTGATGTTTTAAGAGCTGATATTCTTCTTTTCACCAGAGTTCTTATTTTATTATTACAGGATTATAATTTTAAAGAACTTAATTCGGAATTTTGTTTTAATAATATTTAATTATTCCATTATAAGTCTCTTATTTTAAGTATACATCAATTTTTTAACTATAATATTTTCCTTTTTTACTTAAGGTAATTAATTTTAAAGGCTGAAATATACTATACCTCAAATGGCATGTAATAGAAAGTGTAAAGCAGTATCATTTGTAATAATGCAAACTAGAAAATAAAACAAAATGCCCATACCAATATAATTAAAAATTAAAATGCGATATATTCACACAGTAGAATACAATGCAGCATAAAATGAGTAATCTACAACTACACACAAAAAATATGAATGCATCTCATAAATATAACATTGTAAGAAAACAATCAGATAAAATAGTACATGCAGTACAATTCAACATCTCAGGACAAAATCAGGTAATGTTAGAGGTTAAAGCAATAGCTACTTTTGAGTTATTCAATGGAAAGAGGCACAAAGAAGACTTCTGGGTTCTGGCAACATCTGTTAATCATGGCGGTGTTCTTTCTTATTTATTAACACTTTAATTTTTTTGAGAAGTTTTAAGGTTCTCAGCAAAATTGAGGGAAGCTACATGGAGTTCCCATTTAACCCCTGCCCTCACACATGCATAACCGCTTTCATTATCAATGTCCCCCAAAAGAATGCTACATTTCTTATAATTAATGACCTGCATTGACACATCATAACTATCCAAAGTCTATAGTTTACCTTAAGGTTCACTCTTGGGGCTGTACATTCTATGGGTCAGGCAAAAACATATTGACATGTGCCAATCATTACAGTATCATATAGAGATTACACAGGGGGACAATTTTTAACATAATTCCTGTTGAGTTCATTTTTTCAGCTGTTTTAGACTTAAATAGGCATGCTGATTTCAAAAATGCAGTTAGTTTCCTTCTATCATGTCAAGTTTTTTCTGTACATCTTATCTTAATGTGATCACTCTAGGCTAGATCGAGCCTGGATTGAAGGAAGCACTAGTGCTCTCTTATTGGTTGAGAGCAGACCTCACTCAAGTGGGGATGGGTGGGGGATGACCTTGGAGACCAGCGACAGGTTCATACTTTTCTAGGTTATTCAGTTACACATGAGACAGTGTGGTGAGAGGTTGTGTGCTGCTCTATATAGTGAATCATATTCCGAAGTGTAGTCTGAGTTCTTGTCTGTATACAAGGAGTTGACAGAATTTTTTTATTTACATACATACTTATTTCTTTTCCTTCAGATCATGTCTGCCTCTGCTATTTCTCGTTATAAGTGCCTAAACAACCCTGATTTGTTTTTTTATATCTGTGGCAGTTTCACCATTCCTGAAGGACAAACATCAGCGCATTTGTCAGGCAAGCCTATTTTGCATATTTTAAAGTAAAAGTTGGTGATAAAAATAAGTCTTGGGCCCCTCACAGGGTGTGCAAGCAGTGTGTCAAGAGTTTATGGATGTGGACTAAGGGAACACATGATAAACTGACATTTGGTATACCTATGGTTTGGCGAGAGCCCAGAGATAATTCAAGTGACTGTTACTTTTGTATAGTGAAAACGTCAGGATAGAACAAGAAAAATAAATGTAAAATAAAGTATCCTGGCCTACCATCAACTATACACCCAGTGCCTCATTCAGCTGAAATCCCAGTGCCAGTTTTCATTAAACTACCCTCTTTTGAAAAACAGGAGTATGATGAAGAACTAAGTGACAGCAATGATGAAGATTTTGAAATTGAAAATTACTCAGTTTGTAAGGGATTTGATCAGTGTGAGTTGAATGATTTGGCATGAGATTTTGGAACTACCAAAGAAGATTCAGGACTCCTAGCATCAAGAGTGCATGAGAAAAGCTTGCTTGTAAAAGAAGGGAAGGTATCCTACTTTTGATCAAGAGAAAAGTTCATTTCTGCAGTGCTCTTGAAGTGGCAGTGGCTTTGTGTATTGCCATATCATACATGGTTTAATGGAGGAATTGGGAATTTCAATCTAGAACACAATTGCATGGCGACTGTCCATCAATAGCTCAAAGCAGAGCTTGAAGTGTATCTTCCTCCACAATGGCAATTTATTTGGTGCTGTCCCAATTGGCCATTCAGTTCATTTTCATGAAGAATGTGAAGACATAAAGAGAGTCATTGATCTGTTGCAATACCACAAACACAATTGGATCATCTGTGTTGGCCTTCAGATTATCTGCTTTATTCTTGGTCAGCAATGCAGATACATCAAGTATCCCTGTTTTCTGTGTACGTAGGGCAGCAGAGCTCATGAGAAGCATTGGATGGAGTTGAATTGGCCTCCAAGATCTGACCTCAAACTTGGTGATCCAAAAATTCTCCATGAGCCACTTGTTGACAGAAAGAATATTATATTCCCACCTCTGCACATAAAACTGGGTCTCTTGAAAAAATTTGTTAAAGCTTTGCCAACTGAAGGAGGCTGTTTCAAGTATCTCATTTTGGTATTTCCTAGCCTGTTGTTTGAAAAGATAAAATACCTTAATATGTATGTTTGGCAGCAGAACTTTACTACTTGTACACAACTTGACTTACAGTAACAATATACAGCCTTTAAATGAATACAATAACTGTAAATAAACAGTATATTCAGGTAATTTTTCCTTTATTTTCCTTTGTATGTACATTTTGCATGATTTTTGGGACAAAGGAAAGGTACTCTGTACCTTAAAAAGTTGACATGATAGAGAAAAACTGAGGTCATTTTTGGATTCAGATGCCAAAAGTCGTCAAAAACAAGTGTAAGATCTAACTCATCAAAAATTGTGTTCCCCAGTGTTATTAATGACCTAAAAACATTCCAGGCTCATCTTTTTTTTTTTTTTTTTTTTTTTTTGAGTTTGGCAGTCTTCCCTCTTCTTGTATCTTTTGGAATAGTCTGAGGAGGATAGGAGTTAGTTCTTTCCTAAATGTTTTGTAGAATTCACTTGTGAAGCCATCCGGTCCAGGGCTTTTGTGTGCTGGGAGTTTTTTGATTACTGCTTCAATTTCACTAGCTGTTTGTTATTGGTCTATTCAGACTTTCTGCTTCTTCTTGATTCAGTTTGGGAAGACTATAGGTTTCCAGGAATTTGTCCATTTCCTCTAGATTGTCCAATTTCTTGCCATACAGTTGTTCGTAATAATTTCTTATAATCCTTTGTATTTCTGTGGTATCAGTTGTGATTTCTCCTCTTTCATTTCTGATTTTATTTATTTCGGTCCTCTCTCTTTTTTTCTTGATGAGCCTGGTTAAAGGCTTGTAAATTTTGTTTATCTTCTCAAAGAACCAGCTCCTACTTTTGTTGATCTTTTGAATTGTTAGTTTAGACTCTATGTCATTTAATTCTGCCCTGATCTTGATGATTTCCTTTCTTCTACTTGATCTGGGCATTGCTTGTTGTTCTTCCTCTAGTTGTTGTAGCTGTAGGGTTAAATTTTTTATTAGAGATTCTTCTAGCTTTTTTAGGTCGGCCTGTATTGCTATGAACTTTCCTCTCAGGACTGCTTTTGCTGTATCCCATAGGTTTTGGGTTGTTGTGTGTTCATTATCATTAGTTTCCAGAAACTTTTTGATTTCTTCCTTGATGTCATTGTTAACCCATTAATTATTTAATAGCATGTTGTTCATTCTCCATGAGTTTGAATGTTTTTGAGTTTTTTCCTTGAGGTTGATTTCCAATTTTAAGCCATTGTGATCTGAGAAGATGCTTGATATAATTTCAATTTTCTTGAATTTGTTAAGGCTTGTTTTGTGTCCTACCATGTGGTCTATCTTTGAAAATGTTCCATGTGCACTTGAGAAGTATGTATATTTTGCTTCTTTGGGATAAAAACTTCTATATATATTGACTAAGTCCATTTGATCTAGGGTGTTATTCAGTGCCTCAATATCTTTGGTGTTTCTTTGCTTCGAAGATCTGTCCATTGTTGACAATGGGGTGTTAAAGTCCCCTACGATGAGTGTGTTGCTGTCTATATCTTTCTTGGAGTCTTTCAAAATTTTCCTTATATATTTGGGTGCTCCTAAGTTGGGTGCATATATATTTATAAGGGTTATATCTTCTTGATGGATTTTTCCCTTAAGTATTATGAAATGCCCTTCTTTGTCTCTTTTTATGGACTTTGCTGTGAAATCTGTTTTGTCTGATATAAGTATTGCTACCCCAGCTTTTTTTTCATGTCCATTTGCTTGAAATACTTTTTTCCATCCCTTTACTTTCAGTCTGTGTAGATCTTTTGTTCTAAGGTGGGTCTCTTGTAGACAGCATATATGTGGGTCATTCTTTCTAATCCATTCAGCTACCCTATGTGTTTTAATTGGAGCGTTTAATCCATTTACATTTAAGGTTATTACTGATAAGTACTTATTCATTGTCATTTTCCCCCTTTGTACTCGTGTTCTTCTCTGTCTCTCTCTGTTTCTTTATCTTCTTAGAGCAGACCCTTTAGCATCTCTTGCATTGCTGGTTTGGTGGAGATGTATTCTGTTAGCCTTCTTTTGTCTTGGAAGCTCCTTATTTCACCCTCCATTTTGAATGAGAGCTTTGCTGGGTATAGTATTCTAGGTTGTAGGCCTTTGTTTTTCATTGCTTGGAATATTTTTTGCCATTCCCTTCTGGCTTGTAGTGTTTCTGCTGAGAAATCTGAGGATAGCCTTATTGGAGCTCCCTTGTATGTTATTAGTTGTTTCTCTCTTGCTGCTTTTAGGATTCTCTCTTTGTCTTCGAATGTTGCCATTTTAATTATGATGTGTCTTGAGGTGGGCCTGTTGGGATTCATCTTCATTTGGACCCTCTGTGCTTCCTGGACTTGCGTGACTCTTTCTCTCGTCATGTTAGGGAAGTTTTCTGTCATTAGTTTTTCAAAGAGGTTTTCTATCCCTTGCTCTTCTCCTTCTCCTTCTGGAATTCCTATGATACGGATATTATTACATTTCATGTTGTCCTGCAGCTGTCTTAGAACCTCTTCAGTCTTGTTCAGTCTTTTTTCATTTTGTTGCATTGTCTGGGAGTTTTTGTCTACATTGTCCTCCAGCTCGCTGATCCGATCTTCTGCTTCCTCTAGCCTGCTTTTAATTCCTTCTACTGTGTTCTTCAATTCAGAGACCGTATTCTTCATTTCCTCCTGGCTCTTATTGATAGCTTCTATGTCCTTTTTGATGCTGGTATAATTCTCAGTAAGTTCCTTGTAGTTCTTCTGGAGTTCACTGTAGTTTTTCTGGAGTTCTTTGTAGTTTCTGCTGAGCTCATTGAGCTTTTCCATAATAAATGTTTTCAATTCCATATCTGATAGTTTGCTCCCCTCTATTTCATTTAGCACTCTTTCTGGGGACTCTACCTTTCCTTTCGATGGGGGGTTGTTTCTCTGTCTCCCCATTTTTGTGACTCCTATTTTTTATTGGTGCTTCTTAGAATGATCTGCACTTCCTGGATCTGCCTCTGGTGGCGTCAGATCATGTACCAGTCTGGCCCTAGGCAGCCTGTTGGAGGCTTCCAGGGATCTACTGCTGTTGTCTGTCTTCTTTAGTTGTTAATCTATTCAATCTGTGATTAACTGTCAGGCTTAAGGACTATGGGTGTGTCAGCTTAATTCCTGTAGGCAGGGCTTTTCTTCCCCTCAGGCTGACGCCACTTGGAGGGGAATGGTCTACCCGCAGTACTGGGGATGAGTCAGCACCGGGACCCAGCCGGCCGCCCCCCCCAGTTCTCCCCGCAAAGCCACCACGCCAAACTCTCCCCAAGTGTCCCCAGTCCTCCCTGCCCTCCCCCCGCCCGAGCCCAGTGTAAGTGGGGGCCAAAATATTTTCGTATGTGATCCACTTAACGGTTCTTTTTCTCCTGCTGTTTCTCTCCGGCTAGCAAGAAACCCTGTGGCTTTTTGCTTTTCACAGCTGATACTGTTTTACTTTCCACTCTGTTGCTGTAGGCTGGGGAGCCCGGCTGGGGGTTTAGACCCTGCCCTTCTCAGGGGGAATCCCCGGCTGCTGAGCTGTTTCTCAGTCCCTTCAGCTGCCACCCGTGTTAGCTCAGCCAGCCCCTTCCTCATCTCCACACTCCCTACCGGTCACGTTGTGATGTAGCGGCCTTTTCTGTCTCTCCGTGGTTATAAGACTTCTTTCCAGCTAGCGTTTGGTTGGTTATTCCAGATGATTTCTCCAAAATTAACTTGTAAACCCAGACTGGTCCTGGGAAGAGGTTAGTGTAGCTTCTATTTACTCCTCCGCCATCTTGGATCTCTCTAGGCTCATCTTTCATCCCTCCTCTTTCTTAAGCCCTAAGCACCATTGGGCTTTTTACTACCTCCATAATGTTTCCTTTTCCAGAATCTTAAATAGTTAGGATCATATATGTAGCCTTTTTAGATTGGCTTCTTTCATGTAGTAACATGCAGTTAGGTTCCTTCATGGTTTTTCATGGATTGATAGTTAATTTCTTTTAGCACTGAATAATATTCCATTGGCTGGTTCTAATATAGTTTATTTATATATTTATTCACCTGTTGAAGAACATTTCAGTTTCTTCTAAGTTTTGGCAATTATAAATAAAGCTTCTATAACCATCCCTATATAAGGTTTTGTGTGGACATGTTTAAAACTCTTTTTGATAGATATCAAGGAATATGATTGCTGGATCATATGGTAAGGAGCATATTTAGTTTTGTAAGAAACCACAAAATTCTCTTCCAAATTAGTCGGACCAGTTTGCATCTCCATGAGAAACGAAGGAGAATTCCAGTTGATCCACATCCATGTGGAACTTGTTGTCAGTGTTACATATTTTGGCTATTGAGAGAGCTGTGTTGTGGTGATTTGGTGTTCTAATTTGCATTTTCCTGGTGAGGTATTATGATGAGAATTTCTATCTGTTTATTTCCTATATATTCGTTGCTGAGGTGCTGTTAAAGTCTTTAGCCCAATTTTTAATGAGAGTGTTGGTTTTCTTTTGTATATTTTGGATAATAAAGATGTGTCTTTTGCATATATTTTTTCCCAGTCCATTACTAGCCTTCTCATTCTCTTGAAATTGTTTTCCACAGATCAGAAGCTTATAACTTTAATGAAATTCAGCTAATCAGTCTTTCATGGATCATGCCTTTGGTATTATATCTAAAAATTCATTACCATCCTCAAGGCCACTTAGGTGTAACCTATGTTACCTTCTAGGAGTTTTATAATACATTTTGGCCCATGATTCATGCTGAGTTACCTTTTGTGATGGTGGCAGATTCTGTGTCAAGATTTTCTTTTTTCTTTTTTAAGATTTTCATTTATTTATTTTTAGAGAGAAGGGGGAAGAGGAGGAAAGAGAGGGAGAGAGTCTTTGTTGTGGGAGAGAAACAGATTGGTTGCCTCTCACATGCCCCCAATTGGGGACCCGGTTCACAATGCAGGCATGGGTCCTGACTGGGAATTGAACCGGCAACCCTTGCTTCTGCAGACCAGTGCCCCATCTACTGAACCACACCAGCCAAGGCAAGATTAACATTTTTTTTGCATGTAGATGTCAATTGTTTCTATATTATTTGTTGAAAAGATTGTCCTTGCTCCTGTGTTTTGCCTGTACTCCTTTTTCAAAGATCAGTTGACTACATTTAGGTGGATCTATTTCTGGGAACTCTATTCTATTCCATTGATCAATATATTTGTTAACTCGTACACCAACACTCCACTATCTTGATTGCTATAGCTTTATAGTAAGCCTTGAATTGGGGTAGCATCAGTCCTCCAAGTTTGTTCTTCAGTCAAAAATATTGATGGAAATTACTAACTAGACACAAGTTACACTCCCCCTCCCACAGTTAAGAGCTACTTCAGTCTGGAAGGCAGCGCTGGTGAGGATGGATGCAGTCCTGTTGCATCTTTACACTTCCCAAGCTCTCCTTTCTTCTTACTGCTTAGCTGACTGCTCTTTCCCAGATACAGTGAGGAAATTGAGAGGGTATGAATGAGATGCAATGAGTTATAGAGCACTGTGGGCCAGGAAGGTGGCAAAGCTGACCCTTCCTTAGGCTCTAAGTATCATGTGATATTCCAGCCATATTAGTCTGCCGGAATCACCTTGGGTCTCAGGAAATCTCAATTTTTATGGGGCCCTACGTGACTCCAAGCTGATTCTCTCACCTATGTGTCAATCATTGTCAAAGTAATCTTTTTTTCTAATATCCTGGAAATATTTTCTCTGCTTTCACCATCTTTCTATAGTCTCTAAGTAATTTACGGGGTTCTGAAGTCATAAACTGTTCTCCTCATTTCCTGTAATAGGTTCCAGATACATAAGGTGGTGTTTGGGATTGTATCATATTAGCTTTAATATCCTGGTCTCTATTGTGTGAGAAACTCATCGGAAATGGAAGCAGAGGTAATCCTATACTGGTATCCTGTCAGGTAAAGGTCAGTGTGTATATGTACTCCACTAAAAACTTTGTGATTACACTCTTAATACTGGTTACATGAGTAACATTGAACAGAATTGCAGCACCAAGGATAACGTTTTCTTTTTTATGTAATTTTGGACATTTTAAATTATTTTTGCGCCATTAGCACCTATTATTCTAAACATCATTATCATCACCAAATATATTTTTAAATTAAAATAAGTAAAGAGATAAAAAATATAAGCACAATGCTCATGTTAGGATCTCCCACACTCTGCACTTGCTTGGTGAAAAACTGCAGAACTCGGCAATACATTTCTTGGATTTTCATGGGCACCACTGAGCACTGGAAATTAACAGCATTTTCTTCTCCCCCTGTTCGGTGGCCATAACTTTCTCCCTCTATTGAATATCTTGCCTTCTTCACGTGTTATTCTCCTTCACTAGTTCCCACAATTGCCTTTCACATTTTGCCCCCTTTTAGGTATGTCAGCCATTCTGTAATCACTTTATTGGTTAGACATTGATTGAGATTCATAATGACTCAGTATTGCTCAGTGGTTTCCCATCTCAGGCCTCGGTATCGAAGGCCAGGAGACTCAGCAAGATGATGACGATGGAAACAGATTTGGATGTGTCAAGCACCATTAAAAGCACTTGATTTATACAATTGAGTTGATTATCACAACAAACCTATGAGGACATATTAGACTATTTTCATTGCATAGAGGCACAGAGTGATGAGATACCTTGCCAAAGATCATAGAGATATTAAAAGAAAGAGATTCCCAGCAAGTATGCAGGCAGTCTTGGTACAGAATACTTGCTTTTCACATGGGTGCTCTACTACTCCTGATTATAGGAGCATTTTGTAAATCTCTTTTTCCTAACAGTAGAGGGACTTGTAATGAGTATTTAATTCAGCACCCCTGAAGGTTAGCATACTTCTCTGATCAATATCTCTCTAAAATTGTCTATGTAAATATGCCAAGGTGAAAAAGAGGCAAATACATCAGTGAATCAGCATTTTCTGATTCTTATGGGATAGGATGATCAATTTCAAAGCACATGACTAACAACACATGTAGATTTTTTTTTTAATTGCACAAAGCAGATTTATTTAATATCCTTTCAGGTCTCATGTTATATCAGCAAAACAGCTTGCATAAGGTTTGAAGAGAGTATAAGATAATTTCAACTGAGAACACCTGCCAGGGATGGTCACCTCTTTTCTCCAAGAGCTTGTGTTAAGCTTGCAGGAGATATTCAACATTTTCTTCCGTATTTGTGAAATATTTTCATATATTTTAACAGCTATTGCATGTACCTATAATTTTAGCAATAATCTGACTTGAAAAATGTCTTCAAAATTTTTCAAACATTAAATATGGCCTTTATTTAATTAATGATGGAATCATTAATGAAATATACTTTAAGTACTTTTGTTCTAGTTATATTTTGAGTTTTTTAATAAATACAATTATTCTGCTGTGGTTTCCTTGAGTTTATATTTCACTCATTCATTCTTTATTACTGGACGCAACTCTGTTCAAACAAACATCAGTGAGTGAATTGATAACTTTGTCTAAACTCAGTTTTAGTTCGTGTGATGGTGGTAGTTATGTTGTTCTATCTGGTTGATTCAGGGGACAGTTAAAGTGGAGCTTTAGAGCTGGCTGTTTTTCTCCTGTTGCCTGTCTTGGAGAATTAATTTATTATCTCTCAGTGTTAGTTTCTTCATTTATAACTTGGAGGAAAAATTCTACCTTCAAAGGTTGTTTTAATTATTAGAAATCTAGTTAAAATGTACTTCATAACACAAACACATAACAGAAATAAATGAGGAAAACATTGAAACAATCACAACAATCATCATTATTATCATCACTATTGTTTCAAATGAATTTCTTTGTTATACTGTAAATACAAAAGCCCTGGTTCCATAAAAAATAATGATGCAAAAGGTAGTTATTCCATGTTAGAGTTCTAAACATATGTTCCGTATCATTTCAAAAGTGTGAGAACAGTGGGCCATTCCTCATAGTAACAGTTAGGTAATGCCTGAAAAAATTAGAAAAATGACCAGAAAATATTGATACTGAGTAGAAAATGTTAAATAAAGCATCATCTGGATGAAATACAGTTTTGTTTCCATTAAGATGGTTTGTGTGAGTTAAGCACAGCCCTTAAGACAGTGAAAGGTGAGATTTGATTATCTCTTTAAATTGCAAAGTAAAATGAAAATATTGTACAGGTTAATTTTACATGGATGCAATTGACTTGCACATAGAGTTATAAAATGCAGCCAAGCTAGAATGTTTTATTTAGCATCTTGAAGCCCTTCAGGGACATTTAAGTTTTTCATGCCACACAGTCAGTTAATGATGATCTAAATCCTCAGACTCTACATTTTACATTTGGCACTGTCCCTTTAAGTATACTTTAATATAAATTATTATTACTAAGAAACGAGGGGGTATAAGGAAACTAAATGGTAATGGAAAAAGTACAATAAAAAATTTAAAGAGAAAATGCTGTTTATATTTCAAAATATCCTAAGTGAAGATATCAAGGCTTGCTGATAGGAATGCATATTCATGATTTTTTAAATTTAAGTTAGTAATGTCAATTACTTACCTATTTGTGAGATTAGGTATCTCTAAAATCAAACATAACTTTTGCAATGATACTTACACCTAATACAAACCACTTAAAGAATTTTGTATTTAAAAGCAAAAGTCAAGAACCCATAGATTATTCCTTCTCACTTTCCTTGTTTTATTGGTCAGAGGCACTGGTGACGTTATAAATAGCTACCTTTGTCTCTTTAAAAAACTCTCCAACTTTATGAGCATTGAACTCATGTTTCTCCTGCTGAAAATCAGTACATACTTACCTGTTAAAATAAGAAACCTTGCCTACTGGTCAAATGAAAAGATCATGTGCTTTTAAACTATTACATTATATGCCAAACCCTTACATCAAGATGAAACTCTAATCACAATACAGATATTTGTAAAAATCATTACTGGGAATTCATGATTCATTTTGGGGAACACTGGGTAAATATTTTATTTAAAAGAAAAATTCCACTTCTAATCACACATACATAATTATCTTTTCAAACAAAATATTCAATTTTAAATTTTTTAAATTATTTACAATAACTATACTCTTAAAACAACTGATTTGGTTTAAACTATTACATCTATAGGCAATATAAGTATAGTGCCTAATTAAAAACACAATAAGCACTGACTGGTGTGACTCAGTGGATTCGGTGCCGTTACGCAAACCGAAAGGCTGTAGGTTCAATTCCCAGTCAGGGCACATGCCTGGGTTGTGGGCCGGGTCCCAAGCTGAGGGTGTGTGAGAGGCAACTGATCACTATTCTCTTGCACATGGATATTTCTCTCCCTCTCTTTCTCCCTGTCTTCCTACCTTTCCAAAAACAAATAAATAAAATCTTTAAAATATAAAAAATAAAAACACAACAAAATAAAATTATAGCGTAATAACTTTTATTCCCTTTCTCAGAAGAAAGGATGATTATTATCTATCTTCAATAATTCCTTTTTAAAAATTAACTACATTTCAAGAATCTCCATTTATGTAAAATTTTGTGTTAGTTCTATATTATTCCCATTATTGGGTATACTAACAATAGTTCCAATTATTTTATAATATCATAGTATTTTACTTTCTTAAGTTTTTATTTCTATGTCTATGTGATTGTAATTACATTACTTTACCAGCTGAGTTTATCATGGATAATAATGGCAGCATCTCTTACATATAAAAACTGCTACGCAGAAATATATAGGTTGCAAAGCCAACTGAAAATAAATGCTCAGAAATGGGGATAAAAGTTTCTTTTTTATTCTTAATGGTAGTATGAAAACACTCTGGATGAAAACTTGTAGGTATAAAGTCAACATAATAATATCGTTAAGAGACATTTCTTGCCCTTTCTTAAACAAAAATATTCCATTAATTAACAAATCCTTATATATAACTAAAGATTTTCAACACAGATATCTTTTTTTCCCTTTTGTGAGGTCTTATCCCAAACCATTGAAGTGAGTACCTTTATTTCTTGTGGCCTTTTAAATATTTTCATTAATTTTACTTTTTATGGATTCTGGGATCTTCTTATTTTAATTGTGTGTTCTATTGTTAAGAAATTACTTTCACTTATAACAAACTGCTTTTTTAATATTACAAAGAAGGCTCTGAGGAGCAAGAGACAAGTTTGCACATTACCGTTGGTTGAAAAGTATTATGATGGGCAGATTTCTCAGATGGGTAGACGATTTTCTATAAAAGTATCAACTTTTCATGTTCTACAGTCAGCTTTCAGAAGAATGGATAGCAAAAAGTATCCACAATCCCCAAACAAACAGCAGACAGGGATTTCTAGAGGAAGGTACTCATTTTTTCTGCAATTATTATTTATCTCAATGAAAGGAATTACAGCAGTGTCATTCTCTGAGAAAGAGCTTAGATTTATATGTAAAACACAAAGCTTGAAGACAAAAGACCTGATGGCTTTCCTTGGCCTTTGATAAGAGCTGTCAAAAGTCAGTACTAGAGCAGGACTGCTTATCTCAGAAGTTGAGGACATAACACATTGAGGTTAAGAGTCTGGCTTCTGGACTGGTCACTTGGCTTTGCTCTGGAACCACAGAGGAAACTTGTATCTCTTGCCAGGAAATACTAATAATGACGTCATGTGCAAGCTAAAACAGCCTTGGAGATACAGTTAGCTTCTTCGATTTTTACATGAAGACAGATTTAAGTTACTTGCCTCAATTATTTGGTGAATTAATGACAAGGTGAAATCTAGAAATATGGTCAGTATTACTCCATAAAATGTCACTTGTTTTGATCAAAGGTCCAAGAAAGACTGAGTGGAGAGAGAGAATGAGGATCATATATTTTTCTTAATATAAAAATCCAGAAAGGATGCCCACCAAGTTTGCAGGATGACAATAGTTGCTTTTATACCCATTTATTTTTTGGGAAATGCCTGTGAGGCTTCTATAACCAGTTTGGCACTGTGATAGGAGTTGAAGACAAATAATTAAATCAAATCCTTGACTTTGATCTCTTCATTGATAAAGTTGCTATTATAGATAGAAGGGGACTTTGTAATGGGTTTACATAGAAGCAGAAGACCATAATTAAGTTTTCTTTGGAAAATTGAGAATTTGCACTAGATTGTCTACATGGGGCGTACTGGAAAGAGCATTAATTTATACACATACTTGGGGTAGAAGACAAACAGATGAGTACTTTGTCTTTTAATGCTTCAGACCCCATAAAAAATTCAACATTAGTGCTACAATGTTATTCAAAATGAGTTTAAATATTTTTCTTAAAATCATAAAATGTATAACTGGTAAAATTACAAATAGAACCCAGATAATCTGACCATTAGCTCTATTCTATTCCTGAAACATTATTCTGATATCAGGATGGTGTTAATGTCTTTCTGTGTATTTTCTTTTTGTATAACAAAATCATAATAAATTTTAGTAAATTAGAGCAATATGATTCAATAATATTTTCCACTTATTTAGGGTATATTTTACCAGAATTTTGTGCTAAGTGCTTTTTAGTGATTATTTCATTGAATTATTAAAATGGCCATAAAAATACTCAAAACTTTTTCCAAATGACAATTCAGAGAGTTTAGGTTTATGAGATGTATGTATGTTTTCTAGTTGCCTAGCTTTGCCTGGTAGAATTGAGGTTTCAGTTTTGATCATTTTGAAGCCAAACTCTATGCTTAAAAATAGCAACTATGCAATTAGTTCAGTCCTTTCAGGTGTAAACTGCTAGTATCGTCTATAAATGTCATACCCACTGAAAACATTGCAAAACACCCCTCTACGTGCCATCTTTCACACAAATGACTAGCTGTGTATAGCAGGAAAGTTACTAAGTGAGACGAATAAAGAACAGAGCAGAAGGCAAAAAATGAATTCACAGCCTCAGCCATCGAGAATGCTGTGTCAGAGAAGACAGAAGGCAGGAAAGGAGGAAGACCCTGGAAGCTCCGCCAATGTCCGGGAATGCTTTTGTTCATGTCATGGAGGGGCGTTTTAGCTACAGATAGTGCTCACTGCAGAGTAGACTACGCCAGGGAGAATGCTGAATTTATTTCCATGTATCTAACTGGTTTCTATATGGTAGTGCTCAATAATTTAAAAAAAAAAAAAAAAAAATAGGCCTTGACAATAAAAGGTGAGTTAATGGAAGATTCATGTTGTTGTGAGACTTCGTTTTTTTCAAGAGGGAAATAGGGAAACCTAATTTCAGTATTGTTGACACGTTTGGGGGCAGTTTTGGCGTTTGACAAGGAACTTTATTTTGATTGCCATACCTTATCACAAAAAAAGGGAGTTCACAGAGCAAAACAGCTCCCAAATCTCTCTCTTTCTTCAAGTGTCTAGTCTAGCAGAAAACATAGCCCGTGTGTTATCATTGCTAAAGATTTTTTGACTTAATATTTTATAGTCTGCCTGAAGAAAAGTAAGCCTAAGTCTTGGAGACACATGATTTTACATTTTCAGTCCTGCTTTCTTTGCCAGTAATGGTTCTTTCTCACTTTGTTTCATGTAGGTGCATCTGCACCGAACCTTATATATAGAGAAGGGAAGACTTTCTAACATTAACCACCTGCTTAAAGCCAACGACAGGCGAGATGCAAAGGAATAGATTCAAGGTCTACATCTTTACAAACATATTCACAGCTATTAATGCATATGTCCCTCAATTTACCCTGTAACGCAGGGCATTAGGTGATGAGAAAACATGATGGTAAGGCTATCTCTCTGCAGGTATCTGCTCATTGTTAGAATAAGCAATGAGGAAGGCCATGCTTGGTCCCAGTCTCAGCATTAACTTGTAGTTTTTTACAGATAGAGGTCACTGTCTTATCATGATATCCCCAGCCTCTGCACGCATGCAGACACACACGCGCGTGTGCGCACACACACACACGCAATTCTTAAACAAGGGCAATGCAAGAGTATAACAAGTCAGTAAAATCTAATTTGACTCGGACATGACCCTAAAATCTAACAACGACAATGGCAAAAAACAAAGAAACAAAGAAAAAACCCGCCTCAATAAAAATCATTTAGCCACTAAACACTCCTAAATATTTTATAAGTATATTTCAAATCTTCTTTACAACATCCTCACAAGGACACTGTTCGTATCATCAACTTATACTAAGTAATTTACCTAATACAGATTGCTGGTAGTGGCATAACCAGCTTGAAATTAAAATTTGACAATTTACAGACCCGTGTCCTTCTACCCTGCACCATGCTGCATATAGGAATGCCAAATCTGCTAATGGCGTCTACAATGACTCCATCTGATAATGAATCACCAAAGGGCTGTAGATTCTAATCTAAATATTTCATAAATCCATCTCTACTTCCTTGCTCTATATTACCATTGTCCTTTCCCTAGACTCCTGCCTCAGTTTGCCCTTCTGTTCATCTTCCAGAGAGGGGGTCCATTTCCTACATTGAAATCAAAAGAATTTTCCTTAAATGTATACCTTATAAGGCCCTTTTTTAACTTTCTCTCTAGCCTCATAATCAATTCAAAGCTGGCCATTGTGTTGTCTGTGGAAACTAGGTTCTTCCTTAGGATCAAGAGAAAAGCATTCCAAGGACCCATGCATGGGGGATTTTGGTGTGGCAAGATGGTTTATTCATGCAGAGGACAGTCCCTGAATTCCAATTATCCATCACTCTCCTCTCCATCTTGCCCCGGAAAAAGCCCAACTCTGCCCTCAGCAAGGCCAAAACAAATGCTAAGGTCTAGGGTTCCCACTTCATATTGAAGCTTAGTCCTTTGGCACCAAAGCCATCTGCTGCTGGCCCCTGTAGCCGCTAGACCCTCATTGTGTGTGCTCCCAGGTGACAGAGTTCATGAACAAATGGGGTGAGTGCGTCACCAGGTTGGGGAGAGTGAGAGTGAGCTTCTCTTTTCCTCTGGGATTATATTAGCTTGGGTTTGAGTTGGACCAGGTGCTTTTGCAAAAGAACCAATCAACTTCCCAAGTTTTCTCAGGTTTTTCATAGGTTTACACTCCCTTGTTAGACTAACAGGCCTCTTTGGTCATGCACCTTCCAGTGTGCCCCTCAACAATCCAGTAATGAATGGGGGAAGGGAGCAGTGTTTCTCTCATTGGCTGAGCAATGCTGTGATCCTTTGGTGTGTGAAGCTATAGCTTCTAGGTGAAGCAAAACAGGCTTATGCTCCCCAGTTTATGAAGCTCGAAATCTAATTCCCTTTGTCCCTCTTTGTCATTAATAATTAGCTAACTATCTATAGTAAC
Organism: Furipterus horrens; assembly: GCF_987537825.1. Classification (NCBI taxonomy): domain Eukaryota; kingdom Metazoa; phylum Chordata; class Mammalia; order Chiroptera; family Furipteridae; genus Furipterus; species Furipterus horrens. The sequence continues at coordinate 196,815,049 of NW_028327173.1, read as the reverse complement.
AACAGCAGTACATAAGGCCCTTCACCATCTGCCTCTGGCTCATCCCAACAGTTTGATTGATCTCTACATGCAACTGCCCTCCCCTTCATTTCAGCAAACTCTACATTCCATTGCGACCTAAATATGCCATGCTCTTGCTCATCTCTAAGTGTGAACACATGTACAATCCTTTGTCAAAGTCACTCTTTCTCCATTTATTCCCTGAGTTAATAATATCACTTACCCTTCAGGGTTTGGTTCTGCCATTTCTTCCTCCTTGAAGCCTTCCCTGAGTGCCGTTCTTCAAAGGCCTTCCATAGCATGCAACTCTATCAGAGGCAGCACTTATGACCCAGAGACGTTCTAATTTTCTTATGTGTTCTCTTGGAGCATCTTTGAGTTTAGGTGGCTTCACTAACACAACAAAGCCATTAACTAGCAGAACCATAATTCAGATCCAGTTCCACCCTCTCTCAGATGCTTGAATATAATTTCTTGTTGATTAACAATCCAGTATGTTAGCTTCCTTATAACTTGTAGTTAAAAATATAGATGAAGAAATTTTCCTATGTGTTCTTTCTATTCTCTCTTGTATTTGCTACATCTTTCATCACCATAATCACCCAAATAATTTGGGTAATTACACTACAGTATCCTGTTAACTTCCCACTGTTTCAACTGATACATATACACCTTGTTTTGTGCTGGTCTCAGCCTATCAATAACTAATGTCGTGGCTGGACAGGCCCTTGTGGTTCTTATTATGATTGCAAAATGCCCTCAGCAATAACCATCAGGAAACTTTGAAAAAAAGAAAAATTTTATTGCTCACAGTCTTGGAAAGCACCTGGCATACCTAGTGCCACACAGGAAGGTCACAGGTGGAGAAGGAAAAAGAGAGGGTGCTGGCCTGGGGTTCTGTTTTAATTGGGGTAGATTGTAGGGGCCTGGGATTCACCAGTTCATGTTTTATTGGTGAATTTAAAACACAGGGGCAGGAATTTAAAGGACTGGAAATAAAAAAAAACAAGTAACTTAAATGGTCAGATAACAAAATTAACAAACATTGTTTAAACAATGTGGGGGTGGCTTGTAGCCTGACTCTTCAGCTAGTCCTGTGGCTTCCAGACAGCCAGCTTTGAAGGGGACGCCGCTTTGAAATAACTGCACCCACAATCAAAGTTGAAATCAGGCACTTGCATTTAAAAAAAAAAAAGACAAACAACTGTCGGGGCTTACATGACACATCTAAAATCTTCAGGTTTAAATAGACTAGAACACTGGTTCCCAAGTCTGCTGCATTTTGATATTGCCTGAGGAGCTTTTAAATAAAATATTGATACCTGGTTTCCACCCCCAGAAGTTCTGATTTATTTGTTATGTTGCATTGCCTAGGCAGCAGAATTTTTTCAAAGTCTGTGAGATCATTCTAACATGCTGTAGCATTTGAAAACTACTGCTTCTGAAAAGCTCTAGTGCACAACCTGTTCTCAAAGATGAGGCAGTTAAAGTGTAGAGATTAAGTGACTTGGCTAAGGTTAAATTATGCCATTCGTGTGAGTAGTTAGTCACATGTAATTGATTCCTAAATTGAAGGTTGGCTGTCCATGCAAATAAAATTAGGTAGGGTTGCAAGAGTGTCTCATCTGCAATGCTGCTACATGGAAAGAAGGAGAACAGCCATCTCTTTGCCAGGATGCCACAACTCTTCACTGCTGATCACTAAAATAGCTGTACTTTCCACTGGTATCATGCTTATGATAAATATTTTTACATCTATGTCATCAAGCGTGTTCCCTGAGTACACTTGTCAGGTACTTCTGGATCTGTTATGTAATTTTTCTATAATTTTGAGACAGTTTATTGCTAATCTAACTTGTTAAAATTGTAACCAGTATAAGCAGTGACTTTGAATTTTAGGCTAATAAATATGATTTTAAAAAAATAGGTAGGAGATGTTATTCTAGACATAAATATAATTCATAAGATGAAAAGGAGGGGCTTTGGAATCAGCCAGTGTTGCCTTTAAGTCTTGACCTGTGAACACATGAGCTGTATGACATTTGGACAAGTCATTTGATTTTTCTGAATTTCTGTCCCCAAAGAGAAGATAATGATTATCCTATCTATGGTAGTAAATATTAGCCCTTATAAATTTATGATACATATGTAAAGGGCATTTGATGATACAAAAGAGGAAGTGGTTACTATGATATGGCTCGAAGATACTTAGAAGAAGTTTTATGAAGGACGATACAATGTGATTGAGTTTTCAAGAGGACAATTGATATTTTGCAGAGTTTGTATTGCCATATTTTTCTAAGTGACGAAATTGAGAGACTAGAGAAGTTAAATCCCATATATGTGTATACATATAATCAACATATTTGTGGTTTTAGAATTGAGCTCTAATTAGACTCAGTCCTCTCTTCATAATATTCTTGTTTATTTAGGCTTAGCACTCAAAATGGCACAAACATCCTTATATCCAACCCTCCAACAATGCTAAAATTATTAGCTAGACAAGATTCTTTCCCAATTTGGGTTGAAAAAATTTCACAAACTAAACACATCCAAATGGTGCCAACTCCTCTGGATGAAACTTCAGGCTATGAGACTCCTGGGAACTGGAGTCACTCCCTGGAAACAAAGCAGAGATAAGACTGAAATGTCGATTAATAAAACATTTGCTCTGAGCAGACCTTTCTGAAAAAGGGCAACAAGTGCAGGTTGCCCTAGGTGCATGTTTTTGAACTCTAAAGAACAAGTCTAAGTCAACTTTTTCTTTTTCCCAGAGTCTAAGAGTCATAACATTATCTTCCTAGATGATGAGGAAAGAATTTTGGTGGGTCTGCAAGTTCTTCAGTAGTATAATCTTGGACGATTCTCCTAAATCTTCATGCCATGGTTTCTTTATTTGCAAAATGGATGGGTACCAGCTATTTTGTAGGGTCAGTATAAGGACTGAATACAGGAAAGCATGCAAAATATTTCATAAAGTTCTGTATTGTATCAGTAATCCTTCTCTCACCCAAAGTATTGGGTTGGCCAAAAAGTTCATTTCTTTTTTCAGAAGATGGCTCTAGTAGCACTTAGTTGTCTTTAACTTCATTTGAAACAATTTTGTTAGATCGTATTGTGACAGCTGTCATATCAGCATGCATTTTAAAAAAACTTATCACAATTGGTAAATCATTGTGTAGCCATTTTAACATTGAAGATGGAAGAAAATATGCAACATTTTCAGTATACTATGCTTTATTATTTCAAGAAAGGAAAACATGCAACTGAAACACAAAGAAAGATTTGTGCAGCATATGGAGAAGGTGCTGTGACTGAATGAATGGGTCAAAAGTGTTTCGCGACATTTGGTGCCGCAGATTTCTCACTGGACGATGCTACCCATTCAGGTAGACCACTTGCAGATGATAGTGATCAAATTGAGACATTAATTGAGAACAATCAATATTATACCATGTGGGAGATAGTCAACATACTCAAAATATCCAAATCAATAAAGTTATTGGTGAAAACGTAAAACGTGTCCTTTATTTTACATAAAAACATTAAATGAACTTTTTGGCCAACCCAATACAGCAGCTGGTTAGTACAGGGCAGATTGAAGACCGTAAACACTTCTTCAGAGCAAACATTTCTGCTCCAGTGAAACCCAGTGATACTGCATTCTGATCCATTTTTCACCCTGCCCTGGTATTGCAAGTGGTTAATGGAAATTCTTGGGTGCATGAAGTGATGGATGATTACCTAATTAAGAAGTCATTCTCTTTCATTCTTTCTAATCTCTCTGGGAAAAACATTATCTGCTTGATTTTATAGGCAAATTCATTGTTTCAGGGAAAATGGAAGCTAGCAAGGAAGACAAAGCAGATGGAAAGCAGTGAGGTTGCCAATCAAAAGTGTTTGGGAAATCTTTAAAAAGATCTAGAAAGTAGAAGAGATTTCTAATGAAATCCTGGGCTCCAATTTTCTGTTCTCAATCAGTAAACGCATTTCATTCTTTCATCAATTAAAGCCCATAAAAGCCTTGCTATTACTTCCCATCAGGTCTGCTTTTCCTCTCCTGGAAGAGGATCCCAGAGGGGAGAATAAAACAACAAAAAATTGCTTCTCAGAAACAGAGGATGGATGTGCTCGGAGAAATACCACTGGCAGCAAACTTTTCCCCTCACAGGGAAAAAAAAAAAAATCATTTCCTACATCTTTAGAATTTGAAACCAACTGTAAATCAGGTGATGGCAGAGGGCCTCAGGGGGAGAACAGAGAGCTTCATCGTTGCCTTGGCTGCCATTTGTTTAGCGGTGACCATCTCACTCCACAGCTCACTCTTCTTATTCTTCACTTTAATTTTTGAAATATAGGCACATTTACAAGTTAAGGATCAACACACATAACTCTACGTAGAAAAAGAGTAAAGCATCAGGAAATACTATCCCGAGACATGGTCTTTCTTGCTCTAACAGCCAAGTCATAGGTCAAATACCGGGAAGCCACTAAATATGGACCATTTTAGGTCTTTTTCTTTAAAGGCCAACCAGCAATCTAGGTTTGGAGAATGCAAGTGCAAATACAAATGCAAATGCAAATGCAAATATCTTAATAATATTTATAATTTTCCCTGCTCTCATCAATAAAAACCTCAGAAATGTCTGTGCCTAAATAGAACTAGTAAAGCTAACAAGGGGATCTTATAGCCGTTTTTATAATAGACAAGGAAACCAAGGTCAAATTAACTTATTGTCTTGGATGAACGACCAGTCGGGGCTATTCTTTTGGATTATATTGAAGGCCTTTGCCTTTTCATTATATTTGCATGTCAAATTTACTGGAATATGTTACTGTACTTTTCCCATGGTACCTTAAATTAGACCTGCAAAAGTTATTTAGAAAAAAAGAAGAGAAAAGTTGTTCCCATCACTGACACCGTGCAGTACATCTGAATTAAGACTCAACTTCCAAAAATATACTAAGGGGAACAACTGAAATATGGGGGAAATAACGGACTCCAAAATATTATTGTTATAGTGATTTATTTTGAAGACTTTTACTTTCCCACCTCCACCTTTTCTGATTCTAGATTAAATATATTTTTGATCAGAGCATACAAGGCCCTTGGTACCAGTACTTACTAAACTCAGATGACAAATATTCTTTTGTTTTCCCAGCCCAGCTGGAATCTAACCACTGGTGTAAAAGTATAGGTTTATTCTCTTCATAGCTGTTTCCTCAGTCATTGACCTGCCATCCACAAATGTCTCATTTCAAATGGCGAATGGCTTTATTACATGAGATGAATGGGGTGGGAAGGCAAGGACCAACTGCATGTTTTCTTTGAGTCAGGCAATGACTCAAGATGAGGGATTCCTTCACAGTGTCCTCCTTAACCTCGCAACAGATGAAACAGTTCACTACAAGAAAAAGAAGGAGGAGGAGGAGAAGGAGAAAAAGCAAAGGAGGGAGAAGAAATATCCTGAGGCACAAAAAGGCAAAATAATTACACATCACCAAATAGACAAAATATCCCTTTATTTCATTGATCCTATCCTGTTTTCTTTGGTGCAACACTTGAGACAGACTTCACCCTGATTTATCCTGCATCCATCAGAGTAGGCCTGGATTTATCAAATATCTAATGCAGCACCTAACATCACGGAGGCTATTTTTCACCATTAAGTCCAGGAATGGGACCCAGTTCTGTGAACAGAATGTACACAGACGCTCTAGAATGATTTTTTTAAAGCACATATCACCCAAGTTTTTTAACTCTCACAATGCCCTGTGTGCTATCTTCTTCTTCACTGTCTTTTCTGCCCCCTCTGCCCTAGTTAGTACTTCTCACTATTGAACTCCCAGACTCACCACACAGTGCCTTTTTCAGGAGCTGCACAGGCCCCAGGTTCTAACGTGTAACTCTCCATCTGGCCTGTCTTCTCCCAGCACACCAGCTGAAGCCTTCCCATTTCCCTCCTGAACAGTATCACCCTCACCCTTCCTAACTCCATCTGCACCAGCTGGCCTTTGTACTGATAAGGCTGTCACATACTAGGGGGCCTTAATCATAAGAACACACTGCATCTTACATTTTCAACTTTACATTATCCCCTCAAGTTATTTATTTAAGTTTGGCCTAAATTTATCAAAGACTTAGAAGGAAAGAGAGATGAGATACTTACCTTCTTAAAGAATTCTTTTACTATGTGCCATTGCAAATGTTAAGTTCCCCGTTCATATCATGTTTCTATCACTTTTCCTGTTCTCTTCTTCTGGACTCCTCCAGGTTAGGGGCCACTCTTCTCAGGGGAGAACATAACTCCTGGGTGAATATTTTATCTCCTCTTACTCTCTTTCTGTATAGCTCTGTCTTCACATACTATAATACAATACTTTTCTAATTTACTCCTCTAGGCTGTATTACTAGAAATTTCACTAAACAGAACTTGGTTTCCCATCTTTCTGGTTCTGCTCTATTTTGCGAAGTGACTTTAGACAAGTCATCTAACATGTACGTTTGCATATGTATCATTTATAGACCACAGATAATGCCTAAGAAAGCGCTTTTAAAAATATAACTATATAGTCTTGTAAGTGCTAACTATGAATCATCTTTCTGAGGGCATTTTGTTATCCGACAGCCCTTTATAAAGCACAGGCTTAAGAAGCCTGACAAAGTTCTTTCTAAACAGGGAATGGCTGGTGCAACGAGTTGTGTGGAAAACAGTGAAAATCGGGCAATTTGTGACAGGATTGAAGCAAAGGAATCATGAAGTAAACATAGGACAGTCCACCGTAAACCATCAGTGAGCCCAAAAGTTAGCAAACCAAAGTAATAATTAACTAGAATCTATAAATAAGTACATGGCAAAACCAACTAGAAATGAGACTTTAGAAGACAAAGAAAATGGATCAAGGCAACCAGCTCATTTAAACGCATGGGACTGTGCTGAGTAGTTCTTATCCATCTTTGCAAATACATTGGTCACACTCCACTCACGTATTTTGCTCACAGGGACACAGGTATATCTATGGATTTGCCTTTTGTCTTCGGATTGGCCTTCAATTTTTGAACATGTGTGGCATTTTGCTTCCATCTACCGATCCCTACAACTTGATCAAACTCAATCCACCCTCGCTTCTCCAGAAACTCAAGTCAGACTACTCTCCTCTGAGAACCCTTCAATATCTTCCCAGAATGCTTAGAAGACAATCCAAATCGTTGCATGATATAAGGAAATCTGGCCCTTGTGTTTTGCACAACCACATTTTAAGCAACTTTCTCTTAGTCTAACTACATCATTATCACATCACCTTTTTTCCTGACAAAAGGTCTTTGCATGTTGTGTTGGAATACTTTTCTAATGCACACACACACACATTCACTTTGCACATGGCTAGATCCTGCTCATCTTTCACATCTCAGCTTTAGCGTCACTTCTTCAGCAAGATCTTTCCTGATCACTTGCTCTGAGCAGTTCACCCAAGCCTAAGTCCTACTTTGGCCCTTTATTTATTTCCTTGTTAGCATTACCTCAATGTATAATTATGTTCATTATTTCTCTCAGGAATACAGTACAGGGGTAGTTTAAATATGCCATGTAATTTTGCAACTTTATGCAAACCACAATTAATCTTCCTGACCAATATGTACGCTAGATTATTTTCAGGAAATTACATTGGCTCATGTTACTCAGATGCTGTCATTTTCACACAATACGTTGTGGTACATTTATTGGTGACTGGGAGGCATTTTTATAAATAAAAACTAAACCACACTTGTCAAAATACAAGAACAAAATGTGATGAGAGTTGACTGTTTAGATTAGATATTCTCTTCACTTGAGCAGTCAGAATAGTAGCCTCAGGGGGTGAAAACCCGCACAGGAAGATAACTGATACACATGGAACAATGAGAAGCAGGGTGAATGAAGTGTGCTGACTGAATTCAAGTATTCTAGAATATATTTCCTGTGTACAAAAATGAGCGAGGCAATGAAATTGATCAAAAATAAAAGACAACCACAATGAACTAGAATAAAATCGCATCAGTGTTTTCCGTACAAAAGAAAGTTTGCACATTATGTTCTGGTAATTATAAGGCACTGTGTTAGGTGCTGGGACACGGGTAAGCCTAGAGTGCTATAGAAGCCACAGGAGGGGCACTCAAGCTGTGACTTGGGAGGAGAGAGGGCTGACAGAGGGTAAAAGTAGGTAGGATAAGGGAGTGTTTTGTAGTCTGGATTTGGAAAGAACCTTGGAAATGACCAAATCTAATGTCTTTTTTTTTTCATATGAAATATATGAGGTCCAGATGGGTGACATCAGTTCCTCAATTTCTCAAAAGCTAACAGAAGCAAACCTTGAAAGAGGGCTTGATATCCCCAGGTGTCTGGTTTAAGACTCACCCTCTTCACCATGAATTAACTCTTCTATTTATTGTTGGTTGAATGTATACCTCAAAAAGATGTCTTTAAACACAATGGCATCTGTAAATGTGACCTTTCTTGTAAACAAGGTCATTGTAATCCAATGACTGGTATCTTTATAAGAGAAAGGAGGGGGAGATTTACATATAAATACAAAGGAGATACCCAAGAGAAGAAGGCCATGTGAAGAGGAATAGAGAGATTTAAGTGACGTGTCTACAAACCACAGAGCACCGAGGATGAGGATTGCTGGCATCAACATAAAAAGAGATTAATTGGTGAATGGATAGGAAGGTAAGTGGATCAATAGATATATAACAATACAAATACAGCAAAAACAAGTCATTAAATTTAAAGAGCATGTATATGGGTTTTCATGGTCAATTCTTCCAACTTTTATGTAGATTTAAACATTTTCATTATAAAATGTTATTGTAGACTTCATAAAATACAAAGGTGTTAAAAAATAAGTAGATCAGTAGACTAAAACAAAAACAACTTGAATCGGCAGAATAAAACCAAGTATAAGATTTAAAACGTCACAGTACAGTGATAGAAGAGGCTGATTTAGAGAATCAGCCTTCACTGCTGTCAAACCTCAGGCAGGACTAGAACCCAAGACAAACATCAGTTAGCCTGGAGCTGCCGTGGTGGGGTTTGGTAAGGCACATCCATGTTGCCTGACTTAAAAAATCTTCTTTGTTAGAGTTTGGACTGTCGATCCAGCTCCCTCAGCCAACACTAAAAACCAGCAGACAGTAATAGATGGCTTTGCTTTAGCTGAATTCTCAGTGAAAACAATTCCAGCCAGAAAGAAAAATACATCTCTGCCCTATTAGCTTTTCCCCGGCCCCTGCCGAGAAGAATTTGGCTGTGGTACAGGGAGAGCAGCCTTGTGGTTTGAGAGCGCCTGTTTGCAAGAAAAAGACCCCTCTGCTTTTGAACTGCTGTTGCTACCTGCAGAGTTCAAGTACAATGGAGACAGATGACTACTTTCCAAGGAGGCACGGCCTGTGTGAGATATCGATTACCTGAGGAGTCTTCCTGCCCCCTGAAACCCTGCTCACTTTGGCACATGTTGTCCTGTTGGTCATGTGGAGACGAAGATTATAGGACTCGTGAGGGGCCATCATTGAAGGTGGAAACCACACCCTCAGACACCAAATCCCATTCCATCCCCGACAAAGAAAAAGAAGAAAAACAGCCTTATCTGGCTGCTGCATTCAGCTGCTCCTGGTGGTCAGAGAAGCATGTAATCTTTAGCTCTGTTCTTAAGTCACACAATAGACAAATGGCTCGTGAACATTCACAGAAGTATTTGCAAAACAAACAGCAAACAAAAACTTCTCTCTGAGAGTAACAACTCAGTTTGATTTTTAAAAAACTCCAAGTATCCCACACGAAGCAATCAAACATGAGCGAAGGTTAAAGCTTTAGCGTCAGACTCCAAAAGCCGTGAATTTAAGTCCTGGTTCTAATGTTCTCTTGTTTTGTTATCTTGGGCAGGTCATTTCTACTAATTTTGGTTTTCTTTAAGCCTCATTTTGCAAATTTAATGTCTGTATCATTTGGGATATTACGTTTGCAAGTAGACAACCAACTCACACTGGCTTGCTTAAACAGCAAAAGGAATTCACTAGCTTTTAGTACTGAAAGGTCCTCAGGCAAAATTTTATCCTGCAGTTCACATTATTGGAAGAGGTTATTACTTCTCTCTCTTCTCTCTCTCTCTCTCTCTCTCTCTCTCTCTCTCTCTCTCTCTCTCTCTCTCTCTCTCTCTCTCTCTCTCCTCCCTCTCCCTCCTTCTATTTCATGCCTCTTCTTTTTGGCTTTGGTTACTTTCTCAGCAACTTTTGCTTTTTTTGATCCAGCATAGTTGTCAACAAAGGAATGGGATGAAATAAAGAAAAATGGCAATCATAACAACCCTGATTACTATGGTAATGACACAATAGGGAAAACCAGGATCAAGCATAGAGGGAGTGGAATAACAAACGTGCCTCCTCCATGTGTTGGGGACACAGACCTCACAGGACTTACCACCTCTTTTGGGGTTTCTCCAGCCAGCATCCTGGGCCTGAAACATTCACCTAGCTGTTCCTTGGCCTCAGATTCTCCTTCCTTGTTAGAAGAAGACTTTCCTCACTCCCGGGCATCCGGTGCTATACTTGTATTGTTTAAGCATGTGGATCACGTGGCACTTACCAGCCCCACAAGCAGAATATCACCCCCCTCCATTGACCCTGCACAGGCCATGGGAGACCAGTGCACACAGAGACACTGATCTTGCTGCCTCTCTTCTCTCTCTGAGTAAAGTGTTGCTCCAACCCATGCCTGTGTGTTGAGTCATCCTGGCAACTTCCAAACCATAGAAGACACAGTGGGTCATGGTCTGTGGGCTCCTGGTCTGGGGGGTCGACACCGTGATGATCTTTGCCATCCTCCATGAGGTGAGAATCTTTACTTGGAATTGAGAGCTAGATCTTCCTGCTGACACCATCCACTCTGGGAAGGCGCCTTTTCAGTTGGTTCAGAAGAGAAAACAAGCTCTTTTCCCATAGCTCTCATCCACACAGGTGTCGTTGTCCCCAGGTGAGTCCACTACCTAAATCAAGCAGTGAGTAGGGACACAGGAATGAGACTTTTTAGCCACCCCTGGAGCTGGTGTTAGAACCACCTTCCCTCAGATCACATCGTCTGAACGTGAGGAAGAAAAATTCAGTATAAAAATACAGGTATCATTATAAAGAGGAAGGGGATACGGATGTAGCAGTCCCAAAGTTAATGCCCATGTCAAAGCCAAATGGCAGTGAAGCTCATAAGATAAGGGATTTAAACACATTTCATAAACTTAATATATTTTATAGTAATAAGTCCCCCAAATTAGAACAATGGAGACCATACATTAGAGTTTAAAGAATCTGTAAACAGAACACTTCCCCAGAAGCCAGAAATTTCTAGTGTTTGAAAATAACAGTAAAGTCAAAAGAAATAATTTAAATTAATGGGTCTGCTAAATAAGTCTTGCTGCAGCAAAAATGTAGTGTTCTAAGATCCCATTCTTCTTTTCCAAATTAATGATGAAAATATTTGAGGCAATTAGAGCACTTGAGAGTGGATTGATTTTCTATGATCTACTTTGAGAGTGTTTTGCAGTTATTTAACGTTTAAGAAGTGTTCTGTGACTGGTTTTCTGCTAACATACATAAATGATGATACTTACATAGATTAGAATATTACTTAGACACTAAGAAGCATATTTCAAAGAATATTTCATTAAATGATAAAATTACCATAGCGTAAGGCATAAAAGAAAAACAGCAAGCTCCATGGATAACATTATTTTAATTCTATAAGATTTTGTGAAATTTTCAAATATGTCTTTCCAGTTTTAAAACACATTTAAAAATATTTAAAAACATATGTTCAATTATGGAGCTTTTGATGAGCCTCACTTAGCAAAGTCCAAATATCTTGGTTGTCATTTGCCTTTAGTCTGTTAACAAATGTAATCTCCAAATTCTATCTCTCCGCTGTCATCCCCAGCTTTCTGCATATGACCTCTGATTTTTTTTTCATGTAATATTAACAAGAAGAAAAAGTAGGAAGTAAATAAAAGCATTAACTTAATAGGTATGTGAAATAAATCTAACTGTGGTATAGAAGATATTTTACATTTCCTAAATCTAGCAACTAAATATTTTTCATGTTAAATACCAGGTCAGGGTTTTAAATGAATGCTGTGTTTCTGGAAGTCAGGAATCACAGCGCCTTTCTTTCTGTCCCAGCAATGCTAGGACAGCAGAGGCAGGCAATAAAGCTTATTGTGTTGATGAGCAAATATGTGAGCTAATGAAGAAAGAATCTCAACGTAAGTGGCTGAGATATGTTTAGAGAAGATAAGCTTGTCTGTTTATGCTATCTAGTATGCATTATAAAATATCTTCTTTGTAAAAGTTTAGAGGGTAATTACATTACAAATTGACCACATACATTTTTCACTTATGACTATATTTTATGGAAGTAGATTTTGTATGCAATGAGACACCTGGCAATTTCTCCCACTCCATTCAAGGATGTCTCTATGTCAAACAAAAAAACAAATAATTTGCAATTATGAAGAAACACAAGGCAGTAAAACGTATGTACTAAGGATATCTAATGGAATGTTTAGAACAGAGTGGCAGACAATCCATGCCTATTACCCTATATTCTAAATAGTATTTAGAATCATTTCCATTGTTCCAGCAATTACATTAGAATACAGTTGAACCTAATAAATGGACTAGATGCTCAATGAATAGTCTCTTGTATACAGTAATAATTTTTCCTAAATTTAGTTAAAAAAAAAAAATTACATTCCATGTTAATTGAAAGAACCGTTCCAATGTCTGTGATTGAGCTTGAAATACTGTTTTTTGAAAACTTTGTACTGTAGGTCCCTTTCAAATGTGGAATAATATACCTAACAAAAGTATGAGGATATAAAAGAAAAAGAGGCCTCCCTGAAAAATCACAGGAGGACTTGTCAAAGACCTCATGGGGATGATTTCAACATTCGATTTCCCCTAGCCGGTTTTGCTCGAGGCAGACACAGACCTTCAGGTGGGATGCACGTACTTATAAATCTGGGTGACACAGTACTGGTAAATGCTGCTATAGCAAAGTGTCATGTCTTCATGTAGCAACCTTCAGGGAACCTTGAAATAAGCATTATTTTATTCATCCCCTTGCCATCCCTTTTAATATTCTGTCTACTGCTTAAGATCCAGGATCCCTAACTCTTTCCCTTAGTCTTTATGAGGGGTCAAAAAACTTCCCTTTTTAAAGAGCTTGACAGTGATCTTTGGACTAAATATCGAATAAAATGAGACAGACAAGAAAATCAGAGCTTGTGTTTGTGGGCGTATCATTTCAGAAGGATTATTGCCAAGAGATACAAACATTCTTGAACATGAAATATGTAGAAGATACTCAAAAGTACATAGCTAGAAGTAGACTTGTTGGATTTTATCTTATGAGTATCATCAATTGAACTAGATCTGAAGTAGTTTCAATAATTTTGCCATTATATACAGAGTATGATAATTTTCATTCTCAGCCTACCAACACTTGGTCAGCCTTTTTCCCTCACATCCTAAACAACACTTGGACTGCCAGTTGTTTTTGGTTTTGCCAATATGATAGGTGCAAAATTATATCTCTTTGTAATTTTATTACAGTATTCCCTCACTTATTGTGGGTATTATGTTCTAGACCACCCCCCCCCCGCGATAGGTGAAATTCCACGAAGTAGGAACCTACACTTATTTTAGTATTTATATATATTTCAAGGCTTTATAAACCCTTCCCACACATTTATAAACCGTTCCCAGTCCCTTATTAACCTTTCCCACTCCCTTATTAACCTTTTCCACACTTTTATAAACACTACTTATGTTCTTAAACGTATTCTACACTCTAAAACCGACGTAACTTTAACAACATATGTATACAGTACCGCGAAATCCCGCGATATAGCAAAAAATCCGCGATAAATAATTAAATATCATATTTTTTTTAATCCCGCCATACAGTGAGGCTGTGATAAGTGAACCATGATATAGAGAGGGACTACTGTATTAGGTATTCCTTTGGTTCCATTTAGGTTGAGCACCCTTTATATATTTATTGTTCATCTTTATTTCCTTTTATGAGGTGCCTGGACAAGTTATGTTCCCATTTTTTATTGGGTTTCTCAAAGTTAAAAAAATAATTTTTAATATATCTTTACTGCATATGTGATTTATAGTGATTCATATAAGAAATAGGGCAAATATGCAAAACATAGGGTTTATTCTTGCTTTATTATTTATTATTATATTATTTTCCATATGAAAAACTGTACCCTGCTTTTGCCCTCCCCTATATGCCACTTTTTCATACATACACATACACACACTGGAGGTGAATGTTTAGACACACACATGCATTTACGAACAGTAGTACAAAACATTATTCACACTTGGATTGACATGATGAATATTATTTTCTTCCTGCCTCCATAATTCATTTGCACTATAATGAACATTAACATTTTAAACTTAATGATAAGCCATTGTTCAATTTTCCCAATATAAGTGCTTTATAAATCTACCCTCAAGTCAATCCCCAAGATCTTGCAATAGAGTTTTTTAACATCCTATCCAGTCCTACGTTCCTTTTCTCCTTGATAATCTTCTGCCATTACTCACCTAGTCTCCTGACCAACAGCACCGACTTAAAAATTACTTTAACTGAAGGGCACCTTTTTTGGAGGTCATATAAGTCACAGAGTGTCAAAATTGGAAATAAACGTAGAGTCAGCTTCCTCCTTTGATACAGAAGAACGATGAAGCCTTGAGTGTGTGTGTTGGTTTGGGGCGGGGGTGCACGGAATAGTGTTCACAGATTTGCCTGAGGCAGCAAACTTAATTATGGTCAGAGACAGGATGGCACCAGTTTGTTGTTGTTGTTTTAAAATATCTCATGCCTCTTCATGGAAGTCACTTGAAAATATTATGTTCTGATTATAGCGGCAGAGAGAGGCCGGGGCGGAGGGGGAAGAGAGAGAGAGAGAGAGAAGTTCAGAAGAACAGGGAAGCATGCATCCTTATCTACAGGTGGCCAGAGTAGTGTTTCTGACAAGTATCCTAAAAGGCACAATATGTCCTGAAAAGTCACATTACTCCTTCCAAGAAAAGAGGAAAAGACTCAACTAATTTCTCATTAATGCTTTTTTGTTTTTTTTTTTTTAGTTTTCACCCCACCAACAAGTCTAAGTAACCCCTTTATGAATTTTTGTGATTAACAGGCTAAAATGACCTATACTTCCTTGTATTTCTGCCAGACATTTGGGCACCCACCAGGCAGAGGAATAATGGGGGTGGGGAAGGGGGAGGTATTAGAGGGCCCCACTTACACTTCTCACATCATACTACAGCCTTGTTGTATCATCATTAACACAACTCAGAAGTATGGCTTTATTTGGAAAAGGTGTTGGCACATTTGCAGAGTAGAGAAAGAACACTCCTTAGAACAGTAGTTTAATTTTAGAATGTCCAAAAATATTCACTAATCCACAGTGTCCCTTTCTTTTATATCCTATAAGGCCACACACATCATTGCCTGGAAATTTAGTATATTCTTATGACATAGCAAAGTTTTGTGCCTCAGAGTAGTACATATATTTTGCGGAAATATACAATGCAATTTAGAAAAATGCACTGAAATTGACTATTTAGAGATCAACCAATGGTAACTGATGTGATAGCTAAGTCAATCCGGTGAACTTGGGGTGAAATATTTAAAATACACATATAAAATATGGCTTAGTGTAATAATAGTTATGTGACAGACACTTACTTTACATATGTATATAAGAGGTATAAGTGAAATAGTTATAAAGTTATATAGATATATCATTATATGGATATAAATTAATCTCCATACTAACTCTACAAAATAGATACATGTTATCACAATTTTACAGCTCAGGAAATAAAGCAAAGAGAAGTTAATAAATTACCCAAGATCACAGAACAGATAAATTGTAATCTGGCTCCAAGTTCTTTACCACTGATCACTTCTCTACAATTTCTCTCCAATAGGAAATGAGAAGGAAGTATAAGTCTTTAAAAAGTTAAAAATTTGGTTTAGGGCTAATATGGGAAAACAATGTTGGACTTATATTCCAAACAAAAGACCATGCTTTTCTTGGGGAAGCAAAGGTTTTCAAGTAGGTGAGTACCTTAGGAGTATTTTTTGGAGGTTTCATACTCTTTATTCCCAAAATTGCAATACATTTGCCACCTAGTTACAAATTGACCGGATTTGACATCAGAAGACTCAGACACTGGGTCAGGTTAGTAGTTTGTGGTACTCAATATTCTGGTTCACAAAATAAAGGACTTTGAACTTCCAGCTATAAAATAAAAAAGAGCTGAGCATCTAATGTATAACATAACTATAGTTGGTACAGTATTATATAATTATTGAAATTTTCAAAGAGAGTAGAACTTAAATGTCCTCACAAAAAAAGATAAATATGTGAGGTAATGGACACATTAATTAAATAGATGAAGGAAATATTTTCACAATGTGTATGTATATCAAAGCACCATATCAAATATCTTACAATTTTCTATGTCAACTACAGGAAGAGCTAAAACTTTTTTTAAAATACGGAGTTATTTGTTTAAGAGAAGGGGTCAGAAAGCTAAGGTTTCAAGTGGGTGTCCATAAATAAAGTTTTATTGGAATGCACACACAACAATAACAACAACAAATAAAGACCTTCTGAAATTTGAGACTACCCATTGCGTGCCTTCTGTGCTTAAGGCTCTGACTGTGTGTGCAGAAGCAATTCAGACACCAGCAGGCAACTTGCAACGTCTTCTCAGTGCCAAGTTCACCTTGTTATTACTGTCCTTGAAGTCATCCAAGACTACTGTTTTATTTGGAAGTGTTGTTACCCACATGTTTATAAAAGGAGAAGCACACACTAAGATAAAAACTTGGTTCTGTTTTTACAAGTCCAACACTAAGTACAACCTTTTCAGTGGCTTGTGGTTATTCCCCTCCTTATTTACTGGCTCTATCTCTTTAATCATCCTGATATATATCATTATTTTGTGCATAAAAATCAATGAAGCTTGACTCTGTGTCTTGGTAGTGTGGCCTAATGTAGCAGGTGTCCTGTAAGGTCCAGTGGCATAGCCTCCCCTTATCACCGAAGCTGGGTACTTGAGGTGTGCTCTTCATGTGAACTGAGTACACGCTCTTCTTGTAGTTGAGCCTTGATTGCTATTGGCAGATCTATGGGAGGGATTTACCCAGGCCAGTCAGCTCTGAGGATTGGCTCTGACTACTGACCACCAACCTTCACCCTCCACAGAGGATCAGACATGCAGGGGCAAGGTGGTCGATGTGGTTTGTAGCTGCCCACTGGGTGCACTGGCCCTGGGGTTTCTTGGGTGGTGCAGGCCAAGGTCAGCCCCCATCTATGTTCTGCCCAGGGCCACCCTGCCTGAGCTATGAAGCAATCTGAGATGGCTGCTACCTGTGCTGGGTTTGGAAATTCCCAGGCAAAGCCAAGCTGTAAATATAAGTTGTCTGCTCCTGCTGCCAAGCCTTAAGCTCACTGAGGCCAGCTGTTGCTTATTTCATAGAATTTAGGAAGTTGTGAAGCAGGAGCCAAGACCAACCATTCTAATGGAAAAGCAGCTTGGGTGGAACTGTCAGCTGGGTGGGGCGGAGTCTTTAGGGATCTCCAAGATGGGTCAAACAGTGTTAGCCAGGTTGATGGAGTCTCAGATAAGACACCAGCTTGCTGGTTTCATGGCTCTGTAGAAGGAAGGCCCAGAAAAGGGATTGGAAAGAAATTTTCAAAGTCCTGAAAAACAGAGAACTAAGCCAAGATTGCTCTACCCAGGAAAGATGTCATTTATAATTTTAGGGAAGATAGAGAACATCCCAGATAAGAAAAAACTAAATGAGTTCATCATCATCAAACCATTATTAAAAGAAATGCTAAAGGGACTTATTTAAGAAAAAGAAAATGAAAATCATGAATTATAAAATGGCAATAAATACATATCAACAACTGAATCTAAAAAACAAACTAAGCAAACAAGAACAGAGACAGACTCATGGATACAGAGAGCATTTGATAGTTGCCAGATGGGAGGGGGTACAGAGGAATGAGTGAGGAGGTGATGAGATTAAGACGTACAAATAGGTAGGCACAGAATAGCCACGGGGATGTAAAGTACAGCATAGGCAATGGAGTAGCCAAAGAACTTATATGCATGACCCATGGACATGAACAATGGTGGGGAAATTGCCTGAAGGATTTGGGTGTGCTGGGTGGAGGGGGGTAAAGGGGAAAAAAATGGGACAACTTTAATATCATAATCAATAAAACATGATTTTTAAAGTCATTAAAGCTTGAAAGTGTGACTGGTAGAGGCTCCTCTCTTAATAGACTGCTTTTTACCAGGCATGGCAGCTTGAATACCCAAAATGTGCCCACAGGGCATTTTATTTGCAAATGTTATCACTTTTATTTTCTTTCCATTTCCTCAAAAGTGCTTAGAGAATTTCAGCTGGAGCTGCATGTACAGCTGTCATCCCTAGAGCCCCTGCCATGCCCTTCTCAGATGTTCCATTTGGTTTTGCAACATTTGTCATAGAGTCACTGACATCTCTGCCTCAGCCTTTGGATATCTGCCCTGGTACAGCCCAAGATTTAGTATCACAGAGTATCATGGTGCAAGTTGCATGAGAATTATTGAGGTGAGGTACACAGATGAATGACATAGAGACCGTGTCCCCGAGGGCTGTAATCTTCCATTAAGAAGATGGCCATAAACGTAAATAACAGAGAGGTTTAATAAAATAGAATGCCCAGGGACAGTACAGGTAAATAGAAGGAGCCACCTTCAAGATTCTCAATGAGATCCCTGGGCTGCTACAGCACAGAATTCACTCTAAAATCTCAGCCACTTTGGGTTTATTTTTCTCATCTGGAAAGAGATTAGACTCAATGGTCTAAATTTCCCTCTACTCCTCAAGTTTGCATGCCCTTGCACATCAGTACCCCTCCCAGAGGCTCTACTTCCCCATTCTTAATATAGGGATTTTAATGACCTAGCACAGGGTTGGCACTTAATAAACGGTCAGTAAACGGTTGATAAATTTGCAATATTTACTGTTGTTTGAGTGTAGATAGTATTGCTGGTAAGATTCAAGGAGCTCTCCCAATTCTATTGTTCTTTTTGTATTATATTTATTTCTTTTGAATCCCTAAAGCTTGAACTTTCAAGAATGTATTATTAAAATTCTGGTGAGATGAAGGTGTGTGATTTTGATTGGTGGGACTAGCGATGCCTTCAACCTGCAAGTTAGTTATCAGTTATCATTAAGTGGAGAAAATCAACTAAAACTTCTGTTAGAGCTAAATACATAAATAAATAAATAACAGGGGTGGGGAGATTTTGAGACTTTGCCTCAATTGCTACTAAATAAAGAAAATAAGAGTCAAGTTCCTTACAAACGAACAAGCACAAACAGAAAACAGACTTTGGTACTGGCGTTCAGCCAGTGTTCCCCCACTTTACTGCCTCTAGTGGCGGGGAAGACCACCGAAGGGAGAGGAGCGCACAGCCTGAAGACCCAGGTGAACCAGGGAGGGAAGCCCCATCCGGAGCAGCATCCCTCAGCTCTGGGAACTGCTCCATGAGAATGAGTTCCCAGTGCTTTCCTGGCATGTTTGTTTTCAAAAGAAGTTGGAAATCAGTATTCTTAGGGTCAGCCTCTTAATTTCTAAGTGTGGGCAATTTATTGAATAATAAAAATCAATCAATTAACCAATTCTCTAGCTTATATGTAATGAAATGTACACATTGAAGTTAATTTGCTTAGTGTTGGCAGCTCTGGATTCAGCTGCCAGGCACGGCCCATGGAAGCAGCTGTTAAGAGTGAAGGAAGACAAAGGTAGCAGAATGGGGAAAAGTAGGAATCTCTTCCATTTAAATCACCAAGAAACACAGGGGGGGTTCAACATCCCTTAAGCAGATAATGAATCAAAATGAGTAGTATCTCACTTGGAATGTACTGCCTGCAACACCTAGTCAAAGGATATTGAAGACACAATCACGTTCTTCTTCAGGATATGCTGAGAGGAAGGCTGATGGGGATTCCCTGGCACCAAGGCACAGGCCAAAAGATATTAGAGCTGGAGGTGCCTTCGGAATTGTCTAGTGCAATTCAGTTTTAAACCATTGAAGTGACTTTCAGAGAAGCTAAGAGACTTCACTGTAGTCACACTGTTAGGTAAGAGCTAACCCACAGTTCTTAATTTTGCCTGGAGAGAGTCCATAGCTTCTTGATTCAGATTTATTTACAAACCATCCACCTCTGAAAATGAGAGATCGGGACGTCAATCCTCTTTTCGTTGCTAAAATTATAAAAATTAGGCCCGTCTTCTGGGGTTTCACCACATGGGCGGAGGCTCGCAGTGCCGGAGAAGGGAGCAGCTATGATTTAGGGCTTCACTGTAGCCTTTGATCACCGGCACACTTTGTCCTGCTGTGAATTCCATGGATGGAGTTTTCTCAGGGAGTTGTATAACTTTCTATGTAGTTGAAATAAATCTCTTCTAAAGCCAGCTATTTGGTCCCTCTGCCCAGCTCTTTATTAACTACAGATTGCAAGGCAGGCTCGGAAGCTCTGCCCCAGTCAGGTCTTGTGTGCGGTACGCCACTGCCCTCTGCTGGTGAGACTGTCCTCCTGGCGTGTCTAGTCCCAGGGCAAAAGGAGAACTTCGGGATCCTTCGATTCTCCTGGCTCCAGGACTTCCAGTGAAGGACACCAACAACAACGCAAGATCTATTACAGTTAGAAATTGAATCCAACAAATGAATTTTTACTATTTTCGATGATGACGCTTTTATATGCCTGGCAAAACCAAGAACAAATCGGGTGTGTGTGTGTGTGTGTGTGTGTGTGTGTATGTGTGTACTGGAGACAACAGGCCTGTGGGAGAGGAGTAATTAAAGCAAAAGACCAGTTAAATTATGCCCGTTGCTTTTCCACAATTAAGGGGGAGAACGTTTGTGAAATATTCATTGGTGTTTAAAATACAGGGGTGTCTCAGCCCCAGAGTTTACTTCATATACAGTCAGTGTGATCTACGCTGGCTCAAACTAGTAAAAAAAGGACTATGTTTTATAACTGGTATGATCTGTCTGCTGTCTCTATTTTGAAATAGTGGCTCATGGATAGTCAAATGTACCCTGTTCTGTTTTCCATTAATGCCAAACTGAAGGAGAGATGGGATTCTATCTATATTTATAGCATATAGAATAATACGGCAGAAAACCAATGAGCATGGATTTGGCAGGGAAGAAGAGATATCTCTGTCAACATAGCCAGTCTCAGCAGTTTCAAGGTTATTAATGTGCCTCAGAAATCTGTAGGAGCTGCATATGTACTGAGGCAGTAAATTATTTTCTACCATCTGTGTGTATTCCTCTAATCCTGGATTAAACTAGTTTTCAACACTTAGTGAAAGAAAAGTAAATATTCCTGCACTTGGCCTCATGCCATGTGGCAAAACTCAGAGTAGAAAAATATATTTAAAGCCAAAAATTAATGCATGATTTATTCTGGAGAAAGACGATTCTCTTAAATATTTATTTAAATATGCTGGCTAGACGGATGCCAGAATTTATATTTTATTTTCACAAAATTTTACAGAAGTCCTTGTATTTCTATCCTGAAGAAAATGAATCCATATTACTATGATGATATTACCTTCTGAATATTTAAAATCCCACTCATTAGTAAAATCAGAATCCAAAGACAACTCAAAATAATACTTTAGATTTAATTCCAAAAGCAACCCCTTTACTATTGTGGTCTATGTATCTATCTATCATCTATCTATCATCTGTCTTTCTATCTATCCATACCTAGCTAGTAATTAGGAGTTTTATTGTGGGTGTATTCATCAGACTTGAGAAGTTGGAATGATAATGGTATAATGTCTAGTCCCACTTGCTTTAAATAAATACAGTTAACTTTATGGTAGAGTAGTAAACACAACACTTCTATTCCATAGGTGAAAAACTAATTACTTATATTCAGATTTCTCAAATGTCCAAATGTACATTTTTTTAATTGGACCACTTCTCTAAAAATATTTCTTTGCTTTAAATTAATTTTCCTGTGCACTGGTAGTTGCCTCAGTCACTTCCATCTTATTAAAAACAAGCATTATTGAGCTATAACTCGCAGGCTACATATTTCAGACATTTAAGTTGTAGCATTCAGTGGCTTTTAGTATAGTCAGAGTTGTGCAACTCTCACCAAAATCTAACTTTAGAAAAATGTTGTCACCCCCAAAAGGAAAGCTATTCACGTTAGCAGTCATTTCCCCATTTTCTCCCACCCCATGCCCAGCCCAAGGAAACCATTAATCTGCATTTTTTCACTACAGATGTACCTTTTCTGGACATTTCATGTAAATGAAATCATGCTATATGTGCTCTTTCGTGACTGACTCGTTTTACCTAGCATAATGTTTTCAAGGTTCACCCATGTTATAACATGTATCAGTCCTTCACTTTTTTATGACCGCATAGTATTTCACTGTAGGTATACACGCTTATTTATCCACCCGTTAGGTGATGTACATTTGGGTTGTTTCACTTTTGGGCTATTATGGATAATGTTGTAATGAGCATTTAGGTACAAGTTTTTATACTGGTCTATGTTTTAATTTCTCTTGAGTGAAATTGCTTGGTCATATAGTAACTCTATTTTTAAATATTTGAGAAAATGCCTACTGGTTTCCAAAGCAGTTTCACCATTTTACATTTTTACCGGTCATGTATGAGAGTTCTGAGGAGAACCAAAGTCTTGCCATCTGGAGCTGCCTTTTGGGGGTATTAATTTTAAGCTGTTTATTAACATACTAGACTCAGAAGGAACATTTGATCCTTCCAGACCCCTTACCTGTCCCAAAGATTCAGACAAAGAAACCTGGTTCAGAAAAGAAATCTTTGGATGGCAACTTAGCCTAATTGGAATTAAATATGGGAAATGACAGGGCTTCAGACAGATGCTTATTGGTCGAGATATTCCATGTCCCAGTGTTTCTGAGTTTTCCTGTCTGTTTCATCCTTCCTCAACTACCTGTAAATCACCATTCTCACTTCTGAAATCTACGACCCTGTTTCCTCCCTTTTTCTCCTTTGTCCAAAATGTCTTGTGTACATGATGTTGCCTTTGCCCTGGCTGGTTTAGCTCAGTGGATTGAGCGTCGGCCTGTGAGCTAAGTGTCGCTGGTTCGATCTTCCAGTCAGGGCACATCAGAGAAGGAAAACTCTGACTCCAAAAAACCTCCGCTGCCTTGCGGCATACCTCTTCAGGGGAAAGGCTAAGGGAGTAAACCCCGACAGAAAATCCGGAGTCGGAGTCCCTAAGGCGGTTTGACGTTGTAGTCAACACCGGCAACTCCTGCGGCGCACCTGAAGCCAAGCTGTATTGACTCCGTCTTTCCCTTGGACCCTTCAGCTGCGAAGAGAGGGGGGGTCTGCTGCATGGGCAACAGCAGACCCTCCATATCACCCTGCCCAGGCTCTGTAGCTTCAGCGTCATCGCAAGATGTCGATTCAACACGGGAGGAGACAGATACCATGTCACTCCCGAGTCGGACTGCACAGCCATTCTTGGCGGTGCAGATAGACTCTGAAGAAGCTACACCATCGTCTCTCGAGACGGACGGCTGCCGACGACGACATGATGTTGCCTCACTTCCTGGGAATTTTCTTGCTTATGTGAATTCCCCATTTACATCTAGTAAAACTCTGATTTTCTCCTGTTCATCTGACTCTGTTAATTTGATGAGTAGCACAGCCAGAAGAAACTAGAAGGTGGGAGAAAAAGTATTAATATATTTTAGCCACCAAAGTTCCAATTTCTTCACATTATCTCTAACATTGACATTGTCTCTCTTTTGTTGTTATTGTTATAGATTTCCTAGTGGCTATAAAGTGGTACCTCATTATGATTTTGATATACATTTCCCTAATTGTTAATAATATTGCGCATCTTTCCATGTGCCTACTGGCCATCTGTATTTCCTCTTTGGGAAAACGATTATTCAGATCCTTTGCCAAATTTTTAATTTGGTGATATATCTCTTAATTATTGACTTCTCAAAGTTCTTATATACTTTAGATACTAATTCCCTACCAGCTATAACATTACAAATATTTTCTTTAATTTTGTGGGTTCACTTTTTCACCTTTAATGGTATTATTTTCAGCACAAAAGATTTTAATTTAACCAAGTCCAAAAGTTTACTTTTACATTTTCATTGGGGACTTTTTTTAGCATTAGCTCTTACATTTAGGTCTGTGACCCATTTTTAGTTAATTCTGTATATAATGTAAAGAATCAACACAATTCCATTCTTTTATATATGGATATTGATATTATAGTTGTATATCATCATTTGTTGAAAATAATATGTTTCTTGCAATTCATTCTCATGTTGAAACTTAATTGACCATAAGTGTAAGAGATTAGTTTTGAACCCTCTAATCTTTTTTATTGATCTATATGTCTATCCTTATGTTAGTATCACATGGGCTTGATTATACTTTATTATACGTTTTGAAATTGGGACGTGTGTGTCCTCAAACTTTGTTCTTCGAGTGTCAAAAGTATCTTCCTTAACTGAACACTTTCACTGAAAATATTTCTTCTGCTCAAAAGAGTTGAGGAGTTAGAGCAGTAACTGCTGCAGATGTTCCTTTGTAGGCACCGCAGCTGCCTCAGTAATTTCCATCTCCTTCTTTGTGGAAGCAAATTATTTAGTTTTAATATTATGCCCGCCAAATTTTACCATATGCATTTTGAAAAAGCCATGAGGAATTTTAAAAGATTTTCTCTTTTTAACTTGGGTTAATTTTCTTTCCAGAGACAGGAACATACTGTGTGGGCTTCTCTGGTTCATTTGGGCAGAGCTCCAGGATTGTAGCTGTTAGTTGTCAGCTGCTCCAGGTCAGTTACCACATGTTGGAAGCTGGAGGTCTTTTCTTTGAAAGGAAAGAATGAAAGAAGGTGTCTAGAAATAAAAGAAGTAAGCACCACTGTAACCTGAAAGAGAAACCAATAAGTTAAAACAAGTTAATTCTACTCTTTTTTTTTCAGAAGAACATTAAATTTGATTATTAGAACTGTATGATGAGGAGAAATATAAGCTTGGTGAAAGACCCTAATCTTTTTACAGAAAAGAAGAAGCTAGAGGTTCTGATAAAGCCTAGAATAATCACATCATTTTCAAGGAAAATGTTTGACTATGTATTCCAAAGTACTAGCTTTGAATAGAAGCCAGAAGCTCAGAAAATATAACTTGACCAAATTTGTCAGGAGAGTAAGTGTTCAAGTCAGTACTAAAACCAAGATCCTCTGGCTTCCAAATCAGATTATATTCAGGTTTCTTTTCAGAAGAAGTTATAACAACTATGACTTCTGTTCTAGAAGAAACGTTGAGAGGAAGAGGAGAAAGGAATTATCTTTTAATATTACTACCTGACTTGAACCATATTGTTTTGAAAGAAGCTGACTTCACCATGTTCCAGAGGGCTAGATCTGGCTGAACCAGTATTTTGCACCCCTAATTAATCAGTTGGTCCATGATTGTGAAACATACTAACAATGGATAGAGTAATTAACAGAGTGGTAACTTTTCTTTCCCAGTGAACTTTGAACCCTGAAAGATGCCAGCTTGGAGCTGTTCACAGTCTCTTGAAAAAAGAACCTGAATGTGAATTATGCCAACACAGAGACAGAAGCAAGATGAGCAAGAATAGTTTCTAAGTGTATTGTCAGAGATTCTTTGCTCGCTAGTCTAGGTTGGGTTTTTCTGTCTCTTGGAACCAAAATTCTTAGTAGATATATTACATAATGTTTTGTTGTGACTTCTAGAAATTACAAAGAGAGAGAGGGAGGGGGAAGAGTGAGAGAGAGAGAAAGAGAGAGAGAAGAGAGTAATATTTTGAATGAAAAATGAAAGATATGAAACAGAATTTCTGGTAAAAAAATTTACTTGAATTAAAAAATAAAGCAACATTAAACTGAACTAAATGATCATGGAGTTAACAAAGCTAATTGCTCTAGGATATTTCTAAGGCTGTTCTAAAGAGTTTGAGTCTTGAAGGGGTATGACAATTGGTGGCTCCAATAATTAGAAAGGAAGGATAAGGAACCAACGTCAGGCCTTTACCAATGGACATTCTAATCAAGAACATTATTCTTCATTCCTCCATTCCTCATCGTTTCCCATTGTTTTGTACAGACTTAACCTCTCTTGGCCTCTTGAAGATTAGTGAAGGGGGAAAAAAAACAAAAATGCAAAGAACTTAATTAAGGCTCTTGGCAAGAGAGCAGAATAAAAAAGTTAAGCTTATTTTCTTCTCATTTAGTCTTCATGTACATTGTGGCTTTTTTGAAAGAACAGAAAAGCAGGCGTTTTGTATTTTCTTAAAATAATTGAACTCATGGGCTTGCAGTTTCGTAGCCTGAAAATATCCCTGAGAAGATTTTGAAAAGGAGAAAGTATCAGAAGCCACCATTTTTCTCTTGTCCCAAAAGTCTCCTCGAAGCAGAAATTCGTCACTTCACATTTTGATAAATCCATTCATGAAGAAGCCCCTCAGGAGGAGGAAAAAAATGAGAAATGAAGTTTGGTAATAAGAGTAAATCTTAAGCAGGAAACGTGTTTCAGAAAGTCCAACATCGTTCGCCTCCACACTCCTCTCCCGGCCTCTGCTTCTGCAACAAGTTCTCAGACTGTTGAGATGGTTTTTCAAAAGAAGCCTAGTGACTTGGTGGCATCTTCCCAATGTCTCACTTCTCTTGAGGCTTTTGATACTTTCTCCATGTTGTGTGTTAGCAGTTGATCCTAGCTTAAGAAACATTTCCATATTTTCCTATGGGGTCTTCTCAGTTCTCACTCCCACCCCCAGCATCCTTGTTTCCTCATATCAGTTGAGATGGGCTGCTTTCTTGGTTTGGACCACGGTCCTTACATGCTCTCCCATTGTTCCTTGTGCTGGGATTCAAGTTCTTTCTAGTGAGGCAAAGTTATTCCTTTTGGTCAAAGGTTATTGCTCTGTGTATTCTATAGGAGGAGTCAGAATAGATGTTAGCGAGGAATTAAAATGCATAATCAAGAAGAAAAATTTAAATTACAGAGAAAGACAATTGATGGCGAGAGAAAACATTTATATATTTGTATAAGTGAAGAATGATGGTAGGTAATCTGACTTCAAGGATTCTCTTTTCTGGTAAAACGAAATGCTGATTTTTTTCAGCCGCCAACAGAACTCTCACAAGGATGCAACTCCCCAGATGTTCTTGCTGCTATAGGTGGGCATATGGCTCAATTCTGACCAATGGGATGTTAACAGAGTCAAACACTTATGGCACTTGCCTTTTAATATTTTAGTTGAACTTTCCAGAAATGAGGATATGATTCTTAGAATTCAAGATTATCTTAGCACTTTGGGGAAGAAACCACAGGCTATTGTTGGTTGAGAGAAACTACCTGGACTGTCAGCAACAAACCTCTTGACACATTAGAAAAACAAACCTTATTGATTGTGTATGACATTGAATATTGATGGGCAGCATCTAGATATAATCCCATATGTTTGGTATGTGCACATACATGCCTCTGTGCATACCATGAGTTATATTACAAACTACAGTCCCAAGTCAAGAAATAATCTTCTAAAACATATCAAAGAGCTTCATAAAGAATCTAATGACATTTATTTAACCAGTCCCATCTTGCAAATGTTTACACCATGGCTTCCAAACAGGGGAAATATTATTCTGCTAGGGGGAGAAAAATGTGTGTGATGGTGGGAAAGAAGAAATATATTTTCAGTGTCAAAAAGGTTGGTGTGGAGGTATATCTGGCATTTTATGAATCAAGGAAATTAGGAAATTAATGTTCAGTCTCTGCAATGCACAGGCCAGCCACACAAATGAAGAACTGCCCAACTAAAGTGCCAACATTACCCTGTTGAGAACCATTAATTTAGGTGTTTTATACATTTTGAATATTATGAACAATATAAAAATGGTGTGATAAAATTTTATATAAGCAGCTAATTATTTTCTTAATGAAAATTACCTACAGGTAATAATGTTGGGTCCAAAATTAGTTATTTTAACATTTTAAGATTATGTATATATGTATATATGTATGCATGTATATGTAATTTTTTAAAATTGTCTTTCAGAAAATCCTTACTAACTTCAGTTTCAAAATTATTTATTAAGATTTGGCTAATACAAATAGATTTGGCTTTTAATAGTAGCAGTGGCTTAACGCTGAGTTCACTGCTTCTTAAAGCAGGTCATCTCTGCCCTCAGGTTCATGCCACTGCTGCTGTGTAAACCAAGAATAAAAATACCAGTGAAGATGGGGGAGAGAGGATGCTGATCACGTTTTAGAAAGTATTTTGCTTCTCTTCTCTTAGAAGCCATAATTTTTCCAATGATTGTTACAAAGAAAACAGGACAACAAATATTTGCATAAACCTTTCCGGACAAAGCACCCTATTCTCACGTGTCCCTAGGAGATATATTTGTTATTTTAATTTTAGAGATGAAGGGCACATCAGAGAAGGAAAACTCTGACTCCAAAAAACCTCCGCTGCCTTGCGGCATACCTCTTCAGGGGAAAGGCTAAGGGAGTAAACCCCGACAGAAAATCCGGAGCCGGAGTCCCTAAGGCAGTTTGACGTTGTAGTCAACACCGGCAACTCCTGCGGCGCACCTGAACCCAAGCTGTATCGACTCCGTCTTTCCCTTGGACCCTTCAGCTGCGAAGAGAGGGGGGGTCTGCTGCATGGGCAACAGCAGACCCTCCATATTACCCTGCCCAGGCTCTGTAGCTTCAGCGTCATCACAAGATGTCCATTCAACACGGGAGGAGACAGATACCATGTCACTCCCGAGTCGGACTGCACAGCCATTCTCGGCGGTGCAGATAGACTCTTAAGAAGCTACACCATCGTCTCTCGAGACGGACAGCTGCCGACGACGACGAGAGATGAAGAAATGACATACCCAGGCTTGTTTGTGGTGGGACGGAAGGAAGAATGAAACTTCTTAGAAATTCCTGTTATAAAATGAGTTCAAACATGCTCTGAATGACTTAGTGACAAAATTGTCCTATTAAGTGGTTAACTAATGAGTCACAATGACTTTTCTTTGCATGAGTCTAAAGCTTTAAATATGTATATAATATAAAATATGTATATAATATAAAATTTAGAAAATAGAAAATGCCTTAAAATGCAATGCCACTTTGACCTGCAGTTAACAGCTATTCATATTCGGGACTGTGCATGTGTGCATCTATGTATTTGTGTATAGAGTTTTATACAAATCCAATAAAAAAATGTGTGCTGTGATGTGTGGCATGGTCACCCCTCTTATTGCTAGTGCTCAGCATGAGTCAGGACATGCAGGAAGTCCTCAGTACATCTGCTGAATGCTGGACCCAGAGGAAGAATGTCAGGATTGTTTTAGATTGTGTGTCTGTCCATCTGTACAACGGTGAGATCAGTCTTCCCAAGTGCTAACCAGCAGCTCGCACAGCACTGCCAAATATTGCTTCTCCTGTATGAATGAAAGTGTGGGAGTTCAGAAAGTTAAATGATTTGTTCCCAATTGTACAGTTAATAAACTGCAGAAATAAGATGAGTCCGGGTTTTCACATTCTAAGTTTTATGTCCTCACATTTTAAGTTTAATACTTCTCTAGATACATCATGATTGCTTCATATTTCTTTGGTTGCCTTGTTAGAATTACACTAGAAAATAAAATACATTCATGAATTTAAGAACATAAAATAAAAAAGAGTATATGTACTTAGAAGGTTTATATGTAAGAAATATTATATTTATATATAATATGTATATGAGAAGGCTATATTAGAATAATAATATATATGATATCTATTAGAAGGATTAGAGTTATCTTTTAACTTCACATCAAATTCAGTAACCTTCTTATGGATGGACACACTATAATTGACTGGTTACCATGAAACTATATGAATGTTTGCATATAACTATACACATCTTTGAGCAGCTATGTAATACTCAGATAGAATGAAGACTGACTTTTAAAAGTCTTATTGTATGTTGAGAGAATGTGATAATAAAAGTGATATACAAAGTACCTCATACTTTGTCCATATTTGGGAATGGTAAGACTAATTGTGTCTTTAAAAATAATACTGCTATGTTGTGGTTTACAGGAATGCCTTATTAGGAGCTCTAACATGGTGTTTCTGTAATTTGTATGTCTCCTTGCCAGTATTATGTTCTTGTTTCTAATTTATAATTTTTGAAATTATTTTATTGTTTTGTTTCATGCTTGCTGTAAATGGCGTAATTGCTATTGCGAAAGGCAGGAGTAAGTGTAAATCTCTTTTCCTGTACCACTCCTCACTGTCCTAATTTAATTTTTCTATTCTGACTGCCTATTATCATTTTCCTTCAGCCTTTCAAATTTTGTTCTTGGTTTATACAGTTGACTTGCATATTAGCATCTCAATTTCTCAAATACACACTTAGAGTAGGTGTATATGTCTGCTCTGTTTTACTGGGGAACAGTGAGAGACTATTAAAGAAGATTAATGAAAAAGAAGTTGCCTCTATTTATTGTGGGAAAATAACAAGGAGGAAACAATTCAACTTCAAACTGTTGCAGAAAGTAAATTAAGCACCAACTAAGTGTTTAACAGAACATTAAGAAGATATCTCTAGCAACCATGTTTTATCCCAAATAAGATTCTGGGTTTCATCCAGAAACAATAATAAGATATTGAGGAAACACTCATAAAGATACATTTTAGTTGTTTAACTAAGTTATATAAATATGATAAAGATTAACTGTTTGAAGAAGGGAGTAGAAGTAGACATCGGTGATATCAGAGGTTCGGTTAGAGCAAATATTGCAATAAAGCAAATCACATGAATTTTTGGGTTTCACAGTGCATATAAAGGTCATATTAAGTGTGCTATAGCATTATATTTAAAAATGTACATATCATAACTAACATGTATTGTTAAGAAATGCTACCTATCATCTGAGCCTTCAATGAATCAAAATATTTTTGCTGGTGGAATGTTTTACCTTCAATTTATAAAGAAAACAAAAGCAATGTCTGGAAAGTACAATAAAGCAAAACACAATAAAGCAATGTATTCCCAAATAAGTAAAATTCATAAAGACACATAACCTTAATTATGTCTTCAAGTGCTTTGTATACCACATAATGTGCCATATGGCCACACTCTCTGAGGTCAAAACAATCTCAAAATTCAAAACCACTCCCCTAACAGCTGAAGTAATATGGACCTCCCACACTCTTTGTACTAAAAATAAGGGAAGTGCTTATCAGTTATTCATGATCACGGTAGGAAGTCTTACTATATATTCTAGCAACAGAAGATCTTTTAGTTATCACATAATATTTCCCCCACCGCATGTTCCAAGTATTCACACAAAGGAGTCATCTTCTTCACCTTTGCTTAGATAAAATGTATTGATGAAATTCTTATTAATAAAATAAAATCCATTTCAATAATGCTAACGTATTAGCTTAAAGTGACAAAAATTGTAGATAACTCCATGAGTCTTATCTCAACAGACTTCTGGTGCATATAGGAAAATGAAGGAATGGGGAAAATAACTGGAATAAAGACTCTTCTTTTCAGTACAAGAATAAGATACATATTGGCAAATCCTTGTATAAAATTGAACTCATATAAAGGTAAAAGTCTTGGTTTGCAAATGGGTGTTTCAACGCTAAAGCAATCAGAATATTTTTAAACCTTAGGTTTGATGTATTTAATCCTAGCATTTATATAGGGGAAAAATGGATTGTTCGGGAACCTCTCCTACTGCCCTCACACTCTGTATATAACGAAAAGGTTAAATTCAACTTTGTGAACTCTGTGAGAAGAGAGAAGGAAATTCAGGCAAATATCACCTTTTTATCTAAAATATCCAAATACTTAAAAGAAAGGAAACTCCGGAGTCTAAATTATATGAACTCTGACCCCACTCATCAGTTGTTTCCCTGACAGCAGCCAAGTGCTACTGCTAGATACTTAGTATAAAACTGTCATAGTTTAAATTTTTCCAGAAGCTAACCCACGGCAAGGAATTGAGTTTAAGCAATTTATTTAGGAGGTGATACTGTGAAACACAATTAGGGGAGTGAGAAAGGAAGATTAAGAAGCAAAGGGGAAAAAAAAAGGTCCATTACCAACACAATATCTGCTCTGTGTGATTGGAACTCAGTCCCATTAAGGAGCTTCTAGGAGAGAGAGAGTGAGCCTCTGAGTTCTAACTGGTGTGTTCATCCACTCACCGCAGTTAGTGGGGGTGCAGAGCAGGGAAAATAATGCTGCCGATGGACACCTTTAACTTCAGTTAGTGCTCCACTTCCCTCATTCTGCTGCACCAGTTCACCTGAGGGTCTGCTGCATGGGCAACAGCAGACCCTCCATATCACCCTGCCCAGGCTCTGTAGCTTCAGCTTCACTGGAGAGGACACTCCAGCGTCATCGCAAGATGTCGATTCAACACGGGAGGAGACAGATACCGTGTCACTCCCGAGTCGGACTGCACAGCCATTCTCGGCCGTGCAGATAGACTTTTAAGAAGCTACACCATCGTCTCTCGAGACGGACGGCTGCCTCCAACTCCAGTTCACCTGAATATATCTGCTTTAATATCCTAGTCTGTTCGTTGTAAATCTATGTCCGTTCTAGTTTGGATTTGATTATTTGACTTATCTTGCGGTTGTGGGTGATATTTTACTTCTTTGAATGCCTTTTATTTTTTATTGGATATCAATATTTTGCATTTTACCCTGTTTGGAGCTAGATTTGAAAAAATTCTTATTAGTATACCCGAGCTTCGTTCTGAGGCATTATTGTTACTTGAAAACAGTTTGAGTTTGATGGAAGAGGAGGTCTGGCTTTTAATATAGTTTGGAGGGAGCAGAGCTGTGCTCATTCTAGGGCTATTTTCCTCCAGCGCTGAGACAAAAGCCATCTGTGAGCTCTACCCAATGTCCCATGAATCATGAGGTTTTCTAGTCTGGCTGGTGAAATCAATACTATGCCAGGCCCTATGAGAACACCAAGCATTGTTCCCGCTAATCCTTTTGGGTGGTTCTTTTCTCAGCCTGGTGTCATTTCCTCAGACACAAGTGCTGATCAGTACCAGTTGAATATTCAAGTGAAGCATTGCAGATTTCCAGACTTTTCTTTTTGTTTAGCTTTGTGTAGTTTGGTTGGATATGCACTTATCGACTGTCAAAGTTTTTATTTTCCTCAGCAATGGATGATAATAATTATTTTCAATGTTATAGTATTTGTAGCATATGAACCATTAATGTATTTCTCGAAACTTTACAATGATGAATACCTAACTCCTCCATGAACTTCACCTCTCACTTGTTACCATCATCGCCAACTGTTACCTTAAAACAAAACACAAAAAACATTAATTTTCCCCATTGACCACTTCGTTCAGGTTTGCTTTAAAAAAATCGTGCTTATTCAGAAAACTGTCAATTGCTTAAACACTAGTAATAAAAAACTTAAAAATTACCATTGAATATCTGTTCTATTTCAAAAATTTTATAAGTTGGGTTAAAAAAGAAAAAGATGTGTTAACATTTTTACTGTGTTTTTTTCCTTTAGTTATAAATGCAAACACACCTCTTGTGACAAATGACAACACAAGAGGTGTAAATTACTTCTTGACCCCCAAATTCCCCAGTCCCAAGTAAACCGGGTAATCTTATTAAGGATATATTTAGTACAGTCATCTTTGCACTGTTAAATTACATCTGTAACAACAAAAGCTCTCAGATTCCTGTGATTGCACCTTCTTTCTGCAACCAGATTCTTTGTGTCCCTAATGAATACATTTGGATGTGGGCATCCAAAATGTTGTGAAATGCATAGGTGATATTCCTGCTGTTCTTATTTATCCTTTTAATGTGGGGGCTGTGGTGAGAGATTCCGCCTTCATTGAAGCAAATAATTTTCCCTCAGAGGAACCAGTAAACGTCTAGCCATAGATATTAAATATCGAATCTTGATTTTAGAAGCCATGTTTAAAAATTAAAAACAACACAGAAAGTCTTTAATTTCTGTGTCAATCATGAGACCTGAAGGCATCCACTGGTCTTGGGCTAAGCAGGAAATAGGAGGGACTCTGCAGTGTTTAAAGTTTCAATGAAGAGGTGAACAAGAAGAAATGGGAAGAAACTTTAGTGAAAAAATTATCAAAACTTAGATATTCTCAGACCCATCTGTGACACTATAATATTTTCTTGTTTTTTCTTTTGATTTTCTACCATATAATGACTGTTATCTCTTTTCACAAATAAAACCACAATGTTCACAGCAAGACCTATCAGAATAAGTAGGTGCCAATGTTCTTTTTAACATAAGCTGGATCTTTTTGGATGATAAATCCATTTTCAAAAATATAATTTTTAATATAACAGCCATCACAAAATAATCCATGCCAGTATGTCTCAGCATATGTCCTATGAATCATTTTCTGAGATATTCCTTGAAAAAAAAATTCACTGTCAAAAGTTTTAAATCATATGAATGTTAGATAACTTTCTTGGAGACTTAAAAAGAACATTGTCAAGCATTGCAAAGTCCTGGAGTAAGTCAACACCTATGATTCTAACTCTGCAATTCTCAGACCTTTAATCAAAATGGTATTTTTTCTACAATGTTTATTTACTATTATTGAACATTCAGGGAATGTTGCCTCAAGTCCTTCTCAACAAAAAACTTTTATTTGTATTGCTTTTTTATTTTTAGTGTTTAATTAAAAGTAAACTGAGAACAAGAGGGGGGCATAGATTGAGAGGCAGTGGCTAGGCTTAAAATAGAACCTTGGTCTCTTGCTTATATTCAAGGCTGCCACGATTGATTCACTCATAATCCCCCCACAAGACCCTTTTGGCCAGGAAGCTAAGATTTCAGTCCTTGTCACAGCATTGACTAAAATCAGTAATATTTATATCAATAGCTTGAGAAGGGCCTGGCCTTGAATTATCCTATATCTGCCCCATCCAATTTCTGAGTTTAAGAAGTCAAATATCTCTAGACAGTAATATTATAGATTCCAATATTTTTTTCAGGGAAATTTTATCTTTTCCTGATTTGCCCACATTACTATATAAGTTAAATTTTTTTTAAAATCTGATCTTATGTGGCTCCTAAAATGAGAAAGTATCACCTTATATCTTAGAACATGTGGACAAGAAGGCAATTTATATTTGTAAATTTCTGACTTAAGAAAAAATATGGAGAAAAGAAATGAGGAAGAAAATAAAATACAAAAATGACATATTGCACTTGAGCTTTTGAATTTGAATGCCTTGAATGGGAGCTGTGAAGGTTTTTATCCAGGTGACTCAGGGCTTGATGTCTTTTCTTAGATGTTCCAAAATAGCTGGACCTCAACAAGTCCAACATTAAACCGGTGTTATTTCTTCAAATACTTTGTCCTAAACAGAGTATTCCTTCTTATGGAACAATACTATGTTTTAGTTAAATGTATATGCCAGAATCATAAAGCAGATCCTTGGAACTTTCTTCTTTATGCCTCAGATCTAACCAATCACAAGTTTTTGTTACTGTATATATCATCTCATGAATATATTCATGCTTAATATATTTTTTATCAAAACACGTATTTTGAGGGTCTACTAAGTGTCTGATACTGTAATAAACACCAAACATATAACAGTGAATCAATCAAAGACAGTAAACAAATAAGTAAACATATGATATAGCAGGTAAAGATGAGTGCTACCACTAGACTAAAGAAAAATAAATAAGATAAAGTATGACCATTAAGTAGATACCATTTTATATGCAATAGTTTCCAAACTACAAACTAGGAGGTTATGAAATCAATTTAGTTGGACAGCATTTTAAATAAAATAGAAAAGACTAGAATGCAGACAGAAAATGTCAAGTAAGCATTTCACATACTCAAAATAATAAGTATTGTTTGTAATTTTTGTCATAATTCTATCAGAATATATGTGCATTCTTATATTTGTGTATTTAATGTAAAATTGTATTCTAAATCATTTCTCAAAATATAATTTCTTTCATGATGTATCAATAAAACAAAACCAAAAATGGAAAAGAAAAAAATTGTTATATTGAGCAGCTGTGAGTGGGGGAAGAACATGCAGGAAAATAAACAATTTGTGTGAAGACACGGAGGCAATAAGCATGTTTGTGAAGAATCAGAGATTTCCGTGTGGCTGCAGGGCAGGGAGAGAGAGCAGGAGTAATGATATGTGGTTAGAGAGAGAGGTAGGAGCTAGACCATGTAGGGCAGTGGTTCTCAACCTTTCTAACGCCAAGACCCTTTAATACAGTTCCTCATGCTGTGGTGACCCCCAACTATAAAGTTATTTTTGTTGCTACTTCATAATTGTAATTTTGCCACTGTTATGAATCATAATGTAAATATCTGATATGCACGATGTATTTTCATTGTTACAAATTGAACATAATTAAAACATAGTGATTAATCACTAAAACAATATGTAATTATATATGTGTTTTCCAATGGTCTTAGGTGACCCCTGTGAAAGGGTCATTTGACCCCCAAAGGGATCGCGACCCACAGGTTGAGAACTGCTGATGTAGGGCCTTGTAGACCAGAGTAAGGTCTTTAGATTTTACTCAAAGTAAGGTCATTTGGGGGTTTTAATAAAAGAATGCCATAGTCCTATTTACTTTTACACATATTATTCTGACTTGCATGTAGAGACTAGATGTAAAACGGCAAGGATGGAAGCAGGGAGGACATCAGGGGCCATAGCAAAGATCCAGAAAGACGTGGCAGTTGGTTTGAGGCATGATTATACTTATAAAGAAATTGAGAAAAGTCACTTGATTCTGTTCATATTCTGCAGGTATGGCCAAAAGGATTTGATAATGGATAGAATGTGGATGGGAGAAGCACTGAAGAGTAGAATTTGGCCACAAGTTCAGAGAATGGAGTTAGGATTCAGTGAGAAACTCTAGGAAAGGGGCAATTTTATAGCCTACGGGGGAGACAGGTGGTCATTTGAGAGATTTTTCTCAAGAAGTTGGGCATATGGATTTAGTATTCTTGGAAATGATTTCCTGAAGTCAACAAAAATAGGTGATATGTGAAGCCTTGAGAGGATGCAGACAGAGAAGCAAAGAAAAGGGAATGGAACAGAGAGGGGGGATCAGTTAATAATGTAGGAGAGAAAACAAAAAGAAGTGGATCACAGAAACCAAAAGGAGAAAAAAAAAAGTATTTTAGGAGAGTAGTAGTGATCAACTATACCAAATACTGAAAAGCCAAATAAGATTGTGTTTCTTAGTGTAGAGGGAATTGATGACTTTGATTTCTATTTGAGCAGATTGGTGGAAATTAAAGCATGACTGGAACGTGTTCAAGAGAAAACCGGAGAAGTGGAAATGAATAGTAATTAGAGTTAACTTTTGCTAAAGATTTCCTAATAAAAGGAGAAGATAAATGGAAGTACTGATGGCTGATGGCAGGTATGGGAAACAAACCGAATGAACAGATAGGTAAATTTGTCTTGGATAGGACTTTTCCTGTACAGTATCAAGAGGAGAGGCAGAGAATATGGATATTGACACATGCAATTTAATAGAGGTGATGATGGAAGAGTGTGCAAGTTTCTTCTAATTTTTTTATCTTCTCTATGAAATAGAAATGAAGTTCATCAGGGTATGTGAGAAGAAACAAGAAGTAATGGAGTTTTAAGAACTGCCTGCTGAGTTTCTATGTCTTTAATCAGCATCTACTTTTGCCCCTACTTAGTGTGTTTGTCCAATTATTTTTTAATTCAATTTGACAATGGTGCCAGGTAGTTTAGAACCTTTCAAGTGCTCCCATTTGCCCTTCAAGCATCACCTACAGTATTTAAATGGCCTACAACTTCCTTCATGGACCGGTGCCTTCCTCCCTCTCTAGCATCATCTCTCACTTTGTATCTCTTCCCAGGTTTCAGGCCAGACTGACCCTGGAATATGCTATGGCTTCCTGGTTTTATATTTTTTATTTATTTACAAAATCTTTTTGACATGCTAAACCCTAAATTCACTTGTATAGTCATTTAGATTCTTATTCTATTATATTTTAGAAGAGAGATTGGCAAACTGTATAGCCCATGGACCACATCTGGCCAACCCCTGGCTTTGCAAATACAGTTTTAATGGAACACAGCCATACTCACTGAAGAACATACTGCCTCAGGCCACTTCTGCATTATGGTTACAGTTAAGGAGTTGCAACAGAGACTGTGAGGCCTGCAAAGCTTAAAAACTTCAACATCTTACCCTTTACAGAAATAGTTTGCTGGCCCTTGCTTTACAAAATCAATAAAGAGACACATTATAGGAGTGACCGCAAAAGCTGGATGTAAAACTTGAGAGATCAGAGGACAGCTAAGAACCTGTGGCAGTGGGAGGAAAAGAGAGGCTTTGCTGAATAGTTACTTTTCAGCACTGTCTTTTATTTGATTGATAAATACATAGAGACAGCCACTAAGTAAATAAGTGAACGAATGAATGAATGAATGCACATCTTAGTAGTGGTGTGGCTCTGGCTTGGGGGGGTGCTTAGTGGTTACCCTTACTGACCTGCCCCACCTGGAAGCAAGCTTGAGTGTCAGCTCATCTTCCACTCTTCCACTGGCTTTGTCCATATTGAGAAAAGATTTCAATCCAGCAGCTGCTTTTACCCAGACTGCGAAAAGAGGTGCTCATACTAATGGCACTGTGCCTATAGATTCCATAAGTTACTTACATCTGCATTTTTAGTATTTCTTATTAAGCATCCTTTTCCATGTAGCTGAGATGTTCCGACAAATACAGAAACTCTATTTTTATAGAATTTTTCATGATATAGTTCTACCCAGCTGTAACCTTAACAGTTCCTCTGCCAATTTCTCTAAAGCTATAATTTTCAAATACAGTGAAAAATAGAAAAAAAATTAAAATGTACTCTACTACATACGTTGATCAAATTTATCTCATTCTATAATGAGTAGGGATGAATCTGTAGATTGTGTTATAATTACTGTGTTATTTCTTATTGTAAAAATTATCTCAAGATAACTGTTTAAACTGCAAAGTAGTAATACTGAGTTTACAAAGTATCTCAGTGTTTTTAAAAGATGGGAACTGAAGTTGAAAATTCAGAAAAAAAATTATGACTAACATTAATGGAGAACTTAGCACATACCAGATAATGTTCTAAGCAACATTCAGTTAATATTCATAGAAAATCCTGGTAGTAAGTGCAAGTCACTACATTTAATAAAAAATGAAATGGGGCATGGAATCATAACTAATCAATAGAGAATATGCCCAAGACTATACAATCATGGAATATTAAAGGTATGATTTAAAGGCCTTATATGAAAGTCTTTAACTTACTTTGCACATAGTGCCCTCAGTATTCACTAATTTTTTTTATGACCCCAGGAAACAGAACACACAGCTCAGTTTGTTAAGTGATTACGTCCAAGAATTTTAGTACGTGTTTATGTCCTCTGAACTTAGTAGCCACATAGGAAATAATAAACATAAAGTAAAAAAAAATTATTTCATCTTACACAACCACAATTAGTCACAAATGAAATGTGCACACCTGTTGGGCATTGCATAGCTTCCCAAAGCTTAGAATCTGGTTGGATATTGCCCCCCTAATTTCTGTTCCATGGCGGTGCTTAATTTCTTATCGCAGCAACTTTCAAAATGGTTTCACAAAGCTATGGCATCATCAGAAGGAAAAGTGTGGTCTAAACTTGAACTTGTGAACAACCTGGAGCAAATAGGGCTCATGGTGTCAAGATGTAACAGAATTTCCCTGTGAATACAGCATGGCACCCTGGGATGCATTAGTGCACAGTTTAGGAACCACAGCTTTATCCACCATCTTGTTTGATAGCCTCATGTTAAGTACTATCTGTCTGCAAAAAAAGTAGTACACAATGTTGGGAATAATTACATTTAAGTTGGTTCAAAAGCTAAAAGTGAGTCTAAGGCATAGACACAATGAAAATGGGGAGTGAGAGGATTGGTGCAAAGTGAAGAACAGAAGCTTGGAAGTAAGAATCCTGAACTTGTACTGAGATTCACTGATACTAGTGCTTCTGTAAGCACTGAAAAGAGTCAGTTCTTGCTACATTTTATGGTACAAAAATACTTATGACAATAGACTATCGTTAAATGGTGAGTCAGATAACTATCATAGGAAGAAATTGATATCTGTCATTTCCACCTCAGTAATAATTCCTAAATATCTTCTTTTTTTTCCTTTTTCTTTTTTGCCTTTCCAACATGGTTATTTAACCTAAAGCCTTATTACTTGTTCTTTATTTGGGTTTGGAATTCTGGGTTCCTAATGAACCTAGAACATGGTTTTTACACAATGCTACTCAAAGTGTGTTGTACGGACTACTGTCAATTTGAAAAACTTTGTTATTGGTTTGCAATGGAATAAGAGGGAAAATTGATGTAAGAATTTAGAAGCTTTTATAGTGACTTGGCAAAGTAATTTCTGTTGAATTTGATAATAAAAATGGAGTTTGTATTTAATATGTCAGCATTATAGACTTAATTTCCCTAGTAGTCCATTTTAACTATACTTTACATAAATATTTGTCCATATCAGATTGGGAATTAAAGGAGAAAACGAAGATGGGTTCTTCACCACAGGTAGTCTGAAACGCACAGGGGCACCTTGGGTGGGCATGTTTCCTTGGCCCTGTGGACTCCTGGCTGCATGAGGATAATGACTGGGAGAGGGCTAAATAGGGGTCCTCCAAAGCATCTGGCCCATGATAGGGACCTGGCATCCCAGTCTAAGTGCTGTGCTGATTATGACATCTAACCCATGATGAACTGCAGAACAGATAAAGTGATAACTCATTTCTGTCTTCCCAGCAATTAGTACCATAAATGGTGCATTTAAGGCACTAAATAAGTGATATTTGAGTGAACAGAAGATTAAATACAATGATAAAAACAGTGATGATGATGATGATAACAATAATTTTTATCATATCATTTATTATAATTGTGCCCTGCACAAGGCACTGCGTTCCACACTTTATATAAATTATCTCTAATCTTCACCAGAACTACTAAGATATATATTATGCTTCCACTGAGAGATTAACTCTCCATTTTACAATTTGAAGAGAGAATGTATTTCTGAGAGTAGGCTCAAGGAAGTGAAAAGTTGGCTTTATTGAAAGAAATGAGATTTGAACTTTTAAAAGGATGAGCAGCGCTGTTGGAAGCACAGAGAGAGAAACGCCATGGCTTGTGTGGAGGCAACTGTACAAACCAAAGAATGCTAGACAAAAGCACCCTCAGGGTAAGCTGGGTAATAAGTACCTGAAGAGTCTAGATCTAAAACACGTGGGATTGGGGAAGCTGGTGATCTGACTAAAGAGGGAATGGTCCACGTAGAAGCATGCACATTTATTAAAAGCAAAACAATAACAAGAGTAAAAAATAAAACAATTGTGCCATTGAGCAAAGACTTTCTTACAGACTTGACTCCGTGCTGGTCCCCCCATTTTCTTTATGACTTCCATATGTACTTTCCTTACTTTCACTATATCTTTTGTATCACCTTGTTTTGCTTCCCTAGGCAAAATGCATCATTGTTTAATATAATATTTTCTTATGTATTTACTTATTTTTGTCATTATCTGCTTGTTAGGCCTTAAACTCTATGAAATCAAGGTTTTTCTTTATCTTTGTTTACTAATGACTACCTGCAACCTAAAAAATATATACCTGACACATGCTTGATATATAATCTATTAGACCACCCATAGTTGACAACAAGTACTCAGTGGCTTAAAACAACATTGTGTTATTGTTATTGCAATTGGGGGCATGGTGTGTCCAGTTTCTCTGATGGTTTTCTCCAGTTTCATTCTTGTGGCAACACTTAGGTGGAAGGTCACCTGAGCTGGAAGACCCAAGACAGCCACACATGTCTGGCAATGGGTGCTGGCTGTCAGCTAGGATGCCTCCTACCTTCACCACATGGCCTCTCATCCCCCTGTGATCTGGACTGGCTTCCTTATGTGGTGTTCTCAGGCCACATTCCAAGGGGGTGAAGACAGATTTGTGGGGCTCTTAAAGCCCAGCCTTAGCATTCACTCAATATCACTCCCACTGCATGAAGTTATCAAAGAAGGTCATGTCACCAACCTATAATCAGGGAGTACCTCAACTTCTTATAAAAGGAGCTATAAATTTTTGTGGCCATGCTTTTAAATCAACAACAGCTGATGTTCAAAAAGAATGCGTTATATGAATGAATAGTGTGATTAAAGGCA
Source organism: Furipterus horrens (assembly GCF_987537825.1). Taxonomy (NCBI): domain Eukaryota; kingdom Metazoa; phylum Chordata; class Mammalia; order Chiroptera; family Furipteridae; genus Furipterus; species Furipterus horrens. Next base: position 196,772,569 of record NW_028327173.1, on the reverse strand, counting down.
TAGCATTAAAAAAAAAAAACCCAGCATATTCTTTAGTTCCTAAGCAAGGGATAGTCATGTGGATCCTTGAATACAAGATGACATGATCAAATGGAGTTTTAGGAAGATTAATCTGCTTGTGGCTACAGGAGAAAATAAATTAGAGAGAAACTAGATGCGGAAAAGTCATTTGAAGCCTGTCATGAAGAACCAGAGTAATGAAATGAGGACCAAAGATTCCTCATAAATTCGACTCCTCTTTTCCATTTACTTATTTGGGGTTCACATCAGCGTATGAGGGTGGCACAATGTTAAATGATTGTTTGTGGAAGGACAGATGTGTGGGACCTGCTAGTATAATGGCAGAAGAATAAATAAAAGGTCCTGGAAAGGAAGTAGGATGCCATGAAATCTGAGTGGCTCCAGACAAGTGTCCACATATTTATAGGTTTGTTTTAATTTATTGGCAAGTCAAGATAGTTTGAAAAATTCAAGGTAAAATGTGAAATCTGTCCTTTTGGGAGAAAACATTTCCTCGGGTTGTTTTTTAAACTTCCAAAGACATAATATTTAGAAGTGGAACTTTGTGTACTAAAGTAAATGTAAAGCCTCATGGCCATTTACTTAGAACTGATTGATACAAAAAAAATGGAAATATTAATGCATACAGCATTTCAGTTTTTCCTAGAGACATCCAGCTCAGCATCTTCTCATGTTGCTAAAAAATGAAGAAGCTCATATATCTCAAGGTGTTTCCACTCTGAGTGGTTATGCTTGTCATTATTTCTCCTGTTGAAAGATACATTTTAAAAACACCCCATTTTTAGGAAAGTTTTGCTCCAGAAAGCTATTATTTTCTTTCATATAAAGGCAATACAAAGGGAATCCAAGTTTAATATAACTCTGGTCATAAATTTTCTAGAGAATGCCTACTTTTATATTTCACTATAAGAATGAGGAATTAATGGAAATGTACCTGATTCCTGCGTTAAAAAAAGGTTACTTTTTGAAGTTTGCCAAGGCATGTTATTTAACAATGGGAATTTTCAATAAAAATCCTTAAGTTTATAGGCACAAGAATGTGATGTTGCCCTATCTTTTGTGTGTTGTTCAAAAGGTGATTCGATTCTACCCCTTACTTTTAGTAAACACTTTGTTGTAAGTAGATTTGATCTCCCATAATAAAAAAAAAAAAAGATTCAGAATTCAGATCTTCTCTTCCCCATAATTCCAACTGCCAATTTTACTACTTTACCTGAATGACTGGAAGAGGTTGTTTGTTTGTTTGTTTGTTTAGAGACCCCTAGGCCAGTGCATCTATAAGTTTGGTCTCTTTAAAATCTACATCAAAATCATCAGTGGCCCCACTTCAAACACACAAACTCAAACTTTCCTAAAACATGTTTATCTTTATTTTTCATTACTTATTTAGGTGGTTTTTTTGAACAGTGAAGTTCAGATGCCCGCTCTAGATTTCACCCTAAGTGATTTGCTTGTTACACTGTTAAGTAGTAAGAAGTAGTCTCTACCTTAAAATACAATAGGAGTCACTGATATATATTAAAAATATGTATTCGGTATTCTCTTTATGTTAGAAAGCAGGCAAACTGTTAGGAAAAGAGTAACTAATCAGATCAAATCTCTGTTTTCAGGGAGCTCTAAATGTAGAGATAATTCAGTTACAATGCAATCAGAAAAATGCCATTAGACATGAGGCAAGTCAGGAAACAATTCCATGAGAACTTCAAGAAAAGAGGAATTAACCTCACAGTACAGTATAAAAGGAAGCACTAGGGTTGGGGAGTTTCACATACAGGTGAGAGAGACCATGGCGTTCTCTGATACTGGGATTTGTTCTTTGTTCCTGGAGCAGAAAGTATAAGTGAAAACAAGAGATAAAGGTGAATAAAAGGTAAGAGAGAGAGGTGAACCGGTCCGCTGGAACAACTTGTGAAATTTCTTGTTCTATTTTACTTTATAGAATTTTGTTTAGCCAATACACCTTATAGGAGGTGAAGTGAGATTAGCCAACTACAATGTACTCCTATATTCTTAGAGAGTATGGTTAGGTTAGTGTTTGAAACATGTTGCCAAAGTGGAAAACCCATTCTAAGGAACAGGGAATAACCTTGTTTCTAAAATGAATCAGTTGGTATATAAAAGCATCTCACTGCCAAAAAGTGAGTCCTCAAGGCTTTTTTCTCATTTTAGACACTGATTATTCTTGACTAAGATCTTCATTTCATACTTCACACCCACTCTACCAACAAATTTGTTAGATTTACCCTCAAAATATATCCAGAATTTGATTACCTCTCACCATTTGCATTCCCATCAGTTTGACCCACACCCCTTTCCTATCCCGTAGTTGCACAGTAGCTGACTGGCTTTTACACTATCATCCTGGCCTGTTTATAATTTGTTCTCTATACAGAAAGTATTGTAGAATAAGGCTAAAGTAAGGTTTCTGTTACATTCTGGAGTTGAGTAGGCAAGTTTTTTTACTCTGAACTTATTCACTTGAGGACGTTTTATCATTTCCTTTTACAGTTTTGATGATAAATGTACAAATGTAGCAGGCATGGCCTCAGAAAAACATGGTGACCAGGGCTCACTCAGATCCTTGTCAGTGAGGATCTATGTGACCCCACTATGTAAGTCACCTAGACCTATAAGGATGGAGGCCAAAGCCAGGGAGGGCCCAGAAATGATAGTAGAGGAGGAAACAGTGAAAATCTGTCATGACCATATGGCCAACTCTATCTGTATGAGTAATAGATTTTTTGTAAATATCTTTTTTATCATAGATGCCCCGCTCCACAAAAGAAAAGCGCTCAAGCGTCCTGGAGAAGCTAGTCCTATACCTTGTACAAGTAGATTTAGGTGACACAAGGTATGGACTGTAGTGTGGAATGTGCTGTATCATCCAGGTCAGCTTGCAGATTGAAGAAATCATTCTCATGGGAAATTGTTTCTTACATCACCAAGTATCAACCTTTTCTGGGGCTTTTATCTTGTCTGAATGTCAGCTGAATTATCACAATTAGTAATGATCTTAAGACTTTGTATTTTCTTTCTGACAATCAGGGGGATGGAGTTAAAAGAACTCTTATTTAAGCTTTTTTTTTTTTTTATTAAGAACCATAATTTTGAGGCATCCCAAAATCGTAGAAAACTCTTTGGAACAGATTAATAGGTGTTTAAGTAATATATGTGATTAATTTCTTTCTCCCCAATAATGAAAAGAGTACACAGAATTAACCAGCAGAAAGAATGAGTCACTCATATATTTCTGCTATTAGTGCTTTTACCCTTGAAGATACGAGCACATTAGGCAGGCATTCGCTGTTCATACGACATGGCCATTCCAAAGTCAGATGCTTGTAATAAAACATATTTTGTCATGACCTGTACTTCCAAACTATACTTTTGTTTCTGGCCTGAGAAAAAAAAATGGCACTATGTCTTATTAGATTTTGTTGTTTCTTTTTACTTATCATCATCTTCTAATTTCAAAAATAAACATAGAACTCAAAAAATGAAGAAATGATATTTAAGGCAATAGTGGGCATCATCAAAATACTCCAGAGTTGAGTGAGAGGACTCATATAATACTCCTCCTTCTTCAAAGATCCAACTTCCCAATGTCATTTTGCCTCTATGTGCATGGGTAAACCTGTGCTTTTCTATTTTACTTTTCCTAAGTGTTGACATGTTCTTCTAAGCTGAGGTGGATTTGAAATTATGAGCATAAGTGTGGTCTCTTTCTGAATATAAAAAAGCTGAAAATAAAATGGAAGTAATCTGGATCCCTTTGGACTTCACCATCAGCCTTTAAATGCAGCTTTGGATTTCTTACCTTCAATAATGTGGTTGATATTTATACTCCTATCTTATTTGGGCTATGGGAATTTGGGGTTTTCTTACACCCAAATGAATTGAATATTAGCTAATTCACCTATATCAAAAAGTTAGCAGAAATGTCAAGTCGATTTGTGGTAATCATTTCCTGCACTATATGTTTCTAATGTTTCAAACAACATTAGTGGAAATAAAATAGTGAAAATCATAAAACTCAAAAGATGTAAAAAGTAAATATTTTCTTCTTTCATCCATGTTCAAATTCCTTGCTCTTAGAACTTGCATTTTTAAAAACATGGAATTCATTGATGCCCTGTTTAAGAATTACTTGACTGAGATCAAAGAAGCACTTTGGCCAAAAATTGTAATGCAAAAATTTATAATAACATTATAACCCTCATTTTACAGTAGAGTCATGTGGCTACTGAGTCAGTGTTGACTGAATGGCATATACACTCACAGCCATTGTACGTGGCAGGTAGTGGCGTGGAATGACTTGGGTTTTCTTGTTCTTGGTAACACTTTTTTTTCCCCATAATTCAAGTAAATCCTCACACTGTAGTTTTAATTCTTTATTTATTCACAAAAGCTTAGTAAAAAATTACTTGGATACTTTTAAAGAAAAATAGGAAAAAGGACTGGCAAATATCTTTTTCCTGGTCTTGGTAACATTAGTAACCGATTTTCTAAATCAAAAGTAATGTTCCAAATTAAAAATAACTTGCATGAAGCCAGACCTCTGTCTTGATTCTCAAGAGTCCTTGAAGAGTATCCAAAGTCGGGCTACACCCAAGGTATTTCCTGCTTTCTTTGGTCAGGGGCTTTCCATAAACAAGTACCTTTCTCCTCATATTAACATTATTTTTAAGAGAACTTGTCAGTAGAAGGAGACAGCCAAATTCTTTCAGGAAATAACTGTCCAGCATAGCTGCTATCTAAACAGTCAATGTATTTTATTTTTGCCCTTCTCACACCTACAGCCCAAACTGTACATTTTACCAAGACAGATCTTAAGAAATGGTCATATAGATTCCAAGTTCAACTAATTCTTAGAATTTCAGTGTGGCTCACCAGGGGTATGAGTGGAATTTAGGTAAAGTGGAAAAAAATTCTTCCTCCATTTCCTCACCCTCCTCACCTCCCCTACAATATTTTTTTTGACTGCGTGTCCATATATTTGAGCAATGGCGTGGGTTATCTTTCGTGATTAGAGCCATCCAGCGGTGCACATTTTCATTCTTTCTTGTATTGTTGCTCTGTCCCCATTTCTCTGTTCCTTCAAATCCCCATGTGTCTACATGTGTTCACACATGGGTGTGCACACTCAAGCAGAATGATCTGTTTATTCTGGAAACAGTCAGAACACCATATTTGCCAATGTGAGATCACTGGAATAACTTTTGCTGATGTCTTCCACATGTTGGTTGACCATATGAATTCTAGTTTAACCAATGTGTGCAATCTCTCAATTTCCACATATGCTGAGCAAGTCTCTTATTTAGAAGGCAGGGAAATTGCCAAGTGTCTGGTGATAGCATTCTGTGAGTATGTTGCTTTATCTGAAAGAAAATGTGTTCTTAAACAATCTGAGATCTTTCATCGTTAAGCTAGTCACATGTGAAAGCAAGCTGGAACCATACCTTTTTCAGATATTTTGGATTAGTAATAATGAAAACTGAATAGAGAAAAAATTAAATAAGTCCCATGAAGTAAATAATATATAATTTTTTTCTTATAGAAAAAGGTTTAAAGAGACTCATAAAGCATTAAAAGAAAGAATTTATAAGCATAATCCTGTTTTGTGTCTTATTCTATTTTGTCTCTATTTTTTGAGTAATATAGTAATTCTTTCTTGTGCATGATCATGAAGTAATAATTCTGAATTTTCATGCATTTTTTCAACTGGATTTCCCTAGGTTTTATATGAAATTCAGTGGACCTTGGTATTGAAATTGTCTATTTTTTCCTGGTGTCATGTTATTTATAATTTATTTCAGGTCTTTTTCCCAGCTATAAGGTGATGTATTTCAGAGTACAAAGACAACATTATCCAAATATTTTAAAATAATGTTGAGGTGGGAATTTTGTTGTTTTTTGGTTAAGAATAATACTATAAAATGCATAGTTATGTGTTAGAGTTGACTCTATTTAACTTTTTCTTCAGACATTCATTATATTTTTATTTTTTAAAAAGTAATATTCAGTTTCATCCTGCCTTACATCTCATTATAACTCAGTTCGTTTAAAGATTTTAGCCTTTATTTTATTACTGATAAATATGTCTTTTCCATGTATTCTTAATCTGTATCTGTTAATGTTGTACAAGTTCTATTTGAACAAACTAGTTGGTAGAAATGTAAGGTTAAAATTTGAAATTATGTTATCCTAATATTTGTGGAATTATATCATTTGTAGCAACATAATAGACAACAAAAATATACTGAAAAGACACACAAATTTTTGACTTTCTGGGTAATATAAAGAAGAAAAGTCATGTTTCTTGGACTGTGAGTTTATATGTCTACCGCCTCTCACTTGAAATAACACAGAAATTTAGAGCACACAATACTTTTCAGTGAATACAGAAGCTATGTTGACAGGAAATTGTAGGAACTAAAATATTGAACCCCAGAAATCATACAAAAAAAATCCCATGATATAACTGATTATTGGTGGACTCAACAGATCCACAAATTTCCCTAGTTAGACTAGATGAAGAGTATCCATGCCTAGGACAGAGAAAGAGTCACTATATAAGTTCATTAATAGGTTTCTGATAAGATACTTTGTTAGGTTTCTTTGATTTGGGTGATACTGATGTCTAAAGGTGATGTGGTTACAGTGGATATGACTAGCTGCACAGGCAACAAATAAATCCTTACTTTTCTGAGTGATCTTATGGAGAGGCAACTGTTCAGTGTGGCATGTACCGCCTGTTGATTTATTCACCCAGCAGTAAATCCCATTACAGTCATAAAGGTCATTGCTATAGTACAAAGAAAGCAAGGACTTTGTCAACAGACATCCAGCATAGGCAACAGGTTACTGCTTTATGTAACTAAGCATACCACTTGGATCTGAGTCTAACTCTAATTCTGGTAAAGAGTTAACACCAATATATGTTTGGAATCATAGTGCAAATCAAATGCTAATGTTATTTACTAATATTAATGGTAAATATAATACTAATAATGCCATTTTGATTACTGTATTCATATGATTTTATTCATAAAAATAATTATATTCTTAGGATAAGTTCTTAGATATACAATTTTTGAATCAAAAAATGACCTGTACGGTCTTGAGAATTTTGACACGTATGCTGTATTGTTCTCTAGAACATTACTATTTTACTCTCCCACTAAGGACATACAATGCCTGTACAGCCATGGGGGTCAGGATGTGCAGAGTGTTGTGTTCTGATAAAAAGTATTTGACATAGGCTGAGGAAGCACAGAGCAGACCATTTTGCCTGTCTTTCTACGAATGAAGCCCCATCTCCCCCTGACTCTCTTATTTCTTGCTTATCTGTCATGATTTTGCATTTGCATGGGCATCTGCTTAGGGAAGGCTGTGGCAGGGGATTCCTACTCATTTAAGCAGACAAACATGGAATTCCATTCCCTTTCCCAGCGACTGGTTCGGGTGGGGCCATGAGACACAGTATCATTAAATAAGAAAGAAATCTACTGGGGTGAGGATCCTATGAAACAGTTTCCTCCATCCAGCAAACACATTTATAAAGAAAAATGCTCCAATTTTTTGCACCTTTGACTGCAATTGTGTACTGATGTGATGTATGCCACTATGGCAGACCTTTTGGAAGTATGAGGACCAATCTACTCCAAGATCAATAATGCTGAGGACAGCCAAATAGAAGTACAAGAAAATCTGGGACCTGGATGCTTGTTAACCCCAAAGACCAGTAACTTTTTCTTTATTGTTTAAGTCACTTTAATATTTTTTTGTTATTTAAATCTGATTTGTTTTAAATTTTCACATGTCTTGGGCTTCTTCATTTTTCCTGACAATTAGTTACTGATATTTTTCTTTCCACGACATTGGGAATCTTATAGTTTTAAAAGCTCTTAAGTAGTTCTTGCTCATAGGACCCAAACAGAACTAAATGATCTAGTTTATAAATTCACTTCCCAGACTTTGCTTGTGTCTGGAGTCCTGTCTGAATTTTGGCAGCAAAGTAATCCAGTAGAGGACAAGTTATCAACTATATGAATGGCTGGTTAGAGTGTTTATTGAATCTGTAAGAGAGAGGATTAGAGCCTTTGTTTAGATTCCTTCTCTGTTTCATGTAGCCTGTGGGAAAGTTAAATAAAATCCATGATGAATGTACTCACAGGCAAGGCAAGGAAAATCGCTTCATGCTAATATTGCCAAATAGGAGTTGCAGAGGTGCGAGTAAGGGCAGGAGCTCCAGGAGTGGGGAGCGGGGCTGCTTTTTATATGCGTGTTAGTAAGTGACTATAAATATTGGTGACCTTTCCTAAAATGCAGTTAATATTCTGACATTAAAAGCTATGATTTTCATTCCTAATAAATCTTTTTCAGACTAGAGTTAAAGTATTAACATACACACACACACACACACACACACACACACACATATTTTTTGTTCAATACATATTTTTTAATCAACCTGTCTTCTAATTTCTTTAAAAAGTAAAAGAAAAATAAAAAAATAAAAAGGGAAATGTGGCTGAATTCTTTATCACAGACCTGACCATTAGGTCTTCCAGACATTCGGTCTTCTAGAATCTCTCTCCTTGTACTCTGTGCACACTTCTGTTATATAGTACTTTTGATGCCCCATTTTATTCAGTTATTTCTTTATCCCCTCTCCTATTTACTGTAAGGCCACCCACAACTTTTACATGCTAGTGTACGGTATGGCTCTCTATGACAGAGACTCTACTATGTAGCCACAAATTTCATTATTCTATCTGGTACTAAGTAAGGCCTGGTCTTTTCTCCACCCTAATTATACTAGATGCATAAATCTAAGTAAAGAAGCATGAGGCTTTCAAAGACCTTTGCAGACCTCAAAGTCTTGCACAAGCAAAAATCACCTTTTAACATAATTTTTCAAACTACTAAAGATGTGGTTGTATCTCCCTAGATTCACTAAGTGAAACAAAGGAAAATTCATGTGAAACCAACAGTGAAGGGAAGGAAGCCAGGGTTCAAATCAATGATTTGGAACATAAGGAAGAAATAAACAGTCAACCAGTACAAAATAAAGAAACAAGAATTGAAAAATAAAACAGGAGAGGCTTAGGAACCTCTGGGACAACTTTAAATGTACCAATATCCAAATCATAGGAGTGCCAAAAGGAGAAGAGGAAGAGCAAGAAATTGAAAATTTATGTGAAGAAACAATGAAAGAAAACTTCCTTAATTTAGTAAAGGAAATAGACATACAAGTCCAGGAATCACAGAGAGTCCCAAATAAGCTAGATCCAAAGAGAGCCACACCAAGACACATCATAATTAAAATACCAAAGATTAAAGATAAGGAGAGAATCTTAATAGCAATCTAAAAAGTTAAAATGCTTCCTCATTATATGTATATATGGCCAGTACATTACTAACCTATATTCATACACTAAAGATAAAATTATAATGGAATTATTTCTTAAAGGTATTAAGAA